>NC_081419.1:112864995-114312495 GCF_949786415.1 Peromyscus eremicus | reverse complement strand
AGTCTGGGATAAAAGAAAGTAACTAGAAGCCTTCTTTGTGCATTTGCTTCTTTATTTTTTTTTAAAAAAAAAATTGGTCATATTTTCCCTTTAGAAGAAACAAAAAGCAAAAAAATTAAGATATTAAAGAGAGATTCTGAAATGTCTGCTCATCACAGTCCAAGTGTATAGATGTTACTTTAGGAGCTGTTTTTCTAACATAACATAAAAATACTCTTTAGATATTCACTATACTTTCAATGATTCATGTTAGTGAGGACAATGTCGATGGTTTTACACTATTGTTTTATTATCATCAACTATACAAAGTTAACATATCAAGACCATCAAAAAAAATGGGTGTGATTTTCCCAATGCTCACAGAACTGTGTTCAAGTGAAAGTGCTACTACGAAAGCAAAGCACTAGTAAAATGTCACACTGTTTCACATACACAACTCTTTCCTGAACTCTTAATTTACTTTACTTGTTTTTTCCCCAGTGCTGGGTGAAGAGAGACCTACTGAAGGTCAGCGAACACTCTCCCAGTGAGCTATGCCTCCAGCCCTGCTATCAGTCCCTGGTTTTAAACAGCATTTGTTTTGTGACATCTTAAGTTTTAGTTCTCTCAACACTCATAGTCATTAAGACAACGACGCTGAAGCAGATCTTTCAGTATTTAAAGGGCACTTTAACTGTGCAGTTCAGTCATGTTACGTCTTCCCTGCAGTGAATTTGAAAACTTCCCTCCTCACTCCTTTTTTCATGCATTGTTAAAGCAGTCACTATTTAGAGAATTCTTTCTAATCCTCACTCTTGCAGCTACTGTTTGGCCAAAAGGCTCACAAAGGCCAGGGGCCTGAAATGAAAGTGTTTAACAAGCTATCGGCAAGAAAACCAACTTTCACCCCTTTATCTCTGTTCTGTAAGATAGCCCAGAGAAATTTGTGCACCCTTGCTCAACTTCATCCTTTATATACGGATTTCGTTCAAGTTAGTAGTAGCAATGCAAATGGTTTATCTGTAATGGGGAAGGGGGAGGAATAAAGGGTTAAAAGATGACAGAAAATACGCCAGAGTCAAGCATTACATCAAAATATGACCTGTGAAACTGAGATGAGACAGACAGGAGAGAAAAAAAAAAACCACAGCAGTTCTACTTCTTAAAGGAATGAGTGCCACTGTCAATCTAACGGATTTGGATAAGCCTCGGTGTGCACACAACTCAGGGAAGGGTTCATTCACAGAGTGCACGCAGTCTTACTCTGTGCGACTCCCCACTATGAATGGGGATGTAACCGAGAAACACATTGCTGGGGAAAGCCCATTCAGACTTCTCCGAAGGCACTTAGCCTCGCCGCCCGTAAGATGCTCCTTTTAGGTTCCAAATTCCAGAAGTCACACTGCAGCTGAGCGGGACGGGGGGGACCCCCGAGCCAGTTTGGGATGGAGGGAGGGACGGAGGCGGGGAAAAGAGGGAAAGCAGGTGCAGGTGCAGGCTCGCCTAGGCTCTGCAGCTGCAGCAGCAGCAGCCTGGGCACCGGCCGGCGGGCACCTGTGCGCGGGACACCGGGGCAGGAGGGGGGGGGGCGGTGCAAACTCCCAGCTGGGGTCCCGAAGGCGAACACGTCGGGGAGCAGGTGACTCGGCGGCCAGGGGGGTGTGCGCCCGCACGGTGCGCGAGCCGCAGGTGCCCGGGAGCGGCGCGCGGCCGCGGGCGGGTGCGCGCGCGCGCGCGCGCGGGGACGCGGCCGCGGGCGGGAGCCGCACCGGCCGCGAAGGCGCGAGGAGGCTGCGGGCGGACGGCGCCTCGCCGCCCCGCCGGGCCCCCCGCTCCCCCACCCACCCACCCGCCGCCCGCCCCCGGGGCCGCGGGGCCGGTTACCTTTCTCCTCTCTCCACACCTTTTTCTTCTTGTTGCTGGGGTACATGCTGCCGTGGGGGTGGCTGGCTTTAAGCTGCAAGTTCCCCAGGCTCACGGGCAAACAGGGTGTGTGGAGTGGGGGGGAGGGGGGGGGTTGGAGGTGGGGGGGACACTCGGGTGGGAAAAGTGCAAAGGCTCTGCGTCCCGCGCCGCTCGCCGCTCGCCCGTCGCCGCCCTCCTCCCTCAGCCCGCCCGCTCTGCCCCGCGGCCGCCGCCACAGCAGCACCTCAGAGCCTGTCAACTAGGTCACGCCTCGCGCTAACCTAACACCCGCGCAGGCCCCGCCTCCCGGCCGCTAGGCAGCGCCGCCGCCCATTGGCTGCTCCGCCCGCCGCTCTCCGCGTTCTAGCCAAGGCGCGCCCCGACTCCAGCCTCAGGGCGCAGGCGCAGGCGCAGGCTTGGGCTCAACGCCGAGGACGTTGTCGGGGAGCTGGAGGGGGCGGGGCCAGAGCCCGAGCCGGAGGCCGCTTCGCGACCGGGGCGGGGCGTGCAGCGGCTGCCTGCCGGGGAGCGGGAGGAGCGGGGACTGAGGGCGTGGCCCGTCGGCAGGTGCGCCAGGTGACCCCGAGCCCGCTGTGAGAGAGACAAGCTGTCTGGGGGACCGCAGGATGAAGGGGTCGCGGGGGTCCTAGGAGATGTCCGAGCTCACTGTAACCGTCTCCTGGTCTGGAGAGGTTTTACCTGATAAGCTGACGCTTTCCTCTTGGTGGGGGAAATAGAACCAAAAAGAAATGATTTCAGACCGTGAGCAATCCACTGTTCAGTCTTGGGTTAGAGATTTCCTTGGAATTCTGTGAAGTTCAGAAAGCTTCAGCGTACACTGGGCCAGCTCAAGAGTTTTAAGAACTGGCAAGCAAAAGGTATTGGGACCAAGTCCTACATCAAAGCAAATTCTAATGAGTATTACCCAGTGCCCGGTTGTCTTTTACTCTTGGTTGACTTCAAAATGGCTTCTGATCCGAAGGTCTAGCTTGACCCTAGGTAGTTCTGTCATGATTCAGAAAATTCAATTGCAGGAAACTCTACTTACAAGAGTACAGTAACCTAGAACCTATGTTCTGTAACTTTTGCTTCCTCTTCTACCCCAAGTTTATTGTCTCTCTCCACAAAGCTGGCTTAGTGGATTTGGAAAAGTCACATTTATTCAGTTTGGAGTTTATGTTGCATGTGTTGGCAAATAACTATATGAAACACGATTTTTTTTTTTTTATATTGGGTCTCTTTGTAGCTCAGGCTTGTGTAACAGGCTTTCTTTTAGGCCAAGAACCAGCTCCAAAATCAAGACACAGAGACTTGGTATTAGTTGTGAAGGCTTGGACTTACCTTAGTTATTATTTTAATCTGTTTCTCTTTACCTACATTTTGCCTCGGAGTTTTTACCTTTCTTTCTTTCTTTCTTTCTTCCTTCCTTCCTTCCTTTCTCTCTCTCTCTCTCTCTCTCTCTCTCTCTCTCTCTCTCTCTCTCTTTCTTTCTTTCTTTCTTTCTTTCAAAACTGCTTCTCCTGGCTGGCAGCTGCCTGGCTTCTGGCTCTGGGTATGTCCCTCTCTTTCTCCCTCATTCTCTTCTTTTCTCTCCTAGATTTCTCCTCCTACTTATTCTCTCTGCCCACCAGCCCCACCTATCCCTCTTCTGCCTAGCTATTAGTCTTTCAGCTTTTTATTAAACCAATCAGGTGCCTTAGACAGGCAAGATGAACCAAATGCAACACATCTTTACATAATTAAACAAATGTAGCACAAACAAATGTATCACATCTTTACCTCCTTAACAAATGCAACAGAAACAAATGTAGCAGGCCTTCACATAGTTGAAGTAATATTCTGCAGCAGAAACAAATGTAACACATCTTTGTCTGTAGCTGGAGATTTCTCCAGTCCTGTTAGGGCCGCAGCCACTCAGACCCAAGTAAACACACAGAGACTTATATTACTTAAAAACTGTATGGCCATGGCAGGCTTCTTGCTATCTAGTTCTTATTAACCCGTTTCTATTAATCTATAAGTTGCCACATGGCTTGTGGGCTTACCACTACTTTACATCTTACTTCTCATGGTGGTGGTGGCTGGCAGCATCTCTTGACAGCCTTCCATTCCCCGCCTTCTCCTCTCTGCTTATCCCGCCTATACTATACTTCCTGCCTGGCTACTGGCCAATCAGCATTTTATTTATCAATCAATCAGACCAACACATTCACAGCATCCAGAAGGACATCCCCAGCATTTGCCTAGTTAAAAATAATATCCCACAACAGGCTTGCCCCAATCCCAGGATTTTCTTGCCTCAACCTTAAACATCCCTCCACCAAAGAGGACTAGAATGCATTAAAAATAATAATGATGACAAAGAAAGGGAAAGAGAAGCTACACTTAGAATTGTAAAGAATAAAATGTTTTGAGTAATGAGAGTTAAAAATTCATTCACAACATCTTAAAATAATATTTATTTTGATATTTTCTTTGGAATTTTTCTTTAAATGCTATCAAATCAATAAAACATTATTCTGTTGGGAGAAATAGAAAAGTGTGTAGCTAGAGTTTTCCTGCCTGGCCCACGGTCAGGGCAAATCTCTCTCACCCGCCAGTCCCACAGACACTCAGACCCGATCAAGTAAACACAGAGACTTATATTAGTTACAAACTGTATGGCCGTGGCAGGCTTCTTGCTAACTGTTCTTATATCTTAAATTAATCCATTTCCATTAATCTATACCTTGCCACATGGCTCGTGGCTTACCGGGACCTTCCCACGCGGCTTGTCATGGTGGCGGCTCGCCGTGTCTCTCTGACTCAGCCTTCCACTTCCCAGAATTCTTTTCCTTGTCCCGCCTATACTTCCTGCCTAGCCAATGGCCAATCAGTGATTTATTTACTGACCAATCAGCAACATACTTGACATACAGACCATCCCACAGCACTTCCCCTTTTCTTTTCTTAAAAAGGAAGGTTTTAACTTTAACATAGTAAAATTACATATAACAAAACAATTATCAAGCAAGAATTACAGTTACAATATTAAAGAAGAGATCCTATCTATCTTATATTTGTAAGTTTAAGGTTTTATATCTAACTTATCTTTTATTATAACTAAGGAAAATTGTAAGTATCTAGTCTTTAACCACATCAAAGACCTCAGAAGGATATATTACTACCTGAGAAATGGAGAAGGATATAAGCAACTTTTAGGAGTCTTGTAGGGTAGACAGAGACAGCTGGCAGCCTGGACAGTCATTCAAAGTTTTCTTGTAAAGTTGGGGCATCTGTCTTCAGCCCACAGGCCTAGAGTCTCTTATTCACTTTTCTCTGTGTCCTGTAGAATGTCTGGCAGTTTTCTCTGCAAAGCAGGAACCTGAAGGACCATTTTGTCAAGCAAAGTTCAGTGGTCACCTTTGTATGGGTCCTGCATGTCCAGTTGATCAGGCAGTCCAGGCAAGAACAGTTTCTTGCCCAAATGGCTATTTTTGTCAAGGTGAAGATAAACTCCGTATGGAGTGTCTTCGATGCCCATCCTCCTCTCTGAAGTAAATCAGTGCTGTCAGGAGCAGACATGTCTCACTGTCCAGAAAGTCTAAATTTTTAAAACATTTTAAATGCCATATTCTGTAGGTCTTTGAAGTGTTTGAAGACTACCTATCTATCTGAAATATAACTATGTATACCTAGAAGACTTAACTAACATGGCTACAAATATGATTATCATAGATGACTAATTATTAATCTATTTTTTAATTATCCATTATAATTTTAAATGAGTTACATAAACATAATACCTCAAACAAGAATAGAAATATATATACAGTATAACAAAATTAAGTTTAAACTTGTATCAATAAACTAAAATCTATAGCGATGTAAAACATTTTAAACAAGTTGTTACTCTTTTAAAGTAGGTTCATTAATCTACCCTTTCATCCTATCATATCTAAACTATCCCCTTTTTTTCTTTAGAAAGAGATTGTATTTATAATCAACCTGCTTTAAATAAAAATATTGGTTTTTCTCTGTCCCACACCAGAGGGCTCTTCTGATTTGGGACATAAGAATCTCTTAACCATTTTTTTTTTTTTGAGCAATATGTCTGGGTTTAGAGGGGGAGTGAGCCAATTCCATCTCTAAAGCCAGCTTGGTATATTTAGGAATTTGGGCGTAGCTTCTCTTACTACTTCCTGCTGGAGGGGGGCGCTGTATCTTATGGGGACATAAAGAAAATTTTAGGATCATGGAGTAGTCCGTGAGGCTGTATCGTCTGAGCCAGTTGCCTTGAAACCATTCTGAATGTTGAATCATCTGGGCCATGGTGTCACTGGAGACCTTTCAGGGGGTCTGGGCTGGTCAAACCTGATGTATCTTAATCTTGAACAAATCCATAGCCTCTGGCTTTCTGTGGAAACAAAATCAGAGCCTCCTTTCCAAAGCAACATATCCTTACATCCAAATTTTGAAGTCAAGGTACCTTTAAAATATACATTTTGGCATAACTCAACAGCTTTTGTAATCAAATGTTTTTCTTCAGTTACGAATATCAAAGAGAACATAATCCAGATTCTCTGTGTGGTAGCCATCTTTACGTGGCTTATTTTTTTATATTATCTTGAGCCTATTGCTTTAAACTGCAGCGTTTTAAGCCTGAAAGGGCGCTGGCGCTATGGCTCCTGGCTCCGCCCACTTCAGCTTCCCAACATGGTGGTAGTACGTATTCTGCCAGTTCTGGGAGCCATCAACTCTCAGAAATAGTGGGTCTATGCTTCTATCAAAGCAGCGTGTAGCCCAGAAGTGGCAAGAAGGAAGTAACATTTGAAATAATATTGACAATGAAATTAGAAGGGCTTTGATTCAAGTCAAATCAAGAGAAAATTGTCAACGGGATAAACTTTGGGAGACAGGGAAGGAGGAAGAAAACATGATGACGTTCTCATGGATGGTCAAAGCAATGTTCACATGAACCAAGAAATGTGGTTTGAACATGGAAAGTATTAAAGCTTTCTTCCCGAATGTGGCACTACTCCAAAGTGATGAAATTGGGCATGCTGTGAAAGGGACTATGAGACTCCTGTTTCTTGCCAGGTGGTGGTGGCCCACACCTTTAATCCCAGCACTTGAGATGCAGAGGCAGGTGGATCTCTGTGAGTTCAAGGCCAGCCTGGGCTAGAGAGTGAGTTCCAGGAAAAGTACCAAAACTACACAGAGAAACCCTGTCTCGAAAAACCAAAAAAAAGAAAAGAGAAGAAAGACTCCTGTTTCTTTCTCTCTCTCTCTCTCTGCTTTCTAGCCTACAATGTAAGTAGGTTGCTTCATCAAATGCCCCATACATGATAATGGCATTGTCACCAGAGACTCAAACCAATGAGGCCACTCAGTAGTGGATTTGAACTTCCAGAACCAAAAGGCAAAAGGGGGTACCTTTACTTCCTAAGTAGCCTGTCTTGGATATTTCATTATGTCATCACAGGTTAGTTCAACAATTAAATACCATATTTTGTTTGGGGAAATTGACTTATTCTGAAATGCTAACTGTTAGGTGTCTGCCAGAAAGTGTCTCATACTAAGCAGCTTTCCTTCAAGACAGAGGCTGCACTCCAGCCCAGGACCAACCCTTCCACCTATACTTTTTTATAAATGTTGCACTATTGACTGTTTTTTCATGTGAGTTCAAAGAACTGGGACTTTTATTGTGTTAAGACACTGCTATTTAGGCAGTATTTGTTTGTGTTTATGTTTAATGATTATAAAAATACTATCATTCAAAAGGGTTAAATAATCTCTCAAACATTCGTGAAATGTTCCAGATATCAAAGGAGCTTATGATCCTTCCCCCATGTTTAATCTCCTTTGAGTTTTCCTGGTCTAAAGAGCTGTATCACTTATTCAGTTAAGCAATGTGAAAACCTAAGCCCCATGCCAGGTGCTTCTTACATTGTCATGTTTGTATCAAATGAAGAGCTCTATCTACTCAACTTTACCTCTTGGATTAGTGTAGAAATCTCTATTTTCCAACAGAAATGCTGTCTGGATTTAGATAGACCACTGAAAACACTTCCTCACTAGCCTCCATGTTCACATCTGCCCTTTTGCCAATTCTCTACACCTCATCTCGGATTATCTTGTCAAATGTGATCATATCATCTCATTGGTGTAAATTAAGTAACTTCCGTTGGCCTTTGCTAAGGACTCAATTGTGTCCCACCCATCTCAGCGTTTATGTTTTAGAGTCTTTCCATGCAATGTGGTTATATCTGGAGATAATATTGTTTAGGACATCACTTTTAATAGGAGAGACATTTTGGCTTTCCTCCCTCCCCTATTCTTTCTCCACCATATAAAAAACAGAGAAAGTTGGTATCTTCAAGCCAAGAAGAGGACCATCAACAGAACCCTACCATGCTGGGGCACTAATCTCGGACTCTCAGCCTCCACAAGAGTGAGAAATTTAACTTCCTGTTACTTAAGCCCTATTCTATGGGATTTTATTTTGGCTGCCCTAAGTTAACTAGTACAGTCATCAAGAATGGAGTAACCATCTCCCGCCAATCCAGGCTTATGCCATTCTCGGTCCCCCACTCCTACCCCCAGTCTGTGGCTCTAGCTATACCAACATTTATAACTTTTCATTTGCTTGAACATACCTTGTCCTCACCACATGACCTTTTTCCATATTGACAATATATCTGAAACATGATTTGTGTAACTGACTTATTCTCATCTTTTAGATACCACTTTAGCATCATTTTTGTAGATCTGGCATTGGTGGTATATACCTGCAGTCCCCACACACAGGAGACTAAGACAAAAAGACTAAGTTTTATACATCCTGGGCTACCTACTGAGACTTCTACAAACAAGAAAACAACAACAAAAACCATCCAAATAATATCATTCTTCATCAAACCTTCCCTGATTCCCACTTGACCTCTACTCTCAGTTTCTCTGTCTCTGCCTTAAGTGATCCTTTATTTTCATATAAAGCACTTTGATAGTTTATCAATTTTTCAGTTGTGATTATAGAAAGGATACAGGTCCAACTAGTCAGTCAGTGAATAATGACATTTTCCAATAATGAACCACATATATGATGGTATTGCCATAAAATTATAGTAGGTCTGTAGAGTTCTAATTGTCTAGTGACATCAGAGTCATTGTGACCTCATAACACAATGAATTACTCATCTGACTCTAGTGATGTTGTTGTAAACATATTGTTGTATAATAGAAAAGCACATACAATTGCATATAGTATATATGACCTGATTAAAATACTAAGTGACTGTTACTGGTTAATGTATTAACTTTTCTCTATTTTTTTAACATTTTTAGAGTCTATTTCTCTACTTAGAAAAATGAAGTTTACTGTCAAAAGTATACCATGTCATGCTTAAAGCAGCTGCATACATTTTATGTTTACACTGTCTGCTGACTGTATCAGGAGGTGAGGGTGAGTAATTGGCCCATACTATTTATGGTTGTGAAGTACATTCTATAATGTTTGTATAGTGACGGATTTCTCATAATGTATCTCCGTCATTAAAGAGCACATAACTATATAAAAAAGAAGAAAGCGACCACTGAACAGAGACTGAAGGAACATAAATACAAGTCACTGAATGCTAGCAGCCACTACAAACTGAAAATTGAAGATTAAAGAATGTATTCTGTGGGCAGAGATGGCTCAGTAATTCAGAATGCTTACTGTGCCTTGGGTGGGGGCAAACGCCTTTAATCCCAGCACTTGAGAGGCAAAGGTAGGCAGATCTCTATGAGTTTGAGGCCAGCCTGGTCTACAGAGAGAGTTCTAGGACAACCAGGGCTACACAGAGCAATCCTGTTTCAAGAAAAAAAAATAGCTTCCTGCTATTGCAGAGGACCTGTGTTTAGATATCAACAGCTATATCAGGTGGATCAGGTAGCATAGGACCCCCTCTATCTCCAGTACTGGGGAGCCAATAACCTCTGACTTTCAAAGGCATACATGTGGATCAGATAAACTAATGCAACACCCATACACATAAATAGAATGAACAAATAAAAAGAATGTATTCTGGGATAAGTTCTGGCTTAGCAGTAGAGCTCTTGCCTGGCAATCCAAAGACCCTGAGTTTAATTACCAGCACAACAACATAAAAAACAAGAGGGGAGTGGGGGAGGAGTGTATTCTTCCCTAGTGCCTCCAAAAGAAACTATGCCTCTAACTATTATTTCGGATCTCTGGCCCCAAGAACTGAAAAAGAACAAGTATCATTTTAACCCTCTACATTTATGATGATTTGTTGCTATAGCAACGGAACCTAACAAAGGGAGTGATTTAAAAATCCATGACAATAGTCTTTCTGAAGTAATTACCTGGACATGATGTGAAAGTTGTATATTCTTTAGGTATAATTTCTCAACCTGTTCTACTTTTTAGTTATCTTAATATTTCCACTCTTTGCCTTGAACACTCATTTGGGAACAAAACAAATTTGGCCCATAGTCTTCTTATCTGCCATAGCCTAAGGGTGCCTTAGCTACGGGTTGATGTCAGGTCAGCTCAGATACTTAATGGCACCTTGCTGTGGTTTGGATATAGCTTGTGTGTCCCTTGCAAGGCTCCGTGTGTTAAGATTTAACCACCATTATGAGGTATTGAGAGTGTTGGTAACTTGATCTTAGAGCATTTTGGAGATGAGTAGAATTAGATCTGGTCAATAGGATTGAGGCCCCATGATTGAATGTGGTGGCTTTATAAGAAGGGGAAGAACAGGCCAGCAAGATGGCTCAGTAGGTAATGGTCCTTGTCACCAAGCCCAACAACCTGATTTCAATCCCACAGGAAGGAGAAAACTGACTCTCACATGTTGTTCTCTGACCTCCACATGTGTATCATGGCATATGTGTACCCACCTTCTACAAAGTAATTAAAAAAATGTAACCTAAAAAGGAAGAAACTAGAAGAGATGCACATATACAGATGGACCCCTGTCTTTGCTGCCGTGTGATACCCTATATTATGTCTGGACTTTGCTAACCAGATATTTGCACATTCAAGGACTGTGAACTAAAACAAACTCATAAAGTTATCTAGCCTCAGGCATCTCCATATACTACAAAAAAAATGGATAATATATGTCTCTAGAGGTAACATAAAAGATAGAATCACCAGCAACCCTGAACAGAGTAGAACTTAGTATAGAAACATACACACTAGCCCCTTCTGTATTAGGAAGTCATCTCTACTTATTTCAAGCTTAGCCTTTATCTTTAGCCAAAGGGGTGGCAGACTAGATATGGTCCTTTCCCATAGCCTGTTCTCCCCAAGCATCTGGCTTCATTCCAACTTCAAAGGAACTACCAAGAAGCCCATTGGCCAAAGAGTAAGGAAATGGTTGCTTAGCAACTGAATCCTGAATCCCACAGACCTGAGAAGAGGAAGCTTGTGGGCCAGCCACCTAGTTCTGCCTGTGTTTCAGTGAAAAGGAGCTGCTTAGAAATGAAGCCCTTGGCTTTGTTAGTAGAGATCTTGATCATTATTGAGGTCACAACTAAAAGTGAGTGTTTCTGTCCTTACAATTCTCTATAAATGTCTCTTGTCTTCACTCTAAAGGTGCCAAGAGCTCAAGCCAGCTACAAAATCAGAAGGAACTTCACCAACTTCCCAATTAACAATTTTAAACAAGAACTTACTTGGGACAATGCTGGCTGAAGAAGCGTGTGGGGGAGGGGCAGGTAGGGAGAGAGGGAGGGGGAATCTAAGGAAAGCATTAAGGTAATCTTTGTAAAGCAGAGCTATTTGGGTCAGATTGTTAAGTCAAATATACAACTTTAAAGGGAAACTATAGGATTCAAAGAGTAGAAAAGTCCTATAGACTTATATTCCTTTCAATACATTATAAAAAGACAATTTTATTTCCAAAGCTTCAATATTACCTACATAGCCACTATCTAAAGAAGCAAGTTATTTTATCTTGCTTCCTTGTCTATTTCTTGCATTCATTTTATGAAATACTTATATAATTTAGTCATAAAAGAGTCAATATAAGGAATGTTTATTTGGATTTGACCCAGAAATTTAAGGTTAGTTTACTTGCTGAAAATTTAATTAACGTTATACATCACATAATAGAATAAAATCAAAGACCACATGTTCATCCCAATTAATGCAGAAATAGCACCTGACAAAATAGAACACACTTGCAATTAAAAACACTCAATAAACTAAATTGACTCTCCCTGAACCTAAGGAAAAACCTAATGCCAGTGGCCATGTCAGAGGAGCAGCAGGTGGCAGTTAACTTCAGGGTGTCGGCCCACCAGGAAGAAAAACCCTGATGGGTGAATCTCGGATAGGCAAGGCCCCAAGACTACCGACTCCAGAATGTCTCTTGCTTCTGCTGTGCCTTTACATGTTTGCTACTGCCATCTTTCTCTAATATCTGACAGGGTGTGAATGGGTGTGGGGAGATCCCCACTGCCTGTAAGGTAGTGTGTTTATCTCATGGAAATATCCCATTCTACTGGGCATTTTTACCTGTGGATTATTATGAAGATAATTCCTTCCTAAATTGTACTGTCTAATTGATAATGTTAATTTAAATAGAGTTTTGATGATTAAAAATAAAACAAGGAAGTATCACACAGCTATAACACATGAGTTTCTATTGAGGAACCACATAGACTGTGGCTTAATGATTAAGAAAAACAATTGAGTCCCAGTAGCCCAGCTAGTTTAAATTCTTTTAACCTTGACGTTGAGAAATGTGTTCACAGGTTTGGGAGTGCATCATAGCTGAAATGAAGCTTTGAAAATAACTTAAAGTTAGACTAAGATGTTTTGTTAAATGGCTTTGAGGTGAAAAACCCACAAAGACAATCTAAAGTTTTAGAAAGGCACATAGTTGAATGAGGAATTCATTAAGGTCAGGGAACAAGAACAAAGCAGCCCAATTATCATTAGCTGATGTGCTTTCCTTGCTAGGATTAGTTAATGACCAAAGGTGATGATTAATTTTTTTTTTATCAATTTCAGCCCTCAATCTCCTGATATAAAAAAAAAAAAAAACTGGGCTGGAGAGATGGCTCAGCGGTTAAGAGCACTGACTGCTCTTCCAGAGGTCCTGAGTTCAATTCCCAGCAACCACATGGTGGCTCACAACCACCTGTAATGAGATCTGGTGCCCTCTTCTGGCCTGCAGGGACACATGCAGGCAGAATATTGTATACATAATAAACAAATAAATCTTAAAAAAAAAAAAAAACTATTGATGAGTGGGTATGCACACTAAAGATTTAAAGTAGAGCTGACTGATTGTTTTTCATGTATAAAAGTTTAGGTTTGTGCCGGGTGGTGGTGGTGCACGCCTTTAATCCCAGCACTCGGGAGGCAGAGCCAGGCGGATCTCTGCAAGTTCGAGGCCAGTCTGGGCTACCAAGTGAGTCCCAGGAAAGGCGCAAAGCTACACAGAGAAACCCTGTCTCGAAAAACCAAAAAAAAAAAAAAAAAAAAAAAAAAAAAAAAAAAAAAAAAAAGTTTAGGTTTGTGATTCCTTTAAGATACCTGATAAGATTACCTTTCAAGATAAGTAATAAAGTGATTGGTCCTTTCTTTGTAACCACAAAATGCAGCCTGCCAGTAAAAGAATGTCTTGCTTGCTTAAGCTCTGTTAATCTATAACAAGTTGCTTGAGTGTGAATGTATGTGGGTTCTTGGGGATAATTTGTTTTTCACCTATAATATGTAAAATGTTTAATCATGTAAGGGATATGGAAAACATGCTGTTTTTTTATTTGTATTCGTTGTAATCATTCACTTGAAAAACAGAATGTAACCACATTGTAATTTTTATATTGCCTAAAAGATTTTGCTGGGGTATATAAGCTGTAAGGGAAAGAATAAAGGTAGAGTTAAAATAAGTTAGAAGGAAAACATCAAGAATGAGAAAATTACAAAGAAAACATTGAGGGAGTTAGAAGAAAACATCAAGAATGAAAGGATAAGGAAGACTAAAGATAGAATTAGAAGGAAAACATCAAGAATGAGTGTAGTGTGTAGCCATTCCAGCTTTGATCTGGAAGTTCCAACCCCCATTGAGACTTCAGCAACTGTCACGCCTAGAAGGCGGGGCCAAGGGAGGCGCCTGGGGACCCGAGATCTGGATGGGCCAGCGCTCGCTCTCTGTTCCAGGACCCTGGACGGTGGAGGTGGGCCAAGCAGAGCTCCAGAGAACTCCGCTGGACTACGATACACATTCCCCAGAGCCCGCGACCTACCTATCCCTTAATTTGTAAGTTATGCCATTAAATAAATCTCCTTTTAACTACGTGGAGTGGCCTTAATAATTTCACCAATAAATGAGAGAAGGAAATCACCAGGAAAATAAGGAATAGAAAATACACAAGAAGAATAAAAATGGAAACCATCAAGAGAGAGTGTGAGTGTCTATTTCCTAATCTCCTCAGATAGAAAAGTCTAGTGCACCAACTCCATGGATTCTCTTTGAGCCCTGTGCTGCTGGAGGCTGGCCCCCAGGCAGCAATAACCTAACATCTAAAAAATTGTCCACAGCTAATACAGTAAATGATGAAAGGTTAAAGTGTTTTCCCTGAAATAAAAAATAAGACAAGAATGTTACTCTTGCCATTGTTTTAAAAGTCCTTGCTGTGGACATAAGAAGAAATTTGGAAAAAAAAAAAGAAGAAGAAATTTGGACCCCACCACATATCATATACACAAATTAATTCTAATTGGATAAAAGACATAAATAGAAGCTAAAGCTTTAAAACTCTAAACAGGGAAGTAAGTCTTCCTGACCCCAGATGAGATAACAACAGCCTACCTTTGCCACCAAAAGCATAAGCAAAAAGAAGAAAAAAATTACACTGGACACCAATTAAAAATGTTTCCGTTTCAAAGGAGATCACCAGAGAATTGGGGGGAAAAAATGACAAGTCACACCCAGTAAGAGTTCAGTAATTGGACAGCATCAAAACAAGAAATGACTCACTTTGTAAATAGGTAAAGGAATTGAATGGAGATTTTTACAAACCAGATGTCCAAGTGGCCCCACACATGAAAGATATTTTGCATTAAGGTCGTTAAGGAAATGAAAATTCAGGAGAAACTACATCACAACCATTTAAAAGTCTATAGTAGGAAATGGAGCTGTTTGCCTTGTTGCACACCTGACGAGATGGGTCACTAGCAGTTCTACTGGAGATATCTATCAAAATTCAGCCAGTATTCATACGCTTGCCACATAAGCTCAAACCCATATGGTCTGATCGAGACAGAGCGCCTCAGCATAGGTGGCCAATATCCCCGTCAATAAGCAACAGTTATGGACTGCACTGGCACACAAGGAAAGGTGTCTTGAGGGAATGACCTCACACAGAAAAGGCTCCAACTCGCAATGATACAAACTTATTATGAAAGAAGTCACGGACTGACAATCCAACTTAGGGAGTTTTCCAATCCTCAGAAGCAACTGTCTGGGAGAATGTTTCCCCGGGGTCTGCACACAGAATCTGGTACAACCGTGGTTCATGGGTGACAGACTCCATCCTGAGCTACAGAAAATCTTAGCAGTGTCATCCCTGTGGTACTGATTTTGAAGACATGAAAGACTCAAGAGCGAGAGGGTTACAGAGTCTTTCTCCACAGCTTCAGATGGCAGCTAAGGCCAGGCAACATGTGCAAGGCCATTGAGTGAAGCTGTGAAAATGAAGCCTAAGTTGCCATAGACACCACAAGAAGCTGGAGATGCCAGGCCATGGAGTGTACGTCAAAAACAGTTGCAGGTGTTGCAGGGGTCTAGACCAAGAGAAAGGCTATGTGTGCTGCAGGCAGAGCTAGAACCTGGCCAACTTCATCATGTCTTCCAGATGCTAAACATAGAGCAACAGGATTTGCTATTGTCCCTGATGAATTTTGGTCTTGCTTTGGTCTGATCATTCCTTGCTATGCCTAGATTCTTATCTTTTAGAATAGAAATGTTTACTCTGTGCCATTATATGTTGGAATTATGTAACTTGGTTTTTATTTTGTAGGAATTCACAGCTAAGAAACTCTGGACTTTTAAAGAGTTGGAACGGTTAAAGATGGTGGGGACTTTTTAAGTTGCACTGAATGTATTTTATAGTATAACTTGGTCATAAGCCTCTGGGAACAGGAGGTGGAAGCAATGCATTTGAGTGCCATTCAGATGACAAGGGGTGGAGTTGTAGTTGTGTCATTGTAACTTTACGGAATTTAGAATCCTGTAGATAGTATGTCTGGGGGAAACTATCTTCACTACATTAATTTCAGTGGGAGCCATTGCCTGGCTGGGATTCTGAGCTATAAAAAACAAAATAGAGAAAAGGAGCTGAGCAGCAGCAGGTATTCCTTTCAGCTTCTGATTGTGGGTGCAGGGTACCCAGCTGCATCAAGCCTGCAACCTTGATTCCCCTGCCATTATGGACAGGAAAGGAAAATAAGACAAACCCAAATGCCTATCCACCGAAGAACATATAAATAAAATATGTTATATCTATACAATGAAATATTACTCAACAAAATAGAGCACAATATGGATAAGCCTTGAAAACATTATATTTAGCAAAAGGAACTAGGCATAGAAAACTGTAGATGAATTCCTAAATGGTCTTATTAAATAAAAAAACCTGGAGCCAGATATTGGGGTGAAAATCTGAGAGATCAGAGAAATAGGAAAAGCCACAAGCCAGCTAGCCTCACCTTACTCTCGGCTTCAAAAGAAACCTACTTCCTGTATACCCACGCCTATATGCCTTTCAGTTCTGTTATCTCATTTGCTCTGTCTGTCCAGCTACATCACTTCTTCTTCTTCTTGCCCAGCTCTGTCACTTCCTGTCTGTCTGAACAGATTTCTAACCTTTATGGTTAACTAGTGTTGGAATTTAAGGCGTGTGCCACCATGCCTGGCTCAGTGTGGCCTTGAACTCACAAAGATCCAGACTGATCCCTGCCTCTCGAATGATGGGATTAAAGGCATGTGCTGCCATTGCCTGACAATATAGTGGTTGGCTTTTTCCTCTGATCCTCAGATAAATTTTATTGGGGGATACAGATAAAAAATATCACCACAGAAAACTGTATGTTTTACAGTTTTATGGACCTAAAAGCCTCAAAAGAGTCAAATTCTCAGAGGCTGAAAGTGCATTATAACTTACCATAGGGTCCTAAATATGAAGAGTTTAGGAAAATCCAGTTGGAGGAACATGATTTTCCTGGAGTTAATAAAAATACTTTAAAATTAATATGAGAAGTATGTGCTTACAACTACACAGGAAGCTGAAATGGGAGATTCATAAGTTAAACACCAACCTAGACAACGTAGTGAGATGCCATTTCAAAAGAAACCAAATTCCCGGTGAGAGACAGCTCAGAACTAAAGCACTTTCCTAGCATGCACTAAGCCTGAGATTTGATTCTTAGTACCACAAATAATAATGAAATAAAATTTGACTGTGCTAACAATTACATAAATAGTCTAAAAACCACTGAATAATAGAAGAAAAAGTATTTAATGCAAGTTAAGTGCCTGAGTAGTGAGGATACAAAAGGATCTACTACACAGACCTTATTCTTGAGCAGCTTAGAGTCTTAAAGGAAAAACAAAAATAAATTAACAAACAGCAAAGTGCTGTGGATCTTACAAGTATTTACAGAGTACTGTATTATACAACTGTGGGAAAGGTCCATTATGTTGGTGCATGGAGTGGTCAGGAAGGCTTCATAAACTAAATGGCATAAACCTAGCCTTGAAAGGTTAGTGAGTGACCAGGAGAGAGAGAGAGAGAGAGTGAGAACATTGCAGGGCAGAGCTAAGGAGGAAAGACACAGAGAATAAGAGAGTGTGGTCTATGAAAGGCATCCATTTACTGTGGTATAGGACATAAAAAGGAACACAGCAGTGGATGAGGCTGAAGAGGTAGACAGAGAATGTAACAGGCTATAAAAATTGAGCTGACCCTGTGACCAATGGAAGTATTTTAATGGTTTACTCATAGACTTACTTGTTTAGAAAAGCAACCTTGACAGCTTAGAGTGGCAGTGAACACTGAGAAGACAGCAGGTTGACAAGGGTAAGAGAGAACAGTGGCATAGAAGTTGAGGGTGAACGGCCAGTAAGGACAAGTATCAGCAAGAAAGGGTTGCTAAGATAGGGGCTGAAGAGAGACCGCTGAGTTTCGTGTCTGGGAAATCCTTATATTTCCTGGAAAATTATAGGCAGAAGCCAGGATAGAACCAAGATTTCAGTCAGCTGAAAAGGAAAGAAAAGAGAGATGGGAGTGATTACAGAGGTCTTCCTGAATTGTGGCACTTCGAAGGTCAGGTGTGATAGCTCAATAGATCGTTTATTGATTACAGGTCCACAGAGGCCCAGGGAAGTGGCTAGTCTGGGCTAAGGCAGCTGCTTTTCAGGCTAGTGCTAAAAAGCTTGATTCATCCATAAAATCATCCCTTGCTCTCACTGTTTTGGTTTTTGTTTTCCCGCTTCAGTTTCCCTACTCTAGTTTATAAGGTAAAACAAACCAGTTTGTCCTTGTTCACTCATATACACTTTGCCAGCCTGCCTTTGTATACATTTTTCCACTTGTTCATTACACTTTGATTTCACCATGTTAAGATGGTAACATACAGATTGGGCCACAACTATATGATTATCCTTGACTTTACATTCACCTAAGAAAAATTCTAAAACAGTTATATGTAGCTAGAGTTTTCCTGCCTGGCCCACAGTCAGGACAAATCTCTCTTACCTGCCAGTCCCACAGCCTCTCAGACCCGACCAAGTAAACACAGAGACTTATATTGCTTACAAACTGTATGGCCGTGGCAGGCTTCTTGCTAACTGTTCTTATATCTTAAATTAATCCATTTCTATAAATCTATACCTTGCCACGTGGCTCGTGGCTTACCGGCATCTTCACAAGCTGTTTGTCATCGTGGCAGCTGGCAGTGTCTTCTTCTGCCTTCCTGTTCTTTCTTTTTCTCCTCTCTGTTAGTCCCGCCTATACTTCCTGCCTGGCCACTGGCCAATCAGTGATTTATTTATTGACCAATCAGCAACACATTTGACATACAGACCATCCCACAGCAGTTATAGGGACTGTTTTCCCCTTTGATTAAGCCTCAGAATAAAATACTTTATTATAATGGGAAAAATGAATAGTGATGCTAAGGTATATGGCTTAGAAAAGGAAAGTAAATGAAATGTTTCCTCCTGACTTAAAACCAGCTTCTGACTTAGGGTACTATGAGGTACTAAGAGTTACCAAGGCCAAGAAAATCAGTAGTTTAGCACAAGAGCATCCAGGACCTGAGTTCCTGTTTCTTTCTAGTAACAACTCCTCACTGTCATTCACTTCTATAGTTAGAACAATAAAAAGTTAACAACAGCTCAGCAACCCACACTTTTCATTATCCTAATTGAAAAGGGCAATATCACAGTTCTCAAAGGACTCAGAGCTCAGCAAGCAAGCAGCCTTGCCACCTCCTCTAGAAAAGGGGACGCGCCAACACCTCTCACACAGAGGCTAAGCTTAAACAGTACAAGAAGGCAGCATCTGCCTGCCTCTTAGTATTGTCAGTGAACAATCGCACACTGGGAACATGAGCATGGTTTACAAACATCCCCCCCCCCATCGCTCCGTTGTTTCTTCACTCCGTTGTTTCCTTTGCTGTGGACGTGCTTTTTGTTTTTATTCTGACTCTGTCTCCTTTGCCTATTTCACTGTTGTTCCTATACTCTCGGGGTCATAGCCAAGAAATCACTACTCAATTCCATCAATCTTGTCCTCTGTGTCTTATAGTAATACTTTTACAGTTTCTGATCTATGTGGTCTGTATGTAAGTCTTTAAAGCATTTTCACTTAATGTTTATGTTATTAGGTAAGTCCTCTCATGCTTATGCATGTTTGTGTGTGTGTGTGTGTGTGTGTGTGTGTGTGTGTGTGTGTGTGTAGTTTTCCCTGAGTCATTTTTTAAAGACTGTCTGATATCTTCTCATTGAATGTTTTGTCACCTTTGTTAAAATCAGTTGGCTGTGTTAAATATGACAGCATACAATACCATGTGTCCATAATCCCAATAGAAGGCTTGGAAATTTGAGACCAACTTGGGCTATATGTATCAAGTTCAAGGCCAGTCTGGGATATTACATCAAGACCTTGCCCAAAAAGATGGTGAGGCATGCTCTGAAGAGATGGTTCAGCCAATCATGAGCACTTGATGTTTTTGTAGAAGAATGAAATTCAGTTCCCAACACACATGGTGGCTCACAGCCATCTGTAACTCAGTTCCAGGGAACAGCACACGCATAGTGCATACACATTCATGCAGGCAAAAGCATTTATGCATATTTTTAAATATTAAGAAAACACAACAGCGCATACTCAAAAGCTCTTACAAAACTAATGGTAACTCTGAGATTTGTAAAATGTAGTCACAAAACCCACAGGAGTAAGTCAAATCAATATTTTGATTTTTCTAAACTTACAGGCATTTTAGAACCTTGAAGTATAGCATTTTTAAGGCCCGGTGATCTTTGACTGTGTGTCACCTGTTTGCTCCCACAGTTTACGTTCTCCAAAGGACTGCTCTGGGTGTTTGCCTCATTATCATAGTGACTCGCCTCAGGCTGTTTCTACATCCTACCAAAAAGCAAGGCGAAAAATAAAACATTCAATCACCCAAATACTTTAGAATATAGTGTCCATATGTTTGTCTTCTTACAGAACACTCAGCCTGGAGAATAGTTATTTTCTTTTCAACCAGTTATTTTGGCAATATGATGAGTATATAAACTCCAAAAGTAACATTTTCCCCTTTGAAAAGTGATTTTTGTTATTTAACTGGAGTCCTCCACTTATGATTTTCTAGTCTTAGCTATCTTATGATAGGAAATAGAATTTGTTTTCTTAAAGCTTCTTTAAACTGGATATGGTGGTGCCCATGGTAGTCTGGGGACTTAACAGATTCAAATAGGAGGCTGGAGAGTTCAGGGCCAACCTGCTCTACATAGCAACAGTCTCTTTCGGAAAAAAAAAAAACCAACAACAAATTAAACTCTCTTATAAGTCCTCCCCCACAGACTGAGAAACAAGATCACAGAGCAACTGTACTGGAAGGTTTAGGGGTCTGGAAACTGGAAGTGATTTTTAGTGCATTTGATTGGTTTGGTAGGAGGTCCTTTTGTTTTTTTGTTTTGTCTTTGTTTTGGGGTTTTTTGTTTGATTTTGGTTTTTTGTTTTGTTTTGTTTTTTGGTTTTTTGAGACAGAGTTTCTCTCTGTAACAGCCCTAGCTGTCCTGGAACTTGATTTGTAGACCAGGCTGCCCTCAGACTCACAGAAATCAGCCTTCCTTTGCTTCCTGAGTGCTAGGATTAAAGGCATGCACCACCATGCCCAGTCAGTGACTTTTTATTTTATTTTATTTTATTTTATTTTATTTTATTTTATTTTAAGCATCAGTTTGTGCTGTCATATACTGTTGGATGTGTGGCCTTCACTGGAGGGTGGCTCACCACCAGGAGAAACACCCTGAAAGAAAACGAACTCTCTCCCACCAGCTAGCAACTGCCAATAGCTCCTTAGCTGTGATGAAGCCTTATGTCCACCATTTCCCTTCTCCATGCTGCAATTCTGTCTGGCCTGAGTGTGTGCAGGTCTTATTATGCATGCTGTCTCAAGTGCTGTGATCTCATACTTTCAACTTTCCTGCTGTGTCCAGAAAACACTTTCTTTGTAGTCATCTACCCCTATGGCTCTTACCATCTTTCTGCCCCCTCTTTCCTCATACCTGAGCCATGGGAGATAGGGGTATGATATAGAAGAATTGTTTAGGTCTGAATATTTCAGTCTTTTATTTAGACCTTAATTAGTTGTGGGTCTCTGTGTTAACTGTCATCTACTGCAAAGAAGAAGAAAAATGCTTTCCCAATAATAAGGGTTCACAGATATACTAATCTATGGCTATCTCTAGCAGTCAGTTTAATACTATGTCCATTTATCAGGGTAATGATGATAGGTTACTCTCTAGACCCTATGACCTATTTAACCACAGGTTCTTGGGCCCATTGATGGATCCATGTATGGGTTCAGCTTCTGTACTGAACCTTAAATCCAATCAGAAATGATTGGTTACTCCTGTGATGGTCTTGCCACTATTGCACAGGTGGACATATCTTTACAGGCCAGTCATTGTTATAGCTTGCAATGTTCACAGATGGGTAAGACTGATGGTTCTTTTTCTCCTCCAATAGCATGCACAGCATCTTCTAGCACTATAAAAGTTAGCCAGGAGAGCTGAAACTTCCAGATGAGTACCAGCTTGATTTCCCTGTGTTCATAATTCAAGTGTATGGTAACTTAACAAATAAGGTCTCACTGTAACATTCTGGGGGTAACCAAGAGCATTGGCAATAGCCTATAATGTTCAAGGGTCTGTTGGACCTTGCTGACAAACAACTATGAAGCTGGTAACCCATTCTGGCAGCCAGACTTTTCATTTATTATCCCATGATGTCTAGTAGGAACATTATTGCCCCATTATAGGGTAACTCCATTTAATTTTTTTTATATATTTTTACATATGTATTTTAGGAAGCTTCTACAGTAATAGGCCTCCATATGATTTTTTAATGTCTTTAGTGTTACTTATCCTTCTTGTATTCCCTAATCTACTCTGCCCTCTCATCCTTATTCTCATAAACCCTTCCTGTAACATTATCCCCTTGTAACTGTTTATACATACACTGTGCTATGTCTCCATTGAACTATACCCTTGGCCCCTTATTAATTTCCTGACCTCTGTGAGTATTCAAAATGGAACACACAGATATACAGATTCAACACTAACATTGTCAAATGAGAGAAAGCATGTGGCATTTGTCTTTCTGGGTCTGGGTTAACTCACTCTTAATGGTTGCTTCTACCTTCATCCTGTTTACCCATGAATTTCATAATCAGGTAGATAAAATGCACTTAGCAACAAACTATAAAAGCACAGAAGCTACTGGACACAATTTAAAAGACCTACAGTGTCAAAATTTAAGAAAAAATCAGAGTCCAGGGAAGTAAGCAGAGAGCACCCAAGCAGGCCCAGGACATGCCTTCCCCACCTCAGCCCTGCATGTGAACATCAAAGGGTCTTTTTTTCTGAGTCAGAAGAGTGGCTACTTTGCTTTTAATGATCTTACAAAGAAAAGAACCTAGAATCTAATATTCAAGATCTGCCCAAGGGAAGAAGCCTAACAGGAAACCTTTTAAAAGTCAACAGCAAATTCCCTCTTCTCAAAGCCAGGGAGTTGTTACACTTGATACAGTCAGAGCTGGAAGAAAAAGAAAAGGAAAAAAGGATACATCTCTAGAAGCTGTTATCACAGACCAGCCTTTCTGAGGTCCCACAACCTATTGCCCTCCCCTGTAGGCGGAAGTTTCCTGTCCCTCCTACCTGCTCCCAAATAATCACTCAGAGGCTTAATATAAATTATAAATGCTCATCCAATAGCTCATGCTTGTTACTAACTAGCTCTTACAATTTAACCCATTTCTATTAATCTATGTGCTGCCCCAAGGCTTATGGCTTTTACCTCTGTCCCATTTTGAATGTTTGACTAGTTCTCCATCTGACTGGTGACTCCTCTGACTGTGCCCTTTCTCATCCCATCATTCTCAGTTTGGCTGTCCTGCCTAACTATATCCTGTTCAGCTATTGGCCAGTCAGCTTGTTCATTAAATCAATCATAGTGACATATATTCTCACAGTATACAGAATGATTATTCTACAGCACTCCCCAGCCACTGAATCCTAGAACTGTTAGGTCTAAGACAGTGTTATATTGCTAGTGCCTAGCAGACCTAGGAGGAGTAGATTTATGTGTTTTCTGTGGAAAGACAATCTCCACTCTAGTGGCCACTCACAGGCAGTTTATAGGACATAATAAAAATAACTAAGTGTAACCAGGCTTCCATATCCATAGAAGGCTTCTGTGGATCCAGCTAATCACTCATGGAAAATATTGGAGGAAAGGTGTGTCTTTATTGAATATGTATAAATCCTTTTTTTCTTGTCAAATATTCCCGAAGCAATATGGTATAACTACTGTGTTGTTTACACTGCAATAGATATCATAAGTAATCACAAAATGATTGCAAGAACTTAAGAAAATTGTATATCTGCTGTTACTGCTGACACTTCACAATTTTATGTAAAGGATTTAGCATTCTCAGAGTTCAGTATCCGAGGAGGTTCCTGGAACCAATCCCCTCACAGTGAGACAACTGAATAAAGCACTCCTTTGGTTCATGCTGGGACCATAAGGGTGAGCATTGAGCCAGAGATACAGGGAACTGCTGCAAATGGCTGGTGACATTCAGGAAGGTCCTGTTCCCAGAAGATTAGCTTCTGGCACACTCAGACAGTACACACTGCAGTACCCAGAGTCACAGTTAGAAAGCCTAAGTAGTTAGAAACAGCATTCTTGACAAGGTTAGGGAAATCCAAGTCTAGGAATAATTATGATACACCAAACATTTGAGTAAAACCAACTTCATGAAAAGAAGCATCAACCTCCACAGACACATGCATGCACAGACACAGCAAAAATACATACCCATACATACACCTCGATAATATTGGAGGAAACAGAAAAGGTGCACACATTTGGAAACTTTAAAACATAAAATGAGGACTAGGGTCATACATAACTCAGTGTTGCAAAGAAACAAACAACTTACATAAACGTAAAACAATGACATACTCTGTATTTAAAGATATTTGTATCCACAAAGCAAGAAGGGGCTTTCATGAAACAAAAGATGATATATTTATTTCAAAATTGAAGTGTATGATAATAAAAGTCAAAGACTCAAGACCAAATGTTAACCCAGACAGAGCTGAAGAGTAATCCAGAGGCTCCAAGTCTTTTGGCTCGTAGCACGAACTGCCTGGGAAATGATAGAAAGGTTAAAAAGCTCGGAGAATGAATACAAAAGCTACAATACCCTGTGATCGATTTCCAGGCAGAATAAATAGAACTGAGAGGAAAAATAAATAAAATTTCAGAGATCTGACAGTTTTAAATGAAGTTTCACTGAGTGCCAACAATAAGACCAAGAAAAATAGAATAGCCCACTGCTAGAACACAGTGTAAATTTTAGTACTTCACTGATAATAAGACATCATAAAAGCTGCTAAAGAGGCTACACTCAGTGACTCACTGGGAGCCGGGACTCAGGAGGCTGAGGCAGCAGATTTGCCTGGTTGACATAGTAAGATTCTGTGAGGGGGGATAAGAAGGGAGGGGGTGAAATTATTTATAGACAAAAAGTATCATGATGGCTTAAAATGTACTAAGTAACATAAATATAAGAGAAAGTGGAGAAATATCCTAAGTGCTGAGGCGAAAACTGTTTTGCATTTAGAATCTATAATTTGACAGACTATCAGACAAGTATAATGGCAAAGTAAAACAATTTCTAAGCTAAATGGATTCAGAAAATTGATTTCCCATAAACCCTAGTGGAAATAATTGCTGGAAACTGTGTTCCGGCAAAATAAAACATGAATCTCAGAGGAAAGTAAACAAATCAATAGTTACCAAAGAAACATTTAAGGCATGACAAATCTAAATAAAAGTTTATTTTATTTTTTTAAAAAATGTAACAATCCGGGGCTGGAAAGATGGCTCAGTGGTTAGAGCACTGACTGCTATTCCAAAGGACCTAGGTTCCATTCTCAGCATCCACAAAATCCTCTGCAACCCCAGTTCTTATTTCCTTGGGAAGCGGGCATGCACATGATGCAGAGTCATCATGCAGACAAAGCACTAAAACACAAAAAGTAAATACATACATTTTTAAAAATTTAACACCCACAGCTCATTTTAAAGTCCTTCCATAGTAACTATATTTTTTTAAAAAATCTCAGAATAAGCTTGAAGAAGATATAACAATATATATGGAGGAAAATGATTTTTTTACTGAAGAAATTAAATAGAAGCTATGGATAAACTAATAAACCTTGAATGAACATCAATCTAAATATGCCAGAGTTTTGTAAACTAACATAAAAATACAGTGCATTAATAATGAAAGTATCAGCCGGGCGGTGGTGGCGCACGCCTTTAATCCCAGCACTCGGGAGGCAGAGCCAGGTGAATCTCTGTGAGTTCGAGGCCAGCCTGGGCTACCAAGTGAGTTCCAGGAGAGGCGCAAAGCTACACAGAGAAACCCTGTCTCGAAAAACCAAATAATAATAATAATAATAATAATAATAATAATAATAATAATGAAAGTATCAATGGGTTTTTAACTAATTTAAATTTTTTCTCTAAAATTCACCTAGGAAAAAGTCTTAGAATTCAGAAAAAAAAGAGGAACACTAAGGATGAGTGTGCGTGTGCACGCACATGTGTACATACATCTGTACATAGAAATGTTCCTTCATAACAGATATTAAATCATGCAATTATAAAATTACAGTAATCAGAGTACTGGCAAAAGAACAAACAAATAAACCAAGAAAATGGGGCCAAGTTTAAAAGCAGACCAATGCATGATGGGGAAACAATGTCTGAAAGGGAGTTTTTCAATTCTACGGATAAGAGATGGACAGTAATGAATGCTAAAAGAGAAATATTCCAATTCATACCAATCACAAGAAAAATCTCAGATGGATTACAAATATAGAAAGCAAATACATACATAGTATACAAATATGAGATCTGGGAGGATTCTTTTTATCCGATAGAAAGATAAGCAAATGATCTGTCAGCTGTGTGGAAAAGCAAACAAAGGCTCTCCCGGGTATTTGACCTGTGAGTGTGCAAGTGACAAAGAACAATGAGCCACTAGTGTCTCCACACATTGGCAATGAATTAAAAAGTGTCAATTGAAGCAAAAGACATGAATATTTGAATATTCCACATATGGAAGTAGAAAGCAGAATAGCATTTTGGGAATGCCAACTGGGCTTTAGCTATTAATACTTAAACACACTATCCAATGAAGAAAGACCATTGCTGGGCCAGTGAGACAGTTCAGTGGGTAAAGGCAATTGCCAGCCAACCCTGGCCAACAAGTTATATCCCTGGAGCCCACATGATGGAAGGAGAAAACAGGCTCTTTCAAGTTGTCCTCTGGCCTTTCCAAGTGCCTGCCATGCTCACACACATCAAAATAAACAAAATGTAATAAAAGTCATTTTGTTTTTGTCTATCTTACCCTTGCAATATGGCTTATAAAAGCAAAATGACTGAAGGCATCGAGAGTGTCTGTCTACATTGGCTATTAAATGGTAGCACTGTGGAGACAACTCTCTTGCAAGCCTGAAATTGTATTGTTCATTTGTTTATTGTTTAGTCTGGATTTTATTTATATAACACATCAGAAATCTTTAAGAACAAATTAATTGACAAAGCATTTCTATATATATATATGAACACTAATTTATCTCCATGTTCAATGTATGTTAAACATTACCTCAAGTATTTATAGTACAAAGGTCACTATATTTCTAAGAGCACATATTTAATTTTATA
This sequence comes from Peromyscus eremicus, assembly GCF_949786415.1. Taxonomy (NCBI): domain Eukaryota; kingdom Metazoa; phylum Chordata; class Mammalia; order Rodentia; family Cricetidae; genus Peromyscus; species Peromyscus eremicus. Next base: position 114,285,063 of record NC_081419.1, on the reverse strand, counting down.
TATGTATGTAAAATATGCTAAAATAGAAAATGCAAAAACTCTCAGGATGTGCCACATAGTTATTCCCTGTACTAATTAATTTGGTAGTACTGAATGAGAAATATCTATATTTAAATTTCTGCTCTTTTAATTAACACTCATCACTCATCATTATTATTCAAACAACACTTTCAATTACTCTAAGGTACATTATAGCAATACCAATGACACTACATGATGCTATCTATAGTTGTTTAGATAACTGGAGGAGCCAAGACAGGGTAAACCTTCTGCCTCACTACAACCATTTGCAAAGGGAACTAGGACAAGGATTGCAAAGTTCTGAATCCTGCAGCCTTACTCTACCGCTCATCCACATAGCTTCTTCAGCATCAGAGAGGGACTCCCTGACAGTGAAAGGACACGAGTTACAGAGTTCAGTGGGTTCTAAACCTGCTCTGAAACCGGTTTGGATACTGGGGCTGCAGCTCAATGGTAGATTTCACAAGGCCCTGGATTCAATCCCCAATACTATGAAAATATAAAAAGAAAAAGAAATTAAAGAAACAATGTCTTAAAATACTCAGGGAAATTCATTGACATCACATTAGCAGAAATAATTACCTCTCTTATTTCAGTCACTAGTAATCAGTCAGACATACACGAATACGTGTAAACTTTTAAAGGTATCCTAAACGTTGTAAGTTCATGCCCCAAATTTTTTTATGATGTTCTAGTGTTGGAGCAATATGGATGAAAAGTCCATTAGTGAAACTAGGAAGGACAAATAAGAAATATAATATTGTGCTCAGTATATGGTTGGGTGCTGGCATGAGTGACACACAGCATAAATCTGGAGAAGTGCCTAAAAGGGAAGGATCATTTAAGTCAATCAAGCCCTAGGAGGTAGGACAATAAATGCATTTAGTCACTTCACAAAGATGGATTAAGAGTATAAGATGGGGGTGGGGCACCCAGCTCCAATGTTGAAAGAGGACAGACGTGTCCTGGGAGGATGATTAGCCTTTGCACATCAGAAAAAGAAGGGGAAAACATTCCAAACCTAAGGAAGTCCCCAGAGTAAGTATAAGAATAGATGGGGTGTGGGGGTGGAGGACATACCACTTCAGTAAGAGCAGGATACCGTAGGAAATAACACAGTTTGGAAAAATAAGATCCATCTATACTACTGAATGCCTAGCCCAGGTCAAGCACTTGTACATCCATGATTTCATTTAGTTCTCAGAACAACTCCCTCCACTCTCTGCACACAACTGTACTATCCAGAGGAAACAGTTCTTTTCTTGGCTATGGGGATGTTGGTATGGAATAAATAAAATATTATTCGGTTCGGGCATGGTGGCTCAGGGCTGCAACCCCAGTACTCAGGGGGCTGAGGAAGACTGCCACAAGTTCAGTGTCACTTTGGGGACACAGTTCCAGGCCAGACAGGGTGAGACGCTGATTTAAAAAAAAAAAAAGGTTTACCTAAGATTTCAAACTTGAGTATGTGGCAATCCCCTTGACTGGCAGAAAATTGAAAAGAGAAGCTGACTTTGGTAGAGAATATGAGAAGTAATGATTTAGTTCAGGATTATGGATCTTACAGGTATATGGGGTCTCCCTCTTCCTCGAGATTCATTGGCAGCATTCAGAGCTGTGTACAGCCTGTGAGTGTGATGGAAACAGCAGCCAGGGCATCACCTAATTTGCATTTGGCAGCATGGTTTTACCATACAGCTGGAGCACACTACCTAATTATCATATGGGCAGAAGGGGGAGAGCATTTGTAGGGAACTCTGTCAAAGGTCATACTTGAGATAAGTCAGACATCCAAGCTCAGGGACAGCTTCCAAATAAGGTCAGGCAAAGAGCAGGAAGCACAGCTGGAGGAATCAAGTGCTCTATTTAGGCCGAGCTCAGAGAGCTGACTGGGTTATGGTGGACTGCAACCTTAAGTGCAGGGTACTCCAACACAGGTAATAGGAGGATAGCCACACTGTCTAACTCGCTTTTAATCATACCTCTGTCACTTCTCATTGGTGGCACTGACACACACAGCTTAGGTGTTTCCATTCTCCTTTAAACCTGGAACTGTAAATTACCAACTGCAAAGTTTCACCTTTTTAAGTAAAGCACCAGTGTCTCCACTTAAAAGCTCTCTCGCCCCATTCCTAGAGCACGGGTCACATTTTACACTCACCATTAACAAAGCCTTCAGATTTGTAATGCACAGTAAACTAAGTACATATGACTTTCTTAAATTGTTAATAATGGAATTGAATGTCTATTTAACCTCAATTTTAGGCTATCGTCGTGAAAATGACTCTCTGCTTCTAGTCCACCTCACTCCTCTCTCCTAATTGAGCAAGTCTTCTCTGATTTGGGGGATGGCTCCCAGAAAGACTTGCTGTTACGTTGATGCTATGTTTGATACATTCTATAGTCACATCTAGATCTTTCTACTGCATCAAGTTTATTTTTTAAAGCAACGAACAACTCCCAGGCTGAATAGAGAAAAGGATTCTTGTATAAGGAAACATCAGGGGAAAAGTACCAGTTAACATCTCCACCATATTTTCCCATATGTAATTTATATTCATATCAAGTTACTTCTCGTCTAAGCAAGAATTTAAAAAACTAACATTCAGTAAGCACTTTCTATATATTAGGAACTATGACAGGTACATAGAATACATTATCCAAGTATTTTTGCAGGTTTGCTGTTAACACTCTTTACTGGCATTACAGTGAGTAATTAGTCTTCTGGAAGGAAAATCTTCAGCAGTGCTGAGGGATTTAGCCTTTTCTATTCAATTAAAATGCATATGAATCAGAATAAATAAAAGTACTATTCATTCACTATTAGCCTATTCCCCCAATAAGTTTATTCTATGGAAATTTTATCATTTTTATACTTGAAGAAAGCAGTGGAGGAGAAAAAGTTTCTAAAATACCATTCTCAGCTACCAACACTAAATTATAGACTGTTTTGAAATACCCAGCATATTACTGTACTAACTGAAATAATTCCATCAGTAGTCCATTATCAATTCTATAGTTACTGCATTAAATGTATTTATCCTTCAACAAATTTATTATGGTACTAACATTTTCATTATCACAGTCTTTTTATTACCAGTATCAATTTCTTTAATATCTGTCTTCATAGTCCTTGATTACTTCAAAGTCTGGTCTCGTTATGTGGGTGTCCTTATTATAAATCACTCCTGTAGAGAGGGGACAAAAAGAGATGCCTCTTACGTGAGCAGCTTCCCCAGTGTAGAGGCTACAGCTAGTGCACTATTGTGATGAGTATCTAGATAATGTAGTCGTGTCTGAAGGTTGAAAATAAGCATCACTTAATCCTGCAAGAGACCTGAGAAAGAGAAAGGGTACTGGCTGGCCTTGTGAGTAGCAGAGTCACAGAACTAGATGTTGAGGAGAATCTTACTCCTGGCATGGACAGGAAGATGGCACTTCCTCCTATTAGAAAGAGGGTAAAGAGTCTTGTGAAATTCTGCTAGAGAAGGAGTGAGCCCAGGTCACGGAGAAAGCAGTCCATGTACTGTAACCAGATCTCCGTTAATGATGTTTTTGTTGCTGTCGATCCTTACGATTAAATTTCTGTTGAAAAGGCCTCCAGCTTTAGATGTGGTACATCAGTGAGGCCAGGAGCTTAAGGGGAAGGTGGAAGCCCTGGGATGGGGAGAATAAAAGCTGAAACAAAGTGGACCCCTGGGCTGCGGGTGCCTCCCCTGCTTACAAAGTAAGGCTTCTTCATTTTAAGTCAAGGGGGGGGGGCAATGCTGTCTGTGCAAATGCTAATTCCACGTGTACAAAACAGGTCTTCTGGACACTGGCTGTGTAGCTCAGTGGTGGAGCACTTGCCTAGTTGGCACAAGGCAGGCTTGGGTTTGATCTCCAGCACAGGATTTTTTTTAAAGGTGGGTCACTGGGAAAGGAGAAGAGAATTGATATTTATTATTGTGCTGCCTTGAATTCAATACTCGCCTTCACTGGACACTTCCACAATTTGATTCTACTCTGTTCTATGGGGTGAATAGACAATTTCAAGGGAAGGCAGGTGTTCCCAGCTGATAGGAAACTGAGGCTCAGATCGTTTAAAGAACTTACTCAGTTTTGTACAGTTAAGATAGGACATGCCCTTTCTGAGCATCTTTCTTGGTGATATCCAAAGTTAAGTGGCTCACAAATCAAATGCATAAAAGACATAGACACATGGCTTTTTAAGGGAAATTTTCAATAATTTTCAATAGAAAACGTTGTTATTATATAAATGGAAGAAGAAAACTTTCAAAGGTGGAACCAGTAACTAATGAAGTGGTGATTATTTGGATTTAGAGGGAGCTATGAATATGGGGTTAAAACTGATAATGAAGGAAATAGAGGTCAACTGAGGGATTTCGTGTTTTATGCAACAAGGACTTAATGGGTTTTTAAGTGGATATGTGTCTGTAGAGGGGGAATTATTCTGAGGGTACGTGTAAATTAGATTAAAATTAGATCAATCATGACTAAATCTGTGAGGCAGCTATCATATGAATGCAGGCACAAAATGAAAAGAGGTTGATTTACGCTCCACTTTCCTCAGGAAGCTGAATTTCCATCGCCACAAAATGTCCCTTTGGGGGAGTTTTCTCTAGACTCTCATGCAGCCCATCTTTACACTTCCCACCACACTGTCTCACCAGTCATCTGGTAACTTAGATTTTTCCAAATGTCTACATTCACTTATTTTCAGCCTGATTTGCTCCCCGGACTTGTTCCCAGATTTTAGAACTGCCCTTGTTTGGTGTGTCTCATCTCCATCAACCTAGATGCCTTCCTGTGTCTCATCTCCATCAGCCTCTATGCCTGTCTGGATGGATTCTCCTATAACTTGTGTTTTTCTTTTCTTTTCTTTTCTTTTCTTATAAAAGAAAACATTTAATTAGGGGCTTGCTTACTATTTTAGAGGGTTAGTCCATGATCGTCATGGTGGAAGGCAGACAGACATGGCGCTGAAGCAGCAGCTGAGAGCTGTATATCCTAATCTGTAGGCAAAGAGAGACACACACAGGACCTGGCATGGGCTTTTGAAGCCTCAAATTCTCCTTTCAGTGATACATCTTCTCCGACAAGATCATACCTCCTAATACTTTGCAAAAACAGTTCATCAACTGGGAACTAAGCATGAAAATTTATAAGCTAATGGGGCCTTTCTCATTCAAACCACCACTTTCCACTCCCTGTCCGCCATAGGCCTGTGGCCGTATCATAACACAAAATGCATTTAGTCCAACTTCAAAACTCCCCATAGTTTGTCTTGGTCTCAAAATTGTTTAAAAGCCCAAAGTCTCTTCTGAGACTCAAGACAGTCTCTTAACTGTAACCCCGGTAAAATCAAAATCAAGAAGCAGATCACATACTTACAACATACAATGGCAAAGAATAAATGTTACCATCCCACAAGGGAGGAAAGGACACATAGTGAGGAAAGACTGGACCAAAGCAAGACCGAAACCCAGCGGGGCAAACTCCAAACTCTGCATCTCCATGTCCAGTGTCAAAGGACTCCTCTGATCTCCTACTCCTTCCAGCTTTGTTGACTGCAACACACTTCTCTCTCTTGGGCTGGTTCCACACCCTGTCTGCAGCTTGCCTTGTCAGGTATCTGGCATCTCTAACATCTTGGGTTCTTCAAGGCAATCCGGGCTTCACCTTGACAGCTTCACGCAATGGCCTCTCTGGGCCTCCATGGAGGGACTGCCTTGCCAAACACCTGACCTCAGCAGCTTTCTTTGACCTCAGTGGAAGATTCCATAACCCCCTTTCCTATAACCTTCTTAACTTTAAATTCAAAACCACATGGCCAAAGCTGCCAAGTTCTTCTGCTTGATGGGGCTGGAACCTGGACCCTTTCTTGACTTGCACTTGCATAAACTTTCTGTTATGGTATCCTTGGAGCCTTAATTTTTCCATTAATTTTTTATCAATTCCTTTTCCCATAACTTGTGTTTTCTGCTTTTCAGATATTAGAGCTTGATTCACACAGCATTTTTTTTTCCTGGTGAAAACAGGCTTTTATTAGTAGTGAGGAAATACACACACACACATACACACACACACACACACACACACACACACACACACACACACACACACAAGCATATAGATAGAGAAACATCTCTGCAAAGCAAAATAGGGAACTTGAGAGCCTGAAAAATCCAGTCTTTCCTGGAGTGCTCAGGTTTTTAAGTCTTTATAGGGTCTTCCTCCCCTAACTTAGGGTTGGTCAGTTTGAGCAAAGACAGAAGAGCTGATTGGCCCACACTGTTACATAAATATGTTCTGATCTGGCCTTGAACTCTTAGGAATGGTACATCAGCACCAGAGTCCTACAGGAAGGAAGGGGAAAAGCCCTCCAGGTCTTTGTTTGTAGTTGGCAGGCTTTTATCTCAGGTCAGGAGGGTGAGGAAGAAGCTAGCCATGTTGGCCACAAGGTTGCTGGCCATCTTGGAGAAGAGGATGCCAGCATCTTTATTACCTAGTCATGGTCCCTCTTCCCTTCTGTTTGTCTATTAAGGATCTGTCTAACTCCTAGTCCCTCAACATCCCCCTCTCGGAGATGTCCCTAAGTGATGTTAGGGAGATCCTCTAGCTTGTCCCAGTCAATACAGGGCCAATGAGAAAGAGACAGCAGTCAGAGTGTCTCAGAGGCAGGTCAACCTAAGGAGTCTGGACCATGGTAAAGATCCAGAACACAAGGCAGCCATTTGACAACTTTGTGTAACCTTGGAACATAGTGTGCTGGCAAGGTAGCATTTTAGTGAGTCCTCAAAGAGATCCAACAAATATCATTATCTAGAGGTGATAGATCAGGTGTGTTTTCTCTGCCAGTTAAAAAATTAAGAGGCAGGAAAAAAAATCTAGAGACAGGTAGCAGTGTGGGAAATCTCAAACATAGCTGACAGATTCAGCCTATGAAGACTGGCTTTTATTAGGAGTGAGGAAACACACAAAGAGACAACTAGTAGAGGGTCTTTCTCTCCCAGGGCTTTTTCCTAAGTGGCTTCTGACCCCTGGAATCAGCATATCACCCTCTCTTTGTTTCCTGTCCTCTAAACACTTCTCAGATGTCCACTCTAAACTCTTCTTGGCCAAGGTAAATGCTTAGATCACACCAAAGAACTAAAGCCTGAGCTTGAGTAAGCATGATCATTAGGAGACATAAAACAGAAGAGTGAGCCTCGAATAGTGGCAAGAAAAGAAGAAAGCTGTCTAGGTTGGTGTAAGGACACAGAGACTTTGTGTCCAACACAAAGTCTAGAAGGGAGATTTTAAAGCGTAACAGAGATGATATGTCATTGAATAAGGTCAGTAAAGCGGTCATTATGGACCACTGAAAAAGCAATTCTAATGTCGAAATCAGGTGTGCCATACATTTAGAAAGTGCTCTTTGGAAGAGGACAAACAGGTTGCAACTAGAGCCCTGGTGTTGGCTCTTCTCATGCTGTCAAATTCTCACCCACAACCAAGGATTGAGAAGATTCTATACCTGAACCCTGTCTTCCAGGTTTGTAACAAACATTCATTAACAAGCTATGGGGATAGTAGATATACTTATTTAATTGATTATTACTTTTAATGACCACATTTAAGTATTTGGTGATATTTAAATACATGAGTACCTTCATTCATGTTCCTTAGCCTCTGAGAATGTTAGAGCTGGGCCTGTAACAATAGGATAAAGGTGAAGAGACGTGGACTTTCATCAATCTCTTATTTTTGTTTCTGTTCAAGACTTTATATCAAGGAAACACAAATGATTGAAGGAAGAGTAAGACCATTCAATAGAATAATAAAAACCAAGCTATTGGCTACCAAGGAGAGGTATATGAAAAACAGGTCTTGGAAATGAATTAAAATATAAAGGTTAGATGTAGACAACACCAGAAGGAAAAACAAGATGAGTTTATATTGGGCAAGCCAATGGTGGAGCTAGGAAATGGTGTGTGTTGAGGTTCTCCTGGGAATGAACTCTGTAAAGAACTATAATGAATGCTTTCAGATATTATTTTGCTCAAGTCCTTTTGTCAATTCTGTTAGTGTGTTCTGTGTGACTTATTTCGGTATCACCTACTGATCTACCTTTGCTTCTGTGAACTGGGAGTTTAAGAGGCTGCATACTGGATGAAACAATTGTTTCAATTTCAAATTGCGGCACTAACAACACAAATCACGGGGAATTGAAACATCAAGGATTGGTTTCTCCCTGTAATTCTGTAGACTGAGGGAGCCTTTGCTGCTGCTTTCAACTGATCTTGTTATTGGAGCTAGCTAGAGGAAAAGCCCAGCCCCAGAGAGTTCCAGCAGACCAGGCTCAGCATCACATCCAGGAAAGACAGTAGTGGTGGTGGGATCTCACCTCTGGAATCTTGGAATCTACTGTGGGCAACTATGTTGGTGCCAAGGTCTCCTGTGGGGGTTGTTTCAGTCCTTTGTCTTAAGGTATTTATTAACTATAACTGTTGTCCTGGGATCCAAGATCAATGTAGGAAAGGGAAAAAATCTGGGAACTCAGTAGGAAGGAAATGAAACTGAAGAAAATAAGAAACAGAGTGGTGTTAGCTCAATGACTGGGCACACCTTTAATCCTCACTGTCAAGTCATGATTCCATTCTGTGGCCGTGAACATCTCCCCAGTTAAAGTCAGTCTAGTATGGATCCCTCGATAGCTTCAAGCCACAACAGCACAGAAAGTAGGAAATGTCTAGAGTCAGACTTGTGTGAGAATCTCATTCTGGCATTGGCTTTAGACACATTGGTGATTCTCACTTAGCATCAGTTTCCTAACAGTAAAATATGAACACAGATATTTCCTGTGTACTCCTTTACTGGCTTGTTACACATATTGGAGATAAAATATATAAAGAATCTGGCATATAATAAATTGTAGTTAGATATTCCATTCTAGAGTTTAGTAATGCTTTATTTCCCTTCCAAGGCTAACTTCACATCAAACTTTTGAAGGTATATGCACATATGGATGGTAGGTTGCTGTTCTAATGTATTGTGTGTTGTACAAAATGTATCTTTAAAACAGATACATTTAATAATGAAAGCCTCATTTACCAGAAGTAAAATTTCTGGCATTTCCTTCCCAAACACAGCAAATTCCTCCCGCAGTGTTAGAATTTGTGGCGATGTTGGCATTCATGCAGGAAGAAGTGATGATGTGGGGCCCCCAACACCTAGCTAGCAATTGCCATGGCTTCTCACTTGATACATAACAACCACTCAGAAAGTAACTGGGTTGTATTCCTTGCCATAGAATGTTTTCCCTAATAGCCAATCAAAATTTCATTTTCTGAGGTGAGACTCTAAAAGCTTGAGAGGAAAATTGGATCAGATTTTAGTAAATGCCAAGTGTTCTGATTGTCCATCTTCTGCTGGAGATAATGACTGATTGCTTCTATTTTCTTAAGTTACTAAAGAGTTAATGCCTTCAGCCATATTCTTCCACCCCCACCCACTCCAGTAATTCTCTCAGATACACTTATCCTTCCTTTGATAACTGACTTTAGCCCTGTAATTTTCATGTTACTCTTGGCACTGACAGTTTGATTTTTCTGGCCCAGTTTATAATATAAATTTTATTCCATTTAATATCCATAATTTGGTCCTCTGTCTCAAACACATGACACCTTGTACTTTGTATTCTGTGTCTGTACATTCTGTCATGCTAGGTCTAATTATATTGCATGTACTTTGCAGAAAATGACAATGGGAATCTAGCAAATCACATTGCTTTTCCTAGCATTTTTCTCTAGCTGTAATAATGGAGTTTTAAAATTACTAGGCATTTACTGTTACTATAATATCAAGTCACAGCATATCATTTCTTATACACAAATATAATTAGACTAAGTAATTTGAATAAAAGCAGTCATTGAGAGAAGACTAGTAATAAGCAAAACAGTAATGTCTAAAACTATGAAGTCACTAACAAAGCTTTATTTCCCATAGTTTTTTTAAACTATTACCTTACATGTATTTTTTAATTAGGTTTACTTTATGTGTATGAGTATTTTGTTTGCATGTATGTATGTGTACCACATACATGCCCAGTACCTGTAGAGGGCAAAAGAGTGTACCAGATCCCCTGGAACTGGAGTTACAGATGTTTGTGAGCCACATGTGGATGCATGGAACTATAAATGGACATTTCCTGTCCCAATCACCTGGTCCCAGATAACCAACTCAGAGGCTGAATATAAATTATAAATGCGTGACTGATAACTCAGGCTTGTTAGTAGCTAACTCTTACATTTAAATTCACCCATATTTCTATTTAAGCCTTGCCATGTGGTGGTACCTTTATTAGCATGGCACATTCATCTCCTGTTCCTTTTGCATCTGGCTAGTGACTCCTAACTCCACCCTTCTCCTTCCCATCATCCCTAGTTTAGTCAGCCCACCTATACTTCCAGCTTGGCTACTGGCCAATCAGTGTTTTATTAAACCTATTTGAGTGACAAATCTACAGTGTACACAAGTATTATTCCATAGCATGGAACTGAACTCAGGTCCTCTGCAAAAGCAACCAGTGCTATCTCTCCAGTCATCTTAAGTTAAATTCATTAAAGAATTAGATATCCATCCAGGCTGTGGTTGTGCATGCCTTTAATCCTCTTCAATCCCGGCACTCAGGAGGCAGAGGCAGAGGCAGACAGATCTCTGTGAGTTTGAGGCAAGCTTGGTCTACAGAACTAGTTCTAGGACAGCCAAAGCTACACAAAAAGACCTTGTCTTAAAAACAAATTAGATATCAAAAAGCTGAAATTTGTAATGCACCAAATATAAAATACTGTGCAATATACATGGGTTATCTCACTTGCTTATCATAGTAAACTTAATGGAAAAGGCAGAAAATGAGGACTTATTAGATTGGAAGGCACAGTGAGGAACAATGATGCCATCTTGACTTGCAAACTATGTATGGCCCTCCATCAGCCACAAATGGGATAGAGAAAATTTCATTCATAACATTTTTAATTCTAGTTTAATTTATCTTACTCCCTGAATCTAAGCAGCAACCCAAATATACATAATTTTATAAACTGTATAGAATCTTTAACACAGTATGTTCATTAATACATTTATCATCATGTAAAGGTTAAATTTTAGGTTAGAATTTACCAGTTTCTTATGTAACTTGACAAGGGGCTAAATATCAAATAACCCGTGACTAGTTCTTACACGGTGTATCACACAAAATAAACAGAACATGTGACTACGAGTTTGCTACCAGGATCAAAACATAGCATCTTACCTCATAAATACATATCTATGTGTCAGTCAAAAATAATTAATTTTAGTAGATTTGCTTCTATTGAGGGGGGAATAAGTAAAGTTCGCCAGTGACAGAAGGATAAAATATATTAGGCCAATAAATGCAATCCTAGAGAAAACATGAGGAAATTTATGACCTGCTTTCAAAGTAAAATCTCATAACTTTTGTAAGTATAAAAATTTGACTACCTATATTTGTTCTGTATCAAATTCTTATGTCTCTAGAATGTGAGCATATCACATGCATGTGTGTTTTATTTCACAAATCATGGGGTTTTGTTTTTGTTTTCATTCTCATTTTTGTTTTTAGTACTGGGGATTGAACCAAGGGGCTTATACATGCTAAGCAAACATTTTACCACTGAGCTATAGTCGAATTCCTCTTTACTTTTTATTGTGAGGCAAGTTCTAACTAATTTTCCTAAGTTGGCCTTAAAATTTGGAGTTCTAAACCTCAGCCTCCCAAATAGATTGGTCATAGGCCCCGCCAACAAGCTGAAATATGTAGGATCAGTTTTATAATGTATTAAATTAAAGTACAGTAATTGAACTTTTTAATTCCCAACAGCATACCAAAGATAACATATATATGGTACATATATATATCAAAGATAACATAATATATATGACTTATGTTCCTATGAACAGATTTGTCAAAAATTGATTTGAGAATTTATTGAAAATTATTTTCTCAATTAAAATCCTAGTATAATCAATACTAGCTGGCATTTCTCAAATTATACCATGCCATTTAATTATATTAATTTCAATACCCCTCTGACCTACAGATAAGCCAATGAGAATATGAAATTTAAGAATGGAGATGTAGCTGAGTGCTAGACTGCTTACCCAGCATGTGCAAGGCCCCAGGTTCAATACCAAGGACTACAATACAAAACAGAAGAATTTAAAACTGAAAGGCCGAGTGGCAGCAGAGACATGGCATTTCAACACTGGGAAAAATGTGTAAGGGAAGTGGTGGCTTGGAGTCTTGCCTGGGCTAAATAGCAAGACTCAGTCTTTAAAAACTACATATAAAACATAGAAACATATGTGTGTGTGTGTTTCTATGTTTTTATTGCTAAATGCCATTTGTTTACACAGATACATTTTAATTAAATTCCACCTCAGAAATAAGCAGATTGTAAATGATCAATAAATTAGTATGACATTTGGATATATCTGTTTAATAGTGATATATTGAAAAAATGGTCTTGTAGTGTTATCTTGGCCTCTTTCAATGCTTCTAGCTTAAATTTTTTCAGTCTAAAATGTTTATTATTATAGTTCCTTGCTTTTGTGGAATTTGCATTTACATGGTAGAAATCCGCTCAGCATTTAATTTTTTTCAAGTGCATGTATTCATTTTGCTATAGGTCTGTAACTTATTTTTATTAATGTTTTTGGTGAGCATACAAAGCAATGAATTTCATCACTAATTGTCAGACATGTGTTGTATGTGGTTTTTACTCTTTGCTCTTTGGCTCTTTCGGGAGCCTGCCACCCAGCTGCCAAATAAATCCACAGAGTCTTATTATTACTTATAAATGCCTGGCATTTGCTTGACTTATTTCTAGCCAGCTTTCCTTAACTTAAATTATCTTCATTTACCTTTTACCTCTGAAATTTTTCCTTTTTTTCTGTATTCTTACTTTCACTCTTATTCCATGGCTGGCTATGTGGCTGGGTGGCTGGCCCCTAGCATTCTCCTCTCCTCGTCTCTTGCTCCTTGATCTCTCTTACTTCCTGATTCCTCTTTTTCTCCTTCTACTTGTTCTCTCTGCCTGCCAGCCCCTCCTATCTTTTTTCCTGCTATGCTATTGACCATTCAGCTCTTTGTTAGGCCAATAAGGTGTTTTAGACTGGCACAGTAACAAAGCTTCACAAGTTAAACAAATGTAACATAAAAGAATGCAACACATCTTTGCATCATTAAAGCAAATGTTCCACAGCATAAACAAATGTAACACATCTTAAAATAATATTCTACAACATTTCCCCCTTTTTGCCTAAATAAAAATGAAAGGTTTTAACTTTAACATAATAAAAATATATATAAATAACAGTTATCAAGTAAGAATTAATTTTCAATATTCAGTATATTTGTGTCTGGCAAATTTAGAGAAAATACTCCATCATCTATCCTATCTTAGTGACTCCAAAATTTTATACCCAATTTACTTCTATCATAACTAAGGAAAACTGTAACTCCAATTATTTAGTCTTTAACTCCATCAATGACCCTAGAAGTAATTAATATTACCTAACAACAGAGACGTCTTGCTGCCTGGACAGTTACTCATAGTTCCTCTGTAACATTGGGGCATCCATCTTCAGCCTACAGGCCTAGAATATCTGGCAGACTTTTCAGTGAAGCAGGAAATTTGAAGGACTGTCCTACCTTGTACTGGCAAAGTTCATTAGTTGCTTTCCTCTGTGTCCTGCAGAATGTCTGGCAGACTTTTCTGTGAAGCAGGAATCTCAAAGGACTTTCCTGCCTGTTTTAGCAAAGTTTAGCAGTCACTTTCCTGTGGGGCCTCCTGCATGTCCAATTTATACAGCACACAGTCAAGCAGTCAAGGCAAAAGCAGTTTCTTGCCCAAATGGCTAATCTTGCCACAATGAAAGCAAACTCCTATGGAATTTCTTCAATGTCCATCATCCTTTTATGAAGTAAATTGGTACTGCTAGGAGAAGATATATCTCATTATCATGAAAAGCATAAAGTTAACAAAAACATTTTAAATGCCATAGTCTATAGGCCTTTGAAGTGTTTGAAGGCTATTTATCGATCTAAAATATATCTCTGTATGATCCTGAAAATATACCTAACATATCTACAAATTTGATTGTTACAGATGACTAACTACTGACCTGTGTTTCTTGATTATTCTAAATAGTTTATAATAATAGCTTTCAAAAACTAGAAATTTACCTTACATTTTTAAATGAACTGCATAGGTACAATGCCTTAAACAAGAGTAGAAACATATATACAATATGCTGTAACAAAAATAACCTTAAATTTGTATCAATATACAAAAATCCTTTAAACAAGAGTAGAAACATATATACAGTATGTTATTAACAAGAATTACCTTAAATTTGTAACAATATACAAAAGTCCTTTAAACAAGAGTAGAAACATATATACAACATGTTTTAACAAAAATTACCTTAAATTTGTATCAATATACAAAAGTCCTTTAAACAAGAGTAGAAACACATATACAGCATGTTGTAACAAAAATTACCTTAAATTTGTATCAATATACAAAAGTCCTTTAAACAAGAGTAGAAACATATATACAATGTGTCGTAACAAAAAGTACCTTAAATTGGTATCAATATACAAAAGTACATACAAATACAAAATTTGTATTTGAGATTAATAGTTATTTTTTTACTTTAAAATATACCCTTTTATCATTCATAAATTCCTATATGCTCCTAAATGATAACAAACATTCATAACCCACCAAATAATCAAAAGCCTCCCACACCCCTCTTGGGAATGTGGACATTGTGTTCCCCAAACTGCTTCCTGTTGTCTGTGGGTGAAGACATCTTTACGGGTCCCTAATAATAAATAATGACCAAGTTCTAGGAAGACCAGCAATAACCCTGATCAAACCATATTAACCTGGAAGGAATCCACAGCCTCTTGTTTCCTGTGGAAACAAAAGCAAAACCTCTTCTCCAAAGCATTTTTTATTTCCATTTGACAAAACATTTGACTTCTTTTTTAAAGTTAAGATAGCCCTAAAGTATCTATGTTGGTTCAATTTTTGCAGTCCAGTTCACAATCCTATGTCTCCCATCAGTTTTTGCCCATCAGCAATCAAAAAATTCAAAATCAACACAATACTATATAGGATTCAAACTCCCTGTGTATTTCCCTTCTTTATGTGGCTTTTTTCTTTTATATTATTTTACTGTCTCTTTAAAGACTTTTTAAAAACTATTTATTTCTTTCTAAACTGCCTATACCCAATTTCTTTTCTTTCTTAAGCCTAAGTGCATTAAAAACACACAGGAACCTGTTTAGAGGTTTTTTTTCCAATCTGGACCTCTTTTACTGCAAATCTCTAGTCTTTTTGACTACATAAGCAAACTTTAAACTGCTAAGCTATGCCTGGATCCTCCATGTGGCCCTCAGCTTGCTCCAACTGCCCTTGGGTCATGAAAGCCAAGCTCGAGGCCCAGTGGGAGGTACATGACCAGGAACTGCACTCAACTTTCCTAGAACTCTAGAATACTGATGCTTGTGCTGTCACAGGCATTTTTACTTACTTTTGTTCCTATTTAACATACTGACTCCTCAAGGGCTCACCAGCAGGCAGAAACTTTTAAAGAAACCACCACCCAGCTCCCAAATAAATCCAGAGTCTTATTATTACTTATAAATGTCTGGCATTTGCTTGGCTTGTTTCTAGCCAGCCTTTCTTAAATTATCCCTGTCTACCTTTTGCCTCTGGGCTTTTTCCTTTTCTTACTTCTGTATATCTTACTTTCACTCTTATTCCATGGCTGGCTGTGTGGCTGTGTGGCTGGTCCCTAGCATTCTCCTCTCCTTGTTCTCTTGCTCCTTGATCTCTCTTGCTTCCTGATCCCTCTTTTTCTCCTTCTATTTATTCTCTCTGCCTGCCAGCCCCTCCTATCCTTTCTCCTGTCTTGCCGTTGGCCATTCAGCTCCTTATTAGACCAATAAGGTGTTTTAGACTGGCACAGTAACACAGCTTCACAAGTTAAACAAATGCAACATAAAAGAATGCAACAGGGCAGTGGTGATGCACGCCTTTAATCTCAGCACTCGGGAGGCAGAGCCAAGCAGATCTCTGGGAGTTCGAGTTCAGCCTGGTCTATAGAGCAAGATCCAGGACAGGCACCAAAACTACACAGAGAAACCCTGTCTTGAAAAACCAAAAAAAAAAAAAGAATGCAACACACCTTTACATCATTAAAGCAAATGTTCCACAGCATAAACAAATGTTTCACAACAGACACGTGTGTTATACTTTGTCCTCACCTGTTCCCTTTCTCAGTGCCTTCCTCTCCTCCACTTGGTTTCCTTTCTTCCCCTAGCTAGTCCCCTTCTGCTTTCTTACTGCATGTATTTCATCAGTCACTTCTTTTCCTCATTCTAGTTTCATGACTTATACACACACACACACACACACACACACACACACACACACACGGGGGGGGGGAGAGAGAGAGAGAGAGAGAGAGAGAGAGAGAGAAAGAGAGAGAGAGAGAGAGATTATCAGTTTCTTTTTAAAAACGATACCTATGCCGGGCGGTGGTGGCGCACGCCTTTAATCCCAGCACTCGGGAGGCAGAGGCAGGCGGATCTCTGTGAGTTTGAGGCCAGCCTGGACTACAGAGGGTGTTCAAGGAAAGGCGCAAAACTACACAGAGAAACCCTGTCTCGGAAAAAAAAAAAAAAGATATCTATACTGATTCTCTCTGTTTACATTCCTATCATCAGTTAATATGGGTTCTGATTTCTCAACTTCCTTGCTTTTATTTCTTGTCATTTATTTTCTTGATGATAGCTGTAGTGGCTGGGGTAAGATAGAATCTCCAAGACATGTTCATTAAATTAAGAATTTCTCTTGATAAGGATGTTGAACACATTTCCAAGTATTTATTGAATATTTTTATTTTTCACTTTGAGAATTGTTTATTCCAATCATTAGCACATTTGTTCATTGGCTGGTATATGGGTTTTTATTAATTTCTGCAATACTTTATATATCCTGGGTGTTAATTCCCTGTCTAACACTTAGATTAGGCAAGGAATTTTTTCTTATTCTTTTTTTATATATACACAGGGTCTCATTAAGTAGCCTGGGCTGTCCTGGAACTCACTTTGTAAACCAGAATTCTTGTGATATTTCCCATTAGATTCTTATTTAAAAAATCCTTGAAGTGCCTTATCCATGTTTGTAGCTTAAGTTTTCCTGCCTGGCCCACAGTCAGGACAAATCTCTATCACCTGCCAGTCCCACAGCCTCAGACCCGACCAAGTAAACACAGAGACTTATATTGGTTACAAACTGTATGGCCATGGCAGGCTTCTTGCTAACTGTTCTTACAACTTAAATTAATCCATTTCCATTAATCTATGCCTTGCCACATGGCTCGTGGCTTACCGGCATCTTCACATGCTGGTTGTCATCCTGGCGGCTGGCAGTGTCTCTCTGACTCAGCCTTCCACTTCCCAGCTTTATTCTCCTCCTTGCCCCGCCTATACTTCCTGCCTAGCCAACGGCCAATCAGTGTTTTATTGATTAATTAGCAACACATTTGCCATACATCCCACAGCATATGTTTCTTGTAGAAATTCCAAAGTTTTGGGTCTTATACTATGGTGATGTTTGATCCATTTTGAATTGATTTTGTGCAAGATAAAATAGGGATCAAATTTAATTCATTTACATGTAGGAATCCAGTTTTTCCGGAAGCATTTGTCAATGAAAGTATCTTTCTCTGACGTATGCCTTTTACACGTTTGTCAAACATGAGATGATTGTAACTTTATGAGTTTATTTGCAGGCTCTCTACTTCACTGGTCTGTATGTCTGTGATTAAGATTAATATCAGGGTTATTGCCCTAGCTAAGACTCAAGTACTATAATAAGTAGGAATGGAGAGTATGGGCAGCCTTGTCTTATTCCAGATCTTAGAGGAAATGCTGTCAATTTAGTATTTTGTTGTCTGTGAGTTTGTTATCTACAGTCTTATTGTGTTGAGATTTATTCTACCTCTTCATGGTCTCTTTGATCATGAATGGATGTTGAACTTTGTCAGAAGTCTTTTGTAGATCAACTGAGATGATAATGTAATATCTGTCCTTACATTTATTTATGTGGGAATTATACTTATTGATTTGTATATGCTAAACAAGCCACAGAACTCTGGAATCAAATAAATGTGGTCATATCATACTATAGTTAAAACATTAAATATAGTGAACAAATTATTTTGAAAGCTGAGAGAAACATTACATATAAAAGAACATTTCAATAATGGCTTTCTCAGCAAAAACTTTAAAAGCCTGAAGTGTTTGGATTGATGTGCCAACCCTGATTGCTATACCCAGAAAAATGATCTGTCATAATTAAAGGAGAAAGCAATAATCTCCATGGAAAAGCAGGCTAAAGGAATTTATGGCCACGTCATCTCCACAGAAGATTCTTGAAAAAAGTCCTTTGGACTGATGAGAAAGATAAATACATCCATAAGGCTACAGGAAAGAGGAAACTGCTGGAACAGTAGTTAAGAAAATGAGGAGTAAGAAACCACCAACCACTACAAAATTAATAAAGACATGAATTAATATATACCTTTTGGTAACAATTCTAGATACTTATGACCTCAGTTCTCTAACCAAACGAAACAGATCAGCATACTGGATTTTAAAACAATATCTATTAATTTGTTGCCTCCAAGAAATGGCCGTTACCATCAAAAGCAGGTACAATCTTGGGATGAAAGGATGGAGAAAAGTATTCTAAGCAAATAGAACAATAAATAGGTGTTGTTGTTTTAATAATTGACAAAGTTGACTTCGAACAAAATTAATTTAAAACAAATAAGATTACTTTCTATGGATTAAAGGACAATCTGTTAAAAGGATATTATAGTTCTAAATATATACCCACCAAATCTTGTGCACCTAATTTCATGAACATTACTCTTTATAAAGACACAGATTTGTCTCAGCACTATAATAATGGATGATTTAAATATCAGATTCTCATTGATGAGTATGTCTTGTTAACCAGAAATAAAGAGAAATTTTTTTATTAAATTACAATAGATCAAATGGACTGAAGAGACATCTACAGAAGGAACTTTCCATATTAGGACACTAACTAAAGCTTAAGAAATATAAGAAAATTGAAATAATATATTGTTTTCTCTCTGATAGTAGGATAAAACTAAAAATAAACAGCAAATGAAAGTATCTGTATCTTCTATATATACAAAATAGTCTATATTTTCTATATACACAAATTTATGAACATTAAACTTTTTATAATCATTATTACCCTGACCCAAAAACCAGATAAAGACATACAAAAATATATAAATTTATTTCCCTAATAAACATAGATGCAAAAATTCTCACCAAAGAATTGAAAACAGAGTTCAAGCACATATCAAAAGGATCATTCATCATCATCAACTTGGCTTCATTCCATATATGCAAGGATAGTTCAACATATGCAAATCAGTAAATATAATACATCATATAAATGGACTCAAAGACAAGAATAACATGGTGATTTCAATAGATGCTGAAAAGGCTTTTGACAAAAATCAGTATTCCTTTACAATAAAAGCCCTGAAAAGACTGGGAATAGAAGGTCCAAATAACAAGAAGGTCCAAATAATACTCAAGATATAGGCATAGGACAGTGTTCCATCTAAGCGCAAATCAGGTCTAAGCCTGCTTAGCTTCCAAATCAATCATATTCAGGGTGGTGTGTTCATGGACAGGAAGGACTTTATTAATACACTCTAGTAGTCACTTGGAGAAGAAGGCCAACAATAGCCAAATAGAACCTGTGAAAGAAAAGGCTATAAGCTAAATAATCAAGTGAAGACACAGTCTGCAGAATGGGAGATAATTTATCTGCCTATACCTCTGACATAGAGTATCTAGAATATACAAAGAATTCAAATATCTAAGAACAACCCAATCAATAAATGGGCTAATAAAATGTTCAGACAGTTCTCAGAAGATAAAATACAAATGGCCAATGATCATATGGGGGAAAAAGTTGCGTGTCCTTAATTATCATCCTTAGCTTTCAGGAAAAATCAAATTAAACTACTTTGAGATTCTACCTCACCTCAGTCAGAATGCCAACAGATGATGGCCAAGATATAGGGAGGAATGGGGAACCCTTATTTGTTGCAGGAGATTTGATCACACTGTGAACCCTGAGATTGCACTGTTTACTGGAGGAACCTGTGGTTCTACCTGTGCTGTTGCTCAGCCCTAGTACATACCTTTAATCTAACAGCTTTCTGTTTGAATATTGTAAACAGGATTAAATAAAATCAACCATAGGTCAAGAGGAAGAGCAAGCAGCCAGTTGACAGGAAAACTACCATAGAGTGTAAGAAGAAGTCAGGAGGATGGGGGGGCAGGAAGAGGAGAGATGCATAGGAAGTAGAAGGGAGGGACATCCTGTTGGAGAAGTTTGTTTTAGCCAGCATAGGAGAAAGCTCTTTCTGGGATGTCAGCAGAGGTAGAAGGTCAGCTGGGTAGTTTCTCTACCTCTCTAAACCAGTAGACTTTCATCCCAGCATCTGGCTCCTGAGTCTTTATTGTTAAAATTGAATAATTGGGATTTAGTTAAAAATATTTGGCACCCAATGTGGGGCTGAACCCATGACCCTGAGATTAAGAGTCTCATGTGCTACCAACTGAGCTAGGTGGGCTTTCACATCGGCATCTGGCTCCCAAATCTTTATTGGTAAAATTGAATGGTTTAGATTTAGTTAAAAACAATACTTATTTACAGTAAACTGGTGCTGCCATTATGGAATTCATTGGTAGGATCTCAAAAAACTAAAAACAGAACTACTATGTGACCCAGATATACCTCTTCTAGGCATATACCCAAATAACTCTATATTCTAGTTCAGAGATACTTGCACATCCATGTTTATTGCTACCCTATTCATAGCAGAAAGGAAATGGAACAGTTTAGATGCTCATCGAAAGATAAATGAATAATTTTATATATATATATATATACTGCAATGGAATTTTACTCAGTAATAAAGAATAATGAAATGTGCAGGAAAATTTATGAAAGTAGAAATAGCATACTAAGCAGAGTGACTGAGGCACAGAAAGACAAATACTGCATATTGCTCTCATATGCAGATCCTACCTCCTAATTTGTGTGTGTGTGTGTGTGTGTGTGTGTGTGTGTGTACAATGAAGGTTTTTTTTTCAGCAACAAAGAAGAGTGAATATAGTTTTCAAGGAAATGCATGTAGCTGAAAGTAATCATGTTAAGTGAATAAGCCAGTCCTAGAAGACAAACATTGTATGTTTGCTTTGATCTGTGGTACCTAGACTTTATATAAATGCACAAAATCGTATGTGTATGTATATATGACATTAAAGTAGCAATTAAAGCAAAATTGTCTAAGGGAACAAGGGTCTAAATAGAGTAGGCAAGGTTAGAAAAGGAAAGATGGGGTATAGGGAAGGAATACATTCAATGTATAGTATATAATTGGATTTAAATATCCCTATGTAACACAGTATTGTGTACAATGAATATACATAAAAGTAAAGGATATTGGGACTGGCAAGATGGTTCATTGAGTAGAGGCGCTGATGATCAGAATTTGAGCATCCTGGGACTCACATCACAGAAAAGAGAAAGCTGAACATTTCCTGAGTCCATATGTTCATTGTGGCACATGCGCGCGCACACACACACACATACACACACTTAATAAAAATTATTTACAAATTTAAAGCCAATATTGTTAAAATACTAATAAACAAAGGCAGGAAGAGGAAATACAGAGATCAAAAAAGAAACAAAGAAAAAAACATTTTTCCCAAATAAAAAATGTTTTAACAAAATTATCCAAATGTATGAAGCTGAATGACAAAACCATAAATAAAAATTAAATACAACAGAGCCCATTAATATTCAGCCTTCCTGTATGCTAAAAGTACATTGTTTTTCTTGGCCTTCTCTCTCTCTGAAGCTGTGGCAGGCCCCCTCTGAGTGTTCCCTGGTCTCAGTTTTTAAGAATAGTTTTTTTATTTATAAAATAAATTTATAAAATAAAACTATTTTAAGAATAGTTTCTCTCTTAAGGTGGTGCAGAGCATGGCATAGCCTTGTAGTATTGCTGTATTAGTCAAGGTTTTCTAGAGGAAGAACAGAACCAATAGAATGATTATATATATACATATACATATATATATATGGGGGGATTTATTAAAATGGCTTACAGGCCATGTTCAGGTAGTCCAACTATGGCTGTCTATCAATGAAAGGTCTAAAAATCCAGTAGTTGTTCAGTCCATGAGGCTGGATTTCTCAGCTCGCCTTCAGTATTTACCAGAATTCCAAGGAAGCAGGCTGTAATTGCAGTGAAAAAATGGACTTGCCGGTGAGAGCAAGCAGGCAAAGAGAAAGCTTCCTTCTTCCATGTCCTTGATATTGGCTGCCAGCAAAAGGTACAGCCCAGAATAAAGGTGGGCCCTCCCACCTCAAAAGATCTGCATTAAAGGTATGTCTTCCCACTTCAAAGATCTGGATTAGAAGTGGGTCTTCCAACTTAAAATAATTTAGCTAACTAAAGGAAATCCCTCACAGGTGTATGTGGGTTTTAAGTTAATTCCAGATGTAGTCAAGAATAGCCGCAGTTGAGCTCTCAAAAGCTATGATTATCAGCATAAAACTTGGCCCATCAACATTCTGTCACAGAAAAAGGAGGGGATCATGAGATGCCATCCCTCCATAAAGATATAATGTTAATGAAAGGGCCTTGTCTTCATTAACATAGCACTATTTTAGCTCACGTAAATAACTCCTTAATCAACCATGCTCCTGTAAACACCCTAATTAAACTCAGTAGATCATAAAGAAATGGGGGCAGAGGGAGGGAGAAAGAAAGAGGAAGGAAGAGGGGAGGAGGGAGAAAAAGGGGGTAGAGGGAGAAAGAAGAGAGACCAGGAGAGAGAGGGAGAGAGGAGGAAGAGGGGAGAGAGAGGAAGAGGACAATGGTCCATTAAAAGAAGAACTGGTTGGGAAAGAAAAAGGGTTGAGCAATAGCACTGGGTGGGGGGCAAGAAAGGGTTAAGAGATGTGTGTGAATGTGCTCAGAATACTTCGTGTGTGTGTGTGTGTGTGTGTGTGTGTGTGCGTGTGCGTGTGCGTGTGCGTGTGTGTGTGTGTGTGTGTGTGTGTGAAAGTATCACAATGAAACCTACCATTACATATAATTAATATATGCAAGTAAAACAGGGGGAAAAAAGCCATGCTCAGCAGCCCTCAAGTGGTATGTCATGACAAAATGTTATCTTTGTCCTGCTGACTGATCCACCGATGTGATCCCTGTCTCATCTGCACCAGCCACTGGAGCTGATGTTCCTGGGAGCCTGGCTTGTCCTGAGAAGGGAGGCCTGGCCTCCATCAGGCTTCCCTTGGGAAGCAGCTTCTGGGTCCTCACGAGGAACTGCGGGGCTGAAGCTGTACTCAGCTTCTTGCTTGTCTGCATCTTGTGTTTTATGTATTTTTTCCGTTATTTTCCATATCTTTCTGCTGCCTTTGTGGGTTTCCAAAGCTTTTCTTCTATTTCCCTTTGCAATAAAGTCATTTTTTAATTCTTTTTTACTCTCCTCTTTCACTGCCTCAGAGGTTTTCTCTAGTTTGCTGTCTACACCCCTGTGACTTACAAACAGCTTCAAACAAACAAACAATCAGCTCAGAGTGCTTTCCACGACTGTATCTGGTGCTGACACTTGTAGACTCCATGCATCTTAGGTCGGTTTCCAAATGCCTCATTGAAGTAGATTACAGCTTTTAAAACGATCAACAAAGGGATTATTTTAACATTTCATTAGTAACTCTGGACTGTAAAGCATCTCAAGTACTACAATGCAAGCTCTAACACTCCGAGAAAGTTTTTAAACTAGAAACTGCATTTTGTGAATGTTTTCGATGTCTTCAAATTTTATAGAAATGCTTTGTATGTTGCAGATACTGAAGCAGAAAGATATAATAAAAAACAAAAAGAAATGAATGTCACCACACAGGTAAATATTTTTGCTAAATCATATTTTTTCAATAGAAAATTTTGGTTATAGGCACTGTTAATAGTGTGTATTCAGCATGCTCTGAATTTCTCAAACAGATAATTAGCTATTGTTGCATTTTTACTTTGAAAAATTCTCACTCTGTAGTATTCCTTCCTTCAAAGAAGACTGTTCACTGGTCTGAGCCTTTCCCTGGGCTCTGGCTGGCCTGCAGCCCTCAGTGTTTAAACAGAAAGGTCTCAAGCACTTTAGTAACCTCAGAGTGTCCTCTGGCGTCTTAGAGGGAGGGGATTCAATTCTTCACTCTACTCTCAGCCCAGCGACTAGTGTAAGGTTGTATGTAAGTCATTTGCAGACATGCCTTTGCTTGAAACCTGTTATTGCTCAAGATGCAGAGGTAACTCTGACCCATAAATGTCCTCTCAATGCCTAGTGTAGTTAGGAATCTACCCTGCGTGTATAACCCTGGCAAGAAAGAATCCTAAATGGTTCTCCAGGAGCTCTCAACATACACAAAGTCCCAAACACACCACCTTTGTATCAAAGACAAAAGAGGAGTGTGTCAAGTCAGCGTGTTGATGCGCTGTATCTCTCCCAATTCTTTGGCTTATGTTTTCTAAAACATCCCTAAAACAGCCTCGTGGAGCCTAGACTTAAGAGGTGAAGAGATCACAGGCCAAAGACCTAGCTCCCAAGCTTGGTGCAGTGTTTCATGGCTCCTTAACAATGAAGTGAGCCGCTCTTGCTGAATGTATTCTGTCACATTTGTACCATCATTGCAGACCAGGAAGGTTTGGGCTATCTTTTCATGACAATGACCACTAATGTTCCAACAACAAAACCACCGAAACAATACTGCTCTTCCCCTAGTTTTCCCTTTCGGACTTGCTTTCTGACTTTAACGTGCTACAGTCCACAAAAGCTGTCTACTCTGCTCCAAAACACTCACACATTCTCTCTCTCTCTCTCTCTCTCTCTCTCTCTCTCTCTCTCTCTCTCTCTCTCTCTCTCTCTCTCTCTCTGCTTAAAGCAGTAGTTCTCAACCTTCCTAATGCTGCAACTCTTTAATACAGTTTCTCATGTTGTGGTGACCCCCCAACCACAAAATCATTTTCATAACTATAATTTTGCTACTGTTATGAATTGTAATGTAAATATATGGTATGCAGATGGTCTTAGGTGACCCCTGTGAAAGGGTTGTTAGACCCCCCCACAAAGGGGTCACAACCCACAGGTTGAGAACCATTGGCTTAAAGTTAATGATTCTTGTGTTAATGATTCAGTACTTTCAGAAGCTCTGTATATTATTCCCTTCAGTATTAAAGAATGACCAACACAGGCATGAGGCATCTGATCCCAGCACTCGGGAGGCAGTGGCAGGAGCATTGGCACAAGTTCAAGACAAGCCTGATCTATATAGCAAGTTTCAGGCCAGCTAGGGCTAAACTGTGTGAATTTGTCTCCAAGTTATAAAAAACAAAGTAATAAAATAACAGTGATCACAGAGGTAATAAACTCTTGGGTGTTTGATAGAATAGTAGTATGAGGGAATCACAAAGGCCTGCTAAAACAACTCAAGTGCATGATTGATGGGCCACTGGGACAACAATCACAACCAATAACACTCTAAAGCGGGGAAGCAGCGGTGTTGCCCTCAGCATGGAGCAGCTCCCTTCTCAACTCGCCTAGTGTCATTTGTGCTTACTGTGATATTAACATTGTGGTCCGATAAATAATTCCACTTTTTAAAAAGGCACATTTCCAGAGTCATGATTTATGATGCAGTCAGTTTATATTTGGAGTTGTGTTCTCATAGGTATACAATATTTTAAACTTTATCAGATCCCTTCACATGTACTATTCATTCTTCTTAATGCCTTTGTATAGAATTGGTTATTCAAATGCTTATCCACAACTTGAAAATGAGAATAGCTTAGCCCATTAAAAATGTAAGAATCTTAGGATTACAAGAGTTCAATGTGTTCATTCATCAGACACAATACCTATTATGTACCACACAGTAGCTCTAATTCAGAGTTTTCAAAAGGTTTTAAATGTTATTTTATGTTTTCCAGACCTCTATTTGATAACACTTCTTTGAGCTTCTGGTGTATAATATGGTATCTTATTCATCTTTCCCTAGCCCAATCTTTGCAATGTGATAGATACTATAAAAGTGTACACATTTAATTAAAGGTGCTTCCATCTGTTCAAGGCTTGGTCATAGAATTCATGGAGTCTTCAACCTCTAGACATTTGGTCTCTTTCAAACCACCCATCTTGAATCATACTTTTGCAGATAGTACCTTCCCTCTTTATCTCTATCCAGAATCTGGCTTTCTCCTAAGCACTTCTTTCCCTGGTACCCTCTAGAATACTGTTTCCCACAATCCACTTGTTCCGGTCCAGGATAGGGCGGTACACATCTGTAGCCCTTTGTATTTGTTCAGTTGTTGGAATGTATGGAGATGAGGGCAGAAGGGTAGCTCTGGTGTTTCTGTTTTCACTTTACTCTTGCACATTGCTCTGTTCATGAACTCTAGGTTTGTCCCTTCATTACTTAAATCTTGCTACCACTAATCATCCCTTTCTCTCCTTCCCTGGGGTCACAGTCCAGAATCCCAGTTCCTCATGACCACCGGTACCATTCCATGTTGTTACACAAACACTCCAGCCTCACCAGTACCTCAAGGCCATCTGTCCTTACATTTGCTCTTCACTGTCTCTGTGTCCTCATTCCCTTCTTTTCTTATTTCCTCATGGCTACATAATCATAGCACTTTCCAAAACCTGTGAGGACAACCATATTTCAGGAGGTTTGGGGATTATACTAATATATACCTCATACAGCATTTATCAATCACCGGTTTTAAGTGAACAGTTCACTGCTGTTAATTACATTCACTCAGTATGCACCTAATTTCCAGGACTCATTTTATCTTGGAAAACAGAAGCTCTAACAGTTAGCTAACAACTCCCCATATTTTCCTCCCTCTGCAGCCCCGGCAACCAACTTTGTACTTGCTGTTTCTATGAAGTACTTTAGGTATTTCATGTAAGTGGAAGCATACAGCACTTCTCATTTAGAGGCTGATTTACTTTGTGTTCTCAAGTCTTTTGCTTAGTTTTCAGTCATGTTATTTGTGAGGGTTTTTATCGTTGCTTTTGTTCTTTCTTGTAGCAGCTTTTTATATATTCTAGCCATTAACTTTTTATCTGATTTGGAAATTTTTTTCCAATTCCATGGGTTGCCTCTTCACTCATCTATAGGGTCCTGGTTCCTTGCATAGCAGTTTTTAATGTTTCTATTGTCCAATTTATCTCTATTCACTTCTATGACTACAAATATGGGATCATATCGAAGGTAGTCTTACTAATTTAATGTCATGAAGCTTTTCCCTTACGGTTTCCTCTAAGACTCTAGTGGGCAAAGATCTTACATTTAGCTCTTTGGTTATTTGAGTTTTATTTATGATGAAAGCTAAGATCCATTTTTACTGTTTTGCATATGGAGATGGTTTTTCCAGCACAGTTGTTGAAATGTCCATCCTTTCCCATGGAATGGCATTGGCTGCCTTGTCAAAAAGCATCCAACCATATAATGGAGAGTTTGTTTCTGGCCTCTCATATTCTGTTATAAACATCTGTTTCTGTTGTCAGTACCCCACAATGCTTTTTTTTCACTTTTCATTTTTTGTAGTGTGTGTGTGTGTGTGTGTGTGTGTGTGTGTGTGTGTGTGTATACTCATTTTCTGCAGTCTGAGGACTGAACCCAGGGCCTCATGCATGTTAGACAAGTATGACAATATTTTTCCTACTGTAATTTGTTGTAAATTTGGGTATTAGAAAATATGAAACATCCAAGTTTTCAAGATCATTTTGACTATCCCGAATTCCTTGAGATTTGTATTTTAGGATGAATTTTCTATTTCTGCAAAAATATACCACTGGAATTTTTACAAGGGTGGCATTAGATTTGTAGCTCAGTTTGGGTATTATTGATAACTCAACAATATTAAAATTTCTGTCCATAAACATAGTCTGTATCTCTATGTATTTGTTTCTTCTTTAACTTCTTCCAGCAATGCTCTGTAGTCTGCTGTATGTGTCTTTGCCTTCTTGCCTAGGGTTTCTAAGTTCTGTGCTCCTTTTGAGGATACTATTCAATGAATTGTTTTCTTACTTTCCTTTTGGGTTGATTGGATTGGCTGGTTGGTTTGTTGGTTGGTTGGTTGGTTATTTTAAGAAAACAGGATATCAGGTAGCACAGATTTACTTCAAACTCAATGTTGTAGCTGAAGTTGACCTTGAACTCCTGATCTTCCTATATCCACCTCCCATGCACTGGGATTGCAGGCATGATCCAGCATGACTAGCTAGAGTCTGGGGTGGTATTTTTTGTGTTTGTTTTTGCTTTTTTTTTTTTTTGTGTGTGTGTGTAGCAGTTTTGTAAAGAATCTGTAAGGTTTTCTACACATATGATTAGGTTTTCTGTTGATAGATAACTCTATCTTCTCCAAGTTGAATAGATGTTTTTTCCTGTCTAATACTCTGGGTGGAACTGTCAATGCTATGCTAAATATAAGTGGCAAAATTGGATGTCCTTGTCTTGATCTTAATGTTAAAGGAAAAGCTCCCAATCTAAGACAAATGAGTATGATGTCAGGTAAGCAGTGTTAGCACGTGGTCTTTATTATATTGAGGTAATTCTCTTTTATTCCTTATTTGTTGATTTTTACTATAAAAAAGTATTGACTTTGTCAAATATTTTCTCTGCATATTGGACATCATTGAGTACTCAATGTGATATATTACATTTATTAATTTTCAAGAAAATTAAGCTATCCTTGCATTCCAAGAATGACTTCTATTTCTCCACAGTATCTAAACTGTTTAATATACTACTGAATTCAGTTTTCTGGCTTTTTGATGAATATTTTTGTATCAATTTTATCAGAGATATTGGTCTATAGTTTTCCTTCCTTGTACTTTCCTTGTCTCGCTTTGATAACAGAAACTGGGTTTGAAAGTTTTCCTTCTGCTAAAATATTTTAGGAGATTGAGAAGTTTCAGTTCTTTTTTTGTAATTTTAGAATATACATATATACATACATACATACATATACAATGTGAAACAAGATTCACATACAAATATAAAATATAAAAGCTGTAAAAAGTAAAATTAGAAAAGATACATACACATATATCTCATATATTATAGAATATCCTAGAAGAAACTAGAAAACTGCATTTTCAAATACATTTATAATTTGGAAATACAAGAATATTCACATAAATAGGAATAAATAAAGTGTCTCACTTACTTTTCTATTGCTGTGACAAAACACCATGACCAATAAAACTTATAAATGAGAGCATTTAATTGGACTTATGATGTGAGATGATTAGAGTCCATGATAGCAGAGCAAAGGCGTATCAGCAGAAACAGCTGAGAGCTCACATTTTAATCTGCAACCAGGAGGTAAAAGAGAGAGCATTGGGAATGGCATAAGTCTTTTGGAATCTCAAAGCCTGCCCCCAGTGACACACCTCCTCCAATGAGACTGCATCTCCTAATCCTTCCCAAACAGTTTCACCAACTGGGAACTAAGTATTCAAACATATGGGACTATGGGGATCATTCTCATTCAAACTGCCACATAAAGAAATGAATAACCTCACCAGGAGTTAGGTAAGGTTTTCCCACCAACTAAATTTCAGCACCAAATTCACAAAAAAAGGCTTTTGGTATTTCTTCTGAATGAGAGAACCACAGTTAAGGCTTTGGGATCTGATAAAAAAAAAAAAAAAAAAAAACAGCTTCTTAAAATAGTAGGCTTCAAACACTACACATCCTGGACTGAATGTAGAGACTGCAAAAAGTTGAGCAATAATAAAACATTTCTGAATGAACAATACCCAAAGGTTAATTCAGACTCAAACATGTAATGAATCTGGTGTTTCTGCAAGCACTTATACATAGCACATTGCACAGTGTCATTGTAACTTGGTTCTAAATACACCACAAGCACACTTGCACTTCGCATGACATCATGCCATGCATTGCCAACAAATACCACTCTGAAACACTACAGCTCAGTTTCAGACCTATTGTAAATTATATATTTCATTGTTCTTACTTGGTATCCAAAACTGCTTTTATAAAGACATATAATTTAATTATGAAAACAAAAATGTTGAAATTTTCCAGCCATCATTTTATAACATGTTAGTATAAAGTTAGTATATATTTGGATTGTATTGTGTTAGAACATTTGATGCTAATAATTGCTATTTAGGTTGTTGATTGAGTTTTAATTTGAAAATTTTAATTTGATTAATTTTGGCTTGGAATTAGGACAGAATTCCAAAATCTATGAAACAACATACTCTTGCTGTTTTAAACCATATGCAAACAAAGAGGCATTCTTGGCATTGATGATTCCATCATGTTTTACTGCGAAATCTCAACCCTGATGAAACACTGTCCTCTGTGTCCTCAGTTACACACCTGAGTAGTTGACATGGCTGGGAATAAATCAGAAAACCAGTGCCTCATTTTACTATCAGGACCACCAGCCTCAAGTAGGCCTTTAGTGTTTCCCAGGAAACCCTAACATCTGACTAGTCAAGCTTACTGTAGCTCTTTCTTCTCAGACTTCTAATAGATGCACCCTTCATTTCTGGCAGATGATCACACTTTCTTTTCTTACTGAAAACAGTTTTCAAAACAACCAATGTAAAAAGCAAATCTGCAGCTATCTACCCACAACTCTCTCAACCTATCATCTATTGTGTATGCCAACACAACCCCAGACACAAACTACATAGGCTCACTATGAGGGCATCTAAAAGGAACTCTGACTTTCCTTAACCCTAACTTTCCTCCCCCAGTGTCTCCCATGTTAGTTATTGGCTCCTCTGTCTACTATATGCTTAGATGAAGGAGCTCCTAAAGTCATGTCTACTTCTTTCTCTCATACACAGCTCTCCAGTTCTCTTGGTCCTTAAGATACATAATGCACCAAATCATTTCAACTGTTCCACTGCCAACCATCAAGGTCACTCACCATCTTCCAGATATCCAGTCTACATCTTGTCTACTGTAGTCTATTATCTTATGGTATGCATTCCATAAAACTTCTCCTTATGTTCCAAAGAACATACTATAACCTAGTAGTTGAAGACATTAGAAGGTAGCATGAAAATATGCAATAAAATAATCAGCAAATGCTTTGCCAAAAGAAATTTATTTTGTCTTTTTTTAATAAAATTTTATGTTCGGGTACAAAATGGGTTTTGTTGCATGTTTGTCCCACATTTGTGTCATTATAGTTTGTTTCTAGCATGTCCTCATTAACCTACCCTATCTCTTATAGGTCCTCCTTGCTGATTTTTTTTCATTACACCCCAAATATCCCCACTATTGCCTTCATGCCATAAGTATTCTTTTACACCTCCCTACCCCTCAAAATCTCTTCCTCCACTATCCTGGTCCTCTTTCTAGTTCTGTGATACACACACACATACACACACACACACACACACACACACACACACACACACACACACTCATTCATTCATTCACAACACTTATTCATGTCCCATTGTACAACCTTAGATGTTATAGAATACCCTGGAAGAGACTGTTGTTTTCAAACACATTAATTTCAAACATTAATTCAGCAATATATGGATATTCACACTAAGGGGGAGAAATAAAAAATAGCAGTAACTATATATATATATCGGTACGATTTTCCCACCTTGAGTTTTCCTCAACCCCTTCTTTTATCATACAGATTTTTAGGTTTAGTCTCTTGATCATATCTCAGACTTCTTGGATACTATGGTCATACTTTTTTTCTTTATTGATCTTTGAATGTAGTACATTCTAGATCTTGTCTTCCATCTCTGACAGTTTTCCTACTGACTGGTTCAGTCTAGTAGTGATGCTTTCCACTATATTTTCTTGTTTGAATCATTGATTTTTTTTTAATTCCCATGTTTCTATTTGGTTGCATTTTTATTGTTGTTGCTGCTGGATTTTTATTCCACATCAGTGACTTTTTTCATGTATCTTACTGATATTTTCTACATCAGTGACTTTTTCATATATCTTTCTGATATTCTCATTTATTTGCTGACCTTCCTTCCATGTTGTGAACTTTCCTTTCTAGGTCCTTTGTAGTTGGAGTTTTCTCCAGTCCTGCTCAGACCTGCAGCCACTCAGAACCAAATAAACACACAGATGCTTATATTATTTAAACTGTTTGGCCTAATGGCTCAGGCTTCTTGCTATCTATTTCTTATATCTTAAATTAACCCATTTCTATTAATCTATAAGTTGCCACATGGCTTGTGGCTTACTGGAACCTTACATCTTGCTTCTCATGGCAGGGCAGCTGGCAGCATCAGTTTTCCACTTCCCAGAATTCTCTTCTCTCCTTATCCAGCCTACACTATATTTCCTGCCTGGCTACTAGCCAATCAGCATTTTATTTATCAGTCAATCAGAGCAACAGAGTCCTTGGTTGAATTTGGATCCTCTTTGACATGGTTGGCCAATTTTACCAGAAAACTTTGAAGTATTTATCTGGCATGTTACTTATTTCATGATCTTTTAATCCAGTACTTAAGGAATCATGATCTCCTGGAGAAGTCATGTTGCCTTGTTTTTTCATGTTTCTTGTGTGTCTGCATTGTGTTTTGCTGATCTGTTGGTTTGGATATCTTTTCTAGTATTATTTGGGGAGCTTCTTGAGATGTTTACTCTTGAGGTCTCAATTAGCAGTACCACTCAGAGAGGAGAAAGCAGTTCTAACAGCAACACAATTAAACTGTACAAGATATAAGAATACATTTAAAAACAATTAAAACCCAATAATATATTACCAACAACCATGAAACAGAAAATTGTGAAACTACTGTAGAACATGATATGAACTTAAAAATTATTTAAAGTGTGGAAATAGTAAAATGACTGAAATAAAGAAAGAAGGCATAGGAAAGGGATAAATAGAGGAAGACACACTAGATAAAAGTAAGGGAGATGAAAAAGAGGATTAGAGAAGAATATTATCAGGAGAAAAGTGAAATAGTACAGAAAATTTAAAAAACAAAAACCAAACATTTCCCAATAATAAATATTATTCAGAAACAAAATTAGATAAATGTAAGAAGAGGAATAAAACAATAAAACCCAAGAATTTTCTTTTTTTAATGAAAACTAATAAGATAACATCAAAATCCTGCTAAGATTGTAATGGAAAAACAAAAGGAGGGACTCACAGAGATGAGGGGAGGCAAAGAAAAGAGAAAATACTGTACATTCTTGAAAATGCATGCACAAAATTAGATGAATGTATAAAGAGAATGAAAATAGAAACACAAAAATTTAAAGTATAACAAAGTAAAAATGCTGCTGAAAGTGTAGGAAAACAGATAAGGATGATTATAGGGGGTCCAAAAATAAATAAAAAGGAGAAGGTAAAAAACATGAAGTGTTGGCACATCTCCTTCTGGGGCATCAGAACTGAGCGATGGCTAGTTTTATGCACAGGAGTGAGGAGAGACCATTTGAATTCATGAACTCTTAGCCTACCCATGGCTTAGACTGTTGCACCTGCATTGGACAGTGACCAATGGTCACCAGAGTTGTCTTGTATTGTCAGTTTCCCTTCTTTACATGGAAGGGTCCTATGCTGGCCACATTTCTGTGGGCTGGCCAGGTTCTCCCATCCTCCTAAGACTCCTCAAATTGTATCACATGTGGTGGCTATTGTTGTAATGAGGGGGGTTGTAGCTAGAGTTTTCCTGCCTGGCCCACAGTCTGGACAAATCTCTCTCACCTGCCAGTCCCACAGCCACTCAGACACGACCAAGTAAACACACAGAGACTTACATTGGTTACAAACTGTATGGCCGTGGCAGGCTTCTTGCTAATTGTTCTTATGTCTTTTTTTTTTTTTTTGGTTTTTTTCGAGACAGGGTTTCTCTGTGTAGCTTTGCGCCTTTCCTGGATCTCGCTCTGTAGACCAGGCTGGCCTTGAACTCACAGAGATCCTCCTGCCTCTGCCTCCCAAGTGCTGGGATTAAAGGCGTGCGCCACCACCGCCCGGCTGTTCTTATATCTTAAATTAACCCATTTCTATTAATCTATAAGTTGCCACGTGCCTTGTGGCTTACCAGTACCTTACATCTCGCTTGTCATGGTGGTGGCTGGCAGCGTCTCTCTGACTCAACCTTCCGTTTCCCAGAATTCTCCTCTCTCCTTGTCCTGCCTATACTTCCTGCCTGGCTACTGGCCAATCAGTGTTTTATTTATACAGCGCGATATCCACAGCAGTTGCTCCCTGTTCTCAGGCTGCCAGAGTTGGCTCAGTTTGAGATAGTAGATTCCCTCTCAAGATGACATTCAGTCACTGCTTCCAAGTCATATAGAGTGACACAATGGGCTGCTGTTGCTGCTGCTGCTGCTGCTCCTCCTCCTCCTCCTCCTCCTCCTCCTCCTCCTCCTCCTCCTCTTCTTCTTCTTCTTCTTCTTCTTCTTCTTCTTCTTCTTCTTCTTCTCTGCTGACCCATTTGCTAGAGGAATCCCTGTCTTAGCAATATCTATGACTTATATGGCATGATCACACATACCTGTTATCTGAGAACTTGGGAGACAGCTGCAGGAAAATCAGACTGGTCTACATAGGAAGTTCCAGGCCAACTAGAACTGCCTAGCAAAATCTTCTCTTAAACAAAAGAGACAAGAAAAATAAAACAAGCAAACAAAAACCCTCCTAACTGGATCTACAGCATATGCGTATTGTGAGCCTGCCTTAAGGGATAGGGCACCAGTCTCTTCTCGTTAAAGCTCCATGTTTTACCTTCTGAATGAGAATCCCCCTCCCACTTCCAGGGAGCTACTGACTGGAACTGTCAGCTCAGCTAACATCTGTGCATCACCCATCATTTTCTCTGTAGTTTTGGGGTAGCCTATCATAGCCTATCGATATCTTTGTGATTTCCTAAAATTCTCCTTTTCTTTTTCTTTTTGGAGTAGAGTCGTCTTTTTCTTATTTTTACTTTTCTCCTGGGTCACACAGAGGCAGCTTCTTTTTTTTTTTTTTTTTAAAGATTTATTTATTTATTATGTATACAGTGTTCTATTTGCATGTATCCCTGCAGGCCAGAAGAGGGAGCCAGATCTCATTGCAGATGGTTGTGAGCCACCATATGGGTGCTGGGAATTGAACCCAGGACCTCTGGAAGAACAGCCAGTGTTCTTAACCTCTGAGCCATCTCTCCAGCCCCAGAGGCAGCTTCTTGTCTGCCATCATTCCCAGAAGTCTAAGAGGAAGACATTTTTTTTCATTTTTCTTTATTAAGAATTTTTCTACTCACTCCTCATGCTATCCACAGACCCCCCCTCTGCCCTCCTCCCACTCCCCAGCCCTCTTTCCCAAGCCACCCCGCAACCCCACATCCCCCAAATCGAGGTCTCCCATGGGGAGTCCCCAAATCCCAGCACACTGAGCCTAGGCAGGTCCAAGCCCCTTCCCACTGCACCAAGGCTGTGCAAGGTGTCACACCATAGGCACTGGGTTCCAGAAGCCAGGGACAGATCCCGATCCCCCTGCCTGGGTGCCTCCCAAACAGTTTGAGCCAAACAACTGTCTTCTGTATCCAGAGGGCCTAGTCCAGTCCCATGGGGGCTCCACAGCCACCAGTCCACAGTTCACGGGCTTCCACTAGTATGGCCAGTCATCTCTTCATGTCTTCCCATCATGATCTCGACGTCCCTTGCCTGCAGTATCTCTCCTCTCTCTCATCAATTGGATGACATTTTTTAAATGAAGGTTGTTTGCTCTCTATTAGGGAGTAGGCATTTTCTTTAAACATGGTGGTACTTACTGCATTTAACATATTTGCCTTGCTAAAAATAAAATCCTTAGTCATGTTAGGCAATATATCCTAAGATCATTTTCTAGTCCTAATTGAAAATCGTCTAAAGAAATGAAGAACACTAAGATGATTACCAAAAGCCCCTTTGCTTCAATTTAAGCAACTCAAAGATGAAAATTTACTTTAAGAGAGGGGAGCTGCTAAAATAGAGTCTAATGTTCAGAATTACCCATCTTCCCTTTCTGTCAAACACATGCTGTATACATGTATTTAAGACTTAGAGAAAGGGTGATCTGATACGGTTTAAATTCTTGATTGAAAGCCCTAGCAGAAACAGCATCTGCTCTCTGCAAGTTTTGGCTATGTGCTATGTGTGCGCGCATCGTCAATGTTGGATGAGTGACACACATTTCCATGGTACTTTATTCGCGTGCTTTGATTTCTTTCTCATTTGCTTTCAACCTTCTTCCACTGCTGCCCAGAGCAGGGGCTCTGCATCTTTACCAGGCAGTAGATTCTGATGGGAGATGTGTCAGACCGCAGGAGAGTGGGTTTCACCCCCCGCTCCCCGAGATTCTGCTTCTATACCTAAGGTGGAGCCAAGAATCTGCATCCCTTACTCCTAGGTGATGCCGAGGCAGCTGTTCCAGGACCATGTTTTGAGAATCAGTGATCTAGAGAAACCAAGTGCTTCTACAGAAAATGCCACTTTCTTCTCTCTTCTTCCTGACTGTTGCATACACTGGCCTTTCTCTGATGATGTCTGGAACACAAGTGTTCACACTTTAGAAATATGATGGCTTAAACACGGCACATGGAATCTCCTTCTGTACACACTAGAAAGTTGAAATTCATCTCCTCAATCTTATCAAACCAGTGGCAGCAGCCTGGGTTCTTTCTGCCATCTCATGCTCCACCTAAATAGGGGCCACTCGTGAGGAAGATTGATCTCGTCTTGCTATGTCACTCACTTGCCCTCATGAATGACTTCAGTAAGCTGTTACTTCACATCCACTCTTTTCCCGGGGGAAGTATTTGTGAGGCATGATGTAGTGGATCAAAGCCAAGGAGTGGTGATTGCTGAGGGGTAAGAGCTAGAAATGTCAGAAGGACATAGAGAGTTAAGGAAAGTGAGAAATGTCTTTTGAATGTAGCACCCTGGAAAAGTCACTAGAAGGTAAAGAATCGTCACTGTGCAATTTTTTAACTTTCCACCTGTTTATCATTTACAAAGAACAAGGCTCCTGTCCCAACTCATTACTGGCATGACTCACTCTTCGAGAAACAATTTCTGTTCTCCATATAGAGTATAGTCCCACACCCGATAGTTCTCAACCTGTGGGTCATGACCCCCTTTGGATCTAACAACCCTTTCACCTAAGACCATCAGAAAACACAGATATTTACATTATGATTCATAGCTACCAAAATTACAGTTATGATACAGCAACAAAATAATTTTATGGGTGGGCATCACTACAACGTGAATTGCATTACAGGGTCACAGAATTAGGAAGGCTGAGTGAGACCCACTGCTTCAGATGCATTACAAGCATGCAGAGGAAGACAGAGAGGGTCTGAGTCCCTCACTAATGCAGCCCTGCCTCCACTCTTCTCCATTCTCTGTAACTTGATTCTTCATCCATTCAGCTGCTTAAACAAAACTGCAAGAGATTATCTTTGACTTTGTCGTTTCTCCTGCGTCTACGTCCAGTCCCTCTCTGGTTCCTCTCGGTGCTACTTCTGAAGCATCCTTTGTCTGCCCGTGTGGTTTCTCTCCTTTGCTTCTGCGCTCGTCAGTGTCACACTGTTCTTCACCCAGTCGCCTGCTACAGTTTCCACACTATTCTCCCTGCTCCCTCTCTCTGCAGTCTGTTGCTCACATCAGTCAGAACTCTCCTTGTAAAGTGTAAATCAGAGTGTGTCACTGTTAACTGTGCAGTGATAGCTGCCTGCCTGAATGAAACCCCAGCTCCCTACTCCCCCTGTACAGAACCCTCTGCCTCCCTATGTGACTGCTCTGTAATTCTCTCCTTAGCTCACACTCATTCAGGGCCTTATTCTCATGCCTAAGGCATAACTGATTGGTCCCACATGGGGTACTGTCATTTGCTTTTCCTTCTGCTGGGGAGGCTGCCTCCGTATCTGTTCATTACTACTCTTTGTCATTAACTTGTTGGCAGCAAAGTCACCTTTACAGCAAGGCACCCTGTCTAATCTAGTTAGGACC
The DNA here is from genome assembly GCF_949786415.1 of Peromyscus eremicus. Classification (NCBI taxonomy): domain Eukaryota; kingdom Metazoa; phylum Chordata; class Mammalia; order Rodentia; family Cricetidae; genus Peromyscus; species Peromyscus eremicus. Next base: position 114,246,787 of record NC_081419.1, on the reverse strand, counting down.
AGTTCCCTCTTTGCCCTTGTGTCTTGTTTAATTCCCTTCACAGCATGCATAGATCTCTGAGACTAACCTGATCATTTTTTTTTTACTGATTATTGTTATTGTTTTTCTTCTCATAAGCTAATGGAAATTCCCAAAGAGCAGCAAGTATCTCAGCCCCTCTTGCCATTGTCTCTTTAATTCTCAGAGACAGCAAATGTGAACAAAGGAATCATTGCTAAAGGGCACTGAGTTGCTTATTTCATATTCATTGACTCCCAAGAGCTATACTAGGAGGCTACAACAACCCTTCAGTCATTAGTCATGTTTTTTTCTTTATGAAATTCTATTAAAAAATAAATGTGGGATTTGTGGACCAACTGACATTTTCAGCATCAAATAAACACAGCCCAGACAGCAATTTGAAATACTAAAATTACTGTTTAATGTTATTGGCTAAAATTAGTGCAATTACTACCCAAAAGAATTTTAGATATTCTACTTAAGATATTAAGAAAATTGTGGGGTGGTAGTGGTTGTTTTTTGTTATTGTTTTGTTTTGTTTTTGCTTTTTGGTTGTTTGTTCAGTTTTGGTTTTTTGAGATAGGCTCCCTCTACATAGCCCTGGCTGTCTTAGAACCCACTATGTAGACCATGCTGGCCTTGAACTCACAGAGATCTGTCTTCTTCTACCTCCTAAGTACTGGGATTAAAGGTGCCACCATGCCCTGCTCTGTTTTTTGGGGGAAGGTGGTTGTTCTTGTTGATGGTGGCGGTTTTGTTTTGTTTTGTTTTTTTATCGAATAACATGCACTGATTTCTCTGGCTCAAGACATAGTTCACTAATGAACAGAACAAATAAAACAGCTATAGGACCTGCATTCTGGAGGTTTAGAGACACAAAAACTTTTATTTAAACAGAAATATATGGTCAATAAAATATTGATAACAACCAATACTTGACTATCATATACAAAGCTCTTTCCAGGCATCAACTTATTTGTGTCTCACAATACTTACTGAAATGGACAGTATTATTTTACCCATTTTACAGAGTGGGTAAACTGAGATTAATTATTGAACATAAAATATTACATATTACATATAACATCTATGTAAAAATCTACGGTACTTTTCCTTGAGGTAAGGACTGTTAGGATGGGGAATTTGAATAAGTAAAATTTGTGTGCTTTTCAGAGTAAAGTCAATTATCATTCAGACAAAACATGGAAATACATCAATTCTAGTGGCCAGATTCTTGAAATAGAAGTTTTTTCAGAATGCTAGGACTATTTCTATATATTTTGTTTGCCTTTATCCAAGTATTTAAGACTGGATTCTGCTGTGGAAACATCTATAGGCACAAAACAACAACAAACAAACTATAATTTAGCTACAGATTAGGACTGAATATAGAGCAAGATAAATTCTTTTTTTCCTCAGAGTCCATCAATATTTGAGTCTCTCATGTGAAAAGATTCTCTACTATGCCAGTGATTTAAGGGAAGAGGGATTACTGTGAAATATATAAATCTACACATTTATTTGGCTCTCCTCTACTCAAGATAATATATTTTAAATAGAAAAGTACACTAAGAAGTTTACAAAATATATAGTGAACTGAGTAAATGAACCATGAAATGTATGATATAAAATGATGTTACTTTATGGCAGGGCAGTGATGGTGCATGCCTTTAATTCCACCACTGGGGAAGCAGAAGCAGATGGATCTCTGTAAGTTTGAGGTCTTGTCTTGAAAAATATATATGTCCCTTTAGAGACAGGAGCAGTGAACTAGTACTATCCAAGAAGGAAGTAATCACAAGTTCAGAGGGAAGGGTACTGTGGGCCACAGGGCCATGAGGATGGCCCTGGGAAGGAGCTACAGCTGGGTCTTGAGACAGGAGAGATATTTGGCATAATGGTAACAAGGGACAATGAAAAATATGTAGGCAAGAACAAGGAAGTAGGGACAGACCTATATTGTTTAGGGACTAGTGAGTGTAAGAGAGACTGCCCTCGATGTCTGCATATGTGTGGGAGGAGTACTACAAAAAGGAAGACTTGGGAGATAAATATTAGCATTTATACAAAGGAGCTGGATTGTATCCTGTTATGGCTGTGGGCTAAGGGCTTCTAAATTGGGTAGGATGTGTCCATGGGATATTTCAGAAGAACTCCTCTATCATGAATCTTCCTGATGCAGGAGAGTAAAGAGGGTGTGGGGAAAAGGTGAGGAGAAATGAAACTCAACACAGCTTCCATCTCTGACTAAAACACTCCCTGGCAGTTTAAAAACAGACTTGCCAAAACTTCCTCCTTTCAGTTTCCCGTTTACAAGATAAAGTACACATTCCAAGTCCTTCAACAGAAACTCCTACTCGCAAACACTTCTGCCTACCCAGACACCTGCCTCTGTTACTCCTCCCTCAATCATCATCTTTAGTTCCCACCCGGTTTATCCCAACTGACCTCCTCTTTACCCCAGTCTCTCTACAACACATAATATTCTCCTACAGCAACCAGTGACTCCTGGAAATTAAAATCTATCAGTGGCGATCACGCCTCGGCTCAGGTCTCCCGCTCACGTGGAGCACCATGCACAGCCCTGGTCCTGGCTTCGGAGCTGCCCCTCTGCCTACCACTGTTCAACCATCACTCACCACACTTCGGCTGCACTGTCTTCCCAGCACATCCGTGTGCTCCTGACCTTGTCTTCGCTGTATCACTGCCGGAACTCTCCTTCCTGAGCTATTTGTATAACTAGTTCTGTCTCTTCCCACAGGGGTCCACTCACAGGAAAATGTGTCCCTAGACACCCTAGATCCAATAACACTAACTTTTAAAACCTCATTCTATCAGTTGGCTGTTATCTTCCCAACCAGAAAATAATGTTTTGAAGGTAGAGACTTTTTATTCACAGTTGTATCTCCCAGCTTTTGATGTCTTTGAAAATCATAGAAAGGCTTTCTAATACTTGTCCCAGCTGACTGTTCTACTTGCTTTGAGGGAATGAGAGAGGAAACCACTCAGAAAACACTATAGAAAAAGGAGGTCGAGACATTAGGCCATCAGAGGCATTAGCAGACATTAGTCAAGCTCATACTGCCTCCTCAACTAGATGCTAGAACTTTTTTTTTTTTTTTTTTTTTTTTTTTAGTTTTTCAAGACAGGGTTTTTCTATATAGCTCTGGCTATCCTGAAACTTGCTCTGTAGTCCAGGTTGGCCTAGAACTCAGAGACCCACCTACCTGTGTCCTCCCTCCCCAAAGTTCTGGGATTAAAGGAGTGAGCCACCACTGCCTATCGTTACTTTGCATTGATGTTTTAAATGCCATTCTTTTAGTAGCATAGCATATTGTCTGTGAGTGGCGGTTCTTCAGGCAGGGAGCACAGCCCCGTGCAACATCCTGAGGACTTGTATTTAGAGACTTCCACTCAGGTAAAGCCAGTTCCTTAACTTCACCATGGAAAGGAATTTCAGGATGAGCCAGCATGAAGCAGAGTCACAGTTTATTAGAAGATTTTTAAACATAGATTTATGCACAGGAGTTAATAGAAAGACACTCCGGGGAAAGATGCAACCTGGAGCTACTTATGGGCATGGGCTTCTTAAAGGAGAACTAACCTTTGCTATCTTTACAGTATACATATATATATATATAATATATATACATATATAATAATATATACACATATATTATTTATATATGTTTTGTGGTGTCTGAAATTACCTTCAAAGGTTGCTAAGGAAATTTATTGAGATCATGGGATGGTTCCTGGGCACACTGTAGAGGATTATAGCTTATAAAGTAAAACCTAGATCATGGGGGTACAGAAAGTTTGGATATTTTCATTGTAAACACAGTCAATAATTTTATTTGTAAGATTCCCAGGAAATAACTGGGAGAGAAGAAAGGCCATATTCAAGGTCATACACTCAGGCCCTAAACCTCCTTGTTTACTGCTATCTTAACATTCGTAATAGAAAATAATTTTATAATAAATATAAATGTATCTTATAATAGAAGGAATTTTTTTTCTCTGTGTCAAAACACTTCACAGTAAATGCTGATTATGTGGATCTTTCTCTCTCTCTCTCTCTCTCTCTCTCTCTCTCTCTCTCTCTCTCTCTCTCTCTCGTGTGTGTGTGTGTGTGTGTGTGTGTGTGTGTGTGTGTGTGTTTGCATGTGTGTGTGTGTGTGCAGAAGTCAAAGGACAACTTAAGAGAATTGTTCTCTCTTTCCACCATGAGATGTAGGTTCTAGGGACTGAGTTCAGGTCACCAGGCTCAAAGGCGGACAACTCTCTATACTGAGCAATACTGCCAGCTAGAATACTGGGATACTTCATGGAATGTGCTAGAATACCTGATCTTCAGCTAAAAGTCAAGTGAAGCTACAGACTCTAGGGTAAAAGACTCCCTTCTCGTGCCCCCAAAATTCTCCTGTCTTTCTTTCCTGCCTGAAGATGATAATCTCGTGATGGCAAGGCATGCAGGGAGCTCCTGTTCTTGCTTCCCAGTACCAAGATAACACTTCCCAGCCCCTTACATTTTCATTGACTAGAAAGTGGCTGACAGCACTATGGATTCCTTTCAGGTCTGACCTAATACAAAAAGAAGGGAAGGAAGGAAGAGGAGGAGGGAGGGAAAGAGGGAGGGAGGGAGGGAGGGAGGGAGGGAGGGAGGGAGGGAGGGAGGGAGGATAGAACTTGGATTATCTGTTGTGATGGTTTGTGTTGACTGTGAATTTGACAGAATTTACAATCGCTCAGTACACAAGTCTCTGGGCACATCTGGGAGGGTGTGGTTAGCCTCTCCACAGGCCTGAGGTATCTTCCTGAGATTAAATAGGGAGTGGGGAGCAAGGAGTGTGGTGATGTGAATGAGAATACCTTCCATAGGTGCTGACTGGCTCCAGCTACCATGCCTGCTGCGTGCAGATGATCTGCCCCCCACCATGACAGATTCTTATCCCTGTGGAACAGGAAGCCCAAATAAATCCTTCCTTCTGTAAATTGCCTTGGCCATGGTGTTTTATCACAGCAATAGAAAAGTAACTAATACAATCACACTAAACATGGGTAGCACCATCCTGTAGGCTGGGGCCCCAAACTGAACAAAAAGGAGTAAAGGATGTGAGTACAAGCACTGGTCTCCCTCGGCTTCCTGACTAGTGAGACCAGCTGTCTCCCCGAGGTCTTGCCATCCTGACTTTCTTGCCCTGATGAACTGCATCCTGGGACTATGTGCCAAAATAAACCTTCCCAATCTTTTCTTCCTTAAGTCGGAATATTTTATCACAGCAATAGAAAATTGAATATACCCATATGTGGTTTATTATTTGACCATAAAAAGGAGTGAAATGTTGATATAAGCTACAATGAAGTTTAGCTTTGAAAAGAATCATCCTGCAAGGAAACAGTCACACAAGAAAGAAAAAAATATCACTATGTGACAATGTGCATATGAAGAATCAAAATATGAATTTTAGGGACAGAATACAGATTAAGTAGTTAGGGCTAACAGTAGGACAGATTTGAAAATAAGATGGTGACAGCTATGGTTTCCTCTTGAGGCGATAAAATGTTCTAAAACTGACTATTGTACATGTTTTGTGAATATTGAAAAAAAATGAACATGTCAAATGGGTAAGTTATGGTAAGTTGATTATAGGTCAACAAAGCTGAAGTTGTGATTTTGTTTGGGGACAAGGTCTCACATAGCCTATCCTGGCCTCAAACTCATTATATGGGGAAATGACCTTGAACTTCATATTCTCCTACTGGGTTTATAGGTATACACCATCATGCCCCACTAAATGTAAAGCTAGGGATCAAAATCTACCATCTGAGCTAAATCCCCAGCCCAACAAAGCTGTCTTTTAAAAAGCTTTTGCCTAGCACCTTGCCTCTGAATACCTTAGGATTAAGCATTTCAGAAAGTGGAAGTTTAAACTTCTTTGGTAACAGAGAAAAAAACCTGACCCTTTGTAGAAGCATTAATTGACAAAAGATTCTCATATAATTTATCCTGAAAAAGTATGTATGTAAGTTTCCTTCATAGACTTTTTGGGTTTTTTTATTATTTTATACAATTCAAAACAAATTGCACATACATACACTGAAAAGCTTGTAGCCTTAGTTCATGTAGGTTAATTAGATGATTTCTGGAAAATACACTGGGGAAAAGGGGTTTTTTTTTACATTTTTTACACTGGGAAAAGATTTTTTTTTTTACATTTTTAAAAGTCGCAACACACATACTTGTTGTAACACATGAGGCAGGATCATCTCCATTTATTTTAGCTCACATAATTGATATCACCATGACAACTTACCGGGGAAGAGTAGATTGGTTACATTCTCTTTTTATTTTATTTATAACATTTAGCTTTTAGTGTTTGGTTACATGGTTCAGATAATAAAATAGATTTCAAAGGGTTTATTTCATACAACCTGGATGAAATAAATGGCATATAGCAGCAAGACATATGTCATTTTGATGTTTAAAAAAGCAAGAATTAAGCCGGGCGGTGGTGGCGCACGCCTTTAATCCCAGCACTCGGGAGGCAGAGCCAGGCGGATCTCTGTGAGTTCGAGGCCAGCCTGGGCTACCAAGTGAGTTCTAGGAAAGGCACAAAGCTACACAGAGAAACCCTGTCTCCAAAAACCAAAAAAAAAAAAAAAAAAAAAAAAAGCAAGAATTAGAGTAATCACACTAAACTTATATATTTGTTTTAGAAATGGGGATTTTTTTTAACTTTCTTGTTTCATTTAAAAAGTCATACAGGAGTGAAGTGAACACAAATCCTTTTCTTTGTAGGTATCAGTGAGCAAAGTCAAGCAATTTTTATTGAATCTACTGGAACAAGAAAAATCAAGTAAAATAACCAATAAAAGAGAAAATCCCTTAGAAAAAAAGAAGAATCAACATAAATTAAAAATGAAAGGAATTCAAAATAAAGATCTCCTGAAGAGAAATCAAAACTATTGTAAGTAGAGCATGCTCCCACATGTCAATCTGAAATGACTAACCAAAGATCGTATTTTAGGGCTGCTTCTGATAAAACATAGGCTATTGTTATAAATATTTACATGCACAATAGCATTATGCTGTCAACTTCTAGGATTTTAACTCAGAATTGAGAATAATGATAATAAGCAAGGTTAATAATTATACCTCATGGGAGAAAATCTCTGAAAGTATATAGGTCCTTATCACTCACTCTGCTAAGAGTAACCCTCTTATGCTAAAGGAAACCAAAATGAATGTAACAGCCCTTTTGTTCTATGCTAGTAATTGAAGTCTCCATAACAGAAGCACACACGCTTCATAGTTAGACTTCTTAATATAAAAGAAGATTCTAGAAAAATATGGTCTTCACAGAGTCTGTGTGCAGAATTTAAGTGGTGCCCAATCATTTTTAAACTTTTATTCTTTGACAATATCATGTATCTGTGTAAGGAATTTTGATCACATTCATCCCATAGTCCCTTCTGTTATGCCTTTCCTGCTCTCTCTGGAACCAGTAACTTCCCAACATGTGCCCTTCTCCTACATTCATGTTGACACTCAAGCATAAAGTTTAAAAATTATTTTCAACGTTTTATTTAAGCCCAATGCATGCTCTTGTGTAATAGATGTATATAAATTTCTACTTTATTAGCATGTTATTTAAATAGATGCTTGAGAGCTAAAATTGAGGATGAAGTTAAGGATATCAGTTTTCAGTGATTCTATCAAAATGTGCACATCTAAATTTACTCAAAATGTAAGACATACACATTGTAATATTTATCTGTCAATTTTTTTTAATGGAGAAATGTGGTTTGCCTTTTACTCAGCATACATTGGCCTTCCTAATATAAACCATACCCATTCTACTACACATGAACTCTCCCAACAGGATCTTTCTTGTACAATAGGGAACTATAGACACATGGAGCAATTGTATTATTCAAAGACTAGGGGGACAGAACTAATAGAATGAATATATATTAAAAGTGGACTTACTAAATTGGCTTACACCATTGCTCTGGGTGTCCAACAGTGGCTGTGTTCACCACTTCACCTCAGAAGTTTCAGTAGTACTGAAGGCTTGGAGGATTAGTAGAGAACCTTTGGTCTTCAGTCTACATTTGAAGGCTGTGCTGGATAGTTTATGTCAGCTTGACACAAGCTAAAGTCATTTGAGAGGAGGGAACCTCAAGAAAATGCCTCCATAAGATCATGCTAGAGGCAGGCTTGTAGGGCATTTTATTAATTAGTCATTGGTGGAGGAGGGCCCAACCTATTGTGGGTGGTGCCATTCCTGGGCTAGTGGTCCTGGGTTCTATAAGAAAGCAGGCTGAGCCAGCCATGGGTAGCAGGGCAATAAGAAGCACCCCTCCATGACCTTTGCATCAGCTCCGGCCCTGTTTGAGTTCTGACTTCCTTTAATGATGAAGTGTGATGTGGAAGTGTAAGCCAAACAAACCCTTTCCTCCCCCAAGTGGCTTTGGTTATGATGTTTCACCACAGCAATAGTGACCTTAACTAGAACAGAGGCCGAAGAAGCTGGGTTGTGGCGTTGACAAAGGATGGTAGCAGAGGTGGAGGCAACAGTGTAGACGAACTCACAAACCAGGAACATAAACTTGCCAGTCAGAAGCCAAAAGCAGACAAGCAAACGCAAAAGCTTTTCCCTGGAAGTCTTATCCCCAGTGTTACTCAGTCCTGTCCAGTTAACAATATTTACCATCATGGTAAGCTTATTCAGAATTCTTCCAGATATCTGCAGAGTTCCCTGCCCCTTCAATCTCTTAAGATGCATCATTATAATTAAATTGGGTGATTTTGAGTGACACTCCATTCTCAAAATTTCCCATAGCATTTAAATTACTTTCCATTCATATAGTCTTTTTGTAGTTGTATTTCATCGGTTTATGTGCTGTTCTATCAAATTCTATAGTTATAATGACAGTACAACTGGCACAGACTTAGGAACAAGTACTCCTGATTTTTTTTTTCTTAAATGTGTATGTGCATGTGATGTACATGTGTGGGTGTATGCACACTCCCACAATGGCTAGTCTGGCTAGCCAGCTTGCCCTGGTGGATCTCCTGTCTCTGTTTTCAATGCACTGTAATTACAGTTGGGCTGCTACCCTTACCCGGCTGTCACATGGGTTCTGGGGATCCAAACTTCTGTCCTCATGCCTGTGCAGCGTGAGCTTTATTTATCCCGTCATCTCCCCAGCCCCCGCCTCGTGACTTTTGTAAGCATGCAAGGGATATGTCTTAGTTGTGTGATAAAATACCATGGCAACCTTAATTTAAGAAAGGAGGGATTTGCTCCAGTTAACAGTTCAAGGGTACAGCCCATCATGGTGGGGAAATCAAGGCAGCAGGAGCCCGAGGCAGCTGGTCACACTGAATCCATAGTCAGGAAGCAGAGTGCAATGATGCTTGTGCTCAGATGCTGGCTTCTTCCTTCTTAAGGAGTCCAGGACCCAAGGCCAAGAAACAGTACTGCCCATATTCAGGCTGGGGCCTCCCTCCTCAATTAACCTAGTCTAGATAATATCTCATGGGCAAGCCCAGAGGCTAGACCCTGTCAAGTTAATGATGGATATTAGCCATCACAGCTTAACATTGCAAAGCTGTTTCACAAAGTGAAATTTGAACCTGAATGGTTGAGTGATGGAGTTCTCTAGTTCTTAGCCACTAAGCTATTCCGCTTATCGTGAAAGATGGCTGACAAGAGCAAAAACGTTTTCCGGGCACAGAGGCACATAACTGTAATCTAGCACTCAGAAGCAGTTAGCAGGAGAGTTGCAAGTTTGAGGCCAGCATGGGCTATGCAATCAAACACACTCTCCAAAAATTTTTGATTTCATGCTTCTCAAGTGGCTTTGGGGAGATGCAGAACTATTTGATAAGCATGTAGCAATTTTCTAAGCACCAAATTGATTTGCAAGGTTTATTTTATTTTATTTTATTTTATTTTTGGTTTTTCGAGACAGGGTTTCTCTGTGTAGCTTTGGTGCCTGTCCTGGATCTCACTCTGTAGACCAGACTGGACTCGAACTCACAGAGATCATCTCGGCTCTGTCTCCTGAGTGCTGGGACTAAAGGGGTGCACCACGGCCACCTGACTTTCATTTGCAAGTTTTAAAAGAGAACAAATAATGAAAAATACTTTTACTCTACCAGGAACAGCTACTGTGTATTCAGTAGACTTAAAAATTCACATTTTGAATAGTGTAACTTGACTTCAAAGAAATGCATTATTGTCCTCTGGAACTCCAGGATGTGTGCATACGTTCATCGCTGGTGTCTATTCAAAGTCCTGCCGAGTACACATGAGAAGCCCCATTTTGTAAGCCACACTATCCCTTCATCAAGATTTATAGAAATGAGAACTGTATTGTTCTGCTAGAAGTAAATACAGAGAAGCATCACCGCTAATAATAGCAAGAGGCAGAACCCGAAAACAGTGGGATTCCAGAGGGAACAATCCATTTAGAGGCCAGAAGGTTTCTTATTGACCCAGACTCAGCTCCTTCTCAAAGTCCTGCTTTAACAAAGATATTTAAATTTTCAAAAGTGTAATATGTCAAGAGTATTTGACCCCATATTTACCCACAAAAGACCAGTTTGCTGCTTAGCTAGGAGATAGTTCTAGAGAGAACCTGAAAATATCAATACCCTTTTTTTGGCAAGAAACAAATGGCATCTTTCAATGGAGTCATTTGAGAAAAATTTAAAACAGGGTTTAAACTGGATGGAGTGAAACCACAAAGCTCCCCCAGACTAGTAGCAGGAGTAACATCATCATCTCAAGGCTCCAAAGGACATCAGGGTAGTAGTGACTACTGGAATTGAGAACGCAGCCAGAAGTGCTTGGAGAAAACTCTGTGACAGAACTGTGACCCTAGGTCAAGAGAAAATGCCAGGCTACAGAGTCACAGATTGGCAATCCAAGGAGTATTTACCCTTATCTCACTCTCTGCCTACTCTTTGTATTCCCTATGGTTGCCCTTTGACCTAACCTATACAGAAACTGTCGAAAGTAGTTCACAAGAAAAGCAATCAGGGGGCCTCCAGCATGCTGGCTTTTCAGGCAGGCAAATTAGAACATGAACTGGAAGGAATGAAGGCTTTCATTGACATATGATAAATTAAAAGTGAAATTACGGAGCCTTAAAGAGGGAATGCCAGAGGTCAGCTAGTCTCACATCTTTTTTGGTATTTCTAGAAGATGACATGAGATTATCTAAATACAAGATTAGCCACTGGGTTATACAAGGCCCTTGCTATTCTTCAATGCACCCCTTTCTTATAAAGTCCTTAACTTACATGGAACCCACAATGATCTTAGTCCCCTCACATCTCCTGCTAGTCAGGGTCAACTTGTGGTGGGTGGAGTTGGATTTATTAACCATGATATCCTGTATTCTGCAGAATACACTATTGCTATTTCTTTTTTTTTTTTTTTTTTTTTTTTTTTTGGTTTGGTTTTTCGAGACAGGGTTTCTCTGTGTAGCTTTGCGCCTTTCCTGGGATTCACTTGGTAGTCCAGGCTGGCCTCGAACTCACAGAGATCCGCCTGGCTCTGCCTCCCGAGTGCTGGGATTAAAGGCGTGCGCCACCACCGCCCGGCACTATTGCTATTTCTGACATCAGAGCACAGTGATAAGACATAATGTATTCATGGCAAATTGAAAGCCTTTACCCATGGAGTCATCTCATTGACTTATTACAGAAGTCAATGATACAGGGCCAAATTTAGAGGCAAGAACTCACAGTAGTCCAATATAAATCTCCAGAATAATATTTACCTGATCTGCCAGATAGAGTTTTAAATGTGATGAGGTTGAGAAATTTTTATTTGCTGAAATATGTTGAAAGGCATGCATGTCTTTGTTTGTAAAGCTGCCCTAATAAGTGTTTATGGATAGGAAGTGGACAAACATCTGCTCCTGACCCTATCCCACCCCACACAGGAATCTGCTAGCAGCTGATGCCAATTCTTCAAGGGAAGACACTTTCTTGCAGACCCGGGGAGAGGACTGAAAGGTTTTACTTGTTTACTTTTGGGTTCTTTGTTTATACTTTTATTTATTTATTTATTTATTTATTCATTCATTCATTCATTTATTTATTTGGTTTTTTGAGACAGGGTTTCTCTGTGTAGTTGTGGTGCCTGTCCTGGAGCTCATTCTGTAAATTAGGCTGGCCTCAAACTCACAGAGATCCGCCTGGCTCTGCCTCCAGAGTGCTGGGATTAAAGGCATGCGCCACCACTGCCCAGCCTATGCTTTTATTTTCTGAGATTATAATATCATTTCCCTCTTTTCTTTCCTCCCTTCAAACCTTCTCTTTCCAACTCATGGCCTCTGTTTTTTTTTTTTTTCATTTAATTGTTGTTGTTGTTGGTAGTAGTGGTGGTGGTGGTGGTATGTGCGTGCAGTATATAAATACAACCTGCATAGTCTGTATGATGTTACTTGTATATATATATTTTCAGGGCTGACCGGTTGGTATTAGATAAGCAATTGGTGTGCTGTCGCTGGAGAAGACTGTTTCTCCTGCACTCAGCATCCTTTAATTGCCTACAGTTCTTCCTGTTGGTTCAGGCCTCTTGACCTTCCCCTTTTCATGTTAGTATGTCTATTGGTGGCATCCTTGTTCAGCTCATGTGTAGGCAGCATTGAGACTTCATGTTTGTTTGTTTGGGTAGGGTTCCAGGTATCCCAGGCTGGCCTACAGTTCCCTATGTAGAAAGGATGAGAGTGTGATCGTGAACTTTCCAAATTCCTGCCTCCACCTCCTGAGTGATGGCATTACAGATGTATGATGCCACACCCAGCTTCCACACTCTCTTTGTTTGTGAAAAGGTGAGAAGAATTACACAGAAAAATATGGAGAAATATTTGGATCCAGGAACATGGTGGTTGTGCCAAGTTGGGGTGCCAATAAACCCCAAAATTGGGAGATCCAAGTTGTGTTTTTAAATCATCCATGCCTGAGATAACCAAAGAAGCTATTTTAATCCCTGGGGTATGTCAGCCTCTTTTTCTGCTCTGTGAAATCTTAAGTCTGCAGTTCTCAGACTTGCTTCATAGAGAGAAAATTCTTTTAGAATAACTAAAAAAGATGTTGCATTTCCCTGTGAGTCAGTGGGTATGTGGTGATGCCAGGAGAGGAGGATGGTCACTGGAGACGGGAGGTTGAAGGGATTTTGAGAAGTCATAGACAGATAAAACATGCTTATTCACTCTGGGGGTAAAAAACAGCACATAGAACACCAGGTACCCAGACACACACCACCACACTTGGGCAGAACACAGGCAGGCACAGACACACACAGACAAGCATACACACACGCATACACACACACACACACACACACACACACACACACACACACACACACACGTAGGCAGGCTGATGAGGGCAGAGGTTCTCTGGTCTTTGACTTCAGGGCCAAATTTATATAAAATGCATACTAAAGTGACGGTCTGCCAGCAATAGTTATGTAACAGATTATATACCACTGTTACGCTTTGGATTCTGCAGACATCCAATGTTAGCCATTTTGTGATCATTTATACCCCTTCCCTCCCATGCCCATTATTAGTCACCTTGGCCAGTGCCAGGTATCTATAACAGCACCAGGTTGTTTAAATATAAACTGGCCCTTATCACTTTGTGTTTCCTGCAACTGTAAACAGCATAAGAACAGTACTTGGAACATCAGGAGTTAAAAAAGAGGAAGCTTGTGGAGGCAAGATCTCCTCTAAAGGAAAAATTTGAACTTTACAAGCTGTGAAAATAAAGCAATAACATGGGGATTAGACATGATTACAGGCTCACTATTAACCTTGTGGAACTCTGACCTTCTTCAGTCCCCATTTAACATTTCCATGCACAAGATATACTCTTCACAATGAGAAACAGGTGTTGTAGATAAGTGCAGTTCCCCAGACCACTGAGTCCATCAAAAAAAGAGAAACAAAGCTCAGCCTAACTAGCCTCAAAATGCTTCTGTTCTAGAAAATGGAAACAATTAACATCAAATTGAAGTCTCTAGAACGTGCATATGGTTTTCAATGCTTTGAAAACAAAGCAATGACTCATTTTCAATCTTGCCAATTATTTTTAACTCAGAATTTCTCAAATATAACAAAGAGTAGTTGCATCCCCATTGCTTAAAAGCAAGATATGTTCCTGGCACAGTATCTACCATACACTCAGAATTAAAAAAAAAAAAAAAAAAAAAAAACAAAACAAAACTTGATGAATTAAATTGTGTCAAAACTTGTCTCTGTGCAGTTAGGACATGGTCTCAGAACTGAGTTCAAATTCAGAATTTTCTTTGAAGTATGCTACATTATAGGTGATATTCAAAGGTAAAAAAAGCCTTAGACCTCTAGAGCACATTTGAGTGATGTTTTACAGTTGAACATGATGTTCTCGAAGGCATTATCTTTAAAAAATGGTGCGGTTTCCCTCAGAGTACCTTAGCACTGTGACTTCAACAGCTAATTCTTTCTTCTGAGATAAAATTAAGTCTAAAAAAGTAATTATCCTTATTAAATTGTTAGCAAGACAAATCAATAGCCAGCCTGAGCCCTGGAGTGGCTGGAGCTTGCTCTGGCTCTTGTGTTCCTTCCTGCCTCCCGTGGGATTAATCAGCATTCATTTTAGTTATCATCCTCAGCCACTACCACGTCCTTGGTTGGAGGAGGGTATTTTACAACTCATCTAAAACGAATTTAGACATTCCTTTTTCTCCTTTCTGCAATCTAAAGCAGCTAGGCTAAGTTTATCATTTGCATTCTATTTTATCGACTTTTTGAATATTTGCAACAGAAACTGGGAAATGCCAGACAAAGACTCCTTTAATGAAGGACATGTCCCCAGTTGCTGAGGCTACAGGCTACAGATAGCCTTCAGTAGCCAGTCCCGAATGGGATAGTATTCCCAGCCAGACAGCTGTGGATAAACAGCTGGCCCTTCCACTGGTAGCCACTGCTGACAGCCATCAGACCCAGAGCATAAAACCCTGATCATCTCACCATACTTGGGACAGTCCTAAGGCTACTCTCACTCCAGAGTACCCTGTGGGGTGCCTACAAAGTGTTTTTTATCAAACCTGCTTCAGGATTTTCCTCTGCCCAATCCAACTTCTCCCCAGATGAGAATCCAAGGACACTTCCCAGAGGGAGAGGTTGGGAGGCAAAGAATGACTATGTCTTGGATCACTCACTGGCAAGACCTCTTTTCTCTTTTGATCTTGAAGGATCAGCCTCAAAGACTGGCTCATGTACGTCTTGAGGGATGTAAATCAATCTTATGTGTTGGGGGAAGGATGAGAAGGAAACGCCCAACTTAAGGGAGCTTGGTCTCAGAGTTCTAAATTCTCCTTCTCCTTATTAACAGGGTTGATTTCCAGCTACTAAGCTGGGGAGCCAGGCTTGATTTTGAGAGAGAGAAATAGGCAAGACTCAGACACCCAAAGGCACTTCTTAAACAGGACTCTTTCGCGGCCATCTGCTTCTCAGGGAACTCAGCACGCACCTTACTGTCTCTCCTGCTGTTTGCTGAAAGGCTTCCTCAAGTCAACACAGTTACATGCAAATGAACTTAGTCCATTCTTGCAAAGTGGTGGCTAATTCAGTCTGAAGCCCCTCCTGTTGTAGATGCCTGGAAACGATGCCCATGGTGTCCCCAAACTTTTGTTTTTTAAAGAAGTAGTGACTACATGAGCACAGACTTGAGTCACACTGCCTAGAATTGAGCCGTCATCTACAGTGGACCAGTTGAGTGACCTTGCTCAAGCTGCCAGACGTCTTTGTGTCCACACCATTTCAGCATTAAAATAAGAATGATAATAGTCCTTCTCATAGTCGGTGAAAAGAATTAGTAAATATAAGCACTGAGAATTGTCCAATACTAACTGCTTTATAAGCAGTAATACCTACTATTATATATTGTTTGAATCTTATTTTATAAAACATATTTAGCTAAATTAAGAGTTTTAGGTAATAAATTATATCTCAAGTCAGAATCCCTGATCTCAAGTTTTACTTTCATAGATGCTTGAAGAAAAGGAGTATTTTTCCCTACAGCTAACACTGTCTACCACTTCCTCCAGTACCCCTGGGGGTCTTGGTGTTTGATGACAATGAACAGGAGATAATCAAGTATAATATTGCAGTAATATTATTCTTATTCAAGTGTTTTTCAGTTAATCGCATCTTTATCTGCTAAACCCTTGCTGAGTCATTTTTTCTTGGATGGAATGTTATTTTTAGTAACAGATCATTATTCTCCCTCCTTTGACAATATTCTGTCTGCTTGGCACACACAAGGGTGAATGTGAAGAGTTTTCCTGATGTGAATCCTGAAAATCAGACTTCCTGAAGTAGTTCCATATTAAATGCAACTACAATTAGTGAGGACATAGCAGTCGGTGTGAGAGAGTCTCGCTGCCCTGGGAAAGAACCTTCCATTTTTATCTCTGTCACTTTGTGAATACACCTGACTTGTGGTCAGACTCAGTGACTCCTGGCTCATCCATCAATCCCTTTAATTCTTGATGATCCTTTGCATAATACATGATGTAAATATAACTTGAGATGTGAAATAATTTATTATCCTCTTTCTGTATGTTTTCTAGGTAACTTAAAAGAGTATTTACTTATAATATGGATGTTAAGATTTTAGAGTCTGTGGCTAAACATAAAAAAAAGAAGGATGAGGTTTCTAGCACGACAATTAGGGTGTTTGGCCATCCCATCACCAGAGTAGGTCAGTTCGGACTGTCTCTCGACCATTGCCAGCAGTCTGTTGTGGGGGTATCTTTGTGGATTTCTGTGGGCCTCTCTAGCACTTTGTTTCTTCCTATTCTCATGTGGTCTTCATTTACCATGGTCTCCTATTCCTTGTTCTCCCTCTCTGTTGTTGATCCAGCTGGGATCTCCCACTCACCCAAGCTCTCTTTCCCTCGACCCTCGCCCTTCACTACCCCCACTCATGTCCAGGCTGTTCATGTAGATCTCATTCCATTTCTCTGTCATTGGGCGATCTCTGTGTCTTTCTTGGGGTCCTGTTTTCCAGGTAGCCTGCCTGGTGATGTGAGTAGCAGTCCAGTCATCCTTGTTCCACATCTAGTATCCTGTTATGAGTGAGTACATACCATGTTTGTCTTTCTGAGTCTGGGATACCTCACTCAGGATGATTTTTTCTAGATCCATCCATTTGTCTGCAAACCTCATGATGTCATTGTTTTTCTCTGCTGAGTAGTATTCCATTGTGTATATGTACCACATTTTGTTTATCCATTCTTCAGTTGAAGGGCATCTAGGTTGTTTCCATGTTCTGGCTATTACAAACAATGCTGATATGAACATAGCTGAACAAGTGCTCTTGTGGTGTGGTTGAGCATTCCTTGGGTATATGCCCAAGAGTGGTATAGCTGGATCTTGGGGGAGATGGATTCCCAATTTTCTAAGAAATCGCCATATTGATTTCTAAAGTGGTTGTACAAGCTTGCATTCCCACCAGCAGTGGAGGAGAGTTCCCCTAGCTCCACATCCTCTCCAGGATAAGGTGTCTTCAGTGTTTTTGATCTTAGCCATTCTGACAGGCGTAAGGTGGTATCTCAGAGTTGTTTTGATTTGCATTTCCCTGGGATGTTGAGCAATTCCTTAAATGTCTTTCAGCCATTTGAGTTTCCTCTGTTGAGAATTCTCTATTTAGTTCTATAGCCCATTTCTTAATTGGACTGTTGGGCATTTTGATGTCTAATTTCTTGAGTTCCTTATATATTCTGGATATCAGTCCTCTGTCAGATGTGGGATTGGTGAAGATCTTTTCCCATTCTGTAGGCTGTCGCTTATATGAGCGAGAATTGTTGAGACCAAGGTCGGATAAAGCACAGAGACAAATAGTCAAACAAACGGAAACACATGAAATATGAACCAATGGCTGAGGGGTCACCAACTGGATCAGGCCCTCCGAGTGGGTGAGACAGTTGATTGGCCTGATCTGTTTGGGAGGCATCCAGGAAGTGGCACCGGGTCCTGTGCTCATTGTATGAGTCAGCTGTTTGAAACCTGGGGCCTATGCAGGGTCCCTTGGCTCGGCCTGGGAGGAGGGGACTGGACCTACCTGGACTGAGTCCACCAGGTTGATCTCAGTCTGTGGGGAAGGCTTTGCCCTGGAGGAGATTGGAATGGGGGGCGGGCTGGGGGGAAGGTGAGGGGTGCGGGAGGGGGGAGAACAAGGGAATCTGTGGCTGATATGTAGAACTGAATTGTATTGCAAAATAAAAATTTAAAAAAAAAAAAGAAGGAAAAATGTAGTAAAAGGCAGAGCAAAGTGCTTTTGGAGAAGACGGAGCTTTGAAGGGAAACATGGGATAAAGGCATGACAGGCCAGGAGTGGGTACAGGTGACTCAAAAGATAGGCACACCTAAGTGTCCTTTCAAAGGATAGATTTGTGTGTGTGTGTGTGTGTGTGTGTGTGTGTGTGTGTGTGTCTTGAACATAATTAGGAAAGTTGGCAATTGAAGGGTCAGCAATATTAGCCAAAGATTACCATCATCTGTGGGAAGGTGCTCTGGGTCCAGGAACTGCCAAACACAGGGAAGTTTACCAGCTACACTACCTACGTATAATCTCAAAAAGCAAACCTTGTCAGAAGTGAGTGACTGGGAAATGCAGTTGTCTAACAAAGTCAGAGCTCCAGGCTGGAGACCTAGAGAGACCGTGGAAAGCTACATACAGTCCCTCCTGCCTTTGGCAGGCAGTCCATGCTTTGATTTGGGCGTGTCTCTTCCTCCAGGGAAGAAGCAGTTGGTTTCCATGCAATCCAGGATGAGCATCGAGTTCCCCAGCACTGTTATAACAAAATACCGTGTACCAAGTGGCTTAAACAACAGAAATCATTGTTTTCTCGCAGTTACGTGGACTCAAACTCTAAAGCCAAGGTGCTGGCAGATTTGGCTTCATTTGAAGGCATCTGTCCCTGCCTTCTACTAGATCATCTTCTCAACTAATTCCTTGTAACCCAACATAATAGGCTAGCATGTTGGCAAGTACAGAGCCAAAATCAGCATAGCTAAGATATGAGGAGTGAAGATTTATTCCTGCAGCAGGCTAGGAGATGATAGGAGTTATTTACAAAGCAAAAAAAAAAAGAGTCAACAGAGAAGAGTCTCAGTTGAGGGATTACTTACATCAGATAAATTGTGGGCATGTCTGAGGGGACTATCTTTGGGTTTTGTTTTTGTTTTTGAGATAAAGGAAGAGAATGTGTGTTTCTCTATGTAGTTCTGGCTGTCCTGGAACTTGCTATGGTAGACCATGCTGACCTTGAACTCCCAGAAAGCTGCCTGCCTCTGCCTCCTGAGTGCTGGAATTAAAAGCATGTGCCACCATACCCAGCTGTGGGGGATTATCTTAATTGCCTTAATAGATATAGGAGGGCCAACTCCACTCTGGGTGGCAGCACTCCCTTGACAGGTAGTACTCAGCTATATAAGAAATCTAGCTAAAGTCTAGAAAGATGGTTCAGCAGTTAAGACAATTTGTTCTTACAGGGGACCCAGGTTCAAATCCCAGCACCTACAGAGTAGTTCACAACCATCTGTAACTCCAGTTCTAAAGGACCTGACATCCTCTTCTGACTTCTGCAAACACTAGGCATACACATAGTACACAGTCACACATACAGGCAAAACACATATACATAAACTAAAAATAAATAAAATCTAAAACAAAAGAAAGCTAACTAAGTATAGGCCTGGTAGTGAGCCAGCAACAGCAATCCTCCATGGTGTCTGCCTCAAGTTCCTGCCCTGACTTCCCTCAATCACAGACTATAACTTGTAAGCTGAAATAAACCTTTTCCTCCTCTGAGTTTTCAGAGTATTTTTAATGAAGCAGCAAAATGAAACTAGAACACCTATCATAAGAAAGCCTGTTTTTTTTTTCATCAGGGCAGAACAGGCACCCACAGGCTGGCCAATCAGAGAACTCCAAACTCAAGGAGGCCCTCTAAATCTGTTGCTGGCAGCATATAGTGGAGAAGTATTAAAGACTAAGAGACCAAACAGAGCCATTTATCTGGTGTTTCTAGGTTCTTATCACTATCAGAGGAAGAATTAAAAATAAGACAAAGTAGAGAATGGGGGCAAGATTTTGTTTAGAGTATCTTAGTTAGGGTTTCTATTGCTGTGAAGAGATACCACGGCCATGACAACTCTTATAAAGGAAAACATTTAATTGGGGCTGGCTTACAGTTCAGAAGTTTAGTCTATTGTCATCATGATGGGAAGCATGGTTGCACACAGGCAGACATTGCTGGAGGAGCCAAGAGTTGCATCTGGATGTAACATGAAGAGAAACACTGGGCCTGGCTTGAGCATTTGAAACCTCAAGGCCCTTCCCTGGTGACACACTCCCTCCAACAAAGTCACGCCTCCTAATAGTGCATTGTCATTCAAACCATCACATTCCACTCCCTGTCCCCCAAAGGCTTGTAGCCATGTCATAATGCAAAAATTCATTCAGTCCAAACTCAAAAGTCCCCATGGGCTATTACATTCTCAACCCTGTTTAAAAGTCTGAAGTTCAAAGTCTCTTCTGAAATGCATGGCAATCTCTTAACTGTAATCTCTTGTAAAAATCAAAAAGCAGATCACATACTTCCAACATATAATGGCACAGGATATACTTTATCACTCCAAAAGGGAGCATAGTGAGGAAATACTGGAACAAAGCAAGACCAAAAACCAGCTGAGCAAACTCCAAACTCTGCATCTCCATGACTGATATCAAAATGCTCTTCAGATATCCAACCTTATTCAGCTTTGTTGACTGCAACACACTTCTTTCTCTTGGGCTGGTTCTATCTCATGTTAGCAGCTTTCCTAGGCCGGTATCCCATGACTATGGCATCTCCAACATCTTGGGGTCTCCAAGGCAATCCAGGCTTCAACTTCACAGCTTTACACAATGGCCTCTCTATGCCTCCATGCAGGGACACCCCTGATGTATGTATGCCTGGCTTCAGCGGCTTTCCTTAGTCTCAGAGGGAGATTCCATAACCCCTCCCTTCTATCTTTGGTTCTAAAGCTCTAACAATGTGGCCAAAGCTGCCAAGTTCTGCTACTTACTGGAGCTGGAACATACCTATGGGGGCCATTTTCATTCAAACCACCACACAGAGTGAAGGCAACAACATCAGTGAAGTGTAGGCCAGAGACACAGCTCTGTGTTATAGCTGCCTACGGTAGCCTGAGCTCTTTTCTTTTTTTTTTTTTTTCTTTTTTTTTTTTTTTTGGTTTTTCGAGACAGGATTTCTTTGTGAAACAGTCTTGGCTGTCCTGGAACTCACTCTATGGACCAGGCTGGCCTTGAACTCACAAAGATCTGCCTGCCTCTGCCTCCCAAGTGCTGGGATTAAAGGTATGTGCCACCACTGCTCGGCCAGGATTCTTGACTTCATAGCAGAAAAGAACTTCAGCCTGAACCAGTATGATGCAGAGTTAGAGTTTATTGAGAAGATATTTTAATATAGATTTAATCAAGGAAGAGAGAAGCTCAGGGAACGGAGAAGATACACCTAAGTATGAGTGTAACCTGCTCAAGAGGGAGTCACATTCAGTGTCTTTACAATAGCCACAAGAGCTTTTTTTGGTGGCATCTAAAGTTATATCTCAAAAGATTCCTAAAGAACCTTTCCTTTTCAGCTAATGAGCTCATAATGTGGCCCCAGAAGTGTATTGGCTGGGATTACAGCTGATGAAATAAAACTCAAGAGCACCAGTGTTGCACAGAAAGTTAGAATGTTTTCACTGTAAACAAAAATTAATAGTCTTATTTGTTAGATTCCCAGAAAATGTTTGGGAAAGGAATAAGACCTCATTTGAAGGTCATATATGCTCAGACATTAGGAACAATTCATTGCTATTTTAACATGCTTATTTGAAATATCTATATATAAAAGAAATTTTGTCTCTATATAAGCAACTGTCTTAGTTAGGGTTTCTAATGCTGTGAAGAGACACCACAACCCTGTCAACTCTTACAAAGGAAACATTTCATTAGAGTGGCTCACTTACAGTTCAGAGGGTTAGTGCATTATTATCATGGTGGGACATGGCTGCATGCAGGCAGATGTGGTGCTGGAGAAGGAGCTGAGGGTCCTACAACTTACAGGCAATAGGAAGTGGTCTCAGTGTCACAATGAGCAAAGCTTGAGTGAAAAAAAGACCTCAAAGCCCACCCCACAGTGACACACTTCCTCCAACAAGGCCATACTCACTCCAACAAAGCATACCTCCTAATAGTACTACCACTCCCTATGAGATTATGGGGGCCGATTACATTCAAACTATCACATTCCACTCCCTGCTCCCCATAAGCTTGTAACAATACTATAAAGCAAAATGCATTTATTCCAGCTTCAAAAGTCACCATAGTCTATCATAATCTCAACAATGTTTAAAAGTACAAAGTCTATTCTGAGATTCATGTAACCTCTTAACTGTAATCATGTGTAAAAATAAAAATCAAAAATCAGATCACATACTTCCAACATATAATGGCACAGGGTATGCATTATAATTCCAAAATGCAGGAAAGGGAACATAGCAAGGAAATATTGGACCAAAGCAAGATGGAAAACCAGCTGGGCAAACTCCAAACCCTGCATCTCCATGCCTAAAGTCAAAGTACTCTTCAGATCTCCAGCTCCATTCAGCTTTGTTGACTGCAACACACTTCTTTCTCTTAGGCTGGTTCCACTCCCTGTTAGGTATATCAAGACTCTGGCATCTCTAACATCTTGGGATCTCCAAGGCAATCCAGGCTTCAACTTCACAGCTTCACACAATGACCTCTCTACTAGACTTCCATTCAGGGACACCCCTGACTAGCCTCAACAGCTTTCCTTAGTCTTGGGGGCAAATTCCATAACCCTTTTCTTCTATCCTCAGCTCTAAAACCAGAACCACATGGACAAAGCTGCCAAGTTCTGCTGCTTGCTGGGGCTAGAACACGGCCCCTCATTCAATTACATCTTCACCAACTTTCTGTTTTTCATTGTTACCTTTACTGCCTAAGCTTGGCTGTCCTTGAACTTGCTCTGTAGACCAGGCTAGCCTCAAACTCAGATATCCATCAGCCTCTGCCTCTGGAGTACTAAGATTAAAGGCATACACCACCACTCCAGGCTCTAAGCTTTTCTTTAGTTCCTTTCCACAAGTTAGAAATTTAGCTGAGTGGGATCTTGACCTGAGGTCACCACTCCCTAAATTTCATTTCTTAATTTGTTTATTTCCTTGAACACGGGATTTAGGTCCATTCCACTTCGTGGTGCTCTTTCTCTCCTCAAAGTTTGCATTTTGTAATTTATCCTGCTCAGCTGGTTCATTTTCATTATGAATCTTCATTAGAGTTATCACTCATAACCACAAGTCAGAGTCTATACCAGGCTGTTTGGAGATTTCTTCTGCCAACGGAATTAATCCAAATCTCTTCACTTTAGCCTCAGGCAGACTCTTTGGACACGGGCAAAAGGCAGTCACTTTCTCCACTAAAGTATCTCAAGAACAATCTCTAGGCAACATACTAAAATTCTTCTCCTCTGAAAACTCTTGGTGAAGCCCCCACAATTCATTAAACCACATTCAACACCACTGTCTGCCACGCTCCTACTAAAATGGCCCATTAAGCAGCACTTAAAGCATTCTAACTGCTTTTCTACTCCACAGTCCCAAAGTTCATATTCCTTCAAACAAAAACATGATCAGGCCTATCACAGCAATACTCCTGTCCCTGGTACCAGCTTCTTTCTTAGTTAGGGTTTCTATTGCTGTGAAGAGACACCTTGACCACAGCAACTCTTACAAAGCAAAACATTTAATTGGGGTGGCTCACTTAACAGTTCAGAGGGTCAGTCCATTATCATTATGGTGGGACATGGCGGCATACAGGCAGACATGATGCTGTCGATGCAGGCAGACATGATGCTCTGAAGTAGTTGAGAGTCGACTGGACCCCTGGAGCTCCACCTGGCGCCTGGCCAGCCAGCCATGTATCTTTGCATATGCTTCCATTAGTTACTGGATAAAGCCTCTATGATGACAGTTAGGGTATTCACCAATCTGATTACCAGAGTAGGCCAGTTCATGTTGTTGTTATTTTTAAGAGTAACCCTTGCTATCCTCGAACTTGCTCTGTAGCCCAGGCTGGTCTCGAACTGCCTCTGTCTCCCAACTGCTGGGATTTAAGGTATGTGCCACCATGCCCAGATGCTTTAATTCTTGATTCTCAGCTAGAAAAAACTTCAACCAGACTCAAGAATAAGGGTCTCTTTTCCCTTCCCATGTCCCCCTATTTCCCCTGTCTTTCTATCCTACCTCAAAAAACATGTTCTCAAGAGGTGCGTGTGAGTTTCTCTAGAGTCACATTACCCCCAGACTTTGGGTAGCTTGGCCTTATGGGCAAACTTCAATGGTGAAGAGGATTACTGAGAAATTAAGGTGTATGTGTGTTCAGGGGCAACAAGGAATTCCAGGACTGGGTCATGATTTGCCAAGAATAAGGTTCAAGCCCTGCCCCCCCCCCCCCGTGCCCCCCCCCCGGCCTTTATTGTTCTTTAATGAGAGTTTTGGATGTGTCATTACATCAGCTGCATGATGGGAACAGGCAAATTTGCAAGGCTGATGATATGGACAGAAATGTTATTATTTTGTAATAACAAAGCAAAGGACTGTGAGCAGTTGTCTTGACCCATCGTGTTGATCTCATCCGCTCTTTCGCTCTCCCTCTCCCAGCCCACCTGTTTTCTTCCTATGTCTATCTAGTCTGCCTCACATCAAATTTAGAACGCCTCCTGAAATCATTTCCTTACTATGCTTTCCCAAGTTTGGAAACCTTCAAATCATAAGAACAAAATTAAAGCATCAAGAAGATAACTTTATCTGGAAATTGAATCCTGCTATAGTCGTGAAAATATGTATTTCAATACATTTGGGAAGTCAAAAAAATTACTAATAAAAGTAACAGCCCTGGGGAAGAGTTTTTTCATGGTAAATCATTCCTTATAGTCTATCTTCCAGAATATATGCCCATACTTTGAAAGAAAGCATGCTAATATCAATAATTGCTAGTCTATACACAGATTAGTCAGGCTTTTTTTTCTCTATGACTTTTCCCTTTTAATCATGAGTATAGATAACATAACTCAAAGCAGAAATTAGATGCTAAAATGTCTGGTGTTTCTGAATTGATTGAATAACTTGAAGCTTTCAAAATAATTTAAAATTTACTTTTTGGTTATTTTTTCTACTTTTTAAAATAGACATCTCTTGTTATCTTGTCTGGGAGAAAAAAAAAGCCACTTAAAGTTCTTTGTGCTCCTGTTAATGAGGCTTCAAATCCCAAATGCCTTTCCTTGGAAAGGGCTTCAGGCTCTATTTTTCTGATCAGGCTTCACTGTGTATTGTAATGGACTTGGAGACAAAGGAAGAGAGAGCAGAGAGAGAGGAGAAAGACAGATAGTTGAAGGGTAGGGAAATAGGAGTCTGCCCAATTAGCTTTCTTATCAATAAACCAAGTAATAGTGTTTTTTAAAAAAATTAGTGTTGCATAAATGTTAGAAAAACATCACTTCTTTATTTTTCTTAAGTCTCATGAGACTCCTTGATGCATCTCAGGAAGGTTTTAAGGAATGGTGGAAGCCTTACACAAAGAAGATTTTGCAAGAAAACTGCCTCTTCAGCTCCTATGCCTATTCTGGTCATCCTGGAGATACCTGGCCCATGTCCTTGTAGAATCTCAGGGCTCTAAGTATATGGACCAAGTGGCACAGACAAGGGAGGCATTGACAGCCAGGACTAAGAACACAGCACCTCAGATCCTACCTCTGTCTAGGGTGTACCAGGAGACCTCTCACCTTCTGCTTGCAGAAGCCCACATCCTTTTCTTAGGCTGAGAACACCTCTCCTTCCATTGGAAGCATCTCTTTCCTCTACTTTCCAGGCCCCTGAGCTAGGGATAATACCAAATGATCTACTTGAAATGCAAATACTAGACAAATGAGTAGCAAAACTCAAAACAAAACGCTAGCACAGAGTCAGCACATTGTTTCTCAAAATTTAAAAATAGAAATAATATTGGGTTTTATTCCCTTTTCCCCCATATAGTCAAAAAGCAAGCCAAGAAAAGTATCACAGATAAAGGAGATGAATTATTTAAGATGGGCAACAAGATGCTCCAGGAGTCTAAAAGCCAAAAACAGAAAACAGAGTAAGTATCTAGTTCCTTTAGCCAAGTTAAATTTCCAGGTTGAAAAAAAAAAAAAAAAAACTAGACAATCAGAAAATTTAGTTTATTACTAAAAGCTTATTGGAATAATAAATAAGTTCACTTTGTTCATCAGCTTTTGCTTTTAAAAGGGTTCAATGATTACTTAAGGATTCCCAAATTGATCCCTTTAACAAGCAAGAGGATTGTGTTGAGATTGGGATTCTTTTCCATGAAGCAACATGCAGACCTAAGTGACTGATAGGCACATGCAGCAAAAATGCTTTTTTACTCTAATTGTAAGAAATTTCAAGTGAAATAAAATGGCTTGTGTTTTAGTATGCTTTATTCTACCTGAGTATTTGTATAGACCTTATGGCTTTCAAAGCATTTTTTTTTCTGAGACAGGGTTTCTCTGTGTAACAGTCCTAGCTGTCCTGGAACTCGCTTTGTAGACCAGGCTGGCCTCGAACTCACAGAGCTCTGCCTGCCTCTGCCTCCTAAGTGCTTGGATTAAAGGTGTGCAACACCACCACCCTCAAAGCACTTTAATACATATAATACCGTTTTGTTCAAAGATGAGTTCAGCAAGATAAGTGGTACTTCATTTTTACCCTTCAAGGCCTGGGAGTGAGGCTAGGGAGACAACCATCTGTAGAATACCTGCCACATGAGCACAAGAACCAGAGTTTGAATCCAAAGCACCTGTGTAAAAGCCAGGCATGGTGACCCACACTTGTCACCCTAGCACTGGGGTTGGGGACAAGCAGATCCTCAAGGTCCCTGGCTTCCAGTCTAGTTAAGTGGTTCTAAGAACTCAACAAGAAACCTTGTGTCAAAAAATAATGTGGAGAGTAACAAAGGAAGATACCCAATGTCAACATCTGGCCTCAACATGCACACACACACATACACACACACACACACACACACACACAGACACGTGTATGTGCATATACATGTACAACACTACACACACATGCACATACACACAATTAAAAAAAGAACAAACAAACAAATGCTGGGGCTTGGTTTCCCAGCCTGTAGCATGAGAGTGCCAAGGGATAAGGAGCCCACTAGTGTATTCCCTGTCAAGCCAAGTGATAATTTAGATTTGGTCTGATAGTGCAAAAACACTCCTAGAAGGTCCCTGCTGTGGGATGTTCTGTATGTTAAATGTGTTGCTCTGATTGGTTAATAAATAAAACACTGATTGGCCAGTAGCTAGGCAGGAAGTATAGGCAGGACAAGGAGAGAGGAGAATTCTGGGAAGTGGAAGGCTGAGTCAGAGAGACGCTGCCAGCTGCCGCCATGAAAAGCGAGATGTCAGGTACTGGTAAGCCTTATAGACTTATAGAAATGGGTTAATTTAAGATATAAGATATAAGAACTAGATAACAAGAAGCCTGCTGCGGCCATACAGTTTGTAAGCAATATAAGTCTCTGTGTGTTTATTCGGTTGGGTCTAAGCGGCTGCAGGACTGGCGGGTGAGAGAAATTTGTCCTGACTGTGGGCCAGGCAGGACTGGAGAAAACTCCAGCTACAGGTCCCAAGTAACGGTTCCACTTCACATTGAAGGGATCCTTCCTCTTGGGTATAAACGACAGGGGGAAATGCAGTCCTGGGAGCAAATCTCCCACCAGCACAGGAGCTTTTACACCAGACAATTCTTGCCCAGGCTTTCCTGATCCCAATCCTTGCCCAAAAGTCACAGAAGAGCAGCTTGTTTTTTTCAGCAGCAGAAGTGCAACTGTGGTTTGAGTCCCTGACCCTTCTGAGCACCGGGAAACAGAAAACCAGAGTTGCTCAAACCAAGACATCCAGGAGTTTACGGGAATGCTAAGCAAAAGTTCTTGTACTGTTAGGATAACGCATACTGTCCTTAAGTCAAGCACACCTGTATATTCATATCTAAGATGCAGAAAGGTGGAGAGAATAATTACTGTGTACACCACCAAAGAAAGGGGAATCATTTCATTTCTCCAGCCCACCTCCTTGTTCTGTCACTTCCCAGGATAAGGATGACATAGTTTGAAACGGCACTAAGCCTTTCAGCTTGTCCACATCTGCATTCTGAATGCATTCTTCCTAGGGTTGGTCCTTCACTAAGAACTACTCCCTGACAGAAAGAAGGGATGGAGATAAGCTGCTCTACACAGCAAGTTACTGGTGAGCCCGGGAGAAGCATTTAGACCTTCCTTCCCTAGCATTCATCTCAGTAGCCAGCACCACAACCTTTACAGATGATGCCAATTGCTCAGTTTATTGCGTCTGTCCATGTTACCCAGATTCTCCTAATTTTTTTTTTCTCTTGGGAACTGCAACCCAGCTCTTACTCTTTCCTAGCCAGAAGCAACTTCTCTGGTCCTGGATTCTTCATCTCTTTTATGACTTTGGACTTTCCTAATAAGAAAGCCATAATGCCAACCCTTCTCATGGGATTAAAGACATCTACAAAGATTTGTTTCAAAGCCTATTGCTGCCTTTTGGTACTAGACTGAGTCGATCATGGAATGCCCCATATCAGGTTTCCTGTCCCTGCTCTCTGCTGGTGCCCTTCTCAGTCCAGTAGGCTGTAGGGTTTTGTAGCAGCAGGTGAGGTGACAAAAGTCACAAGGGACTCTGTATCCCAGTTGTCAGGCTCTCTTCCTAACATCTGTCTTTGGTCCTAGACATTTGTCTTTATCAACTGTATTGGTTATTTTTCTCATCGATGTGACAAAGCAAAAGCAATTTAAGGAAGGGTGTATTTGGGGTCATAGTTCAAGGGTACAGTCCATACTGGCAAAGAAGTGATGGAACAGGACTGCGAGGCACCTGGTCACCAGTTAGGAACCAGAATGCTGATGATCAGTGGACTTTCCCACTTTAATTCAGCACAGGAGCCCAGCCCATGTGATGGCTCCACCTATACTCAAGGTGGGTCTTCAGTCCTCAATTAAATCTATCTGGAAACACCCTCAAAGACACACCCAGAGGTGTTTCCATCGCATCAATCTGACAAGACTGTCACATATCCACCTCTTGTCAATTGTCACCCAAACATACCCTTTTAAAGAGTAACCTTACATCCCGGCTCCCTAAAGTCTTGTGTTTATCTCATAATGAAAAAATGCATTTAATCCATCACTAAAAGTCTTCAAAGTTATTAACTGCTCAAAAATTCAAACTCCAAAGTCTCTTCTGAAACTCAACAGAAAACTCCTAACTATGTGTCCCTGTAAAATAAAAAAAAAAAAAAAATCACACTGTATGTTCATAATATACGATGGCATGATGTAAATATTTCATTCCAAAAGGGAGAAATGGGGGCATACCAAGAAAAGATCAGATCAAAGCAAGACTGAAGGCCAACAGGGCAAACCACAAATCCTGCATATAGCACTATGGCCAGCACTTGGGGCTTGGGATTGAGTATGGTGAGTTCCTGTGGTACTGGGCAGTTCTACCTTTCCAGCTTTGCTGCCATGGTCTCTTTTGGGTATACTTCATGCCTGCAGCATTCCTCAGTGGACATTTGACATTCATGGCATCTCCAAGATCCTAGGGTCTCCACTACAACATAGGCTTTATCTGCCCAGCTTCACGCCTTAACAGCTTAGCTTTTTTATAGGGAATCTGACCCTGCAACACATTGCCTAGCCTCAATCCCTAGCCTTAGCAAAGGCCTCTATGATTCCTTCACTCTTTCATCTTTTATGCCTGCAAAGTCAGTATTCCACAAACAACACTGCCAAGTTCTGTTGTTGGTTTGAGATACAGGCCGGTCCTCTCAGACACAGTGAGAGGGGCCTCTGGGCTGCCCCAGGGGAAACACTTCCGTAGGTGGTGATTTTCTAGCAAGGAATCTCTTCAGTGACCTTCTCAGTTCAAGCTCTCTCCTTCCACTTATTGATCAAAAATTGTATTCCTTTTTTATTAATTGTGTGGGTCATAGCACTTGGTTAGAGGTCAGCTCTCTCTTCCCACCATGAGGGTCTTGTGGATTGAACTCAGGTCATCAGGTTTAACGCTAAGCACTTACATGTTGATCTAGCCCAGGCTTTCTCCTTCCAAATGAATTTTTACTTCCACAAGTTAGATCCTCTAGTGAGTGGCAACTTGCCCTCGGGGACCTTTTTTATTATCCCAATGAAGAGTGTGAGACTTCTCTCTAACAATACTCTTTAATCTCTTTAATACTTTCAGAGGCTTCATCCAAACCGTCTTTGTTCACAATTCTTCTGCTCCCAGTCCTTTCCTTACCAAGTTCCTTGCTCTTCATATTTTTCTGCTTTCTCTCTCATTGTTCATCTAAATAAGAGAACTTAGATCACAGTCTAAATGTGATCCTGACACAAAATTCCATCAACCAAACAAACTAGTTTATTATTTTTTAGTTCAGTGTCACCCAAGTTAAGAACATATGGGCAAACTGAAGCCAAAATATAACATGAAGGCTCTCTTACACAGAGAGAGTGCATTCAGCGTCCTGGTCTCCCACACTCCCACCAGAATGGCTCAGTAAGCTCTGTTTCCAGCATCCCAGGGCTTCTCTAGCACATATTTCTCAGCTCTTCCACATTCTTCCACAGACAAGTTCTAAAAGACCATCAGCCGCATAGTCAGGTTTACCCATATCAATGGCCTCATACATTAGTACACATTTTCTGAACTGGTTACTTTTTTCATTGCTTTGACAAAATGTCTGACAAAGCAACTTAAAGAAGGCTTTGTGTGGGGTCACAGCTTGAGGTCACACCATGGCAAGAAAATCACACAGCCGGACCACGAGACAACTGGCCACACAGTCAGAAAAAATCACACAGCCGGACCACGAGACAACTGGCCACACAGTCAGGAAACGATGAGATGAAGGCTGATGTCCAGCCTGCTTTCTCCTCTTTATTCAGCCCAGAACTGTAGCCTGTGGGATGGTAATGCTCACATTCAGGATGGGGCTTCACCCCTTAGTTAAACCTTTCAGAAAACACTCTCTTAGAGACACCCAGAGATATGTTTCCATGGTGATTCTGAATCTAGTCAAGTTGAAAATCAAGACTAAGTCATCACATTGACTTTGAGACCTTTTCCCCAGTTCTTTGCTTTCCACAATCTTAGCTTCCTTTGACTATGATTTCTTTCTTAACACTCTGGCTTCCAGCTTGTTCCACTGGAGTACAGGCCCTCTATTTTGACAGCCAGAACTCCAGTGCCCAACTGGATATCTCTCTGCTTGAGGGTTTTTTTCCTTAGCCTATTCTACTCTAGCCAGCTAGCAACTTTAGTATCGGCATAGATAGGTTGTGCATAAAATTAAGTCTCTTAGTTTAGTTATTTTAAATTAGAATCAAAGACTGTGTGTGTGTGTGTGTGTGTGTGTGTGTGTTCCTATATTTGTACCAAGATTAAATTATGGGTAATACTTTTTGATCTTGTACTACCAAAAAACGTTATAAAAATAAGAACAAATCCCCAAAACATTTTCTGTCTCTGACCTGCGTTTGGGCTTTGTTATGCCTTCTGGCACTGTGTGCAATACAGATCAGGTGACAATGCAGTGTGTAAGGCGACCTTACAATGTCTGTATTTTAACCACTAAAATTTCACACCATTCACCACCTAATTACAGAACAATTATTACGCTATAAAATTTTAATCAATGGGATCATCCTAACAGTACTAGGTAAATAAGGCCCTATGCCAAGCAAACCACAGGGTCATCTCACAGCAGCCTGGAGTAGGTGCTACAACCATCCCAGTGTTACGGCCGAAGAAGGAATGGAGAAGTTAGACTAAAGCTTTCCAACTAGCAATTGGTGGAGCCAGGACTTGAACCTGGCACTTAGACGCTAAAGCCCCACCCATTAAAGTTTGTTTGGATTGTTATTTTTCTAAACAGTCTGGCTCTGCTGTGTTGACGAACTAGTTCTGCTTTCGAAGATTATTTTAGACTATAAATTTACCAACATTCTTGTGATACAGATTTCCTAGATGTGACATTTCAATTATGATAATTCTTATATTTTTTGGAATTTATTTTATAAAACAAATGCTTATTAATAATGGAAGTGACCATAGAAGAGCTCACTGCTTTAGAATAAGTCTTTAATTTTTCACTTTAGTTGGTATATAGGCTTGGTACATGGTATATATTATATAAATACCTCATTTTTGGTGGCTTCATAATTTGTCAGACAGTTTTGAAATTTAAATCTTTGATTGACATAAAAGTGAATTATTGGTCTAAAGGTATAATGGATTTCAGCAAAGCTGCATCATTACTAATAGTGACAACCACGGTTTACCTGCTAGAAAGACATATGAAGGAGGAGCAGAAATGTTCACTTTTGCTAATCAACTTCCTGACTTTACATTCTCAAAACAGAGCCTACATACTCTTTGCCAGAGCAGCTGACATGGGAAATTTGAAAGCTATGGAAAAAATGGCTGATGCTTTGCTATTTGGAAGTTTCGGCATGCAAAATATAACAGCAGCTATCCAGTTATATGAGTCTTTGGCTAAAGAAGGATCATACAAAGCCCAAAACGTGAGTTTTGAAAGACAATGAAATTTTTTTCAATAGCTACATCATCAATTAACACAAACATATGAAAGGGGAGAAGAAATAATACCCCCACCCTCTGCATGGACCCAGACCTATGGCCACTCAGAACACCCTGAAATGGTGTCCAGGTAAGAGTACAGCAGGAACTTGGGATAAACTCTTCTGGTTCATAGGAACAGAGCAGAGCTGTTCTCTAATCTACCTTCCCATCTATCCATGTGTGTATTTTGACACAAGACCTCTGAATCCAAATATTGTTAAAGTATATATAGAATGTGTTTATCTTTGAAAGAAATGTGGAACAAAATCTTAAGGTAATGTTGCCTGACTTTTAATTTCAAATCTTTTATAAGCTAAGAGCATTCCTTTTTCTATTTTAATAAATGTGTTTTACTTTATTCTGATAATAAAATAATCATTTCATTAAAAAAATCAGAAAAACTGGGGCTTGGGACATGGCTCAGTTGGTAGTGTGCTTTCCTGGCACAATGAAGCCTTGAGTTTGAGCTCCAACACTGTCTAAAACAGGGCTTGGTGGTACATACTATAATCCCAGAACTCAGGAGGTAGAGGCAGGAGAATCAGAGTTTAAGGTCATTCTTGGCTGCATAGCAAGAGAGAGGTAGGAGGTGGGGAGAGAATAAAGACAAAGACCTTCAGGAGTCAATCCCCTGGCTCAGCTATTATGAGGACTACCACGTATTTTCACTTGCCCTCTCACTCTATGCGGCTCTCTTTTCACATCACCCTAATCACATGCAACTGCACACATCATTTTGTCTCAGCCCCTTAATATAAAGTTAAGGCATGCTTTTATGTTGCTATAGTGTTTTATGAAAAGGTTTTTGTCTGATTTACAGACAAAATTCACACCATTAGCCAAAAAACAAAAATATAAGAATTCATAAAATATGAAGACAAAAGTAAGGTCACCTAAAAGGTGTACACTAGAGACCTTCCTTGTTACTATCCAATGCAGTACAGGAAATATGCATGGAGTCGGATTCAGTTTGAATGCACTATTATGCTTGCTTAGTGAATAAGCTACTTATTGAACAAAAACCCTTCCCCCTTCTTCTGCATGGGAATTTGACCTTTGGTTCACACTCCAATTCTGTTTCCCAGGTAACCTGATAAGAATAAAATTTGAACTGTGTCTTTACCTAGCATGCCTTATGATGGAAATGGCCTCTGACTGGCAAACTGCCTTTGGAGGGGGAGATACTAAAATGAACTATTGAGCCTGATGATAGTAAACCTTTAAATGAGAACCCCGTGTCTGTACTTGTGGAGTCTTTATGTGGGGGTGAAGCATTTACACCAAGATGGTTTTCACATTCTCTCCATGTAGGTCTCATCTCCTGAGGGATCTGGGATGGCAGCTTCTAGAAGATTGTATACATTGCTAAGGAAGGCTTGACACTTACCCACTGGCACACTGTGGTTCATTTGCCCCAATCTTTTCAGAATACAGCTGGTGGCAAGAGAGGTCCATGGGGTTCCTGTGGGACTGTATGCTTAGTTGAGCCAGAAGAAGTTGAACCAAAAACCCATGATAGATAGGGCAATCTCTGTAAATCTGCATCTATAAAATTAAGATAATTATAAAACATCGGACACTGCAACTTGTTCAATAGTGCATCTCTGACATTTAGTAAAGTGTCTGAGACAAAAAAAAAAATGTAAAGTTGAATGAATTATAGTCATGAATGACTTAATGGAGTTATTGTGGGGCATTCAATTCCATGCTTGGAACACCATGGTCATTCATTATAAAAGAAGAGAGAAGTGGGTAGATAGGGAGGGGTTACTGACTGCTAATAGACACAGTTTCAGTTAGGCAGAGGAAAGCTATAAAAATTATTGTTCTCACTATTATACTTCTAGAACTGTTATACTATATAGTTTTTAAAATGAGATCACATACATTTGCTGCTCCCTAGCCAGCTCTTTATTCACTTAATACCATGGATATCTTTCTAGGTAAATACATACAGATCAATGTCATTATTTAAAGATCCATACAATCTTAATTTATGTTGGTGGATACTGTGTTTAACTCCATGGAATTCTTGCAATTATATATAAAAAGAACACAATGGACACATCTGTGAATGTTAATAAAATATAAGAATTGTTATATCTCATAGTTTGGTTAACCAAAAATACAAAGCTTTGGATGACCCTACCATTTATATCACTTAATTCCTTTCCTTATTTTCAATGCACATATAAATTAAGTCAACCAGACTGCACTCTGATCAAATAGTTTGCCATTGGCTTTAAAGTTAGTCAGAAAATAATTTTCTAGGGCAAACCTAGTAGCGGAGGAGACAACTCCAAACTACAACCGCTGGCCGCGAATCGCCGTGATCATCTTTCTATAGAGAGGCAGGCACTGATGGGAAACTCTAGGAAACACAGTCACAGGCTGCAAGGTACCACAGTGAGGTACCACAGTGAGGTAGCACAGCAGGAGTTCCCAGACCATGTTCAATCATATGTGGCCTTGGGTTCTGCATCCTAATAGCTTTTCCATCTTGTGTTCATGTTTGGTATCCCTAAAGAAGTTATGTCTCGAAACCTCCGTTTTCTCAAATCTAAAAAGGAGCTTGGTAATAATGTGTGCGCTTCACAAAGCTGCTGGAAGAAATAAATAACACCTTCAAGAATCCTTAGCAAATGTTAAAGGGCATTTTTTTTTGAGTTGAGGATCGAACCCAGGGCCTTGGGCTTGCTAGGCAAGCGCTCTACCACTGAGCTAAATCCTCAACCCATTTGGTTTTTTGTTTTGTTTTTTGTTTGTTTTTGTTTTTTGTTTTTTGTTTTGGTTTTTTTGAGACAGGGTTTCTCTGTGTAACAGCCCTGGCTGTCCTGGAACTCACTCTGTAGCCCAGGCTGGCCTTGAACTCACAGAGATCCGCCTGCCTCTGCCTCCAAAGAGCTGGGATTAAAGGCCTGTGCCACCGCCGCCGCCGCCACCGCCGCCGCCGCCGCCGCCGCCGTTAAAGGGCATTAATGCATACTAGGGTGTGACAATGTTCACCTCAACAGCTCTGTCTTTTAGGTCAGCCAGTCCTTGTTTTATCCATGGGTTCCAACACTGGCCCCACCTTGGGATGTGTCCTTTCTGAGTCTCAGTTTCCTCAGATGTAAAAGTGAGGTTATCTGTCCAGTATATGTGTGTTTGGTCTCAAGGAAGACCAGAAGAGAGAATGTGCGTGTGAACAAACTTAACCAACAGAGGTTGACATTGACCTGATATGCAAATTCCAGTCATGCTGTTGAAATGTGGCATGTTATACTACTGCTTGGTAAAAGTCCTCTAGCAAAGCCCACTTACCCCTTCTCTGACATCCTGGGACTCCTTTAATCTCAGGCTGACCCCTTATGGATTAGGAAACAGATCATTTGTATACAGATGAGTAGAAAGTCTCCAGGACTGCAGCGGAAATGAGGCTGAACTAAAGCTATCTATCATTGTTACCTCTAGCAACTTCCCTAAGAATCAATTTACTCATTCATTCACTCATTGATTTATTGTACAAAGAACAGCCAGTTGAAGAGATTTTTGTGCCACAGACCATCCTGATAACACCTAATAGGGCTGGCCAGGAGCATCTTTGTTGGCCTGCTGTTTGAGCTAGCCTAATCTAGGAACACTGTATGGATTGTCAGAAATGTTTCTGGGAACTGGGAGGACAATGTCACACAGAAATGCACCTAAAGAAGCTGGAAATGTGACCAAATAACAATATTCTTATATATAATATATGTGCTATTATATATACTGTGTATATATTATATATAGAGAGAGAGTATATAATCTCTGTGTGTGTGTGTGTGTGTGTGTGTGTGTGTGTGTGTGTGTGTACAGAGAGAGAGTAGTCTCCATGAAAATGACTCAGCAGGGAAAGGTGCCTGTCTGTAGCCTGCACCCTGAGTTTGATCAGTGAAAGGCCATGACTATCTACCAGGAGTGGTCCTTTAAACACCTAAAACACATGCTTATTGTCACACACACACACACATACAAATGTGAATTTTTTTAAGTCATTGGACTTAAATGTACACACTTGTTTGGCTATACAATTCAAAACAGTTTCACCACAGATTATATGAAAATCCTTTCTATTATATAAAAATAACTGCCACGGATGTATAAAAGAGAAAGATGTGAGTGATGTTTTACTGTGTTCTATGTTTTGAAAATAATTGTATCTCAATGGCAGCGGCTCCACATATTCTTTGTTTATGTCAAATTTGAAGGGTTGAAGGGTTTCTGGAAAGACTCTGGCCATCAGCACCATGCCATGGCTGAAAACATCATCTCTAGTGTCAATCTAATAACCACTTCGACGATTCGAGGCTTCTGTTGGGTGTTTTTGAAGTTAATGGCCTTGTATTAAGAGCATCTGAGTTACTCATTAGAACTGATTCACACTTTGCTTTCACATGTAGTTTGAGCCAAAAGTAATGATCACAAATGCTTTCCAGCTTCGTATGGTAATTAGAGGGAAATTGCTTAATCTTCCTCCTCCTTTAATAATTTCTTAGAAAAAGCAAACAGAGAGATGTTTGATTTTTAAATTGTTACGGCAGACCCCGAGTAACTTACTTTAAAATACGGTAAAATATCCATTACGCTAAAGCCTTCACAGTAAATCCCAGGCATTTACCCGTGCTGAGTGCCATAAGCAAACCGGCGGAATTCAGAATCGAGTCTTATGAGAAGCCGGCATGCAGAATCTGACCTTCAAAACTGCTAGAGAGTCACAGATGTCACCACTCTTCTCTCAGCTCACAAAATGTTTCTTTCCTGGGTTAAGATTTAATCATTTTATGATCCGCCTAGTTTTATCTTATCCTTATCCCAAAAAGAAAAGACAAACACCACTAAAAACGGATGGTGATGAAGTTGTTAGGTGGCGATGCCCACCCAGGCACAAAGGAAAGGACAGTCCACCAAGTGACAGCCCTTAAGGCCTTTCAGCTTCCTCTATTGTCCTGGAATGCTGTAAGCAGCATAAAAATAATAAACATGGGTTGAATGCAGAGCCTGTCATTTATTGTCATCACTCCGCTAAAGAGGGAGGAAGCATGACCCTGGTTGGTTTGATTACACAAGGGTGGTTCCATCGTGGTCCAGTCCTTTCATCTTCAGTGAGCTCTGTATAGAGAACTGTCCCTTCCCCATCGCAGAGTAGAAATTTAATACCAGCTTTACTTCGCAACTTCACCAGTCTACACAGTTTTCCTGAAGGACAGACCAACGTGTTTGCTGAGCTCGGCCCAAAACGATGTACTCCGTAGAGAGTCTTCAAATATAAGCCCAAATGATACCTTCTCTTTAAAGTTCAGTATGTTTGTTTACTGTCAAAGTTTCTGCATAATTGAACCAGATTCTAAACTGAGCACAATCAGGAATTGCCAGGAGTTGCAGGAAATTTTTTTAATCAAAAAGTGGCTAGTGGCATCTTTTAAAAGAGCCAATTTAGCTATTTCAAGCACACATTCCAAGATGCAGAGGAGTCCCAGGGCTTTCCACTTGCAATGAGTGTGCAAGGTGCACCTTCTTTAAAAGGAGGCTAAAGAAGAACGTGAAGATTTTCAGAGTAGGGGCTTTGATCAGTGTGCAGATTAGGTAAAGGACAGAAGTTACACTAATGTATTAATTAGAAAGGGAAAAAATAACTTCTAGAGTCAATTTCCTAATCACAAAAGCAACACAGGACTCGGGTTATGGCGCAGTTCGGAAAGTGCTTGCTCTGTAAAAATGAGGATCTGGGTTCTAAGCTCAGAACCCATTTAAAGCCAGGGGCGATGACATGAGCCTGTAACCCCAACACTAGGGAGGCAAAGACAGGCAGGCGAGCCCTGTAGCTTGCTGGCCGGCCACACCAGCGTAACTTGACCTACCAAGTTCCAGGCCAGTAAGAGGCCCTGCCTCAACAAAAACAAACAAAAAAGAAGTGGATGATACCTGAGGAACTCCTGAGATTATACTCTGGCCTACACACACACACACACACACACACACACACACACACACACACACACACATAAATGAAAAGTAACAGGGTTCTTTATCCTTGAAAGTATAATACAATTACTCATTTCCTGGGGTAATTGAATTATTGAACCTCGATGAACATGCTTGACATTTGACAGCATCCTTATAAACTCTGTGACATATAAATACAAGCTTGGTAATGGTAGATGAGATGATGATGATGGCAGATGAAGAACAGACAGGAAGAGATAGGCCTGGAGACTACTGGAGTGGCCCAGTAAGAACTGAGAAGGGTTCACAGAGAGCTGCTGGAAGAAATGAATCTCAAAGGGCCAATAAGAAATTGAAAATATCACAAGTTGAAATGCACTTAGTCCGTGTCACCTTCCAAACACTATAACTTACCAACACATACATCACAGAGTGGTCCACCCTTGTGAGCACATTGGACCAGGAACTGCAGCTTGCTGCTACTGCCCTGCATCCTAGGAGTATAGTATGCCGTGGCACTAGCCCAGGAAATAACAAAATCCAGATTTGAAACACAGTTTCTATAGAGCACATATTGCTTTCACACCATCACAAATGTGGGAAATCATAGGTCAAACCATCTGGGAGCTGCCTATGTGGGCTTTGAATCCCATTTTTCGCTTGGTGCGTCACACTGATGTACTGATTTAACTTGTTTCTGTGGTTTCTATAAAAGCTTTTTGGATGGCATACTGTGTCGGATGCAGGCAGGGGCTTCCAATACTTCCATGTTGCTCTGTGATCAGGCTTTCACTCTTTATTCAGTATATTTTTAAGTATTTTATTATGTCAATTCTATTTTATTTTTAAAATATGAATAAAAATACTTAAATTAGAGCATTGCCCTGCACATGTGAGGTCCTGGGCTCAATCACCATATCACAAAAAGCAAGAAATAGAGAAAGTTTATATCTGTGGGGGCCCACAGAGGCTCCCTAGTAAGACCTTACTCAAGGTCAGAGAATCTGAACTTGCTTTACCCAGCAGGGCTGCATAATGGGATGATTTGGCCACAGGTGTGGTTACCAGGTGTTTTAAAGGGTCTACAATTGGCTATATGTTGTGCTTTGATCTTGAATGGGGGCGGTCTTTTGCCTCAACCCTTGGCATTGTATAAAAAGCCCTTTGGAATAAACCTCGAGGCCACTGGGTATTGACCCAGGGCCTTCCCGAAGCTACCCTGTGTCTCTGTCTTTTTTTATTATCTGTTTCTATCTTTCTATCTGTCATTTCCTCATTCCTCTCTCCTCCCCCAAAGAACTCTTGGACAGGTCAGAGCTGGACTCTGGCAGACCCTAACACATATCTAAGGAAAATTTTATTTACAACAAAGGAAAACATACATCAACCACAAGTTTATAATATTTTCTAGTTTGCTTGCTTTTGTTTTGTTTTGTTTTGTTTTTGAGACAAGGTCTTTCTATGTAGCCTAGGATAGCCTAGATGCCATGATCCTCCTTCCTCAGCCTCCTAGGATTACAGATATGTACCACCACACCTGACTTTACTATTTTATTATTATATCTTATTTTAAAGTACAACAAGTACCAAAGATTCACATATTATATAATCCTCCCAATATAAAAGCACTTTTTGTATTATAAATAACAGTACAAATTATTATAAAAAATATATGTAAGATATCCATTATCAATATAGACAAAAAGTTATGGAGTTGGAGAGATGGTTCAGTGGCTAAGAGCACTTGTTGCTCTTGCAGTGAACCAGGATTTGATTCCCAGAACCCACATGGTGGTTCCCAGCCATCTATAACTCCAGCTCCAGGGAATCCAATGCCCCCCTTTTGACCTCTGAGGGCACCAGGTATACACATGGTGCACATAGATACATGCAGGCAAAGCATTCACACCCATAAAATAAAATAAACAAATCTAAAAAATAAATATGTAGATAAAAATGATGAAACAAATTGACTCCGTTTTGTGTTTTCTTATGCCCTTTAGGCACTAGGATTTTTGTCTTCTTATGGAATAGGAATGGAATATGATCAAGCCAAGGTAAAGTTAACTCTATTTTTTCTGGAACAAAATTTACTTATTTAAAAGGAACATTGAATAGAATTTATTCTTAGAGAGGCTCATTCTACTGTTGTATTAAAAGTACCTACTCAACAGAGAAATTTAGCAATCTGCCACAAATTTCTTGAAGTCTCATACATCAGGTTCTTTACTGAAGGTAGATACTATCTATTTCATAGGATTTTAAGATGATAAAATGAAATGCCATATGTCATGCCTTTATCACAGACTCTATACCCTGGTAACCCCCAATAAATGGAAACTATATTAACAGAACAGATTGAAACTTGGGGTATATTGGAATGGTTTTTTGGTTCATTACTGGGTAGGAATGAAGAAACAGTATTTGACTTGAGTTCCAAATTTAGGAAACCAATATAATTGTATTTCTTGTACCTTAGGCACTGATATATTATACCTTTGGAAGTGCTGGAGGAAGCATGATGTCCCAGATGATTCTGGTTTGTAAATATTCTTAGACCAAAGTAGATATATTGTAACTATAGCATTATACAAATAATAACACA
Source organism: Peromyscus eremicus (assembly GCF_949786415.1). Lineage (NCBI taxonomy): Eukaryota > Metazoa > Chordata > Mammalia > Rodentia > Cricetidae > Peromyscus > Peromyscus eremicus. The sequence goes on along the minus strand of NC_081419.1, from coordinate 114,205,339 downwards.
TATATATGCTTGTGTTTTAGGGGTACAGATATTTGTCAGGAATCAATGTTCTACAAAATTGTGAAGTTGCCCTAAATCATTACAAGAAAGTGGCAGATTATAGTGAGTAAATCTCATAAGGTTTTTTTGGAGGGAGGGCAGTTTTTGGTTGGTTGGTTGGGTTGTTGTTGTTGTTGTTGTTGTTGTTGTTGTTGTTGTTGTTGTTTGAGACAAGGTCTCATTATATATATCCTTGGCTGGCCTGGAATTCCCTATGTAGAACTAGGCTGGACTCTAACTCACAGAGGTCCACCTGCCTCTCTCTCCCAAGAGCTGTGCACCACTATGCCTTGCTAGAATATTTGCTTCTTAAACATAAACACTAAGTGAACTCCCCTAATTCTAACCTACATAATGTTGGACAGTTTGTTAAAAAGTTCCTAGTGGAGTTATGGTAGTATGGGCCTGCATCTTAATGTTTCTATTGCTGTGAAGAGACACCATGAGCACCTCAACTCTTATATAGGAAGACATTTAATTGGAGCTGGCTTACAGTTTTAGAGGTTTCATCCATTATCATCATGGTGAGCAGCGTGGCAGCATGCAGGCAAGCATGGTGCTGAGAGTTTTATATCTTTTTGTTTGTTTATTGTTTTGTTTTTGTTTTTTCAAGACAGGGTTTCTCTGTGTAGTTTTGGTGCCTGTCCTGGATCTCACTCTGTAGACCAGGCTGGCCTGGAACTCACAGAGATCCGCCTGGCTCTGCCTCCCAAGTGCTGAGATTAAAGGCGTGCACCACCACCACCACCACCACCACCACCACCACCACCACCACCACCCGGCTGAGTTTTATATCTTGATCCACAGGCAGCAGAAGGAGTCTCTGTGTCCACATTGGGTGTAGCTTGAGCACAGGAGACCTCAAAGCCTGCCCCCACAGTGAGACATTTCCTCCAGCAAGGCCACACCTACTCCAACAAGGGGCCGTTTTCTTTTAAACCGTCACAACCTATAAACTCTGTATCTGGGATGCAGAAACACAGAATGGTCACTTCAAGTTTGAGGCTAGCCAGAGCTATATAAAAAGACCCTGTCTTAAAAAAATAAAGAAGTGAAAAAGAAATTCTAATGAAACAAATAGAAGACACACACACACACACACACACACACACACACACACACGGGAGGGATCACTCCACAGTTCAGTCATTGTTCTACCACACAATTTTTGACTACAAAAATAGAGCATGGGGTAGTTTGCGTTCCTTCCTAGAGGCTCTTCAGAGTTATATGTCACGTTCCATCTTGCAACATCACTCAGAGAGATTACATACAGTTCTAAATAAAAGTCTTCCTAGAGGTGGGTTGAGTCCATTAGATTAACTTCTGTATCTACAATAACATCTAAACATGTATCTCAGACATCTGGGGAAAGGGGGGCTTGAAAAAAATACTGTTGGATTTCATAGGCTATTTATGACAAGATCATTTTTCATATGCTTAATGATAATGGAATCGCTATGTATGTATTTCAACTGTACATTTTGTTAGGAATATTCAAGCAAATGTATTTTTGTATTTATTCTCAGACTATCTATAGGGAATAAATGAGTAGCCCTTATTCTTCTATTGCAATGGCCATCCCGGAAAAAGTTAGCACAGGGGGATCAATGGGTGTCCCTTTAAAACCTTGCCCATATCCTCACACAAGTCTATGCTGATAATATTTATATGAGTTTCAAAGGCAAGTACAGACTTTTTCCCACTGTTTTTCATATCCAAATAAACAAAACCCAGCAAGTCCCGATTTCCTATGGCTCTTCCCTGTCAGCAGTCCAGATTCCTGCACAATTTAAGCAGAATGAGTCTAACCGTGTTTCTCCAAGTCAACTGTTACTTCTTGCCGGCCGAGTGTTCTATTTTCTGATTTGTTTCTATTCACAGTTGCTGACAAATTGGAAAAAAGTGAAGGAATTCCAGTGGAGAAAGTGAGACTAACCGAAAGACCTGAAAATCTGAGCTCCAACAGTGAGATTTTGGATTGGGACATATACCAGTACTATAAGTACTTGGCAGAAAGAGGAGATGTTCAGATACAAGTAATGCACACAGAAAAGACCACATTCTCAGAACATGCCAGTTACCAGAGAGCTGGCCAGGGGGATCAACAATGCCCTACTTTGAATGTGAAGTGGGGGATACCCTCTCCTCTCTGCTTCCTTCTGTTTTGTCCCCTTGCTACCTGTGGTTTTTTGGGGTTTATTCAAGAAATAGCTGCCACGGTGATAGCAAGATGGTGGTGGTGGTGGTGGTGGTGATGGTGGTGGTTTTTCATTTCTTCCTGGAAATTTCACTTTTTAAAAACCTAGGTTTTAGTGATGGAAAATAGTATCTCCAATGTTGGCATTAATGTAGATGGCCTCCTGAGGATCCAGAGTGGGAACAGGACAGCATCTATGTGATCTTAGTGAGTCATAGACTAAGGCCCCTTTACCCATGAATCTGGACATTACCATACACCAGCCAGTGGCTTTTTGCCACTAAGGAAGCCATATGCCTAGTAGCAACTGATCATGTGATCAAAGAACATAGACTGGAATGTTCCCCACCTCTTCCAAAGCATGCCAATAACATCAAACTGAAGCAATGCACTATAGTAAAATCAACAAATAAATACTATTTTTATTTAAATTAATATTGCTTTATTATCAAAAATCATCATTTCCAGGTATCCCTTGGACAATTACATCTAATTGGGAGGAAAGGCCTAGATCAGGATTACTATGTAAGTTGATCTTAAACTTCAGTCCTATAGGGGATAATGGTAGAGGTGAGGTAAACTGAGGGCCCAGTGAAAAATGGAAGAGGGGGTAGTAGGCAGGATGTGGGAAGCCCACAGCTGTGCCTTTGGTCATATTCTGAGGGAAAGCAGAGTTCACCCCACGATTGCATTTTCCTAACTTGTCTTCAGGCACAAAGCAACTTCTGAGGAGCACCTAGGGCAGAGGATGTCCCATGCCTGTGCAGACCCTCAACATTTCCTACTCCCTACATTCTGTCAGGCTGGTGTTGAGCATGGAGAACGCCCCCATTCACTGGCCTTGAACTTTTGTCTTTCCCAAAGGCCAGTTGCAGAAAGTCCTCATGGGAAATTTCTGCTAAGTTGCCTGAGGGCCTAATTCATCAGGTTAGGCTAGGTCAGGAATCAGGCTGCTTTTAACTGTAACTTAAGCATCTCTGCAATTCATCACTGTGCTTGATCTTACCTTATTGTGGTGAGTTAGAGGCCTAATTAGCCCTCCAAATACATATTGGAGGAAAAAGGATAAACAAGCCTAACCCACATAGGTGAGATGCCACATCGCAGGCTAAGTTCTGTCCTCGATTCTGATGTGGTTTCAAGGTGCCAATCACCGCAGACCTGGAGAAACAAATGATGTTGCACTTACTATCATTTTCTAGGAGCCACGTGCTCATTTTCTCACAGGAAGGAAAACTCTGTCTCAACATAAACCTAACAGCCTAAGGGACAGAAATCACCCCTTTATCAGGCAGCTACATTAAAAAGGGGTCTGTTAGTCTCACTTCACTTGATACTGTTATTTTATATATGTCTTTGGTGCTGTTGTTTTCTCTTTTATATGAGAGATGGTAAACATCAGATAAATGTCAAAGTTAATTCCATAAAGTAGCAATTTACATAAGCATCTGCATATTGGGGGAGCTGAAATGGAGGTTTCCAGGGCTTTTAAAACCTGATTGTGAGCACTGTGTTAGCTCCTTAGACGGGAGTTCTGTGTTCATAAGATTGCTCCAGTGTCTGATTTTAGCCTATAATAGATGTTAGTCATTGGGTACATAACTGGGAACATTTCCTCATTTGTTCTAAACAGGAACTTTGATTGACTTAAGGATGACAAGAGCCTTTTTATATAATACCCTACACACACTCACACACACACACACACACACACACACACACACACGCACACGCACACGCACACGCACACGCACACGCACGCGCGTACTGTCAGTCAGCCACACACAACATGAACATTTGAAGGGAACTGGAGCCACCTCAGCTCAGCAGTACAAGCCCTCCTGAGTGGCACTGAAGGATCGCAAGGCTATAGTGGCAGCGGCCAAGAGCCAGGCATCCTGAGGACCTGTCTCAGGCAGCAGCACTGCTGTGGAGATTTTTTTGAGTGCTTTGTAAGTGAAAAGCCTGCTCTGTAGAGATAAAGCAAATTGTTTCAAGTCTCAGAGCTGGAAAGTAAGTGCATTTAAGAAGCAGAATTTGAAGAATGGTGTACTGGCTCAGCAGCTAAGAGAACAGAGGACCCAGGTTCAGTTCCCAGCACCCACATGGTGGCTCACAACCGTCTATAATAACTCCAGTTCCAAAGGATCTGACACTCTCTTCTGGCCTCCTTCTGGGCCTGGTACACAGACACTCATGTAGGCAAAATCCTCATACATAAAAATCAATCATCAAAAATAAATCGCAAAATTGAATGAAGGCCTTCGGCACTGAAAACCTGTGTTATTTCTAGTAAATATCGTTTATTCTTGCACCCCTCTCACAATATAGCCTCTAAAATCTGCTTTCCCATTTTTAGAGCAAGAATGCAGAGAGAAGCATGATCACTCAGGTCCTTCCATCTCTGACTTTCTAATCATTGGCTTGGGCCTCGTTTTTCTCATCTAGAGATCTCAAGACCATGAGTTTAACTCCAGAACCTTTCCTTATAATCAAGCACTCTTTAGGACAGGTTCAGGCTGATCCTTTCTACTCCTCAGTCTAATGAAATTGAATATATGTGGACATTCCTCCAGAAATCTCACCTTAAGCCTGTTTGGCTTATGCTCAGTTAGCTAGCCACAGGGAAGAGGGGAAGGTGAAAGAATAAGAAGATTCTGAGGGGCTACTATGGCAGCTTCTCACATATTTGGCTTCTTATCCTTTGAGTCTCACCTCCTTGGAAAGAATTTTCTTGACAACTCCAGTGTTCCACCACTTATACTCCCACACCGTTTATTTTCCACATAGCACATGTACCTCCCTTTATTCTATTGGTCTTCATTGCTGTCTGTGTCCACAGTGGAATTTATGGCCTTGTTCCTCTTGCTCACTAGTTTGTCTTCTACTAGGAATAGTGCACTCGGTAAATATATATCGAATGAGTGGATGCTAGTAACCTACACATTGACGGTGCCTCTCGGCATGAAAACCACCACTTCAGCCCGTCTGATGTTTCAGTTCACTGAAGAAATTATTGCCACAAGGCTCATTTGAAATGTGATGCTCCAGTTTGCTGATCAGCAAATTAAATACCAAAATGCCCTGGAACTATCCTCCCTTTCCCCATCACTGCTCACTATTTGATTAAATTAATTTCTCTCAGAATTTGTTATCATAGGGAATAATTTGGCACCTCTCTGACCAAATTTATAATTATTAAAAATTGTGTATGTGCAATTCTTGATTACATTATCTTGAATTTTTCTATACACATATTTTAATTTCATTTGCATTCTTAAAAATATAAAAGCTCAGAATGAATTGGATTAGGAATGCTGGGTGCTTGGGTGCATATTATTAAAGTGGATGCAGCATAATTAAATTAAAACTGGCAGAGGAATATTATCAATCCTGAGAGCCATCTGCATTATCCTCTCTGCCACCCAATATAGAGAAAGACTAGTGTCCCTTTCCAGGATGATCTACAGAGCCTTGGATAAGGGAAGTCTTCATGAATGTTTTCAGAATAATGCATTTCCTTCTCATTTCATTCTAAAGAAAATGATACAAACTGATTAAATTAGGGATTTTCTTAGAGCCAATAAAAAGCCAAATTTACAAGAGGGGGGAGTTTAAATAATGAAACTTTACCTAACACAATGCCTGAGACATGCTATTTTTCATAGTAACATTCCATTAGCTGTAATACAAACCATTATTCTACTGAGAAAGAAAGTAGCTGTCAATATAACTTTAGACTATAATCTGCCACTGCAGTAAGATCTATCCTGATCAAAATGTACATTGTAGAATGAGCAATTGATAAGTGCTCAATAATTTTCTTCAAAGCAAGATCTCATGTACTCCAGGCTGGCCTCAAACTCACTACGTAGCTGAGGATAACTCTGAACTTCTGATCCTCCTACTTCCACCTCCTGAGTGATGGGATTACAGGCACGTATACCATGCCCAGTTTAAGTGGTGCTGGGCATTGAATCCAAGGACTTGTGTATACTAAGCAGGCAGTCTACCAGCTGAGCTACATCAGTGGCTCTGCTCAGTGAATATTTAAAAGATACATGGATGGCTGGGTGGATAATTATTCTGTTTTGTTTGTTTTTGGCATGATCTCATATAGCCAAGGCTGGCCTCAAAATCATTATGTAACTGAGAATGACCTTGATCTTCTGGTTACCCTGCCTCCATCTCCCAAGTGCAGGTATTACTTGGGACATGCATCACCTCATCCAGTTTATGCAGTACTAGAGATCAAACCAGGGTTTTATGCAAGCTAGGCAAGCACAAGCACTCTACAACCTGAACTACATCTCCAAACCATCAAAATGCTTGAGAGCAACTTGGTTTTACATAAAATTGCCTTCATGGGGTATCTTTTTGTATATCCACCAAAGTGACTTGCATGGCAGTTTCATGTGATGTTAAATACATTTTTACAGCTAGGTGTGGTGGTGCACACCTTTAATCCCAACACTACAAGGCAGAGGCAGGTGGATCTCTGAGTCTACAGAGTGAGTTTCGGGACAGCTAGGGCTACACAGAGAAACCCTTTCTCTTTAAAAAAAAAAAAAAAAAAAAAAAGAATAGAAGCAATCACACAATAGAAGCAATCATATCAGAACCAGTAAATTTAAATAGAACTGAAGTTCCAAGTAGGCAAAGACAGCGAAGTAAAAAAAAAACCACAATACTGGAGTAGAGTAAGCTACAACACTGGAATGAAGTTAGCCATGACGGTGGAGTGAAGAGAGTCACGACAGTGGAGTAGAGGAAGCCCTGACGGTGGAGTGAAGAGAGTTGCAGCAGTGGAGTAGAGGAAGCCCTGACGGTGGAGTAGAATAAGCCATATCACTAAGTGCTGTATGAGAAGCTGCCAACTCTCACAAACTTTATGGGGTCACATTGTTCACAAGGGTTGGGAACTCTTGGACTTGCTTCTGAGTAGATTATTTCCTTTTAAAAGTTCAAATTATCTTTTTTTCCCAGAATGAAACTTTTTTTTCCCAGAACTTTCTACTGCAAACTAATTGAGAGCCAAATTACTAAAGTGGACTTTGAAATGATTTTAGGACCATGATACTTAGGCCAAGATGTCTCATAAAGATTAAAGTCCAGGTCCCTTGTTTTAAAGATTCATACATACTCATTCACTGATTTTAAAAATATTTTATGCATGCTTAATATATGAAGACACGGTGCTAAGTACAGAGGATCCAACATTGAAGGAGACAAACAGATAAATTGGTAGGTGAATGACATTATAGGGACAGAACAGGGTACTGGGAGAACACAGAGGAGGAGAATCTAAATGAGGAAATCAAACCTAGATAATGTGACTTGCACAGACGACACCCTTATTTGGGTGTATGCTTAGCTTTGGCCCACCGAGTCTCTGACAATACCAACCCGAATGTACCCAGTCTCACCAGGTCTCAGAACCCAAGCAGGGCCAGGCCCGGTTAGTATTTGGATAGGAAGAGCATCCATACAAAAAGCCCTTTTTCAAAACCAGTGTGGTTTTTTAATTTGGCAAATCATACATAGTTTTAATTTTCTCCTATCTAACACTTAGATTAGTCCAGAGATTTCTAGTTTCAAGGTTTCCCAATGATTGTAAATCTCTAATGATGTTTATTTTCTAAAATTAAATCCTTAGTTTTGTAGTCAAAGCCTGCGTTCTCTTTTACAAGCCCTAGATTTGGGGTATTCTATTCCGGCCACACTGAAACAATGATGACTTCTTAGGCAGCTTAGACATTCCCAAAGGAATGAAGACTCTCTTTCTCTTGACACTCCTCTGGTTTCTGACTGCCTCAATATAGTGAGGCTTCTATCACTTTGGCCTTCCCCTTTATCCCATGAAGAGTTCCAAGGACATAGAAAATGTATTTGGTCCTCTTATGGAATATATACACTGTGCATGACTTTAGATGTCATTAAATAGGACCATATATTAACAGTACCTTCCTTATAATGACAGTATGAGAATTTAGAAAGAAAAGCCATAAAAACACTTGTTAGGAAACAGTACAACCTATATTCTTCTCCCGTTCTCTACCCATCTAATTATTTGGGGGCATTCCTTTTATCTCACCTACTCAGTGCTATGAACATATGTTCATTTGTTTTTGTTTGTTTTTTTTCTCAGCACCATTGTCAGGTAGCAAATTAGGAACCATGTTTTATTTTAAAATAATTTTATTTATTCTTTGATATTTTCACACATGTATTCAATATATCTTCAACATATCTACTTCACTCCCCACTTATTCTTCCAGACCCCTCCCCCAATACATCCCTCTCTCACCTCACATTCTCTTCATATATACATATATAAATATAGTTATAAATTCTTCTAGGCATAAATAACACTAAGTCCAGTTAGTGCTACCTACATTCACATGGTTGTGGAGCCATCCACTGGGGTATTAGCAACTTACCAGTGGCCAAACCCTCAAAGAAACATGACTCTATCCTCCCCAACACTTTAAACTATCAATAGCTCCTAAACTAAGAACAGGGCCACTAAGGCCCTGCACCATCCCATGCTGTAATGTTGACTGGCTTGATCTTATACAGTTCTTGTGCAGGTAACCACAGCTGCTGTGAATTCATAAGTGAAACAGCCATGTCATGTCCAGAAGACAGCATTTCACAGCTCTCCTCTCCATTCTTAAGGCTCACACATTCTTTCCATCTCCTCTGCCATGGTGTACCTTGAGCCAGTGTGGGTATGGGATGGGGGATAGGGAATGATGGAGATGTTCCATTTAGGGCTGAGCACTTAATAATGACTTACTCACATGTCTTTGGTAACCATGAGTCTCTGTACTAACTGTTACTCACTGCAAAAAGAAGCTTCTCTGGCCAAGGTTAACAGTAACACTAATCTATGGGTATAGAAACATAACTATTTAGAAAATAGTTTGATAATATGGGCATTTAGCAAAATGAAGGAAGTAATAGGTTCTCTCTTAGGGCCTATGACCTCTCTAGCTGTGGGCCTTTGGTCAAGTTAACAGTATCAGCCATGAATTTTCTCCTGTAGAGCTGGCCTTAAATCCAATCAGAAAGGTGTTGGTTACCCCCAACAGTCATGCCACTATTTCACCAATGGGAAAATCTTACTTGGCAGGTCAATATTACAATATTCAGGGTCAACAATAGATCATCATTGATGTCTTTTTTCACCTGGTGGAACTTCTAGCAATATGAAATCTAAGGGACCATGATTTTGTTCATTTATGAATGACCTATAATACCTAATACATCAATAGGCATGTAGCAAATGCCAGTCAAATTTTCTAAAGGACAAATGAAGACTAAAAGAGATGATGCATTGAAGTCCAGCAAAGGTGCATCTGTACTTACGTCCCCAGAGAAGACTGACTTAGCAATATAAAAATAGCTCTCAAATAATATGGCAACATTTTTAGAGCCAATTTTCATATAAAAGATTTGTCCATATTTCTTCCCTAAATATTTTCTTCTCTTTGGGAGGGAGCAGATAATTGCATATTAATCTAGTCAAGACTTTGTAAAGAATAGACTCATTGAGTTCAAACAGATGAATTGTGTGTAAATGTGACAACAAAGTTTTTTTTTTTGGTCTCTTTCTTGTGGTTGGTCACTTTTGTTTCTCAGGAATTTTCTAGAAAGTCAAGATGAGGCCGAGAGAATGCAGCAGTAAGAGATAAGATTATTCTAGAATGTTTAATCTTATTACTTAGAGAAATCAGAGGTTTTGCTGATCTCCTTCATTTTGATTCAGAAAAAATTGTCTTGAAGCTGACCTCTACACAAAGACATGGTCTCAGCAAGCAGCTAGGTGTGTCTGGCCTTATTCTGCCTTATAAACATTAGGATTCTGCCAACTGTAGTACAAAATGTCTCAAAATAGGTACATAAAAGCCTACTTTTCCAAATACTGGACTATTTAAATCTGTAGCTGAGATTCATCTTTTGCTATGAAGCCACATGCCTATCCAGCTTTTCCAAATGTGAGAAGAAAAAAGTTTTATATTCTAAAATATATATATATATAACATATGTATATAAAATATATTTGCCCTGTTTTGAGAACACACACACACACACACACACACACACACACACACACACACACATTCTCCCACTCTTCAGGTTTATAGTTGAAATAACACTTGGAAGAGTGCCTTAAACAAAGTGATTATTTCATATATACTTTTGAATGCACATTGAATGAATAAAATCTGGTTCAAAGAGCCAGTTTGTAGAATGTATTTGTGACTGGCAATAATACTGTTCCTTTTCTCTCCAGAAGGCACTATACTACTTTTTAAAGGCAGCAAAGGCTGGGAGCGCAAATGCCATGGCATTTATAGGAAAGGTACATTCTAGTTCATCAGTACTTGATATTTCTTTAAAAGCTAAGAAACACGGGGACTGGGAGATGTCTTGATTCATAAAGTGGCCTGCTGTCAAGCATGAAGACCTGGGCTTCAATCTCCACCATCCCCCGCCCCAAAAAAGCCTATCATGGTTATGCAGGTCTGTAACCTCAGTTCTGAATCGGTAGAGGCAGGCAGATCTTTGGAGCTCATTGGCCAGCTAGTCTAGCTGAATCAGTGAGTCTCGGGCTTAGTGAGAGACCCTGCCTAAAAATGTAAGGTAGAAGGGCCAGTAAGATCACTCAGCAGGTAAGACATCTGCTGGGAAATTCTGGTGATCTGAATTCAATCATCAGAAACCACATGAAAGTGGAATAAAAGAATCAACTCAACAAAACTGTCGTGCTGTGGCATGCATGCTAGCAATATGGCCACCCCAACACACATACATACACACATGCACACGCAAAATGTAGACCTGACTGGCCTGAAGCTTGCTACATAGACCAGGTGCTGGCCTCAGACTCACAGAGATCCATCTCCCTAAACCCCTTGAGTGCTGAGATTAAAGCCATATACCACTACTCCTGACCAAAAAATAATAATTAATTAGTTAGTTAATTAATTAATTATATAAGGTAGAGATTCATCAAGGAAGACATTCAATGTGATTTCTGGGCCTACACATGCATATCACTCACACACACACACACACACACACACACACACACACCCCTAAGAAATGGACTTGAGATGCAGTTTAGTGGCAAAGTGTTTTCCTAGTATGTACAAGGACCAATCAATCACTAGCACTGCAAATAAATAAATGAATGAAGCACACACACACACACACACACACACACGCACACGCACACGCACACGCACACTCACACGCATGCACGTGTACATGTATTCTAAGAATTAACTAGTACAGCTAGTTGAATGCAGGGTAAGGTGTGACCACACTTGAAGACCCCTTTTATACAAGCAGTTAAAGAGGTACTCCACTGCAGCCTGTGGGTAGTACTCTTGAGATGACAGGAAGAAGCCTATTAGAAACTCAGCCTTTATCTGAGGCATTCACAGAACCTTGCAATACACCTGGCCTGAACTTCTCTGCAAAGGGTAGCTATGAGGCCCAACAGGTAACAGGCTAGATGTCATCAGAGACTGGTACAGGCCCTGGCCCAGTCAAGTAAGTGTCTCTTTCCTCCACCCCTGGAATGAGAAACAGTTTTACACCAACCAAAGTCAAAATCAGCCCTTACACCTCCTGGGATGGGCTATTCTTTCCCATAAAGACTCTGCTTTCTCCACTCCCCAGGCTGCTTTGGCTCCCTGTAGCTGATTTGCATTAGTTACCATGGGAATGAGTACCCTGCTTCTAGAAATGTTACAAACTGTAATTTAGATGCAAGAAATATGAGAAAACATAAATAGGGTCCGTTTGTCCTGGGGCAACATCACTCTAGTGTGTGTGTAGTAGGTGACATTAGTTTCTTCTGCTCTCTTAACTGACATAAAATTAAGATAATGGGTACTACTTTAAAATGTATAATTCAGTGATATTTACTATACTCACAATGCTCTGGCGATCATTATTGCTATTTAGTTTTTAAATATTTGCATCACTTTTAAATGATTTTCCTATTGATATCCTCTTTTTTATCCATAGATGTACTTAGAGGGGAATACTGCTGCACCACAAAATAATGCCACTGCCTTCAAATACTTCTCCATGGCCGCCAGCAAGGTACACCCTCAGCCCACTGCCTTAAACACATAAGAGAACTGGCTTCTATCTCAAGCAGACTGATGCCCAAGGATTGACTTCAAAATCCTAAGGCCCTGTGATAAGTGTATAAAGTGAGCAGGGGCCATGCTAAGCTTCTCTGTATCGTTTCAATTTTAGTATATGTGCTGCCAAAACGAGCACGTGGTGTATGAAGTGAGGACATGACCACTCCAAGGTCTGGTTGAGGGGAAAGTTTTTACGGTAGCTATGAGGGAGAGTACAGCCAGAGGCATCTGGAAGAGTCCAGAGCAGACTGAGAGGAGGGGAGGGGGGAGAGCGAGGAGAACCAAGAAAGAGAGCAAAGACGGGAAGACAGAAGGAGATCAAGAGAGCAAGCATGTGGCCAAAATGGCAGGGTTATATGGGAATGAGAAGCTGTAGGGAGGGAAGCCCATGAGCTGGAGAAGTTTAGGGTAGGGGGCGGGTGAGAAGAGCTGGGAGGAGTCAGGGTGCCAGCATGGACTCTGTAACAGGTATTTGCAATAAACTGAGAGAGCCTAATACACTCACTTTGGTATGCTATTAGGCACCACAGGTAGCCATTGGTCCAGAGTTTCTTTTGTACCCGACAATAAGCCTAAGAAAGGACTTGCATGTCCTAGAGGAGTAGATCATCAGCAATAAAGTACTGAGCTGGAGCATGGCGGGATATGGCCTGTCTTCTGTCTTTTAGTAAATGAAAAGGGCAGTGACTCCGCCGCCCTTGCTGGAGCCAGCAGGAAGCTAGACAGAAACGCAGCTTCCCTCTCCCCTGAGCAGTAGAAAAAGCCATGACTTGGGAACAGAAAATATAGGGGTAGGAGTGGAGAGGACACATTAATCACTAACTGCAATAAGGTTAAGACAAACATAGTCACCATCTAGCTTTCCTCAGGGACAGTTTATCTAAAGGCTAGAGCCCCAGTAGCCCGTGTGGAAGGTTGTTGGGGCGTGGCCAAGGAAAGGCGATGAAGAACACGATTCTCTGGCTTAAGCATCATTCCTGCAATTTTCTCCAGTGTGGCCATGATAAGTTATATAACTTTTCTGTGCCTCACTTTCCCTATCAGTAAGTTCAGAATATAAGATTTGCCTGATGTTGTCATATTACAAACCATGAAAGCATTGCCTGGCATATAATAGTTGCTGGACATTAACAGTTGTCTTTTGTAATCTGGAACTAGTCAGGTAGAGTGAACCTCGAAACATAGCCAAGGCAGAATAGCTTGCAGCTATGAGGGAATATACAGAAAGGGTGTGACAGTTGACCCTCTGTATACCATGTTCCATATGCATGCATTCAACTAATAAATGAATCCAAAAATTGCAATGGAATGCATACAGACATTTTCTTGCCATTTCTTATTCTCTATACAATATAAAAACCATTTACATCACCTTGAGGTTGTATTTGTTGTGTTATATAGAGATGATTCAAAGTATAGGGAATGTGCATAGGCTACATGCAATAGTACATGATCACATATGGGAGGTCCAGAATCTGAGGACTTTAGTGTCTTTGAAGGTCCTGAAACCCATCTCTTCCGACCCCAGTACCTGAGGACATCCATGATCTATCTCCTGCTGCTGAACATGGCTTTAATCATAGTACTCAGGAAGTAGAGGCAGGCAGATCACTGTGAGTTCAAGACCACACAGCGTGACATAATGAGACCTTATGTCAAAGGGAAAAAAAAACTAAACAAAACAAAGAAAATATCTTTGCTGTAGGCTCGGTGAAGCTGGTGTCTGTCGGAGCAAACTCAGTAGGCTACCCAGAATCCCTTTTCTATACAAAGAAAGACCTCATCCCACACCCATTGGCCTAGTCTCAGGAAATGCCCTGATTAACTCTCTGGCACTCACAATAGGAAGCATTTTTTTTTCCTGTCTTACGATTTTATTTTATAAACTGGCAAAACCAAGAAGCATTTGGATCAAGAATACTTTCAACTGTTCTGTTTTTACAAGCTGTACACTGCCTTAGGAGCCTGTTTAGGAATGACAAGCAGACAGTGGCTGCTGCTCTGGTGCTAAAATGACTGAGAGGCTGGTCTCGGCACCTCTCCCTTGTAATTTGTATGAAATCACTGCTCAGGGAGACAGTTATCTGGAACACCACTAGATTAGGGAGACAAGGGAGGGCAGGCTTAAAGGAGGTAACTGAGGACAATCTTTTGTAATCTGGCAAATAATATGGACTTGTCACCCCAAAGGAATAATGCCAGGAAGCTGGGCATAAATTAACTCTGCTCCCCAGATGCTAAAGAATTTGTAACTAGCAGTGACCCAGGCTAGTTATATTTTAATCTTAGCTTTTCTTCTTTATGAAGGATGTTTAAAACTGTATTGAATGTAATTCTTCTCGATGGCATTAGGTGGGCACAACCATACTCCATAGCTATTGCCCGAACAACTTGTTAGAGTTCTCACACATGTTTTGTTTTGCAACTTAAAAATAACGCCGGGCGGTGGTGGCGCACGCCTTTAATTCCAGCACTCGGGAGGCAGAGCCAGGTGGATCTCTGTGAGTTCGAGGCCAGCCTGGGCTACCAAGAGAGTTCCAGGAAAAGGTGCAAAGCTACACAGAGAAACCCTGTCTCGAAAAACCAAATTAATTAATTAATTAATTAATTAATTAAAATACTGTTCTTGGGATTTAGCTATAGCTCAGTCAGTAGACTGCTTGTCTGCTGTGCATAAAATCCTGGGTTTGAACTTTACATTGAAGAAAGCAGATGTGGTGATACATGCCTATGATCCTAGCACTCCAGAGGTGGAAGCAGAAGAATCAGGAGTTACATATCAAGTTCAAGGCTAACCTGAACAACCTGTCTCCAAAATAATGTGTGTGTGTGTGTGCCTGTGCGTGCGTGTGTGTGTGTGTGTGTGTGTGTGTGTGTGTGTGTGTGTGTGTGCTGTTTAATTTGCTTTAAAGTTCTATCAGTACCAGGACATAAAAGTATCATTTACAAACTCCTTTGTCTCACACAGGACACACCAGGCCCAACTCTATCTTCATACATTTATCACACCCTTCTGTCCTGTAGTCTTCATTCTAAGTTCTACTCATCCTGAGCAGGGCTCAATCCTTGTTCCCTCCACTAAGCCTCCCTACATCCTTTTGCTCACAAAATCATTTCTTTCTTTTGAATTAGTGTCTACTCTGGCATCTAGAGCTTTCTGCCTCTGGCTACTTTTCTACTGTCTGGAATCTATGTCTCCTCAATTTGAGGAGGACAAGGTCCTAGCCTCTTGCTAAGGTTCATTAAATGTCAGCTAAATGACCATCTGCTCCTGAGGTTCATGTCCCTTAACTAATCAAGAACACTAAGCCCTAACATGGAAGTTGTATACTGGGAAGTTGGCTATACATATGTTTTGGTCAGCCCAGAAAGTGCTTTTCAAATCAGTAAATGTCACATCAAACCACAGACAGTCAAATCCTTTTGTGGCTCATGATCATGATAATCCATGTGAGATGTCCCTCCCTTAAACCTTGTTACCATGTTGGCAAATGAAAATATGATTTTGGATTTTCTTTTAAAATGGCAAGAGTTAAGCAGGATTACTGTTTTATGTGGCAACATCGGAAGCAGAGAACTAGCCAGAGGCTGCTGTCCCTAGACAAGGCAGGTCCGCTCTGGGTTGTCTCCCTCTCCTCTGTTCTACCACTTGTCCAAGTCAAGTTACCTTAGGTTGGACTCAATGACAGATCAAAGGATGGTTCCACCAAATCCAACTTGGCACACCAGTGAGTTTACTGGCTTACCTATAGAGCATGGGCAAGGGTGACTTAGAGCAGTGGTTCTCAACCTTCCTAAAGCTGTGACCCTTTAATACACTTCCTCATGTTGTGCTGACCCCCAACCATAAAATTATTTCATTGCTACTTCAGAACTGTAATTTTGCTACTGTTATGAATTGTAATGTAAATATCTGATATGCCAGTTGGCCTTAGGTGAACCCCGTGAAAGGGTTGTTCAACTCCTGAAAGGGGTCATGACTTAGAGGTTGAGATCCACTGACTTAGAGGAACATGGATGACGCCAGAGCAGCCACCCCACTGGAAAGCCTCAGTGCAGCACAGACAATGACTTCATCATAGATGCATACTCTATACACTCCAGGGAGACCCCAAACCACAAGATCTGCAAATGAAGCAGAATTCCATACATCGGAAAGAAGGGTGTAAAAGGGAACATCTGGAATCTCACGCAGAGTCTAATGACTCCCCCTTCTTCTATGAGGAAAAATCAATAGACCTGATTGTGAGGGTCTCTTGCAAGCAGCCACAGATATTCTGATGATGAAGAAGGTAATGGCTGTCACACTCAGAGGGCAGTGTCCTATGACTCTTTACGTCACCAGCACAGAGCATGGAGAAGACAGAGTGGGCCACTCCGGTGCTAAGATTGTAAATAGGTGCTCTAGGCTTACCATCATCATTGAGTTACCAGTGAGAGAAAGAAAGTAGTTTGTTCTGGCTGTTATAGTCCTTTCCCTTTGTCCTTCTTCTCCTTCCCTGGCCTTTCATTTTTTTTTTCAACATTTAAATGATGCTTCTTAGATAATAGACTCACTAGACTTTGCCACATCCATCACAATAGGTCTTATTGTTCCCAGAGCAGAGTAACGGTGACCACCAGAAATCACAGGTGGATGGAAGAAAAAAGAGAAGAAAGGGCTGGGATATAGCCCAGTTACAGAATGTTTGTGTAGTTGCAGGCCTCAGGATTAATACCCAACACAAAACAAACAGGGAGGGCTTTTATGCCATGTAGTTAATATTGATGGAATATCCAAAGGATTTTTTTATAATATTCAGTCCTTTGAAATGCACAGGCTCAAAGCTGGGATTCTTGAGATGGTATTTAAAATATGCCTTCTCTGCTTCTGTGCTCTTCCCAGGTCACGGGGGCATGCTCTGGCTGCATCCACAGAACTAAATTTAGGTTGTTAGGAGACACTGGAGAGCTTTTTATCAGAATTTAACTTCCTGAGGAAACTCTGTAAGCCTATAAAACAGATCGATGCACAGATCTGCTGAACGAAAGCCAAGTGGCCAAGCTCCGGCTTCTTACACAGCCACCAGAGGGCAAAAGACATGAGGGGAGAGAAGAAAAGAGGGAACTCTCTGTTGGAAAGTCACTCTGTGTGTGTGTGTGTGTGTGTGTGTGTGTGTGTGTGTGTGTGTGTGTGTATGCATCCCACAACATATGGAGATCAGAGAACACCTTTCAGGAAACTATGGCTTCCATAGGTCCCAGGGCTATGACTCAGGTTGTTCTACTTGCACACCAAAGAGCTTTACCATGAGCCACATGGCCTGTCATTTTAAGGCTCCCCCTTCACCTAGTACTGGCACACTAAATATCGATACACCAGAACACATGCTCATGCAGCACTGCCCTCCCTGTATTGAAAGCACCCCATTTTTAGAGTTCTAAGTATAAATTAGAAACAGAAATGGTAATTTAGCGTCGGATAGACATTTGTCATGTCATGAGCAGTTGAATTTGAATAAACATACACCACATGTAATATATACAAATAATAATAAATTATTAACTGTTAGCAGTGGTTGCATTGAAATCCAATGTCCTGAAATACTATTTGGCTATTGATGTCAACTCCCTTTAGACAAATTAGGTAACAATCGTTTGAATAGACCTTCCCATTCTAGAAAATGAATCCATCCTTCAAGTCTCGGCTCAAATGTCACTACCATGGTAACTTGATTCTCCCATGTTCCTAGCCTCAACCAAACAGTCAAGTACCCCCTTTTATCTGTCCACAACATTCTCAACTTATTTTACTTCAAGACTTACTACATTTAGCATGACTAAGGAATAAGACCCACATAACAGGGCTTGGCGGTGTCGGCCTATAATCACTTGAGACACTGAGGCAGGATGATTGTAGGTTTGAGTACAGCCTGGGCTATTGGGTAAGAACTCTAAAACAAACAAAACCAACTGAAAAGAGGAAAAGAAGGAAGGAAGGAAGGAAGGATGGAAGGAAGGAAGGAAGGAAGGAAGGAAGGAAGGAAGGCAGGCAAGAAGGAAGGAAGGAAGGCAGGAAGGAAGGAAGGAAGGAAGGAAGGAAGGGAGGGAGGAAGGAAGGAAGGAAGGAAGGGAGGAAGGAAGGGAGGAAGGAAGGGGAAAGAAAGGTGACCCACTTTGATATGGCTCAGAACCCAGGAGTCCGTGACCCCCAAGGCAGAGTTTACCTTTACTCTGCCCAGTGCCTCTTATGGAATCACCCACAAAGCAAGCACTAAGGGCTAAATGAAAGAATGAAATAAAAATCTGGCCGGGCGGTGGTGGCGCACGCCTTTAATCCCAGCACTCGGGAGGCAGAGCCAGGCGGATCTCTGTGAGTTCGAGGCCAGCCTGGGCTACCAAGTGAGTTCCAGGAAAGGCGCAAAGCTACACAGGGAAACCCTGTCTCAAAAAACCAAAAAAAAAAAAAAAAAAAAAAAAAATCTGACTTCTATTTCCTTCTGTTTTGTTCTTCTAGTCACAGGGGTGATGAAATAAAGGTATGAAAGGGTGCTAGAGAGGCCGAATGACTTGCCATCCTCCTAATTGATGGCCTTGGCCATTTCTTACTGGGTGCGTTTGAAATACTTGAATTGATTTTGCAGTAGTTTTCCTTATCACAGATTTTTTAAATTCTTCTAGGGCAATGCAATTGGTCTTCATGGACTTGGTCTCCTTTATTTTCATGGAAAAGGTGTTCCTGTGGTAAGTTCAATAACCTTGCCATCCCTTCAACATATTTCTAGCATTTTTGCGGTTAACATTAATGGTTATGCATTAATGTATAGAAATTAGCTTTTATTGTTTGGTTTAGACAAACCAGTATATCTGACAGAGAATGAAATGATTCAGTAAAATCTTTGCCAAACAGACAGAGGAACAAATATGTGACAAGAATAGCATCCAGTTGTGTCTGAGACTCACAGGGTCAAACTAGCTTTTGAAACAGCTGCCTCCTGAGGATTTTATTGATAGAGAAATTTATCTTCTTAGCTTAATATGTCTTTTGAGTGACCTTCCCTCATCTAAAAAAAACCAACTACCAATACAGAAAAATACAATTTATAATGAAATAACATAATGATTTCTTTATGGAATCTAATATAATAATGAAAATGTATTATATTTCTGGTGCTATTTTAACTAGCCTATAGGACACTGACAGTACTCTTAAGCTGGAAAGTGGTTGTTACCATGGAGTTATGCATATAACTTTGAGTAATAAGTGTAATTATCTTGCAGAATTACGGTGAAGCACTTAAATACTTCCAGAAAGCTGCAGAGAAGGGATGGCCTAATGCACAGTTCCAGCTAGGCTTCATGTACTACTGTAGGTACCACAAATATGGCTACTTCATTTAGAACGATGTATGCATTAGTAAATCTTCTCCACATATAACAAGCATCAAAGGGTTGCTGTGAGTGGCTTGCAAAGAACATTAAGGCATCAGTTTAAAGAGAGATTTAAAGAAACCTAAAGACTTGGACATTAGTTGAAAGGGTGAGGAGATACAGAGGCAGGATGCCCACCTTTGACTATGTTAACTTTGAGGTTCGCGGGCTGGAGAGATGGCTCAGTGGTTAAGAGCACGGGCTGCTCTTCCAGAGGACCTGGGTTCAATTTCCAGCACCCATATGGCAGCTCACAACTGTCATAACTCCAGTTCCAGGGAATCTGACTCCTTCACATCAATGCACATAAAACTTTAAATATATATGTTTTGAGGTTCTTGTGATAGCAGCGTACATACACATCCAGAAGTAACAATGGCACTCACAAGAGAGGTCAAGGCTGAGGAGAAAGATCTGAGACATAAACATATAGGTGTAAGTTAAGAGTAGTTGAGCTTGCAGAGGAAAAAGAAAGAATGTGAGAAAAGGGAGATGTGGCTATGTTCATAAATCTGGTGATCCCTTTTGGCATCTTGAAAGGATAAGCCAAAGAAGCATGGTTGTCAAAAAGAACAAAATCCTGGAAGGGGAGAAGGGTTGACAGGGATCCAAAAGGGCGAAAAGACAGAACTTTGCAGATACTGTGTACATTTTACTGATAACGTAGCACAAAGTCTGGTGATAGAGTAGTGGAGGTGGAGGAAGAGAGTTGGGGGAAGGGCAGAGAGAAGAGGGGGAGGAAGTGAAAAGGCAGAAGGGAGGGGAGAGAAGGAAGAGAGGGGAATGAGGAGGGAAGGAAAGAGAAATTATTCAGTATCCTTATTGCTTGGTCAATATGGAGAATCTTGGTGAGATTATTGTGTTTATTGGAATGAGGACTGGTTGACAGTGGGTTAGGGTGTGACTACAAGGCGAGAAAGAAGAAAAATAGTATTTCCAAAATGTATCTCTAAGAGAGAAAAGGAACTGAAGGGAACAACATCCAAGAAGGAATTTTTATAACATGATGAGAGACATGAACATAATTATAATTGATAAAAGGAGGGTCTGGGAAAAGTTGGTGGCGTTAAGATCTGATTGATCCCAGGTAGGTGGAGGCCTCAGGGTCTTGACAGAGAAGTGGGATTTCTCATCCTGCAGCACTGGAAGGCAAGTGAAAGTACAGGTACATAAACTTAGGGGAGGATGGTGAGGAGGGATGAGTGAGGGAAGATTAGGTGGAGTTGCCCTCAGTTAGTTCACAGGCAAAAAAAATACTGCCTTCTTAGAGCAATAGCGAGGTAGTTAGAGGAAGGAGCACCAGACAGTGATGGACATTTGTCCAAAGAGTGAGTGGTCAGGACAAATCCCAGACATCTGAACATGCCCTCACCAAGTCCATCATGGCTGAGATGGAGCCTGGACAACAGCCAACTCTCTCAAGTAGGTAACATCTACTCAAGAAGTCTGCTGACGTTTGCCACTGTGGTCCAGCTCTAGGGGGCCTGTTTTGTACTATATGTTTGACACTGTGTTCTCCTAATTCACTCCAAGTCCTCAGTTTAGATCTGTCTGATTCCTCGAGCATCTAGGAAGAGTAATAGTAATGGCCTTACATGTTCCAGTTCATTGTACTCTCTCAACATATGGATACCCCATAGCTTACAGCTGAGCAGACTGAGTCATACCAAGGCCCACACATCTTACCCAAGACTACACAGACAGGCTGGGATTCAATCCCAAGTGATCTGTCACCAAATGTTCTGCTCCTTTTAATTTTTTTTTCAAGTTTTATTTATTTACTTATCAGTTTAGACATAGAGTCTCACTATGTAGTCTGAGCTGTCTTAGACTCACTGGCCTCTTTCTGTAGTCTCCAGAGTGTTGTGATTTCAGGTGAGTGCCACCATACCAGGCTGAGCCATGGCTCTAGCTTAATTCCCGTGTGGCACTGCTATTAAAAGCCAGGAAACCTTTGAGCTGGAAGGGAATGTAAAGCTGATCCAGGGAAAGGTCCTTGTTTTTTGCAAGTGAAGTCCCTAGATGGGAATGACTCAGAAAGAGGAATAACAGTAACAAGAGAACTGAGCCAAGAACCTCTCCTGCTAGAGATCTACTGACTGCCCAGCACCAAATGCCTCTACCTCTCCTTCCTCCAATCATGAGCTCAGACAGGACTGTTCTTCCTGGACCTGAGGTTTCCCTGTTCTGTGTTTGAGGCTGGTTAAGATCTACATGGAGTGTGTGTGTGTGTGTATGTGTGTGTGTGTGTGTGTGTGTGTGTGTGTGTGTATCAGACAGACAGAGAGAGACGATACGGTATGATCACAGAGAAACTCCCATGATCACACACTTCTTGGTCTCCTTATGTACGTGAAACTGAACAGCCCTTCTTTCTTAATTTTCTGACTGGGTAAAGATCATAGAGTAACTCAGCCACTTGTCCCAAAAATAGTGAACCTAAAGTAGTTTTACTTACAGTTCTCGGTCTTTTCCCATCCTGTTTAGACTTGTGGGTATCACTATGACCATTATATCCATCGAATGTTTTTGTTTTTTTTTTTTAAATTGAGTGACTTAAAAGAATTTTAATTTTCAGCTGGCTTTGGAGTATGGAAGGATTATAAACTTGCCTTCAAATATTTTTACTTGGCCTCTCAGAGTGGGCAGCCTCTCGCCATTTATTACCTAGCCGAGATGTACGCAACTGGAACAGGGGTGCTGAGATCCTGCAGAACGGCCGTAGAGGTAAACCCGGGGTTTCTGTTACAGCTCTTCCATTAGTCACACAGAGTAGGTCGTTGTCTTTGTTTTATCACTCTTTTCTCACAGTTGGCAATGAACACCACCATTTGACAGGAGGAAAAACAGGAGCGTAACTTAAATTGGGAGAGAGAAGGAGAGAAATGACCCCTTCCTCTCTGGAGTCTGGCTCCTCAGCACAGTCAGAGTTGGCCTCTGGATTCAGTTTAGAAGCTCTGTTCCAGCCGTCAGTCAAAGCACCAGAGCAACCTGGGACTCCCAGTGAGACTGGGAGTCACTACTCGGGAAAGGCAGGCTTGATTTAGCCTAGAAAATATAGCCCATTCCTTCCCAGAAGACAGGGTCCTTAGATTTTTGATGACTTGGATGACAATTGAGAAAGTGGGTTCTTTCAGCCTGAGCCAGTAATGTACTTTTCAAAAGAATGCTTTTAGGACCGTAATGCCCTTCATTGATTTATTAAATATGTCCGCTGCACCAGTATAAATACCTCCACGTTGCAATCTGGTCCCTCTGAAACTCATTTCCAAAGCTGCCAGCTAATAATCTATCTTTAGATTTGTTCCTTTGCCAACTTCCTAATGAATTATGTATGGCTAACCTCTTTTGGTTACATAAGGGCTATTCAGCTAAGTTGACATTTGTCCCCACGGAGCTCTGCACACCTCCCTCCCCATTATGTCACCTATACCCTCAGGCACTGACTTCCCCTTCCTTCTCATTTCCACATCAGCTGTAGCCTCTTCCATGCAGAGCATCAGTGCCTGTAAAATGACACTATCAACAACAAAGCCCTCCAAATTGATATGCTTATTCGTCAGAGAGCCTCCAAGCCAGGAAAGTCTATTACACAAATTAAAAGGAGCCGGAGAGCAATGTGCCAAAGACAAAACTACCCTGAGAATCTGTGTGCCTATAGATGTATTAATTCTTCACTCTAAATAATTTTCAAAAGCCAGGCAATTTCAGAAAAAGTTCTTGCCTGCTAAGCCAGCGGAAGCTGGAGATGAGGATCACAGATCATCATGTGGGATGAAGCTAACTAGCTTGTTTGATTTCTCTTTCCGTCTTCAGCTGTATAAAGGTGTCTGTGAGCTAGGCCACTGGGCTGAGAAATTCCTGACAGCCTACTTTGCCTATAAGGATGGCGACGTGGACTCTTCTCTTATTCAGTATGCACTGCTTGCAGAAATGGGATACGAAGTAGCTCAAAGCAACTCAGCATTCATTTTGGAATCTAGTAAGATACAATTTTCAAAATTCCCCAACCATACATATGCAAAAATGGCTTACTATGTCCTCATTTAAGCCTTTTTCATGGAATAGTTCTTTTTTTTTTCTTTTTCCTTTTAGAAAAGGCTAAAATTCTGGGGAAAGAGAAGATGTATCCAATGGCACTTCTGCTATGGAACCGAGCCGCCATTCAAGGTATAAAACAGATCAAACTAGGCACATAGCTGGACCATAACCATGACTATTCATCTGCTACGCTTCAGCTGTGTTGTTGGGCACAGAGGCAGAGAGGTACCAGGGTGTCAAGCAGAGGGCACTTCGAATTATACTGCTGTGAGAGGTCATTTCTGAGAATTCATTTTCTTCATTAGTCTCAAAGTCCTTTAGTTTAGCAAGCCCTAGGAATTTGTCTCTGTCTCCATGGTACCAGAACTGTTGTTTGAAACACGATAATTTTACTCAAGAAAACAATTTTCTTCATCTGGCTTTAGTCATTCATTTGCTGAGTTGTTTACTGAGCTAACCTGAGATGTGACCTGTGTCTCTATGAGTCTGTAGGCAAAATTAATTATGTGCCGACTATGTTTGACTTCTCTAAAGTGAGACACTGATGTTGACAACACACTTCAGATCTCTCCTTCACCGTCAGTACGTTAAAATTTAAAAAAAAAAAAAAGTGGGAAGATCCTTTCTCAGCATCCTCAAGGCCTTCCTACTCATTGGTTTCACATGTGGTAAGGAATGTACACCATCATTGCTCGGAACAGTACTGTCAGGTGGCATTTGAATCACCGTGCCCCTCCCCATCCCCCCCCCCTAAAATTACAGTATTAAAACCAGAGAGATGTTGCACAGCTGTCACGGTTGGCATTTGGACGTGTGAGGAACTCTAGCAATAAGAGAGCAATTTTATTTCCAATTAGGTTTCCTGAAATCATCTCCTGTTAAGGCTGAATCATCCCTTTTAACAGGATGTAATAGGATAAAAAATGACTCTCAGCTGATGCTAATATGAAGCAGAGGGAAAAAACCCACAGTGGTGCCTTCACAGACCCAGCCGAGCCGGTTAGACAGCAGCAAGCCATCAATGTGGTTTTAGTGAGAAATTCTATGTTTTGTAAAATGCAATAAAGACCTTATTTGGAGTGAGAAAAACAATGCCAGCAATCTCTCAGCCATGGCAAATCAGCTCAGTTGCAACAAATACACGTTTATTTCAAGCCAGGAAATGGTGTGTGGAAATTGGACCAAAGAAAAGAGAAACTGAAAATGAAGAGATATTAACATTAAATAGAATACACACACACACACACACACACACACACACACACACACACACACACAGCTTGCCAGGTTGCTCAAAATCATCGTGTCAAAAAGTTCAGACACACCCATCTCAAAGTTATGGCTGCTGACTGGCTCACAAAACGTAGGAAATCTAATAATGAAAACTTTCAATTAGTCACTAATGCTTCTTTTAGCAGCTGCTTCATATGAAGAGGGTACTGAGACATCAGGGCTCAGAACCACCTTGCATCTGTGGAACTGCAGTAGAAATCTCTCTCTAGTCAACAGATCTATCCAGGAGCCTGTCAGAATTGCCACAGGCACTCGTTAGGGTACTGTTGCTCTGAGGACAGGCTTGTTCACTGTCCTCCATTCTCAGGGACTTGGGGGATCATGCTCTTAACTGAAAAGCTTAAGAATACACAAGTGTCCCATCCCTTTGTGACTATGGCCAAGAAGGAACCTTGTGGTCAGCATGACAGCTTCAAACAAAATTAGAGATGGAGTGGGTTTCTCTTTGACGCATCATGTCTCTCCTGGTCTCTATAATTACCCTTGTTTAAGTGCCATCCCCATCAGTCCTTGCTCCCACTTGCCTATACATTTTGTGTTAATTATGTTGGAAGCAAAATCTGAAACCTAGTGTCTTCATCAGCTTAAGACTTTTAAAATGTTAACTCTGCTCAGATGGAAACAAAGATGGCTTGTGGTGTCACCTATCTGTGAAGTATCTGTGCTTTAACAGGAGACACTAGAAGTTTAGAGGAACTTTGTTACCCAAAGGTGTAACTTAAAAAAAAAAATCCACTGCACTGGGCCAGATTGAGAAAGAATTTTTGAAGAAGTCCTGTATCTCAAGACATGCCTCAGACCCTAATACACATGGTTTCCATTTTCCGAGAAAGCCTGGATCTTGTGAAACATTGGCCACAGCTGAGACAAATGTCCAACATGAATTTTCCCTCATCCTTTCAACTGACATTCTTTTAGGGAACAGAAGCATGGCCATCTCCTGAGATACATACACACACTTAAAGGCCATTTCTAAGTGGCCTTCAAAAGAACGATGCCACAAATCTTTAAAAGTAATGTGATTTCCTCCCTCTTTGATATATCTACATATCCATGTTTATTGGAAAGTAATATCCTAAATTACCTCTTGGGAAGGCATTTTCTAAAAATACCCTAGCATGATCATTCCATAAATATTTATCAAGTGCCAGACTAGGCTCCAGAACAATTTTAGTAATTAAGAGCCTTGGAGTTCTTGCCTTGTTCTTACGGGGCCACTGTCACATGAGAGTGGAGTTTTAGAAAGGAATTCTAAGGGCAGGAAAGATAGAATTCAGTTTTCCAAGAGCTGTCATCCTGTCTCTAAATACAAATTTGTGTATACTTTATCATGTACATTTATAATCATGAATATTATCCTGCAATGAAGGCTATTAGCATTGAGTGTTGTGTCTTGTGTTTCATATCGTATATGTAATCTTAACTGTGAGATTTTGAATATTTCATTGTATACACATATATAAGTGTACGTATTCAGTGTTTTTACAGCTTATTAGGTTGATTTACTGAGGACTATACATGAATCACTTGGGTTACTGTTCTCTCTCTCTCTGCTATTTCTCTCAGGGAATGCTTTCGCTAGAGTGAAAATTGGAGATTACCATTACTATGGTTATGGGACTAAGAAAGACTATGAAACGGCAGCCACACACTACAGCATCGCAGCAGACAAGCATCACAGTGCACAAGCCATGTTCAATCTGGCCTACATGTATGAACATGGCTTGGGTATCGCGAAGGTAACTGCATTGGTTCAAAGCTAGTAATGACGGCTGTGTGAGAACAGAACATTTATAAGTGTTTGGAATTTCATTGATGTCATCAATGTAAAAGAAAGAAAAGTCCCTCTGCCTCATGCTAACATATATAACTACCCTATTACTTTCATATCTTCATTTATACCAAGGACATAATTAATGAGTGGAAGAAATCTAATTTGGACCAATTCCTCTCCACGTTTTCACTAACATGACTTATGCATTGACATCTCCACCAACTCCTAAACTGTCAGTCACAACAGCAAGGTGGAATGAGGCCCAATCTATAGATTAAGGTGGCATTCATTAATCCAGAAACGTCTCAGAAAGCAGCCATTATCTCCATAACACCATACTGGGCACTCTAAAGAGAACTAAGAGACTATAGAGACCACATCTAGCTGAAGGCATATTCATTAATGAAAGCGAGCTAACGGTACAAACACTAGTGGGGAAAACCCTTTAGTCAGTGGGCGCAATCCGGCAGAGATGTGTTAGAAGTCCGAAAGGAGGAGGCAGGTATGTTAAATGCCAATATTAACCAGTTTTGGTTAGGTGTGATAGACAGACAGACAGAGATATTGAGGTAAGCACTCTGCCCTTGTGTGCATCAGGAATCCACACTTCGGATATAAAGTCATTTGGCCAACTTTGCAGAATTTCTTTAGTGGTGGATCCAGAATTTTGTGCCAAGCATGTCTGATCCCAAACACTTTCAGAAAAAAAAACAAAAACAAAAACAAAAACAAAAACGGGACTGACTAGAGTCATTCTCAGTAACAAAGCATGTTTCTCTCCACAGTGTTTATATTCCTAAATATTTCTAGAGTGAAACACTACTGATTGTCTGTGTTTTCTTCTTCAGTCCAGTAGGACTAGCGATTGAGAGTCACTGGTGGGGAGTTTCCTGAGAATTGGCCAGCCAGTGCTGTCTACAGCCAAAGGCTTCTTAGGCCCGACTGCCGAGTGATGCAGACCCCACCCACGGTCTTGATCTCCCTGCAGCCTGCCTTTGCCTGATCATTTCTCATCAGCCTCCCAAATCCAGCCAACTCCAAAGCCAGCCCAGTCTCCCATTCCTAGCAGACGTGAGCTACCTGTTTGTAAAACGCACAGGAGCAAGTGGTTCAGTTGGGGATTTCTCCGGATGTCATTCATTGACCTTCCACGTCCTGCTGCCATCCACGTCAGTGACACAGAACTAATGATACCTGGCCTACCCCCCCCCCCCCCCAGTGTAGAGAAGGAAATGAACGAGCCTGTGTGAAAGGGCCTTGGAGTTAAATAGCATGTGGAATGATGTCATTTAGATCAGAAGGGAATTTGAACAGCTGCTAAGGTTTCAATAAGATTCCAGCTTTTATTCATAATTCCTCATATAAAACACCAAAACCCAAGAAAAGCCATGACCCCACCTAAGTTAGCTCTCCTACCTAGGGTGACTCAAAACAGGACTCTCTCTTAACAGCCACCTCCTCACCATAGTGAGACCATTTTCTCCTGCGTCCCCAGAGGCAGAATGGAGCATCCTCTCAGGACAGGCGGCCAAGATGGCAGAAAAAAACAACACACTGTCCAGGGCCCAGCTTTCGGACCATCACCCAGAGGCTTTGGTTCCCCCCAGACCCCCCCAGTGAACCTCTTTGCTGCTCACTCTCTTCACTATTCAGATGGCAGCTGTTGGGACATCCATTCCACACTAGAAATACAGCCACAGGCTCTTCTCTCTGACCCTTTTCTAGTCTTTCCTGCCAGGTTTCCTCTTAACTCACAGGTCGCTCACTGTGATCAAACTGATCAACTTTCCTCACTGGAGGTCTTGAGGATTTTTGTTTGTTCCTCTGTTGTTGTTTTGACAGAAAGCATCTACATTAAAAACCAGAGGTGGGGGTAGGGGGAGGCGGGGGGGGGGGGGGGGGCAAATAAAAACCAAAGAGAGAAAAAAAGAAAGAAACCAGGAGCTTCGCTCGATTTCCATCAGGACTTTAGATTTAGCTGATGAGAGATCACTCCGTTTTGTCCTACTAATCTCTTCATTTAGCAGTTAGAAAAATAATCAAGTGTTTAGGGCAAACTTTATTAATTTTGTCATCTCAGACAAATTAATAAAGTGACTCTAGTTTTCAAAAATAAGCATCCCAGCAAGTTCAGTCCCCAAACTTATTACAAAGGTGTTAGGAGCATGGCATTTCTAGTGTTTATCATCACATACTGTCCATTTCTTCAGCGTGGCACTTCCCAGTTCTTGTTACCCTAAGTCTTCATGAGAACCAGTGAGAAAAATGAGGGTAATGTCACTTCCAGAGAGCCTCTGAGAATGTAAGAAGGTTGAAGGAGTCATATTTGGTAAAATCTTGAGTTCAAGGAATGAAAGTGAGGTATCCATCAACTCTTGTGGAGTCGCTGTAAAAATACGAGCCTCTGGTGCGCTCTTTTGTCTTTGGGAACATACGCTGGACTTAAGGTAACGCAGACGACTTATCCTAACAGCCTCACTGAGAAGCACCTCAGTTCAGTGGGCTGCTGGATCTAAACTCGGGGTCAGGACAGACTGCATCGCTGTAGGAACACAGAACAGCACCTTGTTTCCCAAATCCCTTCTCTGCCAGAGATGTGAACAGAGGAACGGTTCCTCCAAAGTTCACCCTGGGGAACTAATGGGGCATGGGGAGGGCTTTACTTACAGAACATGAGCCAGGAGTTACTGACAGGACAGTGGGTGACCCCAAAGCAGCCACACTGGCAAGTTTTTATCCAGCACGGCCGTTGGCTTCTCCATAGCTGAAAAGATGGACCCCCTCCCCTGAGCTTCCCAAGCCTGTATACTCTAGCGCCTCCCTGTGGCCACGTGCAAACAGGACAGACTTACAAAGGGCTGTGAGAAGCAGCTGGATACCGAATTGAGGGCCCAATGACCCTCCCCAACTCCTGCTGTGAGGGAGTATCAACACTCCAAGCCCAATATAAGGACCATCTGCAAGCAGACTCAGCTCACCTGATGAAGATGGTGGCTGTTTTGCTGGAAGGATGGTAAAATTAACTGAGGATAGGAACTTAAAAGCACAAGCATTCAGCTGACAAATTACTACGAGACTCTTTTGCAGTTTATATTTTTAAATTATTTCAGAAGCTTAACCATGAACAAAGCCTGCTGTCCATTCCTACTGGCTATTCCAACTGTCTCGGCTCTGGATCAGGTCTGAATTTTTTATCTCGTTGGTCTGTTGCAAAGGCTACGTGGTGCCTTCAGTTCTGATGTTCTCCCATTACGTTTTTACCAGAAATACCTCTGCCCACTACAGATTAGAATCTCTGGTCTTTAGAACAATTATGGAGAAATGCCTGTCTTGTTAGACTACATTTCCCAACATCCTTTGCATCCATGTGTCCGCCCCCCCCTCCCCCAACAGCTTAAGTGAAAGGTGCCATTTGTGCTAAGGCAGTCAGTAGGTAAATGGAGCTTCTTCCTAGTCCTTTTGCACTTTGTGGATGGAACACAACAGAAAGCAGAGGCTCTGGGGAAATGCAGAACCACTTAATGGAAAGAGTCCCTTAATTACCAGTGAAGAAAATCCTCTACCACCCAGGAACATCCACGTTAAAACGTTGATTAAAGGTAAAAACAAACATTTCAGTATTATGTCCCTGAATTGGGGGAGTTTATTTCTTACAAGTGTTAGCATTACCTTAAGGAATACTTAATTCATCTACCACTACTATGTTATTGTGGATAAAGTATAACTCCTTCAAACTGCCACCTCCTTTACTGTCCCCCAAAGGCAATGCAGATAGACAAACACACAAACTGAAAACACCTTACTGGCATTATAAATCCTAGACTTCTTTCTTTAAATTCAATGCCTTCTTTGACTTAACTGTCCTTGATAACAACAGCCTCATATACCATTTTCCTTCTAAATATATTCTAAGCAATATATTCCTCCCCCTCAACTATTTCAATATATTCCCAGGTTTAAAAGATACCTGCTTCAGCCGGGCGGTGATGGCGCACGCCTTTAATCCCAGCACTCGGGAGGCAGAGGCAGGCGGATCTCTGTGAGTTCGAGGCCAGCCTGGGCTACCAAGTGAGTCCCAGGAAAGGCGCAAAGCTACACAGAGAAACCCTGTCTCGAAGAAAAAAAAAAAAAAGATACCTACTTCTAGAATGCCATGTTATGGCCTGGTTTTCATTCACTCATCTGTATATTTACCAGGTGATTGTTCACATTATGAAGTAGTGGGCTTGGCTCTGGGGTCAGGGACTGTAGCATGAATCTTAGAGAGTCTTATTAATAAAATCAAACCCGGGGCCAGTTGTTGGGGTGAAATGCTGGATGGTCAGAGAGACAGAACAAGCCACAGCTAACCTCACCTGGCCAACTTCTCAGCTGGTCTTGTTTCCTCAGACTAGAAGCCTCTGTGTCCTCATATCCGAATGGTTCTCAGCTGAACTGTGCTGCTAGAAGCCTGAAAGCTTAACCAGCCAGATGCTTAACCAGCCAAATGCTTAACCAGCCAAACGCTTCTAGTTTCTGGTCCTCACGCCTTATATATCTTTCTGTTTTTGCCATCACTCCCTGAGATTAAAGGCTCGCTTTCTGGCATTAAAGGTGTGAGTCACCATGCTTGGCTGTTTCCAGTGTGGCCTTGAACTCACAGAGATCCAGATGGATTTCTGCCTCTGGAGTGCTAGGATTAAAGGTGTGAGTGCCATCATTTTCTAGCCTTTGTATCTAGTGGCTGTTTTGTCTCTGACCCCGGATAAGTTTATTAGGGTGCACAATATTTTGGGGGAACACAATACCACCACAAGGGACAAAACAAAATAATCTTCAAAGAGATTGCAATGCCCTCTGGGAAAAACATATCATTTGCTGGAAGAATGTGTATAAAATATTATCAGTAGTTCCCTCTGCACTGGAGGGTTATGGTGAATTATTTTTTTCCTATTCAGTTCTATAATATCAGTTTCCCCTAATTTCCGAGAGATACGATCATAATAAGAAAATGAAAATAAATTACTCCAACAACCACCTTTCTATTCACATGGTCTATTTTAGTATAGGAAATCTTTGATGACATTAAATATTTGGGCCTGGAGAACCTGTGTGTCGTGCTTCCTTGTCAGAGAAGTCTACCTCTTGGGCCCGTAAGAAGCCATTTTGAACATATGAGCACACTAAGCAGTACTGTGGCACACCTGATATTTTAGTTAGAACATATTCTTTGAGAAGAGTCAGAGATTGATCCACCTAACCTGAACCACTGACTTTAAAGTAAACTCTCATGTACAGAGCACAAGTTATGTCTAAGTTGATTAGGTATCTGGTGGACTTGTTTACTGAGTCCTGGGCATCCTCAGAACAATATATATCAAAAGAAGACTTTTCGTTTGTTTGTTTCAGTGGTATTAACCTTTCGCTAAGTAAAGTCAAGGAATGAGGAGTCATTTCTAGAGTTTAGCAATGAAAATTCCTTTATTTGAGTTGCCCTTATTAGCTAGAAGCATGCAAGAATTTCTTTTTCTGGAATTTTAAAGGAAGATTTTTCATATCCCATCTCACCCCTCTGCAAACTTCGAAGTCTGTTGAGCAAGGCATGTATGCCCATCTTACTTATAGATACTTCTTGCCATTTTTAAACTCCAGATCACATAAATGAATGGAGATTCCTATGCCTCAAGAAATAAACTAATAATGATTAACTTAATTAATCATTAATTAAATTAATGCTGATTAATTTAAGAATTACAGACATGTAATTCTAGCACTTGGCAGGTAAGAAGCAGGAAGATCAGGACTTCAAGGTCATCCTCAGTTATGTAGTGAGTTCGATGCCAGCCTGGGCTTCATGAAGTCCTATCTCAAAAATCAAAAACAAGGGCCAGTGAGGTGGCTCGGCTGGTAAAGGCACTTGCTGTGTCTGGTGACATGGAACTCACATTAAAATGTAAGGCGATCTGACACCAGTTGTCATGACTCCACACATGTGTTGTGACATGTACCTTCACAAACACACAAATAATAACAATAAAAACCAAAAACCAGTAAGTGAACACCTCAATCATTGACAAAAGCTGCCCAGTTCCACATCATTTGAGTCGATATGCCTTCCTCATGTGGGCTGATACGGCTTTAGAAGGTGAACCCCGCTGGCCTATGAACACACACACACACTGAATGGGCTGGAATTAAAGACATAGACCACAGTTTACAATGTCTATTTTCTTTCTTGCTAGGAAGATTTGTCCCAATCTCTTGAATTTTAAGTACTTTAGGTGAGCATTTTTTTTTCCTTCCAACAAATTTATTTAGCAGACCTCGAAGCTTTAGAAGTCTTTGAGAAACGAGCCAGGTGTGGTGGCACACACCTGTGATCCCAGCCTTCAGGAGGCTGCTGTCTGGAAGATTGTGAGTTCAAGGCCAAGCGTGGGTCACACAGTAAGACCCTGCTTCCATAGGGGGTCAGGGAGGGAGGGAAGGAATGCAGAGAGAGGAACAAATGATAAGCAGCACACAGCCGAAGGAACATCACATGAGAAAAGTGTTAGCAGAGGCCCCAAGGGCTCACACGTTATTGAAGCCTAAACCTGGGTTTGAGAATGCAGCTTGGTAGCCTAGCATGTACGAGGTGTTGAATTCAATCCCCAGAACCAAAAACAAAGTGAATTTCTTGGGAAAAAAGAAAAAACTCTCCATAATACATAGATGCCCAACAAAAACACAGTTCTGGGAAAGACGCTTTAAAAGTAATATTCCCACTGGGTGGTGGTGGCACACACCTTTAATCCCAGTGCTCAGGAGGCAGAGCCAGGTGGATCTCTGTGAGTTCCAGGAAATGCGCAAAGCTACAAAGAGAAACCCTGTCTCGAAAAACAAAAAAACAAAAAAACAAAAAAACAAA
This sequence comes from Peromyscus eremicus, assembly GCF_949786415.1. Lineage (NCBI taxonomy): Eukaryota > Metazoa > Chordata > Mammalia > Rodentia > Cricetidae > Peromyscus > Peromyscus eremicus. The sequence goes on along the minus strand of NC_081419.1, from coordinate 114,171,527 downwards.
AAAAAAAAAAAAAAAAGTAATACTCCTGAGCCAGGGAGACAGTTCAGTGGGTAAAGGAGCTGGCCACCAAGCCTGACCACTGTGGCCGGAAGTTTCTCTGGTCCCGCCTTGCCCAGCAGTCCGGAGGAATCTCTCCCACCTGAGAGTCCCACAGCCACTTATAAAATAATTACTCAGAGGTTTATATTAATTACAAACTGTATGGCCCATGGCTTCAGCTTCTTGCTAGCTAGCTCTTTCATCTTAACCCATTCCTATTAATCTATACGTTGCCACATGGCCGTGGCGTTACCGGTCTGCTGGCATCTTGTTGCTCCTGGACTCCACCCTTCTTCTCTCACTATCTCTTTTGGATTTTCCCCAGCTGGCTCCATCCTGCCCTGTCATAGGCCAATGCAGATTTATTTATTATCTAATGGGAGCTACACATATTCACAGCATACAGAAAGACATCTTGTTCAATGTATGAAACACACATGGTGGAAGGAGAGTACTGAAGTTGGCCTCTGGCCTCCACTTGGGAACTATAGCATACACACACACACACACACACACACACACACACACCATACACACACACACACACACACACACACCATACACACACACACACACACACACACACACACACACCATACACACACACACACACACACACACACACACACACCATACACACACACACACACACACACACACACACACACACACACACGCACGCACGCATAAACACAAAATAAATGTAAAAATGTTTTAAAGGGGCCAAGCTGTGGTGGCACACGCCTTTAATTCCAACACTCGGGATCTCTGTGAGTTCAAGGCCAGCCTGGGCTACAGAGTGAGTTCCAGGAAAGGCGCAAAGCTACACAGAGAAACCCTGTCTTGAAAAAAACCAAAAAAAATGCTTTAAAGGAATACTCCTTAGAAGACTTTTCATCAATGTTAAGCAAACAAAATAAAAATAAAAACATAAGCCATAAGTAGATGGAAAATAAAGAAAATAATTTTCTACCTTGGCATAATTCAATAAGGAAAAAGCCCCAAAAGAATATGGTAATATATCATTCAGGAATCAGATTCCAACCTGAGAGATAAAATAGCCTACCCATTCGTTCTGTAAGAATGATTGAAGCCCTACTTTGCAGTAAGCATCTTATTAAACTTAGTTTTGAACAGATAGTTCAAGATTGTCAAGAACCTGGAGAGAAATAAATAAGCACATTCCATGATTCATACTATGGAGATTATGTGATTATTATTCTATAGCTAACTACACTTTTATTTCAGGGATCTATACTCACAAGTACCTAAAGTTCTTTGCTCGCAAGTAGGAGCTAACCAACCCAGGATAATAATAAGAAAGGGTTTTGAGGCCTATGTTAGTTTTCTATCACAAATGTCCTTCCCCAAAACAGCACATTTATTTTCTCATGGTCTCTTTAGATCAAGAGTCTAAATGGCCTGACTCTGCTTATGATCTCCTATGACTAGAGTCAAGGCTAATTCTGTACTGGAGGCAGTGGGGAGGAATGCATTTTCAGTCTTATTCAGGTTGTTGGTGAATTAAGTTCCCTGAAGTGTTAAAAAGACCATGCCCCCTGCTGCCTTGCTGGCTCATTGAGCTGCTTCTGATTCTTTCCATGTGACCCCCACATCCCACCATCCAGTGTGGCAAGTTGAGTTCCTCCTGTACTTTTAGCTTCCCTCTCCTGCTCTGGCATGATGAGGGTGTAGACAATTTTGTGGACCCATTCTGCCTACCAAACATAAATTGTGGCATTTCTAACAACAGCTTCTGGTTCTCAAGTATCTGTACCTGATGGGGATGGACTGCTTCCTTTCTAGGACATTCACCTGGCCAGAAGATTGTATGACATGGCTGCTCAGACAAGCCCAGATGCTCATATTCCTGTGTTCTTTGCCCTTATGAAACTGGAAACTATGCATTTGCTCCGAGATATTCTGTTTTTTAATGTAAGTTTGTCTCAAATAGATTTTGATAAAGACACTCTGGGACAAAGTGATGAGGCTTACTAAGGGAGTCTTTTTTTTTTTTTTTTTTAGTTAACTTTTCTTTGATAAGTAGAATGCAAAGTCTTGTACTTACCACACAGCAATTCTGCTTGTTGAATATGTGTTGACACTATGTAGTACAACCAGTGAATTAATTCAGCAGACACTCTTTCCTCACACTCCATGTTCAGAGTAAGCAGGGATGTGCTATATATATTTGTTCAAAATACAGCTCTTGCCATCAAAATCTGAGACTGGTAAGCAGATGGCAGGTGGCAAGTGATGCCACAGAGAACTGTAGTTCTTAAGAGTAGAAATTAATCTTTTTTTTGAGAAAGGGCCTTATGATATCATCAAGGCTGACCTGGAAGTCACTGTGTAACCCAGACTGACCTCAAATTTGAGATCCTTCTGCCTCAGCCTTCCCAGTGCAGGGACTACAGGCAAGTGCCACCTTGTCAAGCTAAATTTTATACATCTTTGTGGTTATTTTTAATGGTGGTAATTCAGCCTGTGTATGGGCTCTACTCTGAGATAGATCACATCTTCTAAGATGGAAGGGAGCTGGGGGATGACTTGAGGGTAGGGTGGCAGTGGTAGGTTTGTGAGGGGAAATGATTCTGACTACAGTGAGATGCTAGGATTGTTTCCTTTTTTGACTGAATGCCTCTTGCCAGCAGTTCACCATGAGATGGAAATGGCTGAAACTGGACAACACTGTCGAACCATACTGGGATTTATTTGTGATTGGCCTAATTGTTGCCATGCTGATCTTCTTGCTTAGAAATCGCCATAGGTAGGCTCTGGACCATCAGGAAACCTGCTCACAGGTTTATGCCAAGCTGTCCTCACCCAATAAAGAATTTCCTCATCCAAATCAAGAGCTGCTGCAGATTTCCCACACAGGCTGTGATGGAGAGTGGATAAAGCTTAAGAACTGCCCCAGAGAAACAACTCCTGACTTCCTGCTTAGTTAAGGGGACCACAGCAGGATGCTGAGGACAAGTCATCTAAGACTTGCCACAAATTTGCCATCATGGTGATCTAGTTCTGACCTCGATAAAGGTCACCATCTTCGTGTTATAACGAAGGTGTCCTCCCCTTTTGAGAGAGCAAGCTGGGTGTCTTGGCTCTAGAACACATACTGAAGTAAAGAGAAGGGTGACTTCGGGGAAGGTGGGAATACAGATGCCTGAGAAGGTGACAGATAGACACTACACAGATAGATTCCATGGGGATGGTCTTGGGAGCAGACCAAAGTTCTGATGAACAACTCTACTTCACAGCAGGCCATGCCTGGAAAGGGGGAAGTGTAGCAGAAGTGGAAGATGGTACCAGCTTCCCAGGCACCAATGGAAAGGTGTCACTCTTCTGGCTCCCAACAGGCAAGTCAGGGGCCTAAGACCAAGCAGGGGGTTGATGGGTGAGGAGAAGGCCACGACCTCTGCTGAAGGCTAGGCTTGAATCCTAGCTCTGTAACTTTCTAGCTATTTTTGAAATCTTTAGGTTTAGTTTCCTGATCTGCAAGACAAGGGAATAATTACCTATCTTAGACAGTCGGCATGAGGCGTAAATGAAATAATGTATGTAAACAGAGTAGCAGAGTCTTGCACCTGTGGGGTACATCATAAATGGTAGGGTTGGGGCTGGAGAAATAGCTCAGTGATTAAGAGCACTTGGATGCTCTCCTGGAGGACCCTGGTTCAATTCCCAGTACCCACATGACAATCCACAATTATCTGTAACTGCAGTCCCAGGGGATCTGATGCTCTCATTTGGCCTCCATGGGCACTGTGTACACACGGTGCATAGACATACAGGCAGGCACAACACCCACACACATCAAAATAAAGGTAATTTAAAAAACTAAACGAGTAAGTGGGAGCCTTGAATGTCCTTTTAAAATTCGTGGTGAAGAAGCTAGACACCGTGGTATACACCCGTGGTCACAGCACTTGGGAAACCAAGGCACTGAAGTTGTGGCCTATCTGCTGTGAACAGTGAGATCAAGGCCATCACTGACAACATAAGGAGAGCCTATTTCAAAACGCAAAAGCAAACACAAACAAAACCTCAAACGACTTTGTAATGGGGTGACAGGGGCTGAGTTGATAATCAGCATGGCTTGTGTGACTGTCCAGCCAAGACGCTGAGTGCCAGTAAGAAAAGATCCGTGTTGGTACTCTACAATCCAGCACAGTCACAACAAGAGTTTGATGTTGTTTTAAATGATGTGGAGAACAGTACGGAGGAGGGAACCTAGAAGAACATGGAAAGCAGGCTTTCCACACTAGTAGTTTACAAGTCACCAAAATGTCCACTTCTGGGCCTCTTCTCTGGTGCCACCACTGAGGACAGCTTCAAGATGACAGACCAAGGGAGAAAGAGCCTCGCTCTGGAAAGCCACTGGCATTTTCCCACCATGGCAAAATAGCATTTTGTACTGTTCACCACATTATTTAGCAGGGAGCACACAGACCCACAAGCAAATGTACAGAGAGACTCTTAGTAGAATCCAAGAGAAAAGTAATGACCTTCAGTCACTATCTTCATGACAGCAGGCAAATCCGATCAGGATGATGAGCCCTGAGCAAGCTGAGGTCATCTCAGTGCCTAGAAAACACAAGATTCACTTTGCTACATCAGTCGTGGGACTGCTGAGGGGCCTGAAAATCAGCCATCTAAAACAGATGCCACCACAGCCCGCAAGAAGGCAGCTGGGACTTGGCAAGTGTGCTGGCCCAGGGTGAAAGAGAGGGAGACAAGAAGCTTACACAAAGATCTCAAGCCAGGTGGAGGAGGGATGGATGTGGTGAGAAGGGAAGGGCCTTACTTCTGAGAGCCTCGTGTGTCACAAACACTTCAAACTTAATTCCTTCTCATCATTTAGGGTCCCCTACAAGCTGACTAGGGAGGGGCTTCTGTGTGCTTTATCTGGAGGGGATCTCAAGAAAAACAGGCAAGAAGGAAACACTAGGGTGGGTATCAAAGGCACCACCTCTGGCCACTGGAGTTCAGGGCAGATTTCTGGTAGATTGGGTAGAACATGTACTCTCTATATATTCTGCCTGTGGAGCAAGGAAAGCAGGAATTTACAGATGTCATTACTGATGAGTTCTTTGGGGGACATTAATTGCCTGAGCTCCCACACAGACAGGTGGTGCCCTATACAAAGCCCTTGGGCCAGTGGTTCTCAACCTTCCTAATGCTTCAACCTTTTAATACAGTTCCTCATGTTGCGGTGACCCTCCCCACACACACACAACCATAAAATTATTTTGTTGCTACTCCATAACTGTAATTTTGCTACTGTTATGAATTGTAAATATCTGATTTATAGGACATCTGATAGGTGATCCCTGTGAAAGGGTCATTCTGTCCCCCAAAGGGTCTCAACCCACAGGTTAGAACCACTGCCTTGGGCAAACAGGTTTTGGGTAGTCAAAGTTAACAGGTTTACATTCAAAGCACTGAAAGGCCTGAGGGGACAGAGGCAGGACAGCTGCTTTCTGCACTTCTCACTCCTCCAATTCAATGATCCACTGAGCATTGACTGTGTCCCAGGGACCCTGCCAAGAACTTGAGAAATCGATGAGTTCTCTCTGGTCTTCGTCCTCAGGAAGCTTGCAGTGTATGGTGTAGGAGAGAGAAGACCCAACCGTCGGTGCACCCACAGTGTGGCTAGCATTTTCTTGGGTTAGTTGCCTTCATCCTCCCAGACAGTCTGTGAAGTGAATATTTTTTTCTTCCTGTTTTATGGACACGTAGAACAGTGATCAGCTTTCTTTTTCAGATGGGGCAAATCAATAGCCGGAGGGCCTGAGGTCCAGCTCTCTGCTGCTGCCACCTGCAGCCTCGGGAGTTATGAGACCTCCCTTCAGATGCTGTCAGGATTCCTAACTTCATAGAAAAGAATTTCAGGATGAGCCAGTGTGAAGCAGAGTGGGAATTTATTAAAACAGATTTTTAACGTAAATTTAAGTGCAAGATTTAAGAGGGTGGATGTGAGCTTCCTCTTGAGTTGCCTTTTGTTGTTTTTACATAGACCCATAAATGATTTTGGTGGATTCTGAATTCCCATCTTCAAAGGGTGACTAAGGACTTGAAAGGGATCATGGGGTCTTTCTTGGGGTGTGTTGGATAGGATTACTACTGATAAGGATATCCTAGATCATTGGGTTCAAAGGAAAGGGTGTTTTTATTGTAAACAAAAGTCTTGTGAGATTTCTTGAAAATATCAGAAAAAGGAGTAAATGTCACACACACTAGCATGGTTGAGTGCTATTTTAATGTTATTAATGTTAAGTATCCCTACATAGGAATAATATCGTCCACACATAGGAAATCTTCAGAGAACATGTTGCTAATTGTGCTGACAGTCTTGATTTTTCAGCTGGTGAGAGTGAGTCTTTCCTTTCCCATGTTTCCTTAATTTCCTCTGTGGGAGACCGGCTCTCATATTTTCCCATTTTTCTCAGGGTACTCTTGAGGAGGGAGGGATAAAAAAAGTTAGACAGAAATATAGTGGAGAGAGAAACAGACAGAAACACAGGATAGCTTCAGGAAGGCCCAGATCAATATCTATTGGCCCCTCCTAGCTCTTCTAAAGGGCTTTTTATAGGAATGCCAAGGGGTGGAGCAAAAGACCTCCCCCTAGCACAGCCAAGTGCAAACCCTTCCAATCACCTGGTAACCACACACATGGTCAAGCCATCCCTTAATGCAGCCCTGCTGGGTAAAGCAAGCTCAGATCTCACTAGGAAACCTTTGTGGGCCCACATACCCCCCCTTTCTATCCTCACAGCCATTAGCAGAGGGTGTTTAAAGCAGAATTATTGTATTCTGATGCTACCCAGTGAGTGAGGTAGCATTCTGTCTCTGGAGGGTTCAGCAGAATGGACTGACCAATGTGAACAATGTGTCTAGAACAAAATGGAGCTAGTCTTCTGTAGCCTGGAACCTTGACAGGGGGACAGGAGTGTGGTGCATGGCCAGGCCCACACTGTTAGCTTCCGTTTCTCGTTTCCCCAAAGCAGAGACTGAGACAAGGAGTCAGTGCAATACAGGTCTTTCACCACCGTGGTTAGGGTCATTCCTATTTTAATTGTTTAGGGATACTGTGAATGGGAGTGTCTTCCCAATTTCTTTCTTAGAACATTTGTTACTAGTATTTAGAAAAGCTACTGATCTTTCCATGTTGTTATTCATCCTGCTCCTTTGCTGAGAAGAGAAGTTTGCATCCTTACCCCTGCTGCTGTTAGACAGGCATTTGACTCCAAGGGCAGTCTGGTTTCTCTCGCTTGCTTTCATTTTCTTTTGTTCTGTCCTCTGGCACATGTCTCACCTCTCCCTATCATTAGGCTGTGTCACGTCCAAATCCATTATGACCTCTATGTTTCAAATGTTATATCGCAGATCCAGATCCCCACCACCACCTCAGGAAAGCTTACTCCAAAGGGGAACTTTGTCAGCTCCTTTCTACAGACTGTTAGGTATTCTTCTGTTTTGTTTTTGTTTTCTAACATAAAGTTGGCAGATTAAGCATCCTCAGTGGTTCCCTTAGAACCTTTCTCCCTTAGCTGAAGTTTAGGGGAGAGGTCTATCTGTCTTATCACAGTGGAAAATGCAACAATCATCAGAAACTTCCAAAAACATTTGGTGGCACCCACCCACTTCAGGACATAATGCCCTGCCACTCATCAGCAACTCTAGCCCAGGACATTCAGACTCCCAGATTACAAATTGGGGGCATTTGGCTCCTCCAACTTAGGTCTCAAAAACCAAGACTTGAGTTGTCCTGTTGCCTTGCCCAGAAGTCCTTGACAGTTTTGGACTGAGATGTGAGCTGTGGCTGAGCAGCACTGAATGGCTCTGACCTTAGAAATAAGAACAATGTTATGGTTTGGGTCATTTCACCTCTCCACTTTCCAGTTCGCTTAGGCAAATGAGACTGTTGGATAAGTTTACAAGCCACAAACACTGCGCAAGTGTACAGCTTCACCTCTGAATGAAGAAGGCCGCCCTACTCAGAGTGCAGGTGGAGAGAAAACTCTGTTGAAGCGCAAAGCATGTGTGTTTGTGTCCCAACTAAAAACCTAACTGTAGCTGGGCAGTGGTGGCACACGCCTTTAATCCAAGTGCTTGGAAGGCAGAGGCAGGCGGATCTCCGTGAGTTCAAGGCCAGTCTGGTCTACAGATTGAGTTCCAGGATAGGCTCCAAAGCTACACAGAGAAACTCTGTCTCAAAAAACCAAAAAAAATTAAAAAAAAAGAAAAGAAAACCTAACTGTAAGTTTATAATGGTTCACAAATACAGAATCAGACAACACTATTTCATTTACAAAAGGAGTGTAAGGTATCAAGAATTCATTTTTTTGGTAATTTATAAGTAACCCACTGGAGAAGGGGAGGGGTCAGAAATAAAATGGAGGCAGGGTGGGGGAGGGAGACTGGGGTATCATGCTGAGTTTTGCTTCCTGAGGAGTCACAAGCTTCCTCACCAATTCTGTCTTCCCTTCATTCCTTGCTTCCCTTCATTAAAAAATAAATTATTTTCCCAGAGTTATTTTGCTTATAAATGATTGACATAGAAAATTATTCACCTCCTATAGACACATCTTTTTTTTTTAAGAAAAAGTATCAACCCACATTAAAAATAAATGTGCCATCCTAACAATAGTATGTTACTAACAAGAAAAAACATGAAACTAAAAATATCAATTCCAGCGGAGGCGACAAGGGAACCAGCAGGTGCTGCCTGGCCTCTCTAGAAGCACAACACACCTGAAACCTCCAGCTTTCCAGATTGTGAGCCTCAGTGGCTTCTCTGAGGAAACCAGAATTCAACCTAAGCATCCTCCAGATAAGGACTCCCTGGCTCAGAGAGTAGATAGCAACCTTACCACTGCCCTTTCTCATTCTCTTTTTTCTTTCTTTTTTTCCCTTGTTTTCATTTTTAAGATAGGCTATAGCTTTGTTTCCCAAGCTGACTAGTGGTCTATGCCTCAGTCTCTGGAGGACTGGGTTTAAAGGAAAGTGTCACTGTTTCCTGCTCTTAGTCTATCCTCCTCTCACGTTACCATCGAAAATAGCTTTTACTGTTATCTCCTCTGTTTTCACTTTTGCACTTTCAAAAGTATTGAAATGAGCAAAAATTAAACTTTACAACTTTCTTTGGAAAATCCTGTTCTTAAAAAGAAATCACATTTTGAGTCACTGTAGTGTAAATGACTAAAATAAAAGAAGAAAAATAGTGGGAGGGAGGAAGGAAGGAAGGCATCATTTTTCCACTTGATTTGCCCATAATTTAGAATGAGATGTGCAGTCTTGATTGTGATTTGTAAATGGAGTTTTCCTGTCCCAGCAGCCGCTCCCAAATAACCAACATGGAGACTTACTATGAATAATAAATGCTTGGCCAATAGCTCAGTCTTGTTACTAGCTAACTCTTACATTTAAATTAACCCATATTTCTTATCTATGCTTTGTCACGTGGCCTAGTACCTTTTCTCATTACAGCATGTCCATCTTGCTTCTCTTAGCATCTGCTCAATACTCCTCTGACTCCACCTTTCTTTTTCTTCCCAGCATTCTCTGTTTGGCTCTTCCTAACCTTATCCTGTCCAACTACTAGCCAGTTAGCTTCTTTATTAAACCAATCATAGCAACATATATTCACACAGTATAAAGGAATATTCCACATTTCCCCCTTTTTGTATAATTAAAAAGGAAGGTTTTAACTTTAACATAGTAAAATTATATACAACAAAACAGTCATTAAGTAAGAATTATAGTTACAATATCCAGTCCATTTGTATTTGGCAAATTTAGAGAATTTATCTTATCTTTGTGACTCTAAAGTTTTATACTTAATTTACCTTGTATCATAACTAAGGAAAACTTATGATGACTGTTTAGTCTTCAATTCTGTCAAAGACCCTAGAAGGGTGAAATGTTACCTAGTGACAGGGACATCTGGCTACCTGGACAGTCACTCTAGGTTCTTCTGTAACATTGGGGCATCCAACTTTGGCCTACAGGCCTAGTATATCTGACAGACATTTCTGAGAAACAGGAAATTTTGAAGGACTGTCCTACCTTATCTTGGCAATTGTGTTTTGCATCCTACTGGTCCAGTTTGGACAGTATACTGTCAGCAATTGAAGCAAGAGCAGTTTCTTGCCCAGTGGCTAACTAGCTTTTGCCACAAGGAAAGCAAACTCCATATGGATTTTCTTTGATGCCCATCATCTACTCTGAAGTAAACTGATGCTGTCAGGAGTAGATGTGTCTCACTGTCATAAAAAGCCTTAAGGTATTAAACATAAATGACATATTCTGTAGGTCTTTGAAGTGTTTGAAGACCATCTATCTATCTAAATATATCTATCTATGTATGACCTTGAAAACATATCTAACATGAGTAAGTTTGATTATTATAGATGACTATTTATTAATCTGTATTTCTTAATTATGTATTACATTTTTCTTTTTTTTTGTTTTTTCATGCATTACATTTTTAAATGAACTGCATTAACACAATACCTTAAACATATATAAACTTTTAAAGGTAATCTATGACTGTACATACTCCTCCCCTTCTCGCTCCCAAGCCTATGTATAGTTTTAAACACACTGTAACCCCTTCAGAGGCTTTTTTGTCTGGATCTGTTTTTACTGAGCATCTATATTGTTTTTTGATCCCATGAAACAAATCTTAAACTGCTATGTCAGCCACTGCCAGTGTAGCTTAGCTTAGTGTCTGGTGGTAGTGCATGGCGGCTGGCTGTTCCTACAGGCAGCTGCAGGGAGATGCCTCTCTGTATCACCACCCACGTGAGAGACTGCTGGAACCTGCTGAGCGACTTAGCTCATGGCATGCTGTCAGGGCTCAGGTTAGTGGCTCAAGTCTGCAGAGAGTGGCTGGGAGATGCTTCTCAGCACTGCGGCCAGCATGAGAGACAACACCAGAAAGCTATGCCTGGCTCCATTTCTGCGCGTCTAGAACTCTTTCCCAAGCTCTCTCAGGTTTTATGTGGATGTCGGTGCAGGATGTTTGAGCACCATTTGTAGGCAGAAGTTTGGGCTTGCAGGACAGAAACTTCTACCTATAGTGATCAAATACTGTTGTGATCTATGAGCTATACAGGCTTTCCATGCCCATTTCCTCTCCTGTTTTTCTCCTCTGTTGCTACTCTTTGTAAGTGTTCTTCCTCTTGCAGATGGATGGTGTCTGAAGCACCAGTGGTTTAACCGACTGCCCTGGGCATGGCTCAGCATTATCACAGGGCAGCTCTTAGCATCCTGAGCTTCTTTCCTTCCTGTGCTCATGTTCCTCTCTGCTTATGAGAGCACACGTGGTCACAAGAAGAGCAGACCAGAAGTGTCATGGAGTTAATATTCCCAGAAACAACACCCACTAAGGAAGGGACAGGGACTCCTCATTTTTCTTGTTGCTCAGTGGCTGTGTCACAGAGAGTTTCTGTAGACCATCTACTGAGGTGCCAAACAGAAAGGAGCTCAATTTGTCCACCTGGTGAAGTCTTATCATTAACACATTGTTACTGGCTTCCTTCCCTGCTTCTTTCCCACTCCCTCTCCTGCCTACTCTGTCTCCAAATAAACCAACTGGCCTTCAAATCCTTGTCTCAAGCTCTGGTGTGTGAAAAACATAAACCAAGACATAGCTTAAGAAGGAACGTGTCAAACATCTCAGAAGACACAGAGAGAATTGCAGAGTTGGGAATAAGAGGAAGATCTGTTCATGCATGTACCACAACACACACTCTTGTGGGAGCACAGAGCAGTGTTTAGCTGGCTCCCCACTGTATTTGCAGCACCTAAGAGTCTGCCGGCATATTGCTCTCAAAAATGTAAATAGGCTTTCTAGCTGGCTTCTAAGGTCTTTCAAACAGTAAAATAACAGTTATCCCAAATGATATCAAAGAAAAAACTGGGATTATGAAAGAGGAATAGAAATAAAATAAGGAAAATAAGCTCTGTTTCCCTTTACCCACAAAACACTCCTGATACCAATTGTGTGGGAGGTTTTTCCATAGCAACAAACTCTCCAACTCTAGGTGCTCTACAATTCTATTCAATTCTGGCACCATCCACCCAGAGTTAACCTGACACTCTATAAACTGAAGGACTCAGTCTCACAGGACTGGTCTGCCTACCACATCTGACACCAGTCAGGTTACCCATACTTTTCTCCAACTTAACTACAAATCAGGGCTTTGCACAGTGCTGTTAAATAGCTTACAAAAGTCAGTGAAACATTTATTTGCCAGTTCATTAAAGTATATCATTAAAAAAAATCTGCCAGATATCAGCATCTAGAATTACAAGCATCTCAAACCAGATGCTTAGACACCAATGTAAGAACACAGTAACAGCCAAGACATTATGTACCCAGTAGAGCCCAGCAATTCTACTGCAGTAGGCCCTGGGAAATGCAACAGAGCTGAAGCACAAGACAAGGAAAAAAATAAATCCATTTATGAAAACACAAACAGTGGGAGGAAATGAATAAAACAGTTTCAGAACTAAAAATGGAAATAGAATAAATAAAAACCCAAACTGAGAGAAACATAGGAATGAAAAATTTAAGAATTTGACCAAGAAGCCCAGAGGCAAGCCTCACCAACAGAATACAAGAGATGGAAGAGAGAATCTCAGGCATTGAAGAAAAGACAGAAGAAATTGATACCTCTGTCAAAGAAAATGTTAACTCTAAAAAATTCTAGACACAAAACATTCAGGAAATCTAGGACACTATGAAAAGACAAAAACTAAAACAAATAAAGAGAGGAGAAGAAACCTAGGTCAAACCCACAGAAAATGTTTTCAACAAAATAATTGAAGAAAATTTTCCTAACCTAATGAAGGAGATGCAGCATACAGAACATCATATAGGTTGGGCCAGAAAAGAAAGTCCCCTCAGCACATAATAAAACACTGAACATGCAGAACAAAGAATATTAAGACTTTCAGGGGGAAAAGATCAAGTCACACATACAAGCAGTTCTATTAGAATAGCATCTGATTTCTCAATGAAGACTCTAAAAGCCAGAAGGGCCTGTACAGATGTTCTACAAAATTTAAGAGACCATAGATGCCAGCCAAAAATACTATATCTGGCAAAACTTTCAATCACCATAGATACAGAAAGAAAGACATTCTATAATAAAGCCAAATTTTAAGCAGTATCTATGCACAGATCAAGCCATACAGAAGGTGCTAGAAAGAAACTTCAACCTGAAGAGGTTAACCATACAGAAGAAAACACAGGAATAAATAATCCCAGGCCAGAAAAATCGGGGGGGGGGGGGGTAACACACTACAACAACAAAATAACAGGAATCAACAAACATTGCTCATTGATAACTCTCAACATCAATGATCTCACTACTCCAATAAAAAGACACAGATGGACAGAATGAATGTGAAAACAGAACTATGGTAGTTGGAAAGAAAAGGGCCCCCAAAGGGAGTAGCACTATTAGAAAGTGTGGCTGTGTTGGAGTAAGTATAGCCTTGTTGGAGGAAGCATGACACTGTGGAGTCAGGCTTTGAGGCCTCAGATATGCTCGATACCACCCAGTGTCTCAGTTCTCTTCCTGTTGCCTGTGAGTCAAGAAGTAAGAACTCTCAGCTACCTCTCTAGCACCATGTCTGCCTGTATGCTGCCTTGCTTCCCACCATGGCATTAATGGACTGATCCTCTGAACTGTAAGTGAGCCACACAATTAAATATTTTCTTTTATAAGAGTTGCCATGGTCATGGTGTCTCTTCACAGCAATAGAAACCCTAATTAAGACAAGAGTCCATCCTTCTGATGCATCCAAGAAATATACCTTAACATCAAGGATATACGCCACCTCTGGGTAAAAGAATGGAAAAGATATTCCAGGCAAATGGACCTAAGATATAAGTAGCCATTTTAATATCCAACAAAATAGACTTCAAAACAAAACTAACTGAAAGAGATAGGGAAAGACACTACACACTCATCAAGGAAAAATCCACCAAGAGAACATTACAATTCTTAACATCTATGAACCAAACACAAGGGCACCCAAGTTTGTAAAATAAACATCACTACAGTTTAAATCACATATTGACCATCACACAGTGATATTGGATGAATTCAGTATTCCACTCTTGCCAATAGACAGGTCATCCAGACAAAAACTAAACAGAGAAATGCTGGAGCTAAATAATATCATAAACCAAATGGACCTAACAGATACTACAGAACATTTCACTCAAACACAAAAGAATATACCTTCTTAGCAGTTCATGGAACTTTCTCCAAAACTGACCACATACTGGGATATAAAGAAAGTCTTAACAGATACAATAAAATTGAAATAACAACCTGCCTCTTAGCTGACCACCACAGATTAAGGCTGGATATCAAAAACAGAAACAACAGAAAGCTTGCAAACTTATGGAAACTGAACAACTAACTCACTACTGAATGAAAAATGGTAAAGACAGAAATTAAGAAATTTAAAACTATTTAGAATTGAATGAAAATGAATACACAACATACCCAAACTTATGGAACAAAATAAAGGTGGTTCTAAAAGGAAAGTTCATAGCACTAACTGCCTACATTAAAAAAAAAATTGGAAAGATCTCATACTAGTAACAGCACACTGGAAAGCTCTAGAACAAAAAGGAGAAATCACACTCAAAAGAAGTAGATGGCAAGAAATAACCAAACCCAGTGCTGAAATCAATAAAGTAGAAACAAATAAAAACATGCAAAGAATCAGTGAAACAAAGAGTTGGTGTGTAATGGAGGCTTTTCTCTGTCCTTCCCCATCTTGCAGCCATTTCCAAATAATCAGAGACATATTAATTATATATGTTTGACTGATGGCTCAGGCTTATTATTAGTTAGCGCTTACATTTAAATTAACCCATATTATCTATGCTTTACCACATGGTTCATGTCTTGTCACCTCATTTTCTATACATCTTGCTTCCTTGGGTAGCTGGCTGGTGTCAGCTGACTCCACCTTCCTTCTTCCCATCATTCTCAGTTTGGCTTTCCCACCCAGCCTTATTCTGCCTGGCTATAGGCCAAACCAACCATTATTTATCAACCAATGAGAACAACACATATTCACAGTATACAGAAAGACCATTCACAGCATTTCCCCTTTCTGTCTAATCAAAAAGGAAGGTTTTAACTTTAATATAGTAAAATTACATATAACAAAAAAAACTAGTTATATCTAGTCTATTTGTATTTGGCAAAATTAAAGAAAATACTCTATCATCCACATTGGGTGCCAGATGAAGCACGATCCTAATTAGTCTCTATGAGATCTCAGACTAAATGGGTGGGATCCTGTCTCTACAAATCCTCAGAATGAATGGGCACAATTCTGTCTCCACCCACTTTATATCCCTATCTTCAACCTCCCTAGTGCTAGGATTAAAGGCATGCACCTCCCAAGTGCTGGGATCAAAGGCATGAGATCCCAAGTGCTGTGATCAAAGGTGTGAGCCACTACTGCCTGGCCTCTATGGTTAACTAGTGGCTAGCTCTGCCCTCTGATCTCTAGGCAAGCTTTATTTGTCAGAACACAAACAAAATATCATACAACATCAGTGCTTTGGGAAAACCAATAACATTGACAAACTCTTAACTAAATTAACTAAACAGTAGAGAAAGAAGATGCAAACTAGCAAAATTATAGATGAAAAGGGTGATATAAGACACTGAAGAAATTCAAAAAATCATAATGACATACTTTAGAAACTTGTAATTCACTAAACTGGAAAATCTAAAAGAAATGAATAATTTCTTTTTTTAATTAAGAAAAAATGTTTTATTTGTTTTACATACCAAAGATCTCCCTCTTCCCTCCTCCCAACCCCCGGCCTCCCCCTCCCAATCCACTCCTATTCCCTCCTACAAGAAGGTAAGGCCTCCCATGGGGAAGTACATTTAGTAAAGGCAGGTCAAGCCCCTCTCCCTGCCCCAAGGCTGTGCAAGGTGTCTCATCATAGAAGTGGGCTCCAAAAGGCCTGCTCATGAACCAGGGATGGACTCTGATCCTACTGCCAGGGGGCCCCCCAAGCAGATCAAGCTACACAACTGTCCCACTATGCAGAGGGCCTAGTCCAGTCCCATGCAGGTTCCACAGCGGTTGATCTAAATTTCATGAGTTCCCATTAGTTTGCTTTGGTTGTCTCTGTAGGTTTCCCCATCATGATCTTGATGTCCCTTGCTCACAGAATCCTTCTTCTCTCTCCTCGGCTTGACTCTGGGAGCTCAGCCTGGTGCCTAGCTGTGGATCTCTACATCTGCTTCCATCAGTTACTGGAGAAAGGCTCTATGATGACAGTTAGGATATTCACCGATCTGATTACTATGGTAAGCCAGTTCAGGCACCCTCTCCACCATTGCTAGTAGTCTAAGCTGGAGTCTTCCTTGTGGATTCCTAGGAACTTGCCTAGCATCTGGAAGAAATGGATAATTTCTTGATATATATCCCCTACAAAAGTAAAATCAAGATCAGGTAATTTTAACAGACCTATAACTCCTAGTGAAATGGAAGCAGTCATTGAAAGTGTCCAACAACAACAACAAAAGCCAGATGGTTTTAGCACAGAATTCTACCACACTTTCAAAGAAAAATTAATGCCAATACTCCTCAAATTTTTCCACAAAATAGAAACAGAAGAAACATTGTTCATTTTATGAGACCACAGTGACCCTGATACCTAAACTACATAAAGACCCAACAAAGAAAGAGAATTACAGACCAGTTTCCCTAATGAACATAAATGCAAAAATTCTCAATAAAATAGTTGCAAACAAAGTCCAAGAACACATCAAAAAGATCATCCATCTTGACCCAGCAGGCTTCACCCTGAGATGCAGGAATAGTTCAACATACATAATTCAATAATTGTAATCCACAATATAAATAAACTGAAAAACAAAAACCACATGATCATCTCATTAGATGCAGAAAAGGCCTTTGACAAAAATCCAACACCCCTTCAAGACAAAAGTCCTGTAGAGATGAGGGATGTAAGCGGCATACCTCAACACAATAATGGCAGTTTACAGCAAGCCTACAGCTAACATCAACTTACATGGAAAAAAACTCCAAGCAATTCCAGTAAAGTCAAGAACAAGACAGGGTGTCTACTTTCTCCAAACCTATTCAACATAGTACTTGAAATCTGAACTAGTTGAATAAGACAACTGAGGGAGATCAAGGGGATACAAATTAGAAAGGAAGAAATTACTATCTCTATTTTCAGATGGTATGAGAGTAAACATATGTGACGATAAAAATTCCACTAGAAAACTCCTACTGATAAACACTTTCAGCCAAGTCACTGGATACAAAATTAACTCACAAAAATCAGTAGCCTTCCTATATACAAATGACAAATGGACTGAGAAAGAAATCAGGAAAACAATACCCTTCACAACAGCCTCAAAAATACATAACATCTTGGAGTAACTCTAGCCAAACAATTGAGAGACTTGTATGATAAAAAGTTTAAGACATTGAAGAAAGAAATTGAAGAAGATACCAGGAGATGGAAAGATGTCCCATGCTCATGGACCAGTAGGATTAATATAGTAAAAATGGTCATCCTACAATAAGAAATCTACAGACTCAATACAATCCCAATCAAAATTTCAACATAATCCTTCACAGATCTTGAAAGGACAATTTTCAGCTTCATATGGAAAAACATAAACAAAACAAGATAAAAAGAAAAACAAACAGGATAGCTAAATCAATCCTAAATAATAGAAGAACTGCTAGAGGAATCACCATCCCCAATCTCAAATTGTACTACACAGCTATAGTAATAAAAACAGCATGGTATTGGTACAAAAACAGATATGTCAATAAATGGAATCAAATTGGAGACCCAGACATAAATCTTCACTTCTATGAACACCTGATTTTTGATAAAGAAGTTATAAATACACATTAGAAAAAAAGACAGCATCTTCAACAAATGGTGCAGGTCAAACTGGATGTAGAAGGATGCAAATAGACCCATATACTTATCAGCCTGCACAAAATTCAACTCCAAATGAATCAAAGACCTCAACGTAAGGTAAGATATACTTACTCTGATAGAAGAGGGAATAGCAAATAACCTTGAACTCAATGGCACAGGAAAAGACTTGTGAACTGTGGGAGGCCAGCTCCCACCTTTTCAATGGTTCTTTGGAGAATGAGAGAGGGGTGAGAAAATATTAGATTGAAAGATAGTGAAGAGGAGAAAGACAAACACAGGATAGCTTTGGGAGGACCTGGGTCAATACCCAGTGGCCTTTTCCATTTATTCAAAAAGGCTTTTTATATCAATGCCAAGGGGAGGGGCAAAAGACCTCCCCCTTGCTAGATCAAAGCACACTGCACAGCCAGATGTAGACCCTTCCAAACACCTGGTAACCACATCTGTGGTCAAATCATCCCTTTATGCAGCCCTGCTGGGTAAAGCAAGCTCTAATTCTCAAACCCTGAGTAATTTGGGCCTCCACACTTAACAGAACACCAATAGCACAGGCATTAAGATCAACAACTAATAAATGGGACCTCACAAAACTGAAAAGCTTCTGCACACCAAAGGACACCATCTTTCAGATAAAATAGCAGGCTATAGAATGGGAAAAAGTTTTCATAACTATACACATCTGATAGAGGGCTAATATCAAAAATATATAAAGAACTCAAAAAACTAAATATCAAGAAACCAAATAATCCAATTAAAAAATGGGGTACAGATCTAAACAGAATTTTCAAAAAACAAAACTCAAATGGCTGAGAAGCACTCAAAGAAATGTTCAACATCCTCAGTTACCAAGGAAATGCAAATCAAAGCTACTTTGAGATTCCATCTTATACCTGTCAGAATGGGCAAGATCAATAAAATAAATGACATCTCATGTTGGCAAGGATATGGAGTAAGAGGAATGAACACTTGTTCATCACCAGTGGGAGTGCAAACTTGTACAGCCATTGTGGAAATCAGTGTGGCGGTTCCTCAGGAAGATGGGAATCAATCTACCTCAAGATTCAGCTATATCATTCTTAGGCTTATACTCAAAGGATGCTTCGTCTTACCACAGAGACAGTTTCTCAACCATGGTCATTGCTGCTCTATTCATAGCCAGAAAGTGGAACAATCTAGATGTCAGTCAACGGATGAATGGATGAAGAAAACATGGTACATTTACCCAATGGAATATTACTCAACCATTAACAAAAATGAAATCATTCAATTCACAGGTAAATTGATGGAACTAGAAAAAGTCATCCTGAGGGAGGTAACCCAAGCCCAGAAAGACACATATGGTATATATTTGCTTATATGAATATGTTAGCTGTTAAGTCAAAGATAAGCAAGCTACAATCCATAGAATCACAGAGGTTAAGTATAGAGGAAGGGACTCGGGGAAGGGACAGCTATCCCTAGGGAAAGCAGATAGAGATAATTCTGGATGGATGGTGGGCGCTGGATCAAACAAGGAGGGAGATGAGGAAGGTAATAGGGAAGGGAAAGCTAAAATTAAGCACCATTTGAAGGTTATTTATAAACCTAATACACTAGAGGCTTCCTAAAATATATACACATATGAAGGTGATCTAAATGAAATCACCAAGTAACAGGGGAAACAGAGCCTCAACTGGACATCTCTCATCACCAAATGAAACTTCAGTACCAGGAATGGATTACATCCAATCAAGTTATTGGACAAAGGGGTCCCCTGGGAGACAAAAAAAGGAGAGATGCTGTGGATATCGCTCTATATAAATAAAATGCTGATTGGCCAGTAGCCAGGCAGGAAGTATAGGCGGGACAAGCAGAGAAAAGAATTCTGGGAACAGGAAGGCTGAGTCAGAAGACACTGCCAGATGCTTCCATGAGTACCAACATGTAAGATACTGGTAAGCTACGAGCCATGTGGCAAGGTATAGATTTATAGAAATGGGTTAATTTAAGGTGTAAGAACTAGATAGGTAGAAGCCTGAGCCATTAGGCCAAACAGTTTAAATAATATAAGAGTCTGTGTGTTTATTTTGTAAGTGGGCTGCGGGACTGCCGGGGTTTGGCGAGAGCTGGAGAAACTCTCCAGCTACAGAAAGATGTAATGATATTTGCTCTGCCCATGACCTTGGGCTATAAGGCCTGAAGGAGGCAGTGCTTTGGGCCCCTTCTCCCTGCTGCCTGCTTCCTGGTCTGATTGGACTGCCAGGTGGATTCGCTTCAGGTCAGAACAGAGGACAACTTCAGCTGTTCACTTGGCTCTGTATTTGTGAGTGTATTTCCTCAATTTATATCTTAATAAATCCCTATTACCCATTAAATAGACTCACATGGATTGATCTTAATAAACCAGGCTATTGCAAAGGCTGTATAGGTTGCTCTCCATAAACAGACACTAAGGTCCTATTGCTGAAAATAACACCATTACAACTCATTGGACACAAAGTTGAGCTGGTGCCTACATAGAGCCTTCACCCCTACTGGATAGTGTTTTGGGTACCAGAAGGTACTCTACAGGCTACCAACAGAGGAATGTGAACACCAACCCAGCTGCAAACCCTTCAGTCTACAACAGTGCCCTGCCAGCAAGACACACCAGTGCAATGGTGGCACAAAGCTTGTAGGAGTAACCAACCAATATCTGATTTGACTGAAGGCCCACTCCATGAGATGGAACCCATCCCCAGTGCTGCTAGGTGACCAAGAACCTGAGATTGGATAGCCCAGCGACCTAAGGGGAAACCAAATACTGCTGTTTAACAAAAGAGACATAGAGATAAAACGACTCCTAATGACCTTCTGCTAAATTCATAGAACAGTGCCTTCCTCCTGCAAGCAGATGGGAACAAATACAGACACCAGGCGATACGCAGAGAGTGAGACCTTGGAACACTCAGCCCTAAATGGATGTCTCCATCACATCCCTCCTCTCAGGACTCAGGGAACCCTGGGCAAGAGCCAGAGAGGATGGAGGACACCAAGGAAAGAGGCCTTCAAAACACAGAAGGACAGATGCACATAGGAACTCATAGAAACTGAGGCAGCATGCACAGGGCCTGTAGTGGTCTATACCACATGGGGTCCTAGAGCTGAAAGGAGAAGTGGACTCCAAGGGAGTCTCATTGAGGGAAAAAAAGCCACTCTTAAGGGTAGACTGCATGCCCAGCAGGAGAAGGGACAACAGAAAAACAAATTCAACAGCATCTTTGGAGGGTCCTTGTCTCAAAATGTCTTCTCAGGATTGTCTTGATTAATTATTAATTTTTTTAACTTTTATTTTTTTTATTTATTTATTTACTTTATAACTCTTCTGCTTTGCATATGTATTATGGCTTCCAGTTTTGCATTTTCAATGGGATTCCTGAATGTTTCTTATGCCTTGGTGTGTGCAGAGGTGGTGCGGTGGGGTAGGTGAGGGGAGTGGGGGGTGGGGGTGGAGGTGGGGGAGTGTTTTTCTTCTGTTCGTTTTGTCCTATTTCAATGTGTTTGTTTTTGTTTTATCTTATTATATTTTGTCATTATCCCTTAGATTTTTTGTTTGCTTTCTAATGAAAGGCAAAAAGGGAGTAGATCCAGATGGGAGGGGAAGTGGGGAGGAACTGGGAGGAGTCGAGGCAGAGAAATTGTAATCAGAATATACTGTATGAAAATAAAACCTATTTTTAATTTCTGGGAAAGGAAGTCAATTTTGAGGAAATAAACTGATAAAAATATAAGGCTATTGATAACTAAACCATTTACATAAGTTATAATAGAATAAGCCCTCTAAAGACCCAAATACATACCGTAGAACTGGTGTTTCAAATCAACCAAGAATTCATTTCTTTTTGTTTGTATTAGGTAGCCTGCTAGGAAAAAACAATCAAAAGCTCTACCTCATAAACTGCATTAGATTCTAGAGAAGCCAAGATTTAAACATGATAAATTTTGATGAAGAGACATTAAGTTCAAAGACACAGACAGGCTTATGGATAAAATGTTAAAAGAAAATATGATAATTCAAACAGTAACCAAAGCAACAAAAATAGTGGTCTAGATATCAGACAAACTGTTTTACATTTTTAAAAAAAGGAATGGGGTGTAGCTTAGTGATAGAGCAACTGTCCACGATGTACAAGGTCCTGGTTTGACCCCCAGCACTGAACAAAAAGTAACACAGAGAAAGAAGGACTTTTTAGAGTGAAGGGAACAATTTCTTAGGAAGCTACAATTACAAACATCTAACACCAAATACACGAAGGAACAGCTGCCAGAAAGAAAGGAATAGACGATCCAACAATGATGACTGTTCAATGCCCCACTTTTAGTAACAGACCCTAAGGAGATGGATTAACACTGCAAATCAACTAAACAGAGCAGATATCTATCAGGACATCCCTCTCAACAACAGAACTCCGTGTAAAATGGTCAGGCAATTCCTCAAAATACTTCAGCATATTTTGTATGTATGGGCATTTCGAGGCCATAAAAATGATTTAATACTACATATTAGTAATGGTTCTACAACTCTGTGAATATACTAAAACCCACTCAATCTTCTCTTCCAAAGGGGAAATTTATGTTATGTAAATTATAGCTCCATTCAAGCTCTTATAAAAATAAACAGATGGAGACAATATGACAGTCCTCTCATTTGTTAGGGTTTGTGGAATATGAGTGTTATTGTTTAACTTTTAGGTTATAGTGAAAGTGAAGGGATGCTGAGACAACATGGAAAGAACATGTTACTTCCTTACTCCCTGTAGCACAGACAAGTGGTGTTCAGTAAAATGTTTCCCGTGCTCCCCTAAGCTTCCCAGCCTCCTTGATGAGTATATTGGTCTCATGTGACTAGTTCAGGCCAATGAACTATGAAAGTGATATTTGGCACTTCTAGGAAGCCAAGGTGATCCAAAGCTATTTATGCTTCCTTAGTCTCTCTTTCCCTGATAAGAA
Organism: Peromyscus eremicus; assembly: GCF_949786415.1. Classification (NCBI taxonomy): domain Eukaryota; kingdom Metazoa; phylum Chordata; class Mammalia; order Rodentia; family Cricetidae; genus Peromyscus; species Peromyscus eremicus. The sequence continues at coordinate 114,148,525 of NC_081419.1, read as the reverse complement.
TACCTTGGAACACAAAGGAAAAGATGGCTATAGTACTGGACAGAGGGAGTGTGGCATCAATGAAAAAAAAAATACTAATTACCCCGATTAGGTAGAATGTTTTGGCATAGAATGGTTAGTAATAACCCAGTGGGCTTTCTTGTTGGAACATACCTATACTCAGCACACTGACTGTGAAGGAAGGTCATGGTAAGGTTTAAGATCAGCTTGGGCTACACAGAGTTCAAGGCCTGCCTGAGCTAACTAGCATGCTCCTGTCTAAAGAAAACCTAAAGGCTGGGGATTTTCTTGCCCAGCATGTGCTAGGTCCTGGTTTCAAACCTGAGCATGGGGTAGGGGCTGGGTATCCAGAAAAAGTGGGAAAAGAATTTTAAAATGTTTAAGATCCTAGAATGGTGTCATACTTTGTAAGTACAAATCAGTAGAAGTCATTACTGAGAAAAAGTGAGTAGAAACAAAGAAAGCTATAATCTACAAAACAGAAAGGAGGGAAGAAAACATCAACAATAGATGTGTCCAACTACTTCAAATAACAACAGGAAAAAAATGGGATAGGGTCTTTTTAAAACCTAGCCAACAGTTATTTGTGCTACTATTTATAGGCACTATGCCTATATCACTCATCCTCACAGTGATTATGTAAGAGATATCATGTTTCTTTGTAAAAGGGGGCAGGTGGAGGAGGACTGGAGTGAAAGCGACTTCTGGACAAATGCTACAATCATGGACTCACAACAACTTTGGCGGCCTGCAGAAAATCAAGACAGTCAATATGCCAGCATGGATGGGGAAGGCACATGAGTCCCCACCCTTAGCTGGGGAACTACCGACAGTGAGGAGTGTGGGAGTCCTTTTCTTTAGGGTCTGGTCCCTGGTAGGGTGACCAGGCTCCAGTAGTTGGTCCCACATCCTTGTACTAATAGGACTCAATGGGTTATATATAAAAAAAACAAAAACAAAAACAAAACAGAGCACATGAACGAGGAGGGAAACATGGTGAGGAGAGTTTAGAGAGTTGGAGGGAAAACAAGGATGAATATGATCAAAATACATTAAATGCATGTCCTAGTTAAGGTTTCTATTGTAATGAAACACCAGGACCAAAAGCAAGTTGGGGAGAAAGGGGTTGATTTGGCTTACACTTCCACATTTTAGTCTATCATTGAAGGAAGCCAGGACAGGAATTTGGAGGCAGAAGCTGATGCAGAAGCCAGGGAGGGGTGCTGCTTACTGGCTTGCTCATCATGGCTTGCTCAGCCTGCTTTTTTTTTTTTTATAGAGGTACTCAGGCTATCAAGAGACTTGATGCCCACCACAGACCTGAAACTAAATAGTAATGGAATGGTAAAAGCACAAACATCTGAGCCAGTTTTCTTACACAAATTAGGAATATCATGTCTCACCTTCACCACAGATCCAAGTTTCAAGGAAATATGGCAATTCAAGACGCTGCAGAGAGGCCCATCATTTGATGGGCAGCTGTGTCATGCTGCAGGAGGAGCAGAGGCTGTGTGAATATCCACAGCAGAGTGCCTGATTAACATCTCAACATTGGATGGCATCTCCCTTTCTCATAAAAGTCAGTACACCACAAATACCCTTTATTTTAGTAAAGATTCCCAATAGCTTGCTATCTGCTGTAAACTCAGCCTCACAGTTATGCAAAACTAAACTGTGCCCGAGCAACCAAGACAGCTGTTCTCTTACACGTGCCTCCACTAAAAAGCTGCTATTTTCCTCCTCTCAAAAAGTCAAGTCTTTGGGAGGAGGACAGGGGGACTCAGCAGGCAAAGTGCTTACCACACAGTGGTGCGGATCCCTAGAACCCCATAAAAGCTGAGCAAGTGTGGCAGCCCTCCTGTGGTCCTCAGCACACTAGGAGGTGGAAACTGGCTCCCCAGGAAGCTGGCTGACTGGCTAGACAAATCAGCAAGTTCTGGCACCAGGAAGACACCTTGCCTTAATATATGAAGTGAAGAGTGATGAAGGAGATCCAGAGTCAGCCCCCTGCCTCCACATGCGTGTATGTACACAGCTGTACACACGTGTGCCAACACAAACAGAAACAAAGCCGGTGGTGGTGGTGATGCTCACCTTTAATCCCAGCACTCAGGAGGCAGAGGCAGGTGGATCTCTGAGTTCTAGGCCAGTCTGGTCTACTGAACTAGTTCCAGGACAGCCAGGGCTACCCAGAGAAACTCTGTCTTAAAAAAATCAAAACAAAGAGCAGTGCCCCGGAGATCCCGTGTCTGTGTCTTGCTTCAACAGTGTTTGGATGGAGCAGACCCGGGGGCTCCCTCTGTTAGCTTCCATCTGCCTTTCAGTGTCTCCAGATGCAGCCTCTGGGACCATCTCCTCGCCACCTTCGGCTACTAGGACCAGCCAGCATCGTCTCTTCGAGGTTAGCTCCATACTGTGCATCAGCCATGAGCTCCCAGGTCCGTCAGAATTATTCCACCAAAGTGGAGGCTGCAGTGAAAAACCTGGTCACCTTGCACCTGCAGGCCTCCTACACCTACCTCTCCTTGGGCTACTATTTTGATCGGGATGACGTGGCTCTGGAGGGTGAAGGTCACTTCTTCCACGAATTGGCGGGGGAGAAGCGTGAGCAGCTGCTCAAGATGCAGAATGATCGCGGTGGCCCCGTTTCAGGATGTGCAGAAGCCATCTCAAGATGAGTGGGGTAAATCCCAGGAGACCATGGAAGCTGCCTTGGCCCTGGAGAAGAGCCTGAACCAGGCCCTCTTGGATCTTCATGCCCTGGCTTCTGCTCACACAGATCCTCACCTCTGTGACTTCCTGGAAAACCACTTCCTGGATGAGGAGGTGAAGCTCATCAAAAAGATGGGCAACCACCTGACGAACCTCCGCAGGGTTTCTGGGACACAGCCAGCACAGACCGGTGTGCCCTTGCCATCTCTGGGCGAGTACCTCTTCGAGAGGCTCACTCTCAAGCATGACTAGGAGGCCTCACCTTCCAAGGGGCTCCTCTGCTCTGCACCAGCCAGCCTCAGGACCTTCACGTGAACCTCTAGGCCGCTTTGTAACCGCTCTGGAGCCCCTCCCAAGTCTTGGGACCAAGTGAAAATAAAGCATTTTGAAATAGCAAAACAAAACAAAACAGAACAAAACAAATAGAAACATATATATTCGAGTACACCTCATACATGTACAAACACAAAAATTTAACTCTTGAGGAACTCTGTAAGACTAGACAATTTAATCTCTGTATATATTTATCACGTTTTGTTCCTATGACCAAAAAAAAAAAAAAAAAAAAAAACCAACGGAGAGAAGACTGATTTTCTCTCATAGTGTCAGAGTTTTATTTCTTGATCAGCCGTCTGAAATGGAGAGCAGAGTGCAGCAGCATGTGACAAAGGAAAAAGAGGTAGAGACCAGGGACATCTCAAAACCCTCCCCCTCTAGTCAGGCCCGAGTCTCACAACCTGCACCACCTCCTCCGGAGAGTCAGCCAGTCAGGATCCAATCACTTCCCCCAAAGCCCCATTACTGACAGCAAGCCTTCTTGAGACAGACCATTTCAGATTCAAATCATAACATAAAACTTTAATGCCAATTAACCTGAAGACCTGTCAGGAGCAAGGCACACTCTGAGCAGAAATCCATGGCTTCCGGAAGGGGACCAAAGCACGCCAGCCCTCACTCCCCTCACATGGGAGAAAGCTCTGAAACCTGGAGATGCCAACAGCAGAAAGAAAAGCACCAGGAACTGTTCTCACTCCAGCAACCTCCCAAGCAGACAGAACAATATTGGTGCGTACACAATACAGGGAAATAAATAGGACTTGGGAAGCCCTTGTGAGCTGGAGATGGGGCTCAGTTGATAGAGTTCTTGCCTAGCATGCTGGGAGCCCTGAGCCCTTATCCTCAACCAGGTAGGGTACCGCATGCCTGCAATACCAGCACTCAGAAAGCCAGAGGATCAGAAATTCAGTCATTCTCAGCTACCTATTGAGTTCGAAACCTGTGTTCCACAAACACATCACAGTGTGGACCCCTCATACCTGGGTGAGTCCTCCCCTGCTCATCTGACAAAATGCAGGGCGGGAAAACTAGAGCTTCTTTGGTCCCCAAAAACTTTCCCAGGACATTGCCCCATAAAGCAGTGATAGGCTCTCTTTCCAGAAGGATCAAGATCTTCCAGGATGGTCCGTGGAGATTATCAGGAAATGGTATGAGTCCAGAACTCACACCATAGACTCCCAAGTCAGTAACTGGGATCAATCCCAGAAAGTCAACTTCTTGAGAAAGTGAAACTAGGTTTGGGGTTCACACGTGTAAACAGGAGTCTGGGTTCTTTTCCAAGTCAGTCAATTAAATATAACCGCAATGCTACCCAAAAGTTTCTTGATTCTGTCTATTTTGGGGACTTAGTTTCTTTGCAACAAGAAAAATTTAGAAATATTCACAGGAGTCTGAAAAGGGTCAACAGTACTGAGTCATGCTGATTTCCCAGCACAAGGGAAATGTTGAGTGTTGTAGATGCTTCTCAGTATCTTTTCCTGTAGAGATCACCAATCCCCTAACCTGCTCTCTTCCCTACTCTGGCGTTCAGAATATGACATGGGTCACCCAAATCTCAACAAGAGCTCGCTGCCACTCTGCTGAGAAGAAATGCATGGCCAGCAACTTTCAACTCCACTTTGTAAAGGGCCTGTAAAACCAATCCATACTTTACCTTTGCATTAAAGGAGACCAAAGGGGCTGAGGGTGACACTGGAAAAGTCAGGGCATGGAGGCTGGCGGAAGCAATCTGGGGACCGCGGGGATCTCTTGACAGCAGAGAGATATGAATGAAGTGCTCAGTGGCTAGAGAGAGAGACTGCCCAGGGAGAGGTTCGGACTGCTTACTGGGGATGGGGGTCGGGATGAGGGGAGTCGATGCTCCTCCATGTTTCAGGAAATTGGGTGTCTCAGGTTCAGAGAAACTCGGACCACCCTGGATGTCCCAGAGACAGGGCAGGGTTGTGATAAAGGGCTCCCACAACCCAGAATTGGGAGTTGGCCACAGGAGAGGCCAGGGGCCTCAGAGACCTTAAGCTGGGGGGTCTCTGCTTGAGACACTCCTCCCTCGACCCAGTCTCTGCCACCACTGAGCAGTCAGTCACATCCCGGCTGAGGGGCTGAAGAATAGGTCTTCCCAGGGGGTGGGGTGTGGACCCTGGAGGGACTCCTCAGCCACAGGACCCTGCACCCAGCTCCACTTAGGGACAGACACCTGCGGCAGCCAAGATGGATTTTACTTTTTTTGTTTTGATACAGGGTCTCACTGTATGCCCAGGCTGGTCTAGAATCCGCTATATTGTCGATGCAGCCTTGAAATTCATAGCACCCCTCCTGCCTTACCCTACTTGGTGCTGGACTAGCTGACATCGACTTGAACTTGGTTCTTAATCAAATGTCAACATTAACTACATTTCAAACAGGTGAGCTCATTTTTTTTTTATAATCATAGATATTAAAAGAAAACCAAGCTTTTTCTTTTGAGCCACCAACCAGCTCCCAAATCATGACATGGAGATTTCTTATTAGTTATGAATGCTCGGTTTAGCTTAGGCTTGTTTCTGGCTAGCTCTTTTAACTTAAATTAACCTGTTTCTCTTTATCTACCTTTTGCCATGGGGCTTGTTCCTTTCCTTTCCTTCTGTGTGTCTTACTTTCCTGCTTCCTCCAGTGTCTGGCTGGCTGGTGGCTGCCTGGCTTCTTGCCCGGGCATGTCCTTCTCTCTCCCTCGTTCTTTTTTCATTCTTCCTCCTCTTGGTTTTCTTTCTCTAGAGCCTAGATTCCTCCTCCTACTTATTCTCTCTGCCCACCATCCCTGCCTATCCCTCTCCTGCCTAGCTATTGGCAGTTCAACTTTTTACTTGACCAATCAGGTGCCTTAGGCAGGCAAGGTGAAACAAATGCAACTCATTACACAATTAAACAAATGCAGCACAAACAAATGTGAAACATCCTTACATCATTAACAAAGTCAACAGAAACAAATGCAACACACCTTCGCATAAAGTAATATTCTGCAGCATGAACAAATGTAACACATCTTTGCTTAGTTAAAATAATATTCCACAACAATGGTATGTTAAATATATAACAATAAGAATAAACGTAAGTGTATAGTGAGACATATATTTGCTTTTCATTTATTCGTGTGTGTATGGTATATATACATGTTCATGTAGGCATGAGTGTGTGTGTGTGTGCCAGAGTAGTTCACTGATTTGGATAGGCTGGCTGCCCAGTAAGCCCCAGTGATCCTCCTGTCCCCATGCTTCTCCCCCAGTGCTGGGTTACAGAAGATCTAAGTGTGAGGAACCCAAACTCAGGCCTTCATATTTACACAGCAGATCAACAAGCCATCTCCTTGGGCCCTGTTCGGTTTTTGAGCACTCAGCAGTTACTAAACACATGCCAGCTTTTCACCACTGTGCCAAAGTAGCTGAGATAAGCAACTTATGAGGTAGATTTGTTGGCTCACCTTTTGGAAGTTTCAGACTAGGGTTGGTTGGTGCTATGGTTTTGGGGGTCTATGGCAAGATAGCATCACTGTGGAGAGTTTGCAGGGAAGACAGCTGCTCATCTCACAGCAACCAGGAAGAAATGGTGACAGGAAGGTGCAGAGGACCCAGTATGTATTCAAGGACACGTCTCCAATGATCTAATGCCTTACATTAAACTCTACTTCCTAAAGGTTACATACCTCCCAAGAGTGTCATTATGTGAAGACCAACCTTTCTTTTTTCTTTTCTTTTTGGTTTTTCGAGACAGGGTTTCTCTGTGTAGTTTTGGTGCCTATCCTGGAACTAACTCTGTAGACAAGGCTGGCCTCAAACTCACAGATATCTGCCTGGCTCTGCCTCCCAAGTGCTGGCATGCACCACCACCGCCCAGCTTGAGACCAACCTTTCAACACAAGAGCCTCTGGGAAGCATTTAAGATCAATCTTTACCCTCCTTTATGTTGCAGTTGGGAATTTAATCAATTACTAAATGACAAACTTGTCCATACCCACTTTTCCTCGCTCAATCCAGTCAGAAAGCCTCTTTAACATAAGCCCTATCACATACCACACACCGTATAACACACACTTAGTTTCACTTATTTACTGTGCACACACCACATAGGCATGGCATGCCAGAGGACAGCTTTGCAAAGTCGGTTCTCCTTCCATCTTTCCATGGCTGTGAGGCTCCAACTCAGGACATTAGGCTTTCATAGCAAAAAGGCCCATCTTTCCAGCACAACATATATATTTTATTACCAACACAGCAACAGGAAGCCCTTCAAGATTCCCAGGCGTAGGTTGTGGGTATAGCCAGTGATACAGTACTTGCCTAGCAGGAGAACTGAGGTTCTAGCCCCAGCACTGTTTTATCAAACAACTGATTGATTTAAGTTTCTAACTACAACATTAAGGAGCCAAAACTGGGTTTTTATGATTCAGTTTTCCCTCCTCAAAAAAAACCCTATTCTTCTGTAAGGTCTGTGTTCTTTTAAACCCTTGAAAGCAAAGGTAACCAATATTTCTGGGCACAGGTGACAGGCAAGTGTTTTGGTTGTGCCCTTTGCAACACATACCAATTCTCAACTTGCAGCCGAGCTGCAGTCTATCATAACCTGCAACATGGACATTTGCTATGAACGGATGAGAGTGGACTCTGGGTTTGTGAACTCTATCCTGAGAGCCCTTGAAATGAGCATTCCCAAGGGATCCCTTGAAATGAGCATTCCCAAGGGATCCCAACAATGTCCACTTACCACCCCTTTCCTCACTCTGCCTCTGAACAGGGTAGGTGCACCAGAGCGGGGGCTGGAACTCTGCCAGGACTGTGCCAGGGGAGCTAAAGCACCTGCCTTTCCAGTTCTGATGCTACTTCCGGCTCAGTACTGCCAGCAATCAGTCCCTTTCTGTGGGACTTGGCTTTCTCAACTGCAAAGCACAAGTGTTCTAACGTCTTATAACTCAAATTTCAAATGCTTGCAGTCTAGCTTCTCAGATGAGAAATTAAGGGCTCCAGAACAGAGAAAAAATGTTTTAAGGCCCTCCTATGTGCAGCAAGAATAGTATTGTTTGAATCTTATCTTTTTTTTCTTTTTGGTACTCAGGGAATTTCATCTGGCATGCCTGTTTTGATACAAAAACATCTGCTTCCTATTTTGGATGTTGGGTGTGTGCTTATGTGAAACAGACTATTCTAATTTTTATTTCATTAATCAGAAAATATTTGCTAAAGATGAAAATGAGCCATCTTCACCTTACTAAAGCATTTCAACGGTGTTCTTATACTCAAGCCTTGTTTAGATTTTGCAGAGAAGCAAAAGAACTGTCTGAGGTCAAGTGATTTGTCTTCAGAGAAAAGGAAGCAGGAAAGGGAAGTGTGTATCTGGTGAGATGGCCTAGCAGGTATGTGACCTTCAGCCAACGCCAACAGCCTGTGTCCAGTTCCTGAATCCCATAAGGTGGCAGGAGAAAGCCAACTCCCAGGAGTTGTCCTCTGAGCACCACCTGTGCCACAGCATGTACACACCCATAATGTAAAAATGAAGCCAGGTAGAGTGGTGTGAGACTATAATCCCAGCATCAGGGATGGAGGCAGGAGGATCAAGAGTTTAAGGCTTTCCTTAGCTACACAGTGACATGGTGGCTAGCCTGGGCTACATGACACAATTTCTCAAAAATAAATAAGACAATGATTCAAGTAGTACCTAACTGTTTACTAACCAGGCATCTAGTGTGAGCAGGAGGCAATTTCATGGAGGACCAATGGCATCATAACAGCAATCAATTCATTTTTGAAAGTCTCTTTAAAGCTTTCTAGATGAGAGCTAACATGTCACACTTACTACTACATGCCAGGCACTGCTCTAACTAGACAAGCTCACCACTCATCAGATCCTCACAAATCCTCCTGGGAGGACACCGTATCACCATGCCGATTTTACAGAAGAGGAAACTGAGGTCAAGTCACTCGCTCAAGGCCCAGGTCTTAGTTAGCTACTTTGCTAACTGGATGACCAAGCCTGTAGGTGGAGATTCTGACAAATGAATGTCGAATCTTCCAGAACCATTCAAATTACTTAACAAGCCTCTATAACACCTGACACCATTGTGCTGAGCTAGTATTTCCTAAAGCAAGTTCATGGTTTTGATAAGAGTCTGGAAGACTGGGGGAGGGGGGGCAGGGAACTTTCCTTGAGACTTACAGAGGTTCTGCGAAATAGTCACAGGTAAGATAGCCACTGAATTTTGCTTGACTCAGTTGTGCCAGCCATACTCACCCCTGGGAATCCTCTTACCTGCATGCCAACCCACACCTTCTATAATGCCTATTAATATTCTGTGTTAAGGCAGGCAGGCTTTCTAGGCTAGAAATGACAAACGTGATGCTATTCTCTGCTAAGTTGTGCACTAACATTTCTAAAGTTGGTTTATGTGTTCTGTAACTTACCAACGTCAACTAGTTAACGATAGAAGGGAATTCAGTGGGAAGGCCTGACTTCAGAACTCAGGCTAATCTTAACCACTATTCTGCAAGGCTATCTTGGCATAGAATGACAGCTAGATACTTCCTGGACTTGAGATGTACACTATCCCATAATGTGATGCCCCCTCAGTTTGGCTACAAATTCTTTTACCTCAAAATTCTACTTGTTCTCTAGGGCAAGTCCCCTCATCCCTAGCACACATCTCCTCCTAGTCCCCACAACTAACTGTTACAATTGTCCACATCCAACTACTGTTTTCCTTGGTACTCAGATTTCTGAGGTAACAGTCTACCTTTAATTCCAACTGAGTGACTGATCTTAGAACCCACAGCTAAATGTGCCTGATACTGCTTTGCTCACTGGAATTCCAGTGTCTGTATTTTTTCTTTCTCTGTGCTACTAGAACTATGGTTGTTATAGCAGTGTCAATGTAGGAGGTGAACATTTAGCTGAAGAGGTCAAACTTACTTGACATAAAGGAAACACTGTATAAAGTACAAAATAATACAAGTTCAAGTCAAGCTAGGAAAATCGAAAAGAACTTGGGCTGGATTGAAAAGACAGTTGAGCTGAGAGTACAGGGGACCTAGAATGTGGCAGGCAGGCAAATATGCAGGGACCAAGACTCTGAAACAGGATGGCCAGGCATATGCTAAAGACATAATCCCCCCAGTTCTTAACTCGTAACTGGCTAGGGTGCACAGAGTATGCTAGTATGCTAGCTTTTGCCACCAAGCTGGACTTTGGGGTGAAATTATTACTTTGGTCCATTGTTGGTGCCTTCTCCAGGGTGAGATGTTTTTCATGTCTCTACAATAGTTTACTCGACACTCAGAAATTTGCAAAGTATGCTGGGTGCCTCCCCTGAGACCAAGAACCAAACATGTAGTCTTGTATATGAGAATCCTGAGGCCAGAAACAGAATTGCCAGAAGCAGGGCCAGGGCTAATCCCAGGCCACATGACTCCCAGGCTCCTTTCTTGTATTTCTAGGCTTTGGTTACAAAGGCTGACATGTTCTAAGAATTTCCCTCTTCCCATTCTCCCATTCACAGGTAGACTCGGTAACTGCTCTTGACTCTCTGCCAAGCTGGTTCTGACAGACTAAGGGACATTGTGAAACATAATCCCCACACAACAGACTAGAAACAGGCTGGTTTAAACTTGCTACTTTGAAAATGTACTTAAGGAACTGGTGAAATGACCTGTTTCCAGCACCTGTGTAGGGAGGGTTATACCCACCTGTAATTCCAGCTCCAGGGAATTCAATGCCCTCTTCTGGATTCCGTAGGCACCTGTACTCTCGTGCATATATTTACACACATACACACAAATGACAAAAATAAAATAAATCTTAAAGGTAGAGCAACTTACAGAGCATGATCAAATCTGGGTTTTAAAAAGCTCATACAGTTTTTGTTTTGTCATATTTTATTTATATATATATATACATATATATGTATATATTTTAAAGCTCATAATATTTCCATATACTCTGTTCCTTTAAGAGCCTGATAATAAGTGTGGTGTATCACCTAGTCATCTTGATAAAAAGCTGTCAGTAACTCAACAGATAATCAAAAGGGACCAACTAAGGAATCTATGAATATGTGTGTAGCTCACCGAATTTTCAAGGTCAGTTTCACAAATTCTCTGGTTTTCTTCAGAAGCAGCCCCAATCACACTTCCAGAAAATTGATCCTAAAACTCATAGGAAATGAAATTTGAATCTCAGTAAATGTACCCTGGGAGGCTTGTTTTTTGAGATACCAAGGAATCAAATCTCCAGGCAAAATTATCTTGAGTCTTATGATCTCTGAGAATAAATGTAATAAATGCATATGACCTTTACCTAATTTTAATAAATAGGATGTTTTACATGTAAAGTTACAACTCAACATACCCTAGGTACCTAATTTGTCCCAGAGTATATTAGTTACTGTTTTGTAAAAATAAATAAATCACAGTGCTTAAATGACAAACATTTATGATCTGTTTCTGTGGCTTTGCTGGGTAATTTAACTCAAAGTCTCATGAGGCTGTAGTCAATGTCAGCAAAGGTTGCAGTCATCTAAGATGTCCCTAGTACTGGAGAACCTGCTTCCAGCATGGTTCCCTAACATTTCAGTTGGCAGGCACTCTCTGCTTCTGACCCCTTTAATCCTCTCCATGGAACTGCCTGGGTAGCCTCAAAATTCAACAGCTGGCTTGCCTCAAAGTGAGTGATTGAGGAGAGAAACAAGAGAGAGCAATGCCTTTTAATATCCCCTTCTGTCTATATTCATTTGATGCCTCAGATTTCAGGTACTCAAGAAGGAAACTGAAGCTCCATGTCTTCAAGAGAAATGTATCAATGTACAGAAATGTAGAACCAGCAGCTAGCAAGAGCATTAGCTTTTTACTTGTTGTAATGCACCAGGGGCCCACTACACTATTTTCTTCTCCTTCCTTTTTTCTCTCCCACACCAAATATCTAGCCCACCCCCAGATGTGTACTCATATTTTTTTCTTTCCTAGACATTCCAAGGTAAAATAATATTTAGTATTCTATCCCCACCTAAGAACTACATAATCAAAATAAAAATGGTAACATGTCTGCAATACATATATATAATACACTTACATATATACAATGTGTACATATGCATATCAATATGTACATTACACATATATAAACATATATACAATATACACAAATATTAATTCTTTTATTGTTGTTTCCACCTAGTGGATGAAAATGTTATGAAAGGGGATTAAAAAAAAAAATGTTTAATTCAAAGCCAGCGAGATGGCAGCAGGTAAAAGTGATTGCCACCAAGCCTGACCACCTCAGATTGATCCCAGGAACCTGTATGTTTAAAGGAGAGAACCAACTCTTGCAAGCTGTCATCTAACTACAACAGGTGTGGCCCCCTCTAACACAAAAGAATAAATAAGTGTAAATAATTAAAAAAATTAATATTTATTTCAGGCTGGAAAGCTGGCTCATCATTAAGAGTATTTGCTACTCTTGTAGAAGACCTAGGTTCTGTTCTCAGCACTCATGTGGCTGCTCACAACCAATTCTAACTCCAGTTACACACACACACACACACACACACACACACACACACACACACACACACTTGCGCGTGTGCACACAAACATAAGTGGCCCCCTAGTGGCCACTTCCTCTAGCCAGGCCCCATCTCCTAAAATTCCACAAACTCCCCAAACAGGAGCAGTGACCAAATGTTCCAACAAGAAGCCCTGTGGCACACTTCACTGCTTCCACATTTTCTGACCCTGAGATGACAAGACAGTAAACTTGGATTAGAATAATACTGCAATAGGTCTAAAATTAACAAAGGAAAGCCTGACCGTAAACAGTTTAAGCATTATACCAGGATTTTTACATGATTTGGCCTCTGCAATTCTTTAAAACGTTTCTTCTCTTAAGATAAAGCAGTGTAGAAACCCATGGTGATCCTACCTAGACCCTAGAAGTAAAAAACAAGAAGAAGAAGAAGAAGAAGAAGAAGAAGAAGAAGAAGAAGAAGAAGAAGAAGAAGAAGAAGAGGAGGAGGAGGAGTAGTATTCAGGTGCTTTTAAAATGAGGGAGGAAGAGCTGGGGATATGGCTCCATGGTTAGAGCACTGGCTGCTCTTGCAGAGGATCCAGGTTTGGTTCCCAACACCCACATGGTGGCTCACAATCACCCTTAACATTGTTCCAGGGGATCCAATGGCCTCTTCTGGCCTCTGCAGTTACCAAGCATGCACATGGTGCAAACATGCAGGCAAAAGACTCATATACATAAAACAAAACTTTAAAAACAAAATCAAAACTAACAACAACAAAAATAACACACCCAGGGAAAGGAGGTGGATCTGGTGAAGAGATGCTCTCCTACAATCCATAACAGCACAGTAGCTTTGGAGAATGTACTGACTCCTCGGGTCATCTAGATGAATAGCTAGGTGTGGTAGAGCATGCCTGTAATCTGAGCACTAAAGGCAGATGGAGCTCTGAGTTTGAGTCCAGCCTAGTCTACACAGTGAGTTCCAGGCCAGCTAAGGCTACATAGTGAGACCTGTCTCCAAAAACAGACAAACAAGAAAAGTGTAAGAAATAATTTTGGCTTCAGTGTCTGCAGCAGTCACTAGGAAAAGTGTTTTCACTGTACTGCACAAGAACTCCCCGGAACGTAGCAATTCATCCCTCCTCTCACCTTCACAGCTGTGATCCTCCCGCAGAGATAACAAAGGACCAGAAGGCAGAAAGGTACAGAACGCTAGTGTGAGCAATGTTTTCCTACCAAATTATACATTTACACATGCACACATATTTCTAGGTTCTTCCTCCCACCCCCAAGGAAAACATTTCCTTTGTTTTCAGGCTGAATCTGCAAAGATGCCCAAATCACTAGGTAACAGTATCCTTACATAAATAGAACCAATGAGAACCTGGAACAGTTACTGAGCCTGGATTAGTATTAGATTGCTAGCAAATGGCTTAATATGCTGCTTCTTGCTTCAAACTGTAATAATTTAGATGTGAAAGTTACTCATTTCTGATGAAAATTCTGGAATTCATTACAATTGAATAAAATAATATTTATTGTTTTTTTCCTTGTGACATGACATCATTTAGTTTTGCTAGCTCTCCAAATGACACAGTTGCAGAACCTCTTTCAGCTGGCCTTGCCTGAAAACAATAAAAACAAAAGATATTAGATATAGGTAAGGCCCACCCAGCACAACCCCAATCATGTTATGCATAATAAAACATACCCTAAGTTAATCAGCAATGGACCACAAACAGAAACACAAACCCTCTAAGAAAAGTGATGCCTTAATAAGGTTACCTGAGAGTCATGGTATTTCCATCCTATCATGTGGTAGATCTGGTATGTGGCAGGTATGGAACCATCTTCATTTCTGTACATTTCTAAAAAGACACACACGGTTAAATTCTGGAAACAATCAGGTGAGAAGAAGTACCCACTCAATAATAATCACCTACTTCAAAGAGAAATGGGTACTAGGATAGCTGCAGGACTGAGAATGAACGCCTCACTCAGGAAGTCTTAACACAGAAAAACGACATGGTGGAAACAAGAGCTGTTTGCAAACAGATACAGAGATATAGGCTCTGTGTTTTGAGAGGAAAAAAAAACCATGAAGTCTGGCAATACCTTACAAGAAGGAACTGGCACTGTGCAGCAAACACCACTCAGCACAAACCCCTCCATGAGTGCAGGTAGAAAGAGTGGGTGGCTCACCTCTGTAAACCGCTGCAGCTGCCAGCATCGTGTCTCGGTGCAGCAGAGCTTTTCTGTTCCAAGAACAGTTGCTCTCACCCATACCTAAAAATAGACGACAGTTTGAGAAAATACTGCAAATACCCTGGCAGCTCAGTATAAAGACATGATACATCTTAGCTTATCCAACAGCATACCTATCCTCAGTCTCATCCACCTTTAGATTATAGCGAGGCTGTTTACTGACTGAAGCAAAACTGCTTGAAGCCTCTTCATTAGTAAGTCAGGTAAGAAATTCTCAGGAGGGAAGCCCCAGGATGCTTCTTCCCACAACAGCCACAGTCTATAGTAAGACAGCTCAGCAAATGCCACTGACTCTAGATGGGTCACAAACACTGACAAGTGCCTTTCAAAGAAAGAAACACAAACTCTTACACCCCTTCTAGTTCTGACGCTGTGACAACGCCTCCCTCCTTGTAAGCAGCACATATAATTACAAGAGCAAAACTTAGAACTTAGAAGGGGGCTGGCTGTACGACTCATTAGATATGACCAAAGCCATGTCTTCAAATTTTGTGATATTTTACCAACACTAGATTTAAAAATTATGTGTGTTCCCCAAAGAGATGCTTCTTTTTTTTTTATTAAGAGATTTTCTATTCATTTTACCTATCAACCTCAGATTCCCCTGTCCTCCCTGCTCCCACCCGCTCCCACCTTCCCCCCAACTCACCCCCCATTCCCACCTCCTCCAAGGCAAGGTCTCCCATGGGGAGTCAGCAAAGCCTGGTACATTCAGTTGAGGCAGGTCCAAGCCCCTCCTCCCTGCACCAAGGCTGTGCAAAGTCAGAGACACTTTTCTTAGCATTTTAAAATTAATCTTCAGATCTCTTTCCTTATTTTAAAATTCCAAACTGTTTCTCAGTTGTTTCAAACGGTCAGAAGGCTATTTATTGACAATTATTGTAGAACTAGAGAGATCGCTAGGTGGTACAGTGCTTGCCTAACGTGTTCAAGAGGCCAGAGATATGAATTAATGGATACAGTGCTTAGTGTATAACCATGATCTCTAGCACCCACATAAAAAGCCAAGTATACCTGGTACTCGGGAGGCAGAGGCAGGAGGATCTCTGTGAGTCTGAAGCAAGCCTAATCTACAGAGTGAGTTCCAAGACAGCCAGGGCTACACAGAGAAACAGTGTCTTCAAAAAAAAAAAAGAAAAAGAAAAAAGAAAAAAGAAGCAGCAGCAGCAGCCAGGTGTGGTGGTAATCCTTAAGGCAGCTAGTCTAGCACATTAGTGAGCTCTAGGTTCAGTGAGAGAGAAAAAAAGAGAGCAACAGAAGAAGATACTGACAGTGACCTCTGGCAACCACATGTGTACACATATGGAGGCTGCACACACACTCACATGCACACACAAGCATATCACACACACACACACACACACACACACACACACACACACACACACACACACACAGAGAGGCCTGGGTTCAATTCCCAGTACCGCAAAAAATAAAGATAAATTAATGTAATATCAAATTAATGTTATGCATTTTTCTTTATGGATACATTTAAATTTAAAATTATGTGGAAAGGTCATGTTTAAGATCACTCTACAAAATAACTAAAGGAATTTTAAAATATTATAATTATTCTTAATATTAAAATTTACTATACACTGGGCAGTGGTATGGTGGTGCATGCTTTAATCTCAGCACTTGGGAGGTAGAGGCAGGTGGATGGATCTCTGTGAGTTTAAGGCCAGCCTGCTCTACAGAGCTAGTTCCAGGACAACCAGGGCTTCACAGAGAAACCCTATTTCAGGAAAAAAAAAAAAAAAAAAAGAGCCGGGCGGTGGTGGCGCACGCCTTTAATCCCAGCACTCGGGAGGCAGAGCCAGGCGGATCTCTGTGAGTTCGAGGCCAGCCTGGGCTACCAAGTGAGTTCCAGGAAAGGCGCAAAGCTACACAGAGAAACCCTGTCTCGAAAAACCAAAAAAAAAAAAAAAAAAAAAAAAAAGACCAAGTGTCTACTACTTACTTACTAATCAAGAAAAGATTCATTCATTTTCTTCAATAGTCTGAAAATAGTAACCTATTTTTAAATTTTTATTTAAGTAAAATTTTAATAATAAATAACATTTCAAATTTTATTTCAATGGGTTTTTAAAAGCAGTCAACAAGGAGGCTGGAGAGATGGCTCAGTTAAGTACACACATTGCTTTTGCTGAGGACCTGAGCTTGGTTCCCAAAACACATCAGGCAGCACACAGCAGCTTATAACTCCAGCTCCATGGATCTGACACCCTCTTCTGGCTTTTGAGGAGACACTGATTCTAATAAACCCAATGTCCTGTATTTTGTGAGTTTAATGGTCCCAATTCATAAAGATTATTAATAGCTACAAACTAGTAGTTAATAAAAAATTAAAAAATTAAAAATAAAAATTGTGGCTGGGTATAATAAATACACATTTACAATCCCAGTACTGAGGAAATAGAGGCAGGTGGATTGTGATTTCAGGGTCATCCTCAGCGATGTGAGACTCTTTTTCAAGTACACAAATAAACAACCTGCAACCAAAGTAAAACACCGGGGGCCAAAGAGATGGCTCAGTGGTTAAGAGCACATACTGCTCTTCCAGAGGACCTGAGTTCAATTCCCAGTATTTACATCAGAAACTCATAACTTCCAGTAATTCCAGTTTGGGGATCCACTGTCCTCTATGGGTATCCACACAAAATAAAAACAGATCTTAAAAAAATATTTTAGACCCACTATATATCCATCTTAAAAGCATTCTCCCACATAGTGAATATCAATCACACAGTGACCAACAGTAAACTAGGGTTCACACTGCAACGACATTACCGAGGATGGACACAGGACTTTAGCTTCTGCTCAACTTTCCACTGCCCTGCCTTCCTTACACATCACATGTAGTGAATGCACACACAACACAGAATGCGCTACTAGACATTCTAAAATGCTTTCCAAACAACTCATCACTTGCATACTCTAAATAAGATCATTAGACACATGCCACCACTGTGGGTCTGACCCAGCTCAGTTATAGACAATTCAAGAGCACTCTACACAGTATCAACAGCAACTCCACCGCCTCAGTAGCCCACTCTTCCTCAGGGACCGGCACTGCCTTACTCAACACCCCTTTCCTGGACTCGGGGATCACAACTTTATAAACTAGGATTCAGCCTTTATTAAACTCGGTTTTTCATCTTTAAAGTGGAATATCGTAGAGCACACTGTGGGGAAGCTTTACTGACAACCACCTAGCAAAGACGGCATGCTCAACCTGAGCTTGGGATAAGACCAGCTGGCAGGAAACTGCTTAAGAGTCTGAGTGTTTTCATATTTGATCTTGGCCAGAAGGCTGAGACTTCTCACAGTGTTTTTAAGGGTAAGTTCAATTGCTTATTAAAAACAAACTTTAATATGTTATTACTGGAACAATGATGAGTATTACCTTAAAAAAAACTGAACTTACCTTAAAACCACTGTGAAAGCCTTGAAAATTTCTCATGTATTCATCAGCTGATAATGCAACTTGTTTGTAAAATTAGGTCAATATTCTGGACTTTTTTCTGTGAATTAATAATAACGGCAGCTAAAATGAGACATCCCTCAACTATTTGGAAAACAAACATAACACAGATGTAGATAGAATACAAAAGCCAACTGGGGCGATACCACCTTCCAGTTGGCACAGCAGCCCCCTTGAAAGCACCCAAGCCCCTCCAAGTCCCATTCCCCTTGGACTTTTCCCACTGAGTAAATAGCTGAGACTTCAGGATATGAACGACTTAAGCTGCCTGCCTCTACTAAATACAACTTGGGCATGCTCCTTACCTGTCTGTGCCTTAATTTCCTCACATATCAGGACAGACTGATCATGCTAGTTCCAATCTTACCCTCCTATAAACCATGCCTTCATAAGAAGCATGCAAACAGTGCTCTTCTACTAACTCAAATCTGACTCATCTCTGTGGAAAATTCTCTAAACAAACTGTAAGGCTCATCTGAAAAAAATCTAGAAGCTTCTGGTCTTCTATCATTCCCCATCATCTGCCTCTTCTATACACTTAAGCAATATTACTACAGTAGTTCTCCCAACATAAGATTAAGATATACATAATAATCTCTCCACCCCATGATTTTATACACCCCGTTCTCTGTGCTACCCCTCCAAATTCTCCCTACACTTTATCCTCCTGGGCAACTAACTCACTTTAGCTTAGGTTCAGCTTTTTCTACAGATGACTCCCTCACATCCTAAGCAGATTTAAGGCCAAATCTTTCGTGTTTCTCCTATTTTACAGCTGAAGGTTTGTCTGTCTATCTTGGGAGTTCTTTCATCTAGAATATTAGCAACTTGAGATCAGAAACTATGTATTTCTACCACTGGCTGAGAAGTTGGCACACAGAAAACACTCAATAAACAGTAAATGAATAAATATAAAATCCAGCAGTTAGTATTTTTGTCCACTTTCTCAAATGGCATTTTTACACATTATCTTTATATAATTCTTAATCCACCTACAGATAAAAAACATCAAAGATTTTTGACTTTTGCAAAAGGCCTCACAATAGAGATCTCTCTCTCAAGGGTAAGCATAGGAACAGCTCCTCAAAATGTAAGACCTATTTAAAACCCTAGGGGACAGGTATTATCAATTGGGAAAGGGCCTGAGGCACCCTTCTGGGGAACCAGAAAGGTTTTAAAACTTAGTCTAGAAGGTGGTTAAAAATACAATGACCTGCCTGGTAGTTGGAAGACCATGTATAGTGGTTTGAAGAGAATAGCCCCTGAATGAGAATGCCCGCCATAGCAGTATCTGAATGCTTGGTTCCCAGTTAGTGGAACTGTTAGGGAAGGATTAAGAGGTATGGCCTTGCTGGAATAGGTGTGGCTTTGTTGGAGAAGGTGTGTCACCTGGGGTGGGCTTTGAGGTTTCAAAAGCCCATGCCAAGCCCAGTGTCTCTCCCTGCTTGCCTACCAGTAGATCAGGATGTGAGCTCTCAGCTCCATGCCTGCCTGTCTACCACCAAACTCTCTGCCATGATAATGAACTAAACCTCTGAAACCATAACCAAACCCCTAATTAAATGCTTTCTTTTATAATAGTTGCCTTGGTCATGGTATCTCTTCACAGCAGGAGAATTGTAACTAAGACACCCTGTGTCCCACACCTGCCTTCCTGTACCTCTTCCAGACCTCCCTTTCAGATTAAGGCATCTCTCCACCCTCATCAGAGAAGCTTCTGTTTGCAGTAGATAGTAACACAGAGACCCACAACTGGCCATGGTGCAGAGAATTAGACACTGTAGATATTCAGTTCTAAATGGAATACATATACCAAACTCCACCAAAGGCTCAGGGATCATTGATGAAAAGGAGACAGAAAGAACATAAGAGCCAGTTGGTGGATAAGAAGGAATCAGTGTCTTCTGGACATAGCAGGGCAGCTGCACATTTGAACCAGTATAGCAGCATGCCCAAGACCTGGCAAGCCCAAGACAAATCAAGTCCCAGCATGGAGAGTAGAACTGGATACAATGTTCCACCCCTACCTGAGGTGCTATTAGCCATTGTTAACTGCTGGGAGAGGAAGGGTCAGTTTTCTCTAAGAGTGTAGCTACTGAGAAGCCAACCACAATCCAGCAGAAGGCCACAGATCTAAGTAGCACAAATTGTTCTTGATTTGGGGGGCGGGGTTAGGGACACAAAACTGGGTGGGAAGGGAAGGTGGGTGGATCTTTAGGAGAGTGAATATGATCAAAATATACTGTATGAAATTCTCAAGGAAATAGTAAAATATTTTTTAAAAATACAAGCAGCTATAGCATTAAAATTATGGCATTTAACTGGACAAAAAAGGCCAATTTCACTCTTTTAAGGATATATCTATATTTAGTATACAGTATGTGGATTCAAGCAACTAATTCTAGGTTTAGCATGACTATAGACAAGGTACTTATGCCTTGATATGTTCACCTGTAAATCAAGGTATTAGAAAATCCAAGCCAGATACAATGGTATATACTTATAACCCCAGCACTGAGAGGTAGAGGCAGGCAGACAGTGAGTCTGGGGTCAGCCTGTGATCCAAAGCAAGATCAAGGGTAGCTTGAGGTACATAGCCAAACTGTCTCAAAAACATCAGAGGCTAGAGAAGTAGCTCAGTGGTAGACCACTTGCTTTATATGTGCAAGGCTAAGGGATTTCTGATCCCTGGAAACACACATCAATGTGGAACAGGGGAGCACCCACACATGGAAAGAAAGAAAAAAGCATCAGAGAACTGCAGAGTAATTACTGTATTTTTAAATCAGTGGGCAGTAACCTTTTCCAACTGATAGGTCTAATTTCTTGTCTCTTTCTATTTTCTTTCTTGAAATGAATCATGAGCACAGCATTTATTGTAGACTAGTACAAAATAAACAGTCTATTTGAAGAATTATCATTGAAACCTAAATGAGAAATGATAAGTTCATTATCATGTCTCAAGCTTTTAGATAAAAGGGCTCCATAATTCTATCAGTGTTTTCAGTATTTGTGGAAGTGTTCAAAATAGTTTCTGTGTTTTATTATCTTTATCATCTTGAGTATAAATCTACAGCCTACCAATCCTTTATTTCATGATGAAAAAGGACCACAATGGTAGGTTTTTGGCTATGTGCATTATTTCCCTATGTTAACATGACAGTGTAAGGCCACACTCAGAAGAATGCTAAACATGTGAAACGGGTCTTGTGATAAACAGGCAAGTAACGGAAGCACATAGGGCAGAACCTTATCACTAATAGGCAACTACAACAAGTAATAGGGGTCAGTGAAGAAGCCAGGGCAGGAGACAAGAGTTTGGCACCTAATTCTGCCACTCAGATTCAACTGTTCTCCTTAGCCCTAATGTTTCTCACTTAACACAGGAGCACCGCAGTTACCAAGAGGGCTACTGAAAAAAACAAGTGTAATAATGTTTGTAAAAATTGTAAGTCTATGAATAAAAGAACAGGCAAACAATTTTATAAATTTCATTATTTCAAAACACATTACAACTTTCAGAACCAGATAAAGGCTTTGTTAGGTAAGCATAATTCTGTTTCACAGACCCCAACTTTAACTCCTCAAAATCATCCATGCTATTAATGAAATGTGGGGTGTGTGTGTGTGTGTGTGTGTGTGTGTGTGTGTGTGTGTGTGTGTGATAGAGAGAAAGAGGAGAGAGCGCGAGAGCACATGAACAAGTAGTTCACAAAGGAGACCAGTTGGAAACCTCTCAATGGAAGGTATTTATTACTTATGAGTCACAGTCGTCTAAGTTGGGAGGTAGGATCTATGTGGCTGTTGTTCCTCAGTGTCTTCCTGGCCATTACCTCCTCCACCTGTCATACGCCCTCTCCCTGTAGAGGCTTGTTCCACTTAGCCATAACCTTCTCCTGCTCCTGCTTGCTGGCAGGTTATCACCCAGTCAGTCCCCTCCTTTGCAAGGTCTGGCACCTGGCTCAGTTTTCCTGTGCACCTCTGGTCATACCACCATTCTAAGAGGAAGGGTTTTCAATGTTACTGTCCATCGAATTCCATTCTCTCTACCTCATACCCATTGAGCTCTGTCACTCCACCTCTGCCCCATATGTGAAATATGTCCCAGAAGGAGTTATCACTTATAACTGCTTTACCTTCAAATCATTCACCAAGCATCTCATTTTCTGACTTAATCATCCTGCCCTTTCAGCATGATTAAGTACAGCCATAACTGTTTTCTGACTGCTTTGAGAATGCTTAGCTACAGCAACTTTCACCCAACTTCCCAGCTCACTTCTGCCTTCTACTTCCTTTTTCTTCCAGGTCACTATTTCAATTATATTTGTGGAGTTACCTTTCACTTTTGGATTTCTGTTATGAAATTAGCAAAACATCAATCCAAACCGACTCAACTACCTCCCTGTTTGTTGCCAACCACCGTTGATAAGTCTCATAGACTTTAAATGAACCCTTCAAACTCTGTAACTTTTCCCTAGTCAGTTCACCTTTCTCTCCAATGACTATTTCAGAGTGTTTCTACATCATTCTCAAGCTTTGTACCTCTATATAGTATTACTTCCTTTGTAACAAGGAAAACAGCTCCATGATCTTGGAACTTCCACAAACACCTAGGTCTAGTGGTACTATTCTCTTGCCTTCTATAGATAGATAGATAGATAGATAGATGATAGATAGATAGATAGATAGATAGATAGATAGATAGATAGATTCGTCTACATAATTTTATATATATATATATATATATATATATATATATATATATATATATATATATATATATATGCCTCCCCATCCCTTAGTCAACTCTGCTGCAGTGCTGTGGCAGACTCAAGTTACTACAGGGGATAAGAGGCTCATCAGCAAAGACATACAGGTAATCAAAATTTGTACGACTGCACTCACTAAATGCTTATTTCACAAAGGCCACAACTGACCTACAAAAACTGTCAAATTTCTCTCCTAAATAACTGAAATACACTTACCAAAATCCAAAACACCACCTCTTAGCAAACTTTACTGCAGGAAGCTTCCTTTGCTAATTAACTCTTAAAAATATGCATCTTGTACTGGGGAGATGCTTGGTGGTTTGGAATACTTGCTGCTTTTGCAGAGGACAAGGGTTTGACTCCCAGCAACCACATCCATTTAAGCTTAAACTCAGGGGATCCAACATCCTCTTCTAGCCTCCTCTGGGACCAGGCACACGCATGGCACACACACGGCACACACACAAAGAAGCAGGCAAAACACACATACATATAAAATAAATCTTTAAAAAGATTTTAAAATATTTATATTTTGGCTTCCTCCCAATTAAAATGCTTGATAAGGACAATCTTTTTTTAATTGAGTAATTATTTCATGAAGATATGCAGTGATATGGGAGACTCAAATTACTACAGGGGGTTAAGAGGATGATCAACAAAGATACAGGTAATCAAAATTTACAAGACTGCAATCACCAAATGCTTATTTCACAAAGGCCACTGCATCAGGTTGGGGATACAAAAGTGAAAAAGAAAAACTGAACCCTTGAGAACCTTTGTCTGATGAGACTAAGGAATCTGGCCTCAACATGGGCATGACCACGAGCAGAGACAAATCAAGAGCTCTCTACTGACATCTGAGCCACTTTGCAGGTACAGTAATGTACCAGGGATGCTAAGAATGAACCTTGAAAAAAGAGCAATTATAGAGACTTTGGAAGGTCTAAGTGACAAGCCTGGTACAGCTACATGATGCAACTTTCAATGACAAGCTAACGCTCTGGATCTGAACTAATGATAAGGGCCTTCCCTAATTTTGAGCAGAAGACAGCAAACATGTATGTAGGAAAAAATGCATTACAACACATTAATTTGGGTAGCCCATGCCCAAAGCAACATACCTCTGAGTTCAAGGCCAGCCTGAGGCCAAACCATGAGACACAGTCTTATAAAACCAAACCACCACAAATTTTAAGAATTTGGGAAGTCAAATTATCAATATATTTTGGGTACTGGAGATCAAACCCAGGGAAGGGAAAACAATGTTAAGAGGGTCTGTTATTGCTTAAACATGGAACCTCCCACTCCCCCAACACATACACCACCACCACTGCCAAAAGGTCTGTGTGTTTGAAATCTCAGTCCCTAGCTGGTGGTAGTCCCTTCCATTTTGGAAGACTGTGGAAGGGTCTAGCTGAAGGAACTGAGTAACTGGGGTGCTAAACCACCTCGTTCTCCCGTCACAGGGTCTTCCCTGACATGACAGACTGTAAACTCTGAATCCTGAGCCAACATCACTTCTCCCTTAAGTTGCTTCTGTCAGGTATTTGGTCATAAAGAAAAGGTAAGTAATCCCGGGACTTTAAGGTTCTGTGCAGGATCTGATTCTTACTTACCAATCCAACTCTCCATCTCACTGTCCTCTGAAAAATGCCCCTTTTCCAGTTCTAGCCATGTTCTCTTGCAAAAGGCTTTTGAATATGCTATGCTCTGTACCTGAGACACATTTCTCTCACCTTTTCATCCAGTTAACTCATTTTATTTCTTTAGAACATAACTCAAATGCCATCTTCTCACACAAAATCCCTTTAATCTCCCAGACCAGGGTTTATTCTCAACTAAACCCTCAATCCTAAACTCATTAAACTATCTAAGGTTTGTAATGTTTTTTAAATATGTGTATGTGTGTATGTGTGTGTGTGTGTGTGTGTGTGTGTGTGTGTGTGTAGACGTGTGTGTGCATGCTTAGACCTGACATATGAACTGTTGCTACTGGAAGTCACTGAAGTATTTTACCAAATGTACCCTTCAACAAATTCGTCCTCTATTATTCCAGAAGCAGATAGTGCTACAAGCCTCAAACTCATAGCACTAGCCACAATTCCAATCTTCTAGTGTCACCTCCTCCACTTTATACCATGAGCTCTACGACAACAGTGTGCTTTCTCTATAGGAATGGATCCCTAGTGCTTTCCCCAACCTCTGACATAGAGTACACTGTCAAAATGCCTCTCAAATTGAGTCTACAAATGACTCACCTTTTAAATCTTCCATCAATTCAAACATTCCAGGATAGTTAACTTGAATTTCATCAGTATCCTATTTTTAAAAGAAAAATGTAATATTCATGTGACAATCACAAACAAACAAATAAAAATCAAGCTTTGGAAAGGAGCTATAACTATTTCCCAGACCACTCTCTCAGGGTAGGCAGGAAATTTCCCTTATCAGATCCTTACAAGTACTAGGCAAGTGTCCACCACTGAGCTCTATCTCCACCAAGATTGGTCTTGTTTTTAATACTCTTCACAAATGCTATCTTCCTAAAACTCTAACAACTGGGGCCAGCTTCTTCTTTAAAAACAAAATGAAGTAACCGTTTTATACTGTGAAGGTTACTTTATTTATTTTTTTGAGACAGGATCTTACTATGCAGCCTAGACTGTTCTGGAATTCACTACATAGACCAAGCTGGTCTCAAACTCAATGATCTGCCTACCTCTGCCTCTGCTGAGATTAAAAGCCTTTGCCACCATTTGCGGCTTCTTCTTCTTCTTGTTTTTTGTAACTATTCTCCCAAAGGAGTATGCCATTCTTGGTACCACAAGACCAAGTCAGGCATGGAGTAGACAGAGGAAGTTCCTATTCAATCTCCCAGCCTCGTGCTAAACATCCATTTAACATATTATGCTCAGATAGAGGACACATTAGGTATTAAACTGGAAAGAAAAGATATGTCACCTCGACACAATGGAGAATCACGTGGGAAGAGTATCAATGAGGGATTGTCTAGATCATGTTTGCCTATGGGGGCTGTCTTGATATAGGAAGACCTGGCCCACTGTGGGCATTACTATTCCCTGGGGGTTGGGTATGGATTGTAGAAGAGTGCGAAAACTTTTAAAAACATTTAAGAAGTGAGAAACATTAATTGAGTAATAAGCATCTATGCATTTATTCTCTTTCTGCATAACTATGTTTCTTCAAGTTCCTGTCTTGGGTAGAAGGATCAAATTTCAGATGTCAGGAGGAGACTTCTTTATATTTCAAACCTTGTTCTATCTCTTCTCCCTGTACATATATGTCATTATTCCTTCCTAGTATTTTAAATATGCATGGACTGGGGTGGGTGTAGAGGGAGGAAGAAGAAGAAGAAGAGAGAGAGAGAGGTCATTTTTCATAATAGTGCTGGGAATTGGACTCAAAGCCTCATACAGGCTAGGTAAGGGTTCTACCAATGATCAGACATTAGAATTCAACCCTCTTACTAAAGCACACACTAAGGCAATTTATAAAACCCTCAAGTGTGACACTGCTTTTTGGAAACATGGTTCTCCAACCTAGTCTAGCTTCATGACCCATTCCCTGCCTTTGCCTTCCAAGTGCTGGGATTACACACATTCCCCACCACAGCTGGCTTAAGATTTTGCTTCATTTTTATTCTTATTGGCTAGTGGTGCTAGAGATGGAATCTAGGTTAAGAATTTTTCACTAAGCTATATCCTCAGCTCAGTATAGTTTTTTTTTATAAGAATGCAGAGAATTCATATTAACAACTAGTATATATCATTTTTAGTCTTAAAAGAATAAGTTCTAATAAGTTAACAGTTTTTGTTTGTTTGTTACTTTTTTTCGAGACAGGGTTTCTCTGTGTAGCCCTGGCTATCCTGGAACTCATTCTGTAGATGAGGCTGGCCTTGAACTCACAACATCCACCAGCCTCTGCCTCACAAGTGCTGGGATTAAACCAAATTCTGAAATTTTGAACACCGAAGACTAAAATTTTGAGAAATGCTGTTCTCAGAAGAGAGCTAAGATTTGAGGGATTAAAGGCAAATGATAAATTTTTCAGTTTATCAGTAGTTTTAAATTTATAATAAAAATTATTTGTGAATTATTTATATAATTTAAAAAGTCTTAAAATAGGGCCGGGCGGTGGTGGCGCACGCCTTTAATCCCAGCACTTGGGAGGCAGAGCCAGGCAGATCTCTGTGAGTTCAAGGCCAGCCTGGGCTACCAAGTGAGTCCCAGGAAAGGCGCAAAGCTACACAGAGAAACCTTGTCTCGAAAAACCAAAAAAAAAAAAAAAAAAAAAAAAGTCTTAAAAATATAACAACCCCTCAATGCATAACTTCTTGTATCAGTAATGTTGGTTCTTTGACACAAAGCTATGCTTTCTAATTTTTAGATGTTCAACATCTCAAAACCACTTTTTTTTGGTTCTTCAAGACTGGGTTTCTCTGTGTAGTTTTGGTGCCTTTCCTGGATCTCGCTCTGTAGACCAGGCTGGCCTTGAACTCACAGAGATCCGCCTGCCTCTGCCTCCTGAGTGCTGGGATTAAAGGCATGCGTCGTCACCGCTGCTGCCGCCACCACCACCCAGCATCAAAAACACTTTTTATTGACTTAGGCAATTTAAAAGTTTATAGAAGTCAAGCCAGACACAGGTGAGACATCTTGGGGTTGTCTTCTGCTCTTGACAAAGCCTTGCCTCCTCTCCCAATCTGTTGTTTCTTCCCTTACCCCTCTGGAGGCTATTTTTCAAGATTAGGGGTTCTGCCAGTTTACCAACCCCCCTTGCTTTCTATCAATACACAGGATATGATGTAATTTTTGGTCGGTTGATTTTATGAAATGCATTCACAATAAGTTAACTCAAATAGCTATTTTAACTGTAAGCCTATCGTCTCTAGCTATGCAACTGGAGGCTTTCTTCATCAAAAATTCCAATCACTTCCAATCAAATTTAGTTATGTTTCTATGTTAGAGGGTTTGGAAATCATAGTAAATCTATTCAACTTATCTGAGCAGAGTAACGAGTCCTGTAGGGCGACTGTGATTGGAGAGGTGGAAGGGAGATGACTCTCTTCTGGAAATTTATTCTCGGAAAGTTTTAGGAGTAGAAGAAGGAAAGGGCCGGGCGGTGGTGGCGCACGCCTTTAATCCCAGCACTCGGGAGGCAGAGCCAGGCGAATCTCTGTGAGTTTGAGGCCAGCCTGGGCTACCAAGTGAGTTCCAGGAGAGGCGCAAAGCTATACAGAGAAACCCTGTCTCGAAAAACCAAAAAAAAAAAAAAAAAAAAAAAAAAAGAAGGAAAGGGAAAGAGAAAAGCAGGTATTTCATACCAATAGTCAGGGTATCTCATACCCTTTGGCCATTTAGTAACAAGGGCCTCTCGGGGTAAAAAGCACTTATATATTTTTTAAAATGCTGAGAGAACTGAAGCACCTCTCCTAAATTCCCTTAAGTAGTACAGAGATAGGGCAGGGAGTCAAGTCACAGTCACTGAAGCCAGGTGTGTATGCCTGTGATCAAAGTACACCGGGGGGTGGAGGCAGAAGGATCAGTTCAAAGTCATAGTGACTTCCGTATCAGCCTGGGGTATATGAGACCCAGTCTCAAAAAGGCCTCCCCAAAGTAAGTTATATCCAGTGCACTATCCCATCAGTCTACGCAGAATCTGTATTTCTTCTACACTTCCTGTTTATGGATCCTCTCTATAAAACTCTCCACTGGGACTGAAATACAGCATGTTCTACCTCAACTAAGCCTAGACTTAGAAAATGTAGTCATTTGTGTCTGCTTGAATTGAAAGTTGGTGGTAGGGACAGTACCACAAGTGCCCCTATAATGGATACCCATTACCACATTTGTAGTGGTCTTATCCCATATTATACCTAGCTTGGATTTGAAGATTCTAATGGAGTAGTATTTTTAAAGTCTCCCTTTAAGGGGTTGGCAGGTAAAGCACTGAGTTCAGTACTAAAGCCCACAGCAGGAGAGAACTGATTCTCAAAAGCTGTCCTCTGACCATGGCACACCTTCCTCCCTCACAAAATAAATACATGTTATTTAAAAAGAAGTCTCTTCATAAACTGGTACATTTTTTGAAGCTACTTATCCTGGAAGCTAAATGCTAAAGTTTATATTTTCAACAATTCAGTCAAGTTGTATTTACGCACACTAAAGATAGCAAGACATTCCCCCCAAAAAAGAAGATAAAAAGAAAGAACAAGGAAAACTGCCCCAAGCAATGCAATAAGTGGGTGACTTGGTTCTCCTGCTACTCACCACAGTCAGAGTATTGAAGCCAGCTCTCCCAAGCAGATGTCCTAGGTCACTGACAGCAGTGAAAGGAGAAATGTGTGGGGAAAATCCTCCTTCCCTTTCTGTTTCTGCTAACTGTAACGAACACCGAAGTTCATAGAGCGTGTCACCTCCAAACATCGCACCAACAAACACCCCATCTGGTTTTAAGACATAATGAATCTGTAATAAATATAACACAACTATTCAAATTTTACAGACAGAAACATCAAAACAATAACTGTATCTAAGTTAATACTTTATGACTACAAACCTTATTTTGCCAAATAAATCAGGAAGTGAATAACATCAGACAAGAATCCTAGAGTCACTGCTGTATGGTGTGTAGTAATGTTGTACAGTAATGACAAAGACAGAAAATACACTCACTAATGATTCTAGTATCTATAAGATGGTGTATGTTTTCAAATTTTATAAGATACAACTTGCTTTTTACAGTAACTACTACAAGAAAAACATTTAAAAAATGATAGCTCACAAAATTATAATTCTTCCTGTTTGTGCCCTCTAAAAAGAAATTTTTAAAGATGTCCCACCAACAGATAGAATTTATTTCCTACTCTTTTAATCTGGGCTGAACTTCTGGTTTATTTTGGCTAAAGAAATGCAGTACAAGTGACAGCTCATGAGTTTCAGCCTAGTTTAGGCCAGTTCTCACATGGCTCTGCATGCTTCCTTCAAACTGTTCTCTTGGAACACCCCCACTTGGCTACACCATCATATACCCACCACTCTCTGCTCACTGATAAACACCAATCTACAAGCATTTGTCTAACACTTACTGAGAGTAATGCACAGGTCAGATATAAACATAGACAAGTTCCTACCCAGAAAAAGTTCACAGGCTATAAAGGGAGAGAAGGAATTTTTTAATATAGAATATGCTTTGTAACCAGGCAGTGGTGGTACACACCTTTAATCCCAGCACTCATGAGGCAGAGGCAGGCAGATCTCTGAGTTCAAGGCAAGCCTGGTCTACAAAATGGCTTGCAGGATAGTCAGGGCTGCATGGAGAAACACTGTCTCAAAAAAAAGACAAACAAACAAAAGAATATGCTTTATGATACCAATATTATTTTAAACAGTAATTAAATCTTTTACAAATATAAGCAATTCTACAACTGACTATTCTTAAAGTTCTCAAGGAATGTCACCTAATGTGTATATTTGTAAGTCAAAGAGTACCAAGTATATCCAGCCCACAGAACATTACAAATATTTGGTTTCATTCCATTCTCTGTAAGACTTATAAACAGTGAAAACAGAAACATTTGTCAATCTGGATAATAAACTAACACAGAACTAAGCCAACGTAAGTTTCCTCACCTGTTCAAGTGCTCTAGGAAGGTCATTCACCCAGTGCAAACTAAAATAGAAACACATAGTTGCTTAACCTTAATTAGTGTAATTATCATTAGGCTAAACCACAAAAAAGTATTAAACTTTGAAATCTGAAATTAAAACATTTTCTATACTTCCACAACTCTGATTTTTTTTTACCATCTCCATAATTTTGCCTCTTCCAGAATATCATATAGTTGGAACCAACACACTCAGTTTTTTTTAATAAACTTTCATTTGGTAATGTGTCTTTAAGTTTCCTGCATTCTTATCATGTCTCTACACCTTATTTCTTTTTAGTGCTAAATAACTCCATTGTCAAGATGTACCACAACTCAACCACTTAGTACTGAAGGACATCCGTGCTCGATAGTTTTATGTCAACTTGACACAAACTAAAATCACCTGAGTAGAGAAAACCAATTAGGAAAACAGCTGTAGGCAAGTTTGTAGGACATTTTCTTAAGTAGTGATCAATGGGAGAATGTCCAGCACATTGTGGGTGGTCCCACCCCTGGGCAGGTCCTGAGTTCTGTAAGAAAGCAGGTGAGCAAGGCAGGGCAGGCAAGCCAGGAAGCAGTACTCCTCTATAGCCTCTGCATCAACTCTTGCCTTCAGGCTCTTGCCCTCACCGCTTCTGATGATGAACTTTATATGGAACTGTGGTGAAATAAACCCTTTCCTTCTCAAGTTACTTTGGTCATGGTTTTTCATCACAGCAAGAGTAATCCTAAGACAGCATCTTAGTTGCTTCCAAGTTTTAGCAATTAATAACCTAGCCACAGTGGTAAAAGCACTTGTTACTCTTGCAGAAGGCTGAGTTCAGTATTTAACACCCAAATGGTGGCTCACAACAATCTGTGACTCCAGTTCCAGAGGACTCTACATCCATTTCTGGCCTCCATAGGCACCAGACATGCATGTAGTACACATACACACCTGCAGTTAAAATACTCATATACATAAAATAAACAAATTTTAAAAAATTTTAAGGAGTAATATATTATTCATGTTCATGATTTTGCATGGATATAGATTTTCATTTCTCTGGGTAAATATCAAAGAGTATAAATGCTGGAACCTAACAAAGTATGTTCAAGTTTCAGGAAATCATCGAACAGTCTTTCAAAGCGTCTATATCATTTTGCATTCCCACCAGCAGTGAGTTCCTGTTGCTCTACACCCTTGCCAGCAGTTGGTGTCAGTGTTTGGATTTTTCCTATTTTAATAGGTAGACAGCACATCTGACATCTTTTAAGATGATAGAAATCAAAAGAACAAAGCTTTCTAAACTTACACATAAAACACCTTTTAAATCTCCTGTTTTCTGCTGACCCTGTTTATTCTCTAATGTGTGACAGCAAAAGAGCTTTAGCAAGCTGTATGTAGAAACCTGGGAATAAAAAGACACTACATCAGATTTCCACTAGGGTGTCCTAAATCCATAATTGTTAAACAGAAGAATCTTGTAGTTTATAAACTAAAGAATTTACTTTATCACAGTGAAGAACATACAGCTCAGTAAGAGTGCTTGTCTTTAACCCAAGGCCTTAGGTTTAATTCCAGGTGGGGATGGAGGGTGATGGTGTTAATCCATTATCTATTGCTAGCCTAAGAGTAAAATGTTACAATGTAAATTAGACCTATTTATAACATATATACACACACATACGTACGTGTGTGTTTGTGTGTGTGTGTACACATGCATGCATGCCTGCACATGTGTGTACATGGAGGCCAGAGGCTAAGCTCATGCTTGGGTTCTGACCATACTGTTTTTTAAATGGGGTCTCTCACTTGTCTGGAACTCATCAAGTAAGACTGACCTGCTGTTGGCCAGGGAGCCCCAGGGATCTGCCTGTCACTGCCTCTCCAGAGCCGGGATTACAATACAGGCATGTGCCATTATGGCTGCCTGTGATGTGGGTTCTGTGAATGCAACTTAGGTCTTCATGCTTACACAGCAAGCACTTATGCTTACACAGCAAGCACTTTACCAGCCAAGGCATCTCTCCAGCCTCTCTAACATACATTTTAAAAGTACAAATGGATTACTAACCTTAAGCTGCTAACCACCAGGTCAAATGTGTTTTCTTGGAAGGGAAGGAATTCTTCATCAGCTAAAATATTCACAGTAGGAATATCTGTTTCTAAGGAATTTTTCTAATGGTAAAAAACAAAAGTTCAACATATTTAAATAGAGTTTCAATTACTAACACAATCATTGTTAAGCACTGTTAATGTTATATTTACTCAGCAGTTTCTATCAAAAAACAAAACGAAACACAAAATGTGGCACACAAAAGGCACACAAGAATCTTTCTTAAATAACATCAAGCTGCTCCAAAAAATATAAGCAATAAATCCATTCACACTAAAAGAAAACTCAGGTAACTGAAAATTTCAGTGCAACAAATGAAGCCACAAAATACTAGATGTAAATCTGGGTGAACACTTTTATACTCTTAAGATTGATTTAAAATCTATGTAAACAAGACTAAAAAGTTAGAAACTGTAAATGAAAATATTGATGTTTTATGACAAACTAATTTAAAAAACTTCTAAAAAGCAATAAACAATGTAAATGAAAAGTGGGAAGATATATATTATAGATTATGAAAGGTTAACATCTCTAAAATATAAATTCTTACAAAGACCTAAAAAAAAAAAAAAAAAAAAACACGTAAAAGCTCAAATCAACGAAGGTGAGAGGATAGGCATGTCACAAAGTTATTTTAAAAATTCAAAGTTAAGGAATACCAATGAGTGTCAGGCGTGGTGGCGCACGCCTTTAATCCCAGCACTCAGGAGGCAGAGGCAGGAAGATCTCTGTGAGTTCAAGGCCAGCCTGGTCTACACAGCTGTTCCAGGACAGCCAGGCTGCTACACAGAGAAACTCTATCTTGAAAAACCAAAGAAAGAAGGAAGGAAGGGAGGGAGGAGGGAGGGAGAGGGAGAGGGAAGGAGGGAGAGGGAGAGGGAGGGTGAAAGAGGGAGAGGGAGAGGGAGGGTGAAAGAGAGGGAGAGAGAGAGAGAGAGAAGAAGAAGAAGAAGAAGAAGAAGAAGAAGAAGAAGAAGAAGAAGAAGAAGAAGAAGAAAAGACCAGCAAGGGGCCAGAGAAATGGCTCAGCAATTAGGAGCATTTTGTGCTCTTTGCAGAGGACCCAGGTTTAATTTCCAGCACCCAAAGAAACTCACAACTATCTGTAGCTCCAGTTTCAAGAAACCCGATGCTCCTCTTTTGGTTTCCACAGGCACCTGGCATGCACATGGTGCACATACATATAACCAGGCAAAACACTCATACACACAAACTAAAATTAAATTTTGAAAAAGAAATATACCCACACCCACAGAGAGACAGAGAAAGACAGAGACAGAAAGACACTGACTAAATGGTAGGTGGCCGAAATCCAATAATCAAGCTATCTGTCCACAGCTATTTCACCGAACTAGTAATCAAAGACAGAAAAAATAAAGGCAATTTTAAATTTTTACTTATCTGATTAACAAAAATAAAAGGGGCTGGACCAGGGTTGCCAAAGAAAAGAAGAAAAAAGCACTTTCACATAAAATCCTCATTCATCTTTCTAGGGACAATCTGGAGATATATACTGAACATGAAAAATAAAGGAATAAATAAATTCTACCAAGAATTTATCTACAGGCAAAAGTAAATAAACCAAACACACACAGTTACTTTACATATGATGTTAACAGCATGGGTGGCTACTGAGAAATCAGAACTGCAGCAGGCTTCCAGAAGTTGCTCAGATAAATCTACTATGTGATGCTCACATACAGGCAGGCTATGTGGTCATTTTAAAAAGAAGTACACATACACAAACAGTATTCAAACAGAACACAGTATCATTCCATAAAAACATGGAATGTTAATGTAATACTGTTTACGTGAACTTGGGAAATGGAGGTAGTTACACATTTATAAAGGGAGGCCAAATGTCACCAACAGCTGTCTCTGGGTAATATGATTAGGAATCGCTTTTCTTTATTCCCTGTATTTGTAGCTGGAAGATTTCCTGTGTCCTGGCCTGCCGGCGATTGGGACAAATCTCTCCCACTCACATCCCCCAAGTAAACACACAGAGGCTTATATGAATTATAACTGCATGGCCATGGCTCAAGCTTTTAGCTAGCTAGCTCTACATCTTAAATTAGCCCATAACTATTAATCTATGTATCACCACATGTTCCATGGCTTTACATGCTTCCCATTACATGTTGCTTCTTGGGCAGCTGTCTGGCATCTCTCTCCTCCTTCTCCCTGTCTCTCTCTGAATTTCCCACCTGCCTCTAAGCTGCCTTGCCATAGGCCAAACGGCTTTATTTATCAACCAATTAGGGCAACACATATTCGAAGCATACAGAAAGACATTCCCCCATCAGTATTATCTGAGTGTATATATTTATAATTACACTTACATTGCGAAAGAAATAAAGAACTAAAAATTAAACCAGGAGGTCAGAAATAAATTTTAAAAAGTTACCTACCAAAGCATGTTCTGCAATGTCTGTTTGAAAAATCTTTCCCACGGTCTCCTGCAATGGGATAATCAAAGCAAAACAATTACTGAAATTTACAAAGGAGGAAATTACAATTTTTACCTCCTCCAATCTTTAATCTGTATCTTCTGGTCTCTTTCTCTCACCAACAACAGGCATCAGCTTCCCAATTTGAGAAAATTCTTACCTCAGCACCTCTCTGATTTTATCTAGTTTTACTCGTGTTTTATAAACATATACTTGATATATGGTTTTTTGTTTGTTTGTTTTTTGCTTATAATTCAGGACTTTGCTCATGAGGTTTACAATTCTTGGTGTCTATAAAGTCACTAAATCGCCCTCTAGGGGTGGCTCATGGGCTAAACATAATCCCAGTTTCTCATTGGGTCAGTCCTGGTCAGTCTATCTCTTTATCCGCAGCACCACTGAGATCTCCAGGAAACATCTTCAGTGATTTCCATGTGGCGTCCCTCTTCTGTTAGAGAAACTGCTATCTTTCAATTCATACCACATTCACTTTTTTCTGCTCACAGCTTAGCAAGCGTATACCCTACCAATATTTGTTAGGCAGCAGAGAAGAGAAAGAAGAGAGCACTGTGAGTTGAACTGTTTGCTGATTTCCATGGCACTGCTACTCTGCCGAGGTGGATTACGTGCTACTTGATGCAGGCTTGGTAAGGGAGGTGCAGAACTGGCTCTCAGATGACACCACTGTGGAGAGCAGAGAACTAAGCTAATCAATCTGACTATCTATCTGTCTCTCTTCAAAATCTGAACAAAGAGATGAAAAGACAGGAGCAAAGGTCTCTGAGCTCGAGAGCACATACACTTAAGGTTAGAGCAGTGGTATGCTAAAAACTAACTCTTGGCAGGGTACTATTATGTAGCACTTGACAATTTCCATTTTCAAGTTATCAATACAATACCATTGAACAGAGCTGGGGAAGAAATAACAACTAGCTCTCAGGAGCTGGAAAAAGCTAGTACAGGGTACATATAGTGGGGCCACACGCATCAAGAATACTAGAGACAAAAAGCTGGGCAATGGTGGCACATGCTTTTAATCCCAGCACTCAGGAGGCAGAGGCAGGTGAATCTTGGAGTTCAAGGCCAGCCTGGGAACAGGCTCCAAAGCTATTCAGAGAAATCCTGTCTCAAAGAACCAAAAAAAAAAAAAAAATGCTAGGGACAATCTACAAGAGAAAAAGAATGAAGATAACATGTAGCATCCATACAACCCCAGAAAGCGTGTAAACAGGGGTGTACTTCATACTTCAGTTTCAACATCTCAATACCTTGTGAGAGATAGCTCTACTTCCAAATCTGAGTAGCACAGAACTTCCAACAAATACCTTTGTATTTAAATTGACTTCAGTGGATTTCTGCTTCTTAAAATCAGAAGATGGGCCAAAGACACAGCTCAGTAGTAGAGCCCACATTATCAAGTGTTCTATCACTGAGTTACACCCCAACTGAGTTAAAGTTACCTTAATATTCATGCACTCACAATGTAATGATTATTCATTGAGGGTTGTAGGAACTATGATTTTAGTAATGAACAAAAATAAGCAAGTCCAGTACAAGAAGACACCAAAGAAACAAACAAATACCATGGATTAATGAGTGCTATGGAACTTACTGTCAGCAAAAGTGGGGGTACTATTTGAGAAAGTAATCACAAGACTGCTGAGATGGCTCAGTGAGTAAAGATGCCAGGCGCCAATCTGATGACAGATATAATCAACTTTCTAAAGATATCCTCTGATCTCCACATGTGTGCTGTGACAGGCATGTGCTCACACACATACAAATACACACACAAATACATGATTATGACTAAGTTAGAAGAGAATCCAACAGTTCTGACAAGATGAAGAATGACTTGGCTTATACTTTAAAAGGATCATCCTGAAGTGACCACAGATTGTTGGGGGCAAAGACAGAAGCAGGGAAACGCATGTGGGAGCGACTACAGCAATTTAGGCAAGGGGTGGGGACAGCTAGGGCCAGTACAGTAAGGTGAAGGATGTAAGAAGTGGAGCTACAGATAAATATGATACCAAATGGGAATTCCAGATCCAATCACTGATCAAGTTCTACTGGGTTTAGTAGGGCTCTCATATATTACACCTTTAAATCAGCTTCATCTCCCAAGACTGTACTGCCTTTAACACTGCCTCTTAAAGGGTCTGTCTACTCCCTCTTCTTGACTCTTTCTGACATGACATGCCCAAATTAATGGTCCTTCAACATCACTCAATCACATTCCACAGCACTTTCCCTTCCTTTTGCCATGCTGATTCTCAACACTATGAACCACCAACCTGGATTCTGGGCCTCGAAGACTACATAAAATCCTGCCCTTTCACTCTCGTTGCATTTCAGCAAGTGTTTTATTTCCTATGGCATTTGTTATCGTCAATAGTCATGTCTAGGGAGTCTCACAATCCCCCTGCACCCCAGCCCAAATATACGTTTTATCAAAACAGATTTTACTTCAGAAATCCCAGGGGCTTCAAGATGGCTCAGAAGTTAAGAGCATCTTCTGCTCTTTCAGAGGATCCAAGTTCATTTCCCACCCATGTCAGGTGGCTCACAACCATCTGGAACTGCAGCCCTAGGGAATCCAATGCCTCTCGTACCTGTGGGCACCTGCACTCAGGTGCACATATCCACATGCCAACATACTCACCTACACATAATTAAAATAAGACAAATAAATATTTTTTTAAATCCCATTTTAATCTTTGTGTCTAGCACAGTGTCTTAATCACAAAGGCTAAAAGGATATGTGAACAAATGAATGTATTTATGGTTTGTGGTGATTTGAATAAGAATGGCCCCTATAAGCGCACAGATTAGAATGCTTGGTCATTAGGGAATGTGGCCCTACTTAGGGATTAGGAAGTGTGGCCTTGTTGGAGTAGGTATGGCTTTGTTGGAGGAAATATGTCACTGGGGGTGGGCTTTAGGGTTTCAAATGCTCAAGCCCACTGTCTCTTCCTGCTACCTGAAGATCCAGATATAGAACTTCTTTCTCCAGTACCATGTCTGCCTGCATGCTGCCATGCTTTCCACCATGACAATAATGGACTGAACCTCTGAACCTGTAAGCCTGCCCCAATTAAATGTTTTCCTTTATAAGAGTTGCTGAGGTCATAGTGTCTCCTCACAGCAACAGAAATCCTAAGACATGGTTTGCATTAGAAAATGTGAAATAAAATAAAATAAAATAAAATAATATGAATACTATTAAATGCTATCTATATTTTATACAGCTTTTAACTAATAAAATTAATATGAATATATGTATATATGTGTGTGTACATATTTTTTACATTGCCAAGAATCACATTCAGAGCTTCATATATGCTGGGCAAGAATTCTGCCAGTGAGCTACACAAAAATACTTAAAGTGAGAACAAAGAGAAAAATAGGTCTAAAGAAATTATTGCTTTTAGAATTCTTACATTTCTTAAAAAAAATTATTGAATTAAAGCATTGAATAAATGTTTAGCAATTTTAACATAATTAAAATCTAAATATTCAACTAAACTGATCAGGGAAGTCTTTTCTTAAAATTAACTAAATTGGGGGCTGAGGAGATGACTCAGTTATCTTGCCTTCAAAGCACTAGGATCTGAGTTCAATTCCCTGAACCCACACAAAAAAAGCTGGACATGGTGGTGCCTGTAATGCTAGCAAGGGAGTAGAAGAGACAGGCAGCTCCCAAGGCTCACTGGCCCTCCAGTATAGCCTACTTGGCAAGGAGTAGGCCTAC
Organism: Peromyscus eremicus; assembly: GCF_949786415.1. Taxonomy (NCBI): domain Eukaryota; kingdom Metazoa; phylum Chordata; class Mammalia; order Rodentia; family Cricetidae; genus Peromyscus; species Peromyscus eremicus. The sequence continues at coordinate 114,109,464 of NC_081419.1, read as the reverse complement.
AAGAGGCCTATCTCAAAAAAACACAAAGATGGATGGCACCCAGGGAGAGCACCTGAGGACGACACCAAGGCTGTGTTCTGACCTCTGTGTGCATGAGCACACACGTACCTACACACACAAAGAAATGCTCCAGGCATGCTTTGCATGTGCACACACACAATTAGTCAATTGTATTTTTCAAAGTTGATTAAGCCAGTGTATCAAATACCTTATTCAAATGTTGTGCTATGTAGCCTCTTCCACATCCCACATCCAGCACAAGAGGGAAATCTCTGAAAAAAGACATAGAAGCTAAGCTTTGCAATACCATCCACAAAATAATCAAGAACTAATTGTCTTAAGTAAAAGGATTTTAGTAACTACACCTTTCAGGAGCCTTGCTGTACCAGCATATCTAGCAGAAGATAGAATGTACAGAGCCAGTCTGTTTGATCTAGTGACTAATCCACAGGCCCTAATACTGAACCATGGAGACCCAGCCTCAGGCGGGGGATGTAGGTCAGCAGTAGGTCAGCAGTGCAGAACTTTCCTAGCATGTGCAAGTTCAAGCTCTAGCAGCACAAACAAAAAGGTTTAGACATGAATTTGAAGAACACACTTAACAAAGGCATCTGAGTTCAATAATCCAAGATTGAAATCAAGCTAAATGTACATTAATATAGAAACAATGGCATACTTAGCAGCAAATCAATAATTATCTGTACTTCTCAAATACTCTGAGGCAGGAGAACACTTGGAAATGTGCTCTATTCTCCATATGAAATTTCATAAAGCATTTTCAAGCTTGGGCTGGGGATACAGCTCAGTGGTAGAGTGCTTGCTCAGCATGTGCAAGGCCCTCGGTTTAATCTCCAGCACTACAGGGTTAAAACTAAAAACCTAAAACTCCAAGAATTATCAAAAACTGAGGAGTACAGAAAGTTCCAAGTGTCCAGTGCTAAGTCAACTCAAATATTTCCTCTTTCTTTATATATATGTACATATATTTCTTAAAATTATATATATACATATTTTAAATTCTTATTTTATATATGTGAACGTTTTGATTGCAATGTATATATATGCATACCTGGTGCCCACGAAAACCAAAGTGGGCATCCCTTAGATCTAAAGTTACAGATGGTTTGAGCCTCCATGTGGGTACTGAGAACAGAACCCAAGTCCTCTGGAAGTGCATGCAACCAGTCTTCCTAACTACTGAGCTATCTTCCAGATCCCAGCTCAAACATACCATGTAAGGAGCAATGAACACTTGAATTGAACACTTGAATTCAGTCAATCTGAAGCCAGAGCCAGAAGATTAAACCTCCATATTAGACTAGCTCCTCTAAATTGGGACACACAGCAACTGTAAGCCATGGGTTTCCATAAACAAAAAAAAGAACAAAAAGAACTGTCAGTTTAATTATTTTTAAGAATGATTGCCAAAACTGGGCTGGGAAGTGCTTGCCATGCAACGTGATGACTTCCAACCACCAGCAGCACCCACATGAAAGTTAAGCTTACGTGTGGCAGCATGTGTCTATAATCCCAGTGCTAGAAAGGCAGAGACAGACAGATTTCTGGGCCTTGCAAGCCAACCAGTTGTAGTGATTTGAAATAAAATGGCCCCCAAAGGGAGTGGAACTACTAGGAGGTGTGGCCTTGTTGAGTAGGTGTGGCCTTGTTAAAGGAAGTGTGCCATTGTGGGGGTGGGCTTTGAGGTTTCCTATGCTCGGGATACTGCCCAGTGTCTCAGTTGACTTCCTGTTGTCTGTAACATGTTGGACTCTCAACTACTTCTCCAGCATCATGTCTGCCTGTACACCATCATGCTGCTCTCATGATAATGGGGTAAACCTCTGAAAGCAAGCCACCCTAATAAAGTTTTCCTTTGTAAGAGTTGCTGTGCTCATGGTGTCTCTCTTCCCAGCACTAGAAACCCTAAGACACCAGTCTAGCATAATATAAGGGATGGAAATTGCAGGCTTGTGCATGCTAAGTACAGTGGCTACAAATCAAGGCGTGTTAAGTACTCTAATAATAGAGTATCAACACAAGGACATTTACTAGCATTTTAAATAATTTAATCCAAACATTTAATGTTTAAATTATCCTTTCAGTCATAATCACAAGTCTTAATGGACTTGGCTTTATTATCCTCAGAGCTGTGGCATAGTTTGTAAACTCCAAATTATAAAGCAAAATTTAGTGTTTCATTCATTAAATCACAAATAAACTATAATTCAGGCAAATGATAATAGTGAGTCATTTTTTGTCTTTAATTAGTGACAAAAAATGAAACAAGGAGGAGCCTATTTGCAACAAGGAAGCATTTTTTACCTTACAAAATTATAGACTCCTTTTCATTTGTAACGATGTATCCAAAATACAGCTGGAGAGTCTGTGAGTTTATAAAACTCTCCCTGCTTTTATGAGATAATGATGATAAATTTATCCCATGTTGGTATAATTCAATAAATGTTACTTAAAGAAAAGCCAACAAAAAGGAGTGATTTGCTAATGCCAGAGAGCAGGTCTACTATAAAGCCATTCTTTGGCTGTCATTCCACTACATGGTGACAAGTCTGAATCAATAAAGCTTTCATTATGCCCACAGCATACAGCAACAGATCCATCAAGATTTTTATACTACTCAATGAAAGTGCTCTTTCTCAAGTCATGCCCCATAGAATTGTCATAAAATCTGTACTACCATTAGCAATGTAGTACATTGTAATACAGTACCAGGAAACAAATCTAGGTACACTTTCTCCTTCATTCAAGTGGCAAAAGATTCCATTGTTCATTTCAGTAAAACCTAAACTTATATTTAATAAATCTTAAAATTTCACATGTAGTTGATTTTTTTGGTTCCATACTTTGAGCAATCTGTCTATTAAAAAATTTGGGCTAAACCAAGTAGATCAGTCATTCAGGCTTGAAGAAAGGCAAAAGTTTTATATCCATACTGTTTTTTAAAAGAGAATATAACAATGAAGAAAATGTCATTTTCTTTCCCAGAAAAAGAACAGCCAGGTGTGGCTGTGCAAGCTTATAATCTCAGCACCCAGCCTACAATCCAGGAGGAGTGCCATGAGCTGGAAGCCAGCCTGGGCTACATAGTGAGACCCTATCTCAAACATCTAAAAAAGAAAGACAATGTTTATAGAGTGATTTCAACCACAAATCCTGATAATCAATTTCTCAGATTCGACTATTCCACATATCAAGCTCCCATCGTTTAATTTCAAGTCTCCACTCAACAGCAGATTCTGTTGTCCTCCAGGACTGGTGGAACATGCCCAGATTCCCAGATGCTCAAGAGACTAAGAAAGGAGGACTGCCCAAGCTCAGTTAGAGGCAAGGCCAAGGAGTTAGAGCAAGATTCTGTTTTGGGAAAGAGAGACAAAGACAGAGACTAAGAGACAGAAAGACAAGGAGAGGGGGGAGAGGGACAAAGAGAAAGTGACAGTATCTCACTGTAATATCAACTCCTACCTGGCTATGTCATACACACGGTCTGCAATCCGACTTCCAACCTGAAAGATTTCAAGAGTCAATGGGTTAAATACACGGAATAGGTTTAACAGAGGAGTAACATTCTTTTTTCCTAAGATTCAACTTACGTTTCAAAATGGTAAGTACTTTGTATCCCATTTTCTATTTTCCCACAGCAATTTTCTTTATAAATACTGGATATGGATAAAATAATATAAAACATAATAAAATATCCCTGGAAACAAACTGAAGTAAATTACCTTAGAGCCAATTTAATAAAACCAAAATTAAACCATCTGCTGGGTGTGGCAGCTTATGTCTATAGTCCTAGCATTCAGGAGGCTGAGGCAAAAGGACTGCAACAAGTCTGAGGCCAGTCTGGAACATATACTAGTTCCAGCCTAGTATATATTATAAAGACCCTTGTCTCAAAAACAACATAAACACGGGGAGGCTGAGGCAGGGGATCTCTGTGAGTTCGAGGCCAGACTGGTATATATTACATAGTGAATTCCAGGACAGCCAGGCCTATAGTGAGATCTTGCCCCAAAACGAACAAGACCAAAACCCGCTCTAAACAATCTTAAAAACTAGGTTTAGTTTTTGGTTTTTCAAGACAGGGTTTCTCTGTCTAACATCCCTGACTGTCCTGGAACTCGCTTTGTAGACCAGGCTGGCCTCAAACTCAGAGATTCTCCTGCCTCTGCCTCCTGAGTGCTAGGATTAAGGGTGTGGGCTACCATTGCCCAGCACAGAAGAGGGAATCTTAATTGAGAAAATGTCTCCATAAGATTAGCCTGTAGGCCAGTCTGTAGGGCATTTTCTTGATTAATGATGGATGTGGGAAGATCCAGCTCATTATGAGTGGTGCCACCCCTAGGGCAGGTGGCCCGAATGATACAAGAAAGCAGGCTGAGCAAGCCATGAGGAGCAGGCCAGTAAGCAGCATTCCTCTAGGGCTTTTTCTTCAGATCCTGCCTCCAGTTCCTGGCCTGACTTCCCTCAGAAATGAAGTGTAACTTAGAAGTTGTAAGATAAACCCTTTCTTCTTCAAGTTATTTTTGATGATAGTGTTTTATCACAGCAATAGAAACCCCAACTCAGACAAATACAATTGATACATTAGCATGAGATACATTAAAATAAAAATTATTCATTATAAATGAATTAATTATAAATTAATTCATTAAGGTTAAGGATTATAAATCAGTATATAACTGATCACTTAATAAAAACTTAGGACAAACTTTGTGTAACTGCTAAATTAATTAACCACGTTTTTGTTTTGTTTTGTCTGAGAAAGGGTACCCAGGCTGGCTTTGAACTCATAACAACCCTTTAATCCCCCACCTTCAGCCTCCTGAATGCCAGGATCACAGACATGTGTCACCATACTCAGCCAACTACATTAACAGCTTTTTTTTCTTTTAGTAACTTTTGCAAATTAGTAAACACCAAGTCTGGAAAAGTACAGATGACCAGCTCCCCAGCACAATATAAAAGAAGTCGAATGGTAAGTACCACCCACCCTGCACTAGGCTAGTGACATCTGGCATGATTCCACTCAGTCTCTTATAAACATTCCGGGGCTGTGATTACTATTGGAAAGCTCAGAACATAGTTGTTTTCGTTTTGACGGGCAAGGGCTACATCGAAGTCTTTTCCCTAAGCAGCCCACTTCGTACGTCATTCCAAATGGCAATACCTTTTACTTACTTCAAAAACGATTTTCATATGTTTTACTGAAAATATTCTAGTTCTGCACATTCACAAGGCTCCAGTCAGGATATAAGCCAGGTGCTTATCTTGAACAGAAAGAGGTACTTATGGAAGGGCCCCTATAGGTCCTTTCAGGCTCAGTCAGGAGTTCTGTACTTATCTCTTCCTTTTCCTAGGATACTCGACCTATCTCCCATCTCAGCTCGACTAATTTCTCACACAGCCGTTCTTGACCATCCTAATCACCAATACCACCATTTCACTTTTTCTTCTCCTTACTTTAGCTGAAATTACATTCCTTGTCTATGGCTGTCTCGCGCCCTCTCCTTAATGCGATCCTGCAAAGGCGGGGGCGGGGGCGGGGGCGGGGGCGGGGGGGGGGGTAGGATTGCTTTGCCCTGGAACTCAGGCAGTACTTGCTAAGCGAATGAATGGTTGTCATGCACACTAGCCGAGCCTCGTCCTTTCAGAATAGAAAGGCCCACAAAGGTGAAGCTTCTTCTCAAGGTCACACGGCCGGGTGGGTCGGTCCGCCCTGCCGGGCTCCGTGCCTCCAAGCGTCACGGTCCCGCAGTCTCACCTCCTCCTTCAGGTAGTCGAATTTCCTAGGCTCAGGCTGCCGGGCTGCCCAATTTTTCTGCTTCCTCTTCAATTCCCTGTCGAAGATGTTTAGGGCTCTGGGCGAGGTGCTGCCCGAAGGAGGGACACTGGACGCTACCGCCCTGCGACCACAGCTCCCGGCAGAGACCGCCGGGCCCCCAAGCCTCGGGCTTAGGCGCCAAAGCACGACCGGTCGCAGCATCTCCAGGCGCGGCGCCACAGCAGGGCATATTTTCCGTTGTGCGCATGCACCGGTGGGACTACGGCAAGCACAAAGATACAAAATTATTCCAAGCGGGAAAGACAAGGTTGAGGTAGTTTGGCCCAGTTCGCGTGCCGTCACGGCGGAGCGTCACGCGAAGGATTGTGGGTGTGCGCTCCATGTGAACTCAGACCGGGATCCGGAAAGAGAGCTGAGGAGCTGTGTGGATCTCTGACGGGGTCTCCTTGGGATCTGTGAGTAGTGCGCCTATTGTTTGATCCCTTTCTGGCCTCATTGTTCTCTTCAGGGCTGCTCTCCGAGAGACCTCAGCCGGGTAACTTTCCCCGAAAGTTTGTGAGATGGGAAGATGGTTCCGGAACCAGCTGGCCTGGAGCTCCCAGGCCAGAGGATGAGGGGACTGTAGGGATGAGGGGAAGCGTTTGTAGTGAGGTCCAGTTGCCTTCGCTCCTCTGAACATCCTACGTTTGTCGAGGGCTTCAATTTCCAGCATTTACAAGCACTACCTCTGATTGTTGGATGCGGTGATATCTATGTCGTAAAGTTATCCAAAGATTAAGTGCTGTAGTACATCTGAAATTTATAAGCGCAGCCGTGAAGTTTTATGTTTTTCTCGTTAGAATGTAAAGGATTTTGAAGTAAAGCAGCCCTGGCCTGTGTGATGGCGGAGCAGGGCAGAGACTGTTCACAAGGGAGCAGTATGCATTTGTACAAACATATGTGTGTTTTCATATGTTTATAGCAGATCAGCCTATCTAGACCTTAGTCACTTCGAGAATAAAATGTTATAAGAAAATGACATTTGGAACTGGAGAGATGGCTCGAAGGTTAAGAGCAGTGGCTGCTCTTCTAGAGGACCAGGATTCAATTTCCAGCAACCACGTGATGGCGGACAGTCCATAAAACCAGTTCCAGGGGATCAGAACAAATCAGGCCTCCGTGGGCACCAATCACAGAATTGATACTCAGACATATATACGGGCATAACACCCATACACATGAAAAAATTTAAGAAAAAGAAGGTAACATTTGTTAACTGTAGTGTGAGACTTTTTTTTTTCCTTGAATTTTTCGAGACAGAGTTTCTCTGCATAACAGTCCTAGCTGTCCTGGAACTTTGTAGACCAGGCTGGCCTCAAACTCACAGAGATCCGCCTGCCTCTGCCTCCCAAGCACTGGGATTAAAGGCGTGTACCACCACCACCCAGCAGTGTGAGACTCTTAATTTGATTCTTAATAGATGGAAGGATTTACAGAAGGAACCCTGAGGTAAATCTAGTTTGATTCCCTCCCCCCATTAGTTATGAGACAACTTTGTAGAACTAAAAGCTGTTGAAAATGTAAAGATTAACAAAGAGAGTGGAACAAAGTATGAAAAACAAATGAGACCAACTGAGATTTAAGAATATTTCATTTCTCTCTCTCTAGGATTCTGTTTGCTTTGTCTTAAATTTGTTTCAAGTGATCTGTAATGTAAGGATTATATTTTACTATATTTTTTTTTTATGTTTGACCCAGAGTAGGTTGGATTGCTGAAATTAAGTTTAAGTTCCTTAATTTTATGTAAATTTAGAGTGTTTAAGTATGTGTGTGTACATACACAGTGAACAAATGTGGTTTTGTTTTTTTATATTTTAGTTGTATTATTAACCATTCATCATTGTAATATATATTTTATTTTTCAGTGTTTGGTTTTTCTGGATATTTATTCAGTAAAACTTTAAAAATGTCATCAAAACAAGAAATAATGAATGACCAGCGGTTTAGGCGGGTTTCAAAGGATCCCAGATTTTGGGAAATGCCAGAAAAGGACCGAAAAGTCAAAATTGACAAGAGGTTTCGAGCCATGTTTCATGACAAAAAATTTAAATTGAATTATGCTGTTGATAAAAGAGGGCGCCCTATCAACCACAGCACTACGGAAGACTTGAAACGTTTCTATGAGCTTTCAGACTCTGATTCTGATCTCTCTGATGAAGAAAGCAAAGTACTGAACCAAAAAAAAGTAAAGCAGAAACAAAAACAGACCAAAAATGAAGCAAAGTCAAAAATGCTGATTGAGGAGAAAAAGAAAGAAACCAAAAAAATTGATCAAAAGGATCCTATAAATAAAAATGACTTAGATAATTCTGAAAAAAATCAGAAAATGAAAAACTTGTGTAAATCTCAGAAGATAGATTCAGAAATAAGTCCCAAGAAGGATAGTGAAGAATTTCTGCAAAATACAAAAAAGAAAAGGAGCATCACTGACCACAGTGCAGACTCTTTGCCTAAAGGAAAATCAAGAACCAAAGATTCTAGTACCTCTGAAACTGTGAAATCTCCAACAATCACTTGTTCTAAGGCAAAAAGAGAAAAGCAATCAGGTTGGTTGGGAGTGCTGATTCTTCCTTATTACACTATTTTATTGATATCTCCTTAAGAAGTACACGATAATTATTTTTGTAGTATGATGAGAATGCCCAAATGTTTGTGATAAGCTATGAAAGAAACAATATGCAATGATTTCTTCTTGTTTTGGTACCAGAAGACAAACATGAAAGCTTGGGTAAATGATTTTGGTTTCTAGTGAGCAATGCTGAGAGCTGCTATATGTTGTTATATAGGAAGAGATGTGTTTGAAGAAGGTAAGTAGAGTTGGGTACTCGTTCGTTTAGTCTGTTCAGCTCCTGAGTGACAACTACTATAAGGCATGGACCCCTCCTTTAGGATTATTGCTAGCTTATATGATGCCTTTTGCAAATTAGAAAATTGCATGTCCTCTGACCACATAGACACAGAGTGCTCTGGGATTTATAGTTTGGTGAGAGGATGGCAATTTTGAGTGAAACAACATGTTGATTTCCCTTGAGGAAGCATGGCATGTGCAGAGTACATGACTTGATGAATTGAGACTAGATTAGTCTTAGCTCTTTTTTTCCCTTTTCGCAGATAACAACCTGCTAAGCTCTGTATGATGACCCTGGTCTACTGGCACTGTCCACTAGAAATACATAGTGATGAATTTCCTAGTAGTGACATTAAAAAGGAAAAATAAGCACTTGAAATAATTTTATTTATTTATATCCGGTAAATCCAAACTTCATTTTTATGTAATTAATGATAACAAATTTATACTTTTATATTTTAGCATTAATCTCAAATTGAAAGAGCCATATTTCAAGCGCAAAATTGTCTCTTTAGACTATTAGCTACCATATTGGACAGCATAGACCTAAAGTAGAAAAGTCAAACCTGTAATACAAAATACTGTAACAGAAGGTCTGTAAGTGAGATTGAAAAAATTCAAAAGTTGTTAATCAAAATATAATCAGAGAAAAATTCCTAAGGAATCCATTATTTCTATTGGGATTTGGTGGTGGTGGTGGGGGGGGGTTGGGACTAAGTTTGAGGACCAAAGTACTTTTTGAGCAAATTTAAGATTGGATGTATGTAGATCGGTAGTCCCATTCTTTTAGACAGAGTATTAAAGAGGTTTGTAGTTTTAAGCCGAATAGTATCTGTAAAGTCTTCTTACTATAAATACCTCCCTGTATCCTGGCATGCTGATAAATGTCTGTAATCCCAGCAGTTGGAAGATAGGTCACAAGGATCAGGCGTTCTAGGTCATCCGCAGCTACATAGTGATCTTGAGGCCACTGTGGGCTACATGAGATCCTGTTTTAAATTGAACGGGTGAGGGGCTCAGCAAGTAAAGGTGCTTGCTGCTCAAGCCTTGCAGCCTGAGTTTGATCCTCAGTATCCATGGAAAGGAGGAAGTAGAGAACTAACTCCACAAATTTATGCTGACCTCAGCACATGACATGTGTGCCTCCTCCCCACCCACCATGCACAAGCACATTGTGCACAGCCATGCAAACAAGATTTTTTTAAAGCTGTTTGTATGTATATGTATGGAGATCAAAGAAGAGGGCATTAGATCCCTGGAACTGGAGTTACAGGTGGTTAGGAATCACCATGAGGGTGCTGGGAACCAAACCCAGATCTTCTACCACTGAGCCATCCTCCAGCTCCCCTGCAGACAAGTTTTAATGCCTCAATATGGTACATTAACTCATAGATTCATTAATCAATAATTTCTCTTTTTTTATGAACCCATCAAGGGCATAGAGCTTATAAATTCCCTCTTGCCTTCCCTAGTTCAATGTTTTACACATTGTAGGCAATAAGTAGTGGATTAATAAATATTATAAAAAATAGTATTAAAATAAAAACAAATTTTATTCTTCATCTTAATTTTAAAATTTACTTTGCATTCTCCAAACTTAGAGCCTCTGGAGTAAGCTGAAACAGGAATACCAGCTTAAACATAGTGCATTAGACACATGCAGAGGTGATTGCTGTTAGAAGTAGAAGATGAGCTCTTTCAGAGCTATGAAAGAAAAATGAAATCCTATTTAAACAAAACATCTTGGTGTGTGGTTAACTAGCAGTTATAAAATGTCAGAGTTAGCAGAAAATTTTTATTTAGTATTTCTGTTTGGTGATCTCATTCATAATGCAACTTCTTTTGTCAGTTATGTATGAATGAGTTATAAATTTTATCTCCAGCTCACACTTTACTGAGCATATCTCTTAATAGTAAACAGCTTTATTGATGTTTTCTGTTACATGACTCAAAGGCACTTTGTTTTGTGGTTCTAGGGATCGAACCTAGTGCTTTGGACATGCTAAGCAAGCACTCTATTAACCTTGAAGACACTTTAATTCAAATATCCAGAACTTAAGTAAAGTCTCTTCATCAAATTAGTTACTTTCCAGTGTACTATGTTTACCTATCTAGCCAGCTAGCTGGCTGTGTCTGTAAGCTAGAAAGGCAGGCCTCATTGACATGTCTAAAACTGTTGTTCCTGGTGTCAAATACCCCTGTCACTATACTATCTGGTTTTACCAAAGCTTTTCACTTTGCTACATTTCTACTGCCATAGCTTTATATTGCCTTCATGTCCTGTGAGAGTACTGTACTGTCCCTCGATTTTTATTATTCATACTCACTCTACCCCTCCAGTTTTCTGCAGTGTAATTCAGATGATATCTCAGTGTGCCAGTCTAGTAGTGTCCTCCTTTTGGAAATGGAGCAGTGGCAAAGCCCATCTGTAGCTGAAAGTTTTTCTGTGTCCCGCCCGGTCCTGCACCCACTCAGACCCAAATAAACACACAGAGGCTTATATTGTTTTTAAACTATGGCCATGGCAAGCTTCTTGCTAGCTAGCTCTTATATCTTAAATTAACCCATTTCTATAAATCTATACCTTGCCACATGGCTTGTGGCTTACTGGTACTTTACATCTTGCTTTTCCTGGTGTCGGCTAGCAGCGTCTCCCAGCTCTGTCTTTCTCCTTCCTCTCTCTAGTTAGAATATCCTGCCTAACCTTATTCTGCCTCACCATTGGCCAAACAGCTTTATTTATCAACCAAGCAGAACAGCACATATTCATACCATACAGAACAACATCACCCATCACCCATCCCCTTTATCATGCTTCTGTGTTAACTCCTTAGACCTGTTTGTTACTTGACTCCTTGCTAGCTACAGACCACACATGATTGCTGCTTTTTTGTAATTGACAATTCTTTACAGATGCAATTTCTCTTCATCCTTTAGTTAGCTGTTGAGTAACTCTTGGAAGCTTTAATGCTTGTAGAGTGGTTTCATTTTATGTGTGTGCATATTGATTTGCTTGTTTAATACTTGTCACTTATTCAACTGGAAATTAATTGATATCTTTTTTTTTTTTTTTTTGCCAGTGGTTGTGTTAAATACACCACAAAGCAGGTATTCCACAAATACTAAATGAGTATATAAACATACTTACATCATCTTATAAATGTTATGATTTCACTTAAATAACTTGCTATAGCATGAATTTTACTGAGCTTATGTTCCTTTTCTCTGTTTTGTAAAAGTTATACTGGTTCTAATGTCAATAATTTGGATTTAATTTAATTCAGAATGTATGTCTCCTTTCTCCCTCCCCCAATATGCTGAAGTGCTTCCAGTCAGAATGGCAAGAGACAACAGTGATGGTAAAATGCTGGACAAAGATGCCCTGGAGGAAGATTCAGACAGTGATAGTGAAACAGGAAGTGATGAGGAATCTGAAGATGAAGTCACAAGTGATGATAGAACTTCTGATGATGATGATGATGATGAAAATGAAGACAAAGAAGAAGAGGAAGATGAGGATAGTGAGGAGGAGGATGAAAGTGACAGTGGTCCTGATCTTGCAAGGGGTAAAGGAAATATAGAAACTAGTTCTGAAGATGAAGATGATTTTGAAGATTTATTTCCAGAAGAACCTGGTTTTGAACATGCTTGGAGAGAATTAGATAAAGATGCTCCTCGGGCTGATGAGGTAACATTTTCAGTAAATTATTTATGAATATCAGGACAGTTAGCTTTTATGGGTAATAGGGTTGATATTATTAAATTAACTAGGAAAGAACTGGACAGCTAATTCAGTGATGGAATTCTTGGCTAGCATGCATAGGCTAAATAAAGCAGGGCTTGGTGGCGCACACCCATAGTAGCACCACTGAGGAAGCAGAAAAATTGCTGTAAGTTTAAGGTCAGCCTAGAATACATAGTGAGTTCTAAGCTAGCTTGGAACTTAGTTCTAAGCTAACCTGCTCAGTAAAAATCTCAAAAGAAAAGTAAACAAAAGAAAGCATTAAAAATAAATTGAGAGAAGCTTCACTGGTAAAAATATTTGTGGGACTTGTTTGTTGTTGATTGAACCCAGGGCCTCCTATCTGCCAGGTAAGATATCTGCCAGTGAGCCACATCATCATACCCTGGCAGAATTAATGATGATTAAGAGTAAAATGTCGGGTTGGGGATTTAGCTCAGTGGTAGACCGCTTGCAAGCGCAAGGCCCTGGGTTTGATCCTCAGCTCCAAAAAAAAAAAAAGAGTAAAATGTCTAAAGGACTGGAGATTAACTCAGTGGTACAGCACTTACCCAGCATGTACAAGCCTCTTAAGTTCGATTCCAACACTAGAAAGAATAAACACCTTGAAATGGAGCTAGTGTATGTAGATTAGATGTGTGTGTCCAAGCAGATGAAATGGGAAAGAAGTTCTTTTCCTTCCTTTTATCCCTTTTTGTTGTTGTTTTTTGAGAGTGTTTCTTTTGTAAAATGCTGTTTTTAATTCATTTTTAAATATAGCATGCAAAGTAGTGTACCTTGCTGTGGCATTTTCATACATTTATGCCAGTATACTTGGTTCCTGCTCATCTTCCTTCCATTCTGCCCTCTCCATCCTTTCTGCCCTGCTCTTACTCATCCATTGCCTCACCCCAAATAGTTCCCCCTTCTGCATATGTATTCCTTCATTATCTCTTCCCCAACTCCCTTAAGATCTCTTCCTCCACTATCATGGACCTTTTCTAGTTTCATGTATATACACACAAATTTAAGTCTGGATTTAGAAGGCTAGGGAGATGGTTCCATCCATAAAGTGCTTATGTTTATAAGGACCTAAGTTTCAGTGACACAAAAGTAGTAGGATCCTAAAGGCTAATTGCCAGCCAGTCTAACCAACCAGTGAGCTTCAGATTTGGTGAGAGACCCTTTCTTTAAAAAAAATAACGTGGAGCCAGGTGTAGTGGCACAATTTAATCCCAGCACTTAGGACACAGAGGCAGGTAAATCTCTGAGTTTGAGGCCAGCCTGATCTATATAGTAAGTTCCAGGACAGCTAGAACTATATAGTCAGACCCTGTCTTCTTTAATAATAATAATAACAACAACAACATATAGAGTGATCAAAGAAGACACAATAGTGTCGACCTCCAGCTTCTGTATGTAACACACGCACACGCACACATATACACATATCAAAAAGTAAAAATCCAGCCGGGCGGTGGTGGCGCACGCCTTTAATCCCAGCACTCGGGAGGCAGAGCCAGGTGGATCTCTGAGTTCGAGGCCAGCCTGGGCTACAGAGCGAGATCCAGGAAAGGCGCAAAGCTACACAGAGAAACCCTGTCTCGAAAAAACCAAAAAAAAAAAAAAGTAAAAAGTAAAAATCCAGCAAAAAAGAAAACATGAAGTATTTGTTTTCTGAGACTGGTATATCTCACTTAACACAGTTTCTGATACCATCCTTTTTTCTGCAAAGGTCATAATTTCATTTTTATTTTTTCCTTTTTTATTTGCATTTGTGGTGTTGGGCCTGCATAGGCAGACATCAGGTTTCTTCCTCAATTGTTCCCCACCTTATTTGGTTGGTTTGGTTTGGGGTGGGTTTTTTGTTTTGTTTTGGTTTGGTTTGGTTTTTGGTTTTTTTGAGACAGGATTTAACATCCTTGGCTGTCCAGGAATTCACTGTGCAGACCAAGCTGGCCTTGAACTCACAGAGACCCACCTGCCTCTGCCTCCCGAGTGCTGGGATTAAAGGTATGTGCCACCCTTTCCAGCTCCCCCTTATTTGTAAGTCAGGTCTCTCACTGAAGACAGAGCTCACTGATTCAGCTAAACTGACTGCTTAGCAGCTTGAGGGATACTCCTGTCCCTGCCTCCCACATACTGGGTTATAGGCATACTCAACTTTCAAATTTTAATTTGGGTCCTGGGATCTGAACTCAGGTCTCATGCTGAACTGAGCCATCATTCCAGTCACCTGAGTAGGTTTCTGTTTTGGTTTTGTCTGTATTTTTTGTGTTTAGTGAGCATATATTATACATAATAATGTGTTCATTATGACATACATGTTCATACATGTACGTAATGTATTTTGATCATTCATTCCTATGATTATCCATTCTCATCCTCTTCCCACGCCCACTAGTCTACTTCCTGTTGGGTCATAGGCCCTAAGGAGGAAGCTACAGCTTTGCTAAATGGACGTGATGTGCCTGCTGAGTTTTCTCCAAGTTACTAAGTTTATTCCCAGAAATGAGTGCTGCTGTCAGCTTAGTCAGAGAAGCTCCTTTTTACAAGGAGCAGCAGCAGTTACAAAGAATAAGTGACTTGATTGCTCAGGTATAAAGGGGACGTTTATCTCACACACACACACACACACCCTCCAAGTCTTGGAGAACATTCTAGGAGATAGAGTGGAAGGTCCAGGAATTTCCAGGTAGAGCCTTTAGAAACTTTCAAGTATGTGATTATGTTGAAAATAGGGATGTTTGACTTCTTCTTTTCCTGTATGTATCCCTTAAGTCAGTGGTTCTCAACTCTCCTAATGCTGTGACCCTTTAATTCAGTTCCTCATGTTGTGGTGACCCCCAACCATAAAATTATTATCACTGCTACTTCTTAACTGTAATTTTGCTACTGTTATGAATCATATTGTAAATAGTTTTGGAAATAGAGGGTTACCCAAGGGGTAGCGACACACAGGTTGACAGCCTCTGGCTTAAGTACTATTTTGAATCAGAGTAGAGAAACTGGACACCATTATCTCCTTCCTGATTTCAGAAGACATGCTTTTCAATTTTCCCTGTTTAGTATAATGTTGGATATACATTTGTCAGCTATAGACTTTTTTTGTTGAGAAGTGTTCCTCCTATTCCTAGTTTCCTTAGGAACTGTATCAGGAATTTATGTTGATCTTTGTCAAAGGCCTTTTGAGACAGAACCTTTCTGTGAATACTTGGCTGGCCTTGAGCCTACTGTGGTCCTGCTTCTTCTGCCTCCCTCTGGAGTGCTGGGATCTCAGGTATGTGTGCCATCCTGCTTAGGAAGAATTTCTACATAAGTCATTTAAAATCTAAAGCAGCTTTAGACTTGTTTTTGCTAGGAGTTTGTATTTATGTTCTTATTGCACCATAAGAAATGCTCTGGAGTAACCCTTTTCCTCACTCCGAACTGGTGATAAACTATCTTTAAAACTGTTGTGGTTAAAACATCAGTTTGTGATCACACCCTAGTTCAAGAACTCCAAAAACCTTAGATAGTGCTTATCTCTTGTGGTTTTCCTATTGTTTGCCTCACATGACGCTCCCTCTGCATGTTAAATCAGTTAAATAACACAAATGATTTCAGAACTGGAGAAAGACTATACTACATTGTTTATCTTTCTTTTTTCAACTATTGAAAAATGATACAGATCCCAGCACTTGGGAGGTAGAAGCAGGTAGATCTCTGTGAGTTCAAGGCCAGCCTGGACTGTATAGTAAATTCCAGGACAGCCCTAGACACTACATAGTGAGACCCTGTCTCAAAAAAAAAAAAAAATACAGATTCTATAATAATTAATAATACTTTAACTTTCTCAGATTACACACCGACTAGCAGTTTGCAACATGGACTGGGATAGATTAAAGGCAAAAGATTTGCTGGCTTTGTTCAATTCATTTAAACCCAAAGGAGGAGTTGTATTTTCTGTAAAGGTGAGAAAATTGATTTTATTTAAAGGAAATATTTCTAGGTGTTTTAACTTAAATCTGACTTTGTTTCTAATTAAACTGCCTTAATTTTCCTCTTCGAAAAAATATTTTATTGATTTGGAAATTGTCTAATACATTTGAGTATGAAACTTAATTAACAGGTAGTAAGAAGGGAGAAGCAAATCTTTTTTTTTTTGCTTTATATTTTAGTTTTGTGTGTATGCACACATGTGTGTATGAAGTTAAAGAACCCCTTTCAAAAGTAGATTATTTCCTCTGACATGGGTTCTGGAGATGGAGTGCGCGTTGTTGTTCATGATGCTTTGGTTTTGTCCCCATCCTATCTGTTATACTCTGGCCAAAATTATTACTTAGAGAAAACTCTTCAGTATGCTTTATCTTCATGTAGTTAGAAATGAGTTTTGCTTTCCTACGGTGAGTTTGAAATGAGTTGTTGTTTTTGAGCCTAGTGCTGACTCTTCACATCTTAGTTTTGACAGGTCTTCATATTCTGTAAGAAAGAATGTATGGATTATATCAGTCTTATTTTTTGTGTTCAGATATATCCTTCGGAGTTTGGAAAGGAGAGGATGAAGGAAGAGCAAGTTCAAGGACCAGTAGAGTTACTGAGTATTCCTGAGGATGCCCCCGAGAAAGACTGGTACTGAGTCACTCTAGAATATAAAACTAACCCTAGTAAAGTCACATACCTCACTCGGAATTCTGTTACCTTAATAGGACTGAAGTTTGCACTTAATACTAACAGTTAGGATTCAGACAGCTTGATAACTGATTATAGTTGGCGGCGCATTATGCCAGCATTTTGTGTGTATGCTTGGAAATAATGATTGCAGTATTTGGGGAAAAACACAGTTCATAATTATCTTCATTGCTATGAATTAGTGTTGTTTTTATCTTCATATTATATTTTTGAGTGTTAAATAGAAAAATAAAGGAATAAAACATGGTTTTGGTATAGAAAACAACTTAAGTAGTTGTAAACCACTAGGTGGAGCTGCATGTGCACTTAATAAAAAACGGTGGTTAACTGGATGGTAACAAAAGTGGCAGAGGAAGACCTTCAAGGAACAGAGGATAGTTAAGTGAAATTAAACTTTTAAAATTCAGATGCTGGCCAGTGAGATAGCTTGTAGGTAAAGGTACTTACCCTCTAGTCTGACAACCTAGGGACCTGAATTCAATCCCCAGAACCCACATGGTAGAAGGAGAAAACCAACTTTTGAAAAAGTTGTTTTCTGACCTTGTAATGGAGAGGTTTCTATGTTCTTGTGTACATATGTTGGATTTAGTTTTTCCCCATTAGGTCCTCTAGAGAGAAGCTAAGAGACTATCAGTTTAAACGATTGAAATACTATTATGCAGTAGTGGAATGTGATTCTCCAGAAACTGCAAGTAAGATTTATGAAGATTGTGATGGCCTGGAGTTTGAAAGCAGTTGTTCTTTCATAGACCTAAGGTAATTCAGTTCATGTCTTAACCACTGTATCTTACAATATAGCAAGATCATAATGCAGTAAAATATTTGAATGAGCAGTACTCGCTTACATTCTAGAAAATGAACAAGAAAAAGCTAATAATAATTGAAGAAAAAGTAATATAAGAACCATTTCATTATTTATGTCCTTGAAATAATAATTCTTTCATAAAACATTTTTAAGATTTATTTATTTTTACTTCATGTGCATGAGACCCCCTAGAATTGGAGTTGCACATGGTTGTGAGCCACCAGGTGGGTGCTAGGATTCAAACCTAGATCCTCTGCATGAGCCAGCAGGTGCTTTTAATTGCTAAGCCATCTCTCCACCACCCCTCCCAATAATTCTTGATACAATATATAGTAGATGCATTTTATATGTGTGTGGAAATAATCTCCTGTGTAAATTATAAAAACATGGTTATAATAATCAGATTATTTACATCTACTTTTCATCCCACATTCCCTAGCCTGATACCTAAAAATTGTCAGTCACCATGGCTGATTTACCTATAAGGAATAGTTATTTGTGAAATGAAATTTTTGGCTAAGATTATTCTTAATCAGCCTTAAATTTTTCTTTATTTTCAATGACTTTTCATGATTATGTGCTATGTATTGAGACCACTTACCCAGTATTAATTCTGTTTGATCTTTGAACTCTAAAGTGAGTCAATGACTGTGTTATTGAATTGGGTCTTTGGAAGCTAGTTTATATTAACTAGTTCCTAATGCAAAGTCTCTATATAGAATTCTCTCAAACTTAATGAAATTTCAGATTTATAGTTTACAAATTTCAGAGATGTGCCAAGATTGTTTCTGGCCTTTTAGGAATTTTTACATTTGTTTTCTATAGAAATTTTTATATAGTATATAAACTATAACTAATTAGAAAATCTAGATGCTGGTATTAACTACTTTTTTTTTTTTTTAGGTTTATACCAGATGATATTACTTTTGATGATGAGCCCAAGGAAGTGGCCTCAGAAGTTGATCTAACAGCGTATAAACCAAAGTATTTCACATCTGCTGCAATGGGAACATCAACGGTATTTATTGATTTGTTTGTTGGTTGGTTGGCTGGTTGGTTTGATGTACACTGATGTTTTGCCTGTATATATTCTGTGTGGGGATGTCAGATCCCCTGGAACTGGGAGTTACAGACAGTTGTGAGCTGCCATGTGCGTGCTGGGAATTGAACCCAGGTCCTCTGGAAGAGCAGCCAGTGCACTTGACTGCCAAGCCATCTCTCCAGCCCCTCAATGGTATTTCTTAACTCTTAAAAATGTGTAGATGAGCCAAGCATGGTGACACACATAGTCCCAGCACTTGGGAAGTTAAGCAGGGGTACCAGGAACTCAAGAGTCAGCCTTGGATACATGAGACCCTGTATTTAAAAGAAAAAGAAAAAGAAAAAGAAAGAAAGAAAGAAAGAAAGAAAAATTAAATGTATACCTAGACTCTTGCTTTTAGCAACTTTACAATTAGATGGTTTTCTGAATGTTTGTGCATTGGATACTATACTGTTCAAACATATTTTTCAGAGTGTCTTTGTCTTTAAGCCTGAGTCAGTCTGCTAATGTTTTATGTTGTTTGTTTGTTTCCCTCTATTATTTTACCCATATACTTTGAACTAGATTCTTTGTACCCAATGATGTATTTCAATGGTAGAACATTTATCTAGCACATGTGGAAGCCCAGCGTTTTGTCTTAGATTCTTTTAATAGGCAGTGTGTCAGTTATTAAGATCCTAGGGAATAGGAAGGACATAGCTTTTACCTCAAATGACAGCTACACAGAATTGTTGACCATTTGAAATAGGAGCACATTTTTCTGCAGATGTGATTTTAAAAGTTTTGTAAACAACAGAGGTAGAATAATTCAGTACTACTAGTTTTCATATTAATAACAAGTAGCCACATTTCTGTGTGTTACAATAGTTTGTTACATAGCTAACTGGCTTCTCTTTCACCCTAAATCTCTGCCTACAGCAAACTTGTGATAGACTGTTGTGCTTGTCCAAGAAAGGTGGTGTCAGATATCTGCTTCCCGCTGTGCTGTGAGAGGGTATTCTGGTATTGATTAGCTACAAAGTATACTAAGACCCCAGAGTAAGTGAATTCTAAAATATACAGCCACATCGTGTTATTTTCAACACTTAAGCACTTACAATAGGCAGCATGTGTAGCCAGCTCATCTGGAGATTCTGCATCCTGATCTGTATCACCAATATCTGTTTTCCTTACAGCAGCTGTTTGGTCATTATCAACACAGACATAGTTTTCAGAGTAGCCAGTCCTGTAACTGGCTAGAACATCTAAGAGAGTGGCAAGGATATTTTAAGGATCTCGTGGTTAATTAGTACCTAGCTTGTTGTCTTAATGTGGAGAAATTGGACTGAACAGAAAAAGCAAGAACTTGAACTCGTGTGCTGTAAACATAAAACCCTTTCAAAAGGAACCTTTCACAAGGTACTGAATAAAGCAGTGGTTCGCAATTCCTTTGGACAACTCTTTCACCAGTTTCCCTAAGACCATTGGAAAACACAGATATTTACAATTCATAACAGTAGCAAAGTTACAGTTACAAAGTAGCAGTGAGAATAATTTTATGGTTGGGGGTCACCACAACACGAGGAACTGTGTTAAAGGGTCACAGCATTAGGAAGGTTGAGAATATAGGATAGGAGCCAGTCTCCCTCAGTCATATTATTGATGAACTTACTTGCTGTACAGCTATGCTGTACTTATGATCATGAAAACCTTTGTTTTGTCATCAGTGACTCAATCTTTTTAGGAAAATGGCACCTTTTGAGATTATGTTGCTTTATTAATAGATTTCATGTAGTCTATGGCTCAACTGTCATTTTAGTTCTCTAGAAGAAAATCATGTTCTCACTGGTTCATAATAGTATTAACTTTTTCTAACATATTTCTTTTTTTCTACCGTAGTTAATCTGTTTAATAATATATTAGGTAATGGAATATCATTT
Organism: Peromyscus eremicus; assembly: GCF_949786415.1. Taxonomy (NCBI): domain Eukaryota; kingdom Metazoa; phylum Chordata; class Mammalia; order Rodentia; family Cricetidae; genus Peromyscus; species Peromyscus eremicus. The sequence goes on along the minus strand of NC_081419.1, from coordinate 114,088,619 downwards.
ATGTAGCTGAGAATTAGGGGGAAAGTAAAAGTGGACATACATGATTCTCTGTCTACAAAAAGAATACCATTTATTTAATCCTGCCATTCATGTATTTTTTTGGGGGGGGGGGGGTTTCGAGACAGGGTTTCTCTGTGTAGCTTTGCGCCTTTCCTGGGACTCACTTGGTAGCCCAGGCTGGCCTCGAACTCACAGAAATCCGCCTGCCTCTGCCTCCCGAGTGCTGGGATTAAAGGCGTGCGCCACCACCGCCCGGCCTGTATTTTTTTTTTTTAATGTGTCCATGTCTGATCTTTTTATGTGCATTGTAACTTTTGGTGGGGGAGGGGGCGGGGATCTCACTATGTAGCTTTGGCTGGCCAGGAACTGTCATGTAGACCATGCTGGCCTCATACTCACCGAGATCTACCTCTGCTTCCAAAGTGCTGGGATTAAAGGTGTGCACCACCATGCCTAGTGTGCTTTTTAACTTAATATTAAACATCTAAGTTAACAGTGTACTTCAGTAAGTATGAGTTTACCTTTGGGCTTTTGTGTGGTGTTTAATTTTCATTCTTTGGTTCAAGGTGGAGATTACTTGGGATGAGACTGATCATGAAAGAATCACAACACTTAACAGAAAGTTTAAAAAGGAGGAGCTTTTGGACATGGACTTCCAGGCCTACTTAGCTTCCTCTAGTGAGGATGAGGAGGAAGAGGAAGAAGCACCACAAGGTACTTGCTAATCCTTTTATTGGGTGGTTAATGGAACTGTGTCTTGGGCAAAACTTAAAAAGATCCCCAAACTGACTGCATAGCATACTTATATGCATAGAATTATATGTGTGTATATGCATAGATACATGTTTGAAGGATTGGCAAGATGCTCATTGGATGAAAGCACTTGCTGTACAAACCTAATGACTTGACTTTGATCCCTGGAACCCAAGATAGAAAGAGAACTGACTCACCAAAAGTTGTCCTCTGACTATCACATGCGTGCTTTGGCATAGTCATTTCCACCTTCCTGCGCACACACACACACACACTAATAGTTAAAATAAATAAATTTTTTTTAAATCCTAAATATTTTGCTAGGCTAATTTTCTAAAGCCACAAAATTTATTTAAACTCTGGCTTAGTAAAAATGCCTAGCCTGTTAGACTTGTAAACATGTAAAATACTGTTTCTCCCCACACACCTTAATTAGTTTTGAGACAGTCTTCCTATGTAGACTAGGCTTATCTTGAAGTCACAGATCATAGAGATCCGCCTGCCTCTGCCTCCCAAGGTCTGTGATTAGATTATAGGTATGGGCTATCACATCCAGTTTTTGCAGTGCTAGGGACTGAACTCAGGTCATTGTAAATGCTAGGCAAGGACTCCACTAACTGAGATATATCCCCAACCCCACTATAGTAATCCTAAATAACTTTCGTACTTTATTTTGTAACACTGTCTTGTACTGCCCTTGTTTTACATTTCCTTAGCTTCCATTGCTCTTTCTTTCTAAATCTCTTTCCTTCAACTTTAAGTATTTATTTAAGAAATCCTTTCACTAAGAACCAGCTACTGTCAAAACTTTCCTGATATTTGGTTTGTGTGAAAAGACCAGAAAATTTTGCTTTTGCTTGCAAAGGATTCTAAAATTGGATTTCCAAAGGCTTCCCTGTATCCACACTGATAATAACACCCCATTGGCTTCTGACTTGATTGGTGTTTATGAAGGTTATCTGGAGATTTTCTTTATTCTAAGATTGGATTTTTTTATATATGTATTGAGTTTGGGGTTTTTTTGGGGGGAGGGTCCATTTAATTCACAGTGGTATCTTTTTTCAGTATTGATGTTCTCAGTCATTTGATTTTTCTCCTGTTCTTCTAGAACTCTATTTAAGTATGCATTAAATGTTTCCACTGTATCTTCTCTCTTTAGATGTTTTTGATTTAGGGCTTTGTGTGTACCAGGCAAGCACTATCACCGAGCTAAATCCCCAATATAGTCTCTTACATTTTTATCATTTCCCCCTGTACTTCATTCTGGATATTTCCTTCTGTTTACACATCTTCTAGTTTGAAAGTGTCTTTTCAGCAGTGTTCATTCTACTAATATACCTACCCACTGAATTTTTTATCTTGGTTGTTATCAACTTCACTTCTAGCCGTCCTATGTGCCTATTTGTCACATCAACAATGCACTTTTTGGTAGTTTGATATTTGTCTGGTACTCCCTCTGGATCTCTGCTTAATTCCAGGGGACTAGTTGAACTTCCTCCTCTTGTGGATTTTCACTTGTGTCCTTTTGATTCTTAATAGTCTTCCAATTGAATTCACAGCTGTGGATCAGGAACTAGGAAGTGCTCAGAAATAATATAGATCATAAAACACTTGGGATCATCCTTGTGGTATTCCATTCTCCTCTATTCCTGATTTTGACATGATAATTCTTCATTAACTTGTCAGTCCTTTCAGACTTCAATTTCATTTTGTAATCCCTTTGAAACTTATAGAAAGACTTTAAAAATAACATATTCAGCTGGGCAATAGTGGTGCACGCCTTTAATCCCAGCACTCGGGAGGCAGAGGCAGCTGCAGCTCTATGAGTTCAGTGCCAGCCTGGTCTACAAAGCAAGTTCCAGGACATCCTGAGCTGTTACACAAAGAAATCCTATAGATAGGTAGGTAGGTAGGTAGGTAGGTAGGTAGGTAGGTAGGTAGGTAGGTAGAAAGAGAGAGAGAGAGAGATAGACAGTATCCAACTAAGCAATAATTATCAGGTCTGTCTGTTTAAGAAATTTTTTTTTTTTAGATTTATTTATTTATTATGTATACAGCATGTATAACTGCAGGCTAGAAGAGGGCACCAGATCTCGTTACAGGTGGTTGTGAGCCACCATGTGGGTGCTGGGAATTGAACTCAGGACCTCTGGAAGAGCAGTCAGTGCTCTTAACCTCTGAGCCATCTCTCCAGCCCCCTGTTTAAGAAATTTTGATGACTGAAATGATTGTCTGTTTGTTAAATTGATCATGCTATTTGCTTAGAAATAACTAATTTTATAAAATACAATACCAGTTTTTTTCTTCACCACCATTTAGTTATTTGGTTGTGATTTCCTGGAAGTGTGTGTGTGTGTGTGTGTGTGTGTGTGTGTGTGTGTGTGTGTGTGTGTTTGCATATGTGCTGTGGAGACCAGAGGTCACCATCTTGTATCTTCATTTATTTTTAGACACAGGGTCTTTTCCTCTCTGAGTGAACATGGAGCTGACTAATTGGCTAAGCTGGCTAACCACTGAACTTCAAATCCGTTTGTCTCCATTCCTCAAGTGCTAGGGTTGGAGACTTGCCTAGCTTTTACTTAAGTTCTGGGGACTCAAACTCAGGCCTTTGTACTTTCGTAACAGACACTCCACCAACTGAGCCTCAGCCCAGTAAAGTATTATCAGTACAATCTGAGATTTTTCCATTTATTTGTTTTGGTGGTTCAAGGGATTCAACTGAGCTACGCTACCTGTAGCCCTTCAGCTTTGAATGATAGTATTTGCTGTTACATCTGTGTTATTCTTATCTAACAGAATTGCCAAACATTAAAAAATACAAGTTCAGTGCTGACAGAAAATGAGAAACCAGAAATGTTAAACATAGATACACGTATTTTAAATCAGCAAGAAAGAATATCTTTATTTATAGTTTAAAATTTTCCTTAGTATTTTCCTTTTACATGATGTATTATTTCTATAACCTAGTGGCATATGAAATAATAAATACTTTTATAGTTTTAACATAAGGTTATTAAGCCTTGACTTTCTTAGTTTCTGAATGATCTGTTGTTTGTTTTTATGTCACTAAAAGTAGTGCTTTTAAGTTTGCCATAAAACACTATTTTGCAGTATTAATGTAAGAGAAGGAAAATAGTGTTTAATAGCTTCTGTTTATTTGTATACATTGTATATTGATAAAAATCATGTAATTGCTTAAGTGTTTCATCCTCTTTGAAAATGTATAGTTTTCCAGCTAGTGAGATGGTTCAGTGGGTGTTGCCAAGTCCATTGGTCTGAGTTTGATCCCTAGAACCCACCCACATAGTAGAAGAGAACCAACTCCTCAAAGTTCTCATGGCACATGCATCCACACAATAAATAAATGTAATGAAAGCTTAATAAAGAGCATATGTAATTTACAGTGGTGCATACTGGTTATGAAAGATTTTACATTTTAAGGTCTCAGTGACTGGTACTTGTTAATCTTCCTCATGAATTTGAATGTTTTATTTCTTAGTGTACATAGCATAGCCTTCTCATAGACCTTTTGTATCTTTCCCCCGTAAATAAGAAGGATGAATTTTGTCTTTGTCTACCATAAGTATGGGAAAGGTAAATTTATTTGCTTATGTGGATATTATGTGCTTTTCTGATAATTCTCGATAGTTTTCCTTTGCTATAGTTCTAAAATACAGGGGAAAATAATATTCCATGTCTATTGGGGAACAGTAGGTCCATGTTTTTCAAATGGCTTTGGAAAATGGTACTAAATTGTATTGTTTTACGTGTGTGTGTGTGTGTGTGTGTGTGTGTGTGTGTGTGTGTGTGTGTGTGTTACATGTGGAAATTAGAGGACAACTTGTAAGAATCAGTTGTTCCTTCCTACAGTGTGGGTCCTGGGGATCAAAATCATGTCAGCAGGCTTGACAGCAGGCATCTTTCTTCTCTGAGCCATTGCACTCATCCTGGAATTATTTTATTTTACTTATGTGGGTGTTTCGCCTATATGTCTGTGTGCTGTTTGAATACCCCTGGTGCCGGTAAAGGCCAGAAGAGGGTGTCAGATACCCCTGGGACTTGAGTTATGGATGGTGTGTAAGCTGCCTGTGGGCACAGGGAATTGAACCCAGGTCCTTTGGAAGAGCAGCCAGTGCTCTTACCCTCTGAGCCATCTCTCCACCTACCTACCCCCATTTAAATTTTAAAACAATATTGTTAACAATAGGACACCTAATGTTATTGGTAAGTACGCATTAACATTCCAATATATTTAATATGTTGGACTCATTGGGGCTATAGCTCAATGGTATAGTGTTTGCCAAGCTTCATAAAACCCTATGTTGAACCTTCAGGATTGTAAAATAGGGGGAAAAAAACACAGAAAACAAATTTAGACCCTGCTGGTTTCAAATCTGGACTTAACCACATAGTGAACACAAAGATCAAGTTTTCTTAACACCCTGTTCCTTTCTTTGTGTAGCTGTGAAACAAGAATTATAGTAATACCTGGCTTGTAGATAGAAATGATATATATAAAGTATTTAACATAGTACCTTGTATCAGGTATTTTAATTTTAATTCTTAAAACTAAAGATTAATTTCTTTCAGTTTGAAATATACTAATTATGATTTTTCAAAAGCATTCCTTTTTCTTCAGTATTTTAATTGATTACAAACACACCTTAATCTGTAATTTAGTGCCTCAGACTAGTATATTTGGATACTAAACATTCCTGATAGTTGTTTCTAGAGTAGCTCACTGTTTGAATTTATTTTTAAAAATCTTATGTACTATTAAGGCGTTTATAAAATATTGTCCTTGAATTAGGAAAACAGACCTACATGAGTTATCCCACATTTTAGAGCTTCAGAAAGTACAATTTTAGTACTGGAAAAAATCAATTTAAAGTAAGCCATCAGAGACTTACCACTAAAATTTCAACCTGGAAGGAGCTTGCTTCTAATTATGTTTTCAGAAGTAAGCTTTTAATAGAATGAAATACATTGCCATTTTGTTAATGTGTTCCTCATGTTTTATCCATTGAATTACGGGATACATGACAAAATTCCATCCAACATTATTATTGTGGCACAAAGCACAAACAGCAAAAAAATGAGCTTCAGCTGTTCGAGTGAAAATATAAAAGTGTGATAGGATGATGGAAAGAATGCCCACAGCCGTTTTTATTCACTTAGAGAGAAAAAATAAGTTTTAAATATTTGCTTAACCAACTTTTTTTTTCTTTCGAAAATCACTTTTTTTTTTTTTTTAGAAATTTAAGAACAAGGTGTTAACACTGATGTTTTACAGCTCCATGCTTTTATCACAGTTTTGATGACCATAAGTTACAAAAACAGGAATATCACTGTATCGCTTCCAAATTTTCCTCCACTGGTAATGTTTATGAATTTGATAAGTTTGTGTGTTTTACATTAAAACCCAGATTTCTAATTTATGTTACTGACTTGAAGAATTTACAATGAAACTGTAGAAAAACAACTTTATGGTTTGATGTTCTCTGATATTTGTTGCCCAGGGGTTTTAATACTGTTTCTTCACATTTAAATTTTTTGTGAAACTGGAATTCAGAAATATCAATCGTCTTCCCATACAGTGAAAATAGTTGAATTAGCTCGTAGTCTTTTTGTCTTTATCATTGATTGATGAACAACATTCTAAGAGTATATGTGCTTATTCACAGTCAAATGGAAGGACTTCATAGGCTCGCGGGTTTACGTTCTAAACAACTTCTTTCCTCTTCTGTGTGGCCCGAGAAGCTAATCCCATGTGTCAGATTCACACCAGCAGCATTCAGACTCCATTTATTGAACAGAACATTTAGAGGGGACTAAAATGTCAAACTTAGTGCTCTTGCAGTTTGCATAGAAGGGATTATTGTGTAGTACTCTGACAATGCTATTATTAAACTTCATTGTCTCTGAGTTTTACTGAGTACAAGACCAAAGTCTTTGTTTTCATATTCACAAGTTGAAGTCTGATTTTATGTTTTGATTGCAGTATTTCTTTGACAATAATTTTTAGCCATGTACTGAAGAGACCATGAGACCTAAACACTGAAGTTAGAAGGTAATTGTTTCTCTCTGTCAAATGACATTGATTAATTTCATTTTTGTTTTGTTTTATTTAGATGGAGTCAGTGTAGGAGAAGATGGAAAAACAAAGAAAAATCAAAAGGATGATGAAGAACAAATTGCTAAATATAGACAGCTTTTGCAAGTTATTCAAGAAAAAGAAAGAAAAGGAAAAGAAAATGATATGGAAATGGAAATCAAGTGGGTTCCAGGTGAGAATTAGATATTAAGTAAAAGTTTTCTTCTGAATGCATTTAGATGTAATCACAAAGATGCTAATACTTCTTTAGAAGCATACTTTTTTTATAAGTTCTATTTTCCAGAAATGTATTGGTAAGTTAATGGTATTTAATTCCCTTCAGAATTAATGTTTTATGCTCTTTTTCCATTTTTATTTTAAATTTTCTCATATATTTTCATTATATTCTTTCCCTTCTCTCTACTCCTCCCAAATCTTCCCTACCTCCCTACCCATTCAGCTTCATGTTCTCTCTCAGAAAAAGGAAAGAAAAGCAATTATTTTTTAAAAAAAGAAAATCAAAACAAACTAAAAAGAAAACATGCACAAAATGAAAAACAAACCATGGCATCTGTTTTGTCCTGGCCTACTACTTCTGAGCATGGGGCCTGCACTAGCATGCAGTTGATCTAGCCAGTGTCATTCCATTACAGAAAACTGGTTTTCCCTCTCCTAGTAGGTGTCAATTGCAAATATCTTCTTGGTTAGGGACAGGCTGTGTCTACTTCCCCTTCTCATTTTGTCTGATGTGAGCCCGTGCAGGTCTTGGACATGCCATCCAGTCTCTGCAAACTCCTGTGTGTGTCGGTCCTGTTGTGCCTGGGCATGCTAGAGTTTCTCTGGAATCATCCCCTCTGGCTCTTACAATTGTTCTAACTCTCTTCCCATAGATCCTTTGGGGAGGCCGGGAGCAGGGTGGGGGGATGGGGGTGGTTGTACACTTTCCAGCTTACATTTGTCTTAGTTTCTTGGTTTTACTAAGTACAGATTATTCCTGTTCAGTTATAAAAATAGACCTTTCCTAGGTTTGATTCCTCAATTTAGAATATAGAAAATTGAAACCAAGTATCATGTTTTCTAGTTATTATAATTCTTTAAAAAACAAACAAACAAACAAACTATAATTCTCAAGTGATCCCTTTTCCTGTAGCACTTACTGTTTTCTTCTTTTCTTTCTTTTTTTCTCCGCCTCCCCGCCCCCCACAGGGTTTCTATGTGTAACAGCTCTGGCTATCCTTGCTTTGTAGATAAGGCTGGCCTCGAACTCACAGAGATCCACTTGCCTCTTCTTCCTGGGTGCTGGGAATTAAAGGCGTGTACTACCATTGCCTGGCCCTTACTGTTTACTATTCATGAGGTTTCACTAATACAAAATATATGTTATTGAGTGTTCCATCTATATTGAGTATATATATACTATATTGAGTATATATATATCTATATTGAGTGTTCTATAGTTAAAGAAATGTGGCCTAGTAGAGTAGTATACTGAAAATTTTAAAATGCCAAACCTAAAGATAGATAAAAGCTAACATAAACAGGAATTGTCATCTACAATATACATTTACACTCACACACATCCCAATAGTTGTAAATCTGCATGTACTTTTGCAAGCAGTGATGTTTATGGATTACTGCTGTTTACTCTTACTGTTTTTGGTGAATTCATTCCAGGATCTCCTACAGGTACAAAAACATGGCCTGTTATTTGCAGATAACTTATACACATCATCTTTTATACTTAAAATAAAATCATCTCTAAATGACTAAAGGCCATGTAACAGATGTCATATTGTATTTTTTTTTTCTTGAATAATGGCAAGAAACAATATATAGTTCTACTACCCTGACTCAGCTATAGCTTAGGTAAGTTCTAGTTCCACTTGCCTTTTTTTTTTTTTTTCTTCCGGGTTTTCGAGACAGGGTTTCTCTGTGTAGCTTTGCGCCTTTTCTGGATCTTGCTCCATAGACCAGGCTGGCCTCGAACTCACAAAGATCTGCCTGCCTCTGCCTCCCCGAGTGCTGGGATTAAAGGTGTGAGCCACCACCGCCCGGCTCCACTTGCCATTTTTCTGTTGTCAAATGCTTAACCATATTTCTGATCTATCACTGCAGTAGACTTATGACATTGAAAAGAAACATTTTTCAAAGCTACAAATATCAGTCCTTTCAAAGGGCTCTTCACTTTGGCTTGCTATTTTAGGGCCTTTTAATTTAAAAAACTTATTTTTAACAACATTCCCCACCCTTTTAGAAGACCAGTGCAGAACATCTAGCCACAGTGAGAAGCAGATGCTGGCATTCAGGCTTAGTGCAGTAGTCAGTTATGTGACTTCCTCTTCACACAACTGTCACATAAGCTCTGGAGCAGCCTGTAGTCCTCTTACACGCTGTTAAAACTACCACTGACAAAAACTCAAATGGTAAAGCTCAGGTGCCAGGCGTCTAAGATGTTATAAATAACCTATAGGCTTTTTTTTAGACTAGCTTCCCCAAATAGAAATACTAGGAAGGAGTATGGGTGCTTTCTGTGTCTTGAGGTTGCCGTCAGATTTCTTCCTGAAATGTTACATCAGTTTGTAGTGCCTTTAGTAGTAAGAGTGCTGGTGTCCTGGAATCATCACTATTAGGTATGTGCTTCTCACATGTTACTGAATTGAGTAAAGTTGGTTTTCTTGGAGAACTGAACACCTTGATTTAAAATGTTTTAAAAGCTCTATACAGGGGTGTGTGTGTGTGTGTGTGTGTGTGTGTGTGTGTGTGTGTGTGTGTACTTAATCTGTGTGTGTATGTGGAGGTCACAGAACAACTTGCAGGCATCATTTTTCTCCTTTCTAGCATGTAGCTTCTTAGGATCAAACTCCAGTTGTCATGTCTGGTGACAAGTGTCTTTATCCACTGAGCCAACTTGCAAGCCTAAACTGTATTTTTGAAAGCTCCCAATAGGGTATTTTTATGTGAACACGTGTTATATGCATGCCTATGTGTGCATTTGAGTCTAGTAGTGAAAGAGGTCTTTTTACACATTATATGTAGTGTATGAGATAATTGAGCTACTCTTTCTTAACATTGGTTTACACATTTGAAAAGTCGGACTAATAGTACTTAGTTTTTGAGGCATTTGTGAAGGTACATTTCATGTCATGTGTATTTTGGTAGTTTTATCTTAAGAAATGTAGGTTTTCGGTAACAATTACCGTGAACTTTCTTCTGTGGTCTTCTATAATATTATACTTGAGTAAACCACAGAAGACCGTGTATCAAAGTCCAGAGGGAGATAGATAGCAGGTTCCAGTCAGATGGAAACCCATTGTCCACGAACTTGACTAAGATGAACTACTTCTTCTTTTGATACTTAGTTCCTATGGAAATGTAGTAAACCAACCTTATTAACTAGGGTATGTAGCAACATTAATTAGAAGATTCTTGAAAGAGCTGTAATTCCTTATTTTTGTGTTTGTGAAGTAGTATCTTCTACTAGATACTGTTCCTAAAGTTCCTGTCTGACTCTTGAATTTGGTAGATAAGGTGATGCATGTAATTAGCATTATCTAATGATCTAATTAGTGAATATGCTAGACAATTTATAATAAACAGGTAAATTAAGTATATCTCTTACATAACTTTTCATCTCATGGACTGGAATTGGCAATGAGTAGCAAGAAGGCTACACTGTGGGGGAGAGAGTTCACCAGTTCACTTCTTAAAGGAATCCTTAAAGGCCACTATGTGTCAGGGGACTCAAATTAGTGCCAATGGAGACAAAGTGGATTTTGTTAATAGCTGAGTGTGACTGCTAGTGAGTAAAAGCCAATCTCTGAGGAAGACTGGAAACTGAGTGTTCATTGCTGGTTTGATTGACAATTGTGAAACTGGAGATGGTTTGTGAGAGATTTCGATATTAATATGGGATGTAGGAGATTCCTTCTGAAGACTACACCAGTGGTAAAGCTGTGAATGTCATAGGCCTTTCTTGTTAGAAACACTTGGGAATCCTTACTCTTGAGAAGGAGGAATGGAGTCCAGAGAAGCAAAAGCCAAAGCCCCTCTGTCTCATCCAGCAGAGAGTTCCCCCTTTCTTCCTGCCTTGGACCATGGAGCAGGGGTACATCTCTTTCTCTCCACCTTGTCTTCCCTCCACTTTTCAAAGCAGTGTCCCAGTTTTCCTCTAGTGTCTGCTCTTTAGCCTTGTCCTTTCCTGTCTTCCTGTAATCTCGGATCTGTTGCTGTCTTCCAGTGGTAGCTTACACAGACATCAGGGACAAGCATATATGACTGTTGAATTATTAATTCTTTATTCAGAAACAAAATGGTTTGAATCAGTTGTGCATTCATTTTGTTAGGTAGCTCTGATCCAAACATTTCATTTTCAGACGTCTTAAAACCTGTTCAGTATTTATTTTTGGCTATTTCTTTATTTCCGTTTATTGCCAATGTATTCATTATTTGAAATATGTTCACAAAATGTTTTTTGCTCGTAACTTTTAAAAAAGCCAGATGTTTTAAATTTTGAAGGCCAGGAATATAACTCAGTAATAGAGTACTTGTCTAGCAAGACCCTGGGTTAAGTCCCTAGTGCCACAGTGGGGTTGCGGGAAAGTTAAAGAATGGGACGTAACTCAGTGGCTGAGTACTTGTCTAGCTTGAATGAGTTTCCAAGTTTGATCCTTAGAACCACAAACCCCAAAAAGCTCCAAATGTCATACCCAAAACAGCTAGCCTTGGGCTGAAAAAGACAAAAAGAAAAAGGGTTGAGTTGGGAGGCGAGTCAAATGGAAAGCCTATGCTTAAAAATGAGCTAAAAGAGCTTGCAGTCTGCCTCCTAGTTTGACAATGCAAAAGAAAGATTATATGGTAACTGCAGAGTCACACAGCTGTTAGGTGATTAGAATTTTAAAGCTTAGTCATCCAGTTAACAGGGTGACTAAAAAAGCTTTGTAAGGTAGTAAGCTGAAATTAATACTGTGTAAATAACGTTTGAGTCATTTGTGGACTGTGTAATAAAAAAGAGAAACAGGAGCTAGAGAGATGGTTCAGCAGTTAAGAGCACTTACTGTTCTTGCAGAGGACCTGAGTTTTGTTTTCAACACCCATATGATGGCTCACAACTGTCTGTAACTCCAGTTCCTGTGGCTCTGACACCCTCTTCTGGCCTCCAGGGGCTCCTGCCCAAATGTGATACAAGCCCACAAGCACGTATCTATTAAAAATAAATAATTTAATAAATAAATTTCATTGATTAATAAAAATAATTTTTAAAAAATCTAAAAATGTTTCTAGAACATTTTCTTTGTAGAGTTGCTTGTCAGTCCCGTCAGTTTCCTGGGTTATTGAAAGTTAATTTCTTCCTTAATAATATTAAAGTGAGGCCGGGCGGTGGTTGCGCACGCCTTTAATCCCAGCACTCGGGAGGCAGAGGCAGGCGGATCTTTGTGAATTCGAGGCCAGCCTGGTCTACAAAGTGAGATCCAGGAAAGGCGCAAAGCTACACAGAGAAACCCTGTCTCGAAAAAATAAATAAATAAATAATAATAATAATAATAATATTAAAGTGAAAACTGGAGATACTTTTTATGCTGATTATAATACATTTGGTTTCTGTTTTCTTTTATATTTTTCTGGCGTTTATAATAACATCTAGGATTGTTTTTTTATTATTAATTTTTTTATTTCTTGAGGTTATAATACAGTCACATCATTTTCCCCTTCCCTTTCCTCCTTCCAAACCCTCCCATATACACTGCCTTGCTCTCTCATGTCCTGTTTTTGCGTTAATTGTTGTTACATAAATGTGTGTATGCGCATAATTCTTAAATACAGAAATATAACCTGTTCATTCTGTATAAGGTTACTTGTATTTGTATGTTTTCTTCAGGGCTGACCGTTTAGTTTTGTATAACCAATTGGTATGCTGTTCTTTGGAGAAGACTATTTCTACTGACTGCTCTTAGCATTCTTGAGTTACCTGTAGTTTCTTTATGGGCTTGAGGCCTCATGAGCTTTGGTGTCATTCTTGTTTAGGCATTCATGTTGGTGAGACTTTGTGGATGTAGCTCCTGACATTCATAGGAGACATAGTGTCACAGTAAATCCCAGTTCCTTTGGCTCTTACAGCCTTTCTGCCCCTCTTATGCAGTGATCCCTGAGCCTTAGGTCCAGGAGTTGTATTGTACATATAGCCTTTGGAACTAGGCTCTGCAACTGCATTTTGATTGGTTGTGGTTTTTTGTAATGGCCTCCATGTGTTGCAACAAGAAGTTTGCTTGTTGAGATGTGAGGACTACACTTATTTGTGGGTATAATGACAAATAGTCAGAATATAGTTAGGGATTATGCTGGCTTAGTAAAATGGTGGTTGTAGGTTCTCCTCTAAGATACATGAATTCACTGGCTCTGTGTAGTTGGCTAGGTTTCTACTACCAGGTATGATTTCCTCTTGTTGGGTTAGGTTTTTATTTTTGTTTTGGTTTTAAGATTATATTTATTTTTATTTTATGTATATTGATGCTTTTTGTGGTAACCAAAATGAATAGTGATAAAAGAAAAGATACTATTTCTGGCGAGTCTGTTCTTAGAGCTAGCTGTGCTGGTGAGGCTGTGAGAGTTGCAGGTTAGAGTAGGGAGAGCACCTGCTATTGTGGATATCCTAGGCCAGTCCCCATCTTAACCCCTTTCCCAGAAGAAGGAAATGGACTGTCAGTGTATGTGAGTTCAGAAACCAGTTCAGAAGGTGCTGTATTGGGTTCCTAGCTTTAAAGTATGTTTACCGTCTGCTGTATTAGACTTTAGTATGGTGTAGGTGGTATGATTGTTTTTGCTTATTTTTAACTCTTGCTTGGAATTAATTGAATACTGTAGCTTAAATAGTATCTTTCATCTGCTGAAAATTCGTCTACCATTTTCATCTTAAAAGTCCTAGGTTTTTTTCATCTTCTCTGGTTTCTCTTCTAGAAATTGTGTTTGATTTGTATTTTATGTGTTACTTTCTTCGTTTGTGTCTGATAACTCTTGACTTCTGTACCTTTGGATCTATCTACACAACTTACTGGGTAATTTCTTCAGTTCTGCTTTTATTTCATTGATTCTTTCTCTGTAGTATATGTGTTGTAACTTGGACACTGACTAGATGTTTTTTTACCTCTGGGAGTTGCTTTTTTCTTTTTTCCTCCAAACTTGTCTCATCCTTTTGATAATCTTAATTTTTTAAATTTCCTCTTTCACTTTTTTAAGTGCTGATTTTGTATTTTCTATCTCAATTTCCAAATCCATAGTTTATGCTTCTGTCTTACTGGTTTTTGTTTCTACTTTCTCTAGTTCATCGGGTATTTTAATTGGAATCTTGTTGTCTTGGATCTTTCTCTTCTTATAGGAAATCTGTATCAGAAGGCCTCTTTTAGAGAGTATTTGTCAGGTGCCTGGGGCATTTCTAATCCAAGACCTATCAAATTTTTGAGTTGGTGTATTTGGGACCACACAAGTAGTGTGAATTCCAGCCACAAGTCCATGGCTTTGTGGGCTTGTGGTTACAAAGTCTCTAAGGGAAACTGTATTTTTACTCCCCCTGATCTCCATGTACTCCCCCTGAACTATAGGGGGAGGGTCATCATCTACTGGGGGCACATTTAAAGATCCCGGGACCTCCCACCATGATCAGACTCCAAACTTTGTCCCCTGCCTCCTTGGCTAGCAGCCCATAACAACCCCAAATCCATACTAGACCATATTAGCTTAGTATGTATCCCCAAGGAAAACTCCCTGCTTCTGAACTAGTTTAATATTTCTGTTTGAGCTTCCTTGTTAAGATTTGACTCAGGAATTCTTTTTCTTTGTATCTTAGTCATTCATGTAAATGATTTCATTCATTTTCTACCTTGCCTATAAATGTATAAAAGTAACAATAGAACAAATAATTTCTCAGTCTTTGCCATCAATAAGTTAGCAGATTGTCTTACCCAGACTTGGCCAGAAGTTAGTCTGCAAATATGAGGCTATCTTGGTAGTATGTTACTGTGATTACAAACTGTTTGGAAGGCAAGGAAAACATACAAATAAACATGAGACAAATACAAGAAACAATACTCCCTAATGAGGCCCACATGTCTTGTATTTGAAGTCAGTGTTTTAAGAACATTGAACTCTAAGAAGCAGGCCTAGGAGACAGTTTGATGTGTAGTAAAGTTAATACCCTTCGAAGTGGAAGCCATTATTGTTTTAAGGGAGACTGAAAGGGCATTTAGAAAAGGTTAGAGAAAGATAGCTTAAGTTCTAGACATATGTAAAGCATTTTCTACCAGTGTTGTTATTGTCTAAAGTGAAATAACTTTAGACAATAACAACAAAAAGTAACATCTATTCAATGAGTACATCTGTGAATATTTATTAAATGTTTGAGGGAAGACACAATTGTTAGGTGAGTAGAAATTCCCAGTCTGAGCATCTTTCTTAGACTTATCCTTATTATCCTTATTTTATCTTTGTTGTTTTGCACATAGTAAATGTAACAGGATTCTAATAGTATTGAGTACAACCAGAGAACATTAGTTGACTGACTGACTGACAGCATTAGCTATTTGCTATTATTACAGAAACTAGTTTTCATTGTACTTTCCAATTCCATGTGTTGTTGTTCCTAGTCAGTGGGGTGAAACAGATTTGAGTCACTTTTCCCTTCCCTTGCTTTCTTATTCTATAGACTTTTATAAGATGTGTGCTATAGGACTCGCACTAGCTACTAATCTGGACTAAGTGTCCCTTTGACCCTAGTTACGGGAGTAAATCTGTCCTTCCTTGTCCTAGCACTTTCGGGAGTACTATGCTATTTTGAAGAGGTGCCTTGATGGCAGTGCTCCTCAGGACATGACTGGTGGGTTTCCTCTATAAAACCTAGTACCCAGAATGAGTTCCACATTTGGAGTTTTGGTGTTAGTGATGGTGGTTAGTAACATTTTAAAAGTGTTTGGAATTGAGTGCCACATAGTCTAATTTATAACACACACAAAATTTTTAAGAGATTGATATGTAAGTGTTCATAAATACTCCCAGTGAGTCCTAAGCCTTTATTTAAGTAAAAAATGCCAGTTTTGACCTATATGAGAACTCTTAAAACCTGCATTTTGTTTTTATAAACAAAGCCTGTAATAGTACCTAGTTGAGTTGTTTTAAAACATTCATATCCTTTGAAGACTTTTCAAATATTTCATGTGGATAAGGTCAGGAGGAATGTATACTCTTCTTATAGATTTTGTGAGAATATTTATAAGTCTTTTTGTATGCACAGAAACTGCCAAAATTATTCTGAATAGATTGTGCTTATTAAATTATTATTGTCATATTGAATCATCTGTAGTTGTGGCTCGCTTTAGAACGGGCTTTACTCCTTGTTTGTGGGATTATTGATATCTTTAATTTATCAGTCTGTGGATATATGCTTAAAGATTTTTTTTAAAAACCAATTTGTACAAAACTAAAAGCAGTTATAATGAAGTTGTTTTTCAGTCACATCGTGGCTTCTCTTAAATGAGGCTAAACCGACTCTGAAGAATGTTCTTGTGCGTTTGCCAAGAGACTTCTGGGATGGGCATATTTTTAAGAATTCAGAACATAAACAACTGTAATCTGTGGCAAGAGATTTAAATGACCTCATGATGACAATGAGAACAAAGCATTTTTAAGTTACTGTGGTGGTGTGTTAATTCACTGCAATGTGTTTGTCAGTCTTCTATTTTGGTATAGTAAGTGAGAGCCAGGCAAAGAAAACTACAGACTGACTTGAACTCAAGATATTTCTTTATTGCTGGAAACAAACTAAGTTCCAGAGAAATATTATTTCCTAAGGATAAATAATACATGCATTATTCTAGAACTAGTGGTTCATGTGAACCAGTTGGAGACAGAAGCCATTTGGGCCTTAAAGTTTTGATTCATTTTCTATTGGAAATAATATGTTCTAAACATCAAAGATCAAACACTTGGCAGGAAATAATCCTTCCTTCAAATAGTTCAAGACAGACGTGTTTATTAAGTACTTACTGTGTGGGATTGTGCTAAATATTATGGAATGTGAAAGAAAGTGACTCTACACTGTTTTTAGTATACAGAACTGGCATATGCAGGTGGAACTTAGGAAAAAAAACTATATATTCAAGTACCAAATAAAATGACATCTCACTTACATGATGCAAATAATCACATAACCCCTTTCCAGAAATTACCTCTAGCCATGGGCATGGTGGCACATACCTTTTATTCCCAGCTTTTGGGAGGCAGAGGCAGGTGGATCTTTGTGAATTCACATCGTGAGTTCTAGGCCAAACTGTGTCTCAAAAAAGTAAAAACAAAAGATTTTAAAGATTTAACTATCATCTAATAATATAATATAATAGTATATCTATGAAGTTTGAGGTAGACTGATTATATGCTGATCTGCATGCCTTATATATGTTACTCTATCTTGTTATGGGAAATCAACTTGTTTTATCAGAATTTACTGCCTTCTCCTCCTATGTGAGGATCTCATCTTACATTCCCTAGGTACATTACTGGTTCATTTGAAGATCTGTATATGACTGTATCATTCATACATCTTCTAAAAACTGTATACTAATGTAAAATGTTTTTCTCATAAAGAATGGGTTTTAGTGATTTATTTTATGTGTACGAGTCTTTTATCTGCTTGTGTATTATGCACTCAGGGCATGCTTGGTGCCCACAGGACAGAAAAGGGCATTGGATCCCTAGAACTGGAGTTACAGGAGGTTTTGAGCCACCATGTGGGTGCTGGGAATCAAACCTAGGTCCTCTGAAAGAGCAACCAGTGCTCTTAACTTCTGAGCTATCTCTCCAACCCCAGATATATTTTTTAATTGAAGATTGTATTTCTTTTTTTTTGCATCTAACAAATCAGAGCTCCTACCCTCAGTATTTCATATATAATTTAATTTAATACTTTTCTAAGTCCTAGAAATTTGGAGATTATGTCTTTGCCTAACAGCCAGGAAATGGACCTTAGCACTCACCTGTTTCAACCTGGTCTTTAGCACTCACAGCACTGTTGTTACTAGTTCTATATATTTTGACATCTACCAAGTATTTTGAAGTTCAAAGGGGGGGAAGTATATGTGGGAGGGAAGGTTTGCATCCATCTAATCTCTACCAGACTTATTTTGTGTCCTGAGACCAAAGGTAAATTTGAATGAGTAGGTGGTAAAGCCTAAGCTGGCCAAGGTCATCACTACTACCAGAGTAAAAAATATATAACTACTTTTCTGTCTTCTTTGAAGATGATGGTATTTACTTATTCATCTACTTTGGTTAGAAATTTTGAAGTACATAGTTAGATATGGAGTTTTAAATATTTATATGACACAAAATCCATCTTTTAAAAATAGCAAATGGTTTGGCATGGTGGCACACACTTATAATCCAATCTGTCAGGCCGCAGGGCCAAGAGGATCACCACAAGTTCAAGGCCTGTCTGGCCTACATAGTTAAGTTGGGGACCAGCCCAGTCTTTGAGTTCTGCATAGTGCGACCCTATTTCCATATAAACAAAATAAAATGTAACAGTGAATGGAATGATCAAAATGGTCATTTGAGAAAAGAAGTGACTGATCTAATTCATCTTCCCAAACACATTCAAAATGCTATAAATGCAAAAACAGTCCTGGAAATGATTCTAATTGCTAAATACCTTAAAAATTCTATTTTAATGGCCAAAGGGTAGATGAGTCAAGAGCAGAATATAGGAGCAAAAGCTTTAGAGATGAACCATGAAAACAAATAATAGCATTGAAAGAACCAAGCCATGTAGAGTTGAGGGAAGCTGGTGGCCCTTTGGTTCTTAATTCTATAGCCTTAGTGAATACTTAAGCAGTGACTCAAGGATTTGTTCTCCAGTTTTTGTTGGTCACAGTGCCCAGGGAACACAGGCTTTCATTTGAGTGACAAGAAAAACTAGAGATGATTTTGCTTAATGAGTTATTAGTTGTAGCTTGTGTTTTTGCTTCAGAATTTTTCTTCACTCAACTCTTCACCAAAAGGCAGAGAAGCAGGAATTCTTCTTGGAGGCTCAAAACAAGTGTAGAGAGAGGAAGTTTAGACCTAAATAAATATTTGGGTTCCTTTTTCCTTTATTTTTTAAATTTTGTTTGTTTGTTTTGAGACAATATTTCTATTATATAGCCCATTTGAACTTAAACTCAACCTTGAAGTACTGGGATTGTAGGTAAACCACCATGTCTGACTAATATATTCCCTCCTTCTCTTTCTCTCTCCCTCCTCTCTGGAAATTGGTTACCTGTCATTTTGTGGCCTTAATATTGCAGGTATTCATTGGTGGATATACCTACTTACATAAATTATGTATGTCTCTTTTTGCTTTTGTAAGCTTTTAACTGACTGAACATACACCATTTTCAACTAAACAATTTTTCCTTTTCCAGGCCTTAAGGAGAGTGCAGAAGAGATGGTCAAAAACAAGTTGGAGGGAAAGGATAAACTGACCCCTTGGGAACAATTTTTAGAGAAGAAGAAAGAGAAGAAAAGACTAAAAAAGAAACAGAAGGTATTCATGCTAAGTGACCGGGTGTTTATTGAAAGCCAGTTGTATGCTTCACACCCCACCCATTAGTTTGAAATGTTTGTCTCTGTGACAGAATCTCACTGTATATATATATATATATGGCCCACGCTCTTCCCCAGTACTGGGACTGTAGGTGACAGCCACCACATCCATCTACAAGGAAATAATTTTTGGACCTTTATTGTGATAAAGTGGCAAAGTAGGGTAAAAGTCTTACCCCCTGATATGGTACCTCTTTTTACTACAGCTTTCTTCAAAATTTATATAGACAGTTAAATGGCATTAATAGAATAATTCCACAAGTAGTGAAGCTAATAGTTTCTGGGAAGATTTTCTAATCTGAGACTTTCCCCCTACTTTTACTTTTTTCTTCTTTTAGTTTTGTTTTGTTTGTTGTTGTTGTTTTTTTTTGAGACCGGGTTTCTCTGAGTAACCCTAGCTGTCCTGGAACTCACTTTGTAGACCAAGCTGGCCTAGAATTCTGAGATCCACCTGCCTTTAATCCCAGCACTTAAAGGTATGCACCACCACCACCTGGCTGACTTCTTTTCTTATTTGTATCCCTTTAATTTCTTTCTTTTGCCTTATTGCTCCAGCTAATGCTCAAGCTCAATATTGAAAAAAAGTGGGAATAATGGACAGCCCTGTCTTGTTCCTTATTTCTATAGAATTGCTTTAAGTTTTTCTCCATTTAGGATGGTGTTGACTGTGTTTGTCACATAAAGCTTTTATTATATTGATATATTCCCTCTAGTATATAAAAGAGAGATAAAAATCTCTCTTGGATTTTTATCATGATGACATCTTGGGTTTTTTTTCAAAGGCTTTTTCTGAACTTACTAATCGTGTACTAATCATATTTTTTCTTTTTAAGTCTCCTTATGTTACTCATTACATTTATTGGCTTGCATATGTTGCACCATCCCTGCATCTAATATAAAGTCAACTTGGTCATGGTGGATAATCTTTTTGATATATGTCTGTTTT
This sequence comes from Peromyscus eremicus, assembly GCF_949786415.1. Taxonomy (NCBI): domain Eukaryota; kingdom Metazoa; phylum Chordata; class Mammalia; order Rodentia; family Cricetidae; genus Peromyscus; species Peromyscus eremicus. The sequence goes on along the minus strand of NC_081419.1, from coordinate 114,068,205 downwards.
GCAAATATTCAGCTTGCAAGTATTTTATTGAGGATTTTTTTTTTTTTTTAATCTATGTTCATCAGGGATATTGGCCTGTAGATTTCTTTTTCTGTTATGTCTTTATCTGGCATTGGGATTAGAATGATACTGGCATCCATCATTGTAGGCGTTTGGGAGTACTCCTGTTTCTATTATTCTTTAAATTTTTAAGAAGATTGACTCAGATCTTTGAAAGTGGTGAAATTCTTCTGTGAATTCATCTGGGCCTGGGCTTTTTTTCTGTTTGTGGTTTGTTTTGTTTTGTTTTGTTTTTTCTGAGACAGAGTTTCTCTGTGTAGTTTTGGTGCCTGTCTCGGATCTCGCTCTGTAGACCAGGATAGCCTCAAACTCACAACAGAGATCCGCCTGGCTCTGCCTCCAAGTGCTGGGATTAAAGCTGTGAGCCACCACAGCTCACCTCTTTTTTTTTTCCCCCCCAACAAAAGCCTTATTATTACTTTTTCAGTCTTATTTGTTATGGATCTGTTTAGATTTCTATAATTTTGATAGTTTGGGTGAATCTAGCAATTCATCCATTTCTTTTAGATTTTCCAACTTAATGGCATATGGGTGTTTTAATTATTCCCTTATCTGAATTTCTTTTATGTCTGTTGTAATGTTTCCCTGTTTATTTCTGATTTTGTTAATTTGGGTCTTCTCTTTCATTCTTTTGGTTAGTTAAGCCAAGGATCTGTCAACTTGTTTATCTTCTCATGGAACCAGCTCTTCAATTTGTTGATTCTTTGCATTGTTTCCTTTGCTTCAATTTCACTGGTTTCTACTCTGGTTTTTATTATGTCTGGCCATCTACTGGATTTATCATTTTTTCCAAAATTTTTAGTTGCATCATTAAGTCATTTATTTGTGTTCTTTATAATTTTGTTATGAAGGCACTTAGGGCTATAAATCTCCCTTGCAGGACTGTTTTTAATGTCTCCCAGAGATTTTGTTGCATTGTGGTTTTATTTTCTTTTAGTTACAGGATTTTTTTTCTTTCTTGGTTTCTTCTTTGACCCATTAATCATTCCAGTAATGAGTTGTTTACTCTCCATGAGTTTGTGTACTTACTGAAGATTTATTTGTTATTGATTTTTAGCTTTTGTTTAACTAGGATCAGGTAAGATACATCTGAATTTGTTAAGAATTGTTTTGTGAGCTGGGCATGGTGGCGCACGACTTTAATCCCAGCACTCAGGAGGCAGAGGATCGTTGTGAGTTCGAGGCCAGCCTGGTCTACAGAGTGAGTTCCAGGATAGGCTCCAAAGCTGCACAGAAAAACCCTGTTTCGAAAAACCAAAAGAGTTGTTTTGTATTCCATGATATAGTCTATTATAGAGAACCTTCCATGGGCTGCTGAGTAGAATACATATTCTTTGGTGTTTGGGTGGAATAAGACCATTGGATATATAATATTATTTGTTTCTGATGTTTCTCTGTTTATCTTTTGTCCAGATGATCTGTCTATTAGAGGAAGAAGGGTATTGAAATCGCCTACTATTAATGGGTTGATATTAATCTGTGCTTTTAATTCTAGTAGTACACATGAAATTGGGTGTACCAATTTCAGTACATATATGTTAAGATAGTAATATCTTTTTTGGTTAACTGTTCCCTTGATTAAAATGAAGTGCTTATGGTAGTTTGAATGTAATTGACCCCCGTAAGCTTATTGGGAGTGACGCTCTTAGGAGGTGTAGCTTTGTTGGAGGAAGTTTCTCACTGTGGGGATGGTTTGAGGTCTTCTATGCTCAAGATACACGCAGTGTCTCAGACAACTTCCTGTTGCCTGTGAGTCAAGGACTCTCAGCTCCTTCTCCAGCATCGTGTCTGCCTGCATGCTATGATGATAAGGACTAAACCTCTGAAAATATGTCACAACAATTAAATGCTTTTCCTTTATAAGAGCTGCCATTGTCATGGTGTCTCTTCTTTTTTTTTTTTTTTTTTTTTTTTTTTTTTTTTTTTTTTTTTTTTTTTTTTTTGGTTTTTTCGAGACAGGGTTTCTCTGTGTAGCTTTGCGCCTTTCCTGGAACTCACTTGGTAGCCCAGGCTGGCCTCGAACTCACAGAGAATGGTGTCTCTTAACAGCAATAGAAACCCTACCTTTTTTTTTTTTTTTTTGGTTTTTCGAGACAGGGTTTCTCTGTGTAGCTTTGCGCCTTTCCTGGATCTCACTTGGTAGCCCAGGCTGGCCTCGAACTCACAGAGATCCGCCTGGCTCTGCCTCCCGAGTGCTGGGATTAAAGGCGTGCGCCACCACCGCCTGGCGAAACCCTACCTTTATCTCTTTTGATTAGTTTCTGTTTGAGGTCCATTTGTCAGATGTTAAGACAGTAACACCTACTTGCTTCCTGTTCCTTTTGCTTGGAATACCTTTTCCATCCTTTCACTTTAAGATGGTCCCTATCTTTAAAGCTGAGTTTCTTGTAGACAACAGAAAGATGGACCTTGTATCTTAATTCATTCAGCCAGCCGGTGTCTTTTGATTGGAGAGTTGAGGCTATTAATATTTAAAATTATTGAAAGGTGTGTATTAGTTGCTGTCATTTTATTGATTTTTGTTGTTGTTTGGTTGGTTTTTGTTTGGTTTGGTATTTGTGTTCTTAGTTGTATTTAGTATTTTATTAATTACAGTTCCATTTGTCTTCTTTCTAGGGTCTCTTGGCTATGCTTATTCTTCACTAAGAAGTATTGTTTTCCAGTATTCTCTTTAGGCTTGGCTTTTCTGGACATGAACTCTTTTAGCCTATTTGAGTTGTGGAAAGTTTTTCTTTCTCCTTCAACCATGACAGATGGCTTTGCTGGGTACAGTAGTCTGTGTAGGTGGTTTTGTAGAACTTGGAGTGCATTGTTCTTTTGGCTTTCAAAGTTTCCAATGTGAAATCAGCTGTTATTCCGATGGGTTTTCCTTTTTATGTGACTTAAGATTTTCCTCTTGGAGCATTCGATACTCTTTCTTTATTCCATTTAAGTGTTTTAACTGTGATATGTTGTGGGGAGTTTTGCTTATGGTCTTCTCTATTTGATATTAGCTGTGCTTCTTAGATCGTCTGGGTATATCTTTCCTTAGTTTGAAAGTTTTCTTCTAGGAGTCTTTTGAACATCATTGTTCAAAAGCCATTGACCTGGGATCATCTGTGCCTATAAGTCAAAGATTTGGTCTTTTCATGGAGTCCCAGTTTCTTTCCTATGTTTTGTTTTATGTTTCTGCTTTCTTCATATTCTTTGCTTGTCTTATTCCCCTAGTTTGTTCTGATCATGTGTCTTATATTTGATCAATTTTACTTATAAAGCTTTCCTCTGAGTTTTCTAATTGTGTTAAATTTTTAAATTCTATCTTCATTTTAGCTTGAGGTCTCTTCAGTATTTCTATGCCTGTTGAATTCCTTTCTCAAATCTTGTATTGTCTTTGTCATGTCATTTCAGACTTATGTTTGTGTTTTCTTGGGCACCACTCAGGTGTTTTGTTCTCCTTGAGTTCATTGAGCTATTCGATTGTGTCTTTAAACTCCAAGTTCTTTGATTAGTTTTATGATTGTTCAGTTCTGTGTCCTGGAGTTCATCTTGGCAATACTCACTGGAGACCATTGCTATAGAACTGGTGGGTTTGGGAGGACATACTGTTTTGACCTTTCATAGTTTTTGTGCAATGAATCTGCAAGTGTGGGCTTATTGTGTTGGTCATGGATCTGATGCGAACACAGCGGACTGATGTGATGCCTGGAGGTTAGAACAGGAATGAGTGGGTCTGTAATTGTGGGTAAGCCTGGGAATTGGGAAGGGTGCAGTCACGGTGGGGTCAGGTGGGTTCACCAGGCTGAGCCAGAGCACATGATGTCCAGGCCTAGCTGGGCCTTGAGACTGGATCTGACACAAGCAGCTTCAGGACCGAAGTTAGGAGGAATTGTACCATGTACTGGTGTCTCGCCACCTGGGCTTGGCTAAAGGGTCCCTCTAAATGAAGGCTCCCAGATCTGGCAAGTGCCAGAGGGAGGAAGAGCAGCCAAGAGAAGATCTGGATTTGTTAACATTTAAAATACATATAGTAAGTAATCAGTGTCTTCAAGACTTGGTGTTCTGCACCAGACTTGATGATAGCATCAGATACCTTCTGACTTCTTGGTGCCTTTAAAGCTTAATGGATCATATCATTTTGCATCCAGGATGAATATATTCTAAGCATATTTATTAAAATGACAGGGATATTTTAGATTCTTAGAAATAAACCCAGTTTGATTAGTCTTATCTCAGTTTACTTTATAGTCTTATTTGTTAGTTAAATAGACCAATATAGTATAGACAGTCTGTTCAAATTGTATTAGGGAAATTTTAGCTTTCAAAATTATTTAAAATAGACTGATAGTTTACAGTGGTAGACCACAGATAAAACAAGTTGTTTGTTTTTGTTTTGTTTTCTTTTGGAAATGGTCTTACTAGGTAGCCTTGGCTTACCTGGAACTTGTTATGTAGACCAGGCTGGCCTCAAACTCACATCTGCCTCTGCTTCCTCAGTACTGGAATTAAAGGTGTGTCTCACCATGCCTGGCCTTAAAAAAAAATTTGTTTTTAAATTTTTTATGTGTTTGTCTGTGTAAGTGTATATGCACATATGTGTACATGTAGATGCCCAAATATGCCCTTAGAAGCCATAATTGGTGTTAGATCCTTTGAAGCTAGAGTTAAGGTGGTTGTGAGCTATCTGACATGGGTCCTGGTATCAGAACTCTGGTCTTTTTATGATAAAGTAGTGGTCACTTTTAACTTCTGAGCCATCTCCTCCCCAAGGTCATTTTTTAAACTGAAAATAAGAACAGAGCATTAATTTATATGTTTTAAATTTTTGTAGTAGAAATCATTTCCCCTTTAACCAAATAGATTGTTCTAAATATTTGAGATAACCTATAGTGTTTGACTTTGTTATTGATAATCACTGCCGTTTTTTAGTTGTAGCAAATATCAAGTCATTCTCTTTACTGATTAACCAACAATGTTCTCCTGTGAATATCTATATCCCTTTATAACTCTTATGTCAGTTGAATATTGAATTCAATTGAAGTATTATAAATGTCTATGTATGCATCTTAGTTTGGTTTCTGTTGCTATGATAAAATATTCTGACCAGAACAACTTGGTGAAGGAAAAGGTTTATTTCATCTTATACGTCCAGGTAATAGGCTGTCTCTGGGGAAGGATGTTGGGATAGGAACTAAAGCAGGATACCGCTTTCTGGCATGCTTACTCTGGCTTTCTCAGCTACATTCTTTATGCAACCCAGGACTAAAGCTGGTACCACCCACAGTAGACTAGGCCCTACTGTGGTGATATATTGTGTACCCTAATAAAGTTTGCCTGAGGATCAGAGGACAGAGCCAGCCACTAGATTAGACATAGAGGTCAGTCAGTGGTGGCATACACCTTTAATCCCAGTACTGGGAAGCACACATGCCTTTAATCCCAGGAAGTGATATGAGTGGGCGGAGAAAGGTATATAAGGCGTGAGGATACAGGAACTAAAGGCTTGTTTTGGCTGAGGCCTTTCGGGTGAGGATTCAGAGGCTTTCTTTCAGTCTGAAGATTCATGGAAACAGGGTTGGCTGAGGAGTTGGCGAGGTGAGGTTGGCTGTGGCTTGCTCTGCTTCTCTGATCTTTCAGCTCTTACCCCAATATCTGGCTTAGGGTTTTATATTAGTAAGACCATTTAGCATTCAAACAACACTCTACTTCATCAATTAGCAGTTTAAAAAGTGCCCCGACAGACATGCCCACAGTTCTTCAATTGTGAGTCCTTCTTCCCAAGTGACTCAAGTTTCTGTCAAGTTTACAAAAACTGAACAGCACAGTATGTCTCATTACTTTCTAAGGACGGGGACCACGTATCTGATAATATTCTCTTACAAAAATCGTAGTTTCCTGTTATTATTTTCCATGCATATGTGAACATATTCTTGGGTGTGTGCACATATGTGTGTGGGTGCATGTGCAGACTGCTCTGCACCTTTGGGGGTTGTAGTTTGTTTGTCTGAATTTGTTTGAGATCTGATCTCTTACTGAACCTGGAGCTTACTTACCTGTTAGCTAGACTGGCTCTAGAGATGTTTCAGCACTCCAGGCCTCATCCCTCCTGCCCAGCACTGGGGCTACAGATGTACTTCTTTTTTTTTTTAACATGGGAACTGGAGATATGAACTCAGATCCTCATGCTGTACATAGCAAGCATTTTGCCAGTTGAGCATCTCATCAGCTCTTCTTGACTATTTTCTGATTGTCTGGTGGAAAAACAAAAAGATTAAGTTAGAATTATTTTATAAATTAACTTGTTTTAGACTTTTAATTTTATATTGAATTTCTTGACTTCAAAAGTGCTTATTATTTTCTTCGTATTCACTTATTGCAGTACTTACAGTGTTGAAACTCACTTTACATTCCTCTTTAAGGCTCTTGCTGAAGAAGCTAGTGAAGATGAGCTTCCTTCTGATGTTGATATGAATGATCCCTACTTTGCTGAAGAAGTTAAAAAAATAGGTAAGTCAGCCTGTATTTGTGATTTTTTTTCAGTTGGAATCCAAAGAAAAGATGATGTGGGTTGAAAACGATTAATGGTTTATAGCCAAGTCTGTCCTGTAGATTCCAGTCATAAATCATGTTGAGAAGAGCCAACATGCCCCCTGTACATAGAAGATATAAAATAATTCCCTTATAAAAGAAGATTTCCGGGGCTGGAGAGATGGCTCAGAGGTTAAGAACACTGGTTCTTCCAGAGGTCCTGAGTTCAATTCCCAGCAACCACATGGTGGCTTACAACCATCTGTAATGATATCTGGCTTCCTCTTCTGGCCTGCAGGGATACATGCAAAATAGAATACTGTATACATAATAAATAAATCTTTAAAAAAAAAGAAGAAGAAGAAGATTTCCTTTTTTTTTTTTTTTTTTTTTTTTTTTTGGTTTTTCGAGACAGGGTTTCTCTGTGTAGCTTTGCGCCTTTCCTGGAACTCACTTGGTAGCCCAGGCTGGCCTCGAACTCACAGAGATCCGCCTGGCTCTGCCTCCCGAGTGCTGGGATTAAAGGCGTGCGCCACCACCACCCGGCCAGATTTCCTTATTTTTATGTTATGTATGAGTATTTGGCGTGCATATATGTGCACCACATGCATGCTGTGTCTGAAGAAGCCAGAAGAGGATGTCAGAACACCTGGAACTGGAGTTCCAGATGGTTATGAGCTGCCATGTAGTGCTGGGAAGCTAACCTGGGTCCTCTACAAGAGCAACAAATACTCTTGACTGCTAAGCCATCTCTCCAGCTCCCTCATTATGAGACTTTTAATAAGAGTGAGTTTAACAGTTTAATGGGGGATCTTTTCTGGAAATTTTCTTTATAGCTAGCCAGGTGGACTCGAAAAGAATAATGGGATTTAGAATGAAGAATAGTCTCGTTGCATGATAGTACTTGCACTCCAGCACTCTCTCTTGCAAAGGCAGTGGAGAATTTGTCTGGCATGTATATAGTTTTTAAATGTATATGAATGTGTTTGGGAAGGTTGAGGCCATACTTGGGCAAGTCAGTGCAGAAACCATTCTAAGTATTTCCAGTTGCTGTTATTTGCTTTTCCTTCCCCTCGTCTTTATGCCACACACAAGAACTCCCAAAGGCTTATTCTTGGAGAACTGCAAGCTGGCATTGTAAAGAGGAGTAGTTTATGAGGTTTCCCTGCTTCTTGTCTCTCCTGACCAGTGGGCCAGAACAGTCCTCAACAGGAAAAGTCAGAATTGCTTAAAATTATTTCCTGCTTGTTATAGCCTTCTAGCACTGACATTTTATTGATGAAAGATTAAGTTGAATAAATTCTATTATAGGATATGAGACTCTTAGGAATTGGAAAGGGAAATGGAAACCTAGCATATTCTGCTTTTTATCATACCTGTGTGGTCATTTCTAAAAGATGATGAATTTTAGCCTTTTCCTCCGATTGACACAAAGTTTATTATGGAGTGTTGTGAAACATTAAAGTTTCCTTATTTTGTGTCCAAAGTGCTTCATTTAACAGATGTAATCTGGTCAGATTGCAGAACTCAGAGAACTCAAAGAATAACCCAAATGGTTCAGTGGTGTAGGGTAGCCAATTTCTTAAAGAAAGCACATTGAAATTGCACGTAAGCTTTCTCTAGCAGTAGTATCACACATTCTGAGTGAACAATATAGGTAGAATTTGTTTGTTTTCAATGTGTTTATTTCTGAATGCTCTATAAGAATTGTTTCTATCTGTTTTTAACAGTTATTGGTGTTTGGTTGTTTTGGAGGAAAATAGGCTGAGAACTTTTCACATGAAATGTATGACTAAAAAGGGTATCTTGCCAAGTTTGTTCATTCTACCATTAAATATTGTGATTGTCAAATGCAGTGCAGTCTGATAGGCTAGAGCTATGCAGTAATAATAAAGACAAGACAGTATCTTTTGTGCAGTCTGGTTTTAGGGAAGATGTACTAAAAATAGAAACAAGATTATTTAAGTATGGTAAATGTTTTAAAAGAGAGTGGTACAGAGACTATGACTAGAAAAAGAAAGAGAAAATGGGTGTATCCTGTAAATAGGATAGGCAAAGAAGGCTTCCTTGAGGTGATATTTGAGCTGAGACCTTGGGCATGAACTGCTAGAGGAAGAACATTGCACAGGAAGGAAAAGATGTAAAATGAGAAAGAACATTTTATGCAGTGTTGGAGAAATTGAAAGACATCCATATTGCTGGGACATGGTCAGAGAGAGAGTTCTGTGTGTAGCTAGGGTGGAGATCTAATAGGATGTGGCCTACAGAGCTTTATTATCATGGCAGAAAGTTAGGATTTTATTATGAATTATAGCAAGCCACCAAATAGCTTTAAAGAAAAAAAGTGATATCATCTGGTATATCTGTTAACATACTGCTGATTGCTGCAAAGAAAACATGTTGAAAAAGACACTGATGAGAACTAAGAAACTCAATTTTTGGAGAAAAAGGTCCATTGCTGGCCCCAAAACAGATCATTCTGGGGAGAGTTATTGCCTAAGGAAATTGATAAAAAGAAGTTCTCGGCTTTAAAGACTACTTTGGTCAGGATACCTGAGAGTGGATAAGGACAAGACATACAAATCTGAAGGCCAGACAAGAGGCAAAAGTATAGAATGCACAGCAAGGATAACAGGAAAGGAGACCGAGACAGAAGAGAACCAGCTGAACCTCACAGGCTGATTCACAAAAAGAACATGTCCCTTTAAGTAGTACCGTAGGCCAAGTGCAAAGCCATTTGCCCTCATTCACTCAGTATCCATTCAGTGAGCAGGCAGTCACTATCAGCTACTTTCAGCAGTTGAAAGTATACTTCCATAAAGCCACGCACCATATAACAATGCAAACTGCATATGTGATGGATGGAACTCTGTAATGTTCACACTGTGACAGAATCTACTAATGACACATTTCTTAGACAACAATCCATGTTATTAAATGACTCTTGACTTCTGTAACTATGATGTCTTTTCCCATACTTCAGATTTGTTCTTCTCAGGATAACTGACTTTTTCCCTACCAATGTATGTACACAATATAACAAGAATAAAGATTGATGTTAATGTTTTGTGCTCATAATCCAACAGAGTGTAAGGAACATAGTGTCCCAGTTTGGAGTCCATTGCTGTGATAAAACACTAACCAAAACCAGCTTGGGGAAGGAAGGGCATATGTATTAGGGTTTCTGTTGCTATGAAGAGACACCATGACCACAGCAACTCTTTCTTTCTTTTTTTTTTTTTTTTTTTTTTTTTTTTGGTTTTTGAGACAGCGTTTCTCTGTGAAACAGTTCTGGCTGTCCTGGAACTCACAGAGATCTGCCTGCCTCTGCCTCCCATACTGGGATTAAAGGCGTGCACCACCACTGCCCTGGCCTATGGCAACTCTTAATAAGAAAAACATTTAATTGGGGCTGGCTTACAGTTTCAGAGGTTTAGTAATGGTGAGAAGTATAGCAGCAAGCAGGCAGACATGGTGCTGGGGAAGTAGGTGAGAGTTCTATATCTTGATCCACAGGCCGCAGGAGACTGTTTGCCACAATAGGCCTAGCTTGAGCATATGAGACCTCAAAGCCCACCTCCACAGAGACACAAAGCCATACCCGCTAGTAGTGCCACTCCCTATGGCCAAGTATTCAAACACATAAGTCTCTGGGGGCCATTCCTATTCAAACCATGACAGCATACTTGTCTGACATTTATATAGCAATCCATCATCTCAAGGTAAGAACCTGGAGGGAGGGAGGGACTGAAGCAGAGACGATAGAAGAGTGCTGCTTCCTGGCTTGTACAGCTTCCTTTCTTATACCACCCAGAATCATTTGCCCAAGGGTAGCATGGCCCACAGTGGCTGGATCCTCCCACATCAACCATTAATCAAGAAAATGCTCCCAGACATTCCCACGAGACAATCTGATGAAAGCAATTTCTCAATTGAGGTTTCCTTTTCCCAAATATATCTGGGTTTCTGTCAAGTTAACAAAACCAACTAGTACATATGGAAGCTTATTTATAGCCTTAGAGAAGTCAGTTGCTGTAAGGAAGTCAAAAAGAGGTTGTGTCTTTTTGTATGTGCCTCCAGATGTAAGGTTTGATGGTGGGTTCTTTTTTCCCTCCAGTACTTGTTAGACAGTAGTTATTCCTAAGGGGAACTAATGTTAGCTCAAAATTCATTGTCTTGGTTTTTTGTTTGTTTGTTTGTTTGTTTTTTCTTTGAGATTTAAAGTAACTCAGGTGGCCTAAATTGTTATATGAATGTATCACCACAACATTGCCTTCATTGTTAATTTTTCAAGATACATCTGGGACATTAGTACTTTAAAAGTAAAATGCAGTCATTACTTAAGGATATATACCTAGTTTCCAAAAAATACTCAAGATGTGATGATTAGAAGTATGATATACCATGTTTTGTTGATACTCATGGGAGACTTCCCCTTTCCTAAACAAAAACTGAGGGGGAATGGATTGGGAGGTGAGAACGGAGTGGGGATACAGGGAGGGACTAGGAAGAGAGGAGAGAGGAGAAAGTACAGTCCGGATGTAAAATAAATAAATAAAAAAAATTTTTTATAAAAGTTCAAATTCTGTACATGAAACAGTAGTATAGGAAGGTGAACTTGAGTATATTTGTAACAATCTTGCCCTTGGGCATCCTGTAGAGCTAAACTTACACACCTTATAAAATTGCATAAACTTTCAGTATATGAAAGAATTGATTTTGATTGATGCCAGATGTGGTATTTATTTGGGTTGGGTTAGAAACCAGCGTGAACACCAGAGATTTGTTACAGTTTTCACCCTAAACTGCAAACTTGTTATCAAGAGAGTTATGAGAGTTTTGAAAATATACTTCTAAGATGAAAGTTAATTTTTTCATTTGGAAATGAAATATTGGAAATTTTTTCATATTGCTAATTTGTAACTTTCCTTTTTTGGTGCTAAGGATAAATAGAAGGCCTCATGAATACTAGACAAGCACTTGACCACTGAGCTACAACCCAACCCTAATTGTATAAACTCTATAATAAGATTTTGCTTTTGAAAAAGTAGGACTAAAGTATATAGTACATCCCTGTTTTTTTTAATGTATCCTTTGTCTTGCCATCTTTAAGTATTTTATAAGCCACCGTGAAATTCAACTATATTTTACCTATTTGACTCATCAGCTAGTGTGTTATATGTTTACAGCATACAGTATGGATTTTGCACTCTGTCCTGGAGTCCATTTTCAGCTCACTTTATAGTTGAATATAATGAAGGTAACAGATTACCCAGGAGCAGTTGGTAGCTGATAGACTCTGAATCGTAATGTGCTTCTGCAAGGATATTGTAAAGATTAGAGACAGAGCCAGTACCCACGTGAATATAAGCTAGATGTGAAAACAACACTGTTTTGTTGTTTTATTTTTTAAGCAAAACCACAATGTAGCACCCTGAAGAAAGGATAGATGATCTTGGATGCAGAAATTGCATCAAGAAGGAGTCAGTGGAGGGTCTTAACATTCCCCATCTGCTCAATACTGAGACCTCACCTACATCTAGGGAGAGCCCTTACTGTCTGCCCCATATGGAGCATTCAACTAAAGTAGAAGAAGCTTTTTTCAGACAGTAGAAGTGATACAGAATTTCCTTATGATAGTTCTATTTCAGACTTTGTTTTATAGCACATCATTTTCCATAGATACATCATTAAGCTTTTTGCTTAATTATAACCAAATACAGATTTACATCTTGGCGAGTTTGAAAAGGCTCGAACAAAAATAGCCAAGAAATAAAAAAAATGGAGAGAGATTTATTACCTGTAACAGATCAGTACTACACAGAGGTTTTTCTAAAGCAGTGCTGTCTTCAGCATGAAGATGTTGCTCAGAGAGCCTACATATTCATAGAGGTAGGCATATTCCTAAGCATGCTCAATTAAGCAAGCAATACACTACTGAGCATGCCCAGTTTGAAGTCAGTTCAAGGACAAATAATGGACAATTTTTGAGGCATGGTTACCTCAAGACTGTAGAACTTGTTTAAAGGTTAAAGTTGGAGCTGACAAAATGGTTCTGAAAGTAGAAGTGTTTGTCACACATACCTGATGGACCTGAGTTTCTTCCCTAGAACCCCACAGTAGATGGAGAGAATCAGTCTCAAAAATGTCTTCTGACTGTGCACAAACTGAACTGTGGCGTGCTTGTGCATATGTGTGTCCCTGCACATGAGCATAAAATGAAGTTTTTAAAAGGTTGAAATAGTAGGTAGGAATAATTTGGACAAACTCAGCCTGTACCATGAAGTTGGTGGACAGGAATGTCTCTGGGCATGATCAGTTTTCTTCATAATGTTTTAACTGACAAAACAACAAAAGATACTTTGAGAGTCTATTACTATAAATACAACAATTATTTCAATTTATTTTCTGTAACTATAAAATTCTCACATCTGATTTAGAGTCTTGGTTTTTATGTGAGTCAATAGACTTGAACCTTATGTACTTCTTGCAATATTATATTGCCAAGAGATTTAAAAAAAAAAAGCTTTGTTTATTTTGCTTTGTTATTTTTTTGAGACAGGATCTCACTATGTACCCAGGCATGTCCGGATGCTGACATTTAAGGCATGTATGACCAGGACTGTCTTAAGAGATATTTCCTACTTGCTGTGAGATTCCCTGATGAGATAATGTTTCAGAACACAAACTTTTCATTTCCCTAGTATCCTGCATGTAACTGGGATCAAAAAAGTGTTGTTGTTGTTGTTGTTATTGTTGTTGTTGTTGTTTTTGGAGGGGAGGGGAGCAGTGTTTTCGAGACAGGGTTTCTTTGTGTAACTTTGCTCTTTTCCTAGAACTCACTCTGTAGCCCAGGCTGGCCTCGAACTCACAGAGATCCGCCTGCATCTGCCTCCAGAGTGCTGGGATTAAAGGCATGCGCCACCACCACCTCCTTGCTCACAAAAAAGTTTTTAAAAAGATGTACTCTCTCCTTGGATCCCCAGGACTGGAGTTACAGGCGGTTGTGAGCCACCATGTGGGTGCTGTGAACTGAATTCAGGATTCCTTCAGGAACAAGTGCTCTCAACTACTGAGCCATCTTTCTAGCATCTTGGTTTGTTATTACTGTAGAAAACATTGGAGGTGTGTTAATTACATTTCTGTTGTGATAAAACACCATATCCAAGGCAACTTATAGAAGAAAGAGTTTATTTTGGTCTATGGTTCCAGAAGGTTAGAGCCCATAATGGAGGGTGGAGGCAGCAGGCATGGTAGCAGGGGCAGGAAGCTGAGGGCCCACATCTTGATGCACAGTCATGAAGCAGAGAGAGTGTACTTGAAATGAGGGAGATTAAAAACACTCAAAGCCCGTTCTCAATGTAATGCCATACCTACCAAACCTCCTCAGACATCACCACCAACTGGGGACCAAGTATACAGGTGTCTAAGACTGTGGGGGACAGTTCTCATTCAGACCACTACAATGAGTTATTTTTGTTTTGTTTGTTTGGAGACAGAGTCTCAAATAGCTCAAGTTGGCTTCTTACTCCCTGTTAGCTAAGGGTAACCTCTTACCTCCACTTCCCAAGTACTTCAGTTGCAGGCATGAGTTGAACCACCATGCCTGGTTCTATGTTGTGTTGAGGAGCAAATACAGAACTTAATGCCTGCTAGGCAAGCACTCTACTAACTGAGCTATATCCCAGCCCAAGTTTGTTGCTTTCTATTCAATGGAAGAAAAAGCAGTTTATCGAAAGAAGACAGTGTCCCACAGTACACAGAGAATCAGTGATGCAGTAACATTCTAACAGTTTTCAGATTAATCTTTCATACTTTATTACCCTGACTCCATCTACCTTTGAAGTCCCCACACTCAGGCACACAAAAGAAAGAACAAAGTCATAGTATCAGCATAATTACTAAGGAACTTGAGATATATATGTATAATCAGACAAAAATGGAAATAATTGCAGGCATCTTATAGGACTATGTGTCAAGCAGTAACTACATTCTTATAGTTTCCTAATTCATGAAGGCCATAGAATAACCCTACAGGTAGCTGCCATTATTAAATTCCATATTTGGGGCTGGAGAGATGGCTCAGTGGCTAAAAGCACTCACTCTTTTGCAGAGAATTCCATTTCAGTTCCCAGCACCCACATGGCAACTCAACTGTAGCAGTTCCAAGGGATCTAATGCCCTCTTCTGACCTCCATGGGTACCAGGCAATTACTTGGTATGGACATGTATGTGCAGGATATCAGAATGTAAAGGTGCTTGCTGCTACAACCAAGACCTGAGTTTGATCCCCAGGACCCACATGGTAGAAAAGGAAAACTGTTGGAATTCCTGGCCACTCCCCTAGCTACATGACCGCCCATGTGCTGGTCAGATATTTAGTCATTCCAGGGCTTTAGGCCCTACGGAATCTCTGCGCCGCGTTTGCGTAACTTCCACGCAGCGTGATCACGCAATCTATGCACATGCGTGGCGTAGCTCCATAAACACATGCGGATGTGCAGGGGAATCCATAAAAAGCGGATCACAGACTCCTCCCCTTCTTCTCCACCCCCACCCCCACTCCCATTTCCCTCTGAACATGTCTTCCATAGACCTGATCACATTCTCTTCTGTCCTTCCCTTCTAATAAAACTCTGATAGTGACTTTTCTCGCATGGTAACATTGCACCGCTGCATTAAGACCAACAAAAACCAACTCCCAGCCGGGCGGTGGTGGCGCACGCCTTTAATCCCAGCACTCGGGAGGCAGAGCCAGGTGGATCTCCGTGAGTTCGAGGCCAGCCTGGGCTACCAAGTGAGTTCCAGGAAAGGCGCAAAGCTACACAGAGAAACCCTGTCTCGAAAAACCAAAAAAAAAAAAAAAAAAAAAACCAACTCCCACAAGTTGTCCTTTGGCCTTCACATTTGATGTGGTACATGCATAGCCACATACAGACAAACCAAAATAAATTAATTTAAAAATTAATTTATTTAATTTAAAAACAAAAACATATAAGCAAAAAAAAACAAAACAAAACAAAAAAAACCACCTGTTTTTCAGATAAGTGCATAGCCCGATTCTCTATTTCTAGGATGAAGCAAATTGTTATCCTTTTAAATAACTTGTGTGTGTGTCAGGGAGGGGGAGGGTGTTCCTTCATTTCAAAAGGACTAAGCCATTGTGTTCAGTCCATGGTTTAGTGATTCTCTTTATTAAATACTGCTGCTTTGCTTTGGTTTTTCTGATGGTCTCACTATATATCAAACTTAGAACTCAGAACCCTTCTTCCTCTGCTGAGTGCTAGAATTAGAGAAATGTGCCACCACACCAACAAAAATGCCTTCCTTTCGATGCTTAGTCGCCTTCCAGAAGGCTTGTGTACTATGTTTATAGCCATGGCCTTCTTTCAGGGTTGTGCTTTTCCTTCCTGTAATTTTGACATTTGTTGTTAAGATTATTCCTAGATATTTTGCATTTTATTCAGAATATAAATAGATTTTGGCTGTTAATCCTGTCATTTTAACTGTCTGTCCTCTGTTGGTTTGTTGTACCAGGTATAAAGAAAAAATCAGCAAAATCTGCAAAAGACGACACATCTTCAGAGGAAAAAACTGAACTAGAAAAACAAAAGGTAGGAAGTGGTCATTGTTGAGTGTTTATTGATGATTAATATGTGCAATTGATGTAGTTCATGTGAGTTTTTAGTGTCTAATTTTAAAACTGATTTTTCCATTGAATTTTGTATCATTATAAGATACATAAGTATTTTAGCCACATAATTTTTAAATGTTAACTTTAACCAAACACTGTTTCTCCAGCTAATATGAAGTCAAAGTTTCTCAAGACCTTTGTGACTAAGAAGAGACATTCTTATTCTCACTCTCTAGGATGACTGAAACAGAAAATATTGTTGTTGAAACATAAAATAGTATTTCCATATCCTTTGGTTCTATTTGAATCAACCATATTACAGTTTCCATTATAGCTTGTCAAATTAACAGAGACTATAGGCGTCCAGCCCTTCATAGACTTTTCCCAGAGTCTCTACATTTTTCTGCTGTTCTCTTTATGTTCTATCTTAGTACTACTCCGTCTCAGTTCTCCTCAAGTCTCTGAGGTTTATAGTTACATACCCGTGCAATCAGCAATACTCTGCTAAAGCAAGGTCACATGGCTTGAATTCTTTGAGGGTCAAACAGAGAGGTGATAAGATCCACACAAAGAGCAGTAATTGTCAGTGTCATTTGCAACCCAAAAGGGGAGTGATTAAAGGAGGTGGGGTCAACCAAGAGCTAATCGGTTAATAGATCAAAATGGGGAATTTGTGTGCTCAAACTATATTCTTAGAAGTAGTTAGGTAAAGTAAGTATAAGGAGTTTTATGTCACTAAATCATGAGTAAAATAAAACTGCCTTATTTTCCTTTGGAACTGGATCTGTCTCAGCCAAATCTTGGTTCTATGTTAAAGGCAGACTTGGGCTATGGGAGAAAGGAGGGTTTAAGCTTAATTTGCACAAGAAACAAAGCTTTGTACCTAACATCCCCCTGGTCTTGGCAGTTTTCTCAGTAAGATATTTTTTACCTTATCTCAGGAAATTAGCAGGTGGTCTGAGTGCTTATGTATCTGCAGTCTGTCCTTGGATGTTTGAGAAATATCTGAAATAAAGTACTTTTGTCTGGAGATGGTCCTGGCCAGATACTTGCTAATGGAGATTACAGAATTACAGAAAGGCACACAGTTGTGGGATGTTATCCAAATACCCCAAATTGTATAGGGGAAAAATTGTTCCCAATGAATGATCAATCATAGCACACAAAAAAAATCATTGGAGGACACAGCTAATATATTCAAAAGCCGATATCACCAAGACTCCTTGAGGCTTGACTTTATCCTCTGAAAGAGCCCTGCTATTCCAGGTACTAGCTTTTGCCATTGTCAGCTGAATTCCTACTTCATATGTCTGCAGCCCACAGCATCAAATGCTAATTTCTCTTTTATTAGTAGTAAATATAAGTTTAATGTACAAATGCTAAATCTTCATTAGAAATGCTGTGATGCTTATGTATAACCCTGTGGCTCTGGCAGTGGGCCTTGACTGGCCACCTAAACTGGTCAGTTTAATGCATTTTTCTATTCTCTATCCATTACATGTAAGTACTCATATAGTTACTTAAAGATCCATGTGTTCATGGGACATGGCTCTATAAGGAAGTCGAATGTGATGGAAGTGCCAGTGATGGAAGGAAAGGAAATTAAAGTATTCTTGTGTGTAAAGGTCAGGGAGCATGCTCCTGTGTGCTTGTGGCAGTTTATTTGACTCTTGAGGTGTCTCTCTAATCTCATAATCAGTAGAAACAGAATGCTTGGTCTCTGAAACAAATGCTGAGTCTAGCTCATGAAAGTATATCAGTATTGAAAGAGGCAAGAAAAAAAAAAGAGCAAAAGATTTTTCCTAGTTACTAAAGTACACATCTGGAAACTGTAATTTGAATCACAAAGTAAATTTCCTGTCATTACTTAAAAAGAACAAGGTGAAGATGAAATGTATTTGATAGACCCAGGGCTCTATTCCTTTGCCTGCTAATTCGATGACTCCACAGGAATGGAAGTCTGTCCTTTGCATAAAGACTGTTACTTCCCTCCTCCCCTGTAGCCAATCTTCACATCACAGTGTGGAATCGACCGAAGCTGTACTGTATCTTGGGCCTCTTTCTACTCTCCAGTCATTGAGTATTCTCAGAGTAGCAGTGCAGGAAAACTCCACTGTACATTTCAGGTTTTGTTTGTTCGTTTCTTCTCTCCATAGGCGGAAATGGCCTTGCTTGTAATGGATGAGGAAGAGGACAGCAAGAAACACTTCAACTATGACAAGATTGTGGAGCACCAGAATCTGAGCAAAAAGAAGAAGAAACAGCTTATGAAAAAGAAGGAGTTACTTGAGGATGACTTTGAGGTAACCGGCAGCACAAGTCATTATTAGCTTCTTGAAGGTTGAGTTCAATATAAAGTTAGCTCTGGCCAGGCGTGGTGGCACACGCCTTTAATCCCAGCACTGGGAGGCAGAGCCAGACGGATCTCTGTAAGTTTGAGGCCAGCCTGGTCTACAGAGTGAGATCCAGGACAGGCACCAAAACTACACAGAGAAACCCTGTCTCAAAAAAAAAAAAAAGAAAAGAAAAAAGTCAGCTCTGGATATAGAAATTAAGTATGAACTTACCCTTGAAAAGCCCTTCTCAAGGGCCCATAATGTTGACAAAGCAACTGTCCTTTAATCTAACACAGTTCATCCCAGAGTGGAGCGCATCACTGTTTGAGCTCTAGGTGAGATAGTTACCTTTAATTTGGTAGCTGTGTTACAACAAAAATCTGTGGCCTTTAAATGTTAAAACCAGAAGCCGTGATGTTCATGCTGTGAGAGGTCAGCTAAGCATGGAGGGGTCACATGACAGTGGGTTCACTCTCACGGTGTACAGTAGCCAACATGGTGAGCAATGCTTTTTTAATTTCTGCGTATCACATTGCCTGTCCTCTTCAGTTTTCTTGTTATGGTGAGTGAGTGGTCCTAATGGCCATACACATGAGTTTGAGCCCTCCACAGAAAGCTTTAAAATATCCACTAGGAATTACTTAACAGTTTCCATTAGTGAACTTGGAAGAAAAGATGGGTGAGTTTTGAATTTGGTCAAAGTGGAGGGAAGGACATAGACTTCTTCATAGCATGGAGAAGGATTACAAGGTCCCTATTGCTCCACCTTTTCATATATGCTTCTGTTCCCATGAAGTTTCTGATTAATTGGTTTTCTAATAAAAAAAAAGCAAAGAATAATTTCTAATTATGAGCTCTACCTTCACACATAAATAACCATGCACTTGCCACTAAGATTTAGAACCTGAGTTCAGTCTCTGTATTCCACATAGTGGGAGAACTGACACCCTCATGTTGTCCTCTAGCCTCTACACAACACACAAATAACTTTTTTTTTCATGAGGGCTGTGGAGATGGATCAATGGGTAAAGAACTTGCTGAACAATCATGAGACCTGAGTTTGGATCCCAGCACCCACATAAAAGCTAAGAGCAGTAGCATATGATTATAACCCCAGGCAGGGTTGTGGGGGATGGAGACAGGCCAATCCCAGGGGCCTGCTGACAGCCAGCCTACCCAGGTGATGAAGCTCCAGTATAGAAGAATTTCTAAACGGACTTATTAAATAAGAAACACGGAGCCAAATATAGGGGTGAAAGCCTTAGAGATCAGAGAAATAGTGAGAGCCACCGACCTCACCTCTCCAGCTCTGCAGCTACCAAAAGGACCACTTCCTGTCTAATATGCACCTTTATTGCCTTGCTCTTTTACCCTCTCATTGGCTCTTAGCCCAGCTACCTCACTTCCTTGCCTGTCTTTACAGACCTCCAGGTCCCTATGGTTGGTACTGGGATTAAAGACGTGTGTCACCATGCTTGGCTGTTCCCTAGTGTGTCCTTGAACACACAGAGACCCTGCCTGCCAAGTGATCAGAAGGACGTGTGCTACCACTGCCTGACTTTTGTGTTTATGGCTTGCTATGTCCTCTGATCTCCAGCCAAACTTTATTTATTAACATACAAATAAAATATCACCACATTTTAGCACAAATAAAATATCACCACACTCCAGCTTCCATGAAAGAAACTGTCTCAAAAATATAAGGTAGAAGCCGGACGGTGGTGGCGCACGCCTTTAATCCCAGCACTCAGGAGGCAGAACCAGGTGGATCTCTGTGAGTTCGAGGCCAGCCTGGGCTACCAAGTGAGTCCCAGGAAAGGCGCAAAGCTACACAGAGAAACCCTGTCTTGAAAACCAAAAAAACAAAACCAAATATATATATATATAAGGTAGAGAGCAATAAAGGAAGATACCTGTCATCAACCTCTAGTCTCTACATGCAGGCACAGGCACCTGTACACATGCACGCACACAGAATTTTCATGAGATTTCCTTTGTTGTTCTTGGTATCCATGTCTGTTGCCATCACTGTAACTAAGTAAAGCTGTGATAACTCTCCAGTAGACTCAGGTTTTTCTTTGTTGTTCATTACTAAGCCTGGCTGGATTGAAGGGTACACTTTTCAAGGAAGAACCATAATGCTTTCTGTAGAAACATAGAGGATAGTTTGGGGTTTGTAGCTTACCAAATCTTGGACTGGAGGGTGGATTTCTTTGCTCCCCCTTCTCCACCCCCACACGTTTCCAGGGTGATTGAACCTGGCACTTCACACAGGTTTAGGCAAGCACTCTACCATTGAGCAGCCTCTGCAACTACCATTTTGCATTATATTTTGAAACAGCTGCCCAAGGTGGCCTTGAATTTGAAATCCTTCAGAGTCAGCCTCCTGAGTAGCTGGGATTACTGCCCCATGCTACCTGGTTTAGCTAGTAGCTACTTTTTCTTGATACCAAGTTTAAAATTTCTTAAAATTACACAGAGTGCAGTGACTGCTTAAACTCGGGCAGTTAGACAGTGTCCCAATTGACTTATTTATGATGGACAGAAGTCAGTCTTATGCTAAGCAAGGAGCGGAAGCCTTGGGAACTACTTCTCTAGTCAGTCAAAGTAATCATCCCAAGTTACAGACCACTATACACATGGGCCACTATTCTTCTCTTTCAAATAGATTGGTTTGGGGGAAGAGAACAGCACATCTTTCACATTGTGGTTGAAGCACAGGCCTTAAGATTCCATTGAGTCTACCCTGGACATGGTGGCACATTCCTGTAATCCCAGCTCTCAGGAGACCAAGGCCAGGAGGATTCTGTGTTCAAAAGCAGCAAGTTCCAGTCCAGCCTAGAATTAAAAGACAGACTTTGTCTCAAATAACAAAGTAAAAAACTCATTGAAATTGTAGAAATGATTCTAATGTCTTATTGCACAGCGTGCACACTTGTGTACTAATAACCAACAGCTCTTTGCCTTTATTTACCTATTTGTTCCTTTTGGATTTGCAGGTAAATGTTAGCGACACACGGTTTCAGGCAATGTACACTTCCCACTTGTTCAATTTGGATCCCTCTGATCCTAATTTCAAGAAAACAAAAGCTATGGAAAAAATTCTTGAGGAGAAAGCCCGGCAGCGAGAACGCAAAGAAGAACTACTTACTCAAGCAGTAGAGCGAGCTCAGCAGGACACGGGAAAGCTGGCACAGAAGCGGCCCATAGATCCTGCCTTGTCTTTGCTGATTAAATCTGTGAAAAACAAAACAGAGCAATTCCAAGCAAGAAAAAAACAGAGAGTCAAATAACTGGGTACTGTCTCTGTGATCTCAAGTACACAGAAATAGTATAAGGGATAATGGAGATGAAGCCACCTTTCTAGAGTATGAAAAAATATCCTTTTCTGACTATCATGAAGTTGTTCTTCACTGGGACTAGAGAGACAGCTCAACAGTAAAGAGCAAAGGTGCTTTTGCAGAGCATCTGAGTTTGCTTCCCAGCACCCACATGGCAGGTCACAGCCGTATGTAATTCCAGTTCCAGGAGATCCAGTGCCTCTCATGGCCTCTGTGAGCATTGTGTGCCCATAATGCCCACACAAACATAAATGCAGGCAAAATAGTCACACACATAAATTTTTTAAAAAATTTCACTTACATAATTGTTCTAATTGTAAATAATTCATATATTCACATTTTATACTGTGTATTTCCACAGATTTGTCATAATTATATGAACTATAGAATTTATAAGATTTTTATATTGTATGAAGTTCATTTCCTACAAGTACAGTGTTACTCTAATTTAGCTTTCTAGAAGACCATTTACAATATATGTAAAAAACGGTGTCCATTTTTCTGTGTAAAGATTAAAAATAAATCTAAATATATATATATACGTATATATATACATATATACGTATATATACATATATATACGTATATATATGTAGCACCTTAATCTCTCTGAAGGCAGGGGGCAGATCTAAGTAGCTATTGAGATAACTTATTTCTCTATCAAAAAGGATGGAAGCTGTGAACTTTTTTTTCCATGCTTAGTAACTTGCATATAGAACTAAACTACGAATAAAAATGCAAGATGTTTTTACTAGTTTGTATTTTTACTAGTTTGTATAGTGTTGGTTTGTTTCATTATATGCACTTCAGACTGACTATTCTAGAAAAAATACCTGAAAGTATGACTAACTGTTTAAGAAGACAGTTCCTTGGAAAGGCAGTTTGATTTTTACATTGCCCATAATTACGTTTGAAATGTTCGTGGACTCTGCAGTCATTTTTCTATTTATAGCAACAACAACAAGAAATCCACCTGTCCTTTAGATTTTTAGAATATTTTGGAGGGGTGGGTATGCTGGTATAAAGGAAACTCCAATTCTTTGTAAGATTAAAGGCCATCTGGTATAGATTGTAAGAACTATTAACTGACCACTCACAGGAAAACTGAATGTGCTTCGTCTAAGTTAAAGGAAATAAAACCAAAATGGACTGTAGCAATTAACGATACAGCCCCTTCTGAAAGGCAATATAAATTTTCTGGGTTTATGTTTAATGTTAATGTTGCCATCTTTAGTGTAAAAACCTAAGTTTACCAAGAAAGCATGTTTTTTAAAGATGCAAATCTCAGAGCAATATCAAAATCCTGGCAGTTTAAACAGTTTCTGAAAGAGGAAGGAAAAAAATAGCACCTGTTACATAAATTGCTCATTATAATAAAGAACATTAGAGCCTCTATACAAGACTGTCTTTGTTATAAAGCACCCCTGTTGGGCTATTCATCCAGATAATGCTCCTGGGATATGTCTGAATTCTCCAACACTGACCAATCACTGTGAATGACATCATAGGATGATTATGAGTATAATTTACAGACACCTTCCTCCCACCCCCACCCCACCAGTGTTTGAGACAAGATTTCTCTGTGTAGCCCCTAGCTGTCCTGGAACTCGCTCTGTAGACCATTCTGGCTTCAAACTCACAGAGATCCGCCTGCCTCTGCCTCCCGAGTGCTGGGATTAAAGGTGTGTACCACCACCGCCCTTACAGACACTTCTTATTTCAAGGAAATTTTTGTTACCTTTAATTCAGATCAAGTAGAGATTCAAATTTAATTGGTTTGATTTTTTTTTTTTCAGTACTAGGAATAAAACCTAGCCCATATGCACTAGGCTAGTTAGTATTCTCCCACCAAGCCACATCCCAGCCCTTGGTTTGAGACAGGGTCTTGCTATGTAGCTCAGACTGGCTTTAAGCTCACATCTTCCTCTTACTCTGAGTTATGAGATTATAGGCCAGAACTCCTTGATTTAAGGGTTCCTGAGAAACTCAACTCGTTAGTGGATTATGATACCAGAAAAATGAGTTATCTTTTGAGTCCACAGGAACTTACTTCTTGCTTCAAGTAGGCCTCTCAGGGGCTGGGATGCCAGATACTCAGGTTCGCATAAAACTCTGACTGAGTCAGTGACTTCCAAGTTATCGTCTGGTAAATTCAAAGAATGAAGTTCACAGAACACAGAGGGTGAGTTAGAATTTTGTTATTGATTCGTAGATGGGAATTCACAGAAAGCAGAGCTCCTGTGTAGTAAGAGTGGGTTCCAGGAAATGAGGTACCATCAAGCTAGTAGTCGGGTCTTTTTAGAGGGCTGGTGGCAGACACTGGGGCAAGGCAAGAGGAGGTAGTCTGTCCATCCACTTGGCCCACACACAAGGTATTGGGATATCCTCTGAGTTGTTACACCCTCACTTTTAGCATCTGGTCAGGATTAGGAGACGACAAGGAACCAAGGACCAGAACTCCCTTTGAGCATTCCTGGCCTTTGACAAAGACTCCTAGTTGCTACTTGGGATCCCTGCTCTACCTGACCAGCTTCTACCTCAGGTTCTCATCAGTTTCATTAGTTTTGTGTTGTTGTTTTGTTGTTTGTTTGTTTTTCTTTCTTTTAGAGCCTTTGTCTCTAAGTTACTGCTGAAATTGTTAAGTCTCCTTTTACTAGTGAAACAAATAGTTGAGCACACTGGCTCCTTTTCTCTTTTTATTTTATTTTTGGTTTTGTTTGTTTTTCAAAACAAGGTTTCTCTGCGTAACATAGGCTATTCAGGAGATTTCCCCAATAAAGCTTTCTACCCATGTAGAATTTAAGTTCTGTGGTTTCACTGTGCCCTTGCTTACAGTTATATCTTCTTATAAAATTATTAGTTTTGTATTTTATATATAGGTAAAGTCTACTTGTTAAATGAGTTTCTGTGGAAGGTGGGAGGGTTTAGTTGATAATCTCCCTTTATTATTTTTTTTCAATCTCTTCTAAAAGAATACTTCTCAACTTATATAAGACCAGTATATCTTTGATACCTGTGGTAGTTTGAATGTAATTGGCCCCCATAATCTCGTAGGGAGTGGCACTATTAGGTATAGCTTTGTTGGAGTTGATATGGCCTTGTTGGGAGGAAGTGTGTCACTGTGGGGGTGGACTTTGAGATTTCTTATGCTCAGGATACCACCCAGTATCTCAGTCAACTTCCTGTTGCATCTAAGATGTAGGACTCCCAGCTATTTCTCTAGTACCAAATCTGCTTGCCTGCTGCCATGCTCCTTGCCATGATGATAATGGACTGAACCACTGAAACTGTAAATGAGCCCCCTCAATTAAATGTTTTCTTTATAATAGCTGCCATGGTCATGGTGTCTTTTCACAGCAATAGAAACCTTAACTAAGACAATACCAAGAACAGACAGACAGAACAAATCAAATCACATGTTAGGCTTGTTAGTATACAGCAATGTAGCTAGATTCTGGAGATCTGTCTTTGAAAACCAGGCTTAAAAATCTTGAACAAAACCTTAGCAAGTGAAATCTAGGTATACATGAAAAGAATACCAGGCCCCTGTTAGAGTAGAAAAGACTCCTGGTCAATGGAGTGGAGTCTTTGGCCTGGGTGGAGACATAACATCCCAGTTCAATTACTTTGGTTGAGGGAAGACTCCTAGGAAGATGGACTACCTTAAACCATACTAAGAGTTGGGCATCAGTGAACATTTTCTTCCCAGAACCCCTGCACCTAGTTCAGTTACAGGCAGCCACTCTGGGTTGTAAGTAAGCCCCCTTTCTGAATTATTCAGAAAAGCATAACTTGTCCTTTTCCTCTATACCTTTATAAGCATACTTTCCTTTCTGAAATAAGAAAAACAAAGAATTCTCAAGAATCAATTATATTTCTGTAGATACAAAATGGTTTGGTAATTTCGTATAAAATATACGTGCAATTACCACTCAACTAGTCAGTTGCACTCTTGCGAATTCTTTGTGATTTCCTATGCAGATAACAATGTCATTCATTGTTTGTTTCATTTTTCCTTTCCAGTCTGTGTGCTTTTCTTATTTCAGGGACTAGAACTTCCAGTGTTGCACTGAAGGAATGGTCAGTGTGGCTATCTTTGGCTTGTTCCTTTTAGAAAGGAAGTATTGTCTTTTACTGTTAAGTGTGATGTAGCTTTTTATGGATGGTCTTCACCATCAGAAAGCATGTGTGTTTTCTCATTTTACCAGTCAGATAGACAGAAACTTATTTCTGAATACCCTCAGATGGAAAAGGTCTAGCACTCACCGCCTTCGTGGATTTTCTTGCCTTACCCTGGTGGTGGCCTTGGAGCAGGCTCTCCATAGGCACCTGATACTTGGTCACTATTGCTTGCTCTTTCATCCTTAGCTCATTTAATACAGATACCTGCACAGTGGCATTAGAACCTTTGTGGACCATATTGCCCTTCCACTTTCCTGAGGCAATGTTCACATAGTCCAGATTGTAAGACCTTGAGCCTCTGATCCTCCTGCTTCTGCCTCCCAACTCCTGGAATTACACATGTGACCCAGCATGCCCAGGACATGCGGCACTGATAAACCAAACTCCAGGTCTCCTGCATACTAGGCAAACACTCTGATAATTGAGCTAAATCCCCAGCCCCATTTCTCCATATTATTAAAGCAACCTTTTCAAACTGATGAAACTAATGGCAACTTGCACTTACTGGAACAGGGTGCTTAGAAACTGTGAGGTTTCCAGATTTCTGGATGTGGACACAAGTCAAGGGAAGTGAGACAAACTCCCCTAGAAAGCAACTGGGCCTCTGTTGTGATGGTGTGCCTGGCATTTTGGTTCCAAACTGTTCTCAGCATCTCTGGGTTCACATCATCACCTTCCTCCAAACATTTATACAGGAGCAGCTGCCAGACTCAGGCACATGGGAAATGAAGAGTGTGTGAGAGATTCTGTGCCAAGCCTTAAGTGTGGGTTCTACATTACCCCAAATCTGCCAAGCGGTGGAGACAAAAATCTCTACATGGTGTGACAGTGCCAAAGCAAACAGACTAGCTTGGAAGTGCGTCCTGGAGAAGCTGAGAGAAGTGCCTGCTTGGGGCTTCTGAAGTGCCTTCATTAATTTTTAAATTTTAAAATAAAATTTCCCCATTACTATATGTGCTTTTGTCTTAACTACATGTCATATTTTTTTTCTTGAAAAAATCTGAACTTAATTATCAGTATCTTTTCTCCTGGGCCAGTAAAGAAAACAATGTAACTTACCATATTGCAAAGAGTTCATCTGAGGGCTATGGTGACTCATGCCTGTAATCCCAGATCTCAGAAGGTTCAGGCAGGAGGATTAACATGAGCTCCATCCAAGCAAAGCCTTGGTTACAGAATGAGACTGCCTCAAAAAAAATTGTACATTAAATTGGGGGGGGGATTATCAAATTAAGAAAGAAAGATACTTTATAAGTGGCTTTTAAGTTTTATTTTATGTGACTCAAGGCAGAATCTCTATTTGCCTAGGCTGGTCTTGAATTCTTGATCTCAAACCTGCCTCAGCCTCCTGAATGTTGTGACCACAGGCGTATGTGACTATGCCTGGCTGAAAATGGGCTTATTCCAACAGCAACTCATTAATTAAGTATAAACTCTGAAAGTAATTATTGATTCCCTATGTTCCTCCATTCAAATGGATAACCTAGACTTTACATTCTGCAACAATTATAGGGTTCTACTAGAAAACTCAACAAATTATCAGGGACCACACAGGAAATGCACTCCAGATTGCTTTGTATGCCAATGAACTTCAATGTCCCTATCGCCTTAGGAATGTAGCACATTTCCCATTGTTATAATAGAATACTTGAAGCCAAGTACTTTATAAAGTTAAAAAAAAAAGCATGTTAATCACAGATTTAGAGGCTGAAAATCCAAGCTCAGAGGCAGGTAGCTCAGGTCTGTGATCTCAGTACTTGGGAAGTGGAGGCAAGAGTTCAAAGTCAGCCTCACCTATATAGCAAATTCAAGGCCAGCATGAGCTACAAGAGAACCTGTCTAAAAAATAAAAGGAGTCCAAGGTCAAGTGCCCTTGTCCACTCAGCCTCTGAGAGCCCCTTTACTTGGGTCACAACATGATGGAGAAAAAGGAAACCAGAGAGTCGAGGGCCTACAGCTGAGGTAGCATACATGAGGTGGCCTTATTTCCAGAAGAGCTATGTAAACTCTGAAGACCAACACTAACCTCTTTAGACAATGATGCCCACACCGAGTTAATGACTTCCAGCATTGGTCCCACCTCTTTAAGACCATACTAGGTCAACAATGTCACACTGGGAACCTAGCTTTCAGGATGTGACCCTCCATGGGACACACCCAAACCACATACAAACTATGAAACCAACCCAAACTAGCTTAAGAAAAAGTCACAAGAAACCCGGTGTGGTGGTGCACACCTTTAGTCCCAGTACTTGGGAGTCAGAGGCAGGTGGATATCTGTGAGTTTCAAGTCAAACTTGGTCTACATAGTGAGTTCCAGCCAGGGTTACATAGAGAGACCCTGTCTGAAAAGAAATGAAAAAGAAAAAGTCACAAAATGTGAGAATGGTGAAGTCCTGTAGTCCAGAATCCAAAGGCAGAAATAAATCAGTGCCAGGAAAGGATGGCCGCCCAAGGGATGGACCCTCACTTAGCCTGCTTTGCTCATAGCATGGTCTTGTTAGCCCACTGGGGCTGAGATGATGAGAAAACCATATGCCAGTTTCCACTGAGTTCTAGGTCCAATTTGTATGTTATTAAAGATTTTTTTCCTTGCATTTACGATTCAAGAATAAATTTTGAGGGGCTAGAGAGATGGCTCAGCAGTTAACAGCACTTGCTCTTCTTACAGAGGACTTGAGCTTAGTTCCCAGCAACCACGAGGTGATCGAAAATAGTGGACAAATCATCCGATTTGTGCTTCATGGCTAGAAGGAACTGTTTTTTTCCTTGGTTGGCTTATGTCATGTGGTCACTTTTAATCAAGATGAGAGGGAAGTCACATGGTAAAATCCATCCTTTCCAAGCCTAGCAAAGATGCCTGTCAGCCACATGGCTACCTCCTGATGGGGGTACAGAAGCTAGAATGGTGGCAAGCCTAGTTCCCTTTAAGATTACCTGTGTATACATTTTAAACTATCAGCCCCAGTCTTACAAGTTTTAAGTTACCCCTTTTGTTACAGATTTTACAGGTTTTTAATCATACCCAATATGCTTACTAATCTTGAGGTACAGAAAAGTTATATAATAGTTTTACAAATCTTGATACACACACACACACACACACACACACACACACACACACACACACACACCCTTAACAAAGGCTTTAGAGAGTTTAACCAAAACCCAAAGAGTATGAGATGAGTAGCAACAGTCCCATTGGGAATAGTCTGTCCCTTTATTTTGTTTTACTTTTCTTCCTCTGTCACATGGTCAGGTGGATTGCCTGATATGGGACAGAGAATTTGAAGGAAACCTTTACACAAGCATGCTTAGGTCTAGAGGAGGGCAACCATACCCCAACTCCAGAGCCAGCTTTTAATTTAGGTGGGACAGCATGAAACAACAGTCTAATTCCACTCATATCTAAAGGACACCTGAATTCCTCTAAAACTGAATTTAGTAAAGAACAAAGAAGGCTTAGGGACGGGAAATTTTTGAGCCCTGGCTACAGAGGGTGCTGCAGGAGGGAGCTGAGACATGCACCAGCCAGCAAAGTGTCTGCAGCTGGCCTACCTCTTTGCTTTCTCCTGCTCGGCTATGTCCCACCTCCCACTCCTACATTGCAACAAACTTACAGATTCATGAGCAATAACATAAAAGACCAGACGTTTACACCGTAGGGATTGCAGAATATTTGTTTAACTATGCAAAGATGTGTTGCATTTATTTAACTGTGTAAAGATGTGCTATATTTATGTTGTACAATATTTGTTTACCTATGTAAAGATGTGTTGCATTTGTTTAATTATATGAAGATATGTTACCTGCCTAAGGTACCTGATTGGTCTAATAAAAAGCTGAATGGTCAGTAGCGAGGGAGGAGGTATAGGTGGGACTTCTAGGCAGGAAGAATAAACAGGAGGAGAAGTTTAGGCTCAGGGGATGAAAGAAAAGGAGACACCAGAGAGATGTCATGGACAGACAGACAGACACAGAGGAAGCAGGAAAGTAGGACATACAGAATGAAAGAAAGGTTAAAAGACCCGAGGCAAATATAGATGAATAGAAACAGGTTAAATTAAATTAAAAGAGTCAGTGGGACAAGCCTAAGCTAAGGCCAAGTATTCATAATTAATAATAAGTCTCCATGTCTTTATTTGGGAGCTGGTTGGTGGCTCAAAAAAAATTCCAACTATAGGGAGAAGGGAGTGAACCAGACAAAAACAAACAGGGCTTGGAGCAGAAAAAAGAAATGGGGAATAAAGATCTTTCCATGTCCTCTTTGCTTTCAGTATTTGTAAATATTCTGAATAATATTAAGATCTAGGGTACCATTATGCAGCTCTTTAAATTGATATTCTAGGGGTAATTGAGGTAAAATTCAATTACAAAAGCGAATAAATTTAGGGACCTTCAGGTTAGGTGTCAGGTGGAGAGGCTGGAGGTTTTCTAAGAGGCATCCCAAGGAAGAATGAGAGGGTATGGAAGGCACATTCCTACGGACAAGAGAAGGGTCTAGGAGGAAAAATGTCACTGCAACCTGTAGTCGTGGGCATCCTCAGAACTCAGTTAGTCACTGCACTCAACAGGAGCCAGGGGCTTAGCCTGGCTAATCCAGAAGGGTATTCGGGCTTTCCTGAAGCCAGAAGCCAAGGAGACCTGGGGTGGTTGGAAAGGAAATGGCCCCCAAAAGGAGTGGCACTATTAGGCGGTGTGGTCTTGTTGGAGTAGGTGTGGCCATATTGGAGGAAGTATGTCACTGTGGAGGTGGGTTTTGAGGTCTCATATATGCTCAAGTGTTTCAGTTTAATTCCTGTTGCCTGCAAGAAGTAGAACTCTCAGCTACCTCTCCAGCACCGTGTCTGCCTGCACACTGCCATACCCCAACATGATGATAATGGACTGAACCTTTGAGTTGTAAGTGAGCTACCCAATTAAATGTTTTCCCCTTTAAGAGTTACTATGATCATGTTGTCTCTTCACAGCAATAGAAACCCTGAAACAAGGCCAGAAGGTGAGGACAAAGACTGAGCTCTAGAAGGGTGGTCTTATCCACAGGAAAGAGTTGGGGAATAGTCACAAAAGCCATGAGGGCCTAGGGGAGCTGTGGGATTATAGGTAGCTCTAAAGGGAAGGTGGGCGGAGAGGGCAAGAAGGGATGTAATAGCCCAGTTGGGCCTAAAGGAAACTGCAGGACTGTGGCTCCAAGGGTGGGGCAACAGGGTCAGGTGAAGAAATAGCCTCAAAGATGGTAGCTGAGGATACTTCCACCTCCAAGAGTACCAGAAGGGTGCCAGACTGTTGTAGGATATTTGATTACACTATGTAAAGATGTGTCTCTGTCCTTCCTTGCCTGCCTAAGGTACCTTCTGATTGGTTTAATATAGAGCGGGATGGCCAATAGCTAGGCAGGAGAGGATAGATGGGACTTCTGGGTAGAGATAGGAACTCTGGGAAAGAATCAGAGAGGTAGAGATTTGCCAGTGAGATGTGGAGGAAATTGGATGTACAGTATGGAGGAGAGGTAATGAGCCATATGGCAGAATGTAGATTAATATAAATGGGCTAGTTGGGAACAAGCCTAAGCTTAGGCCAAGCTTTCATAATTAATAAAAAGTCTCTGTGTCATTGTTTGGGAGTTGGCGGTCCAAAAAAAGACCTGTTACATTTGGCATACAACATGGAGGCCCATATATGCAAGCATAGGGCCTGTGGGCAGCTGGTGCACTACTCCACAGGAGACTGAGTAGAAACGCCTGCTGCAGCTCAGCCCAGCATCTTCCCAGAGCTGGAGCAGGTAGATGCAGCTCCTGGCTGGTGCTTGAAGGCATAAAGCTCAGCTTTCATGGAAGGGCAAGCAAAAGCACCCCAAAAACAGTGGGGTAGCTGTTGTGCCCACATCGCAAGACCCCCAAGCAAGACCACCACAGAGCCAATATCCAATGCAAAACACAAAGGGGTTTATTGATAACAAGCAAGCTTGGGCTTGGTCCCACGTCCAACATCTGACATAGCAGATGGAGGAGGACAGCCCTGAGCACTCACTTTAAAGGTTTATATAGGAAAAGTTTACATGCAGTTTGGGATTGGACGAGGGGGCTAGGGGTGAGGTAGTTCTTTGAAGTTACTGGCTGAACTATAAGCATAAGGTTACCGATGGCTAACAGGATTCAGGATCTCTACAGAGACATAAATTTTTACTCCCTATGTCCTGCTTTTGTTGAACCCAGGATATACACATTCAGATTTATTGTTGCAGTCCTACTCTCCCCTGAGTTCAACTTCTGGTCAGTTGAGCCCATTACTCCCCATATCTTGTTTTGCCAAGTCCAGGATACATAAATTTATTGTCCCGGCCTTATAAGTTCAACTTCTGATCACTTCTAAAACTGCTGGTCAGCAAATACCTTTGGAGGAGGGGTAAGGGGGAAGTGCCTCTCAAGATGGCTACTGATTTTTCCCTTTCACTAGCCTGCTGGACAGACCCAAGCTAGGCAGAGCCAGCTGCCAGGACCGTGTGCTAAACAGAGCCACAAAAGGAGCCTCCAGATGCACAGAAGAGCAAAAGGAACATATTCCCAGAGCAAGTCAGGGTACAGCTCTGAGGGAACAATCTTCCCTTAATGGAAGTGAGCTCTGCTAGGGGTGGGGAGGTTTCCCCAGTGGGAGTCTTACAGCTCTGAAGGGAAAAATATTCTTGCATTTGGGAGCCAAGGAATACCACAAAGTCACACCTCACAAAAGACCTCATACAAGATATTTATTGAGAGGGAAAACCCGAGGAGGGTGGCTGCCTCTGCTTCAGTAAGAAGCAGAAGGGAATTGAGCAGAAGATCGGGTTTATATAGGGTTTCTCGGGAGGAGGGGGGAGGGGGGACAAGGGGGCAGTTGGAGCTTTCCAGGGTGGCCTGGGATTGGAGGGTGTATATGGCCTAATTTTGAGGTAAGCTCAGGGATTGGTGGGATTTTGTGGCCTGATCTTGTTTTTCTTTTTTCCTATAGGGCAGGGCCTGGCCACTCTCCTGCCTTGAGGGGCTGGGAAGGGCCATTACAGCAGTTAGGTAAGTCCTAGGGCCCAGGGCCTGGGCTTGGAGCTCCTTAGGGGTAACCCCCTACCCTCACCCACCCCCACCTCCCCATTGGAGCTACTTAGGGGCCAGGGCCTGGCCATTGAAGCTCCTTAGGGTCAAGGCTCGGCCACTAAAGGCAGGGTGGGGCGCATGGGATCCATCACATGCATCCAGGGATCAGGCCTGGCTGCCAGAGTAGTCTAGTGGTGGAGCCTTGTGACCTGAGGTCTCCAGGGGTAGTACTTACAAGAAGTCTGTGGGTGTGGCAGAGAAAGATGTCCTGCCACAGTTTTAGTTTGGATAACTTTAAATAGACCAAGATCTAAACAACAAAAATATAAGAAATAATTGTGAAAAACCCTTTTATTAATATAGGGATGATGTTAGGTGAATGGACTTTATTTTAACTAGTAATGATCCATCAGTGTTGATTTCTTTGTTTGGGGTCTGAATTTGATTATATGGGAGAATATTTTTACCTCCAAGAAACACTAAATCACCTAGGGGCATGGATCATTGCATAAGAAGCTGACTATAATATGATTTAAGTGTGTGTGTGCACACCTGTGTGTGTCTGTGGGTGTGTGGGTACGTGTGTGTGCTGCTGCTTTTCAGCTTTTCTGTAAGTCTGAGGTTGTTCTGAACAAACAAAGGTTTTGGGTTAGTGTTGTTTCTGTTTACAAAAGAAGGTAGAGGTTTCAAGCCCAAGGCCTCATGAATACTAGACAAGTGCTCTGACACTGAGCAATAGCCCCAGACAAACAAAGGAGTGTTTGAAATAGTCTAGACTCTAAGTTCACAGGTAAAATGTGATTGGGCCGGTTGGGGTCCACATTATTCACCATCAGCTGTAGTTAGCAAGACCAGAAGGTGAATCTCCAAATAGTTTCATAAACAGACTAGGTGCTGGAGAGACTCTCTGCGGATAATGGAACTTATCTTGCAGAGGGCTCCATTCAGTTCCCAGCACACACGTGGTGGCTCAACACAAGCTGGATCTTCAGTTTCGTCACCCTCTTCTGCCCTCCTCAGGCACTGCATGCATGTGAGCCATATACATACATGCAGACAGACACTCCTTCATACACACACAATACAAATAAGTAAATCTTCAAACACAGAGAGACCAGAAAAATGCTGCATTTGATAACGTACTGCAAAGACAACACACTCAGTGGGTTGGATTTTTTTTTTAAATTTTTTGTAACTTGTCATTTCCAGCCATTAATCATATTAATTCTCTATCTCTTCTCTTTCTTTGAGATGGGGAGAAGGCCATGGGATTAGAAATATGAAATGCAACAAGAATCCAAGACCAATGTCAGGAAAACACCAGCATGGAACTCCAAGCTCTTGTCACCTTTGTGACCAGCTCTGCTCTACAGAAGAAATCCCAGTTCAGATGCAGATGATGTCTGATCTCAGTCTCTGCCCTAGACAGATGACCCAACAGCTGACCTGTAAGATGAACTGCTAAATGGTCTCATATCTTAGGGTGCACAATATATTGGGGGACACAATATATCACCACACAGACCCTTTCAGCATACTGAGCAGAACAAGCAGGGCATACAAGTTTCATTAACTCCTAGCACTCTTGCATGCATGGACAGTCTTCCTATTACTCCCTCCCCTCTTTGTTTTCTTGAAGACTTTCCTTCCTGTCCTCTGGGAGTCCTGGACACTGCTGGACAGCAAGAGTTTCCCCAAATGGCTTTTCTACAAACTTGTAGTCTTCAGTTGCCATAGTTGATCACCACTAAAGAGTGTGTAAGATTATCTGATATAATTGAGTATAGTCATTAAAAATTACACAAGAATTTTCCTTTTAAAGATGGAAAAACCTAGGAAAAGATGTAGCCTGGTCTGTTCAGTGCTTGCTTAGAAAGCAGAAGGCCCTGGCTCTATTTCAAGAGTCACATAACCCTGAGCAACTTTTGTTGAATGCTCATGATCCCAGCACTCAGGAGGTTGAGGCAGGAGGATCAGAAGTTCAAGGTCATCTTCAGCTAACTATTAAGTTTGAGGGCAGCCTGGGCTACATGAAACCAAGGAAAGGAAAGGAAGGGAAGGGAAGGGAAGGGAAGGGAAGGGAAGAGAAAGGAAGGGAGGAAGGAAAAGAGGGAGGGAAGAAGGAAGGGAGAGAAGGAGAAAAGAAGGAAGGGAGGAATGGAAGAGTAGAAGAAGAGAGGGAAGGAGGGAGAGATGAAGGAGAAGTCCATCTAAATATAGTGTCTTATACCTGCAATCCTAGTGCTTAGTAGCCTGAGACAGGAGGATCACCACATATTTCAGGCCAGCTTGGGCAACCTAGCAAGTTCCTGACCAGCATAGGCTACGGAGTAAGAACCAGTCTCAAACAATGAAAAAGGTGAAAATATTGATTAGACTCATTTAAGAGCCTGATTTAGTAAATGGTGTAGAATAAGAAAAACTTTCTTCATATATTAGAGCTAGGAACTCATGAAAGATACTACATGATGGCCATGCAGACAGAAAGACTTACACTTAGGTCACAAGGACAGATCTCTGGCTCTTGGTGCTGATAATTTAGTTGGTGGGATTTAAAGGCTAGGAAGACAGCTGTTGAAAGACCTTTACATAAACTGGCTGTAGTTGGCAGTTCTGAGATTTTCTGTCTTTGTTCTTTAAAATTCCAAGATTGGGCAGCCCATCTGTTCTCCTTGAAGAAGGCTCGTGACAGGGGGCATTACACTGGTGGAGGTGCCTTTAGGCTTTTGTTTACCCAGTAACAATCCTTCTGTTCATCTGGCCAAAGTCCATCTGTTTAGGACATTGTCATCAGCACCGCTGTTTTGGGTGGAGGCTTTGGACCTAACAAAGAGCACTGGCTGCCTTTCCACAGAACCCAAGTTTGGTTCTCAGCACTCACGTGGTAAATCACAGGCATCTATAACTCCAGTTCTAGGAGATCTTCTTCTGGCCTCTGCAGGACTGAGGCACATGGTACACAGACAGACAGGCAGGCAAAACACCCATACTCATACAATCAAAAACTAAAGGAAGAAAAAACCATGTTTTAAGTATAGCAGCTGGACATGGTGGCCCATATCTATAAGGAGGCAGGTGGATTTCTATGAGTTACAGGCTAAGCTGGTCTACATAGGGAGTTCTAGGTCAACCAGGGCTACATAGTGGGATCCTGTCTTTAAAAAAAAATCAAAATATTCTAAGAACGTATAAGAACTTTACACTTAATTGAGAATTTAATTCCCTATGGTTTTCAGATGTTAAAGTAGAAGTATGTAATGCCGAAGACTTAAATACCTACTTGGTATGTCTATGGTGGATGTAAACAACCCGTTTCTTCTGGGCACGACTTCCCAAGTACTAGAATTATAAGTGTGCATCACCACTACCAAACCTAGCTTTTTGTTTGTCTTTTTATCTATTTGCTGAGACAGGATCACACTATGTAGCCCAGGCTGACTTGAAACTCTCCATGTAGCCATGGTTGGCCTCAAACTTGCAATCCTTCTGCCTCTGTCTCCCACATGCTGGGATTTCAGATGTGCACTACCATCTCCAACTTTGGTTCAACTTTGGTTTTCCTTTTTGAAACGGAGTCTCACTAGTTGGCTCAGGTCGGCGGCGCCAAACTCCCTGAGATCCTGCTTCCATCTCTGGATTTCTGGAATTACAAGCACAAAGCACCATGCCTAGCCCACTGGACTCATAAGAAAAGTATGCAGGACTAAAAATAGGACTTAGGCGGGTGCAGAACAAACACTCCCTTTAATTTTTGAGAAACAGCTTAACCAAAAGACAGGTGGGGGTCCATAAAGCCAGAGCTGAAATCAGAGTGGGAAAACTAACCCTCCCTCTACTTCAGTGTATGTCATAATTCTAATTGTCATTAGCTCATCTCTTTAGAAATACTTTCTCTACTTAGAAAGTTTAGGTCTCCCTGTGGTGGTTTGAAACAAAATGGCCCCCAAAGGGAGTGGCACTATTAGGAGGTGTGGCCTTGTTGAAGGTGGTGTGTCACTGTTGGGGCAGGCTTTGAGGTCTCTTTTGCTCAAGTTTCCCTCAGTGGGACTATCAGTCAACTTCCTGTTGTCTGCAAAATGTAGCGCTCTCAGATCCAGCACCATGTCTGCCTGTACACTGCCATGCTCCCCTTCATGATCATAATGGACTAAACCTCTGGAACTATAAGTAAGCCACCACCTTGACTAAATGTTTTCTTTGTAAGAGTTGTCATGGTCACAGTGTCTCTTCAAAGCAATAAAAACCCTAAGACTCTCCCAATGTCTCATTTATTGTTTGACTTAACATTATGTCTCACTTTAGAAAACAATGCTTATTTTTTGTATTGTGGACTTCTCTTTAGCTTTTGGGTTAAAGATCATAGCTGGGAGCTGGGAGTTATTGACACATAGAATGAGAAGTATTATTATCTCCATTAGTAATGCTTTGGGGTTCTGGAGAATCTATACTTCTTGTTGGGTTGAAATTTTGCACTTGATGTACAAAATGTATACTGTACAAGGGTATATTATGCAGGATAAACTATTCACTAAATTTTTCTGGAGGTGCTGGCATTTTTTTCCATATGAATATTTTTCATTCTGTCTTGAAAAACATCAAGCTACTGCTTAAAAGAACTGAAGCCACATATTTTTAATAACTTTGAAAACTAAGTAGGGTAAGCATTTTTCCTCCTGTTTTACCAGGGTAGAAACCTGATACTCAGAGAAATTATGTAACTTTTCCCAGACTGAACAAATAGTCCATAGATTAAAAGCTATGAGACATTCTGACACGTCTCACTATCCACCAAACCACTGAAATATCCAAACATTCCAGTATACAGGGTTCAGACTATTTCAACCATCGTGGGTACTTTTTCCCAATCAACCATATTCATTTTACAGTATCTGTTATGATTAAGCAATGTATCAAGACCCACATCAAACACTGGTCAGTACAAACATGTCTGACTCATGGTAATAGTGATAATCCACCCATTAGCTTCCTTAGCTTCTCATTAATGATAGTTATCCATCTGATGAATTGTCTTATCGGTCAGCAAAACATCTATCAAATGCCTTTTAGAAAAATATTGCTGAAAAAATTATCTTCAACACCTCCAGAAACCTACATGATTATAGAACAGCTACGTGGTCAGTTCCCTTTCAGCTATTCCTCTTGTTTTTGTTGAGTTATAAAGCAGTGACTGCTGTGGAGCCATCCTTTATGGCATGTATACTAGAATCATATTCTAGTTAGCCAGCTGTTCACACTACCAGAACAAAGACTTGGCTGGGGAAGAGTGGCTACCATCTACTATCTACTATCTCAGATGGAGAGCAGAACGATGCAGACTAGCCCACTACGGGCAGTACCATTCCCTGGACATGTAGTCTTGACCGGCATAAAAAGCATGAGCCTGTGAGTGGGTCAGCAAGCAGCATTCCTCCATGATTTCTGCTTCTAGTTCCTGTTTTTAGCTCCTGCCTGACTCCCCTCAATGATGGACTATAACTTGTAAGCTGGAATAAAACCTCTCCTCCCCTAAATTCCTTTAAAAATTTTCCCTTTATTTTACATGTATTGGTGTTTTGCCTGCATGTGTATCTATGCAACATGTATATGCAGTACCCATGGAAGCCAGAAGAAAGTGTCAGATCCCCTGGAACTGGAGTTATGGGCGGTTATGGGGGCCCTAGCATGTGTGCTAGGAACCAAACTCACATCCTCTGGAAGACTAGCCAGTGCTCTGAACTGCAGAACCATCTCTCTAGCTTCCTCTGTTGTTTTCAGCCAAAGTGTTTTATCAAAGCAGCAGAATGTGGATAAAAATATGGATGAAAGGAGAATTACGAAGGTACAGAGGTGTCCTTTCCCTGGGAGATGAACATGAACATTTATTGGTTCTCTTCCCAGTAATCCTTTCTCTTCTCAAAGCTCAAGGTTTCTTCTTGGGAATCTGGTGGTCCAGCAGGGCTTGGGTAGGGAACTCTGACTCCAGTTCTGGCTCTTGGAATGGAGAGGTAGCCTAACTCCATCCAGCCACCACATCCCTCACCCATGGCTGCATGACTGCTAGATGAGCATGTGACCTATGTCAGATGATTCAAGCACCTTAGTGGAAATTCTGAGCCACTTTCTTTTGTGTGACAGAAAGCCAACACAAAGCTTAGAGGTCTTGTAGCAACCATTATGCTCTTACCAGCATTGAGAGATGGGTAGAGGTCAGGTCCTTGGGGATAACTTCAGTTCACTTACGTAACACCTGAAATGAAAGTCCTGACTTTAAGTGACATAAGCCAAGAAAATCCCCCTCTCCTCACTCCTTCCTCTTCATCCCTCTCTTCCTTGTCTTCTCCAAGCATGATGCTCCAGACAAGATTCTTCCAAATGAATGACAGTTCCTAAATCCACTCCGATGTCAGTGAGGAACCCACACTGAATTAGAATGCCTTGCTCCTGTGTCATCTGTCTGGAGTCAGGGGTTTGGATTCTCAACCCACAGTGGTCCTGAGGGAAGGGTAAAAGATTAAGGAAAACAGAAAAAGCAAACAGCTGCAAATTCCATTGCTGACTTATCACATCAGCTGCTGAGGGCCGGAAGGATCTCGGATCCAGTCTATGTTCGAATTAAACAGGTAAACCAGGACAGGTAAGATCAAAATGAAACAGTGGCTGGAGTTTCAGCAATAATGTTCTCTCACTGTTCAGGTTTTCCTCAGCAGAAATGAGACACGATGTCCTTTTGAAGAAGTGTGAACAGTAGAGGACTGAACCAAGCAAGCCGAAGGCAGTTCCTAGAAGCCGTTTGAAAAGAAAACACTGGCGTTCCTCTGACCACAAGAGATGAAAGATGGATGGCAGGAAGCAAATGGTGAAAGGAGAGAGCGTGAGTGACTGGGGACTTCTGAGCAGATGAGGTGCTAAAAGTGATCACCTGCTGATTTAGTAGAGATCTGCTTTTCAAAGTGCCTCACATCGCTTTTCACTCTGGCTTGCACTAAGGCTTCTGGTTCCGGACTCTGTTATGATTTTCCCGTTGTGGTGGTAAGACACAGCTCAGGAATGTTCTCGGCTTAGCTGAGCTCGTTCCGGTTGTTCAGAATGTTTCAAATTCTTATTCAAGTTTCCTTGAGGACAGGAGAGCCTTAAACTTCAGAGAATTTTACATGGTCTTGTTTCAAAAAGTTTGCTTAACGAGCAGGTTATTTTCTATAGATCTGAAAGACTGCACTATCAAAGATGTTTGAAAGTTTTAGTCAGTGTTCTCTCAAGTTGACCAAAACCCAATCCAAACTAGCTTGAGCATGGAGGAATTTACTTGTGGATCTGAGAACTCTAAGCTTGTGTGTGCTTCAGGTGTGGATTTATTTTAAGCCATCAATGGACACTAAGACTTCAGGAGCTCAGGCTTGCAAAATGGATCAGCAGATAAAAAGGCCTGCCACACAACCTGATGGTCTGAGTTTGATGGTCAGAACCCATGTGAAAAAGCTGGGTAAGGTGGTACCCATCTGTGTTCCCAGCATTCCTAAGGCAAGATGGGAGTGGAAGATGGGGAAGTCACCCCGTAGCCCGAAGTTCAGCTAGGCTGCAGTATGTAGTAATAAATAATAAAAATAAAATAGAACTTCATCCGTGAAGTGGCAAGAATCGACTTCTGGAAAGTTGTCCTCTGACTTCTACACACGCAAACCCACACATAACTCTCACAAAAACAAACAAATAAATACTTCATGAGCTCTGCTGCATGTATATCCACGCCTATTGCAATGATTTTTTTCACAACAGCCAAAAGCTGAAAACAACAGGTACATCAATATATGAATGGCTTCATGTGTTTGCCTGGGAGACAGACGCTATCTCTGTAGGGGTGTTATCTCAGCAGTAGGTCTGAGAAGCTTGTACTGTTTGCCGTTGTGGTCTATTTGTATATGAGCACACAACAAATTCATAGCAGAAGACAACTGATATATTAAAAGCTGAATAACATCAAATATTCCTTGATATTTGACTGCTCCTCTGGAAGGATTCCTTGACCCTTCAAGGTATAGCTTTATCATATATAGCTGATTCTCTATTTCGTATTCTTGCAGCCTGCAGCACTGGCATACAGGTTCAGAGGTTCAGTCTATTATCGCCATGGTGGCATACAAGCAGACATGGTGCTGGAGAAGGAGCTGGGAGTTCTACATTTTGATCCTCAGGCTCCAGGAAGTGAATTGAGACACACTTCCTCCAACAATGCTACACCTACTCCAACAAGGCCACAACTCCTAATGTGCCACTTCCTAAGGGGCCATTTCTATTCAAACCACCAAACCTATAGAACACATTGGAGAGGACACATTCAGCATCATTTTGAAAACAAACATTGTGTATGGAAAAAAAAGAGCTGGACAATATTAAATATAGTCACAAACTTTTCTATCATCATAGTGTTTGTGTGGCAAATGTCCTTGATAACAAGTTCCAAACACTTTAATCAAAACTCATTCACATGCAAATCATAGACAGGCTTGTCTACTAGGCAGTCAAAAGCAGTTTTGTTTTTGTTTTGTTTGTTCACTTCAGTTCACATAGACACAGAGCCAGACACAGGAATCTGAGGGCATGGAATCCGTTCTGGATGAGGTCACAGGGAGCACTGAGAGAAAAGCACATGGGGAAACAGGAAAGGGAAGAGGTCTCAAACATGGATGTGTCTACTGGCAAACGGGTCACTGCTATGGTAGCTGAAGCTTGATCTACTGAGTTACTCTGGGGGACAGCACAGGAAGATCAATGGGAATAGTGTGACAGTTACAATGTGATGGCATTTGTTTTAATTTAATTTTATTTGTTATTGTGTGTATGTGGGTCTTAGGGTTTCTATTGCTGTGAAGAGACACCATGACCATGGCAACTCCTTTAAAGAAAAACATTTAGGGGCTGGAGAGATGGCTCAGCGGTTAGGAGCACTGGCTGCTCTTCCAGAGGTCCTGAGTTCAATTCCCAGCAACCACATGGTGGCTCACAACCATCTGTAATGAGATCTGGTGCCCTCTTCTGGCCTGCAGGCATACATGCAGGCAGAACACTGTATACATAATAAATAAATCAAAAAAAAACTTATAAAAAGAAAAACATTTAATTAATTGAGACTGGCTTACATCATGTGCCCTATAGAATTTTAACAATAAAATACCACATATACAGCAAAGGTCCCATGAGTCATTTATTGGGGAGCGTGTCTTTGAATTAAAGACATGAGGATAGAAAGGGGATGTGGCAAGGACTGGGTAGAGAGCATTGCAATGCAAGGCTCATTACAAATTTGGCCAGTCTGTGGGGAGATAAGAAGCTGGAATGGCCTTTCAGACTTGTCCTGGTTCCTTCCACAGAGATGGACTTTTGTACTCTATCACTGGTTAGTCATGGGCTATGGTATTTCCGCATGATATATTTGTCTATTTTACATTGCTAAAATAAAATATCAAGGCTGGGGACTTTTCAAGGGTATCACCTCCAACCACCCAATACCTGCATCTTAAGGTTTCCACCTCTCCCTGGCATCACTGTACTAGGAACCAGGGTTCTGACACATAAACCTTTTCTGTACAAATCATATTCAAACCACAGCACGGACTGCCCTCACACAAGACAGCGCCCCATAGCAGAGTCAGTCTTTGAAGCACAAATGACTTAATAGTGAAGTTTCAGAGCTTCAGGTCTCCATATAACTGCCACCTTGACATTACTATCATTTCAAAGGCTGTGAAGAGATTGAGAGCCAACAGTGAGAACATAGAGATCAAGATGATGATGGCTACAAGGTCACAGAAGGACAGATTAGAGGTACCAAAGATGGTATCGCCCCCCAATTACACTTTCACAAAGAGCTTGTCTTTTCTGTAAACAGCTCTCTGAAGAGTAGACCCCAGCTCTTCAAACCCTGGGGTCACCTGATGTCTTCTACTCAGTCATCCCCAGCCCCCACTAAAGTGTTCCTCAAGTTTCACACAGTTGAGTGAATGTTTTCTTTTCCTTGTACTTTGAAAGTTGATTTTCCTCCTCTTCTTTTTCTTTTATTGCAGAGTTCAGTGTTTATGAAAAGGCCTTTAGGAATTAATTCAAGACCAATGTAATTTAAAGACCTCAGAGCCAAAAGACTTTAGAAGAAAATGTTTCAGACCTTGGAAGCACAGATGGCAGCCAA
This sequence comes from Peromyscus eremicus, assembly GCF_949786415.1. Taxonomy (NCBI): domain Eukaryota; kingdom Metazoa; phylum Chordata; class Mammalia; order Rodentia; family Cricetidae; genus Peromyscus; species Peromyscus eremicus. The sequence continues at coordinate 114,024,901 of NC_081419.1, read as the reverse complement.
TGCCTTGAACTCTTGAGGTTTTCTGGGCAGGAAAAGCCTGGAACACTGGAATGAGACTTTCTTCTCTTTCTCCTTTCTTTGTCTTCAGAGTGTTCCATTGGCCAACTATTGAAATGGAGAGAGAATATTTGATCTCCACAACTACAATTTATCTCCAAAAGCTTAGAGAAAGGGAAAACAAAGAGAAAAGCACCAGACAAGAGAAATCGCACATTTGTGTTCTGGAAGGACTGTGAGGTTGGGAGCCAAGAGGCTTGGGTTTCTAGTCCCAACTGTGCGACTCTGAATAAGGAGTTGACATTTTCTTGGCCTCTGCTTTCAAAGGATGAAGTCTGGGCAAGGATCTTTCCCCACTGGCCCTCATTCCACCCTCTTCATGTTTTAAACCTGTGAATTAGTGTTTCCCTTGGTCTGCAGCATCCTGTTATACCTTTACCCCATGAAACTGGGTGTGTCCTGTCCTGGGGGGAAATTCAGGCAGCTAGAATGACTATCCTATGTGTGTTTTAAGACAGCATCTCACATAGCCAAGGCTAACTTTGAACCCCTGATACTAATGCTCTCACTGCCTGAGTGCTGAGATCACTGACTTTCTGACTACTTAAAAGTAATGCAGTTTCTTGGTCTCTTTCTTTTAATGCCAACACTCAATAGTGTTGAAACAATAGTTGAAACACATTGATAGAATTATGTTGAAGGCACAAGTACTTCCACATTGAGTACATTGACATTCCCAAATGTCACAGCCTGTTGAAGTAGGCTGTCAGGTCCTAACAGATTTTACCAAATCCCCCCTGCTTGAGATTTAGCTCCATAACCTATCAGTGTTCTTCCAGTTGCAAATTCTTCCTGTAAATGCAATTCCAAACAGATCCTGTTAAAAACAGGAGCTTTGGGCCGGGCGGTGGTGGCGCACGCCTTTAATCCCAGCACTCGGGAGGCAGAGGCAGGCGGATCTCTGTGAGTTCGAGGCCAGCCTGGGCTACCAAGTGAGTTCCAGGAAAGGCGCAAAGCTACACAGAGAAACCCTGTCTCGAAAAACCAAAAAAAAAAAAAAAAAAAAAAAAAAAAAAAAAAAAAAAAAAAAAAAAAAACAGGAGCTTTGGGCTAAAAATATAGTTCAGTTATTAGTTTTCTTGTTTGGCATATGTGAAGCCTAGGTTTAATCCCTAGCATTATATCAGAGATGGTGTGGGGACAGACATCTGTAATCTAAGCACTAGGGAGGTGGAGGCAGAAGGAGCACCACAAGTCCAAGGCCATCCTTGGCTACAGAGTGAGTTTGGAGCCAGCCTGGATACAGGAGACCAAGCCAAGCCAAACCAAATCCCAAGAGCTTATTGGCTTAGAAAATTACAGTGTTTCAAGGGTACATCTTCAGATTCAGCTTGATCAAAGAACTCAAATCATGAACCTCACACCTTTTCTACATATATATATATATATATTCTGCCACTCTTTTGTCTGTGTGTTTTAGAAAAAAAAATGTTTGTTGAACACCTGCAATGCATTTTAATAAATCATGATAGGTTTTATGATTCTAGATTTGTGCAATACTTAATTTAACAAAATAGTGTCTGCTCCTACCTCCTACGTTATAAGCACACAAAGTACAGTGAACAAGACATCATTCTTAGAAAGTGACTAAACACAGCTGTGCTAAACATCCATGAAGTTCATATTTATCCATTCATACAAATGTTAATGTGGAATATTCCTATACACTGTGTGAATGTATGTTGCTGTGATTAGATTAATAAAGAAGCTGACTGGCCAATAGCTGGACAGAATAAGGTTAGATGGGAGAGCCAAACTGAAAATGCTGGGAAGGAGAAGGGCAGAGTCTGGAATCACAATCAGATGCAGAAAGAAGCAAGATGGGCATGCTGTGCTGAGAGAAGGTACCAAGCCATAGGGCAAAGTATAGATAAGAAATATGGATTAATTTAAACATAAGAGTTAGCTAGTAACAAGCCTCAGCTATTGGCCAAGCATTTGTAATTAATATTAAGTCTCCATGTCGGTTATTTGGGAACTGGTAGGTGGGAAAGATATGTCTGCCTACATTTGCAGAGAGGGCACAAGGTAGCAAATGAATGTTGCATACTATTATAAGAGTCCAAAGAACTGATGATGATGGGTTGAAGCAAGCAGAAGAGCCAGTGAGAAGTGGCAGGATTTGGATATTCTTTGAAAGTAGAGCAGGAAGATGATGACAGAGAGAAGAGGCAAGGATAACTTTATGATTTCTGGTCTAAGAAACTGGGTTAATGGTGGAGCTATATGGGGGACAGGGAAAGAAAAGCACTGATAATGCATGCTGTGGATGTATGGATACCGAGTTGCTTTGGATATGTTAAATCATAACCTCAAATTAACAGTAAATGGAGATGGAAAGCAAGCTGTGGACATGCAAGTCTGCTCTATAAGAGAAAAGTCCAGGAGACTAGAGAGATGGCTCAGTGGTTAAGAACATTGGCTCAGTCTGGTAGTGGTGGTGAACGCCTTTAATCCCAGCACTTGGAAGGCAGAGCCAGGTGGATCTCTATGAGTTTGAGGCCAGCCTGGTCTGCAGAGTTAGTTTTAGGATAGCTAGGGCTACTGCACAGAGAAACCTTGTCTCAAAAAAACAAAACAAAACAAAAAACCAAAAACCAGTCAACTAAAAGTTCCTATTTATAAATGTATAAAATTGTCAATTTTTTTAAATTTTAAAAATAAAGACATTCTAAAAAGTAACTGGCTCCCAATAACCAACCACAGCTGTCAAGGTCATGAAAAACCAAGGATTAAGTCACTGTCCCAAATAAAAACAGACAGAAGAGATATAATAACTTAAAGTAACATGTGGTCCACATAGACAAGACAGACAATTAGTGGATTCATGTAAGGCTGTGGATTAGCTAAGAGAAGTGAATTAATATTAATTTCCTGATTTTGGTCATTGATATGTAGAATACTATCATAGATTTCTTTCTGTTGCTGTAAAAATATCGTGGCTAAAATCAAATTAGGGGAGGGCAGGGTTTGTTTGGCTAATACCAGGTCACAATCAACTATTAAGAGAATAAGACAGGAACTCAAGTAGTAACCATGGAAGAATGTGCTTACTAGCTTGCTCCCTCTGGTTTTTCTAGCTACCTTTCTTTTGTAGTTTAACTTTTTTTTTTTTTTTTTTTTAAAGCCTACAGCACCCGGTATTCCCAGGCGGTCTCCCATCCAAGTACTAACCAGGCCGGACCCTGCTTAGCTTCCGAGATCAGACGAGATCGGGCGCGCTACCTTTCTTTTGTAGCTCAGGCCCACTTGCCTAGGGATGATGCTGCCCACAGTGGACTCAGCCCTCTCATATCAGTCACCAATCAAGATTATCCCTTATAGACATAGCCTCAGGCCAATTTGATCTGAGCAACTTCTCATTAAGGGTCCCTATTCCCAGGTGACCCTGGGTTGTGTCAAGTTGACAACAAAAACCTACCAGCTCAACCATGTAAATTGTTAACTTTTGAGAAGCCAAGTAAAGAATATAAAGGCACAAGAATACTGTTTTTGCAAGTTGGAATTTATTTCAAAATGAAAAATTTTAATCTGTGTGGCGATATATTTGTTATCTAAGAAATAAATCTTGCCTGAGAATCAGAGGACAGAGCTAGGCACAGAGTTAGCCATAAAGGTCAGGCAGTGGTGTCACACACCTTTAATCCTAGCACTCAGGAGGCAGAGGCAGAGATCCATCTGGATCTCTGTGAATTCAAGGCCAACCTTCCTAGTGCTGGGATTAAAGGTGTGTGCCACCACTGCGTAGCTCTGTTGTTCTTGTGTCTAAAAGAGAAATAGAGCTAGGCAGTGGTTGAAACAGAAAGTGATATGGAGCCGGGCGGTGGTGGCACACGCCTTTAATCCCAGCACTCGAGGGGCAGAGGCAAGTGGACCTTTGTGAGTTCGAGGCCAGCCTGGTCTACAGAGTGAGATCCAGGAAAGGCACAAAGCTACACAGAGAAACCCTGTCTCAAAAAAACGAAAAAAAGAAAAAAGAAAAAAGGAAGAAAGTGATATGGCTGGGTAAAGAAAGAAATATAAGGCAGGAGGAGACATGAACTCTGGCTTTCAGGTTCTCTCAGGCTGAGGAGTTGGTAAGGTAAGAGGTGGTGGCCATGGCTTGCTCTGCTTCTCTGATCTTTCGGCTTTTACCCTGATATCTGGTTCTGGGTTTTTATTATAAGACCGTTTAGGAGTTGTGCAACAAGTCTGCACATTTTAACATTTATTTTTAATGATGCCCATAGGGGAGAGGTGCACACATGTGAGCGTGGGAGCTCATGAAGTCTAGAAGACAGTGTTAGATCTCCTGGAAGTGGAGTTACAGGCAGTAGGGTGCTGCCAGAAATGGATGCTGGGAAATGGAATCAGGTCCTCTGGAAGAGCAGCAAGTGCTCTTAGCTAGGCGCCAAAATAAAAGGCTTTTAATTTAAAAAATCAAATACATATTTGAAGTGGCTCTTTGCTAGTATACTGATTAGAATTTCCCTTGCCATCTTATTTTATGAGTACGTGGAGGGTATGGGTCTCCAAAACTTTCCTGGACATCCATTCATTTGCAAGATTCAGAGTTCATAGGTCTGTCCTGGAAGACACCAGGCTAAAGCCAAGCCTGTTCCTTCCATGATGTCTTATTAAGTATATCTGACCTAGTCTCGGAAGAATGAAAAACATGTTCTGGTTTGAGAGTAAGACAAATGTCAATCCAGCAAAATGTAAAAGCAGGCAGTTGTTCAAAGAAGACTGTCGGTCTCAGATTGGATAGCAAAAAGATTTGACAGGGAAATGCAGAGAAGACTCATCCAAAAGGCTTGTCTTGGCGCCCATGAGCGAACTGTGAGCCAGCGTTCAGGCGGGTGAGCCTGGAAAATAGATTTTGTGGAAAAGGATGATTCACCCACCAATAATAATAATAATGATAAATACTGCTGACAAGGAACTGGTAATTGGCAAATGAAAATAAATCCAAGCCACATATGCTAGATACTTTAGAAGTAAGGTCAGAACATAGTCTCTTTAAAAACAAGAACATTTGTAGTGTGGCTCCTGTCCCTAGAGTCCACGGTGTGTGTGTGTGTGTGTGTGTGAGAGAGAGAGAGAGAGAGAGAGAGAGAGAGAGAGAGAGAGAGAGAGAGAGAGAGATAGAAAGAGAGAGAGAGAGAGAGAGAGAGAGAGAGAGAGAAATCTAATTACTTCCTGCTGAACTAACATGGTGATTACTCTGAAATGCATCAAAAGAGCATTTCACAGAATATTCTTGCATTCTTCAAGTACAAAGAATCATATTAAGTTTTACTTTTCACGATCACCAACTATGACTCTGATTCATATTCTGTAATTGGAAAAGGCCAGTACCAAATTCTGGGAAGTGAGCTCAATCAAAAGCAATTATTTGGAAACTTGTTTGGAGGATTTCAAATCCCAGAATGAAATACAGATCAGGCTTTGAGATTAGCGCTCTCAGGACATTCAGAAAAGAAGGGTTAAAATTCTGTGTACAATGTGCTCACATCTATATGTTCTTTTAATTTTAATTTTTGTTTGTTTACTTTTTAGTCATTTTTTTCATACAATATATTTTGATTACTTTGTCCCCTTCCCCAGCTCCTCCCAGATCTTCCACACTTTTTCTCTCCCTCTCTCTTTCAATAAAATAAAAAAAATCCAAAAAAACAAAAAAGACAAACAAGACAAAAAATAAAAATCAAAAACAGAAATAAGAAAATCCCCACAAAAATACAAAACAAAAATCAAAACTAATAGACAAAAGACAGGTAAGAAAAAAAATACCCAAATGCTGTGGGATGTTCTGTATGGCAAATGTGTTGCTGATTTGTCAATAAATAAAACACTGATTGGCTATTGGCTAGACAGGAAGTATAGGTGGGACAAGGAGGAGAATAAAGCTGGGAAGTGGAAGGCTGAGTCAGAGAGACAATGCCAGCCGCCAAGATGACAAACAGCATGTGAAGATGCTGGTAAGCCACGACCCATGTGGCAAGGTATAGATTAATGGAAATGGATTAATTTAAGCTGTAAAAACAGTTAGCAAGAAGCCTGCCACGGCCATACAGTTTGTAACCAATATAAGTCTCTGTGTTTACTTGGTCGGGTCTGAGTGGCTGTGGGACTGGCAGGTGAGAGAGATTTGTCCTGACTGTGGGCCAGGCAGGAAAACTCTAGCTACACCCAAACAAAGCAAAATGAAACAAAAAGTTCACAAAAATACTACTGAGTTTATTTTTTGTTGGCCAACTAATCCTGTTCTGGACTGTAATTGATATACCTAGTGATACTCTGTTGGAGAAAACTGATTTTCCATTTGCTGATGGGTGTAGGTGGAGTTTCTCTGTGTCCCCAGCAGCCACTCCCAAAATAACCACTCAGAGGCTTGATATTAATTATAAATGCTCCAAAGATAGCTCAGTCTTGTTACTAACAATTACATTTTAAGTTGACCCATATTTTTTATCTACCCTCCACCACATGGCAGTACCTTCTTTCAACATGGCATGTTCATCTTCCTTCAGTCTCTGTGTCTGCTTATGACTCCTAAGACTCTGCCCTTCTTCCTCCCAGTGTCCTCTGTGTCTTGCTGTCCTGCCTACGCCTCCTGCCCAGCTACCAGCCAGTCAACTCTTTTGTTAAACCAATCAGAAGGCGCCTTGGCAAAGACACCACAGTGCACAGAAAGATTATTCCATAACAAGTGGATATCAGTTGCAAATAGCTTCTGAGTTAGTTCCCATCTACTGCAAGAAGCAGCTTATCTAAAGAGGGCTGAGCAAGTCACTTACTTATCTATGGCTACAATAGTATGTCTTTAGGAGTCATTTTATTGCTGTGTTTCTTTAGCAGTTTTTGGGTTTCCATGACATATCTAGTCTCAGGTTCTTGGCCATTTTATCGGTGTCAAGTTTGAGTGCTTTCTCATGGAGTGGACCTTAAATCCAAAAAGGGAGGTGGGGAAGTTGAGTGCTCCTATAACATTTGTTCTACTACTGGTTGCTGTTGTAGGTCACCAGGAGGGTTTATAGCTGGGTAACATTAAATGATTACCTTTCTCCTCTGGTAACATGCAGAGTACTTTCCAGTGCCATGAACACTAGTCAATAGACTTCTCCATGTTTAATGCCATATTTTAAGTGATGTCTTCAGCAATAGGGCCTTACCAATAGGTTGTAGAGAACAACCAATGGCATTGGCGATAACCTGTGGTGTTTGAAGAGCTCCCAGGGGACCCTTTCAGTTAATGACGCAACAAGATATAACCCATTCCTGGCACTGGAAGTTTTCCTTGGTGGCATAGGATGTCTACCTGGGGTATTGTCCCCCCTATTGTTTGTTTGTTTGTATCATGGTCTTTTGTAAGAGACTGGCCTTAAACTCCAAATTCTCCCAAATGCTAAGTTACAGGCATGAATGAGCATACCTGTTACATCCTGGATTTCTACATCAGCAGCAAGCCATCTGTCAAAAACAGGGTCACCTTTGGTTATCTCTTTCTACTGGGAGACAGTCAATTCCCTGCAGTTTCTTCTCTTCTCTTTGGTCCCCCCTTTCTTCTTTCTTCTTTTCTCGTCCCTTTACTTCTTAGGTCCATACACACAGCCTCCTTTGTCCCCACTCTTTGCAAAATTAACTATAGAGTTTCATTTTGCCTGCTTCTGGGGAGTACGGTTTTGGAAACAGAAAACAACAGCAAGAAGTAAGGGTTAAAATCTTCCTGGGCTGGTGAGAGGACTCACCAGATCAAAGCATTTGCTGGGTAAGCCTGGCCACCTGAATTTGACCTCTGGAACCCAAGAGCTGTCCTTTGACCTCTGTAGGTGTGTCATGGGGTGCAAATACATGAGCATACACATACACACACAACTAAATGACATTTAAAAATTAAGTTTTATAAAAGTCGTTGGGCAGTGAGAGAGCTCAGCAGGTTGAAGTACTTCCTGTGCAGGCCTGATGATCTGAACTGCATCCCAGGTGGAAGGAGAGAACTGACTTGGGGGGGGTGCTCTGACACCCCCCCCACCATATGCTTCATGGCACATGTATCTACCCTCACATATATACCATACATACACTTAAAAAAAAAAAACTTTAGAAAAAGTAGTCCTCCTCATTTGAGTTCTTCTGGACTTTCCAACCCCAACTTCAGCTCCTGTTCAAGGGTTGGTGGAACCAAAATCCTCATCTTTTGATCATTCTCTTCTAGGCCAATGTAGATTTCCATCATGATTTCTCCCTTGCTTAAGTACAAGCTCCACCTGGCTACCTTGATCCTTTTTTCACACCCCACAAGATTTGAGGATAACTGGACTATTGTTCCCAATTTTAGCTGCTTATAGTAGTTATTTATATGTTAAAGCTTTTCCAGTGTCTACAAGTAAAATAAGGAGGGACCTCGGGTCTCTAATTTGGGATGGAAGGGACACACCACACCATCCTTGCAGCAATTAAAACCAGAATGTAGCTGGAGGTGCTCAGGTTCTATCCTTAAAGGGCAAAGAACAAACATGAACAAGTTAAAAGTTTGACCAATCTTCTTAGGTCTGGCCAGGTTTGTGGGTGTAGCTCAGTGTGAGTCACATAGGCATAAACTCACTACAGGATGAGTCCTAATCATGGGACTCTAGAAAGCTTCCTGTGCTGGGCTAATTTTATGTCAACTTGACACAGGCTAGAGTCATCTGAGAGAGGAGGAGACCCCAACTAAGAAAAGCCTCCATAAGATTAGGCTGTAGGCAAGCTCGTAGAGTATTTTCTTTCTTTCTTTTTTTTTTTTTTTTAAGATTTATTTATTATGTATACAGTGTTCTGCCTGTGTGCCAGAAGAGGGTGCCAGATCTCATTACGGATGGTTGCGAGCCACCATGTGGTTGCTGGGAATTGAACTCAGGACCTCTGGAAGAACAGCTAGTGCTCTTAACCACTGAGCCATCTCTCCAGCCCCTAGAATATTTTCTTAATTAGTGATTATGTGGGAGGGCTTTGTAAATGGGGTCATGCCTGGGCTGGTTTTCCATAAGAAAGCAGGCTGAACAAGTCATGGGGACCGAGCCATTAAGCAGCACTCCTCTATGACATCTGTATCAGCTCCTGCCTCGAGGTTCCTGCCCTGCTTAAGTTCCTATCCTGACTTCCTTCAATGATGAACTGTGATATGGAAGTATAAACCAAATGAACCCTTTCCCCCTCTGAACTGTGAGCTAAAATCTTTTCTCTTTAGGAGCTAATTATTTCACACATTTATTACAGTGATGAAAGACTGAATAAACTAGTCATGTTATAACATGTCCATAAATTCTGGGGATTGAGACAGAAAAATCCTTGGGAGATTATCATTCTACATACTGATATCATCTGAATCACAGTAGGTTTTGTTTTTGTTTTTGTGTGTGTGTGTGTGTGTGTGTGTGTGTGTGTGTGTGTGTTTTAAGAAATGAGTTCTAAAAAAAGAGAGCTCCCTTTATTTCTGTTCCTCACTAGCAATTCAAAGTGTTGCTCACCTAAGTTGTGGGGGGTGGGGGGTGGGAGGAGCTACTGATTAGAAACTAGATATCCTCTGACTAGTACTTGGTAGCAGAGTTGCTTTTTCTGACCGCTTTCCATAGGAGTGTTTAGGACCCTCCTGAGGCAGATGAAGTGACTTCTTACAAATAGTCTCCCATCTGTTATTGTGTTTTGTATGATCACACTGTAGGCAAATGATAGAAGTAAAAATAGAATAATATTAACATTCCAATATCGTTTGAGTTTATTAGTGAGTCCTTCTGGACTTGGGCAAATTTGTGGCTATTTTTTTTTTTTTTTTGGCCTACTTTAATGAGTTTGGATGATTGATATAACTTTCCAACTGGTATTTATTAGTTTTCCTTATTTTCCAGCTTCCAGGATGCTGGCTAATAATGTCTAAGTGAACCTTGGAATGCACATTTGCCATTGGTAATGTCCTCCCTTACCTTAGATTCCCAAAACCCCAGCAAAAGACAACATGGGCCCTGCGTTCAAGAACTCTGCCATTTCCACTTGCCTAGAGAGCTATGTTTCTCTTGCACATAGTAGGCCTTCAAAAGTATTTGTTGAAGTTGGGCGGTTGTGGCACATACCTTTAATCCCAGCACTCAGGAGGCAAAACCAGGCAGATCTCTGTGAGTTTGAGGCCAGAGTGGTCTACAGAGCGAGATCCAGGACAGGCACCAAAATGACACAGAGAAAGCCTGTCTCAAAAAACCAAACTCCCCCCCCCCCAAAAAAAAAGTATTTGTTGATTAGGAGATTAGGTTAAACATCTGCCAGATGAATGGAATAGAGCAGATGAATATCACCTCAGCTCTTACATGACAAGAACCAAGTCTTGAGATGAGTAGTGTGTGCAGGTAATGTACTAAAGAAAGACTTTTGCACAAATCAGAGGAGGGAGAAAATACAGGGAAGACATAGGAGCCTGGCAAGGGAACAGTTTCAGGCAGGGTCCCAGCCTTTGTGGGATCCCACAAAGATTCTGTAGAATCCAATATAAGCCTCCATTTTAATAAAATGGCTAAGCACTACCAAATTTAATGGAAAAAAAATTACCCTGAACAACAAGATCTCAATAAATTCCAATTAGGATAAGCACAAAAATCCTATCCTTAGACACATCTTAGGCAAATAGATGAAAAACAGAGAAACAATGAAAGCAGTAACAGAAAAATAGTCATCAGGCCAAATGAAGCCAAAGAAAACCAATAGTTGTTTTCTTTTTAAAAAGAAAAAAGAAGGGCTGGAGAAATGGCTCAGTGGTTAAAACCATGTATTACTCTTCAGAAGGACCCAAGTTCAATTCCCAGCACCCATGTCAGGCAGCTCACAACTACCTGCCTATTCCTCCAGCTCCAAGGCATCAGATACCTCTGGCCTCCAAAGTTACACCCCCCCCCACATATACATATGATTTAAAATAAAATAAATCTTTAAAAAGGAAACAAAAGAGAACCCAAAACCTGGAGTTTAAAATATGGTGGGAAAATGTATAAGTAACTTTATGTCTAGTAAGAAAAAAAAATCATCTTTCAAAACTTAAAACAAATATAGACATCATCAGATAGAGAAGATACCATCAGACAGTAATTCAAAGAAACAAAGAACACCAGTAATGGTAATTTTGAAAGTAGTTACAAATGATGCTATAATTATAAATAGTTCTCTTAACAGTCTTATTGAGTTTAATTTATATTAGCATATATTAACTGTGGACTATTTCTTTTACACTGTGTGAATATATGTCACTGTGATTGGTTTAATAAAGAAGCTGACTGGCCAATAGCTGGACAGGATAAGGTTAGGTGGGAGAACCAGACTAAGGACACTGGGATGAAGAAGGGCAGAGTCAGAGGAGTCACCAGTGAGACACGGAGAGGGAACAGGAAGTGAAAGATGAAAGAGCAGTAATGCCAAGTGGCAGGATGTAGATTAATGTGAATAGGTTAATTTAAAATGTAATAGTTAGCTAGTAACAAGCCTAAGCTATTGGCTAAGCATTGATAATTAATATTGAGTCTCTTTGTCAGTTATTTGCAAACTGGTGTGTGGGAAAGAAAAGTCTACCTACAATTAGTTATATATAATAACCAGCTTCATTGTGACACTTTCATACGTGTATGTAATGTGTCTTGACCATATTTATGAAGCATACGCCTCCAAATTTGTATCTTCTTGAGGGTAAGTGCTGGATATTTGTATTTCAGTGTCTGTTCCTGGTTGACCCAAAGCCTCTAGTGCCGGGTTGGAGGTGGGTGAGGGTGGGTGGTGAGGGTGTGGTGTGAGGGGTGTGGGGAATGTGGGGGGTGGGGTTGGCTATGTATTCTCAGGCACTTTCAGTTCCCAGTAAAGAGGGCAACATGACTCTATAAGCCCAGCGATGACAGCCAGAGAGAGCCAAAGGTGCTGGCTGTGAAAAACAAAAGCACAGAAGCTGAGGTGGGGAAATCACTAAAAAGGGTCCCCCAAAGGCCCATGTGCTATGTCTTGGTCTTCACCCTGTGGCTCTATTGGGGGGCATGGGATTTAGGATTGAGGCCTGGTATAAGGACGATAGCTCACCAAGGATACAGTCTCCAAGAGGAGAGTCCCTGGTCTCTTCCCTGTTTTCATTCACACATGGCCATGCTCCTGCTGTAGTATGTCATGCCACCACTTGTTTGAATCAATGATCCAAATTTTGCAAGATCATGAACCACAACAAACCTTTCATCTTTTTAAGTTGATTTGTCTCAGGTATTTGTTCCGGTAACTGGAGGCTAACACAGAAAAAAGCAATGGGATCCAAGGGAATCTAGGTGGAGCTAACAGTGTTCAACATGGTTTCTTTCACATTTCTAGAACTATTGCTATAAAAGGACAGTGTATCAATATTTGCATGAGTCAAAGACACATTTTGAGAATTTGCAGAAATACCCTTGTACTTTAAATAATTTGCTTTAATAAATATGAGTTGGCCCCCAGGAAATAATTTTTCATGTGGTAAACGTGTATTTAAATGGTCACACCACATACAATTTCTATTTTAGAATTCTACTTAATTGCGTCTAGAAATATTTTGGATTTTCCTTGTCCAATTGTACTATACTTGCAGAATGAACTAGAAAAAAAAAGCAGTTGACCACAGACTCAACCCAAACATTCTCCTGATCAGTTATGGTATTAATTTGGTTTAATGTTGATGTTTTGGGTATTATTCATGGCATGGTTTAAAAAAAAACATAAAAGTAAAACTTGAAGCATGTGTTCTGTAGTTCACAACTGAAGGAAAAGTTGACTGAAAATAAGGAGCCTATCTCATGATCTTGGATTCACAGAGGGCAGAACGGTCCCTCTAAAGATGAAGATGTTTCACTTTTATAGCTGTAAGTTAGTCTGGTTTCTACTGTGGGCAGGTCAAAAAGGCATTTGAAAGCAATGCAATGTGTTGGTTTTGGACCATTTTAATGCTAAAACACATATTTAAACCATTTACACAAGATAAACTAACATTTATTTGGCCCACAGCCTGCCAATTATGATGTTAAAAGAGAAGCATAAGAAACCACTGGTTGTTTTGGATGAAACCTGAGCCTGTTCTCTGGACTTGCAAGGGTTGTGAAAGATCAGTACACTCCGGTTTAGGGCCTGCTTGTTTCTGTTGCCCTCTGGGGCTTCTGTGTGTCAAAACTGCTCTTAGAGTTGTTTATCTTTGTCTAGAGAGCCACTGGCAAGCTCACTGAAGTGTTACTTCCAGCGATCACAATCAGGATGAAGGGATTCAATTTACCAAGAAACTGCACTGATTATTAAATATGCCACAAAGCTACCGACGATGAGAGTGATGACCCATGAGGAAGAGAAGGCAGGAGATGCTTTGCCAAGCTTCTCTCTGTCATGAGAGCTCCCTGGGACTTTTGTATCTGTGCTTTCTACAGAATCTTCCTTGTTCAGGTCTTGACATGGATGTTTCTCTTCATCCTTCTCTACTGAGACATACTCCAAATGTCACATCTCCCTTGAGATCTTCCTTGGCATAATGTGACATGATATGTCCTCAGATATGATATGCTCTATAACACCACTCTTCTTTATTTTCTTCCTAATACTTACCAGTAACAATGTTCTTTTCTTGGCCATTTATTACTACTTACTGACTGTGGTTCCCCTCTAGCCTCCCTACTACCATTTGTAGAGGCCCCTGACGTCCAGCTCAATCCTGTTGTTTCTATTCCTGATAGCACCAAGGACCTCATACATGCTTGAAGACAAGCCAGATTGCCAATGCAAGCTTTACCCACATACCGCTATGCCTATGAAGGTTGAGGTACGACAACACAGAAGAGAATCAATTATCACTGACCTTTTAAAAAGTATCATAGGTTTATGACTGCATACACGACTGGCTAAGTTGATAGACATCTCACAAAGCAAGTATAATTAAATTTAGTGTAAGGTATCACCATATGCTATGGTCTGATGTGTCTCATAAATTAGAAACTTCATCCTCAATGAACAATATTGAGAGGTGGATAGGTCATGGTGACTCAGTCTTAATGCTGTCATTTTGGTAGCGCATGAGTAACTGGGGGACTGTGTTCCTGATAAAAACCATGAGTTCATTTTCTCCTTCTCTGTTGTGTGATATTTTGATCACATTCTGACAAAGAGGGCAGAGCTAGCCACTAGCTGACCAAAATTAACCAAAGAGGTTTTTGGAGGACTGAGGACGGATAGGAGACAGGAAGCAGTAAGGCAGAGCTGAGAGAGAATCTCAACTTCTTTGGATGGAGAAATGGAAGAGATAGGAGGTCACTGGTGGTTGCTCTGCTGCTTCTCTGATCTTTCAAGTTCTTACCCCTATATCTGACTCCCGATTTTTATTGGTAAGGAATAATTAGATAAACGCTTCACTTTATCTCTCATAGTCTCACTATGTAGTCTAGCTGTTCTGGAACTCACTGTGTAGAGAATCCTAGTCTAGAAGTTGTCATACTCCACTTGCCTTCGAAGTGTTGGACTTACAGGCATGTAGCATCAATTTCAGAATTTTATTTTCAAGTTGCCTATATGTTTGAAACTTCTTCATCATATAAAATTGGGGAAAGAATAAAGATGAGTGAACTAGTTTAGAAGTTAGGAATTCTATGATTTGGTCCCAGCTCTGCTACTCACTAAACATTTAACCTTGGACAGATTTCAAATTCTAACTTCTGTGAGGATCAATATCCTTAGAGTAAAATTCAAAAGGTTCACCCATAACTCCAGAACACAGGAAGTTCAAGGCCAATTTAGGCTACATAGCAAGTCAAAGCTAGCCTGTGATACACAGGCCCTCACCAAACAAAATGGTGGGGCTGGGGCTGGGGGTTGGCTAGCATAGAGAAGCTTCACACAAGGCCATAAGAAAAATACTTGTTTTGTGTGACACTTGGAATATTCTTTTCCAACAGGCCTAACTTCCTTATGACTATTAGGTAAATCCTTTTGAAATATACAAACAGACCCCTAACTTCTACCAACTCAAAGGCTAAAAATGCTATTATATAGCATCTAAGGCCTATAACAAGGTTTCCCCCACTTTTCTCTAATCTACATATCTGATGATGAAAAGTGCCCTGATATATGGTTCTTAGTCTGTTACTACAAAGACATCATTAACCTGTTACCACATTGGAATGTGGTGTTTGAGGTAACCTAAATCTGTTCTTGGGTAATGGTCATTCATACTTGGTTGCAGAATAAACTATTTCTTACTCTCTTTGAGATGAAAACTGTATTCCTTTGCATCAATAGCTTGATCCTTCATTTTACCTGAAAAGGAAAAATGAGACCTAAAGATGTGAAATGCTAGTTCAGGGAGTATGGTAGCTACTTCAAGAACTCAAGCATCCGGGTTTTTTGTTGAGCTTTCCAACCCCAAATTCCAACCCCTAAAATTGTGGGCATGTACCACTATGATCAGTTTTTATATTGGTGCTGGGGTGGAGGGGTCAAACCTACATATCTCTTCATTGCATTTCATATAGATTTCCTTTGCTCAACTTTTAGTGGATTAACTCTCGGCTAACTTTGCAGCAGTTACCCTGTTGGTGAAGAAAATAGGAGCTAAAAATTACAAAGTGAATGGAAAGGGATGGGGATGGGGTCTTTGTATAATTGTTATTCTAATGAGTTAAACTTTGCAATCAGCACAGCCAGGCTCTCCTAACAGAAGAGAAGACATCTATTGGCTGCTTCCATAAGCTTATGGATAAAAGTTTGTTTATACAGCTGGATAGTCTGAAAGGAACCAGGGCTGACAACATTAGGTGAGCAGGCAGATGGCAGGCGACAGTTGGAAGCATCTGCTTTCTATTAGAGACAGTAGGCTACAAAGGGCTGCCCTCTGACCTCTGAGTCCAGTTTCCCTGGGGACCTAGGTGTGCTCTCAAATCTCAAGGTGCTGACAGCCAATTTACTTGCCGACATATGCTAGGAGAACCTTTGCCTAAAATGGTGAAGAATTTGGAAGCGAAGCCAGAGAATCAGGTTGAATGCGTGAAGTTATTTACATTCAGTTCCTAAAGCACACTTTAATTCTTGAGTAACAATTGTTAGAAAAACAGCCTAGCCTTTTCTTTTCCCCATTTTCCATATCCTTTTCCTTTTTAACTAAGCAGTGTTCAACTAAAATTCCTATCCCTGAAATAAAGATTGTTTATTATATTATAGTAGACGCCAGACAAAAAAAAAAAAAAAAAAAAAAAAAAAACTTAGAAGAGGAGGAGGAGGAGACCAGGTATTAGGATAAGTAAGTACAAATAAAAAACCAAAGCAAAAACAACAGAACAGCAAGGCTAGATAGATGTTGGGAAAATATTCACTGGTTCCAAAACTAAGAGGTTTTGTTTTGTTTTTTATAATGAAAATGAGGGAGGGAGGATGTAGGTTACTTCAGCTGAGCCTGTATTGGCACTAGGTAACAGCCATGGGCTCTCACCGGTGGGGGGTGCGGGGGAGTAGCCCACAGAGATAAGTACTTGTTTGGTTTGTGAGTTGGCTGGGGTGAGCAGGATGCAAGGTTTTTCTATAGACTGTCCAGGTGGTGCCGTGGCTGGAGTGAGTGGGTAATGGCCCAGAGTCAAGGTTTTGGCTTTGGAAGCCTTTTCCTGTTGTGTTTGCTTCTTTAGCTTTGCTTTGTGGGGTTATGAAGCCTCACAAAGCCCCACAAGCCATGGCTTCATGCACGCTAGGTGAGTGTACTATTGCTTAGCTACCTCAGCCATAGAACATTCCTTTTCTTGGTTTGCCTTACAGCTGTTAACTGGTTTTCCTTACCACCACCCCACCCCCTTCCATCATCTTTCCTCTGTAAATCAATTAATCAGCACGGATACCAAAGAGACCGTTACTCACTTCTGTAGAAAAGCAGATGAAGTCCTCTACGACAGTAGTCATTGAAAGGTTTACAACAAGCCCCCACGGTCAGGCGTGTTTGCATATGCCTGGCGGACACTTCCGCCTAGCCAGGTCCAGGTCAGGATAGCCATTTCCGGGTCAGGGCATCTCGCGTGACCAAGATCCGTGACGTTCCACTAGCCACGCAGGCGCGCAACGTGGCCATGTGGTCTACGCACTTGCGTGTAGTAGTGACGCTGATCTGTCCACGCCCAGCCTTTAAAATCTGGCGCCATGTTCCTGGTTCCTTCTTCTCCACACGTGTTTCTCGCAGGCCTTTTCACTCTCTGTCCCTTTACCTTTAATAAAACTCTTGTTAGCAGATTCTGTCGTGTTTCGTGACATTTCCTTGCAGGGTAAGAACACAACGCAGACGAAAAACTAACAGTCATACTGGCCGGCATCTCAAAATATCTGCTCCAAGTGCATTATGTAAATGAATATTAGACTTTGTCACTAAAAGCTATGACAGGAGGAACAATGCCAGGCTTAGTTTGGGTCCTCTCTTGGAATACAGACACTGCAGGTGCAGGGAATATTTGGATAGGTGGTATTAGGAAGCACACGTGAGAACTTTGGAAAAAATAAGGCAGGAGAGGAAGAAAAGGCCTGTGTAAAAGATGCCTCTTTAACAGGGCAGGACTCAATATCCTGAGAACTGTGGGAAGTTTATAAGAAACCTCTTGGAATTCACCTAAAGGACGGACATTTCAACTCCTTGGACCATAGATTGCCATTGGGGAAATATTTACTTCCAACTTCCTCCAGCCTGTGCTTGGGCCTTGAGCCTGAGCAAGCTACTGCACACTGGGGATGGTGCTGAGCCAGGAAACCAAGTCCAGGTGAGCTAACTGTGCAAGTTAGAACAGCCTGGAAAGCCAAGATGAGATATGGGCACCAGAAGCTTCTGTTAACAAAGTGTGAGCAGCAGAATAGTCTCAGACCAAGTGCAGATTAAGTGGTGTCGGGAACAACCCAGCAAACTACCTTCACTGCGTTCTTCGAAAATTTCTACAATAAAAAGCTTTTTAAAAATTAGTTAGATAAGGAAATTATCCTTTCAATGACATCCCCACACTCAAAAGAAACATAAAAATAAAAGCTAATTTTCCCCCCCAAATTTTATCAGAACTCTTCCCTGTATTATAAAAGATGAACAAATATTACTTTTTTAAAAAAAAAAATAACAAAATTCTTTATTGAGTCTCTGGAAATTTGACATTCACCCCAATCCTGCTCACCTCCCAATCCCTCCATTTTCTTCCCTCACCCCGGCAGCATCACCCCCCCAAAAAAACCCTCCTTCCAAAATCAATTAAAAACAAAACAAAACACACAAACCCAAACACACACACCTTGCTCCTCTGTCTTTCCAACACCTCTTCATTCATCCTAGTGACATTGGGAGCTGCAGTGTGTCACTTAGTATACCCTTTTGTCCAATCAGCTCCACCAACAAAATGTTCATTGCAATGAATCGTTGGTCTGGTTCAAGGCCTCTGGCACGCCATCATCACTGGACCCTTACCAAAATTCTTCTTGGGTGTCCTACTCTTGCCCCAAGTCATGGAGATCTTGTGGTTATTGTTCTGCTGGACCAGTCCCTTCACAAACTCCAGCAGGTTATAGATGGGGGAGATGTTTAGATGGCCCAATCCAAGGCCCATGATGTGGGTCTGGGTGGTATCTGAGCAGGTCAGTCAGGATCACTGGGACCAACGTCCTCAAGTGAGCTGTGAAGCCAGCTCTCCTAGGCCCATGCCATTAGGGCCAGCTGTCCTGTAACCACAGTGAAGAGTGGGGCCATCTCTCCTGAGTGTGGGGTGGGGTCAGCTCTTCTGCTGTAGTATCCAATAAGGAGCAGGGCCTGCCATCCTAGGGACAGTAAGAGGTGGTGCTGGCTCAGCACAGCCCACAGATTTCAACACGCATGGTTCCTATAACCCCTTGCGGCCACACAGCCATGGACATCATCACAGACCCCAGGTGCAGCAGGAACATGGACCCAGACATTGCCCTTACCAGCAGCTCGGGCCCAGATGTTACCATGGCCCCTGGTGGCAGCACATGTCACCCAGACTATTATGTCCCAGTGGCAGCAAGGCCCTCAGACACTAACATGGTCTCAGGTGCCTGACCAGACCCTGGGTGATCAACACAGCTCTCAGTGGCAATAGGAGCCATGCACATCAACTACAACCAAAGCTGCTGCTGGGCCACAGACCTAGACATGGCCCTCTGCAGCAGCCTGGGCCCAGACAACACCAAGGCCCCATGTGGCAGTCCAGGCAACCCAAAGTGGAATGGCCCCAGTGGCAGCACAGCCCTCAGGCACCAACATGGCCACCCTGGGCATCCATGTGGCCTTTGGTGGCACTGAGGCCACAGACATCAACACAGACCCAGCTGTGGTAGAATCATGACATTTTATTACTTTTAAATAAGGGTTAATAGTTCCAAACAAATGATAAACTTGAAATGTGTTGAAAGTACACTGAATGCACAGAAATAACTGGGCATGCAATCTTGTGCTTGTAACTGCAGCACTTGGGAGCTGAGGCAGGAGGATTTCTGGGAGTTAAAGGGTCAGCCTGGGCTACATAGTAAATTCCATGCCAACCTGGGCTAAAGAGTGACCGGTCCTTTTATTTTTGGCAACATTACATATAAAACATTGTGGGCAATGAACATTTGCTGACTGTGCATTCCTCTTCCAGGAAATAGTTTATTTACTTTAGCCTAGTTAAGCAGTTTTAGTGGGATCACAAGGTCAAGGACTGTGTTTTCTTCTGAGCAAAAAGGTAATCTATGCAGATTTTGTCCTTGGAATTTGAGCCTAGACTGTAGAGACACGACTCCTAGGAGCAGATGAAATTGATCCAACCTATAGTTGTGCCTTGAAACATTTGTCCTCTTGTGTTTGCTACAGAACCAGTATGTGTGTGGTTCAAATCTTATCTGACAGGTTTTTGTTTGATTTTATAAACTACCTCCAGAATGAATGGACCAGAGACACAGCTCCATGATGCTGCCTTTTGTAGGCTGAGTTCTTTCTAGAGACTTCTACTCAGGTGAAATTGGGAGTCTTGAATTTATTGCAGAAAATAATTTCAAGATGAGCTAGTACGAAGCAGAGTTGGAGTTCATTTCTAAGATTTATCTATTTATTTCTATTTATGTGTATGTATGCATGCATATGTACCACATGCACACAGGTATCTGTGAAGGCAAGAGGGGCTCAGATCACCTAGAATGGGAGTTACAGGCAATTGTGAGCAGCTTCCTGTGGATGCCACGTTCTCTGCTAGAGTCGTAAGATTCTGAACTGCTGAGCTATCTCTCCAGCCTACAGCTGGGAGTTTATTAGATTAAAAAAAGTTTAACATCAATTTAAATAAAAAGAGGGGTACTTGCTGGGTGGAGACGGTATAAGCCTTTAATCCCAGCATTCAAGAGTCAGAGGTGGGCAGATCTCTACGAGTTTGAGACCAACAACTTACAAGTTCCAGGACAGCCAAAGCTACACAAAGAAACCCTGTCTGGAATAACCAAAAATAAATAAATATAAATAAATATGTCAGTTTTTATGCCAGTACCAAGCTGTCTTTATTACTATAGCTCTATAGTAGAGTTTGAGGTCAGGGATGATAATGCCTCCAGAGGTTGCTTTATTATACAGGATTCTTTTAGCTATCCTGGGTTTTTTGTTTTTCCATATGAAGTTGAGTATTGTTCTTTCCAAGTCTGTGAAGAATTGTGTTGGGATTTTGATGGGGATTGCACTGAATCTGTGGATTGCTTTTGGTAAGATTGCCATTTTTACTATGTTAATCCTACCTATCCATGAGCATGGGAGATCTTTCCATTTTCTGCTATCTTCTTCAATTTCTTATAGAATTGAAGACCCTGACATTAATCCACACACATAAACTGTTGGGGACCGATTCCGGACAGCGGTGTCCTTACTTTATCAAACCTTACAAAGGCAGGAAGTTCCTGGCCTAACCGCGGGCTGTACAACTTCCTGGAATACCTGCTAATCAGCCAGCTGCAGGGGCCTGGGACCAAAACGACCTCACCCTCCTTTAGGACTTTTCCATCCTTCTCTCCGTGCTTCCCCTGTTCCCCCTCCCTGCCTGAAGCCCTGTTTATAAGCTTCAACACCCAGTCAATAAACGGAGACCTCGACGCAACTCAGAATGTCTCTGTCTTCCTTTATGCGCCTGGTCTCCTTTCTCTCTCGCCCCCATTGATCTTTCAGGAGGTGCCTCCTCGGGTCTCATCAAATAACCTGGCCCGCGGGACCGGGCAAGTGGCGCCCGAACGTGGGGCTCGAGGAACGGTGACCTGCCGGACGACGGACAACGGAAGGGGCCCCGGAGAGGATCAGGGTAGAGACGCCCGGACTGCATCACTCGTGCAACGCGGGAGAGTCTTGAGGTAAGTATGTCGTCCCATCGATCATGGGCAAGAATTTATCTAAAGAGGCTGTTTTTCTAAAGGAGATGAAAAAGTAATCTTAGGGAGAGAGGAATAAGAGTTAAGAAAAAGGATTTGATAAAATTCTTCTAATATGTGGAGGAGAAATGTCCCTGGTTAGTGATTAATGGACCAGGAATTCACCCTCTGACTTGGAACAAGGTTGGAAAAGATATTAACAAATTATTCAGAGATGGGGAAAATGTCCCCGACGCCTTTTTTAGTTTTTATGGTGTGATTAGAGATGTTCTAAAGGAAACAGAGGGAGATGGGTGTGTTTCACATTTACTAGCCCTTGCAGAGGATTTTCTCTCAAACTCCCCCTGCCTGACACCCAAGGGTCCAGAGGTTTATTGACATCTACCAGTAAGAGCGCTCTCTGTCCTGTCTGTGTCTCTGTCATGTTACTTTTGTTTTGTACCGGTCGATCGATTTGTACTTTGCAGGCTCTCACTAGGACAGACGTGTCCGGACAGTGAACCTGGCGGCGAAGGGAGACGTCCCAGAGCCCTAAGGCCACCTCAGAGGTGACCATTTGGTTTAGGAGCATCTTTGGGTATCTTCTCCCACGATGGGAGGAAGTGCCACTTTGTGTTTTGTCCCGGGAATTTGTCAGAGCCATTTTATGAGTTTTTTTGTATGTTTTGTTGTGATCATTGTTACTTTACTCTCTCCTTCTCTTCCAAGAAAAAAATTTTTTAACTAAATGAAAAAAGGGGAACTGCTGCAGGCCGCAGGAATATATCATAAGAACTCAGCTGGTTATGGCAAAGTCACTACTTGGAGGAATCAGGGAATTCCTCCAGAGGAAGCCAAATCCTAAGGAGTTTTTGGTGTTACTTGGCTTGTTATATATCAGCTGTATTCTGTTATAAAAATCATGTGTGCCTTCATAGTTTTCCCAATTGATTTTTCCCTAAGAAGGGCTAACAATGTGCACTGATCACTCTCTAGACATACACATTCCAGGCATTTGGAGAACAGCCCCAGGAAAGGCTTTCTCTGGAATCAGATATCTCCCCTAGCCATTTTCAAGGACTAAAGGAGACACCACCCAGGTGGTCACCCAACTTCCGAGGACTAACAGTGATAACCACCCACAGGCGAGTCTCCTGACTTAAGGTAAATTCCACAAGGAGACACCGCCCAGGTGGTCGCTCAATTTCCGAGGACTAACAGTGATAAAAGCCCACATACAAGTCTCCTGACTTAAGGTAAATTCCACAAGGAGACACCGCCTAGGAGAGGTGGATGTTAAGTAATAGCTTTACACAGTTTAGCTCGGACCCTCCCTTTTATATACCGGGACTTCCAGGGCACAGAAAGGAGAAGAAAAAAGAGAATGGAAGAACTAGATGGGTAAGAACTTGAGAGGAACAAACTGAGATGGGGAAGAACTAGATCGAAGGGCTAAAAGAGAGGACTAGAGGAATGAGATGGAAGATGAGGAAGAGCCAGATGGGGAAGAACAAGATGAGAAAGAGCCAGATGAGAGAGAAGGAGACGGGAGAGGAGCTGATAGGGGAAAGAACTAGATAGATGAGAACCTAGAAGGGTCAGAACTATATGAAGGAATTAAGATAGAACCTAGAGGTAGATAAATATAAAGAAATCAGTCAAGAAAGGAGCTAGACATGAGAGCAGAATAGAAGCTGTGTAGAGAGAGAACTGTCACAGAATAATAAAGTGTATGAACAAAACAAAACAACAACAAAAAAAAGGTGCATGTCTGACTGACAGGGATGTGGAAGCCCCTGATGTCTGTTTGATCAAGGACAGAGATCCTCGAGTCTGGATTGTTTTTGATGTGATTGAGCCTGGAGGGTTCCCCCCCCCCCCCAGAGCACATCAGGCTGTCATTGTTCTTGGAGCTTTGTTGGTGGTTTTGTTGGGGCAAAAGTTTTTTCATGTGCCCTTGGTCTTGTGTGTAATGTATTAATTGTTCTCATTGTTGACTTGATTGTGACGGACGCTATGGGACAGTTCCCTTCTTCTCTACTAGACCTTTGCCTAGCCCACTGGAAGAATGTGTGAGCCACAATAGAGGGAACTGAGTTCCCCATCCCCACTCCCCGATTGAAGTGAGATAAACAGGTAGCTCCTGCCAGGTGGGGCTTGCATACTGCAGGAGGGGCTTGCTGGCTGTGAATGAGGCCATCGTCTCAGTGCTGATGTTCCAGTTCTTGGATTGTCTGTGTAAGTGTTATTTGTTTCTGTCTACTAACCTCCCTTATTTTCCTAGAGGAAGAGGAGGAAAGAGAGGCATAACAAAGGCCATCTCCGTCCCTCCCTAGCTCTCTTGCTATCAGGACTGCAGCCAGCCGGCTGCTCTCAGGAGGGTGGGGTGTGTGCTCTCCATACAGGCAGGCAAAGATGGGAGCTTTGGACAGGGCAATGGGGACTGCCTGCAATTGACAAAAACTGTGTGAACACTAAAGAGAGAATCTGACCCTCCCTTCCTTTACTGTGATAACTTCAAGGTCTCTTCTGCCGGCCAGCAGCTTCTCTTGTTAGCCCTTCTCTGTCCTGGTATTGCTTAAAAAGAAATGTTAAATCACCAGTTCAAGATACTGGGAAAATTATGCTTTTGTTTCCACAGGAAAAATAAAAATTTACATGGGTTTTGGTCATTTGAGTTCAGTGGGTTACAAATACTTGCCATCATTTAAGAGAATTGGTTTCAAATTATTGTTCGTTAAGATAAAAAATAATGTTTTTATAAAAAATGACTTGAGATATATATAAAAAAACAAAAACATGTTTCAGATTTCTTTGTCTTGCTATTCTGCTGTTACATTGAGACTCCAAAGGGTCATAGTTGTAAAAATATCTGTCTACTCTACAGGTATGAATGAAAAATGTGGCCACATGTATATTTGGTTTTGAATGTCTGAGTTTGTATGTCCTTTATGTTAAGAAATACAAGTTAATACTAGTCATCTGGCTATTCAGATACTAGTTTAAAACATAAACTGTTCTATGTAAATAAGAAACTGAGAAATATATTTGACTAATATATCTATAGGAGAACAAATTGCCCTGGTTATTGTTACCAAACTTAGAGATATTTTCAAGATTAGGCCTAGATTTGTTTGGCTCAGATACATTTAATAGATAATGGTCCTCAAAACCTGTCAAAGATCTGATGAATATGGCATTTACATTATTTGATAAAAAGCTTACTGTAGCAAACAGAGACTCTGAGCTCCCCAGCTCCTAGCAATGACTCCCAAGTTCTCCAAAGAAGAAATGGAACAATGACAAGAAGATGCCACCTGAATTGTGGACAATGCTGTCCTGACACCTGTCCTGCCAACACTATGAAGACTATAGGAGCCTGGGATGATGACAGTCTGGGTAATGGATAATCTATGTTGTTTTTTAAATAGACTTAAAAGTCTGCACTCAGGTAAAGTTTATCCTTCTCAGATCTTTGATGACATTGATGACTGGGCTAGCTATAGCTTTCTCAGCTTAGTAATTGATTGATCAATGGATTAATTAATTAAAGCTAATAAGTCTCTTTTAAACAGGTTCTAAATATAGACTTACAAATGCTTTTCATTGGGCCAAGGAAATTTCAGTCCAATCTATATTTGGTTCTCTAGATAAAAAAGACGCTATGGATTTCAGGGCAAATAGATAATACTACAATTACTAAGACTATAGGTCTAAAAGTTCCAAATAAGTTCGTAAGTTTTAACTCCTGTTCCTAGTTTATATCTGTCTCAACAGGTTTCCACTTGGCTGACAGATACATCCAAGCATCATTTGCTGGTGACAACCTACTGCAAATGACTATGAGCCCTGAACTTGCTGAAAGCTGATATGGACCAATTCAGCCGATATGCATACCATCTCTTCAGCTGGTCAATAAAACGTTCCCTCTTGTCTTTGACTAACATTCTGGCTTTCCAGGGCCTTGACAACAACGTCCCAATGTCAGCAGGAAGTAATTACAGAAGAGAGAAAACATCGCCCCTGTTTCCCCCCCACACCCCAGAATGTTAGATTAAAAGGGAATTTCTTGTCATAGGGAACCTGAGATAAAGTTCCAAGTTCCTTGAGGATAAGGAACTCTGTCAGCCATCACAAGGCTTTTGGCCCTGTGCTTCTGCTAATTACTGTTGGCTCTTATATCACTGATGTCTTAACTAAATGAGGATTCATGTCTGGGTACCACTAAACTGAGGATGCTAGAATTCCAATATCCACCTCGGAACCCATGACACACTTGCAGATGGCAAAAACTGAATAAGGGGAAGCTCGCTTTGCCATTGATAGTGGGAAAACTCTTATGTTGTGGTCCAATTAGTCTCTGATATGGAATTCTTTGAGCAGAGAGGCAGATACACTCAAGAACCTGTGTCTATGACTATTGCCTTCTTGTTAGGTATTGGGGGCATCACTGCAGGAATTGGTACAGGAACTACTGCTCTCGTGCAGAGCAACCACCTTATGCAGTTACAAATGGCTATGACTACTGACCTAGAGGCCATAGAAAGATCCATTTCTGCTCTGGAGAAATCTTTAACCTCGCTCATAAGAGGTCTGGATTTACTGTTTTTTAAAGGAGGGGGGATTATGTGCAGCCTTGAAGGGAGAATGCTGCTTTTATGCCGACCATACTGGTATTGTCAGGGAATTGATGGAAAAATTAAGGGAAAGGCTGGCTCAAAGAAAAAGGAAGTTTGAAAATCAGCACGGGTGGTTTGACCTTTGGTCCCTGGGCCTTTCAGTGGTTGACTCAGTTTATTAAAAATCAGATTGATTCGGCCTTACCACAACACGTCTCAATTCATTATCACAGAGTAGATTCCGAGGAGGCCGGCCAGGAGCCCCATCAAGGACTCAGATTCAGTGTCCTAAGGCCCTAACGTCCCCACGGTCCTGCTAGAGGGTACTCAATGACGGGAATAGTACAGGGCCCACGCCGGAGACAACAGCATACAGAGGTCGCCCGAGACCGGCTCAACACGGCATGCTGCCGAGCGTGGGAAGCCCCCTGCGTAGCCTAAGACAGGGACTCTCTCGGACCTTAGCCACCCCGATCACATGGACTTGGTCCATTTTTGAGAAAAGAGGGGGAACTGTTGGGGACCGATTCCGGACAGCGGTGTCCTTACTTTATCAAACCTTACAAAGGCAGGAAGTTCCTGGCCTAACCGCGGGCTGTACAACTTCCTGGAATACCTGCTAATCAGCCAGCTGCAGGGGCCTGGGACCAAAACGACCTCACCCTCCTTTAGGACTTTTCCATCCTTCTCTCCGTGCTTCCCCTGTTCCCCCTCCCTGCCTGAAGCCCTGTTTATAAGCTTCAACACCCAGTCAATAAACGGAGACCTCGACGCAACTCAGAATGTCTCTGTCTTCCTTTATGCGCCTGGTCTCCTTTCTCTCTCGCTCCCATTGATCTTTCAGGAGGTGCCTCCTCGGGTCTCATCAAATAACCTGGCCCGCGGGACCGGGCAATAAACACCTGATTTTTGACAAAGAAGCCAAAACTATACAATGGAAAAAAGAAAGTATCTTCAACAAACGGTGCTGGCATAACTGGAATGTCAACATGTAAAAGATTGCAAATAGATCCATATCTGTCACCACGCACAAAACTCAAGGCCAAGTGGATCAAAGACCTAAGCATAAATCCAGTTACACTAAACTTGGTAGAAGAGAAAATAGGAAGTACTCTTGAACACATTGGCACAGGGAGATCACTTCCTAAATATAACACCAGTAGCATAGACACTGAGAGCAACAATTAATAAATGGGACCTCTTGTGTGGTGGTATTGTGTTCCTTGAAATATTGTGCACTCTAATAAACTTACCTGGGGTCAGAGACAGAACAGCCACAATATTAAACATAGAGGTTAGGCAGTGGTAGCACACACCTTTAATCCTAGCATTCCAGAGGCAGAAATCCTTCTGGATCTCGGTGAGTTCAAGGCCACATTGGAAACAGCCAGGCATGGTGACACATGCCTTTAATCCCAAGAAGTGAGCCTTTAATCCCAGGGAGTGAAGGCAGAAAACAAAAAGATATATAAGGCGTGAAGACCAGAAACTAGAAGCATTTGGCTGGTTAAGCTTTTAGGCTTTTGAGCAACAGTTCAGCTGAGACCCATTCTGGATGAGGACTCAGAGGCTTCCAGTCTGAGGAAACAGGATCAGCTGAGGAACTGGCAAGTTGAGGTAGTTGTGGCTTGTTCTGCTTCTCTGATCTTCCAGCATTCACCCCAATACCCTGCCCGGATTTGTTTTTATTAAGACCTTCTAAGATTCCTGCTACACTCTTGAAACTGAGAAGCTTTTGTAGGGCAAAAGACACGGTCAATAAGACAAAAGGACAGCCTGCAGAATGGGAAAAGACCTTCACCAACCCCACATCTGACAGAGGACTAATCTCCAAAGTATATAAAGAACTCAAGGCTGGAGAGATGGCTCAGTGGTTAAGAGCACTGACTGCTCTTCCAAAGGACCTGGGTTCAATTCCCAGCACCCACATAGCAGCTCACAGCTGCCTGTAACTCCAGTTCTAGGGGATCTGGCATCCTCACACAGACATATATGTACGTAAAACCCCAAGGTACATTAAAAAAAATTATAGTGGTTAAGAGCACTAACTGCTCTGGCAGAGGACCCAGGTTCAATTCTCAGCACCCACATAGCTGCTCACAACTGTCTGTAACTACAGTTCCAGGGGACCCAACACCCTTCCACAGGCAAAGCATACCAATGCACATACAAATAAATAAACACTTAAAAAAAGGACTCAAGAAACTAGACATCAAAATACTGAACAATCCAATTTAAAAAATGGGCTGTAGAGCTAAATACTCAACAGAAGAATCTCAAATGGCTAAAAGACATTTAAGGAATTGCTCAACATCCTTAGTCATCAGAGAAATACAAATCAAAATGACTCTGAGATACCACCTTATACCTGTCAGAATGGCTATAATCAAAAACACTAATGACAGTCTATGTTGGAGAGGATGCAGAGCAAGGGGAACACACCTCCACTGTTGGTGAGAGTGCCACCTTGTACAATCACTGTATGAAGGTTTCTCAGAAAATTGGGAATTGATCTACCTCAAGACCCAGCCATACCATACCACTCTTGTGCATATACCCAAGGAATGCTCAATCATACCACAAAGATACATGCTCAACTATATTCATAGCAGCATTATTTGCAATAGCCAGAACCTAGAAACAACCTAGATGCCCCTCAACTGAAGAATAAATTAAGAAAATGTGGTACATATACACAATGGAGTACTATTCAGCAGAGAAAAACAATGACAGCTTGAAATTTGCAGGCAAATGGATGGAACTAGAAAATATCCTGAGTGAGATAACCCAGACTCAGAAGGACAAACATGGTATGTACTCACTCATAAGTGGATACTAGCTATAAAGCAAAGGACAATCAGACTACAACCCACAGATCCAGGGAGGCTACCTGGCAGGGCAGACTCTAGGATGACTGTGGTTTATAATAAGTTTTGTTTTTGCCCAATCACTGGGTAAGCTTTAGTGAAACATTTTGCTATTAGGATAGAATTTGTACTGTATCAAGCTGATAAAAGAAAATGCTGGCTGTACTTTCAAGAGGGGTGGCTAAAATCTTTTTAGATTATGGATTAGCCTATAGAAAAATGCCTGCCATAAATCAAACAGTGAAGGGGAAGATGAATAGGAATCTCACTTACACAACTTAAGTAAAACATAGTAAAACCTGTTTTTATGTTCGTGTGTGTGTGTGTGTGTGTGTGTGTGTGTGTAAAAAACAAAAAAACAACTCCCCCAAAAATACATATAAATAAATAAATAAGTAGAGGGGCGCCCAGGGAAAGAACATGTCCAAGAATAGGAGCATCCTCAATGGAGAGTCCTACTTAAGTGACTTAGCAGTAGCCATTGATATAATCTTGCTGACTTTTCAAACTGTTTTCCCCATTTTTTATTCCTTTTTCTTTTAATTTTATTTAAACCTTTTCATACAATGTATTTTGTTCATCTTTCCCCTCCCCAACTACTAGATTCTCTCCACCTCTCCACCAACTTCATTCTCTCTCAATACAACAAAACTGAAAATCAAAATAGACAAACTAAAGAAAAAGAAAATCAATAAGACAAAAAATACCAAAACAAAAGAAAAAGTGCACCAATACTCAGACAGAAAAACCCATGGAGTCCTTTGTGTGTTGGTTACTACACCTGGTCTTGGCTCCTGGCCTGCAGTGTGGTTGATATACATAGTAACACTCCATTGGAGAAACCTGACTTTTCTTTTCCCAACAGGTTTCTGTTGTGCCCTGGGCATGAGACCCTCGAAGAGACCACCAGAGACACGAACTCACTGAAATGCAAAAGCAAGGTTTATTGAAGCAGTTCAAACCTCTGCAAGCTCAGTTTTTAAAGGCAAAAACCACAAGGTTACATCAATTAGGGGTGCTAGTATGGGTACAATTTTTTTTTTTTTTTTTTTGGTTTTTCAAGACAGGGTTTCTCTGTGTAGCTTTGCGCCTTTTCCTGGAACTCAATTGGTAGCCCAGGCTGGCCTCGAACTCACAGAGATCCGCCTAGCTCTGCCTCCCGAGTGCTGGGATTAAAGGCGTGTGCAACCACCGCCGGGTATAATTTTTATTGGCTCAAGTTTTAGGGGCTTTCCAGAATTTCTGTATTATCTTACTTTGTAGTTTTAACCAGTTGTTTGTCAAACTTTATAGACTACCTCCAGCATTGGGGCATTCTGTGGTTAATCAGTTGCTACCAGGTGGCTCTTCAAACATCCTGACTTTGTCTTGGGACCTATGTCAGCAGCTCTGAGAATTTTGAAACTCAGGCCTGTTTCAAGCTGGGGTGAGGGGCTTGCTTGAAATGGGGGTGCTTTGGTTCTTCGGTATCAATTGTAAATAGTTTCTTGCTTAGGTGTAACATGAATTGCTAAACAGTCTTATTAATAAAAAAAAACCCTGGAGCCAGATATTGGGGTGAAAGCTGAAAGATCAGAGGAATAAAATAAGTCAGGCACAAGTTCTTACCACTAGAAAATCCTCAGCCCATGAGAGCTACTTCCTGTATACTCATGCCTTATATACCTTTCTGTGCCCTGCCATCTTACTTCCTCTCTCTACCCAGCTACATCACTTCCTCTTTCCTCTCAGCTCTATCACTTCCTGTCTGTCTGTACAAACCTCCAGACAGGTCTATGGTTAACTAGTGCTGGGATGAAAGGTATGTGCCACCACTGTCTAACCTCTATATAGTGGCTGGCTTTGTCCTCTGATCCTCAGGCAAGCTTTATTTGTTAGAGCACAAATAAAATATCACCACAAACTGGGCAGTGGTGGTGCACGCCTTTAATCCCAGCACTTGTGAGGCAGAGCCAGGCGGATCTCTGTGAGTTCTAGGTCACAGAGTGAGATTCAGGACAGGCACCAAAGCTACACAGAGGAAAAAATATATATATATGGGACTTTGTGTCCATTTCACCTTCTTTCTGCAAGGATTTTGTCTGATTTGAACCTGTGCAAGTCTTGTGTGTGCTGTTACAGTCTCCAACTCTCTTTTTCAATAAATGAGAGACTATAGGGTGTCTCTAGATGTGCTTTGTATAAGAGTGCAATCTAAAAAAATAAAAATAAAACATGGGACAAAAGGGTTGCACAAGACAAGAAGGCTAAGATGTGTCTTTTTCTATAAATGGTGTTTCTTGTGAGATTCCTAAAAAGTCGAGGAAGGAGAAAGGCCAGATGCATTTAGGCGTTAAGCATGATTGTTAATTTAATAACCCCTTTGAAACATCTTTATACAAAACCCAGCAAATACTGGTAAATGAGTTCAATCAGACTCCAGGATGAAGAATCCCCTTTCTCTTCTCTCGCTCAGTTTTCCTTGCCTTTCTACACTTTCCCACCTGTTTTTATTTGTTAAAACATTTCTTTCTGTTATGCCCAGATCGCGGGGACACCCAAAAGACCACCACAGAGACTGAATCTGCATGTAAAAGCAAAGAGCCTTTATTCTCTAAAGCTTCAAGCTTGGTCTCTGTCCAACACATTGGTGAGAGCAAAGAGCCCTGAGCCCAGGCAGGGTAGGGTTTTTATCATAGCAGAGGTTGGTGTGAGGGGATTTCCAGGGTACAGGATCCTGACTGGCTGACAATTTTCTAGGGCCGTAAAACGAAACTAGGTGTGTGCTATACTCAAGGACTTCTGGCCACCTTATCTAATGGTTGAAATGTTTGGGATGTTAGGTATTTCCTCATCCCTGGGTAGATCCCTGGGTGGTATCAGCTTAAGGCTTTTCCTGGATCTGGGTGTTGCCTGCTAGTAAGCCTGTCACAGAAGCTGTGTCCAAGCCCCTAAGCCTGTCATGGCAGCTGTGTGGTCATGTTTTGGGTCCCCTCCACACATTCCTGGGTGTGGTGATGCACACCTTTAATCCTAGCAGAGGGATTAAAGATCAGGAAGCAGAGGCAGGCAGATCTCTGTTAGTTCCAGGCCAGATTCTGTATCTATGTCTGAATTTATATGTATATGTATATATGTATATAGGTATATATGTATGTATATGCATATCTATATCTATATCTAATCTATAGCTATAGCTATATGGATCCAATGCCCTCTTCTTGTCTTTGTGGGCACCTGCACACAAATTGTACACACTCACAACAGACACACGTCATACAGAAAAAAGAATAAAAATTTAAAACAGGAATTTGATGTTAATTTAAAAAATCTGTCCTCATGGAGAAATGATCAATAACTAAAATAAATTAGAAAAAATTCTCCAAGAGGGTTCACTGAGGCTGTGTGCGATGACAGAGCCGGAGTAGGGAGGGGAGCAGAGAAAGGTAGAAAGGGGGATGTGCCAGCAGTTTACACTTACACGTTTGGGCTCATGTGGGTGTCAGATCAGTAAGTCTCCTGCAATGACTCATTTTATGAAAGAAAAGGGAGCATTGTTCGTGAATTGGAATAAAAAGTTACGTTTTGAGAATTCAGAGGAAGATGTTAAGGTAAACCACAAACTGGTGAGACTGTTGCTCAGGAAACACATTTAGATTGCCCTGCGGATGAGGAATGTTGACAAAGCTGGCCAGACACACAGCAGACAGATGACAGACAACAAGGAAGAAACAGAGATGGCAACCAGACTACCTGTAATTCCACTAGTCTTGCTCAGATTTCCAAGGCAATGCATTGTCACCAAGACTTGAAATGTGAGTCAAGTAATTTACCTCTGCTCTGCCTTGCTGGCAGTTCAAAAGGGTATGGGAGGAGAAACGAATTTGTTGGGAGGCTAGGGGGTAGCTTATAGAATTAAAAGGAAAGCAGAGAAATAAGCTTGGAAGGGTAAGGGCTGGAGTAGCTGCAGGGAATCTGATAGACGATCTTTTATCCTTGCATTGTCCTGTGAAGATTCCAATTCTGGAAAGAGCAGTTTTGGATTAGCATGAGTTATATGTCCTTCTCTTAGCAAGGCAAGTTAACCCTGGATGCAGATGGTGAGGTACAGTCAGTAGAAGTGAAATGGAGTGCCCTTAACAGAGTGTCACCAGGGGTTATAGTACCACTTTTGCAGGGACACTGGTCTCATAGACTAAAAAGAATTTTTAAAAAGACTCAGGAAAAGAGATGGACTCAGAAGGAAATACATAGACAAACAAGGGTCTTTTTTTTTTTCTTTAATTTTTTTTTCGTTTTACATACCAACCACAGTTCTCCCTCCCTCCCCTTCTCCCACTCCCCCCACTCCACCTCCTCCTACCCTACCTCCCATCCACTCCTCATAGGGTGTAAACTCTTCCTTGGGGAATCAACATACCAAGTTGGGAGGAGGACCAAGCCCCTCCCCCTGCATCAAGGCTGAGCAAGGTATCTCACCATAGGGAATTGGGCTCGAAAAAGCCAGTTCATATACCCGGGATAAGTACTGTCCAGACAGGGTCTTACTATGTAGTGTTGATTGGCCTTGAACTCAAGAGATCTGTTTGCCTCTGCCTTCCTCTAGAGTGTCTAGATTAAAGGCATATAGCGCCCTGCTTGTCTCAAAGACAATTTTATTGGCATTTGAAAGAGAAAACAACAGGGCAGGCAAGCTGAGATCTCTTGACAGGTGACAGGAGGAGTGAGATAGAAGAGGGAAAAATAAATCAGGCAGGGCGGGGCTGTGGTGGTGCACACCCTTAGTCCCAGCACTTGAGAGGCAGAGGCAGGCAGTTCTCTGTGAGTTCAAAGTCAGCCTGGTCTACAGAGCGAGTTCCAGGACAGTCAAGGCAGGCTCAGATCTAGAAAAATCTGTGGGTTTCTGAAAAGATGATGGTGATGGTGGTAATTTTTAAAGAAATAATGAGAATGTCTGGGGCACTAGGGCAAGCAGGCTCACCTCACAGTTTTGTCCAGTGTTTAGAAAAGGGAGATAGAAACAGGGGAAATAGAAATGTTATGCTTTTTGAGTTTGAGCTAAGAAAGTGGGTTGGCTTTGTCCTGAGGCTCTGTAAGCATTGAGGGACGAGTTTGGGGGATGTTTAATTATATATCTTGTTAAGGGATACTTATTCTTTCCATTTCCTTATGTCTTCAGTTTTATATATATATATATATATATATATATATATATATATATATATATATATATATATAAACTCTCCTTGCTTCGGGCAAGCAATATATATAGTATATATATATATATATTCTATCTTCTGGTTCTAGGCTGTTTTTCCTGTTCTTCCTTGTGATATAAACAGAGTCCATTACCACTCCCTATCACCTATTACAGAAGATCTCAAGCCTTGTCTGATGGTTATGATAAATAGCACTGGTGGTGGCGCTGGTTACCGGCGGAAAAGTCATGGGCCATGACCCCAATTACCAAAGTTATAAAGAGCTTTATTAGAAAGAAAGAGGGGATTGGAGGGAGGAGAGCCAGGCCTGGACAGAAAGGAAGATGGAAGGAGCAGAGAGAGTGTGAGACCAAAATGAGCCATCTTAAAAATAAGACCAAAATGCTTTCACCCTAAAATTAAGGCCTAAGATTTTTTTCCTTTTGGGAATAGGCCATTAATTACTGAAACCAGTCAGTTCAGATTCCAGAAACCAGGAAGTGTAAAAGTACAGAGTCACAAGATAGTCACGAGGTAATGCCTGCCAGACTATGGAATGTCCTCTCCCTGGTTTCCAGGGTAACTGACCACAGAAATGCCCCCACCTGAGGGCAGCCAATGAGAAGTGGTGGCGGGCAACCACTCCCTTAGAAGTAGTTTCTAGAAGCCCCTAGAAACGAGCCAATCAGAATTGTACCTGTACTAGCACCCCTAAATGATGTAACCTTGTGACTTTTCCCTTTAAAAACTGAGCTTGCGGACAGGCGGGCGCTTCCTCCAGCCTCCACTGCGTTGGGTGTATTGGACGAAGTCCCTGCCTAGGCTTGTATTGGATAGCCAGAATTAAACCATGCTTTTGCATTCCTGCATGCTCGTCTTTGGTGGTCTATCTGGGGGTCACGATCTGGGCACAACAAGAGAACACAGAGGGAGAACACAAAGAGAGAGGTGGGGGTCCATTTCCGGCTTTTTTTTTTTTTTTTGAGACAAGGTTTCTCTGTGTAGTTTTGATGCCTGTCCAGGATCTCACTCTGTAGATCAGGCTGGCCTCGAACTCACAGAGATCCGCCTGGCTGTGCCTCCCGAGTGCTGGGATTAAAGGTGTGTGCCACCACCACCCGGCCTGCTTCCGGCTTTTTAAGGCGAGGATTGCGTGACTGCCTGGCAAGTACCAAAGCCCCCTGATGATGTAAGATGCCAGACCCCAAGCTGTGCATGTGCCAGAGTGAGAGCGGGATCCTAACATTGTCAGGGCAAGGAAAGTTCATAGTGTGAGCATCAAAACAGACTATCAAACACTGACCAATCTGTAAAACAGGCTACTGACCATCAACTATGCTATATGCTATTTGTATCTAAAGATGTCACCGTGCTGTTACTCCTGTTTCTCAAAGTGGTTCTCTGACAGGCAAGCAATTTGTCTATATTAGAATGTTACAGGTTGTAGATCATGTCATTTGTATGAAAGGAAGCTGGTGCAGACTTGATATGTGCTCAACCGGTACCTGGAAAGCAGCAAGTCATACATGGCCCTTTTCATTCCCTATCAGAGGCCTTCATGCTGGAAAGAAAAAAAATTACACCAAAATGCCAGTTTAGCATGCAGAGTTGTTGCAGTCCATCTATTGCTGAAACTTTCTCTGATTCCTTAGGAGTAAGAATACCTTAAGAATGATTTCCGCCGGGCGGTGGTGGCACATGCCTTTAATCCCAGCACTCGGGAGGCACAGCCAGGCGGATCTCTGAGTTCAAGGCCAGCCTGGTCTATAGAGTGAGATCCAGGACAGGCACCAAAACTACACAGAGAAACCCTATCTCCAAAAAAAAAAAAAAAAAAAGAATGATTTCCAGTCCTGATGGTGTATATATCTTGCATTATCCTTGTTGTACCTGTGTCATGAAACCCCTAGAGACCACCAAGGAGCTGGTTTCTGACGCAAGCACACAAGGGTCTCTTTATTGTCATGTTCGAACCTGGGCCGACAACTTATGCTCCCATGCAGCAGATGTAGGGAAATGTGGTGGCCCAGGGCTCAGAGGCTGGAGAAGAAAACACAAGCCAGGAATTACAGGCCTTGGTTGTTTTTGGGATTGGGTAGAAGGGATATGGAGCAAGGTGATTTTTTTTGAAACTATTGGTCTAGACTTTCGGTTCGAAACTACATTTGAAACTATTGGGTTAGGATTTTGGTAGGGGAACCACAACCTACTGACAGGATTATCTGGATATCTTCAAGGGCCATAAATCCCAGACATAATGTCTGCAGGAGCATCTGGATCTTGTTAAACTTTACTGCCCTGTATCTGTTTGAGTTGTCATGGCACATTCCTGAGATTCTTCCTGGAACTGAGTACAGCAGGCAGCAGGTGGTCTAAGATGGTGGCCCTTCCCTAAGATGGAGTCTAGGCCTTCACAATCCTCTCTCCTTGAATGTAGCTGTTCCCGCCCCCCCCCCAAAAAAAAAAAAAAAAACAGACTGACCACACAGCTACCATGACAGGCTTAGAGGCCCAGACACAGCTTCTGGCAGGCAACACCTGGACCCAGGAAAAGCCATAAGCTGACCCCACCCAGTGGTGCCTACACCTAATAGGAAATACCTGACATTCCAAACATTCCCGATACCCCTTAGACAACTGTCAGCCAATCAGGGTCCTGAACCCTGGAAATTCCCTCACCCCAACCTCTGCTGTGATAAAAACCCCACCCTGCCAGGGTTCGGGGCTCTCTGCTCTCACTGCTGCATCAGACAGAGAGACCAAGCCCAGGAGCTTGAAAATAAAGGCTCTTTGCTTTTACATACAGGATTCGGTCTCCATGTTGGTCTTTAGGAGGTCCCCATGATCTGGGCATAATATATTTAGAAACAGGTGTTTATCACTTTTGAAACTTTATTATGTTATGTCCAGTCTGTTATGTGCCACAAGGAAGGAGAGAGACAACACTTAGAAGGTCCAAAGATTTTAATAAATCATCACATAAGCGGGGTCACTGATCAATCAGGGCTGCAGGAGTCTTGTTTCTCCTGGTAGTCCTGAACAGGGGCAGAAGTAGTGATTATAAGCACAAAAATCACAAACATTTGTTGCCAAGTTACAGTTACAAGTTTCACCAATCAGGAATCAAAAATTAGGTGTTATGAATTATTACTGGGGGGGACCCCACATATTCAGGGAAACATGCTGGGCAGATGCAGCGGTGGGCTGGTGGGCATGGCAATGGCGCAGCGGGTGGACATTCACAACCCAGAGGCTGCATCCATGTGGAAATGGTTTATTATAATGAGGGATAAAGAGAAAAATAGGAAAAGACAGAGAGGAAGAGAGAGAGGGGGTTTTGAGGGTGCATGCCTTGTGGGAGGGAAGCAGAAGAGGAGAGAGAGAGAAATGGGTGGAGCTTTCCCTTAAAGAGACACAGGGTGGCACCAAGGGGCGGGATCAGAATATTAACATTAGGAACTTTCCTTGTGTGTTCCATCATTGTCAACTGACATACAATGCAAGCCTTTCAGTCCAACCAATCATATTCATTTGTTCTTTCTGTTGTTAAAAACAGCCATAATGGGGCTGGAGAGATGGCTCACAGTTTAAGAGCACTGGGTATTCTTCCAGAGGTCCTAAGTTCAATTCCCAGCAACCACATGGTGGTTCACAACTATCTTGAATGAGATCTGGTGCCCTCTTCTGGTGTGCAGGCATACATGCAGACAGAGTACTGTATACATAATAAGTACAATTTTTTTAAGAAAGAAAAGATTTGTTATTTAAAACAACAACAACAACAACAACAATAACAAAAGAGCCATAATGTTTCTAGAGAACTAAAGATGCATAACAACTATTTCTATGGTTTAAGGAGGAAGTCAGTGAGCCATTGCAAAGTTCTCATCTCCCCTAGGGCTGGAGAACTAGAACTTTATTTCATCCTATAGGTAAAATGGAGTTTGAAGTCAAAATGGCAGTACTCAGGCCAAGGTGTTTTGCCTGCTCCCTTCAGTTACTAATCATTGACTTTGTGTTCATTAAAATGGAAGTTACCCAGGACTTAATGAGCTGTGTCCTTTAGAAGGTGGCAAAGTCAGAGAGGCTGGCTTTTGCTGGCCTCCACTAAGGAGCTTGTTAAGTGCAAGAATCTTAGATCTACCAAATGCTCGGAAAAAGACTGAGCATTGATGAGATGGCAGCCCTGCCTGACCCCTTAACTGATGCCCTATGAGACCTGAGCAGAGGCTGGACACCTGACTATGAAAGATGAAACACACAACTGAGTTTGTGGTAACTTGTTATGCAGTAATGAAAATAAATACACCATACTTCCATCGGGAACATGTCTGATTGGAGTGTTAAAGGAGTACTGTCCCTTGGCATCTG
This sequence comes from Peromyscus eremicus, assembly GCF_949786415.1. Taxonomy (NCBI): domain Eukaryota; kingdom Metazoa; phylum Chordata; class Mammalia; order Rodentia; family Cricetidae; genus Peromyscus; species Peromyscus eremicus. The sequence continues at coordinate 113,986,450 of NC_081419.1, read as the reverse complement.
TGGGGAACTGCCTCCCTCATACCACAATCCAAGAATGCTTAAGTCTGTTACAAACAATGATGTAGCGTTAGCATGTAAACTCTTCAAATCCTCTCCTATAAAGTATAAATAACATGTAGATAACATTATAATAACTAATGCAATGTGAATGCTGTGTAAATAGCTGTCATACTGTGGTGTTATGGTACTAACAACAGGAATGACAGAGAGGGCCACGTGAAAATGTGCTTTTCAGGAATAGTAAATGCAGGGAGGCTCCCAGAGAAACCCAACAGAAGGACTGCCTAGGGTGTAAGGATCAAGATGCAGCAGTCATTATTCATACTACTAGAGATAAGGGAGAGATTTTTCAGCTGGCTTCTGTTTGGGGTGTGGAAGAGGAACAAACAAGAAGAGGGACGTTGTGGTGGTTTGAGAAGGAATGGACCCCATAGGTTCATATATTTGAATACTTGGTCATTTGGGAGTGGTACTACTTGAGAGGGATTAGGAGGTGTGGCCTTGTTGGAGTAAGAACGTCACTGGGGGTGGGCTTCGGGGTTTCAAAAGCTCAAGCCAGGCCCCGTGTCTTTCTTTTCCTGCTGCCTTCAGATCCAGTTGTAGAACGTTCAGCTACTTCATACCATGTCTGCCTGTGTACTGCTATGCGTCCTGTAATGATGATAATGGACTGAACCTCTGAAACTGCAAAGCAAGCCCAATGAAATACTTTTCTTTAGTCGGTGGTGGTGGTGCATACCTTTAATCCCAGCTCTGGGGAGGCAGAGGCAGGCAGATCTATGTGAGTTGGAGGCCAGCTTGGTCTATAGAGTGAGTTCCAGGACAGCCAGGGCTTTACAAGGAAATTCTGTCTCGAAAAACAAAACAAAAATGTTTTCTTTTATAATAGTTTCATGGTCACAATGTCTCTTCACAGCAATAGAACAGAAACTCAGACAGAGATAATTGTTTTTTTTTCCCTGAAAAATATTTGCTAATAAGAACTTTTCATATTTAACATTTTGAGCAAATTCATTAGCTAGACAACTGTTCATTTTTAATATTTCAAATAATCTCTCAATGACTGTGGTGAATAGTTGTAATCCTTAGCACTCAGGAGGCAATATGATTGGGATTTTGAGGTCAGCTTGGGCTACATTGTCAAACATCATCTCAAAACAAACAAACAAACAAACAAACTCCAAACCACCCAACCAGCCAAACAAGAACCAGGCTGGCAAAATGGCTAAACGTGCTTGCTGTCAAGCCCCAGGATGTGAGTTAAATCTCTGGAACCCACATAAAGTGGAAAAATAAAACCTGCCCTACAAAGTTATTCTGACTTCCACAGGAGGACCATGGCATGTGCGCATTGTGTCCACACACACGCTAATGACAGACCCCTCTATGAACATTTTACACCCTTGAATGAGAATAAAATACGTTATCACAACAAGTTTAAAATCAGTAAACACCTCGCCAGTGAAATGATCTGGGATTTTTAACCATGACCCCTGAACTACACACGGTAAACTGCTGCAGTATCTGTTTATATATAAGCAGGTCTTTCGTCTAAACTGTGCATTGTCTTGGTGTTCAGTGTGGCTGGCTTATGGGATTGACTAGGTTGATCTCCAATTCTCTTTTCAAACCGTCGTTCTCCCAGCACTTCTGTTTTGTGTAAAGCCTAATTATCTGTTAAATAAATGAATCATCACTTTCCAATTAGAATGGAAGAAACATTTCTGTATCCTGGGAAGGAAAATACTAACAAAGCAAAAGTAGCTTTGCAAGGCAATTTTTTTTTTTTTTTTTTTTTGAGTCAGGGTTTGTGTATAGCCTTGGCTGTCCTGGAACTTGCTCTATAGACCACGCTGGCCTTGAACTCACAGAGATCTGCCTTCCTCTGCCTCCCCCAAGTGCTGGGATTAAAGGCATGTGCCACCACCGCCTGACAATTGTTTCTGTCTTTTATGCCTGATATGGGTAGTGACTGTGTTTTATCCCATCTGTCTGAGCTCCACTTCACAATCTGTTGTAACTGTCTAACCATGTCAAAGAGGGAGGAGAAAGATTCAGAAACTTGAGTCCTTGCTAGGCTTCCTTTGACAGAAAAGAACAATAACAACAACAAAACCAAGAAATATTTCTCACATTTACACAATGCTAACTTATTTTCCCAATTTTCATGATCACTTACAGACGGTTTTTGGTTTATTAAATGTCTATATGCTATTTGAGAAAGAAGTTTCTTTGCAAACTTCTTGGTAACAAGTATGCATTTAATGGAGATTTCCTTCCTTTCTTTTTTTTCTTTTCCTCTTTCTTCTCTCTGTCTCTCTCTGTCTCTCTGTCTGTCTGTCTCTCTCTCTGTCTCTCTCTCTCTCTCTCTTTGTTTTTTTTGAGACAGTTTCTCTGTGTATCCCTAGCTTTCTTGGAAAGCACTCTGTAGACTAGGTTGGCCTTGAACTCAGAGATCCACTTGCCTCCGCCTTGTGAGTGCTGGGATTAAAGGTGTGCACCACCATTGCCGAGCTGAGAATATATTGTTTTATTATTTTACATGAATAAGTCTATGCACCACAAGCATGCTTGGTGCCCATGGAGGCCGGAGGAGGGCACTGGATCCACCAGAACTGGAGCTACCACTCGGGGTCTGCGAATCAATCTCAGGTTCTCGGGAGGAACACTCAGTGCTCTTAATTGCTGAGCCATCTTTCCAGCTCAGGCTTTTTCCTTTTGAAATGACTGTTTATTGAGGTTGGTGAGGAGATAGCTCAGCAGGTAAAGGTGGTTGCTGCAAGCTTGATGAGATTGATCCCCAGGATCCACACCGTAGAGAGAGAGATTGAATTCCCACGAGTTGGCATCTGATCCACACGTGAACATGCTGTGGCATGGCATGCGTGCTCCCATCACCATCTGAGCTTGTGCAGGCATGGGTGAACACACACACACACTGTAAAAAAAAAAGCCTATTTAAAAATGTTCACATTTATTAAATCAGGCATGGTGACACATGTAATCCCCAACACTTGGAGGATGAGGCAGGAACATTCCTGTAAGGTCCTTGGCTACACTGTGAGACTTGGTCTCAAAAATGATTAGCATTTATAGATTACTCAATATGGGGATGATATTTTTTAAAGCACTTCTCATATTTATTTTATTTCACATAACTTTTTTTTTTTTTTTTCAAGACAGAGTTTCTCTGTGAAGCTTTTGGAGCATATCCTGAAACTCAATCTGTAGACCAGGTTGGCCTTGAACTCACAGAGATCCGCCTGCCTCTGCCTTCTGAGTGCTGGGATTAAAGGTGTGGGCCACCACCGCCCAGATCACACATTTTTTTTTTTAAAATTTATTTTGTGTGCATTGGTATGAAGGTGTAAGATCCCCTGGAACTGGAGTTACAGAATGTTGTGAGCTGCCAGTGTGGGTGCCGGGAATTGAACCCGGGTCCTCTGGAAGAGCAGCCAGTGCTCTTGACTGCTGAGCCATCTCTCCAGCCCATAGATCACAATTTTTTTTATCCCCAGTTTACAAGTGTGGAAATTAAATAATAGAAGGATTAATCAAACTGTTCAATTTGACAGTTAAGTAGTAGGACAGAGATATAAACACTGATTCTTTTGTTTCTAGAATCTTTGCTGTTAACCTATCCCATATTGCTACCATTCACTGACTTAACCATTAAACACTTTCCCCCCTTTATCCAAACCACTCATTTTTTAAAAATTTATTTATTTTGGGGGTGGGGGTGGGAGGAGGGAGGACAGGGGAATCTGTGGTTGATATGTAAAATGAATGGAAAATCTCTTAATAAAAAAAGGAAAAAAATAAAGTATAAAATATAAAAAAAATTAGGGTGTCAGGTCCCTTGGAACTGGAGTTACAGACAGTTGTGAGCTGGAAATTGAACCTGGGTCCTCTGGAAGAGCAGTCAGTGTTCTTAACCGCTGAGTCACCTCTCCATCGCCCAATCCACTCATTTTAATACTGGTTTCTACCTTTCCTTTCAAATCTAATGTTTTGCTTAAACTGACAAATTTTACAACTGTTTCCTAATTTCTTCCCATGGAAGAAAATATTACAGAAAGATATCCTGGACTGGGCTAGAGAGATGGCTTGGCCATTAAAGGCTAGGCCAAAGATATAGGATATCCTGGACAATATAAAAATTATTAATTATATATCTGGGATTACCAGCAGTTGAAAAAAAATCTTTTCTTTACAATTTATATATTTTAACCTAGTAATCTCAGGGTGGAAATCTCAGTCTTGAACACTCTAAAACGCCAAGTATTGCTGCTCTCCTTTTCTGAGCTATTGGGCTTATCATTCTTCCTGCTCCGCCTCTAAGATTCAGTCAAGAAGTCCTACAGTCCAGTGACTCTCAAGCTTTAGGCGTTAGAATTACCTAGAAAGCTTGTTAAAAGATTGCTTTAGGTGGGTTCTAAGAATTTGCATTTTCAGCAGGAGCTCTGGTGATCCTAAACTGCTGGTTTTGGACCTCACATAGGAGAAAGTACATGCTGAGCATTTCTAATCTAAAAATCCAAAACCTCAACTGCTCCCACACCATGCACGAAATTATTTAAAAATGCTTTACAAAATTACCTTTAGGCTCTGTGTGAAATACAATTGAGTATTTCTTTTTCCAACTGGGGTCCTATCCCCTGGACGTCTTATTATGTATAAGCAAGTACTTCAAATTTGAAAAAACTAAAACAAACAAACAAAAAAACCCCCACAAAAACAAAAACAAAACAAAAAACCCAAATATTTTTCATCCTAACTATTTCAGGTAAAGTGATACTTAACTTGCACTATTCTATTCCTTCCAATATCTGCTTCCCTAAGCAGGCTATTTGTTAAAGGATTCAAGATACTAGTTAAAAGATACTAGTTACAAAGAAACTGTATGAAATTGCTACTGGGTCCTGGTCTTTGATCCTGGGCAGTTAGTAAGGCTCAGGACATTTCCTTCTTCCTAGGATAAGGCTGACTCTCACTAGATGCAACCCCTAGATAGAATGTAGGTAGAATCCTAGTTTTCCATAGGAGTCAAGTTGCAAGAATGACGGGAGAAGGGCTGTACAGCAACCCGGTAATCAATGATGGCCACTATTTTCATTTCGTGCAACTGCCCTAGTCAGCTAACCACGTGGGTAAGAGGCAGACACGTCCTGCGAGCTAATTCCAGGGCACAGTGAAGGCGAGGTGGGTAACGTTGACTGCACAGCTACGACAACAAACAAACCGAAATATGTCAAAAAAAAAATAAAGAAAAGAAATCCCCAAATATCAGAAACCAGAGGCAGACCTGTGTGTCTCCGCTCTGAAGCCAAAGAACCCGTAACAGACTAGATGGCAGAGACACACCCACGCAGGGCGTCTGCTTCCGGCCACGTGTGCACCCTCAGCCAATGGAAAGGCTTCATGCCACTCCCGCTTCCTCACCCTGGCAACGGGCGAGCGACTACTTCCGGCGCAAGGAGTGCTCTGCGCTGACGCGGGTGAGTGTCCCTCGTTCTCACGCTGTCCGCGTCGCCGCCGCCGCCGCCGAGCCTCGGTCTCCGTGTGGCCCCGCAGGCCCGCGCGGCGTGCTCTCCCGACCGCACGGGACGGCGCTCACGGCGCCACCTGCCTGTCCTGGGGCAGGGGCCCACGGAGTCCCAGGCCCCGAGTCACGGTCACGCGTGGGCCCCGCCAGTTTGCTTGGCTGCGGAGTTCTCGTAGCGCTTCGCGCGCTGTGCAGTCACAGGCTGCAGGGCACTCACAGCCTCCGGGACCGCGCAGGGTCTGGGATGTGCCACATGCTGCTGTCGCAGTGGGGCCAGAGCTTCCCGGAGTGTATTAGAGGCCTGGTTTGAGTCCCGAGGGACATTAGCATCCAGTGCAGAGGCAGCGGAGGCTAGGGCCGAGTAGAGGAAGCAGCTGGAGGTGTTTTGAAGTAGAGGGCATAGTGATACCGAGTTCAGCGTAATTCTGCTGGGAGAGGAAAGAAAGGTTTATTAGGGGCCATTGGACTAAGATCTTTGAAAAATAAGCTAAGGAAGTTTAACTTACACACTTGAGCATTTCATAATTTCCCTTTTTGTTTGTTGTAAATAAACCTTTTTTTTTTTTTTCTCACTACTTCAGAAAGCAGTGGTTATTAGAAAACGTTTGGGAAATGCAGAAATAGAGGTTAACATAGTTGCCTCAATTAAGGCTCTATAATTTCTTAGGTGTTTAAGCTATCACCTGCAAATGTGTGTGTACAGTACGGTTCAAAGTAAAAACTGCAGTTTGTGTATGTTGCATTCATTGCATGGATAGATTGATTATGCTTTGTCTTTAGTTTTTTTTTTTTTTTTTAATTTTATGTGGATGAGTGTTTGCATCATAATGTCAGTCTGCACCACGTGCATGTCCATGGAGGCCAGAAGAGGGCATCCTATTTCCTGGAACTGGAATCATGGATAATTATAAGCCAGCGTGTGGTGCTAGGAGCAACTCAGGTCTTCTGCAAGAGAAGCAAGTGCTCGTTACTGCTAAGCCATCTTTCCAGCCCTGGTTATGTTTTTTTCTTTTTGAGGTGTAATCAACTCAGTACAAAATCCATTCTTTTAAATTGTAACTCTGTGTGTGTGTGTTTTAAGTGTTCAAAAGTTTTATAGTATTGCTGTCTAGTCCCAGAACATGTTTATCACCTTCACCAAAAATCTCATGCCCATTAGAGTTAACCCTCCACCAGCTGCCCCTCCCACCCCCAACTTCTGATCCATGGTTCTATATGCATCTTCCTGTTTTGTACATTTCAAGTAAATGGAAGCATGTAACAGGTGTCCTTTTGTGTCTAGCCTCTTTCAGTTAGCAAGCGTAATGTTTTCAGGGTTTGTCCATGACTATGTAAAAATACGTTATTTTTATTTATTTATTTTTCCCTGTTATTCTGGGGATGGACCTCACATGCTAGGTAAGAATTCTACCACTGACCTACATAACTCACCCATTCCTTTTTATGGATATGTGGTTGTATTGTTTTGTATTTTGGGCTGTTTGGAATAATTCTACACATCCTCTATGACTTTTTGTGTGGATATTTGCTTTTAGTTTTTCTTTATTTCTTTTTTTCTTTTTTTTTTTGTATGTACCTAGAAGTGGAACTCCTGGGTCATGTGTTTTGAGAACTGAGCATACCTTGTAAAGTGGCTACAGCATATTAAATCGCATAGATTATGAAGGCCTGTTTCTCTAAATCCTGGCAAACACCTGTTGTTTTGATTATTTGTATCTTAGTGGTACTAGTGAAATAGTATCTCCTTATTGTTTTGCTTTCTATGGTTAATAATCTTAAGGATCTTTCCATGTACTAATTGATCCTTATATAATTTTGGAGAAATGTGTAATGTTTGACCAGGTTTTTTTTTTTTTTTTTTTTTTTTTTTTTTTTAATGTCCATCTACCACATGTGTGTCTTATTAACAGAGGCCAGAACTACATAATAGAATGACTCGGTCTCAGATAGAGAGACCCTGTCTTTAAAAACTAAACAAACAAAAACGACCACCACAACAAAAAATATTGCTGAATCTAGAGTCAGAAATATTTACCACTGTATAACTTCTGGTAATCTAAAAGTTTTTATAGTTTTTGATGTACTTAATTTTGGTGTATAGTAGCAGAGAGGAGCACAGCTTTACTTTTTGCCTTCTGGCTATCTAATTTTCATCACCTTTGGTGACTTTCCTTTTCCCATTAACTGACTTAGGCATCCATCTTGAAAATCAGTTGGCCACAAATAATGTTAGTTATAACTGTTCCTCTCTGTTGAACTCTTAGGTCGCACATGTTTTTAAAATTCTATATTACCCTATATTAAGCATAGCATAAACTCTGTAAAGCTAGCCAGGAGTGGTGGCATATGCTAGAAATCCTAGAGCTTGGGAAGTGGAGGGAGGAGGATCAGGAGTTTGAGGTCAGTCTGGGCCACATGAGACCCTGTCTCACAAAACAAAACAAATGATCATCAACAACACAAACCAACCTAAGAAAGACTGTTTAAAATTTAGGTAGAAGGTGTGCTCAGAAGTAGAGTTACTGGCTCAAAGATGAATTTGAGTTTGTTCTGGAACTCATTTAATGAAGCATTGCAATCTCAATATGATACTGAAAGCACAAAATACTGTGTTTGTTTTTTAAAATGAGAGCTTCTCACTTCATATCCCTGGTTGGCCTGCCACCCATTTTGTAGACCAGGCTGGCCTTAAGCTTGCAGTGAGTCTCCTATCAATGACTCTTTATTATCAGTTGCAATAGCTTAAGGGCTAGATTTCTTCTGTAAAGAAATATTTTATTATCAGATAGATGATTTCTTGATTGTCTTCCTCCTATACTACTTTGGAAAGATTAAACAGGAAACATGATACTTCTAAATTGTTTAATTAAAAAAAGTCATCACGTGATAGGAAAACTAAAAAATTATGTGATTTATATATATATATATATATGACTGTAAGGTGAGTTAGAAAAGGATTTTGCAACTATGAAAAATGCTGTGGGGATGACCTAGACTTTAGGGGGAAAAAATGAGCTCATTTTGGTAGGTTAACAAGGAACACCAAGATGGAGCTTCAAGGAGAAAAAAACCATGGCTCTAGTCACAATTTTATTTCAAGTCAGAGCATAAAAAAGCTAAGAAATCATGTGTTTTGCTGAGAGGATTGTTTGGAAAGATTGGCAGTAAGCACAGTTCTGGAGATGTTGAAAATAGGCCCAGAGGGCTTATGAACTAGGATCATAGGTTGGTGAGCTTGCCATGAAGAGCAGGAGGTTAGAGAAACAGCGTGGAGGAGGAGACTAAGAGAAGACCGTTGGCTTAGGTAAATCAGAAAAGTACAGTTAATGGGAAGCAAGAGCTTATGTTTTAGACAGCTTGGTTAAGATAAAATTTATGTGTCAACTCAAAGTATACGATTTATTAGCATTTATTATATTCAGACTGTGAAACCTTCAATGTCCTAATCAGTTTTAGAATGTTGATTGTATGTACATTGTATTGTACAATGATATTGTATTCAATATTATTCATTTTAAGGCTCTTACTACTGATGTCATGAGTATGTTATGTTCATACACAGAACATTTGTATCTTTCTACAGTGTTAGAATTTATTGGGGAGCACCCTGGGATATTGCTTGGTTGTTAGAGTGTTTGTTTGCCTACCAAGCTGCAAACCCTGGGTTAGATTTCAAGGACTGCACAACACTGGGTGTGGTGGGACATGCTTGTAATCTCAGGATTCTGGAGGTAGAGTCAGGAGGATCAGAAAGTCGAGGCCATTGTTGGTAACATGTGTTCAAGGCCTGCAGGGGATACATGATGCCTTATCTCAAAAACAAACAAAATAAGAAAGAAAGAAAAAAATGATTGAATAACAAGTTCACAAGCTTTTGTTGCCTCTAATTTGTAAAGTTGTCAAATTTGCCTTGATAGTTAGCTATTTCAAACAGTTTTTTTTTTAATCCGAATCTTTTTTTTTTTAGATTTATTTATTTATTGTGTATACAGTGTTCTGTTTGCATGTATCCCTGCAGGCCAGAAGAGGGAGCCAGATCTCATTACAGATGGTTGTGGGCCACCATGTGGGTGCTGGGAATTGAACTCAGGACCTTTGGAAGAACAGCCAGTGCTCTTAACCTCTGAGCCATTTCTCCTGCCCCTTAATCCCAATCTTAATTACTCATATCACACACTACATATTTTTCAGTAATTATGTATGTTAGTGTAGGTTACAGAATGTGGTAAAGAAGGTACAGGGAGTTCAAGCAGTGCAGAGGCTTTCCTGGAGGCAGAGGTGGAGAGCTGATGCTGATGGAGAGCTGCAGGAGCCACACATAGCAGGGCTGCAGGGTCAGAGTTGATCCCAGGCCTCAGGATTGAGTTGAGCTGCAGAGGTGAGGTGTGGAACCATGGAGTCAACAGAGGTGAGGTGTGGGCCTAGAACTGGGCAGATTGGCAGATGATAATGTGAGTGGGCCATTTCATCAGTAGGGACTTATCTGAGCTTAATCCTCAGAGACAGTCCAGATTTCTTTGCCTGTGGATCCCTTCATACACACACTGGGTGGTGAGATGACAGGTTGGTGGAGGCCATTGCTCATAGTGTTAGGGTGCCCAGATAAAGGTGTAACACCCTTCCTCAGACTGATGTCTTCGGTAAAATTTTGGCTTCTCTTTGTCTGGTAAGATTTAATATCCCCACGTACTCCTATGTTCCCAGTCTGATATGTTTATAGAGGTGCCTTTTTACTTTAAATAACAAGTTGGTTTTCAGTCTGTGCCACCCCTGCATGGTGCTGGACAGGTAGCATTATCTGTGCACAGTGTGTACAATTAGGAGCAGAGTCAATTTGCTTCTGCATATGTACTCAAAATGGACCAAAATTTGGCTTGTAAAATGAAGTCACCTAGGCCAAGGCACAGCCTGGAAGCCACTGTTTTCTGTCCTGCTGAGATCTTTTTATAGTAAGTTCTTTAGTTTATGTGTGTTCAGACAAGTACTGTCACTGGACAGGGATTTAAATTGTAAGCTTCTCATGTTCTGTTATTATTATCCAGTTCAACTATTTAAAAAAATACCTATTTTGAAAAATATATGTGCATGACTTTTTGTAAGTAATGTGCATGTTGATAGAAAGAAATAGAGGTAATCTCTTCCTATTTTTCTCTAGGGTAACTCCTCCTGTGAAGTTGCTTTTGCATGGAAGGATGCTCTTTTCCTGATAGAAGATGATAATCTTGGAGAATGACCATGGAGAAGGGGATGAGTTCTGGAGAAGGACTGCCTTCCAGATCACCTCAGGCATCTGCTGCTAAAGTAACAGTCAAGGAATCAGAAACAAGGCAGCCCTGTGAGGAGAAACGAGGGGGCTTTGTGCTGGTGCATGCAGGTGAGACCTTGTGGGTGAGTTGAAGTGGAAGCTGAAAAGAATGTTTTCTGTTTTTTGCTTTGAAAAACACTGAAGACTGCATTTTGTATCTGCCAAAGAGAGATTGGAACCCAAGAACCCGTTAGATGTTAATAGAGTGAGGGCCTATTCTATACTCCTTGTTGGAAGGTCTTACAATGATACGTCTTCCTATGTCTTCCTTATTTCCCCTCTCTCTTATTTATCTTTACCTTATATAGTACATATGTTTAGATCAGTAGTGTTAAACCCAAAGTAAATTTTAAATATTTATTTGCTTGTTTATTTATTTAGAGACAGGATCTCATTATGTAGTTCTGACTGTCCTAGAACTCAATATATAGACCAAGCTGGTCTCAAACTCACAGAGATCCACCTGCCTCTGCCTCCCAAGTGCTGGGATTAAAATTGTGTACTGCTATGCCTGGCTTGAAACCAAAGTAAGTTTTTAAGTTCTGGTTTATGTTTTATAGGATAATGCCACTGAAAAATTCTTTCTGGCCCCATTTTAGACAGTGGCCATCTTAAAGTATAATTACAAAATTATATAGATCAGCTTTTTCCCCTCATCCATCCATCCATCCGTCTATCTATATGTGTGTATGTCTGTGTCCTTGTGTCTAGGCATAAACACCATAGCATATTTGTGGAGGTCAGTTATGGGTGTCAGTTTTCTCCACTATGTAGGTTATCGGGATTGAATTCAGTCATGGTGGCAAGCACCCTTGCCTACAGAGCCATCTCGACAGCCCATAGTTTAGCCTTGTAAGAATGTTTTAATTTCTCTTTGCCCTCTGCAGATTCAGTGATTCTTTATGAAATGAACTGACAATTGAAAGATTAATGGGAGAAAAACTATAGCAAATGTATTAACATGAATATGTGTACTAGCTTTTGAGACACAAAGAAAGGGCCAGATGGTTGAAGCTGCAATAGTCTTTCCAGCTACAGACTCGAAGTACCTGTTGGGGAGGTGGTGACAGGTTCTGAGAGGACAAAGAGAAGAAATAAGTTGTGAACAAATGTCTTATTATGGAGAGATGGTCTCCCAGGTTACAGTCATCAGAAGACTGTCACAGTCTGTTGACAAAGATAATTTGGTAGGATCTTTAGTAGATGTGAAGAAGCCAGATAAAGGGCTTCAGAGGAATCCTGCTTACTTAGAGATGTAGATGTCTTGAATAGTAAAAACCTTTTTCCCTCTAGTTTTCTGTCTGCAGTCCTCTTGAGTAGCCACCTTATATTATACTCAAGAAGAATATTTTGTTAACAGTGACCTAGCTTAGTGGGTAAAGGTGCTTGCCACCAGCTTGACAACCTGAGTTCAATCTTGGAATTCACATGGAGGAAGAGAGCCGACTCCCACAGTGGTCACACATGACCTCCACATGTTTGTCTCTGTGTATGCTTGCATGCACATACCCACACAGACACAAAATAAATAATTAATGTAAAAAAATCAAAGAATTATATTTTGAGGTAAATCATTTCACTGGCTCATATTTTCCTAGTATTATAAGTGAAGAACCTTAGGACTCGAGACTCAGTGCCTTGAATGACTCCAGTTGCACTGCTGAGCAGAGCTGAGAAACCCTTAATTGACCCTAAATTTTTGACACTGTCTCATCCTGTGATCTGTCTACTTAGAGGACCATGAGGGCAGAGTAAAACTTAATTCCTGGATCCTCCACTTTGGGAGGCGTGGCTTTGAGGTCACGTCTACTCAGCAGGCGCTTCCTTTTTTGGCCATTTCCATTTTTTTGCATATAGAATGTAAACTCCATGATACTTGTAGAGAAAGAATGGAAAGTCTCCTTTTAGCTTTATCTAGACTAGACCTATTTCTCACGAAACTAGTCTGGTTGTTAACCTTTGGCTATTTTTCAGGCTGGAGAACTTGGAAGTCCCTTAGAATCTAGTCCAGAGGGGTTAACTAACATAAAATATAGGAAGTTTGATTTCTCTGTCTCTTCCAGATCCCTGCCCCATATGTCACACCCCGTCTTTCTCCCTCTTTTACTATAGGGTCTTATGTGTGCTAGGTGAGTGCCTAGTCACAGAGGTACATCATCAGCCTTTGCTTTTTTATTGTTTAATTTTTAAAAATTATTATTATTATGTGTGCATATGATATTGTGTGTGGGTGCTTGTGCTGTGGTGCATGTGTCAAAGGACAACCTTGTGAGATGGTTTGCTCCTTTCACCTTTACATAGCTTCTGGAGACTGAACTCAGATTGCCAGGCTTGCCACAGGTACTTATCTGCTGAGCCATCTAGTTGTGCTCCCCTCTCCCCATTTTTTTTTTAAGACACTGTCTCACTCTAGCCCAGGCTGGCCCAGAACTTACTTTGTAGCCTAAGCTGACCTGGAACTCAGGGCAGTTCTCCAGCTTAGCCTTTCCGTGCTGATACTGTAGACATGAGCCACCATACGCAGATATGTAGCTTATCTTCAAGATAGGGTCCTGTTATATAGCACAGGCTTGCCTCAGATTTGTGAGTTTCTTGCCTTGGCATGTGCCACTTAAACTGGCTAATTCCCTTTCTTTTGTCTATTCTGTTTTCCCACCACACTCCCCTCTTTTACAAAGAGAGATGAGGGGGCTGGAGAAATGGCTCAGTGGTTAAGAACTCTTGCTGATCTCAGAGGACTTGAGTTCAGTTCCTAGCAACCCCATAAGGCAGCTTAGCATCTCCTGTAACCCCAGCTCCAGAGGATCTGATACTTTGGTACTTATGGGCACTTGCACACGTGTGGCATACACAAACACGCACATGTGCAGGCAGGCATGCTCACACACCCGCAGAGATAAAAACAGGATCTTTAAAAAAAGAAAGAAAAGGTGAGATGAGACAAATGTATTGAAATGTGTGTACTTTTACTCAATTTAAAGTAGACCTGGGACTCTTAACTCCTGCTTCTGAATCTCTGGTTCATTATCATGTCAGCAGTGCATCCATAATACCAGTGAGTAACTGTCTTTAAAGTTATTGGTAAAAAGTACAAGAAACATCTGAAACTTAGACAAGTAGTAACAGCTTTAGATATTTGGAAAACATTGCTTTTTTTTGACTGTTATGATTCTGTTCTTCCTCTTTCAGACATACTTGTTGGTAATGGCCCCCAGCTAAAGACTGTGCTAGAGATCAGAATAAGTAGGGATCAGTCTGGGCTGTGGCAGGAAATCTTGTGACAACCTCTTCTTATCTGGCCAGGCTTGACCCTGCTTAGCTTCTGAGATCAGCTGAGATTGTGTCAGTTCAGGGTGGCATGGCTATAGCCACATCCTCTATTTCTTTTCTTTTTTTCTTTTGTCTTTTTCTGTTTTCTTTCTTTCTTCCTTCCTTTTTATTTTATTTTATTTTTTTGTTTTTCAAGACAGAGTTTCTCTGTGTAACAGTCTTGGCTGTCCTGGAACTCACTCTGTATACCAGGGTGGCCTCAAACTCACAGAGATCCTCCTGCCTCTGCCTCCCAAGTGCTGGTATTAAAGGCATGTGCCACCACTGACTGGCTCACATCCTCTATTTCTAAATTATTAGAAATTCAAATAGATTGTTGATTATGAAGAAGTCTGTATCTTACATATTTAACGTTAAAGATTACATTTCTCACATAATGTACAACTGTTTTGTTCAGCATTAGACTTACCCAACATTTAGTAGAGTTTTTCAAAAATTTTTTTAAAGATTTATTTATTTATTTATTTATGTGTGTGAGTGTTCTGTCTTCCTGTACATGTTCATGACAGAAGAGGGCATCAGATCCCACTGTAAATGGTTCTGAGCCACCATGTGGTTGCTGGGAATTGAACTCAGGACCTCTGGAAGAGCAACCAGTGCTCTTAACCACTGAGCCTTCTCTCCAGTCCTAGAGTTTTGTTTTTACCTAGCTATTCTCAACATTGGCTAATCTGATACTGATAATAAGAAAAAAGTCAACTGTGCATGGGGACATATACTAATCCCAGCACTTGGAAGTCTGTGTTAGGAAGAATACCGTGAGTCTGAGGCCAGCATGGGCTACAAAAAGAATTCCCAACCAACTGGAGCCACCTGAAGAATTCAATCCAATCCAAACCAACCAACCAACCAACCAGCCAACCAAAGAAAAAAACCAAAACAAAGTAGCCACCTTTAAATTTTTGATAAAATATTTTTTTTTATATTTACATATATGCATTTACATATATGCATTACATATATGTGAGTATATGTGCCCACAGAGGCCCAGAAGAGGGTCTTAGATTCTCTGGAGCAGGAGGTACAGGCGGATGTGATCTGTCTAGTGTGGGAGCTAGGAACTGAGCTGGGATTCTGCAAGAGCAGTGCATGCTCTTAACCACTGAGCCATCTCTTCAGACCCAACCTTTAATCTTAAAATTGAAAAGCAGAGACTTGTCTACATAGTGTATGTCAGTGTTATTTGCAGTAGAGAAACCATAGCTCACACAGTGCAAACATAATAGTGAATAAAGTTTTTGCTATGTGTTATTACATGGGAGTGCTCTGAGTGCTGAGCCTGTGTTTCCTTTGTCAAACAGGGAACTGGGCAAATATTAACCAGATTCTAAAGATCATTTGGGGCCATATTGAGCTCTTTTCTTTATTCTACTCAGAAAAAATTACATGCTAAGCTTATTTGGCAGTAATAATCCCATGCCTTAGCAAATATTGCTGAAAGTTTGGGGTCCCTGAGTTGGGACACAGCAGACCTAGGATCACATGCTTTACACCATAGGGCTGCGTCTGTTGGTGTGAACTACTTACAGGCAGTATCTCTGATAGTCTAATGGTTATGCCTACTTGATTTTCTTAAGTTAACTTTTTTTTTTTTTGGTTTTTCAAGACAGGGTCTCTCTGTGTAGCTTTGCGCCTTTCCTGGAACTCACTTGGTAGCCCAGGCTGGCCTCGAACTCACAGAGATCCGCCAGGCTCTGCCTCCCGAGTGCTGGGATTAAAGGCGTGTGCCACCACTGCCTGGCTCTTAAGTTAACTTTTAAACATGTATTCTTTTAAAATTTCACACACACACACACACACACACACACACACACACACACACACATATATATGATATATCTTGATCAGATTTCCTGTAGTCCTTCCCTCCAGCTCTCCTCAGCTCCTCCCCAACACATCTCCCTTCCAACTTTGTGTTTTCTTTTTAAATAACTTAGTCCAGTTAATGTTGCCCACATGAGCAAGGGTGTAGGGTCATCTGCTGGGGTTTGGGCAACCTTCTAGTGGCCACCACCCTAAAGAAAAATGACTCCTCAGCAGCCATCAGGAGCCCCTCCCACTTCATGCTGGGTTCCTTTAGCTGGTTTGATCTTGTGTAGGTCTTGTGTAATTATAGCTGCTATGAGTTTGTTTGTGCAGTAGCCACACGAGGACAGCATTTCTTCCATCCTCAAGCCCTTACATTCTTTCTGATCCTTCTTTGATGTTCTCTAAGCCTTGCAGGGGGCTAGGAGTGGTGGTTGATATGTATGTCCCATTTGTATCTTGTAGGTGGAAGTTTTCCTGTATGGCGGCCAGCTGGTGGTCGGGACAAATCTCCCCCACTCGTGTCCCCTAGTAAACACACAGAGGCTTATATTAATTATAACTGCTTGGTCATTAGCTCAGGTTTATTACTGACTAGCTCTTACACTTAAATTAACTCATAATTCTTATTTATGTTTAGCTACGTGGCTTGGTACCTTTTCTCAGTTCTACCTTGTCATCTTGTTTCCTCTGTGTCTGACTGGTGACTCTTGACTCTGCCTTCCTCTTCCCAGAATTTTCCTTGTCTGCTTATTTCGCCTATACTTTCTGCCTGGCTACTGGCCAATCAGCATTTTATTTATCAACCAATCAGAGCAAACATTCACAACATACACAGTGACATTCCACAGCACTTCCCCTTTTTCTGTCTAATCAAAAAGGAAGGTTTTAACTTTAACATAGTAAAATTATATGTAATAGAACAGTTATGAAGCAAGAATTATGGTTACAATATCTAGTATATTTGTATTTGGCAAAATTAAAGAAAATATTCTATCTATCCTATATTTGTGAGTGTAAAGTTTCATATCTAATTTATCATTACCAGGGAAAATTATAACTATCAAGTCTTCAACTACATCAAAGACCCCAGAAGGATATAATATTACCTAAGTAAACAGGAAGTGCATTGTAAGCAACTTCCAAAAATCTGGAAATGACAGAGACAGCTGTCTGCCTGGACAGTCATCCAAAGTTCCTCTGTAACGTTGGGGCATCCATCTTTAGCCTATAGGCCTAGAGTTTTTTTTTTGTTACTTTTTCCTGTGTCCTGTAGAATGTTTGGCAGTCTCCTCTGCAAAGCAGGAACCTGAAGGACCATCTCGCCTTGCAAAGTTCAGTGGTCACCTTCCTATGAGTCCTGCGTGTCCAGTAAACATTTTGTCAAGCAGTCCAGACAAGAACAGTTTCTTGCCCAAATGGCTATTTTTGCCAAGAAGATAAACTCCGTATGGAGTGGAGTGTCTTTGACGCCCATCTTTCTCTTTGAAGTAAATCGGTGCTACCAGGAGCAGACGTGTCTCACTGTCCAGAAAGTCTTAAGTTTTTGAAACATTTTAAATGCCATATTCTGTAGGTCTTTGAAGTATTTGAAGATTACCTACTTAATTGAAATATATCTATGTATACCTAGAAAACTTAACTAATATGACTACAAGTTTGATTATCATAGATGACTAATTATTAATTTGTATTTCTTAATTATACATTATAATTTCAAATGAGTTGCACAAACAAAATACTTAAGAAAATTAGAAATATACATACAGTATAACAAAATTAACTTTAAATTTGTATCAATAAACTAAAATCCAATTGTTGCTGTTTAAAAATAGGTTCAGTAATCTATCTTTTTTAGAAAGAGATTGTATTTATAATCAACCCTCTTTAATTTCTAAATGGTCTTATTAAATAAGAAACACAGAGCCAGATATAGGGGTGAAAATACTGCAGCTTCCAAATGCGAGCTATTTCCTGTCTACTCATGCCCTTATGCCTTCTGTTCTGCCATCTGATTTGCTCTCTCTGTCCAGCTACATCACTTTCTCTTCCTGCCCAGCTCTGTCACTTCCTGTCTGTCTGTACACAGACCTGCATGATTAATTAGTGTTGGAATTTAAGGTGTGTGCCACCACACTTGGCTCTGTTTCCAGTGTGGCCTTGAACTCACAGAGGTCCAGACAGATTCCAGCCTGCCAAGTGATAGGATTAAGGGCGTGTGCTACCATTGCCTGACTTCTTTGTTTATTTATAATGGCTGTTCCTTTTCCTCTGATCCGCAGGCAAGCTTTATTTATTAAAGCACAAATATAATATCAACACATTTCAGCACAAATAAAACATCACCACAGTAACTGAGTATTCATAGCTACTTTTTTTTTCAGCACTTTGGACAATTATGAGTCTACAGTAACCACTACCCTCTTCAGTAAGAAAATTATTGGATCAAAATTGAGAACAGCACCCATTTATGGATAAATATTTAGAGAGCAGTTTAACAAAATGGCCATTTAGCAAAGCAATATTGATAGGTTCTCCTGTAGAGCCTATAACCTCCCTAGTCATGGATTTTGACTGTGAGTAGTGCCTGGCTTGAGTTCTCTCCTGTGTAGCAGACCTCAGGGCTAATCAAGAGAATGGTTGGTCATGACTGTAGGCAGTGTTACTGCTGTTGCCCCAGTGGATCCATCATGCCCAGTGGATTTGTATTGTAGTGTTCAGGGTTCAGAACACCATTGATGTCTCTCCTCCTTTAGTACTTTCTAACATTATGAAAGCTAGCTAGCAGGGAAAGAATTTCCTGATCAGTTCAAGATTGATTTTTATGTCCTACAATTTAAGTATGAGGTGTTTCTAGCAATTAGGTATTACTCTGTAGTTATGATGACAATCAGGAGCAAAGGCAATAGCCTGTATTGTTTTTGATACTTCTGGGGCCTTCCTTGCTAATAACTAACTCATAGTGCATGAAACAGATATTTCATAACCCATCTTTTGGGAGCAGCCTTATTCAGCCATGTGGGGTACTGCCATCCAAATTTCTTTTTTAAAGAAAAAATGAAATATATTTTAGCTTATAAAATAATGAGGTTTCATAATGCTTTTTCATACATTTTTAGTTTTGGTTATACCTACCTCCTGCACTCCTTTCCTCACCCACTGCTCCCATCCCCTCCTTAACCTTAGCTCCTATTACTACCCCTCCCGTGTTCTTCATATCATATGTGTTCTGCTCTTTCTTATTATCTTTTTACTTGAGTTGCAAGACCATAGGTTCCCATGTAGCTTCTTTTTTTTTTTCTTCTTCTTCTTTTGAGACAGGGTTTCTCTGTGTAGCTTTGGAGCCTTTCCTGGAACTCACTCTGTAGCCTAGGCTAGCCTCGAACTCACAGAGATCCATCTGGCTCTGCTTCTGCTTCCTGAGTGCTGGGATTAAAGGCTTGTGCCACCACTGCCCGGCTTCCCATGTAGCTTCTTTATGCACACTTCATTTTTGTTAGCCCTTTTCATTTCTCCTTGTTTCTCAATCCTCTTTACCCCACTGTCTGTTTGAAACCTCTCTGCATTCAGTACTCCACCTCTGAACTTTCTTTTCTTTCTTTCTTTTTAAAGTTTTTCTAAACTGGGTCTCACTCTGTAGACCAGGCTGACCTGGAACTCACAGAGATCCACCTGCCTCTGCCTCCTGATTGCTTGGATTAAAGGTGTGCACCACCAGTGTTTCAACTGTATTTTGATATCCCTCCCCGCTAAATGACTTCTCCAGGTTAAACACGAAAAACAAACGATTTGAAGCAAGGATCCATGTATGAGAGAGAACATGCAATGTTTTTCTTTTTGGGCCTCACTCAGTATAATTTTTTCCAGTTCCATCCATTTGCCTGCAAATTTCATGATTTGATTTTTCCTTTACAGCTGGGTAATATTCCATTGTATAGATGTACCACATTTTCATTGTCCATTTGCCAGTTGTTGGATATCTAGGTTGATGTTTGATATCTAGGTTGATTTCATTTCCTAGCTATTGTGAATAGCGTGTCAATGAATATGGGTGTGCAAGTGTCTCTGTAGTAAGATATATAGTCCTTTGGGTGTGCATACCCAAGAGTGGTGTAACTGGGTCATACAGTTCTGTGTTCGAATACTTGATTACTTTTCCTCTGCAGATCTAAAACCTTCACAGGTTTTAGAGAACTGTGAAGATAGGTTTGACAAAGACTCATAGAGGCTCTATCAACTTTTAGCTTTCTCTCATGAAAGAGAATTGCTTTTGAGCCTTAGGGACTCTAGTTGTTTAGCATTGTTTCTGTTGTCCCAGGTCCCTGTAACACTGTTTCTGGGTCAGTTTTTTCTCAGTCTTGAGGAAAGTTGTGTTAGGTTTCCACTAGACCCACAGGAGAGTTGGGAGGCTTAAACATGTAACCTTAATCTTCCTTAGCTTTGACCTCTATGGAATCTAGTGGAGGAAGAAGGTCATACTAAAGAATTTTAATAAGAACTCTAGTCATCAAGAGTTTAAGTTCCTGTTTCTCCCCCTCCTCTTGCTCCCCTTTCTCCTACTCTCATCCCTAGCTGGACCCTTTAATTAAAAGTAAGGGGCTGGAGAGATGGCCCAGTGTTTAAGAGCACTGGCTGTTCTTTAAGAGGACTGGAGTTCAATTCCCAGAACCTACATAGTGGTTAGGAACTGCCTGTAACTCTAGTTCAAGGGGATCCAGTGCCCTCTTCTGGCCTCTATGGGACACTACATGCAAGTGGTGCACAGACATTGTTTTTCAGGCAAAACACCAATACACATAAAATAAAAATAAATCTTAAAAAACACCAGAAAGCACTTGCTCTTGAAGAGGACTCAAGTTCACATCCCAGCACTGATGTTGGGTTGCTCACAACCACATGTAACTCTAGCTCCAAAGGATGAAACACTTTTTTCTGGTGTCCTTGGACACTTGTGTGAATGTGTACATACAGACAGACACACAGATATGCTATCAAAAGTAATAAAAATAAATGTTTAAAATTTACTTATGTATATTGTGTCTGTGTGTGTGACACATAGGTGCACCTGTGGAGACCAGAAGAGGAATTTGGATTCCCAGGAGTTGGAGTTAGGGGGTTGGTTATGTATGAGCTGCCTGATGTGGGTTCTGGGAACTGAACTGGGTTTCTTTGGAAGAGCAGCAAGTGCTCTTAACCACTGGCCCATCTTTCTAGTTCCAAGAATAAATTTCCTTAAGGAAACTAGTTTATTTGGAGCCAAAGTTTTAAGTAACTTTCTGGATATTTGTATATGGATATTTGTATAAAAGACAGACCATGAGGATTTTTGGAGAATCTTGAGAATTTTAGATTCTAAATAGTAATTTCCTAAGTAGTTGGGCTTTTAAAAGCTAACAGAGAAGGACTTCAAGGTTCTTTGTGCCTGGTACCACCTGCATTATCAACTCCATTCCAAAAGAACTCCTGAGTTTAGTATTTTTTTAAATTAAAAATCACATTTATTTATTTATCTATCTACCTATTTATCTATTTATTTGTATATTTAATGTGTGTGGTGGTAGTGGAGGCCCTGTGCCACAGGACACTTATGGAGATCATTACACTTATGGAGATCAGAGAATAACTTGTGGGAGTTGGCTCTCTCTTTTTACCAGATAGGCCTCTGGAATAGAACTTAGGTTGTCTGGCTTGGTGCAAGTATCTCTCTGATCCTGATGGAGGTTCTTGAAGGAGGTAGGGGGTGACCATATGAAGGATCTTTCAGGGCGTGAGCTATTCTTAGGAGCTCTGACAGGAAACTTTTTTTTTTTTTTTTTTAGTTTTTCGAGACAGGGTTTCTCTATGTAGTTTTGCGCCTTTTCCTGGAACTCACTTGGTAGTCCAGGCTGGCCTCGAACTCACAGAGATCCGCCTGGCTCTGCCTCCCGAGTGCTGGGATTAAAGGCGTGCGACACCACCGCCCGGCGAAACTTTTTTGAATAAAGGGAAAAGCATAATATCAGCTGTTAGAGTCTAGAATCTCATATAGCCAAGGCACTGGGACTGCGTCTGTATGGACTGCTTTTCTAGTCGGAGGGGTCACTGGTAGTTTAGCAGGAACTAACACTTGGTTTTTCTTTTTTTAACTGTAGGTGCAGGTTATCATTCGGAATCCAAAGCCAAGGAATATAAACATGTATGCAAACGAGCCTGTCAGAAGGTATGAGCAGAGTGTGTGTAATGCTTGTGATTTTGCACACGAAACTTTACCTTGAGATTCAGAGTTTCAAATTTCATTTCCAGTGAAACTCGGCTGGATCCCAAAGTTATTTTACTCATACTCATTTGTAGGATCTTAGTCCTCAGTTTTTAGTTTGATCTGTGTTTTTAATTCTTTGAATGATGTTTAGCTTTCTCCTCTTCTCCCCCAGATTGAACTCTGTGCCTTTATAGTTATGGGTATATATAACCATATCTTCTTTAACATTCCCACAGATGGGAAAAACTGTTCCTGTTACGTAGTTCAGTGTCTTTTCTTTCTTCCTTTCTTTAAAAGAAATATTTTTTTTTTTTTGAGAATTTATATGTATGTATTTTTTTTTTTGAGACAAGGTCTCACTTTGTAGCTCTGGCTGGCCTAGAACTCACCTGCCTTTGCCTTCCTGTGAATAAATGCTTAATGTTTTTTCTTGATGGGAAGTCATTAAGAAAGAAAGAAAAAAGAAAGAAGAAGAAAGAGAGAAAATGAGTGCTTTTCTTCGATGACTCTGGGCCCTGTCCTCTGCTCTTGAGCATGGGCAGAGCAAGTGCCTGTCTTCCTGGTGCAGTGAGCTCTGCCCTTCTCTTCACTTGTGCTTTGTGCACCTTTGACTTTGGAGGTTTGCTAAATTGTTGACTACTTACATTTGGGGGCAGGAATGAGGTCAGAAAAAATATGATTTGTTTTTATTTTGATCTGGACTATATAGTCTTGTAGGCAAACTTTCCATTATTTTTATGCATACAGAATGTTAGAAATTGTGTATCAGGTAAATATGGTACTTTTTCTTTTATTTATTTTTAAATACCATTTATAAAAAAGATACTGTATCAGAATTATGAACTTTTTCTTATTAATGGATTACCATACATTGAGAGTATTTTGTTACAGGGATTTTATATGGTAAATACACACAGACACACAAACACACATACACACACATATATATATATATATACATATATATGTTCATATATACATGTGTGTATTTACTGTATATATGTATGTGTGTATATATATGTATATATATAATATGGCTTTAAATATTTTCTTATGTTTTTCAACTGTGAAATCTCTTCATTATCTGAAAAGATATGTTTAGTTTTTCTATAGCTTTAGTCCTATAAATCTAATTTATTTTGACCTATCATTCTCTTTAATTTTTGTAATGAATTATCTTCTTTTTTTTATATTTATTAAGTTTGTTACCTTATGTGTATGAGTGTTTTGCCTGCATTTATGTGTGTATACTACATGCATATTTGGTGTCCTGGGTCAGAAGAAGGTGACAGGAGTTACAGATACTTGTGAGCTGCCATGTGGGTTCTGGAAATTGAAGTTTTTGGATCCTCTGCAAGAGCAACAAGTGATCTTCTTAAGCATTAAGACTTCCTAGCCCCATGAATTACCTCTATATAGCCCTGGCTGTCCTGGAACTCACTGTGTTACTATGTAGACTAGGCTGCCCTCAAACTCACAGAGATCTCCCTGCCTCTGCTTGTATGTGCTGGAATTAAAGGCATGTGCCACCATGGGTGGCATGAATTACCTTCTTAAAAGTTTAATTATGAGTATGGGGCTGGAGTGGTGGTTCAGTGGGTAAGAGTACTTGTTCTTGGAGCGAGCCTGGGTTCAGTTGCCAGCACCTACATGGCAGTGCTATCTGTAATTGCAGTCTGGGGGAATCTGACATCCTCTTCTGGCTTCTGAGGGCACCAGGCACATATGTAGTACACATCCAGACATGAGAGCAAAACACTCATACAATAAAATAAAACAATGAAAAGTTTAATTAGAAATACACTGTTAGTTTTTGGGCTTTGTCTTATAATTCTTTATTGATTTTTTTTTTTTTGGAATTTCACTTAATGCACCCCAATCCCCCTCACTTTCCAGTCCCTTTATAACCTCCCCTCACTTCTGCAGCATCTCTCCCCCAAAATAATCCCCTCCCCCCAAAAAAATCAATTAAAAACAAAACAAGCAAAAAAAACCTCACCTTGCTTCTCCATCTTTCCAACACCTCTTCATTAATCCTAGTAGCATTGAGTGCTGTGGTGTGTCATGAAGTACACCCCTTTGTCCAATCAGCCCCACCCACAAAATGGTCTTTGCAGTGAGTCATTGGCTTGGTTCAAGGCCTCTGACATACCATTGTCATTGGACCTTCACCAAAATTCCTCTCAGATATCCTAATGTTGCCCTGAGTCTTGGGGATCCTATGGTTATCATTCTGCAGAACCAGTCTCATCTCAAACTCCAGCAGGTCATAGATGTAGTAGATGTTACGGTGGGCCAACCTCTCAGGATGTGGGTCTGAGTGGTAGCTGAGCAGGTCGTTCTGGGTCACTGGGACGATCCCCCTCAGGCGAGAGGCAGAGCCAGTTCTTTTAGGCCCATGCGTTCAGGACCAGCTCTCCCATGCCCTGGTGAGGGATGGTGGGCCATCTCTCCCGAGTGCAGGGAACCAGCTTTCCCATGGGGGTTGGGTCTAGCTCTCCTGCTGCAATGACCAGTGAGGAGCAGGGCCAGCTATCCCAGGACCGGTGAGGGGGACTGGCTTAGCACTATGGCCTTCAGATTCCAATGTTCATGGTTCCTATGACCAACGCCCTGTGGCAACAAAGGCCATGAACATCATCACAGACTCCCTCTGCAGCAGGACCGTGGACCCAGACATGGTCCCCAGTAGCAGCCTGGGCACAGATGTCATCATGGCCCCAGGAGGCAGCATAGGCCACACTCAGATTGTAAAAGCCAGTTTATATCCCCCCACCCCAATTAGGTGATTTTACTCTGTAGAATGTATTACAAGAGGTTTTTTGTTTTGTTTTGTTTTTGTTTTTCGAGACAAGAGTTTCTCTGTGTTAACAGTCCTGGTTGTTCTGGAACTTGCTCTGTAGACCAGGCTGGCCTTGAACTCACAAAGATCCACCTGCCTCTGCCTCCCAAGTGCTGGGATTAAAGGCGTGCGCCGCCGCCGCCGCCGCCGCCGCCGCCGCCGCCGCCGCCGCCGCCGCCGCCACCACCACCCGGTACAAAAGAGTATTTTGATAGGAGACATTATAGTATCAAGAATATTTTTGAAAATGAATATATCCACCTTAGATTCTTTTTTACTTAATAAACACCCTCCCACCCCTGTTTTTGAAGCCCAGGCTGGATTGAATTTGTAAAATCATGCACTCTAACTACCTATCTTAAGGTCCTGGAGAAAGAAGTCCCACAAAAGACTACCATCCACATATGTAATCAGCAAGAGTGTTTATTTCCAGCATGCTGGGGCCAACCATCCTACACAAAGGCAAAATGGCAATGACCTTCAGAGGAGCTGCAGCTCCTTTTAAGCACAGCTAAGGAGAGGTCCTAGAGCAGTTAGGTCATTTTAGATATGATTGGCTTAAGCAAGTGGCAATCATATTAGTATGTTCTAATTGGTCAGGGCTAGTCAGGGGCTGGTTAAGGCTACAGTTTTCCCATTTCTGGGCATGCCTGGACAAGTCCTAGGCCTTTTCCTTATTTGGTTATTATCATGAGCTTGCTGACTGTGGAGGATGGCTGACCTAGTACTGCATGTACTAGGCCTCCTCGTCCTTGCTATCAGGGGTGTTGGAGATTGATTGTCCTTTGTTTGTGGCTCACTTAGAAACTGCTTGTTTAGTCTCAGGAAAGTAAACTGAGGCCTGATCTCTGAGAGAAGACTGAGTAGCCTATTAATGGCATCTGCTTGATCCTCTCACCTCAGCCTCTTAAGAGCTGAGATTAAAGGTTTGAGCCACCATTGCTGGGTTATCAGATTTTGTGACTTAGAAACAATAGTTGTTTTTGATTCGCATGCATGGGGAGAGTAGAAATAGTGGGAGAGGTAGCTATATCTGAGATGCAGTTCTTTATATGAAATATAAATTGTCAGGATATCTTAACTGAACTAACTCATATCATTTCTGTGGCTGTTTTGAATTGTTCTGTGAACAGTGAAGCACTTTCACTTATTAAATTCCCTCCATCTTGCATTTAGTGTCTGATTTTTAGTCATTGTTTTAATTTGGACAATATTAAGGATGATAATTAGTCTGAGTAATAAACACTACTTTTCTTAAATCTGAGAAACATATGCCTTAAAGCAGCCTTGTCCAACTTGCAGCCCACAGGTCACATGCATCCAGGAATGGAACCCAACATGACCACAAATTCATGTCAAAGTGTCAGCAGGTCAGACACCCGTGTCTTCAAGTGTGGAGTGGAAATGCTGACCAATTTTTACCAACTCTGAATGTCTCATATTTTTTAAGCCTTTGCAAAGCTCATGATATGTTTGAGAAACTAGTTTTACAGTGATAATTTCTCCTCTTGGTTTCCTAGGCAATCGAGAAGCTACAGGCTGGTGCTCTTGCGACAGATGCAGTGACCGCTGCTCTGGTGGAACTTGAGGTATTTCTTTTCTCTTTTTATGTTTTATTTAAAATATTTGAATTTACATTCCTTATTTTTAAATAGCAAACACATGCTGAATTAGTCAACTATAAATCATGTAACCAGTGTTTCCCCACCAATACTACCAAAGCTCTATGAAAGATTTTGAGATAAACAATTTTTTAGAAGTATTTTCATTGGTGACTTTTCCTGAGTAATAAAAAAGTTGGTCAATTCCTTGTTCCTCTTTTTTTTGGTGATAGGTATTTTCAGTAGGACAGTTTTTGAAGTTCACATCCCCAAAATGCGATGTATCTTTAACAAATACATGATTTCAGCTCTCTATAAAGTGGCTAAAATGGAAAGATAAGTTTTAAAGTAGAAAAATAAGTTTTATCACAAATGTAACAGATGTAGTTCCCAAAGCTATATGTTGTATATTTTGTGAGAGCACCCTTGTTCAATAAGATTTTCAGAACAGTTCCAGGTTTACGGTGGGCACTGAGTTGAGTCGGGGAGGCTTTTGGTATTTTATAGTGAGGGACTACCAGTTTCTCTGACTCTGGAGTATTGATGAGTTTGAGGCCTTTGAGAAGACTGAAATGTGGGGAGGATAGATTTTAGTGAGTAGACCAGATTATTAGAGATGACTATTTTACTGGATGTGAAGACTTCTTGGGGAGGAAATTTAAGACATGGAGATGAGTGTGAAGGAGAAGGTGTGAGGTAAAGTAGACATTCCCAAGCTGATAGTTGTGGGCTTTTGGTTAGTCTTTGATATCAGGGCATCAGTCAGATTCCTTCTCCTGGAAAGGTAGCTCTGGAGTGTTGACTCTAAGCCCTAGCCATGTTTTCTGTACATTCCCTCTCTTAACTATAGAGCTGCACTTTGAATTATTGCTTTGTAGATTTTAACCAATCTTTATAACATATCTAACTTCATGCTAACACAATCAAGGCAGGTTGGAAGTTTTGTGTGTGTGTGTGTGTGTGTGTGTGTGTGTGTGTGTGTGTGTGTGTGTGATGGGTATCAGTTCTCTTGAAGTTTGGCCCCTGAAACATCTGATGTTGGGATTTGTTGGTGCTTGCCTATTGTGACCCAGGGTGCCAGTCATAGCTGAATGCCAATGGGTGTATTAGAGCCTTCCTATAACTCAGTTCTATCTGAAAGGATAAAAATAATTCCTGCTTACAGAGTTACGAAGATTACTATATGCCAACCACTTAGAGTATGTATAGACCATAGTAAAAGCATCCCATAACTGTAACAGTTTTTACTTATCAAATGACTGCAACTATCAATGACCAGTTTACAATGTAAAGGTTTTTAGATGTTGTGGATAAAAGAAGGTAAGTGACATGAGAAGGAAGGTTGTTGTATTTACTGCTAAGTTTTCCTTTATTCAAAAGACATAGTATGGACCTTTTTGTCGAAGGTGATGTCAGAGTTATCATTTTGTGGAGTCAGTATAGGTCTGGGGGAAAAAGCTTAATGAGTAATGGAGAATGGCAGTCATGAACAGAAAATTATGTAAAATTAGGTTAAACAACTTTAGAGTAACTTTAGTATTTGTAAGTTAAAGCTACATCATGTTGAATATGTGATTCTATTTTCCCCCTGCTTTCATAAATGATTATTTATTTATACTTAAAAAATACCTTTTTTTTAATACCTCATTATGCTGGTATATGCCTGTAATCTAAGCATTCAAGAGGCTGAATACATTTGAGGCCAGCCTGGCCTACTTAATGAGACCATGCCTTAACAGCCACAAACCTCCAAACAACAAAAACCATTCTGTATTAATGAGTAGAATTTATGGTTTTTAAAATTTTTCTTTTAAGATGTATTAATTTTATTTTATGTGTATGAGTGTTTTGCCTACATGTATTCTTCCTTTCTCAGGTCTTGAGTACTGGGATTATAGATATGTGATGGCTAATGCTGGTTGCCAACCTGACACCCCTGGCAAGAGAGAATCTCAACTGAGGAATTGCTTCTACTAGAAACGGCTGCGGCTGTGCCTTTAAGGCATTTTTATTGTTAATTGATATAGGAGACCCAGCCCATTATGTGTGGTGCCATCTCTAAGCAGGTGGCCTGGGCTGTTGGAGAAAGCAGGCTGAGTCAGCCAGAGGGAGCAAGCCAGTGTCCTCTATGGCCTCTGCTTTCAGAGGGAGCAAGCCAGTGCCTTGTATGGTCTCTGCTTCAGTTCCCACCTGAAATTCCTGCCCTGACTTCCCCCAGTGATGAACTGTGACCTGAAAGTTGTAAGAGAAAATAAACTCTTTCATTCCCAAGTTTCTTTTTATTAATCCCACCAGATAAGAATAAGACCACTACCAAAATTTAAAGCCAAATTTGTAGAAAGCTTTAATTAAATACTGGCCAGGTGGAAGGGCTCTGTACTGTGAGATAATGCTTTTGTACACTGGTTTAATAAAATGCTGATTGGCCAGTAGCCAGGCTGGAAGTATAGGCAAGATAAGCAGACAAGGAGAATTCTGGGAAGAGGAAGGCTGAGTCAGGAGATGCCAGCCAGACACAGAGGAAGCAAGATGACAAGGCAGAACTGAGAAAAGGTACCAAGTCATGTGGCTAAACATAGATAAGAATTATGGGTTAATTTAAGTGTAAGAGCTACTCAGTTATAAGCCTGAGCTAATGGCCAATACAGTTCGTAATTAATATAAGCTGTGTGTTTATTTGTGTCTGAGTAGCTGCGGATTGGGCGGGACACAGAAAAACTTCCAACTACAGCTCTGGCCAGGTCCATCTCCAGGTCCATCTTCAGAAGATGGTCCTAAATCAAGTTTTGCAGCATCTTAAGTATTTCCCATCAGGTCCAATCATGGGCAAGCATACATCTGGACATACCTCCAGCCTACATCCAATCAGGGGCAACTGTTCATCCCGATGTATTTTCTGCCTGTGAACCTCTTACCCACATGTGATCAAGCACATCCAGTGCAGATGGATCAGACATGCTTGTTAGGGGAGTGAAAACATGTGCCTTGTTATCTCTTATAAACAACAGCCTCCAGCATTTCAGGAACTATCTGTCCTTGGGCAAGGGCAGATCAGAAGTATTTTTATTTCATGAATCTCTAAATCGTAATTAGAACTTAAAATGTAACTTTGGCTTTCACATTTTGTCCATGGTGTTTATCTCATCCACAGGGAAGCAGACTAGGACTAGGTGTCTTATATCTTTTATTGAAATGTGTGTTCATAGTTTAAATGCCAACTGGAAGGGTTTTCCTGTATCTTAAGAATTATATGGTTATTTCTTTTACTGTCCCCTACAGTCTCTCTCACCTGAAGTGTTTGAAATATATTCCATTAAACCCAGGTTAGGTTTTCCTGTAAAGAGTTCAGTTGAAGAAGTATTGTAATAGTTTCGGTCAATGGAAAGAATAAGAAAATTGGATTATGTTTTCTCTACTTAGATGAATATAAGTTGTTCTGAGTCGTTTGAGCATATTGAAATGAGAAAAATCACAGAAAGTCTGATTTCTATTGTTTTACAATCGAGGGTAACATCCGTCTTTAAGTTTAGTCATACTCTTCACTGATGTCTCATCCTAGATGTGCCTTGTCCTTCGGATTTGGAGATTTTTTTTGGTGTGATGAGAGGAGATAAGGCCTCTCTATAGTAGTTCAGGCTGTCTTTGAACTTGTGATCCTTATGCTTCAGATACCCAAGAACTGGAATTACAGATAATGTAGCATCAAGCCTGACTCATTCCAGGGAAGGTGGGAGGGGTTGTGCGCCTGTACGTTCTTGTGTGTGTGTGTGTGTGTGTGTGTGTGTGTGTGTGTGTGTGTGTGTGTGTTAGTTTTTGAAGACAGGGTTTCTCTGTGTAGCCCTGGCTGTTGTGGAACTTGATTTGTAGACCAGGCTGGCCTCACAGAGATCTGCCTGCCTCTGCCTCTGGAGTGCTGTGATTAAAGGTGTGCACCATCACAAAAGGCTATGTTTATCCTTTTAAAAATTAAGTCCCGGCTCCCGACTGGACTAAGAGTGGTCCAGAGGGTGCCTGGACCGGTCTACTCTGGTGACTAGCCTAGCAAATAACCTAGTTGTCATCATAGAGCCTTTGTCCAGTGACTGATGGAGGCAGATACAGAGATCCACGGCCAGGCACCAGGCTGAGCTCCGGGAATCCAATTGATGAGAGAGAGGAGAGATACTGCAGGCGAGGGATGTCAAGATCATGATGGGAGGATGTGCAGAGATGACGGACCACACTAGTGGAAGCCCATGAACTGTGGACTGGTGGCTGTGGAGCCCCCATGGGACTGGATTAGGCCCTCTGGATATGGAAGACAGTTGTTTGGCTCGAACTGTTTCGGGGGCACCCAGGCAGGGGGATCAGGATCTGTCCCTGGTCTATGGGCAGGCTTCTGGAACCTGGTGCCTGTGGTGTGAAAGCTTGCACAGCCTTGGTGCAGTGGGAAGGGGCTTGGACCTGCCTAGGCTCAGTGTGCTGGGCTCTGCTGACTCCCCATGGGAGACCTCGATTTGGGGCATGTGGGGATGCGGGGTGGCTTGGGAAAGAGGGCTAGGAGGTGGGAGGAGGGAGGAGGGGGGACTTGTGGATAGTTTGTGAAGTGAGTAGAAAATTTCTTAATAAAGAAAAATGAAAGAAAAAAAATTAAAAAATTAAGCTCCCCCCCCCCCCCAGGGTCTCTCTATCTAATTCTGGCTGTCCTGAACTCACTGTGTAGACCAGGTTGGCCTCAAACACAGAGATCCTTCCATGTCAACCTAAAATTAAGTTTTTAAAAAAGTATTTCTTTTTCTTTTTTAGATAGATTCTTGTTATTGTAGTCTAGGCCGGCTTGAATTTATAATTCTTCTGCTTCCACAGCCTTAGAGCTGAGATTATAGGTGGTATTATACTTTCTTTTTTTAAAATTTACTTTTATGGTTTTTTGAGACAAGGTCTTACTATCTAGCCCTGGCTGGTCTGGAACTTGCTGTGTAGATCAGGCTAGCCCCAAACTCATAGAAATCTGCTTCTCTCTGGGCCTATCTCTCCTTTCCCAATGATGGGATTAAAGGTTTGTGTTACCACACCTGGGTAGGGATATACTTTTTGATTAAGTAAATGATATAATTTAAACTTGCCTGTTGTTTTTTCTTTGCCAGATACTAGAATTGGTATGAATGAATTCCTTGAGCCTGCTCCTAAACACAGAGTAAAGTAACTGATAGGAAATGATTTAATGGTTCTTATTTTGTAGGAAGGGTATCTAGCCTTGTGTTTATGAAAGTTTGATCATTTGCATTTTCCCAAATAGTGATTATTTTAATACTAGTATCAACTTTACACAGTAGAGGAGGAAGAGACAAGGTGCCACAAAAGGGACTTTTCACATACACCTTCCCCACCTTGGCATATACTCTTACACTCTGTTCTTTCTTTTCTTAAAAACCTTTTCTTTCTTTCTTTCTTTTTTTTTTTTTTTTTAAAGATAGAGTCCTAATGTAACACGGGCTAGGTTTAGACTTGCTATTGTAGGCACAGCTGGTTTTGAACTCTTGATCCTCTTGATTCTACTTCCCCAGTACTAGGACTACAGGCATGTGCCATTGTGCTTGGTTCTTCTTTTAAGCCCCCTTGAAATTGATTGTTTTGGTTAGCACACAAAGAAGCAAGTTTTACTGTGACATTTCTATAATTATTTATGCAGTTGTCAGGTCTGGACCCAGTGTTTCTAGGTTCTTGGACTGTTTGTTACACAGAGAATTGAAAGTAAGGGCTCACAAAGACTTGCAAAAGAAGCAAGATAATTGTATTTGGATTAAAGAGAGGTACAAGGTCAAGATTGACGGGAGCTACATGAATAAAGATACTCAAGGACTCTAGGCTTCAGCATTGGGTCCCTTTTTATGAGGTCAAAGGGGAGTGGCTGGTTACTAAGGGGCATAGTTTGGGTGGTTCTCTGTTTTTGCTTGATAGCTTCAGTATATAATTTTTCTACTGTGCATGTGCCTCTGCATAATGCATTTGATTTTAGTCCTGGCTTACCCATAGCAAAATAGGCCAGGTGGTGGCGGCGCATGCCTTTAATCCCAGCACTCGGGAGGCAGAGGCAGGCGGATCTCTGTGAGTTAGGGGGCAGTCTGGTCTACAGAGTGTTCCAGGAAAGGCTCCAAAACACCACAGAGAAACCCTGTCTTGAAAAACCAAAAAAAAAAAAAAAAAAAGGCAAAATAGGGTTAACAAGGACACAGTTTTGCCTTCTCATGCACTCAAAACCAATTCAGGCTGCATTGTCCCTTCTGTTCTTCATATACCTGATTATGTTGGGAGTATATTTAAATAGAAATTGTCTAAATTTGATGGTTACCAGAGGTTGCTAGGTGCATTGTTTGGAGAGAGAGATGTGTGTATACAGTACTGTCAGGTAGGCAAACTAGGTTTCCCAATTCATTATTATAAGAACGGAGGTATGTGTACATAACCCCAAATCAAATAGGGGTCCCAGGATACTAAACTTTATGCTGTGCTTGCTTGCCTCAATTATAACCACCCCTCATTTCTTCCTTTAAAAAAACCCTATTGTGTGACAGTTTCATACATGTGTATGCTGAATTTTGGTTATTTCACCCCCCTTCACTTTCTCTCCCCCTAAAATCCTTTCCCAAAACCACCCTCCTATCTTGTGTGTGTGTGTGTGTGTGTGTGTGTGTGTATGTATGTATGTATGTGTGTGCTGTTTTGGGATGTGTGTATGCACGCGCGTGCACACATGCGTTTGTTTGTGAAGCCCAGTGAATTTGACCATGGTTGTTTGCATGAGCATGAGTGAGAAGTTACACTGTACTTTGTTCTTATTCATCTAAAGCTCACACAAGCCACCTAGACTCATTTTCCTAGAAATGGATGATTTAGTCCACTACCAATACAAGTGTTGTCATCTTAAAACGACCACTTTTGGACACACACACAGGTGGTATTTCTTCCTTTAAATAATGTACGAGCACTGGCATGTAGTCCTCACCTCGTATTCTGACCGATTTCTCCCTTTCAGGTTTGGGAGGGAAGGTGGGCAGTCCTGTGTGATAAGTGTTCTGTGGTGTGAAAATGCAGAGGTGCCGCCAAGTGCATTTTGTCTTCCAATTGGTTTAGACATTGTAGTTTAGAGGTTGATGTTGAATTTCCTCGGCCTGTTGTTTTATAACTTTCACAGATTATCTGTAGACCAAGTTAGACATGAATTCTGTTTATTGGATATTACAACTCTGATTCTGCTTCAGCAGAGATGATAATATTGGGAAGCAATTTAGTCTTCACATCTGGGGTTGTACATTTGGGTGTTAGCTGTTTTTCTTGGCTGCTTTGAATTTGTTTTGGTTCAGTAGATTAAAAATGCTAGACCATTACTTTGTACATTTTACATGGAGTAGCCTCTGATAATATTTCTTCTTTGAGAAAATTGGACAGAGTTCTGTGTGATTCATAGGCTACCACTTTCTTAGACTTGTTCCCAAAGTAAAAAGGCATGTTTCTTAGATTTTTGAGTGAAAATGAACTACTCTTGAAACATTGTCATTCTCTTTTCATGGAGACATTATTTTAAAAAAGTACTAAGACCTGGTTTAAAAGGACTAATGAGGACTAATGGATGAAGTATGAGTGACAAACTTAAGGTCGGCTATTTTCAGTCCTGTGTGAAAAAACTCATGACTCTGACAAGAGATTTTCATC
This sequence comes from Peromyscus eremicus, assembly GCF_949786415.1. Lineage (NCBI taxonomy): Eukaryota > Metazoa > Chordata > Mammalia > Rodentia > Cricetidae > Peromyscus > Peromyscus eremicus. Next base: position 113,952,091 of record NC_081419.1, on the reverse strand, counting down.
TGGTGAGAACCTATGGGGTACTTTAGTCAGTTCATTTTGACTATGGTAGGTAGAATTCTATACATTAAGAACAGTGCATGCAGGGCCTCCATCTGCAGACCAAGAACTATAGACAACTAAGGAATGCTGAGTGGGAGAACTAGTCTTCACCAGAGATGAGCCAACTAATTAAGACTGAGCAGGTAAATCTACAAATTTATATATTTATTTGCTTATATATGTAAAACAATAACAAAGAAAAAGAGACTTGAATTTGAAAAGGGGCATGGACTTAGGAATTGGAGGAAAGGGAAGGAGAAAATGATGTAATTATATTTTAATAAAAATAAAAATTAAATTAAAAAAGAATAGTGCTAAGACTAATTTAAATTTCATATAACAAAAGATAAATTACATAGGTTCTTTTGTTTAAAGAATTCTGTTTTGCTGGGAATGTTGATCAGTGCTGGAGCACATATTTAATATGCAACGGGTCCTGAGTTTGATCCTCAGTGCAGAAAAACCAGAAACTAAACCCACCAATCAACCAAGAAAGCCAAACAATATAAGAAAATTTCCAAAATATTTTGTTTAAATTATGTGACCCTCTGGTTTTCTGGCTGACATAATTTATCCTTAAAAGTTTCCTATAGGAAGGAAAGATCTTAATTCATATTTTAAATGGATTTATTGTCTAAATCAGGGCTTCTCAACCTGTGGGTCATGATTCCTTGGGGGTGTCAAATGATTCTTTCACAGGGGTCATAGAAGACCATCAGAAAACACAGATGTTTATATTACAATTCATCACGATAGCAAAATTACTGTTATGAAGTGGCAATGAAAATAATTATGTGATTGAATTGTATTAAAAGGTCACAGCATTAGGAAGGTTGAGAATCACTGAGCTAAGTCCTTTATGGAGAAGATTACATTTGGTATAGTTTCTTGCCTTTGAATCTTTGTACAGTCTAGTGGATTGCTTGCTTATAAACTTGAATTCCTTTATGACATGATTTCTTATCCAGATGGCTGGGATTTTGAGGTAAAGAAGAAAGTTGATATTTGCATTACTATATATTGTGTTACTATATTTAATACTCTTTTATTTCCATCACTACATATTGTGTTACTGTATTTAATACTCTTTTATGTTTGTGTCTTTATATCCTCTTGTGCCAGGAACCCACTGCATGCATCTTTAGGATCTTGAGAATGCCAGTCACCTTTGAGTAGTCTGTTGTTGAGAGATCCCACTCCAGGCATCTGTTCACCTGTAGGAGTTGGCCACATTCCTTTCCCTGGGCATTGTACATTTTCTTTTTTTTTTTTTTTTTGTTTTTTGAGACAGGATTTCTCTGTGTCATTTTGGTGCCTGCCCTGGATCTCGCTCTGGAGATCAGGCTGGCCTTGAACTCGCAGAGATCCATCTGGCTCTGCCTCCCTAGTGCTGGGATTAAAGGCGTGTGCCACCACCACCCGGCCTGCATTGTACATTTTCGACTGGAGTTGTTTGTGTGCCTCAGGCGTTGGAGAAATAAAATACCTGAAGCTTACTGGTGCTTGAGATGTGTAGTGGTCATGAAGATGATGTGGCTTGCACTTAGCATGTGGCATACCTGGATGGAAGAGCACATTAAGGGGGGCTGATATATTGTTTGCTTGAGGGCTCCTCTGGGGTCAGATGGTTATTGTAACCTATTCTATGTATGACTTCAGTTTTTTATTTTTTAATTAAAAATATTTATTTTTATTATGTGTATGTATGTTTCTTGTGTGGGTATGTCCATGTGAGGGCAGGTGGCTGGAAGCCAGGAGCATCAGATTCCCTGAGCTGGAGATAGTGGCAGTTATGATCTACCTGACATTGGTGCTGGGACCTGAACTCTTCCTCTGGAAGAACAGCTAGCATTCTTTCCTTTCCTTTCAATACAGGGTTTCTCTGTGTAGCCTTGGCTATCCTGGAGCTCACATTGTAGACCAGGCTGGCCTTGAACTCAAAGAGATCTGCCTCCTGAATGCTGGGATTAAAGGCACGTGTCACCATGCCCAGCTTGCTGCTAGCTTTTTGAACTTCTGAGCCATCTCTTTAGCCCACAGTTGCTTTTTTTTTTTCTCAGTAAAAAATAAAACAAAACAAGCAGAAGGTATCTGATCATTTCCATTAACTGGAGATGTTAACCATTGTCTAAATAAATGAGCACTTCTGTTTTCCTGCACAAAAATGTTTCCTTAGGCAGAGGGTGGCAGAGTATTCCTGTTGTCCTGTTCTCCAGGTGGAGCAGTTCCCTGTCCCTTCCTTTCCCTTTCCCCACAGGGCTGCTGAATGCAGTTAGGTCATACATATGTAAGCACCTATTCACTGTACTGTGGCTGGTGATGCATTCTGCCCTTCAAAGACCAAGTTTTCTCCTTCATTGATGATGTCTTTTATTCTTTGTAATGTGGGAGGGGGAAATTACACTTTTTATTTATGTGCAATAAAAGATTCACCTTTAACAAATGATTGCTTTTTTCCTTATAGTGCTTGCAGTATATTCATTGCATGGAATTTTAGTTTTAACTGGAGATATTCTTTTCTTAACTTTTAAAATAGTTGGTATCTCCAGTTATTTCAGAGCCCTGATTGTGCCTGTTTCGCTAGCAGTATTTCCAGTGGTGCTTCATTATTTCTGTGTGTTCCAGCTGTTTATGGAGTCTTTATGTTTCTCTGCATCTTTTTGTTTTATTTTTTGAGGTGTATACACACAGTTACACTTCATGGAGTTGCATCCCGCCAAGTCTCTAAGTTCTTCTTGTGAAGAGGCAGAAAAATCACCTCTCCCAAGAATTTCCATCTTCTGGCCAAGGGAACTGTGTCCTGAAGAGCTGTACACAGACGGGAGGCACCTTGTTTGCTTGCTCTGCTGCTAGAGCATTGATTTAATTAGAAGACAGGCTGTGGGTGGCCATGTGCAGACAAAGAAGCACCAGACAGAGCCCACTTAGCCTGGGACGGTAAAAGTAAGTTACGTTCTTTTAAAACACTTTTTGGAGTACTAATGCTGATTCTTGCCTTTAGTACTGAGGATCAACTTGTAACTTACTGTGTTTACACATTAGGTAGGTACAGCTGTTCTTTCCCCAAGATTCTAGGAATCATGTCTGCTTTGTAGCACAAAGTACATGCTTAGTGGAAAAGCAATTTTTTTTTTTTAAAGAAAATCAAGCCAGTTATTAGATTTTGGTTTTAACTTTACTCTGTATCAAAATCCAAGTGAAAACACTTAACTGCAGACTGTGTCATGATTTACTTTGTACTGATGGGAACATGAAGACTTTCTTTAGCCTTCTCTAGCCATTCTTGATGAGCTCTGTGGACCTCAACAGATGCTTCCTCTTGACGGAAGCTGTCTAGGGATGTCTTCTAAGACTAGACCAGCAGTTTCTGAGAAGCATGTAGCTTTGTGTATGAGTTTTCATTTTTCTCTGGGTGTTGTTACTCTCAATATATTTCATTTGATATTCAGTTTTGAGCTGTTTAAACCAACCTATGGTATGATGGTAGAATTGGTGTTATTTCTGTTTTTTGACTATGTGAAAGTAATTTATTTAATTTTGAGTATAAAATACGCTGTAGTTCTGTATTCATGGAAATAATTAGACTTATTGGTTCTGAGAATTGCAGTTTAATCATTTTTGAGTCATTGCATCTGTTTGTAGTTACTTGATTTATCATTTCAGACATCAATTTTATAGAATTTGATAGTTTTACAACTCATTTCCCCTTTTGTTAGTGAAGAACTGAAGCTAAAACTTTTCTGTGTGCTTCATTTCTGTGTAACCATAGACTGTAAGTTGAAAGACTACCTTTCTTCTCTTTTTGACGAGGGAGAGGGGGATGTGTTGGGTATTGAAACTAGGCCTAAGTTAGGGTTTCTTTTGCTGTGATAAAACACTGTGACCAAAAGCAACTTGTGGCAGAAGGAGTTTATTTTGGCCTACAGTTTTATAGCACAGTCTATCACTGAAGGAAGTCAGGGCAGGAACTCAAGGCAGGAACCTGGAGGCAGGAGCTGATGCAGAGGCCATGGAGGTGTGCTGTTTATGACTGGCTCCCCATGGTTTACTCACTCTGCTTTCTTATAATATCCTGACCACCAGCCCAGAGGTGGCATTGTCCACAGTGAGCTGGGCCTCCCAAATCAGTCATCAATCAAGGAAATGCCCCTGAGGTTTGCCCACGGACCAGTTTGTCAGGCCATTTTCTCAATTGAGGCTACTTCTTCCCAAATGACTCTATCCTGTGTTAAGTTGCTAAAAAACTAATTTGGACAGTTGATCTCTTTTCAACTTGACACAAACACATTACTTATCAAGCTATAACTTTTTCTTTTTTGTCCCTAAGATGTCATGTTAATATTAATGTGACAGTATAAAACATTTCAACTTTTAAAAGTCCCACAGTCTTTAAAATTGAAATACTTTAAAAGTTCAGTGTCTTTCAAAGTTTTTCTTTTCTTTTCTTTTCTTTTCTTTCTTTCTTTCTTTCTTTCTTTCTTTCTTTCTTTCTTTCTTTCTTTCTTTCTTTCTTTCTTTCTTTCTTTCTTTTTGGTTTTTCGAGACAGGGTTTCTCTGTGTAGCTTTTCACCTTTCCTGGAACTCACTCTGTAGCCCAGGCTGGCCTCGAACTCACAAAGATCCACCTTGCTCTGCCTCCCAAGTGCTAGGATTAAAGGCGTGCACCACCATTCTTTTTTTTTTTTTTTTTTTGTTTTTGTTTGAGACAGGGTTTCTCTGTGTAGCTTTGCTCTGTAGACTTCTCGCTCTGTAGACCAGGCTGGCCTCAAACTCACAGAGATCCGCCTGCCTCTGCCTCCCAAGTGCTAGGATTAAAGGCGTGCGCCACCACCGCCCGGCCAAAGTTTTTCTAAAATAAACAAAGTATCTGTAAAATTCCTAAGTCTCTTAACTATTGGTAAAATCAAATCAAAACAAAACAACAAAAACAAAAACAAAAACCAAGTTAAATACTTTCTTACTCCAAAAGGGAAAAATCAAGACACAACGAACAATCAAATAAAAATAAAACCAAACTTCTACAGTGGAAATCTCACTGTTAGGCTCTGGGCCCCCCTCATGATCCTCTGGGCTCCAGAGGGCTTCATTTCTCCAGCTCTGCCATCTGCAGCACACACAGCTTATCTCTTAGGCTGAGTAAGGCCAGTTCCACTTCACAGCTGCTGCTGTCCCTGGTGGTGGTCCCATAGTACTGGCATCTCTAAAATGCTGAGGTGTCTGCAACTAGGGTAAACTTCTACAGTACCTTTTCCTGGGCTCTCTTCAGGGACTCTGACCTTGCCACATAGTACCAAGCCTTTCATGAGCCTTCAGTCTTGGGCGTTCTACTTCATCTGAGTTTGTATCTTCACCAATGGCCTTTCATCAAAGATTCCAGCCCTGCTGCACAGTGCCAAGCTTCAGCTGCTCTTTATGCCTTCAAAACCAGGACCACTTTGGAAACTCTTCACATTACCAAGTTCGGTTGCCAGCACAAGCTACAGCCTTGGCTCCTGATGGACCACAGCTTCTGTGTGCTGACTCCATGGAAATACTCCCAAAGACTTCAGTGACGCTGGTCTCTTCTTAAGTACAGCTGACTCTTCAACCCTAGCCAACCAGTGTCAGTTGCCCTAGTGAAGCAGAGGTTTCACTTTTAAAGGTTTAAGTCTCTTAATGATAGCTGATATTTCAGCTCCAGCTGACCAGAACCACCCAATCATAAAACTCAAAATATCAAACAGCCCCAATATAGTCTTTAAGGGACTCCCAAAACTTCCCTCTGAAACTTCATAAGCGGAGCTTCAATTCTTGCACTGCTCTCAGCATTTTTATCTTCCAAGTTCTCACAGCAGCCCATTAAGCTCTGAACACTCAGTGATTTCCCAGTTCAAAGTTCTAAAATCCTTCTACTATTCTTAAACATGGCCAAGTCTATCATAGTAATACCCCACTTTTGGTACCAATTTTTGTCTTAATTGGGCTTTCTATTTCTGTGATAAAACACTGTGACCAAAAGCATACAGTTCCACATCACAGTCCATTATCAAAGGAAGTCAGCAGGAACTCAAACAGAGCAGGAACCTGGAGGCATAGACTATGGAGGACAGGACTGCTGTTTACTGGCTTGCTTCCCATGGCCTGTTGTAGCTTGCTTTCTTATAGGACCACTAGCCCATATGGGTTATTGGCCATAGTGAGCTAGGCTGTAACATCAATCATCAATCAAGAAAAATGGCCTTTGTTTTTTAATGTGCGTGTGTGCTCTGTGTGTGTGTGTGTGCGCGCGCGTGCGTGCCGAGTGCCGAGTGCTTGTACAGACATGTGGAGATCAGAATGCAACCTCAGGTTTTTTCTTCTAATGCTCTCCACTCTATGTTTTGAGACAGGGTCTGTCACTTACTCTGGCTCACTGAGGATAGAGGATCTTAGTCTCTGCATGATAGGTTTGGAGGGCAAATGTGGCAAGTTATGCTACACTTGGCTTCATTTTGTGGCATCAAAGATTTACTTTTAATTATGTGTGTCTATATGTTCATGTGAGTGCAGGTGTCCATGGCTGTGATCCTAATATGATTTCTGGTAGTTGAACTCAGGTCCTCTGGAAGAGTACTGTGTGCCATCTTTCCAGCCTCCACATCTTTTTTCTTTTCTTTTTTTTTTTTTAATGTGGGTGCTGAGGATCCGAACTTCTGTCTTAATGCTTGAGCAGAGAGCACTTTATCCCTTGAACCATCTCCTCAATCCCAGAATACTGCCCTTTGATTTTAAGTTTTTGTGTGTCTAAAACAAACAACACCAAAAAAAAAAAAAAAAAAAAAAACAACACCCAGGTAGTGGTGCATTCCTTTAATTCCTTCACTTAGGAGGCAGAGACAAGCAGATCTCTGTGAGTTCGAGGCCAACCTGGTCTGCATAGTGAGTTCTAGGACAGCCAGAACTGCATAGTGAGACCCTATCTTTTAAAAAAAAAAGTTTTTCTGTGTCTCTTAAATTCAGTCTTAATTCAGAATCTGGGAAAGAGTGAAGAAATGCAGCACATAATTTTTAAGGTCTCAAGAACGTCATATAAATCTTGCTTCAAAATTGTGCAAAACACTGTTCAAAAATTTTCTGTTATTTCCATGTCTGTCTTTTGTCTAGTTTTTATGAGAACTTCAATGAAGGATCGTATGTCACTGTAAAAAACAACTTTAAATTGTGAACTTCCTGGTTGACAAAAGTTCTTTGGTCATTTCTATTGCTAAGGAGTATTTATTGGCAATAATTTTCACTTCATATCTAGGCTCTTGCATGATCTGTACATTTTCTGACAGTTCATAGCATCCTATTTCTTGGCACAGGGCATCAACACTATACAGTGCAATAACTTCTTACAGAATTCAGAGTGGGAAATACATTTATACTTCCCTCTTCTGGCATGTATGTAGAAGTCAACGACATTTTGTGGTAGGCTAGAAATCTTTTTAATAAAAGCAAATATAGTTAGTAGAGGATTAAAAAGTTAGCCCCCCCCCGTTCTCAGTATGACTATGTCATGAAAGAACGATGGTGTAAATACTATAATTCCATGATCTGGTAAGTTCTATTTGAGTGATATTTCCATATTATTGTCAACATGGTTAAAAGGTATAATGACTTAGGTTGAAGGGAGGTGTAAGTGGCTGCCAAATCTGGCAATGTTGGGGAAATAGCTGTATTTGTCTTTTTATTGTACCTCATGTGGAAAGAACAGTTTCAGGTACTGTGTGTGCTAACTTCCTTCTGGACATCATAATGAATCCAACTAAAACATTTTAAAACTATTTCAGATGTGCAAGTCTGGAAGCCAGTATTTTAGTTTAAAGATTTCTGTTGTGTTTGACAAGTAACTCTTTGTACTGTTGCTGTATGGCTTTTAGTTAAAAAATTGGAAAAAACTGCCATGATGTCGTTTTTCTGCATAATTATATTATGTTTATTTGAAAATTAGGCAGATTAATAATGAAGAGGTAAGTATAATGATTTTTGTTAAAATATTTTAAATAATGAAAATATGACTGTATTTTTGACAGACTATGCCAGATTAACAAATGTTCTAATGAACAAATATCAACATTTATTCCAGTTTTTCTGACATTTTCAAAAGATTTTACATAGTTTAGGATCATAAGAGTTTTCCTAGTGCATATACTGTTGTTTCCAGCCAAAGTATGTTGTCTTTTGTATAGTTGGACTGTTTTAACAGATGAACTGTCACTAATATTAAACCTTAGTATTCACAAAGTGTGATGCAAACAAATGTTCTCTCAACTTATATCCAGGACCTCTAAGATATTACTTTAACACATGTTTAAGTAAGCACTCTAACTATTTGGCTGGATACAATTCCGGGCTGTCTAGTTGAGTAATTTCCTCAGGCATTCCAACTTTGATCAACCACAGCAAGAACTCTTAGCATGTCTGTAAAGCAGCCAGGGCATCTGCAAGAATGTCCTGAGAAAGAGAGGGAAGAGAGAACGCCAAAGGGAAAGACTATTCTGTCTTTAGGAGTTATGGAATGAAGATGGAAAGTTTTCTTATTTTGTTAGGGACCCTTCTCAACAATTGAATCTCTTCTTTCAAAGTATGCCGTGATTAGTATTAATGAATGAAAAAGACTTCAGTTGGGCCTAATAAAAATGTTTCTGGCTAACTCTGGTGACTTATCAAAATCCATTAATTTTTTAAAGAGCTATGTACTCTTTAAAATTGTAATAGTTTGCTAACATTTCAAACTCACTTAGTATGTACCTTAGTAAAGTGTGTCTTCATTATTTCTAATTGGCTAGGTTTTTTTTTTTGTAGGATTGTTGATATAACTGAATATTCATGAATATCTTAAAAAACAGAATAACTTAGAAGAGGCATCATAGGACTTCCTCAGGTGTCTTTTTTACATGCAATAAAGCTATTTGCTCCTCTGACCTTGTTTTCTGTAGTCCTGTAATAATAGATAGGCATTAATTAGTTCCAGTTCTTCAGTTTTTTGTTCTGTTCCTCTCCCCTCCCTTTGGTGCTGGGGACTAAACTCTATCACTGAACTATATCCCCACCTTAATTCATTTAAGTTCTGAAAATCTTGTATTTGGGTTCAATTTGTATTAACATTTATGGGAAGTTCATATTCTTCTTGTGACTTCCATGTGTAGATTTATGTCATTGCCTACCTTCTCAATTATTTGTCATGGAAAGGAAGGTTAACACAGTTAAATAAAATTTATTGAAAGTAAAAGTTTTGTCATATTTTCACTTAATGTTTGTTTAGAATTGAACAAAGGACAGTAAAATTTGCAGACTTACACCCATAAAGTCTACCTCCTGTATCCTAAATAATATGCAGAGAAATGGTAAATTGGCAAGCTGAAGAGAAGATGGAGGGCAAGTCCCAGGTTCACTGACTGATGTACGGTGTAGGAGTATAAGCAGACATCCGAGTTGATCACTGTATTAGCCTTTTCCCATTGTAATGAAGTAGCAGAAACTGAACTTCTTAGAGAAAGTAGTGAACTCAAGTATTTGGAAGTTCAGTAGTATGGTACTTACTGCTCTTGCAGAAGACCCATATTGGGTTCCTATCACCATCATGATAGCTTATAACACCTGTAACTGCAGATCAAGGGGATCTGATGTCCCCTTCTGGCCTCTATGGCATTACATGCACATACATACACATAGAGCAATCATACACATTAAATAAATCTTTAAAAATGTGAAACTTGTTGTCAACATTTAAATATTAAGATAATCATATAAAATATGGATTTATAACTTCTATTTAAAAAAAGAAAATGGAAATCCTGCCAAATGGAGTGTGGCTTTTTCAGGGCTACAGTCTGCCAGAGCCGAAAGACAGCTGGCTCTTGAGTTTAGAGCTTTTGAGTGTGGCTAACACTATTTCACTTTAAGGTATAGCTGAAAATAATGAAAATAATCTTGGATTAAAATGTCAAGTTTACCTTGTTATGAGGGCTAAGAAAATGAATTGGTAGTTTGACAGTAGTTCAGTGCTCTTAGGGGCTGAAAATGGTTATAAAAAGAATTTCTATCAAAACTTAAGTAGCGCCGGGCGGTGGTGGCGCACGCCTTTAATCCCAGCACTCGGGAGGCAGAGCCAGGCGGATCTCTGTGAGTTCGAGGCCAGTCTGGACTACCAAGTGAGTCCCAGGAAAGGCACAAAGCTGCACAGAGAAACCCTGTCTCGAAAAACCAAAAAAAAAAAAAAAAAAAAAAAACCAAAAAAACTTAAGTAGCTTATTACTTTTGAAATGAATTCTAAATCAAATGAATAACTTTTCAAAAACACCAGTTGCAGCAGCTTGAACCATTACCCAAACGTATCTCCATAGAGTTTTGAAGCTGCAGCTAAAACAGATCGAAGTACTTGGAGCTCCAGATAAGCTTGAACTAAATTCTTGATTCACTTGGAGTCTCCAGTAAAGTACTGTGCTTAGTATTTGTGGTGAAAAATGTACCATGAGTCCAAACACATTGCCTTCATTTCCATCTTTGTTTTGCTAACCTCTAAAGAATATTTAGCTTCCCACCATTTATCCTGTCTTTATTCCATTACTCAATAGAAAACATGTTAGTGCTTCATACAGTGTTTGTGATTATTGTATGTAAACTATGTCACTAATGATTGCCTAGAAAACTTTTATGTTACCTACCGGTCATTCTCATTTCAGTCTTTGTTCTGATTCACATCTTTCTCCACTGTAGGGTGAATCTTGCTACCTTAGTGATCACCTTTGCAGTGTTTCATAATTGTTGTGTGGCTGTTTACTTCTTATTTCCTGTGTGCTAATGTTGATAGACTACAAATTTCCTTAAAATGGGATTGACAGAGAGAGTGAATGAAGTGAAGCAGCTTAGGGAATCGTTGAAATGAGTTGCTCAAAGTGAGGACATGGTCCAGCTACCCATGTGTAGTGGCTTATTAAGAAAAAAAAAAAAGAACATTAGATTTAACTCATATGTTTCAAATGAGACTCTTTGGAGGTGGGAGAATTGAGAATTTCACTTAATGATTATTTTGAGCAGACAGACTGATTGGATCCACAGTTGTAACAGTCTTAAAAAACTTCAGTTGTTTTATTCTAAGAAATTTGCATTGTGGTTTTAGAGCTGTTTATTGAGTATAGTATATATGCTAGAAAGTAAGCATGTTTATTGTTTATGGATAACTGGTAATTTTTCATAGTGAACATAGCCCCGTGTCTGTAACACCTGGACCAGGAAACACAACGTTTCTGCCCCTCTAGAAGGTCTCAGTGACACTAGGGTAAAAATATTTTGTGAGTTATAAAACTTGACATATGTAGAATCATTGAATATATGTACTTTTGTATCTTCTTTTGTATGTTTAGTCCAGGTGGAAGTCATACGACAGTTTGAAAAACTAATATCAGTATGTTCACAGTGCTTTGTAGACCATTTTCTATCTTGTTCCAAATATTTTTATTTCTATAAAGAATCCTCATACACCTTAGGCAGTTACTCTTTATTTGCTTGTCTTCTATCAGATGGCGACTCATGGTCTGTTGTTTCTCTCTATGGATGTATCTGTTCTGGATAATTCATATAACTTAAATCATACCTTTTGTGCCCCCTCCCCCCCCCACACACTTAAGTTCAACTCCTTTGAGGTACTTCCATATTGCAGCATCGGTCAGTACTCCATTCCTCTTTCTGGAGGCCTAGTCAGCATTGTTCTTGTACATACTACAGCACTTTCATCCATTCATCCACTGATGACTGTGGGGCTGTTTCTACCTATAGGCTATTGTAGACACCCTTGCTGTGAATAGCCCTGCAAAGATATTGAATACTTGATTTTAGTTTCTTTGTATATTCACCGATAGGTAGACTTTCTGGGTCACATGTTAATTGTATGTTGAACTTTTTGTGGATCTATTAAGCTGTTTTCCATAACTACAGAATGAACCATTTATCATTGCAGTAATAATGTATGAGAATTGCTTTGCATCCATGTTATTATGTTTTTTCTTTTTTCCCTTTGTCACTAAGGCTGTTCTTGTGGATGAGAATTGTGTCTTAGTTAGGGTTTCTATTGCTGTAAAGAGACACCTTGAGCACGGCAAGTCTTATAAAGGAAAACATTTAATTGGAGTGGCTTGCTTACAGTTCAGAGGTTTAGTCCATTGTTGTCATGTCAGGAAGCAAGGTAGCACGCAGACAGACATGGTGTTGGAGAAGGATCTGAGAGTTATTACATCTTGATCCAAAGGCAACAGGAAGTGAACTGAGATACTGGGTGTGGCTTGAGCATATATGAGACCTCAAAGGCCACCTCCACAGTGACACACTTCCTCCAACAAAGCCACACCTCCTAATCCACTTTCTATGAGCTTATGGGGACCAATTATATTCAAACTACTACAGTACCTTATCATTATTTCTTTATTTCCCTATAGAAATGATATTCAGCCTATTTTTATGTGTTTGTAGGCCATTTGTATGTTTTTTTGGGAAAAATACCTGTTGATGTCACTTCATATCTTTTACCCATTTAAAATTTTTCTTTTCTGATCATTCACAGTTGTGGAAGAGCTGTATATATTCTGGTTATTAGATTACTTAAAAATTTAAATTACCTTTTTCTTTATTTTGTGTGTTGGGACACATGTGCCATGGCGTCTATAGGTCAGAGGACTGCTTGTGGGAGACAGTTCTCTCCTTACACCCTGTGGATCCAGTGATTGAACTCTGGTTGTCAGACATGATGTCAGGCATCTTTACCCACTGAGCCATCTTGCTGGCTCTTGGATATTGGATTATATTGTAAATTTAAGTCTGAAATAAGTCAGAAGAAACAAAATAAAAACTAAGCTATGGACACCTTTGTGATTTGCTTGTCTCCTGTTTAGCTTTCTGACCATGACCTATCTTCTATTTAGATTTGTAGTTTTATATTCACTATTGTCTAATATGCCATCCAATTTATTGTTAGTCTACATAGCCATGATTTCTGAATCTTTGTAGTTGCAGATCAAAAACATTCCAACTAAAATTTGCATCTGTACTAACTAAGTGTAGCTTTTCTTGTCATTCCTTAAATGGTACAGTGTAACAACTATATTATATTAGTTATGTAGCCAAATTGGCTTTGAACTCATGGAGATTTTTCTGCCTCACCTTCCTAAGTGCTAAGATTGTAGGCCTGGGCCATTATACTTGACATTATTTTTGAGAAAGTTCACTGTTCTTGGCTTTTTTTCTTCCTCTTTTCCATATATATATTTAAAGTGTTTGAGTATTTGCCTGCATGTGTACATGTGCATGACTGGTGCCCTTGGAGGCTAGAAGATAGTTGTCAGGGACAAGGACAGAATCTCTAATTAGTGGAAAAATACAGACCCCCAATAAGACAGGGAACTAGATCATCTTACAGTTAGGTTGCCTAGCAACAGGGCATTGAGTCAGAGCCCTTGACCCTTTCACCCTGTAAACATCCTATACAAACATCCTGTTAGCTTGCCCCACCTTATGCAGATGACAGCTTCTTGCTCCCCCCACCCTGCAGGAACTATATAAACCCTCCTGCAGAAAAATAAAGTTACACCTTGATCAGAATCTTAACTTGATGTATTTCCTTTGTGTCTCCTGTCCCTATCATTCAGTCCTTAGGGTGGTCGAGAACCCGTTGAAGCACTGCAGGCCGGGGCAGATAGTGTGAGATTCCCTGGAACTGGAGTTACAGATGGTTTGTGAACTGCCATGAGGGTGCTAGGAACTCAACCCAGTTCCTCTGCAAGAGCATCAATTTCTCTTAATTGCTAAGCTTTTTCTCCAGCCCTCTCAGTCTGGCTTTGAATATGTGTGTCCCTCCTATCTTAGCCTTCTGAGTATTTCAAGCAGGAGCCAACAAGTCTAACAAATATGTGTTATTCAAGGTTCATAAACTTTTTCTTAATAATACTAGGTGATACTGGGGATTGAACCCAAGACCTCGTGCATGCTAGGCAAATATTTTACCACTGAACTACATCTTCAGTCTCAATGCCACTTTATATAAGGGTTTAGTGTGGTGGAGGTGTTCTAAAACTTATCCTCTTCAGATACCAGAGGACATCTGTATTTCATTCTGTTCCTTGCTCTGCCAACTTCTTCTCTTTCTTGGTACTGGATATGGAACACAGGGCCTTGACAGTATTAAGCATATGCTCTGCTACTGAAGGCATCTGTCTCCTATAGCTGGAATTGAGGCTACTTGTTGGGAAGAATATATTCTGTTTTGTGTATTGCTATAAACCCTATGATTTATCTCACTATTTAGCAAACTTGGGTCAAAAAGCCAAATGAGCTTTCTCCCTATTTTTGATGGTCTGTAAACTTGTAATGGTTTTTAGTTTTTAAGATGATTGAAACGAAATCAAAAGGAAACTGATATTTCATGATACTAGAAAATTATATGAGATTCAAATTTCAGGGTACAAAATGCAACTTCTTTGGGATGCAGCCATGCTCACTTATTTGTGTATTTTTTCTGGCTGCTTTTGTACCTCAGTGGCAGAGTTGAGTAGCTGAAGCATTGTGTGGTCCACAAGTCTGAATCATTTAATATATCTGGCCCTTTACAGGAAAAAAATTGCCTGGCAGTAGGTATCCAATAAATATTTGTTGAATGAATGAATCCTAACCTATACTACTACAAAGGAATTTAAATAGGGAAACTTTCAATTATTTAGTTCTTGGAAATTTGAGCTTAAGTGGTTGTTAAATATGTCCCCGTGTGTGTGTGTGTGTGTGTGTGTGTGTGTGTGTGTGTGTGTGTGTGTTGGTATTTTTTTTTTTGTCAGTGACTCAATTTCATTAGCCACCCTTCATCCTGTAGGATGAACCATGAACCAATAAGGAAATACTAGAGAGTTAATAATTCTTGAAACAGTCTTGGCTAAGATAGGCATACTGCATATTTTTTTTTTAAGTTTTTGTCCGTCCCCCTGCCCCCTCTCTTGGGATGGGTTCTGATTATGTAGCACAGGCTCGTCTGAGGCTGCATTTTTCTCATTTTAATTTGAAAAAAGCTATGATGGAAAATACACCCTATTTTTATTACTTTTTTTTTTTTTCTATCCTGGGATCAAATTCAGGGTCATGCACACACTAGGTAAATTCTATGCCACTGAGCTATATTTACATACCCTATTACTCTTAGAAAGATTCATGAATGTTTGTTTTAAGACTGTGTCCCACTTGTTACTTTAAGATGAATAAAACTACTTTGCTGTCAGTGGAGGCAGTAATTAGAAGAATTTCAATGGAATACTTAATTATGTATGGGTAAAGATTATATATTCCCCCATGTTTCATTAATTTTAAACTGTGCTTGTTGAATTTACACTTGAGATAGAGTGTGAACACTAATGTATTAGTGATCTATCAATGGACATTTGACATACTTTAACAGGAATATTGGTGATTGGACAGATAGGACCATTTTATATAAAATAATTTTATATTGTACTAGTTTGGTTTTCATATATTTGAAAACTTAATTGTATCTGTAAGAGTTGTTTATAAAGGTACATAATAAATCCCCCAAGGTACAGTAAACCCCGTAGCTGTGCAAACTCCTTATTTTGTGCTTTTATTAAAAGACACTAAGTAGTGGGTAGTGCAGCTTTTAGTTTTGAGTGAAAAAGTAGTGTTACAGCTTTTTGCCTTGGCTGGATGCTGCCTGCTTTTGCTGTAGGAAAAGCTGCCCTGTCATGGTAGTAGAGTAGAGCCTGGCTTGCCACTTCTTTCATCCTTTCCTTCAAAGGGACATTTCTAGTTGAAGTCTTTTTTTTTTTTTTTTTCCTTTCTGGAATTTCTCTGTAGGAATGTCACATAAGAATGAGTGTCTAGCTGGCTTACGGGGTGATAGTTCACAATAATCATTATTCTACTTTACCTGGTTATGATCAACTGCTATTTAGTCATTCTATAAATATTTACCATGTGTGAATGAAACATTGCTTTAGACTCTGGGATACAACACCTAAAAAGACAAAGGGGCTTATGCTCTATGGGACGAATTAATAACAAAAATTAAGATGTAAGCTGAGTGTGGTGATGCATACTGTCTTAGTTAAGTTTGTCTTAGATAGGGTTACTATTGCTGTGATGAAACACCATGACCAAAGCAACTTGGGGAGGAAAGGGGTTATTTGGCTTGTACTTCCTTATCTGTTCATCACTGAAGGAAGTCAGGACAGGAACTCAAACATGACAGGTACTTGGAGGCAGGAGCTAATGCAGAGACCACAGAAGGGTGCTACTCACTGACTTGGTCCCTATAGCTTGGTTATCCTGCTTTCTCCCAGGACCAGCTACTCCAGAATGGTGCCACCTACAACAGGCTGGGCTCTCCCCCATTAATTACTAGTTAAGAAAATGTCTAAAGGCTTGTCTACAGCCCTATCTTATGGTGACATTTTCTCAGCTGAGGCTCCCTCCTTTCCTATGACTGGGGTTAATAGTCGTGAACCACCATGTTAGTGCTAGGCATCTAACCTGAGTATTCTGCAAGAGGAACAAGTGTTCTTAACCACTGAGTCACCACTCCAGATTCCCTAAACTTATTTTCATTATGGCCCTATTTTAACATTTTCTCACCCTTTGGAGACACGGTCTCATGTAGCTCCAGCTACATGCCCTAACAACCCATTGTTTTGTACAGGTAACTCATGCTAAAAAGATCATGTTTTCTTTTCATTTTTTTTTAAAAAAGATATATTACTTGATTCTTTCTTAAAAATTTAGTTGCTCTTTATTTCTTTTCCTCGCCTACTTGTCTTGCTACAATTGTCTTGCATGTTTTTGAATAAGAAGTACCGAGAATGGATATTCCTGTTGTGTTTGGACTTGAGGGAAAATTATTCAGTCTTTCCCCTTTTCCCCATTTTTCAATGTTAGCTTTAGACTTTTTGTAGATTTCCTTTATCATGGCAAGGATGTTGTTTTCTGTTTCTAGCTTACTTAGTGTTTTTTGTTTGTTTGTTTGTTTTTGTTTTGTTCTCATGAAAGGGTGTTGTAGTTTGTTAAGTACTTTTTCCCTAATGTCTCTTGACATGATTATTTTATTAACGTGGGGTATTTTGATTGTTTTTTTTTTCTTCAGATATTAAACCAGCCTTACCTTCCTGCCATCCTTCTTGTGCATGATATAAACACTTGTTCATATTCTGCTGGATTTGGTTTGCTTTTGTTTCTTTGATGATTTTGATGTTAGCATCTATTAAGTATAAAGTATATTGGCCTCTAATTTTCTCATAATATTTTTGTCCTTTGTCATCAGAGAAGTACTGATATTGCATGAGTCTTAGAAATTGTTCTCTTACCTTCTAGGTTTTAGAGGGTTTATGAAGGATTGACATTAATTCTTTTTTTATGACTAATATTATTTAAATTCATTTTTTTTTGTTTTTTAGGATTCTCCTTTTACAAATGCAGGAATGGGATCTAATCTAAATCTCTTAGGAGAAATTGAGTGTGATGCCAGCATAATGGATGGAAAATCCTTAAATTTTGGAGCAGTTGGAGCACTGAGTGGTATGTGGTCATTATGATATAGTCCTCTTATTTGAAAAACTGAGTCTGTTACCATTCCATACCTTCTGAAGACTTATTCCCACATTTTTAATCATTTTTGTTTAGAAGAATGCTGAAACAATTATTATTCCTCCTTTACTAAATTAAGAGCATAAAATCTTAGGTATAAACAGTTTTAAAGAAAGCCTCCAATACTAGGAATGTAGCTTAGTTGGTAGATTATTTTCCTACCGTGAACAAGGCCTTCACTCTGAATTCCGACACTGAAAAACAACAATAACAAAAAAGCAAACACAACAAAATTAAACAGAGCAGTCTATGACCAAGTTTGGTTAGAAGGACACCCCTCTTCTCTAGTCCTAAAAGAGATTATGGACACTTAACACTAATTCACAATATTCTATTAACTTTGCAATTTGAAATATATTTATATTAACATTAATACATTTAGGAGATATAAATAAAATTTACTTTCAATTCCAGAAAACTCTCCTTTCTATCCCTCTTCTCCCCCTGGTTATTAACCAAGAAAAAAATCTGGGTTATTTATATAGTAGATAAGTATTCTGTGAATCTGGTTGTTTTTAAAAAATGAATGTTATTTTGTGTGCATGATATGAATGTGAGCACATGTGCTGTGTGCCACTGTGTGCATGTGGAGGTTAGAGGACAACTTTTTTTTAAAATTTTTTATTTTATTTCTATTTTATAATTAATTTAATTTTACATATCAGCCATGGATTCCCCTGTCCTCCCTCCTCCCACCCCGCAAGAGGACAACTTTTAAGTGTTGGTTTTAAGACTGGAGGCTACCTGTCACAGTAGCTCTGGCCAGTTGTCCCATTTTTTTCCTCACATCTCACCTCAGGAAAGCTGAGATCACAGATGCATGCTGCACCGTCCATCTTTGTATGTGTGTTCTGGGACATTAATCAGGTCCTCAGCTTTGTATAACAAGCATGTTTTCCTGCTGAGCCATCTCATTGGCCCACACACATATATTTTAATGAAACAGAGTTTTCTCTTTTTCTTTTTTCCCCCCTCTCCCTCTCTTCCTTCTCCCTTTCCTGTTCTTCCTTTGTTTAAAGCAGTCTAATTATATAGCTCAGGCTGCCCTTGAGCACAATGTAGGTGGGATCGTTGTTGGGGGCCCCATCATCTTTTTGGAGACTTCAAAGGTCATGGTTCAGCCGGGCGGTGGTGGTGCACGCCTTTAATTCCAGCACTTGGGAGGCAGAGGCAGGCGGATCTCTGTGAGTTCGAGGCCAGCCTGGTCTCCAAAGCGAGTTCCAGGAAAGGCGCAAAGCTACACAGAGAAACTCTGTCTCGAAAAACCAAAAAAAAAAAAAAAAAAAAAAAGGTCATAGTTCACTGCAGAAAGCTTAAATATCTTAAATGTCATATGCAGCAGATCTTGGAGAGGTTGAATAAACCCTGATTTGTTAAGTATATCTTGAGTATACAAACTTAATTTCTAGTTATCTGATTCAGACTCACCCCAAAATCATGTGTAGGAAGCTAGATTAAGCCCTTTTCTAGAATTAGTACTCTATATGACTATTAATATCATAATAGAAAGTATATATATGTATATTTTAATCTTATAAATTTTGAGATAATATTTATACCTTAAGAAAAATTTTAAAGAGCCCAAATAAAACCAAAGGATTATGAGATTAGCTGCAATAGAACTGTTTCTTTATTTTGGTTTTTCTTTTGTTCCATTCGAGGTGTCTTTTCTGACATGAGATAGAGATTTTGAATTTCCCTTTAACAAGCATGCTTGGGTTTAGAGAAGTAGAGAGCCATGCTCCAACTTCAAAGCCAGCTTTAATTTTTAATTGAACTGGGACTACAAAAAGACTATTTGCCTTATATGTCTGTAGAGAAGAGCAGAAAAAAACATTTGGGAAGATACATGATTCCCCCCCCCCCCCCCAGGATTTGTCTATGTAGCTTTGATGCTTTCCTGGAACTCACTCTGTGGCCCAGACTGGCCTCGAATTTACAGAGATCTTCCTGGCTCTGCCTCCCGAGGGCTGGGATTAAAGGTGTGTACCACCACTGCCCGGTCTGAAATTTTATCCTGTTGGAAATGTGCTATATCATTAGGCCAATTTATTCTTTTTCTTGGGGCACTTTATTTATTTATTTTTTTTTTGGAGATGAGGACTGAACCCAGGGCCTTGCACTTGCTAGGCAAGCACTCTACCACTGAGCTAAATCCCCAACCCCTTGGGGCACTTTCTGTGGATGATTTGTCCTTTTTCTTCAGATGTCTCATTTGTCCAGTGATCTTCAGATTCCTTAGTTGGATGCTTTTATTCTCCTGGAAAGTCAAAAATAAAACCCTGCCCCTACCTTAACTTTGGGGGAGTTTCCTTTTTGGCAGGTTATATCTGATCAAATGGAAGGCATTTGTTAGTATTATGCGTTAGATTGAATGGTCACATTGTTTAATGAATTATTGCCTCTTCTAATCAAGAGGTCTCTTCTGTTCGAATCTAGTCTTTATCAATTTTGATAGTATCCACAACTTTTCTTCTTTTGTGGAAACAAAAGAAAACATCTTTCCCAACATAACACATATCCTGGTTTTTATTCTTAGATCAACAACATCCTTAAAAGTATACAGGCTGATTTAATTCCTCATTTTTTTCTATTATTCAGTGTCTCTCTGCAGCTGTCATTCCTTTCTTATTAGCATTTACAAATTTTAAAGTTAGTAAAGCATTGTGCAGTCCATCTCTGGGGGTTTTTATGACCCCTTTCTGTTAAGCATATCTTTTAGAGTGTGATTAGATCTTTCTATAACTGCTTGCCCTGTAGAATTGTGTGATATACTTGTAATATGCTTTATGTTACAATATGCAAAGAACTGTTTCATTTTACTAGAGACATATGCTGGAGCATTGTCAGTCTTAATTTGTACAGGTATCCCCATGATGGCCATAACTTTTAATAAATGTGTAATTACAGAATCGTGCTGGAGAGATGACTCAGAGGTTAAGATCATTGGCTACTCTTCCAGAGGTCCTGAGTTCAATTCCCAGCAACCACATAGTGGCTCACAACCATCTATAATGAGATCTGGTGCCCTCTTCTGGCTTGCAGGCATACATGCAGGCAGAATACTGTATACATAATAAATAAATAAATCTTAAAAAAATTACAGAATCAGCCTTTTCAGAAACCAAAGCTGTTGCCCATTGAAATCCTGTCTACGTATCCATGCTATGGTGTACATATTTTAATTTTCCAAATTCTGCAAAATGAAACATATTCGTTTGCCAAATATCTTTTCTTTGAGTACCCTTTGGGTTACTTCCTGAAGGTAGTGGAGTTTGGTCATACAAAGAACAAGTAGGACATTTCCTTGGCTTTTTGCCAAGTGATAGAAAAATCTTTTTTGAAAGCCTTGCTACATCTTTTTAAAAATATTGCTTATTATTATTCAATAATTTTAATTAAAAAGCCATTTTAATATTTCTGTGAATGTATTGTTTTGAGTTTTCCTATGAATACTAAATGCCTTTTCTTCTACATATACAACCTTTAGAAATCCTTGTTGTAAAGTTTTCATTTATAACTTCTTAACATTTTTATTGGTTATTCTTTTTTATTGCTTTGTAGACATATTCTGTATATTTAATTAAAAACCCCTTTTCAGATGCATATATGATGGATATTTCCTTCCAGGATGTTACTTCTTTTTTCATCTCTTAATGCTGTCTTTGAGTGAACAAGTTTTCTATTATAATTCATTTAAGGTTCAACTTTTTTAACTTTTTATTTTATGTATGTGGTGTTTTGACTGCCTGTATGTATGTCTGTGCCCTACTTGTGTGCAGTGCCTACAGTGGCCAGAAGAGGGCATTAGATACCCTGAGACTGGAATTAAAGATGGTTACGAGCTATATAGATGCTGGGATGGAATCCAGGTCCTCAGAAAGAGCAGCCAGTGAGTGCTCTTACCTGCTGAACCATCTCTCCAGCCCTTACTTTTTTCTTTCTTTCTGTAAACAAACAAGAAACAAACAAACTGGCTAGTTCTTACTTTTTTAAGAAGTTGAGAAGTTGTACTTATCCAAAGTTATGAAGCCAATCTCCCTTATTTTATTGTATAAATTGTTTTTGCCCTGAGCATTTAGGTTTGTTTTTTTTTTTTTTTTTTTTTAAACCAAGTTCAGACTAACTTTTGTGTGTGTTATTTTTGATGGGGCTTTGAAATGGCTTATTGCCCTTTATTGAAAAGATATTCCTTTCCTTACAAAATTTAATTGGCAAGTTAGGTGAAGTTCATGAGAAATGGCTTATTAGTGTATTCTGTCATAGTTGGCCTTGTACTCCAGACCAGGTATTATTTTCTATATTTGAAAGGGTTTGTGTATTATAGAAATAATTTTGTTGGGAATTATTCTAAAATACTATTTTTTTTTCCTCTGAGAGTCTCATTACGTAGCTATACCTGGCTTAGAACTCAATATGTAGACTTGGCATTCTTGGTTGGCAGTTTTTTGATTTCAGGGCTTGATCCATATCATTCCTTGAATTCTTGACACTTAGAATTGTTAAGAGATCCAGCATTTCTATGTGCTTATCTTTGTAGGTGAGTTGGTGCTTTCTCTTACAACGGCTCTTAATATTTTTCTTTGTTTTTGTAGTTTTGGCAATTGTAATAAATCTCAGAGAAGATAATAATAGAGAATCATAAAGAGGAAGGAAATGAAGAAAGGGAAAAAGAGGGAATAAAATAGGACAAAGATGAAAAGTATATGAGTTAGAGGTATGAAAATGTCATAGATAGGTGCAGAAAAAGAACAGCATTGAAACCTGTGATGCCTGATGAATGCTAAAACAAAAACAATTTCAAATACAAAGGTGAAAATTTTACAAAATGCAAAACTATGAAATAAGATAGAATAAATATATCATCAGTTACTGTATCTTTTTTATTGTGATGAATATGATTTACCCTACCCCATTATTATTTTTCTGTGCATGTGAGTGCATGTGTGCATGTTCATACATGTGTTGGTACACATATATGTGAATTTGTGTGTGCATATATAGAACCCAGAGCCTAAACTTGGGTAACATTTCCCTGTGGTTGATATATTGTGCACCCCAATAAACTTATTTGAGGGTCAGAGAACAGAATAGCCACTATATTAAACATAGAGGTTAGGCAGTGGTAGCACAAGCCTTTAATCCTAGCATTCCAGAGGCAAAAATCCATCCGGATCTCTATGAGTTCAAGCCCACACTGGAAACAGAGCCAGGCATGGTGACACACACCTTTAATCCCAGGACTTGAGATCTCATGTTTTACTTTGGAAAGAGACACGCATTTAATCCGAGAAAGTAATGGCAGGAAGCAGAAAGGTATATAAGGCATGAGGACCAGGAACTAGAGGCTTTTAAGCTTTTAGGCTTTTAGCAGCAGTTCAGCTGAGATTCATTCAGATGAGAACTCAGAGACATTCAGTCTGAGGAAATAGGATTGGTTAAAAAGTTGGTGAAGTGAGGTTAACTGTGGCTTGTTCTTCTCTGATCTTTCAGAATTTATCCCAATATCTGGCTCTGGGTTATTGCTAATTATAAGACCTTTTAAAATTCATGTTATATTTCCCAGGCATCCTCTACTTTCTTTTTGAGACAAGGTCTTTTATTGGCTTGGAACTTGCAGAGTATACTAGGCTGGTTGGCCGTGGAACCCTGAGGATCTGCCTGCCTTGGCTTCCCCAGCATTACCATGGCAGTCATTTTAAAAATGTGGGTTGTAGAGATTGAGTTCAGGTCCTTGTGCTAGTGTGGCAAGCATGATACAAGCTGAGCTAGCTCCTAAGTTATATTTTGCAGCTGATATAATTTAGGAAGAGCATTGCAAATCTTTATGTATACGAAAACAAATGGCTCCAGAATGTTTTTCCTGCTGGGTTAGGTTCCTGCACAAGGATTAGCTTTCTCTGGAAGTTTCCTAATCCTAGATATGGATTGCTCCACCTCTCCTGTGCAGAAATGTTTTTATTTTCATGCAGTTCCAACACTTGATACTTGGGGATAGTTTCTACACAGCTAAGTGTTTACCACTTTAAAGGTGGTGGGACCTAGGAGAATGCAGCCTAACATGAGGTGGACTAAAGTCTCATGCAATAGCCACCTTTATTCAGAGCCTCAGACAATTTATACTCTCAGGGTTAAGAATTCCATGTGTAAAGTATACAGTCACAAGGACAAGCTGCATGTGATAAAAATATGTTTTTCCATAGAGGCATATAAACAAATAACAATAGCCAGTTGTAATGAATAATCAATCTAAAACAAACTCACTCCTATCTGCTGCCCTTGGGCCTTCCCAAGAGCATGAAGGCACATTCCAAGAACAATTCCATGTTTTTGAAGAAACTGAGGTTGTAAGACTGTCTTTGTTAGGGTTTCTGTTGCTGTGAAGAGACATAAAACCATGGCAACTCTTATAAAGGAAAATATTTAATTGGGGCTGGCTTACAGTTCAAGAGATTTAGTTCGTTAGCCTCATGGTGGGACATGGCAGCATGCAGACAGTCATGGTGTTGCTGAAAGAGCTGAGAGTTAAGACATCTTGACTTGCAGGCATCAGGAAGAGGTCTGAGACATTGGGCATGACTTGAGCATATGTGAGACCTCAAAGCCCGCCTCTACAGTGACTCACTTCCTCCAGCAAGACCACACCTATTCCAACAAGGCCATACCTCCTAATAATGCCAATCCCTTTGGGGGCCATTTTCTTTCAAACTACCACACAAGACTTTTGTCTTGTTTTCTAACAAGCACTCAGAATTCTCCTCACAGGACTCCATTTTTGGATTTTGTTCCGACTTCAGAGGAAACAGTCAACAGAGTTAACAGTCCACAGAATGATACTGTTTCTTTTTCTTCTTCCTCACCCTTCTTTCTCTTCTTCTTTGTCTTTTCTCCTTGTTTTTTTCTTTTTGTTTTTCTGAGACAGGGTTTCTCTGTGTAGCCCTGGCTGTCCTGGAACTCACTCTATAGACCAGGCTAGCCTTGAACTCACAGAGATCTGCCTGCTGCTGCCGCTGTGTCCCGAGTGCTAGGATTAAAGGTGTTTACCATTGGCAGAATGGTTAAAAAGTCTTTACCAGTTTCATGTTGACACTGGACTAATGTCCAGAATATACAAAGAACTGAAGAATTTAAATACCAACGAAATAAAATTGACAATCAGTAAATGAGCAAATGAACCAAAGGTATAGTTTTCAAAAAAGAAATACAAATGCACAGTAATTAAATGTTCAATATCCCTAGTTATCAGGGATATGCAAAATTAAACTACTTTGAGAGCACCTCACCACAATCAACATGACTATTGTCAAAAAATATTACAGCAAATGTTGGAGAAGATGTGGAGAGAAAGAAACCCGTAATCACAGTGGGGGTGCAAACTAATACAGCCATTGTGGAAATCTGTGTGGATAGTTCCCAAAAATTAAAAATAGAACTACCATATTACCCAGCTATTTCTCTTCTGGGATACACTCAGAGAAATCCACACTCAACCACAGAGATATTTACATTCCCATGTTTATTGTTGCTTTATTCTCTATAGCAAAGAATTGGAGTTAACCTAGTTGTTTTTCAACAGATGAATAGATAACAATTTAATATATATACATATATATGTATATATGGTAAAATATCACTCGGCTCTAAAGAAAAATCAAGTTAAAAATTGCAGAAAAATAGATGGACATAGAATATATAGTATTAAGTGAGGTCACAAAATGTCAGAAACAAAAAAAGTATGTTCTCTTCCATATATGGAATCTAACCAATAATAGATGTATATATGTACATGTATATAACATGAAGAAAAGGGAACCAGAAAGGCTAAATATAAGAGGTATGAAAGGATTAAATGCAGGTAAGGGACATGAGTTATGAAAGAGGATGTAAAGTTAATTGTTTTTCTAGTTCCAATTCTTTCATGACTCTTGTTTTGTGAGGCAAAGTCTTACTCCATAGGCCAGGTTGGCCTGTAACTTATTATATATCCTAGGTTATCCTCATACATGTGGTAATCTTCCTGTCTCTGTATCTCAAGTGCTGGGATTATAGGTGTGCTCACATTTTCCACACATTGTTTGGTGTTCCATGTTCTGGGGTGAGTAGGTAGATGGATGGGACACACTTGTATTTACCTTTACTGCCTGGGCTCTCCTCCTATCAGGAAAGGACCGTGGCTGTTTTTCTGCCCATAGTGTACAGTTCTTGCCTGAATATATGTTAGATGTATAACATATTACGTCTTTGTTTAAAAATTGAAACGCTTACAGTCTCAGGTCAGAGTTCCCCAAAGCCAGTGGTTCTCAACCTTCCTAATGCTGTGACTCTTTAATACAGTTCCTCCTGTTGTGGTAACCCCCAATCATAAAATTATTTTTGTTGCTTCTTCATAACTGTAATTTTGCTACTGTTAATGAATCTTAATGTAAATATCTAATATGCAGATGGTCTTAGGTGACCCTTGTGAAAGGGTCATTTAACCCCCAAAGGGGTTATGACCCACAGGTTGAGAACTGCTGTCATAGACTACATTTAAAGTTTTTATTGTATTCATGTTAAATTTGTGCTAGTGCATGTGGTGTCTGTAAGAATTTCCAAGGTATTTTAAAGTTGTCTTAATTGAAACAGCAGAAAACAAAGTGGAGAAATGTGAAGACGTTTCTGATTTCTTTTTATGCCAATTTTATTTTGTAGGAATCAAGAATCCAGTTTCAGTTGCGAACAGACTCTTGTGTGAAGGGCAGAAGGGCAAGCTCTCTGCAGGCAGAATTCCTCCCTGGTAACCACTTTGTTCCTCTTGACTTCTGTCTTGGGTTATTAGTGTTTGAAGGCTGCTTTAATCCACAGGGGATTGATGCTGTTGGTTCTGTACCAGCGGTCATGTGAATTTAGACTAAGACATACTTTGTTCTGTAATGGTGGCATGCTCTACAGTTGATAAGCTCCAGATGGAATAGAATCTCATGGATCAAAGGAGGTTGGAGTTAATTTCTGGATCTTTGTGTTATTGATTCTCAAGAGGATTTTGTGTCTCCAAGTGATGAGTTAGGGTTATTTTGTTGTGAAACTCAGAACCTATCATAGATACTGGAGCCTAGTGTCTAAAGTAATTAGTTTTGGGACATTCTTAGAAAAATATATATTGCATATTGTGAACAGTCATGATGCAGCTATTATCCAATAGTAATAATTAATAATGTCTTATCTTTTACCTTATTCTTCTTACTGAAAAGAGATGAAAAGGATAAATGTTCAGTAGGACAGACTTGCAAGTTAAGGGGATTCAGTCTTTGATGATGGTGTCATCTTAGTCATTGTGGTGGGAAAAAGATATACTAAGTAACTTGTGCTGGGCAATGTGTCTATATCATGCAAGAACAGTAAGTTCATCACATTATTCAGAAAAGTACAGTCCAAATTTAAAGGTTAAAAACTTGGTTGGAAAGATGTATGATTCAGAGGTTAAGAGCACTTGCTTAAAGAGGACCCCAGTTCAGTTCCAAGCACCCATATGGTGTTTTATACTCATCTATAACTCCAGTTGCGGGGGACCTGATTCCCTCTTCTGACCTTTATGTGTACCACATACTTGGATTGTATGCATGCATACATGCAGGGAAAATATTCATACATATAAAATAAAAGTCAATCCTAAAAAAGGTACAGTATAATATTTTCTTGGTAGAGTATAAAGCTGTAAACAGCCTAAATGTCTCCCAGTGATGAAAAAATTTGCTTTCTAGACCTGTTACTAAGTAGAAAAAAGGAGGAGACATTTATACTAATTTACTCCACAACACACTATCTTTGAGTAAATGTTTACACAAAGTTTAAACTCTCAGAAATGTAAAGGTTGAGGAGTTCAAGCTCACAGTTCTAGCCTGTCTGGGTTTGGTGTGGACTTGCTTTTTGCCTTGCAGTTAGTTGCTTTTGTCCTTCACTGAAAGTATATGGGAGAGGGAAGGGGAGGAGGAGCTATAGAGGTGTAGATGGGGAGAGGAGGGTAAGAAAGAGGAAGATAGAGGAAAAGAGGAGGAAGAAGAGGGGAGAGGAAGAGAGAAGTCAGAGCGAGCGAGAAAGCAAGAGGAGAGAGCATGAGAGAGAGAGTGAGACGGGGAGAGTGAGTAGGGGGTTGAGAGTGCCGTTTCTTCTGTTAGTACAGTAATACTTGTCATGGAGACCCGACCCTCATGTGGTCTCTCTCAGTTTATAGCAAGATATCTTTACATTGTAGAATTAAAAATAAAATGAAAGTTAACTTATCTTTTCTTTCTTTTTGATTTGTTGAGACAGGGTCTCACTGTGTAGGTCTGGCTGGCCTGGACCTTGATTTATAGGCCAGGCTGGCCTTGAACTCACAGAAATTTGTTGGCCTCTGTACCACCATGCCCAGCTATAGTTTCTTAAAAAACAACAGCAAAAACCCTGCAAAATAATATGCTGAACTAGTTGCTACCACTTAAGTTAGGGAAAAAAACATTACCAAAAGATTTGAGGCTATCTAGACTGAAGTTTTCTTTCTTCCTTCTATTTTTGGTTGGGCCTTGTCATATAGCCAGACTGACCTTGAATTTGGGATCCTCAGCCTGTTGATTGCTGGGAGTACAGGTATAAACCATCATGCTTAGTCAACTAAAGCCTTTCTAGTGCAACCTCACCTTACACACTGCCCCAGAGCTCTATGCTGAGCTGTGGAGTTCCTATGCTAGTAACAATTGTCCTGAATTGAAGGTTTTCTCATTCTCAGATGTCTTTTGTATTATGTATTTTCTATTTATACATAAAGATATATGCATTACATAGTTGTATTTTCTAAGACAATATAATAAATGTGCATTGTATTAACTTTTCTATTTCTGCAATGAGACATTGTGATCAAGCGGTTTACAGAAGAAAGTTTAACTGGGCTTACTGATCCAGAGGATTAGAGTGACAGAATGAAGGCATGGCAGCAGAAGCTGAGAGCTCACAGCCACAAGCAGGAAAACAGAGGGAGCTAATTTGAAGTGGCTTGAGTCTTTTGAGTCCTTAAAGCTTATCCACAGTGAAATACTTCCTCCAGCCAGTGTACACATCCTAGTCCTCCATAACAGGCACCAACTGGGCACCATGTATTCAAATGCTTGGTATTTATGAGGAACCTCTCATTTAAACTACCACATGTGTGGGTATATCAAACACTTCGGAATGGTTATATAACCCACTATGATTACCTCATAAAGAAAAGGAGGAAGGATGAAACAAAACAAGGGAGTTGCCAAAGGGAGTATAACACCTTAATATTTTACAAGGACATTTTTTTCTTAGAATGATCTCATCTGTCCAGGCTGAATCAAACTCCATTGGGTGTATGCACCATATTTTCTTTGTATGCTTATCTGTTGTTGGATCTAGGTTACTTCCACATATTGACTATTGTGAACAGTACCGTAATAAGCATGGTTGTTTAAGTATCTCTTTGGTATGCTTGCTTTGATTTGTTTTGGGTATGTATATCCCAAGGGATGGTATGCCTGGATCATAGGGCAGCTCTACTTTTTATTTATTTATTTATTTATTTATTTATTTATTTATTTATTTATTTATTTATTTATTCATTCATTCATTCATTCATTCATCCATTTATTTATTGTGATTCTATCTCACTGTGTAGCTCTGGCTGGCCTAGAATTGTGTATGTAGACTACACCACACAAGCTTTGAACTCACAAAGGTCTGCCTGCCTCTGTTTCCCAAGTGCTGGGATTAAAGGAGTGATCACCCATGCCTGGCCTATTTTTGTTTTTGTTTTAGAGGAACACCTCTATTGATCTACATAGTGGCTGCACAAGGTTTCATTCTCATCTACAAGTGTGTAAGGATTCCTTTTCCCTACATCTCCAGCAGTACTTGCTGTCATTTGTTTTCTTGATAATAGCCAGTTTGACTGTGATGAAACAGACTTGAGAAGCAATCTTAACTTACATTTTCATGGTGACTAAGGATGTTGAATTTTTTTCCCTTTGGATTTTTGAGACAGGGTTTTTCTTTATAGCCCTGGCTGACCTGCAACTCACACTGTAGACCAGGCTGGCCTCAAACTCGCAGAGATCTGCCTGTTTCTGCTGGGATTAAAGACATGTGCCACCACCATCTGGCCATATATATATTTTTAATGTGCTGTGGATATTGGTGAAATTATTAAGGCCACTCCACGTAGTTAAAAGGAGATTTATTTAATGGCGTAACTTACAAATTAAGGGATAGGTAGGTCGCGGGGTCTGGGGAAGGTGTATCGCAGTCCAGCGGTGTCCTCTGGAGCTCTGCTTGGCCCACCTCCACCATCCAGGGTCCCGGAACGGAGAGAGCGCTCCCAATTCAGATCTCAAAGTTTAATGTCCCACTTAAGGTCTTTGATTCATTTTAAATTAATTTTAGTCATGTCAGATAGATTTTATTTTATTATTTTACTTATGAAAATATAGGTGTTCCATACTCTTTGTTGAAGATGCTCCCCTCCCCCGTTTTGTGTGTGTGTGTGTGTGTGTCTGTGTCTGTGTCTGTGTGTGTCTGTGTATGTGTGTATATGTATGTATGTATGTATGTATGTATGTATGTATGTATGTATGTAAGACATATCCATGATTAGATGTAGCTGTAGTTATGGGAGTTTATTTCTGGGTTCCTACTTAGCCACATGATTATGAATATAAACATTGACACTATAGTTATACTCTTGCTAAATAGTGATGCTAGGTAGGTTATGTTTATCAAATGGATTTGTTGTTCTGATGTGTGGTCTTGCTATGTTGCCCAGGCTATCTTAGAACTGTTTATCTTAGGCTGGCCTCAGACTCCTTCTTCTGTCACCTAAGTGGAAGGATGGCAGATGTTTGTGACTATGCCCTGCTATCGTGTTTTTTTTTTTTTTTTTTTTGACTTACAATGTTTCTTTGCCTCCTTGCTTTGCTAGACCTTACATATACTAGGCAAATATTATGCGCTAAAACTATGTTCCATCCCAGTTTAGGACATTTTCCTGTATAGTAGGTGTTCTAGTTTGCTTCTCTGTTGCTACAGTAATCACTGACCAAAAGCAACTCAGGGAGGGAATGGCTTGTTTGGACACCACTTCCATGTCACAGTTCATCACTGAGGTAAGTTAGAATAGGAACTCTAGCAGGAATTGGATGTAGGAAGTAAAGTAGAGACCTCGGAGGAATGCTGAATACTGGATTGTTTTCTCTGGATTAGTCAGCTACCTTTCTTATAATACAACCTAGACTCACTCACCCAGAGATGGGACCACCCACAGTAGGCTGGGCCCACCACCATTGACTAACAGCTAATCAAATGCCTCACAGTCATGGCCCCAGGCCTGTCTGAAGGAGGTACCTCCATTGAGGATCCCTCCTCCTGGGTGTGTCAAGCTGAAGCTAACTATGACAGTAGGTATATCTTTCTGCAGTAGGTTGAGGAGCAGCTGTATTTGGCTTATGTATAGTTCTCTAACTCCCTGACTTCTCAATTTTACTTTTCATTTTCTTTGTTTCATTTGGAAGTTTCCTTGGCTTGTGGTTTTCAATCTCAGTTGTTCTTCTTTGGTATCTGGTTACCAGAAAATCACATCCAGTCAGTCTAGTTTATCATTTCTGACTTGTAGTTTTTTCCATACATTAGATTTGTATCTTTACAAAAGGCTTCTGTCTTCCTGAATGTATGTATGAATGGAATTTTAACAATTATTTTAATGTCTTTGTTTACTGGTTTTATAAATTTTATACTTTTTTTTCTTAACATTTATTTTTTACAGTGTTCTGTCTGCATGTTTGCCTGTACACCAGAAGAGGGCATCAAATGTCATTATAGATGATTGTTAGCCACCACGTGTTTTCTGGGAATTGAACTTAGGACCTCTGGAAGAGCAGCAGTGCTCTTAACCTCTGAGCCATCTCTCCAGCCCAAATTTTGTTACTTTAAGATTAAGTTGAGTTGAGTGACATCCCTCCCTCAGCCCCACTTCTAGGTTATATTTTTCTGTTTGGTAGTTTTTTATTGGAATGCAGGTATTGTAAGTTACATTTTGTGTACTGAATGTTTTTATATTTTATTAGACATTCTAAAATTTTATTACAGGATGTAGCTAAATTATTTAAAAACTTTGGCCCTTCTCAGGTCCTGCTTTAGATTTTCACAAGCCTAGAGAATACATTTAACCTTGAGCTAATTTGCCTTATTATAAGGCAAAAGTCTTAGCAATCCTATAGCAGATGATGTTAGAGGAAGAAGTTTCCTCTGGCTGGTGGGAGCCTACAAGATGTTCCTGGCCCTATCTGAACTTGGGATTGTTTC
Source organism: Peromyscus eremicus (assembly GCF_949786415.1). NCBI lineage: Eukaryota > Metazoa > Chordata > Mammalia > Rodentia > Cricetidae > Peromyscus > Peromyscus eremicus. The sequence continues at coordinate 113,920,099 of NC_081419.1, read as the reverse complement.
ATTTACAGTGGGCAGGTTGTATGTTTCTGCATCTGTTCCCATCAGTTGCTGGATGACGTCCCTCTGATCTCTTTGATTAGGATTCTGCTAGGCCCTGGTCCAATTCCAGTCATTTCTCCCAGTATTCTGTCCACCCCTCAAGTTGATCCCTCCTGTTCCCAACCCCACCTGTCCCAAGTCCATCCACAAAATCTTTTATATTTCCCCTTCCCAGGGAGATCCTTGCGTCCCTCCTTAAGCCCTCCTTGTTACTTATCCTCTCTGGGTCTGTGGACCATAGCATAGCTATCTTTTACTTTACAGGTAATAAACACTTATAAGTGAGGACATACCATGTTTGTCTTTCTGAGTCTGGGTTACCTCACTCAGGATGATTTTTTTTTTCAAGTTCCATCCATTTGCCTGCAAATTTCATGATGCCATTGTTTTTAACAGCTGGGTAAATACTCCATTGTGTAAATGTACCACATTTTCATTATTGATTCTTTGGCTGAGTGTAGCTGGAGAACTTCTCTCCAGCTCCTGCCAAGTCCCGCCAGTCCTGGAGCCCATTTATAAAATAAACACACAGACTCTTATATTATTTAAACTGCTTGGCCATTAGCTCAGGCCTATCATTGTTTAGCTTTTACTCTTATATTTAGCCCATTTTTATTAATCTATACTTTGCCACGTGGCTCGTGGCTTATCGGCACCTTACAACTTCCTTTTCCTGGTAGCGGCTACAGGCAATCTCTCACTTCCCTTCCTGCTTCCTCAATTCTCCTCTCTGTTAGTCCCGCCTATACTTCCTGTATGGCTATTGGCCAATCAGTGTTTATTTATAGGAGCGATATCCACAGCAGCTGAGGGACATTTAGATTGTTTCCATTTTCTGGCTATTATGAATAAAGCTACTATGAACATAGTTGAGCAAGTGTTCTTGTGATAGAATGGAGCATCCTTTGGGTATATGCCCAGGAGTGGTATAGCTGGGTCTTGAGGTAGATTGATTCCCAATTTTCTGAGAATTTCCCAATTTTCTTTGTTGAATCTTTGTGTGTTTGGGTATCAGGGTGACTGTGGCCTTATAAAATGAATTTAGAAATGTTCCTTCTGTTTTTATTTTGTGGAATAATTGAGGAATATTGGTATTAGCTTTTCTTTGAAAGTCTGGTAGAATTCTGAGCTAAAACTATCTTTTTTTTTTTTGTTGTTGTTAGGAGAATTTTAATGAATCCCTCTCTTTCCTTAGGGATAATAGGTCTATTTAAATTGTGTATCTGATTTTGATTTAATTTTGGTAAGTGGTATCTGTAAGCATTGCAGCTTGGATGGAAAGGTGTCCTGGCAGCTAGAAGCCAAGGAATGCCACAAAGTCACACTATACAACAAATCTTACACAAGAGATTTATTGGGAAGGAAAAAAAAACCCAGGGTGGTGGCTGCCTCTGCTGGAGCAGGAAAACAGCAGCAAACTGAACAGGATAGAGGGCTTATATAGTGCTTCTTGGGAAGGGGGTGGAACTTTTCAGAGTGGAGCTTTCCAGAAGAGTGATTGGTGGGATTTCATGTCCAGAGATTGGGCGTTTTGCTCTGCAAGGTGGGTGCAGGGTCCAGCAGTTGGGGCAGTTAGAGTATTATGTGGGTGGAACCTGGCTTCTGGGAAGTCCTCAGGGAGAGGCCTGGCTGGAGGGGCTACAGTATCTATCCAGGAAACCGTCCCTTTCTTTTAGATTTTCCAATTTTATGGAGTACATGAAAGGTCTGATAAACTGATGGTGGTGCTGGTTACCACATGGAAAGGTCATGGTCACGACAGAACCCAGTGTTAGTTTTCAGAGCTTTATTAGGAGGGAAGTAGGGGGTGGAGAGGAGAGTTAGGTCTGTAGGAAAGCACTTGTGGAGGGCAGAGAGAGAAAGATGGTAGTGGTGAACAGAGCAGAGAAAGAGGATGGGGTCTGTGTCTGGCTTTTAAGGGCTCCCAGTACGGAGCTACCCCACACATTTGCTGATGCTGATCGTGTGACCACGCCTCGCACGCACGTAGTCATCAGCACATACTGGTGATGTAAGATGCAAGACCTTATGCTTAACTCCTGAACTGCGCATGTGCAGTCATGTAGCTGGAGTGAGGGCAGAATTCTAACAGTACAGGTTTTGAAATATGACCTAAATTCTCTGAATTTCCTCTGTATCTGTTGTTATATCTCCGTTTTCACATCTGATTTTGTTGATTTGGATATTCTCTCTCTGACTTTTACTTAGTTTCAAGGATTTGTCTACCTTGTTGATTTTCTCAAAGAACCAACTCCTTGTTTCATTGATTCTTTGTATTGTTCTCTTTGTTTCTATTTTATTAATTTCAGCCCTCAGATTGTTTTCTCCAGTCTACTCCTCTTGGGTTTGTTTACTTCTTTTGTTCAGGAGCTTTTAGGTATGCTGTTAAGTTGCAAGTATGATATCAATGCAGTTTCTTTATGAAGGCACTTAGTGCTATGAACTTTCCTATTAGTACCCCTTTCATTGTATCCCATGAGTTTGGGTATGCTATGCATTCATTTTTATTGAATTCTAGGAAGTCTTTAATTTCTTTATTTCTGCCTTGGCACAGTAGTCAGTCAGTAGGGAGTTGTTCATTTTTCATGAATTTGCAGGCTTTCTGTAGTTTCTGTTGTTGAAATCCAACTTTAATCCATGGTGGTCTGATAGGATGCTGGAGGTTATTTCAGTTTCTGTTGAGACTTTTTTTTTTTTTTTAAACCAAGTATGTGGTCAGTTTTGGAGAATGTTCTGGTGAGGTACTGAGAGGAAGGTGTCTTTTTTGGGGGGAGTGAAATGTTTTGTAGATTTGTTAGGTTTGATTTATGTATATTAGCTCCATTATTTCTCTGTTTAGTTTTTGGTCTGGATGACCTATCCATTGGCGATAATGGGTTATTGAAGTCTCCTACTATTAATGTGTGAGGTTCGATGTGTAATTTAAGCTTTAGTAATGTTTCTTTACAAATTTGGGTGTTCTTGCATTTGGGGCATTGTTGTTAATAATCCTGGTGATTTGTCCTTTGACGAGTATGGAATTTTCTTCTCTATCTCTTGTTTAATTTTAGTTTGAAGTCTATTTTGTTAGATATTAGACTAGCTACAACAGCTTGCTTCTTAGGTCCATTTACTTGGAACATCTTTTTCCAAACCTTTATTCTGAGATAATGTCTATCTTTGATGTTGAGGTGTGTTTCTTTTATGCAGCAGAACTGTCTCCAGTTCTGCCATTACTGCTATGCTAAACTGCTTCAGGTGTCCGGGACACCTTCAGGGCAGAGCTCTTGTCCTAAGTAGCTCTGAGGTGTCCGGGATACCTTGCTCTCTAGGGCTGAACTGTCTCCTTGCAGTTTCAGCCATCAATTGACTAACATTTTGGTGCCAAAACCCCGGACACCAAACCCAGAGTTTTTGCAGTTTACTAACATTTGGTGCCGAAACCCGGGACACCAAACCCAGAGCTTTTGCAGTTTACTTACACCTACTCTTGAGTTTTAATGTGGGAATGATTAGAAATGAAAAATTGAGGGTAGGAGACTAACAACCAGGCACATGTTCAAGGGGTCCATACTAGCTGGCTGGGATCTCTAAGTAGTTGGCTGTGGAAGAAGATAAAGTGATTTTTGCAGTTTGCTGCTTACAATTATGTTCACCTCATGAAATTACTTAAAAAAATAGGAAGCCGGGCGGTGGTGGCGCACGCCTTTAATCCCAGCACTCGGGAGGCAGAGCCAGGTGGATCTCTATGAGTTCGAGGCCAGCCTGGTCTACAAAGTGAGTTCCAGGAAAGGCGCAAAGCTACACAGAGAAACCCTGTCTCGAAAAACCAAAAAAAAAAAAAAAAAAAAAAAAAAAAAAAAAGGATTGTTAACTTGTATTGTCATGCTTTATAAAGTCTTTGGAAATTAGTCATTCATAAACCAGAAGTGGCCTGTTCCCTTTTTTATATTAAAATTGTAGTATAGGGCTGAAAACTCTCTTTTGGGACGTATTTCAGTATTTACTTACTAGAGTGAAAATGATTTTGAGCATTCTGTATGCCTTCTTGCTGCAGTGAACTTAGGATGTAAGCATGCCAGTGTGTTTGTATATATCTAGTTCTAGACAAGAATAACAAGTCTGAAGACATTCATTTAGATTCTTAACCTGATTGAACATATTGAATAAAATAAACTTTACAACCATGTGGATCAAAGAAAAATCTTATTTTTCATAGGAAGTTACTTTCACTTTTTATTGTGTTAATTTTTACCAATTTCTACATCAATTACTTCTAGTAAGGAAAGATTTAAAAGGAACTTTGAGCATGCAGTTACCTTATTTTGTGCCAACTCTAGAATTACTTGTATCTCTTAGACTTGACTTTAATTGTCATGTGATATACCTCTATAACTTATTGATTGTAGAAGATGACACTATGTATTTTTAAAAGAATAACTTTTTTGTTGTTAGCTTTTTAGTTGGAGAAGGAGCCTACAGATGGGCAGTGGATCATGGGATACCCTCTTGCCCTCCTAGCATCATGACCACAAGTGAGTAAAACCCTCATGAGTTAAGCTGTGTGATCAACAAGCCTAAAGTGTTATATTACTTCTGTTCTGATGCATAGGTAGAACACTTTCATGTTGAAATATTTATAGGTAAAAGATAGGTCAAGTTTACTGATTCCCACCCCCACCTCCCCATCACTTTTTTATTCTGGAGGTTTCCTCTTTGCTTTTTGTTTTGAGGCAGTCCTATTCTGTAACCCAGGTTGGCCTGGAACTTACTATATAACTCTGACTAGCCCTGAACTAGTAGAAGTCCTCATAAGTGCTAGGATTGCAGGTGTGAGTCGCTGTGCCAGGTTTGTAAAGTATTCCTGAAGTACCATTTTGAGGTTACTTAATGTAATTGTGAGTAGTATAACCATGGTGTTCTCTCTAGGGGACATTGGGAGGAAGGAAAGGGAGGATGTTTAACTCCCAAAGGTCGCCTGAAACTTACTGTGGAGCTCTTGTGGTTAGAATGAGAAGGACTCCCATAGGTGGATATATTTGAATGTTTGGACTAGGGGTTGCGGCCTTACTTTAGGAGGTCTGTCACTGGGAGTGGGTTTTGAGGTTTCAGAGTCCCGTGCCAGGCTCAGTTTTGTTCTCTCTTGGCCTCTGTTCTGCTGGCCAGATGTAAGTTCTCAGCTCCTACTCCAGCGCCATGCGTGCTTGCTGCCATAGTTTCCACCATGATGGCCATGGACCAGGAACCCTCGAAACTGTAGGCAAGCCCCCAATTAAATCTTTTCTTCTGAGCTGGGCATGGTGGCATACCTTTAGTCCCAGTGGAGGCAGAGGCAGGTGGATGGCTCTACATGAGTTCAAGGCCAACCTGGTCTATAGAGCAAGTTCCAGGACAGCCAGGGATACACAGAGAAATCCTGTCTCAAAAAACTGGGGGAAAAAAAAATCTGTAAGTTGCCTTGGTTATGGTGTCTCATAGCTGCAATAGAACAGCTATAGAACTAAATATAGAACTGGATATACAAACTGCAGTAGAGCTAAAGCAGTAGCCCATGCTAGCCCCAAACTTGATTCTTCTATCTCTACTGCCCAGTTGCTGAGATTATAGGCATGGGGCACTATGACTGAACCTGAGGAATCAGCAACAAACTTCTTAGGTCTAAAATGTATGAAAAAGACATGTGGGTTAAAACTGAGAAACATCATAAGTAAGACAAAGGGATACATAGTTTAATGTGAAGGAGTTTTGCTAAGTTCAGAACCACAGCATACAAGTAATACCCCAATAGAGAAATGGTCAAGTCATAGTAGGTAATAGGGAAATGGGAATTAAATGAGTACATGCTAAATTTATACTCTTAATTTATGGAAGAGTTAAAAAGATACTACAGTGCTCCTGGTGAGCCCATGAAATGAACAGAAGACACAGACAGATTTTGGAGGATGACTAAATCATGTATCTCAAAAGTCTTAAGCTCATTTTCTAGTAATCTGTCATTGGAGAGAGAGAGAAAGAGACAGAGACAGACAGACCAGGGTGGGTGAGAGATGGAGATGTATATGTGAATGTGTGTGTGTGTGTGTGTGTGTGTGTGTGTGTGTGTGTGTGTGTGTATACACATACTGATTTATGCAGATTGGTTACCAGTGAGCATTTAGACCATAAAAACAACTAGAGAAACATCCTATGTCCAATCCAGAGGAATTGGGGTAAAGTACTATATGTTCTTATAGTAAAGATGTTACAGAATAACTAGAAATCCTGTGAAAACTCATTTCTGATAGTAATTAAATCTTACGTTTTTGAAGGGAGTGAAAAATGGAGTTACAAATTAAAAAACAAAAAACATGTCATTCCTTTTAGCTTGGGATTTTCTTTAACATTTTTGATAGTGTGTGGGGGGGTCTCACTATGTAGCTCTGGCTGTCCTGGAACTGTAGGTCAGGTTGGCCTTGAACTCACAGAGATCCACCTGCTTTTGCCTCCCAGTGCTGGGATTAAAGGAGTGTGTCTCTATGCCCAGCATGTGCAAAAGGTTCTCAATTTTCATTCTCTAAAAACGATTTTACCTTTACTTTAAAAATATAATTTTAATTAGATTAAGACTTCTAGGTTTATATTTTAATGTGTTGTCTCATTTTTTATTTAAAAATATCCATATCATAAATTAGTATCTTAAACATTTTATTTCTTTTATTTGTTTATGTATTTACTTACTGTGTGCCTGTGACTGTATGTGTGTGTATGGGAACGTGCTTGCCACGGTCCATATGTGGAGTACAGAGGACAGCTTGGAGGAGGTGTCTCTCTGCTTCAACCTTGTGACTCCTGGCTCTCAAACTCAGGTGATCAGGGGGCCGCTGAGCACCTCCCCTGCTGTCTTAGCTGTCTGCAGTTAAGTACACGCGTATGTAGTGTTGTGCAGGTGCACTGTTCTCCACTGCCCTAACTGTTTGTGATCCCAAACAGAGTTTCTAAACTGTTTGCTTACTCCCCTCCTGTTAGTTGCCTGTGATCCTGCTTTTACTTCCTATCTTTATGACTTTGCCTCACTGTATATAATTGAAGTAAAATTGATCCTTTATGTCCCATCTCACTGAATATAATTCCTTCAGCCGGGCGGTGGCGGCACACGCCTTTAATCCCAGCACTTGGAGGCAGAGCCAGGCGGATCTCTGAGTTCGAGGCCAGCCTGGTCTGCACATCGGGATCAAGGACAGGCACCAAAACTACACAAAGAAACCCTGTCTCAAACAAACAAACAAACAAACAAACAAACAAACAAAAAGTTACATTGACTTGGGATTGAATTATTTCCTAAAGAAATTCAATTACTGTTTATTAACAGTTACCTATAACAATGTAATTTCTCTCTCTCTCTGCTTTTCAGAATAATTCTTTATATTTGTTTGTTCTTAGTGTAACCATGGTATGCCTAGGTGTGGTTTTCTCTGTGCATAGTCTGCTAGATCTTTGGATTAGTCTTACTTTCTTTTAAAAAGTTTATTCATGGTGGGCAATACTATTGGCATGTAGGTTTGTCACTGCTCTAGAGGCAGTGGGACCTGGGAGAATAAACCAGGCCGACTAAAGTCTCATGCAACTTTATTCAGAGCCTCAGTTTATGCTTAGAGGATTAAGAAAGGTCACGTGAGTAAAGTTCTCATGTGTTCAAGCTGTATACAATCACTAGGATAAACCACACATGACAAAAACATATTTTTCTAAGAGGCGTATAAAAGATAATTTGAGCATTTAATTGAATAGCAACAGCAAGCAATAATGAGCAATTTGAAGTAAACTCACTCCTATCTGCTACACCTGGGAGGAGCATGAAAACACATTCCAAGAACAATTCTATGTTTTGAAGAAACTGAGGTCACAAGACTCTTGTCTTGTTTTCTTGGAATATTCTCACAAGTACTCAGAATTCTCACTCGACTCCATTCCTGAACTTGTCTGACATAGGCTGGTTTAGTGTAATTGACTCCTTCATTACCAGGACATAGAAGCTGTGCTTTCTAAGTATATGGTTTTAATAAATACAGTGTGAATAATAATGATGTTGATGGTAATAATAACTATAATGTATCAGTTATTTGTTTCATTGCCTGACAAAATACCAGCCAAAGCACATTTTGGAGGGAAAGGTTTGTTTTGGCCTACTGTTCCATGGTTCATAGTATATCATGGCATAGAAGGTATGATAGCAGGAACAGGAGGTGTCTGGTCATATTGTCACCCAGGTTAGGAAGCAGAGATTAATGAATGCTTATGTTTAGGTTGCTTTTTCCTTATTCAGTCCATAATTTCAGTCCATGGAATGGTGCCGCCCAAATCTAAGCTGGATCTTTCTATTTCATTTAATCTAGTCTATGTGGCCCCTCACAGACATGCCCATAATGTTTTTTATAGTGATTCTAAGTCCCATCAAGTTGACTATTAATAAAGATTAATTACAAACAATAGCAATAATTGATATGATAGGAAGTATTGGCAAATACAGTAAATATATATTATTGAAGTGTATTATTTAAACATTTTTTTAAATTAAAATCACAACATATCTTTATATATTTATGCAGTAGTTTGTGATGCTTTGATTCTGTATGCATTGTGTGATGGTATGATCAGGCTAATTAGCTTATCTGTCGTGTGTGTGTGTGTGTGTGTGTGTGTGTGTGTGTGTGTGTGTGTATGGTGCTTGCAGTGGGTTTTCTAGCAATGTCTCAATTAGGATGCCACTGTTAGAGCTGAGCTTCAAGAACACTGGTGTCTTCAAATAGGTCTTTCGTGTTGACTTTTCATGATGCCACTCACTTCCTCCTACCTTCACCCCTAGCAGCCAGTAATATACTATCCATTAGTATAATTTTGTCGCCTTAAGAGTGCTACATAGTTCCACCAAGTAAAGCCACTTACTGCCAAGCCTGATGACCTGAGTTTGATTATATGGACTCACATGGGGGAAGGAGAGAATCAACTCCTGAAATTGGTTTTCTGACCTCAATATACACGTCATAACATGTACATACTATTGTGTATACATAATGTTATATGTAAATTAGCTTTTGCTAATTTTATGTGTTTTCTAGTGTTTGTTCCTCATTTCTTTTATTTATCAATTCCTTTAACCTTTATTTGGTTTTGTTTTCTTCAATAATGAAGTGATTTTTAATCTCATTTTCTAAACTAGAGATAGAGTTTTTGCTAATTTCTTTGTGGTTGTGGTTACAATGAAGATTAAATTTAATACTTCAAGATTATAGCTTAATTTGAATTTATGCTATCTTAATGGGATCATATTAATAAGAAGTTTTTTGTTATGCACCTCTGTCATCATTCCCTTTTAGTTATTAATGTCACAAAATTTCTTAATAGCCAGAGATAGTTTAGCAAATACAGTGGCTATCACCAAGACTGATAGCCTGACAACCCAAGTTCAGTCTCAGACACACATGTTGCAAAAGAATTGATTCCTGAAAGCTTTTCCATGTCTTAGTTCTAAAGTGATGTAGAAAATAAACAATTAGAAGCAAAAATTAGAATAGTAATAGTTTTTATAATTGTGCATTTACCTTATAATCAGCTCTTTATTGTTGGCTGTGTCTTTTATGTTGTTGCCTGGCATTCTTTTGTTTCTTTGCCTGAGGATTCCCTTTAGTTTTTCCTGTAGGGTATGTCTGGTGGTGATCAACTGTGTCTGTTTTCTTACTCTGAGACTATCTTAATCTAGTCCTCATATTTGAAACATAGCTAGTCAGATTTGGGATTCATTGTTAACACCCCTTCTCTTTCAGTGCTGTGAACATGTGAATCCAAAACTTGTAGCTTCAAAGGTTTGGATGAGAAATCTGCTTATAATCCTTTACTATCTTTAGTGTATTGACTTTTAAAATCTCTGTCTTTGATAATTAAAAAGAAAATAAAAACATAAATTGACATAATGTTTATATGTATTTATGATATAGAATTTTATGCATGTTTCCACTTTGTAAGGATGAAATTAGGGTAAGCAGTGTGCTGGTCTCTGAAGACCTTAATCTTGTCAGAGCCGCTGATCTCCCAATTACTGCGCTGTGTGTTTTCAGTTCTAAGCCATAGGTTCCTTATTGTGCCATAAAGTTTCCTGTCTTTTGATATCTACTCCTTATCTAAATTTTCTTCCTTCTTACATTTCTTAATCTTACTCTTCCTAGTCTGTACTGACCACTACTGTCTTTTATTGATGACTTGTTTAGCTTCCGCAAATGAACAAGAAAGAAAACATCTTGAATTTGTGTTTCTTTGCTTGCCTTATTTCATTAAACTGAATGTCTCCCATATCTACCCATGGTAATATTCCATTGTTTATATGTGCCACCTTTTTTTTTTAAACCTTTTATCCATTGATGAGTACCTTGGTGGATTTAATTTCTTGGGCTCTATGGCTGATGCTATAGTTAACACTGGAGTGCATTTATTTCTATGATAAAATGATTTCTTTCCTTTGTATATATACTGCGTTATAAATAGGTTTGTTAGATTACATGGTAGTTATATTTTTAGAAGGAACTTTTCATATTTTCCATAATGACTGTTAATTTATGTTCTTACTGATAAGTGTTGGAGTTCCTCTCTCTTCTTCCTATTGACACTTGTTATTTCTGTTTCTTTGATAATAGCCTTTCAGCTTGGATGAGGTGACAGCTCATTGTACTTCTGATTTACTTTATCCAAATGGTTAGTGATGCTATGTGTTGTTTCATATACTTGTGGGCCTTTTGTATGTTTTCTTTGAGAAATGCCTATTTAAGTAATTTGTCCATTTAAAAAACTGAGTCATCTGTTTTTTGCTGTTGGACTTTTGAATTTGTTGTATGCTTTAGATATTGACCTCTCACATTCTCCGTGTTGTCTACCCAGTTGATGGCTCCCTTCCCCGTAGATGCTTCTAAGTTTGAAGTTTGATATAATAAAACTTGTTTAATTCTCCTTTGTTGCCTATGCTTTTGTGGTCTTATCTTAAGGCTGGCTGATATCATTGCCTTCTGTGTGTGTGTGTGTGTTGCTGGGGATTGAATACTAGTGTCTTGAAGGTTTTCTATTGGTTTAATGCTAATGTAGCAGTTTGAGTTCTTGCATATAGAGCTGTGGTTTTTTGAGAACAGATTTTTTTTTCACACATAATATATTCTCATGATGGTTTCTCCTTTCTCTACTCTTAGTTCCTCCCTAGCTCCCCTCCCATCCAGCTCCATTCCCTTTCTGTCTGTCATTAGAAAACAAACAGGCTTCTAAGGGATAATAAAATAATAAAATAAAATATAGTATAATAAGATAAAACAACAGCTAACACATAAGAATTGGACAAAACAAACAATTAGAAGGAAAAGGGCCCAAGAAAATGTATGAGAAACAGATATAGATAGATATAGAGACCCACTCATTCCCATACTCAGGAATTCCATAAAAACACAATACTGGAAGCCATAATATATATGCAAAGGACCGTATTTGTCTTTCTGGGTCTGGGTTACCTCACTCAGTATAATTTTTCCAGTTCTACTATTTACATGTGAATTTCGTGCTGTGATGTATTTTGAATTGAGGTTTTTTTTTTTTTTTTTTTTTTTTTTTTTTCCGAGACAGGGTTTCTCTGTGTAGCTTTGTGCCTTTCCTGGAACTCTCTCTGTAGCCCAGGCTGGCTTTGAACTCATAGAGATCCGCCTGGCTCTGCCTCCCGAGTGCTGGGATTAAAGGTGTGCACCACCACCACCTAGCGAGTTTTGTTTTTTCATTCTCTGTATTTTTTGTACTTTTCCCCCAGCTTTATTCATTGGAGAATTGCAGTAGGTGTTCTTATTACCTTTTTTAAAAATTCAATTTCTGGGCTCTCTTATCTGCTTCTGTGTGTGTGTGTGTGTGTGTGTGTGTGTGTGTGTGTGTGTGTGTTTGCTAATTTTTTGTCACTAACATCTTATTCTGGTTAATATGGTTTTGTAATGTATTTTTCAAGTGAGGGTATATGATGCCTGAAGCTTTGTTTTTGCTGAAGATTGCTAGAACGGATAGCAAACTTATTCCTAGATATTTTACTTTAATGGTAATTGTAAATATAATTAACTTATTTATTTTTTACTTCACAGAAACAAACATTCTCTATAACTTACTTTAATAATTCTTTCATGGTATGAAATGCATAAGACAGTAGTTAACAAATAACATATAACAGATATATATGTGTGTGTGTGTGTGTGTGTGTGTGTGTGATTTAAAATTTTTTAAAAAATATTTTTGGTTGTGAGCCTAGCGTTTAACAGCTGAGCCACGTTCCTAGCCCAAAAATATGTTTTTCTATTGTCTATTTTAGAATAAGACTTACTTGATAAAACAGATAATTGATTAGTTCTTGAGACTTCACCTAGTTATTACAGAAAAGAAAGACTTATTACACTAACATTTTCTTTCACTTATAAATTTTATTATTCCCATATGGCTTTCAGAATTCTTCCTGTGCAGTATGTGGTCACTGGTAAGCTGGGCAACATAAAACACGTGTACATTTCACTTTATGGTCACTAACTCTTCAAAGATAATCAAACTAGGCCCTTTAAAGATACTAAACGTCTTAGGTCATGAAGATATTATAATGTCACAGTCAATTATGATAAAATCGAAAAGGTTAGATACTAGATGAGAGTGATGGTGGAGAGCTCTCAGTTGTTAAGAGCACCTGAAGCTCTTATGGGTGACTTTGGTTTTGTCCCAGGCTACCTTGGGACATAACTTTCTTTTTTAAAAGAGCAAGTTGTTTGTACACAACATACTTGCCGCTGTTACTTGTTTTTAATTTTTTTCTTTTCTTACATTTTAGTGTGTGTGTGTGTGTGTGTGTGTGTGTGTGTGTGTGTGTGTGTGTATGTGTATCTGTCCGTCCATCTCTCCGTCTCCTCCTGTGTACCTGTGGGTGTCTGCATGCATGCTTGCATGCATATCATTGTGTGAGTGCGTATCATGGTATGTATGTGGTGGTCAGAGGATCTGTCCTTCTACCATATGGGGCCTGGGGATGGGACTTAGGCCATCAGGCTTGGTGGCAAAAAGGCCTTTACTTGCTAAGACATCTTGCTGGCCCTGCTACTGTTCATTTTATATCCTGCCTTGCTCTAGATCTCATCATTTCTAATGGTTGGGTAGAATCTTAAGACCTTTCTGTATAAAGTCCTGTCATCTACGCTCTAGGTGATCTGAGTTCCTCCTTTTGAATTTGATACTTCTTATTCCTTTCTTGTTTAATTTCTTTGCCTGTAATAGTATTTTGATAAGACAGATGTAAGGAGATATGTATCATGTTCCAGATCTTGGAGAAAGTTGTTAGCTATGAACTTGCCACTCATTACAGCCCTTACTGGGTTGAGGCATGTTGATGCTATGTCTAATCTTGTCAGGGTTTTTATCATGAAGGGTTGCTGGATGTTACTGAATGCTTTCATTTATGTGAATTGAGATCATGGGTTTTTGTTCTTTGTTCTCTTCATGTGATATCATACCTATATTGTTATGTTTGGTTGTTCTTGCATCATTGGGATAAATCTTTCTTGACATTTTGGAACTGTGGCAGTTGGCATGCTACTGTTATGTTAGTAATTTTGGTGTCTGTTCATCAGGGATGTTGATGTGTAGGTTATTATTATTGTGTCTTTGATTTTTGTTTTAAGGTATGCTGGCCTAATAGAATGAGTTTGGTAGAGTTTCTTCTTTTTCAGTTTATATTTGGACTAGTTTGAGAAGAATTTAAACTCATTTCTCCTTGAAATATTTTGTAATTCATCAGTGAAACTCAAGTCATGGACCTTTCTTTGGTGGGAGACTCCTCCATATGTCCTATATGTTAAGGGACAAGCTCAATTCTCATGTATGCTGGACAAGTGCTTTAACACTGATCTACATACATCTTCAAACCATAGAGGGTACTCACCTACTGCCTCCATCTCATTGCTTGTTGTAGGCTGCTGTATATTTTTTCTGCTGTCTTGATCCAGTCTGGTGTATTGTGTATGCCCAGGGCTTATCTGTGTCATCAGATTTTCCAGTTTGCAGGCATATGATCATGGCAGTTTTTCTGGTTCTTTGCATTTTTGTGATACCACTTTGTAAGTCTCTCCTTTTTCACATCTAATTTAATTTTCTTCCTTTATTTAGCAAAAGGTTTGTTGATTTTATCTTTCAAAAAATCAGCTATCAATTTGATTATTAGTAATTTATTTCTAGTCTCTATTTCACTTACTTCTGCTCTGATAGTCATGATTTCCTGGGATTTGGTTGTTTTCCTAGACTGGCTCTTTGACATAGTAATTAACTACTTCCAGTTGCTTTCATTGTACTTCATTTGGTGAATAAACAGGCTTTGGCATGCAGTGTTTCCATCAACTTGAGAGACTTTACGGGTTCCTTTTTATTTCTTCAGTGACCTTTTTCCCCACTTTGAGACAGGATTTCTCTGTGTAGCCCTTGCTGTCTTAGAGCTCACTCTGTAGACCAGACTGGCCTCAAACTCGGAGACCATCTGCCTCTGCCCTCTGAGTGCTGGAATTAAAGGCGTGTGCCATCGCCACCTGGCTTTTCAGTGACCTATTGACTATTCCTGAGCATATTGTTTATTTTCATGTATTTGTTACTTTCTGTTTTTGCTTATTGATATCTAAATTTTGTTCTAGCATTTTATAGATTTGTGATAAGATTCTAGTTTTTAAAACCTTGAGACCTGTTTTCGTGCCTAATATATAGTCTAGGTTGGAGGAAGTTGCAGTGTTAATGGGTATGTGTATTCTGCATATGGTATATGAAGCTCCAGTTAATTTTTTTTTTCTTTTTTAGGATGTTTCATTCTATAGCCCAGATTGGCCTGGAGCCCATAACAGTTCTTTTTCTCAGCTTGTTGAGTGTTGTGATGATAAGTGTGAGCCCATACCAGGCTACTCAGTGATTTTTTTTTTTTTAAATTACCTTTCTGTCTGGATAGTCTGTGGCCAAACACCACAGAAGAAGAAACTTAAGGAGGAGGAATGGGTTCTGGTTACAGCTTTGAGTGGCACTGTCCACTGATCCACCGTCAAGAAGCAGAGAGACACAAAGATTGGGGCTCAGCTTGCTCTATTCTATTTAGTCAGTGCAGACCATGGAGTGGTCTACCAGCGTTCAGGGCTAGTCTTCCCTCCTCAGTTACACTTCTCCGAAAGTCTCCTCAGAGATATAGACAGGAGCTTTCCCTGGTGATCCTCTGTCCAGTCCAGCTGACAGTGTAGATTAAGCATCATGTACACTGAGGTCCCTTTTTTCTCCTCAGATCATACAGATAACATGAACTCTTCTCTACTTTCCTTCCTTTACCTCTAGAGACAAGGTTGACACTTGCAACCTTATTATAGTTTGTGGCAGCTTATTTTGCCTTTCCTGGGGGGTATCAACCTCTGGGAGTTCCTCCTTTTCTTGTAGCTCATCTCTAGTATACTGTGTAGTGCTCCGGTCCCAAATTTCATCTTTTATACCTATGCATTGAGATGGTCATGGGTCACCAGGTGCCCCTGGGCCTTGTCTACCTTCAGAACTCGGTTGTTTCTCTGACTTGATCTTTCCCTTTAAGTTTATAAACTTGTGCTTTTTGTTTTGTTTTCCAGTGTTGTCAGGGTATATTGGAAAGACTAAAATCAACAGTTCAACAGTCTTGAGTGCTTTCTCTCTGGGAAGACTATTCAGGATAATCTCACTTGCCTTCTTGCTCTACTAATTCTCAAGTGTTATTTTTGTTCTTCTCTTTACAGGATTCAGCTTAGCTGCATTTAAAAGGAACAAGAGGAAACTAGAACTGGCAGAAAAGGTGGAAACAGACTTCATTCAGCTAAAGAAAAGAAGACAATCAAGCGCAAAGGTCAGGAGGTGTCTGAAGTGTTGGCTGATGACCTGCCTTTAGAACAGTACAGTCCATTGGAACTAGAACATATGCCATACATGGATTTGAAAGCAGGGTGAAGCTGGTGGGACTCAGTAAGGAAATGTACCTACCTCCAAGCCTGATACCCCAGCTCCTTCCTTAGAACCCACATGGTAGAAGGAGAGAACTGACTCCTGTAAGCTGTCATTTGACATTCACACGTATGTCATGACATTCACTTGAGCATGCACACACATGCATGCATAATATATGTATAAAAATGTAATTTAAAAAGTAAAATTTAGGTTGGGTAGGGTGGCACACATCTTTAATCCCAGCACTCAGGAGGCAGAGGCAGGTGGATATCTGAGGTCAGGGCCAGCCTGGACTATAGAGCGAGTTCCAAGACAGCCATAGCTACTCAAAGAAAGCCTGTCTTGGAAAAACAAACAAACAAACAAACAAACAACAAAACAAAACAAAAGTAAAATTTGATTGTGAAAAGAAACAAATGAAATTAATTTTAAAATGTAAACAAAACAAAATTAATTTTAATAATGTATATTTTCTTATCCAGTTGAAATATCTTTTGGAAATATCTCTTGAAATATAATCAGTGCAAAAATTAATAATGAGCTATTTTAAAGTTTTGTTGAGGGATGGCAAGATGGTTCAGTGTGTAAAGGCACTTGCTGCCAAGGATGATGACCTGAGTTTGATCCCCAGCACTCTCATTGTAGACTTCTGGGAGTTTTCCTTTGACCTCCACATGTATGCTGTGACATGTGTATCCAAACACATAGCTACAAACAAACAAACAAACAAACAAACAAACAAACAAATATATAAATGAATGCATGTAATAAAATTAGCTGTTGAAAAAGTAAATTTACATATTTAGTTATTAGAATCATAGTTTGCAATGGCTGAAAATGTTTTAAAATAAAACTGAATTCAAATTGAAGAAAATAAGAAATTCAGCTCCTCATTTGTCCATTCTTTACTTCACTTGCTCAGTGGCCACAAGAATGCCTCATGACTATTATATTGTTTCTGTTCTTCTGTACTTGCTTTGGAGAGTAGAGTGAAGTTGGAAGCTACAGCATTCTTCTTCAGCCTGTGGCTTTAGGGTTCACTAGCACACAGCTCATGGTTGGTGTGTCAGGTCACATATGCCTTTGATCTACCTTGTCTGCAGCATGTAGTTATATGCTCTTTAATATGCTTTATGATCTGGTTCATGCTGTCTATCAACGTTTTGTATGGTGGCAGTAAAGTAAAAAATAAACCATCTTTCATAATAATAGGTATTTTCTCAGTACGTTCCTTCACAGGATAAGTTATCAAATAATTTGGTCCAATTCTGCTTGTATGTCTCACAATAATAGGTTTTAGGAACCAAATGAATAAATTAATAAGTAGATTTTTGATGGAAGCTGGTGTAGTCTGGTTCTCCTATTTTGTGTTTCTGTGTCCTTTGTGATACCTGGGTAAACAAATTTATTACTTTTTGCCTTTTGAAAAAAATTTTGCTTATCTGGCTTGCCTGTCTGTAAGCTGAGTGAGGTTGATTATAGATAGGTCACAGGTCATAGAGTATGACTTTGTTTCAAAAACAAAATGCATATAGTAGATAGTTTCATCCATTTTCATAACTGTATGTACTCTTGCAGCCCAAGTCATATCAAGACACAGAACATTTCAGGTTTTGTTGTCCACCAGTTAACCCCTAACCTGGAGAGTAGCCATTATTCCATTATAACCCACCATAGATGTTTCATGTTGCTGTTGTATGGAATGTGTTTTCTTCTGTTTACCTTCTTTCACAGAATTTTTTAGATATCCTGTTATTGATTCCTTAAAACAAGTAGGTAAAAATTAAAAACAACACTAAGTAGTATTTCTTAATGTACATAGACTATACTTTCCTTATACAGTTCTCCTGTTGGAGATTGGCTGTTTCTGGAAGTTTACTGTTAGGAATAATGCTGCTGTGAAATGTTTACAGTTCTTTTTTTTGGTTATTAGTTTAGAATTTTGTGCATAGAAATATCATTGTGTTTTATAGAGGCTGTTTTTAGCTGGTCATTACCAATTTAGATCACTCATTTTTTTCATTAAGAAAATGATTATGTGCCAGCTAATAAGAAAACAGTGGTGAAACTGTGGTCGAGATGTAAAATAAATGAAAAAAACAAAACAAAACAGAAAACAGTAGTGAACAAAATGTTCTAGTGAGACTTATGCTTTAGTGAACAGAGACATATATGTGTGTGTGTGTGTGTGTGTGTGTGTTTATTATTTTTTAACTAATTTATTTATTTTACATCCCGACTGCAGTTTCCCTTCCTTTTATCCTCCCATTCCTTCCCCCTCTCCCCTCCACCTCCCCCACAACCCACTCCTCTGTTCTGTTTAGAAAGGGGCAGGCCTTCCATTGGTATCATCAGCAAAGCATGTTGTATCAAGTGCCATAAGACTGAGCACCTCCCCTTGTATTTAGACTAGGCAAGGCAATCCAGTATGAGGAATAGGTTCCCAATAGGAATAGCCCCTGCTCCCATTGTTAGGAGCCTCACAAGTAGACAAGCTACACAACTGTCATATATATGTCAGAGGGCTTAGGTAGGTCCCGTGCAGGCTGTCTGGTGTGTTGGTTCAGACTCTGAGTTTCTGTGAGCCAGGTTAGTTGTTTATACAGGTTTTCTTGTGATGTCCTTGACTCCTCTGGCTCATATAATCCTTCGTTTCTCTCTTCCCCAGGATTCCTTGAACTTATCCTAATGTTTGGCTGTGGGTCTCTGTATCTGTTTCTTTCAGTTATTGGATGAAGGCTTCTGCTAACAATTGGGATAGTCACCAATCTGATCAAGGGGATTGGCCAGTTCAGGCTATGTATCCACTATTGCTAGGAGTCTTAGCTGGGGTCATCCTTGTAGATTTGTGGGAGTTTCCATTGTACCAGGTTTCTACCTGACCCCCAAATGACCCCCCACCTTTCCAGTCATCTCTTCAATACTTTTGCCCTCCACTCATCCCCCAACCCAATCCCTCAAGTTCCCATGCCCACCTCAACCCCAATCCACCCAGGAGATCTCTTCTATTTCCACTTTCCAGGGAGATCTATGCATTCCCCTCTTGGGCCCTCCTTGTTACCTAGCCTCTCTGGGGCTGTGGATTGTGGGTTGGTTATCCTTTACTTTACTCCTAATATACACTTATGAGTATGAGTATGTACCATGTTTGTCTTTCTGGATTACCTCACTCAGAATGATTTTTCCTAGTTCCATCCATTTGCCTGCATGATGGTCATTTTTTTAACAGCTGAGTAATACTCCGTTGTGTAAATGTACCACATTTTCCTTATCCATTCTTAGATTGAGGGACATCTAGGTTGTTTCCAGGTTCTGGCTATTACAAATAAAGCTGCTATGAACATAGTTGAGCAAGTGTCTCTGGGGTAGGATGAAGCATCCTGTGGGTATACGCCCAAGATTGGTGTAGCTGGGTCTTGAGGTAGATTGATTCCAAGTTTTCTGAGAAACTGCCATATTGATTTCCAAAGTGGCTGTACAGGTTTGCACTCCCACCAATAGTGGAGAAGTGTTCCCCCTGCTCCACATTCTCTCCAGCATGAGCTGTCACTGTGTTTTTGCTCTTAGCCATTCTGACAGGTGTAAGATGGAATCTGATAGTCATTTTGATTTACATTTCCCTGATGGCTAAGGATGATGACCAATTCTTTAAGTGTATATATAATGTATACTTGCTATAGTGTACTTTGGTGTCACACACACACACACACACACACACACACACACACACACACACACGGTTGCTAGCCTGGGGCACTACTGGGAAGGTCATAAAACCATTAAGAGATAGGAAGAAAACACTAGGAGGAAACTAGGTCCCTGAAGAATACACTTGAAGAGGATATGGAGACCCTAGCCCATTCTCTCCATTTTTGCTGCTTGGCTGCCACTGGGTAAGCAAGTTTGCGTTACCATGACCACAGCCATAATGTACTGCCTCATCAAAGGCATGACAGCAAAAGCCCAAATGGCCACATGAAAACTCTGAAACCCAAAATGAAACTCTCCTCCTTGTAAGCAAATTGTTTTGGGTATTTTGCTGGTGATGAAAAACTCAACAACAATACCTTAATATTTTAATCTTTGTTTTTCATAGTGCTGAGAATTGAACCCAGGGTCTTCTACATTTTAGGTAAATGCTCTACCCCTGATATACATGCATAGTCCTGATCTTTTGATAGAACCAGAAACTTTTCTTTGAATGTAGGTCTGTAGACAATTTCTATACTGTTTTTCATAATAAACAGAATGAAATGCCCTATGATTTTGAGTTTCACATAATGTAAAAGAGAACGATAGATAAAGATACTAACAAAACACTCTGAACAAAGTATGCATAGATTTTTATGGCTTTCATCAATCTTTCTAGCTCACTTACCCATAACTATAAAAAAAAACAATTTTTTAAAAGCCAATTCTGTTTTTTCAATTTAATTTTCTAATAGAGCACTCAATATTCAAACAATCTTTAGTTTTCAAATAGACAGCTCTCCTTTTAAACTCATTATTCTTGTTTTACATGAAACAACAGATTGCATAATTTTAATAATACAAAGCAATGTGCACATGAGGATACTGATGCATTCAGCTGAAAGGAACACAGGAGCACAGCACACTAACAGGTAGCTCTTGAAATAAAGCTGAAACTCTTTTCCACATGCATTCCATCCTCAAGAAGTTAATATTTCTGTGATAGGTAGAAATATTAACTGTAAAGTTGGTTATATAAGCAACTAAATGTTCATGGACAGGAGTTTTGTTTATGGGCAAGGTGGGAGGGTGATAGCTATGATGAAATTGTTGACATCAAAAGGAATATATATATCCATATTGATGCATCCCTGAAGAGTGAGACTATGTGAGAGATTTATACATGAATCTCAAGCCAGTTCAAGATGTAGAAACTGGAAGAACAAGGAACCACCTGAAGAAAAAAGAGGAGACACTGGTGAGGCAAAGGTGCCAGTACACATGTGCATGAATGTATATGTGCATGCATGAGAGAGAGAGAGAGAGAGAGAGAGAGAGAGAGAGAGAGAGAGAGAGAGAGAGGGAGGGAGGGAGGGAGGGAGGGAGGGAGGGGAGGGGGAGGGGGAGAGAGAGTGCCTGAGCGAGCATGCTAAGGAAGAAACATTATTTCAAAGAAAGTTTTTGCTGGGTTACATACTCCTGAGGAGTGGCTGTTGGGTCTGGCATCTGGAGACTGTTCTGGATGGGACCATATTTATGATGTAATGGATGAGAGATGGGCATGGCATGGGTTGGTCAGGGAGAAGAAGGGTCAGTGTAGTTCTTGAGAAGTTTTGTCACGGAGGTGAGAGAGAACATGAGTAAGAGTTGATACAATGCTCATTAATGTCTGTGAATCAACTGAGTTTTGTGAACTTAGTTTCTAGCTATAGGGTTTCTAGATTTTAAGGTGTAATACTTTAAAGTGAGAAATACAGGTTTTTAGGATCTTAGTGATTGGTATTTTTGTTTTTTCATCATTGCTTATTTTTTTGTGACCTACATAGTAGAGACAGGGAAAGATTACTATTTAACTGCTGTATTGTATTTATGTTGTTGTATTATGGTTTAATATAAAAATAGTAGTGAATACTTGGCCCTGTTGTCTCTAGGTAGACCTCTTGGTTTTTCTTCAATCTCTACTGTACATAGATACTCCATACTTGTTGTATTCTGAGACAAAAGGCAAAAAATAATGAGTCAGTACTAATCTTTATCATATCTGGGGGAAGAAACAATCCTCTTGGAATGACATGACCACCTCATTGGTCTGTTGCTGCACTTGACTCATGTCACAGGAAGACTGGGTTATTCATGGCTGAGAAGACCATTACATTTAGAAAACAGACATGGCATACACCATTGTCTAGATTTCATAAATATCAATTTGAAACAGCTAGTCCTGGATATGATTGGAAGGGACTCTTATTCTTAGAGTATTAAAAGAAATTGGGGTATTGTTTGATCTCAACATTTTTGATGTTTCAAATCCCCCTTTTTCCTTTTCATTCTTCACAAGCATATTGCCTAAATAGTTTCCATCTCCTTTTCTTTAATAACAGATTTTGCAGTTGAATGTGTATACTTATCCCTTGCCTCATCGCACCACGTGCATAAAGTAATCTAAGCTTTTGGTTAATTCTGTTGGTTTTTAGGTAAAGCAGCTCTTACGTAGGACAGTGTAGCAAATGCTTGTCAGATCTTGTCCATTGTGCAAGTATGTTTTAGTCTTCAGTTTCTAACAAACAAATTTAGAAAAATAAGCACTGCTTTTTGTGCTTTCATACCACGTCGTGTGTTCAAAACCACTCTAAAGAGATGCTACAACTTTTAATTTTGGCTCTTTAGCCACCACACAGGGACATTAAATTGGCCACATGTTTCAGAAAGGAAATGTTGGGACTTGCTTTGTGTGCTTCATATAAATATATTCTATTCTTTTGAAGTATATTGTGGGTAATGTTTTCCCCCTTTCCCCTCCATCTTGAAGTTATTATGTAAGCGCTTAACTGCATCATACTAAATCACTGTATTTTTTTGGGTGAGAGGTAGGTTAAGATCAAAGAAAATGAGCCCCCAAAACAACATATTTTCTTCAGATTGTTCCCTTTGTACACGTCTGTGCATTTTGTGTGCAAGGAGCATTGTCATTATTCTCTTGAAATTTACCTTGCTTCATCTGATGCTTGTTTTCAAGAAGACAATTAACATGTGGGTATCTGAGTTAATAGAAGTGTGGGCTTCTATCACTTGTAGAAAGAGATGGACATTACATATTAGCTATGTAAAACAGACAATTCCTCAACAAGTGAAGTGATCACCTCCCTTTGAAACCATTGCCTTGAGCGGCAGGTAGTATGTTAAAAATTGCAACAACCCTGTCTAAGAATATCTTTATTCCTTGATTAGCCTACTCTACAGATTTTCCAGTAGGCAGGTCAGTCTTTAATCTGTTGCCCTATCATGTGTTTATTTACATGGGGTTTGGACCTGATGATGAGCATTTCTAATTTTAACTTCATGGTGATTCATTTATGTTTATTACATTTATGCATTCATTTTGTGTGCATGTGCATGGGCATATGTATGTCATGGCATGCTTGTGGAGGTCAGAGCACAACTTGCGGTTTTTTCCATTCTCTCCTTCCACCATGTGGGCCCTGGGGTTAGAACTCAGGTAGTCAGGCTTAGTGGTAAGCACCTTTACCCAACTGAGCCATCCTGACTTCTTAGTTATAGTTTGTGGTATTTTATGGTAATTCATCCATATTTAAGTCCTATACCTTTAACTGTAGATGGTGGGCTAGCTTTTTCTGTAATAGCTTTTACTCATTTTAGGAAAAGCTTATAAGCATGTGTATTCAGTTGTTATGGAGATTGGGCTTCTTACTAGAGCTAAGTCTTAAAACTGTAGTTATCTAAATGTTAAATTTATATAGACTTGAAAATTATAGATAAGTCAAATCTGATGCAAAAGGCAATGTTAATAAATTTAACTGTTATTTGAAATGAAAATAACCAATGGTATTCTTGAAAACTTACTAGAAGTTAACGTCAGATATTGTCAGCCTGGTAAATCTCTTCTCATTTTATTATGAGGAACCAAGAATTTTGTATATACTGTTAATTAGCCCAGAAACTTTGGCTAAATGTGGAACCCCTTTTAACATTTGGCATGTTGAAACATGTGGTTACTATGGTAAAGATAATTCTGTTGAGTTTTTGTAGGTAAGTTTGTCCAGATCCCCCTGTTTTTCTCATGAAGGGATTTTTTTTTTTTTATTCTAGTGGATCTTAAATCTGACTGACATTAGATACAGCTGAGAGTCTAAACACTGTAGATTCTTACAGGCTCTACTACTTTTGGATAAGCTAATGGGCCAACACTTGAGATCATTGCTTCTGTTTTTTTTTTTTTTTTAAGTGTTTAAGATAGCATGTAAAGTGATGGGTTTTATTATTATGGCATATTCATATGTATATAACCATTAAAACATTTATTGATTCTCCGTGTGTGGGTAGGATGGGGTGCACATACATGGTGCCTATATTTGTGGAGGTTGGAGAACCACTTGTGCAATTCGGTTCTCCTTCTAGCATGTGGATTCTGGTGATCAAATTTTAGGATGTCTGGCTTAGTTGTAAGTATCTTTACCTGCTGGCCACCTCAAAGGCCCCATAGTGTCATTTTACTCAGTTCTTAGTCAGTTCTTACTTCTAGTCCCCTCCATCCTCTCATGCTGGCCTCAGTGTCTTCCCCTAGTCCCTCCTACTTCGATGTCACATGCACCCCATTGTTCTCTGTTTAACCCCCTCCTGAGATCTTTTTTCCCTTCTCCTGGTCTCCTTTCTGTTTTCATGACACCCCCCCCCCCATATAAATTTAAACCTAGAGTTCCCAGCTGAAAGAAAACACACCATATTTGTTTTTTTCTGAGTCTGACCTACGTAGTTGAACATAATCTTTATTTGTGTTCATTTTCCAATAAATTTCTTTTTCTTTCCTGCTTAATAAAATTTTGTGTGGGGTTGTAGGTGATAGCTTAGGTGGTAAAGTGCTTGTCATTCAAGTTTGAGGACCTGAATTTGATCCTGAGAACTCATATAAAAAGTGGGGGTTTTGTGGTCTAGCATTTGCAGTCTCAGTGCTGGGAAGCAGAGACAGGCAGGTCTTTCGAACTTTTTGATCAGTGTACTCAGCATGCTCTAAGCCAATCTAAAAAAAAATCCAAAGCTAGACAGCACTGGAGATCACTGTCTGGCCTCCATCCATGTTTGCATCCATGTAAGCACACACAGTCCACTGTAAATATGTAACATAATTTCTTTATTCATTTGTTGATTGACATCTAATCTAGACTTTATTCCATTTTTTCCTTTTCCCCTCCCTCCCTCCCTGAGAGAGTCTCTAGCCCAGGCTGTCCTGAAATTTACCATGTCAATCAGGCTCACCTTAAATTCAAGAATCCATGAATCATCCTGCCTCAATCTCCTAAGTGAAGTATTACAGGTCTGATCCGCCATGCTCAGTACTGGTTTCATTTTTTAGCTTTTCTAAGTAGTACAGCAACAATCATGGATGTACAAGTATTTCTGTCTGGTTAACTTAGTGTTCTTTGCATGTATACCCAGGAGGTTCTAGCTGGCTTATTTTGGTAGCTCCATTTTTAGCTTTTTTAGGAACTTCTATTCTGACATTCTTAGTGGCTGCATTAGTTTATGTTCTCAGTAGTAGGGAATATAGGTTCCTTTGCTCTCATCCTCACTAGCATTTGTTGTTTGTCATTTTTTGGTAATGGTTCTGATTAGGATGAAATACAATCTTAAAGCAGCTGTAATTCACATTTCCCTGTTGGCCAAGAATGTTGAACACTTTTCCAGACGTTTATTGGCCATTTGAACTTCTTTTGAGAACTCTCCATTTCATTGAAGGCCATTTATTGATAGGGTGATCTGGGTGTTTATAGATTCTAGATATTAATCTCCTGTCTGTTAATGTGATTGGCAAAGATAGTTCTAGGCTGTCTTCACTGTGGTGATTGCTTACTGTGCAGAAACTTAAAACATTATTTCCTTTGAGACTTTCAGCAAACCCTTGTATATGGCTATGCCTCAATGTTTTCTTCTAGAAGTTTTAAGTCTTACATTTGGGTCTTTGGTTTATTTTAAATTGCTTTTTTTTTTTGGTGCCAGTTAGAAATGCACATCTCGTTTTGTTTTTCTTTTCTTTCTTTCTTTTTTTTTTCTTCTCGAGACAGGGTTTCTCTGTGTAGGTTTTGAGGAACTCACTTTGTAGACCAGGCTGGCCTC
This sequence comes from Peromyscus eremicus, assembly GCF_949786415.1. NCBI lineage: Eukaryota > Metazoa > Chordata > Mammalia > Rodentia > Cricetidae > Peromyscus > Peromyscus eremicus. Next base: position 113,894,254 of record NC_081419.1, on the reverse strand, counting down.
TAACTCACAGAGATTTACCTCCTCTATCTCTCAAGTGCTGGGATTAAAGGCCTGTGCCACCACCACCCAGCCCCTAGTTCTGTCTTTATAATGGGAGAGGATGTTACATTTATTTATTTACTTGTATGTGGGGTGATGGTGGCACATGTACCATTATGTGTTTTTAGAGATCAGAGAACAACTTGAAGGACTTATTATTTCCTTCACCTTTTAAAGGTTATTTATGACTCATATTTTATTGCATTTTCAAAAAAACTTTTTTTGAAGTAAAAATAAGATGTTGAATTTTATTAAAGATTAAGATAACTTTTTGACAAAAGACATATGAAATTGGTAGAAATTACTATGAAATGTGATGAAGGGGCTGAATCCCTAGTGCCCTCAGTTATTCACTTCCAAGTTCAGATAGCTGAGCTCTGTGTCCCATCAGACTTCCCATTGTTCTTGGGAGACAGCTGTAAGCTGAGACAATACTTGGTTTTGTGTGCTAAGTCTTGGGAGAGGTGAATTCAGGAATAAGGGCCAGGGAACCTGTTTTATTCACTGGCCACAAAGCTGTTGAGGCAAGCTGTGGTGCCTTGCTACAAAAGAAAGACACCTTGGAATGCATTGCTGAGGTTTACAACAGACCCCCTAACTAACACAGCCTTTAGCCTGCAGACAGTGTTAGTCTGAACAGGACTCACTCAGTTTAGAAACACCAAACCGTGAAGAATCTAAATAACATGACTCACTCACTCCCCCACAATGGGCAGATTTCAAGAATAGAGGAGCCACCCCACATCTGACAGAGGGCTGACCTCCAAAATATATAAAGAACTCAAGAAACTAGACATCAAAATACCAAATAATCCAGTTAAAAGATGGGATACAGAATTAAACAGAGAATTCTCAACAGAAGAATCTCAAATGGCTGAACTACACTTAAAGGATTGTTTAACATTCTTAGTCATCAGGGAAATGCAAATCAAAATGACTCAGATACCACCTTACATCTATTAGAATGGCTAAGATCAAAAACACTGATGATAGCTTATGTGGATGTAAGGGGAACATCTTCCACTGCTGGTGGGAGTGCAAACTTACACAGCCACTTTGGAAATCAATATGGCAGTTTCTCAGAAAACTTGGAATCAATCTACCTCAAGACCCAGCTACATCAATCTTGGGCGTATACCCACAGGATGCTTCATCCTACCCCAGAGACACTTGCTCAACTATGTTCATAGCAGCTTTATTTGTAATAGCCAGAACCTGGAAACAACCTAGATGTCCCTCAATCTAAGAATGGATAAGGAAAATGTGGTACATATACACAATGGAGTATTACTCAGCTGTTAAAAACAATGACCATCATGCAGGCAAATGGTTGGAACTAGGAAAAATCATTCTGAGTGAGGTAATCCAGAAAGACAAACATGGTATATACCCATACTCATAAGTGTATATTAGGAGTAAAGTAAAGGATAACCAACCTACAATCCACAGCCCCAGAGAGGCTAGGTAACAAGGAGGGCCCAAGAGGGGAATGCATAGATCTCCCTGGAAAGTGGAAATAGAAGAGATCTCCTGGGTGGATTGGGGGGTAAGTGGACATGGGAACTTGAGGGATTGGGTTGGGGGATGAGTGGAGGGCAAAAGTACTGAAAAGGATGACTGGAAGGGTAGGGAGTCATTTTGGGGTCAGGTAGAAACCTGGTACAATGGAAACTCCCACGAATCTACAAGGATGACCCCAGCTAAGACTGTTAGCAATAGTGGATACATAGCCTGAACTGGCTAATCCCTTTGATCAGATTGGTGACTGCTCTAATTGTCAATAGAGAGCCTTTTAAAAAAACTTGTACTGAATTTTCGTGGATTTCACATCATGCATTCCGATCCAATCCATCTCCCTGTCCTCCCCCCCAATCTACCCTCTGCCCTTGCAACCTCCCCCCAAAACAGAATACAATTTAAAAGAACAACCAACCACACCAAACAAAAATAAACAAACCAAAAAAGGGAAGAATCATATCTTGGAAGTTGTAGTGTGGCCCATTGAGTCATAGTTCACACTTTGTTTAGTTCATTTGTCTTCACTTGCAAGTGTTCATTGCCTTGAGTCATTGGTCTGGTTCGAAGCCTTTGGCCTTTGCTACACCATCGATAATGGGGCTCCTCTTGGGTATTTTGTTGTTGTCCTATGTTGTGGAGATCCTGCTGCTTTGGTTCTGTAGGTTCATTGCCTTCTCATGTTCCAATAGTTACAGATGAGGTAGATGTTGGGGTGGGCCAACTAATAGCCCTGGTTCTGGGCCTGGGTAATAGCTGGGTTTGTCAGCCCACTAGCTTTCCCTCGTAGTCACTACCTGGATGAGCTCTCCAGCACTGCCTCTGCCAGCTCACCCATCGCAGCCTGCAGCAAAGAGTGTGGGCCAGCTCTCCTCAGCCTCTTGTGTCTTGCTTACCCACATTCACAACAACAGGGCCAGCTTCACTGTCTTGCCCAGGCAAGGTGCAGGGCCCTCTCTCCCATTGCTGGATGGGGGATGGGGGTTGGGGTCAGCTCTCTTGATCTCATACCCTCAGGGCTGGCTCACCTGTGCCTGACCTCAGAGTCAGTTCTTGTGTGTTGCCCAGGTCGGGTACAGGGCCCACTGCCTCATGCTGCAGCTGGTGAGGTGGTGAGGCACAGGGCTAGTAACCCCACTCTTGTAGTCCTGGGGCCAGATTTCTCACCAGGGAGGGGGACGGCGACATGCCATCTTTTGTGTGTGTGTGTGTGTGTGTGTGTGTGTGTGTGTGTGTGTGTGTGTGTACGTACAGCTCTCCTGCTGCAGTAATCAGTGAGGGGCAGGACCAGCTATTCCAAGGCCAGTGAAGGCTATCGCCAGCTCAATATAGTCCTCAGATTTCAGCATACATGATTCCTACTCCCCAAGCTGCAACCTCGATTGAAGAAGATGACCTTCCCCAGTAGAGGAGGACTGGTCAGTGGTATACCAGTGCTGCTCTCTCCTGCTAGAGTATCCAGACAAGCTCTCAAGATCAGGTAGCTTGATGACTTTAGAATTTTCTTTCTGCTTTAGGTTTATTGGCTGTTTGGGGACTTTCATATTTGAATTTTAGATTTTTAAAATTCCTGTGAATGTAATTAAAATTTTAGTAAGGATTGTGTTGAATCTTTAGGTTGTTTGTTATATTGATTTTTACCAATCCATGAACATGGATGGTCTGGTCTTGTCACTTTCTATTGTGCCTTTCAGTTTCTTTCTTCAGTGTCTTAACATTTTTTATTGTAAAGATCTTTAACTTCCCTGGTTAGGTTTATTCACAGGTATTTTGTCTTTTTATTCTGAAGCTATTGTGAATAGGATTTCCTGCCCTGGTTTTTTTCTTAGGAAGTTTGTAACTAGTTTGTAGAAAGGCTCCTGATTTTTGTATATTGACCTTGTAGCTTGCTACACTGTGGAAAGTTTTAAAAGCAAAACAAAACAAGGAAAAAAAAAACAATTCCGAGAGATTTTTGGAAGGCCCTTTGGGAATTTTAAAATATAGGATACTTTGACTTCTTTCCTGTTGGTATTCCTGTTGTTTCTTTCTCTTGTAAGATTTTCCTGTATTGAGTAAGAGCTGTGAGAAAGGATAGCCTTTATTCTTGGTTTTAGAGGGAGTGCTTCAGTTTCTTCCTTTAACATAATACAGGTTTGTTCTAGAGAAGTGTTTCTTTAGCCCTAGTTTCTTTGAGGATTCTGATTCTGTTGCCACCTCCCTCCTCTTCCCACTCACTCCTAACACTTCCTCTCTCATCTCCTCTCCCCCTGTCCTTTTCCTCTTTCTTCCTCTTTTTCCTTTTTAAATAACCCACTAGTTAGGGTTGCCCATGAATATGGGGGTTGTTATAAATGATTCTGTAATTAGGGTTGCTTATAGGAATATGAGTGAGGCTATTTAGTGGCACATGGGGAACTACCAGTGACTACACCACTGAAGAAAGTGATTCTCCCTCCTCCAGGGACCACTAGCTACCATTATTTCCTTAGGGAAGAGTATGGGCCTCAGGAGTCCCTCCCCAGTATGCAAGTAGATTTTATGCAGGCAGCTACAGTGCTGGCTTCATGAGTACAGTTCCCAATTTAAGAAGGTGTCAGATTCTGTTTTGGTGTCAGTTGAGATGATTGTGTGTTTTCTGCCCAAGTTTATTTTATTTTATTTATATCCAAATTTATGGATTTGGGTATATTATAACAACCTTACTTCCTTATAGTGAAACAGTTTGTTTTTGAAATTGATAGTCCTAATATTCAGTATTAACCTATTTACAGATGTTATATTTTATTGGTGAAATGTTCTTTTGTTAATATGTAGTGGCCTTTTAAAAAAAAGATTTATTTATGGGTGTGAGTATTTCGTCTGCATGTTTATCTGTGTACCATTTGTATGCCTGGTGCTTGAGGAGACCAGAAGAGACTGTTAAGTCCCCTGGGACTGGAATTATAGCTGTTATAAGCCACCATGCATGTTCTGGGAAAGTGAGCCTGCACCCCTGGAAGAGTAGTCCTTTCCTGATTAGGACTGCCCTCCATATGCTATGGTGTCCCTTCAAGAATCTTCTGCAGTGTTAGTTTGGTTTCCACAAACTGCCTTAGTGTGTACTCATCTTGAAATGCTCTTATTACATTGGTGATTAAGAAGAAAGAAGTTTTGTTGGATGTACCGATTTTGTTTAGCAGTATATTGTTATAGACTTTCTTGGCTTTTATCACAGAAGAGATCTGATGTTAATCTGACATGTTAGCTTTTGTAGGTGAATTGGTGGTTCTGTTTTCTTTTTTTTCTTACATCTTTTATTATAAAGTCAGTTAAAAACTTTTTACTGCATTTATTTATTTATTCAAATGTAAGTGTTGCAGCTTGAATGGAAAAGTATGCTGGTGGTTGGGAGCTAAAGAGTACCACAAAGTCACTGTTAGCTTAACAGTTCTGCTCCAGTGAAAGGTTCCCCAATGCAAGTGTAACAACTCTATTCCTGAAGGGGAGGGTTTCCCTAATGAAGTTGTTACAGCTCTGCTCCTCTCTGCTCTAAAGAAGTGCTACAGCTCTGCTCAGAACCAGCAAAGTGTTACAGCTCTGTTCTGCTAAGGGAAAGTTTCTGGGGTGAAAGTGTTTCAGCTCTGCTCTGCTCTGACAAATGTTGTTACAGCTCTACTCAGGTCATATTTAATCCCCTACCCCTGTGTGATATGTGTACCATGGGACATGTGTGGAGATCAGTTCTCTTCTACCATATAAATCTTTGGCTCCAACTCAAGTTGTCCTATTTAACAGCAAGCACCTTCAGTCTACTGAGCTAAGTCATTGGCCCTTATCTTTTGGTATTATTTATTTTGTATTTTTGACATTTGACTGATTGTTTTAAGTGTCTTCTCTGGTCATGTCTTTTTAGGGATTCTAAATGCCGTTTTCATTTGAATATCCTTTTATTTCTCTAGAATTGGGGAATTTTTTTTTGCTACAATTTTATTGGATATATTCCCTGTGCCTTTACTTTTTAATCTCAGTTTTCTATCCCACGAATCCTTAGGTTAGTTTCTTGATGATATCCCAGAGTATTTTGACACAGTGATTGATGCCCATTTATTTTTTCTTGATTTTTAATTTTAATATTTCCTTGAGTATGTTGTCTATTCCTAATAATTTTCATTTCTATTTGATAGAATCTATTGGTCATATTTTTCAGTGTTTAAATTTTTTTTTTTTAATTTCATCTGTGAGTTTTTAATTACTAACTGTAAGCAAGTAAATGTTGCAACTCTGGGGGAAAGGTATCCTGGTTGCTCAGGGAGCTATACCTTGAGCTGCTAGGATAGCTCTGGCGGCTGGAGCTGCAATGGGATAATTCATCTCTGGAGGGAAAGGTATCTTGATTGCTCCGGGAGTCAGGCTCCAGGATATAACAATTCTGCTCCTCTCCTGGAGAGCTGCTACAGCTGAGCTTTGCTGAGCTCCCACATAAGGGGGTTTCCCAGCAGAGCTCTGCTTCTTCTCTGGCCCAAGATTTTGCTTCTTTTGCTTCACTCTGCTAAAGGGGAAACCCCTGCAGAAGTGTAACAATCTTCTCTGGCTCCAGCGAAAAGTTGTTACTTTTTCTGCTTGCTTTGCTCAGTCCCCTAAGGGACATCTCAGCAAGGTTCTTCTGTTCTGTTCAGCCTTTCTCAGCCCCTTAAGGGAATGTCTCTGCAAGGTTTTTTTTTTCTGCTTATTCCACTAAGGATCATCTTAGCAAGGTTCTTCTCTGTGCTGGTGAAACAAGAACTTCACACCCAAGATTCTTTTGAGAATGAGATTTATTTGGGAAGGAGGAGTCCAGGAAAGTGGCTGCCCCTACCAGGGTGGGAAAGAACAGCTGACAACTGAACAGGCAGGGTGGTTTATATAGGGTTTCTTAGGGGCGGAGTTTCTCCAGGGAGATTTTCTGTCCAGGGATTGGTTAGTTTTTTTCTGCTCAGGGATTGGTTAGTTTTGTGGGTTAGGGGCAGAGATGGCTCTGATCTCAGAGCCAAACTGTGTTTCTTTTACTGGCCTTTCTTAGCTTTTTGGCTCTAATTCTTAGGCCAGGGTATGTTTCTTTCACTGGCTCTGATTCCAGGGACAAAGTGTGTTTCTTTGCACTGGTTTCAGAGTCAGAGCTTGTTTCTTTGGTTCTGGGTTCAGAGATAAAGTGTTTCTTTCTCTGGCTTGGGTACCAGATCTAGGCTGTGTTTCTTTCACTGGTTCTGGACTCCAGGATTAGGGTGGGTTTCTTTAGCTGGCCCCTTTTCCCTACACTAACATTTAATTTGTTTCTTTTCTTAAAAATTTAAATATCCTTGGTTAACTTTTCTTCTGTGTTACTTTTTTATCCATTCTTCTGATTTTCTCATCTATTAGGTTGGTGCAGAAGTAATTGGAGGTTTTGCATTGTTGACATTTGCCATGATATTGAAATGTATTCTTAATAAATGTGATTATTTTATGCATCAATTTAACAGACATTTCTCACTTTATTATCTTTTTTTCTAATGACTTATTTGCTGTTTATTTTATTCTGTGGAGATTGTTTTAGACAAAAACCAAATTGGAGCAGTTTTCCTGTCTTAGTTGAAATAAGTTGTCAAGCAGTGGAGACAACTTGGTATGTCAACAATGTATGGGTCTTAGGAACTGCTAATGAATGTATAGTTCAGTGATCCAGGGAGCCCATGACCCAGAGGAAATGGTGAGAGCCCTGTCTAAATACAAACAACCTCAGACCATTGGCATTTTAAAGAGCGGGGGGGGGGGGGGGAGAGAGAGAGAGAGAGAGAGAGAGAGAGAGAGAGAGAGAAATTGCACACAACAGCAGAAGAGACATCAAGCAATTCTTCTCATAACTCAACTGGAAGAGATGAAATATGGCATTAAAAATAGCAATGCCAATTTCGCCAACCTTGCTGAATTGTTTGCTTGGTAACCCCAGATTCTCCATGAATTATATTCTTAGGAAACTCAAAGCAAGTGTCACAGAACTGTATTCTGAAAGCTGGCCAGCAGAATACATCTAGGCTGCAAGAAAGAAACTTTGAATCTGAACTATGCAGTAGCTAGAAAGACAGAAACTTGGTTGGAGCTAGAATATGAAAGGTGATGTGGGTGGTATTAAGCAGTCTACTCTTGTCAAGTGAATTGCCTAGTGGTAGAACCAGCATTCCTAACCATACTAACTACCCTGGTCAGCTTTAATTGTCAGTGTGACATTATCTGGGAAGGAATCTCAGCTGAGGATTTGTCTACATCAGATTGGCCTGTTGGCATGTCTGTGGGAGATTATTTGATTGTTACTTCGTGTAGGATGGCCCATCCCTTTGTGGGTGGCACTAACTGGATAGAACAGAGCTGAACATAACCCTACCAGTCAGCAGGCAACATTCTCCATGAGTTTTTGCTGCACTTCTATGGCTCTGAAATGATTTCCTTGGTCAGAGGTAATGCTGTGTGGAATAGCAAGTAGGTCTGTCTCAGGTTCGTACCTAGACTTCTCAATTATCTGATAACCTGAGCTCCATCCTCAGGATCCACATGGTGGAAGGAGAGAACTAACTGAAGGCTGCAAGTTTCAGTGCCCCTGGTGTGCATGACCCCAGCATGTATAATACCCCACCATAAATAAATGTCATTTTAGGGATCAAAGAATGACCATATAAATTAATTCTAAGGCATGAAAAGAGTATTCTGGATTGGTAGGGTACTATGAAAAGACCAAATCTATGAATCATGAAGGTAGAAGAAGAATTCCATGCTTAAGACAGGAAGTAGTTTCCATAAAATCACAGCAAAAAGTTTCCTAAATCTAGGAAAAGAAATATTTATATAGGTATAGGAGTCATTTAAACCCCAGACAAGACCAGAAAAGAAGATTCTCTTACTGAAGTTAAAATACTAATGAGCCAGAGTGAAGTACCAAATTTTATATAAAGGCATGCTTTTAGGATAATAGCACATCTCAACAGAACTTTAAAAGTCAAGAGGACTTAGAATGCTGTATTAACTTTTCTGTTTAGTTTTTTTTAATGAATTTGTTTCAGTGTCTCAATTCTGTTTTAGCTCACATTTCTGTATTTATAGAATAATAATTGGTAATAAAACATCAGCTATTTCTTTGCCTTTTAACATTTTAATTCTAGTCCTTCTGTAAGGACTAGCTCCAATTCCACTGAGATCAGAATACATTTTTTCTTCTACTTAGTAGAAGAATTAAGCAGGAAGTATTTGTCAAATTGGATTATTTATATGTTTCACATCTGTCACTTTGGGATTGCTGTATCTGGTTATTTTATATTTGTGTTAGCTCAAGAATGAATGCACATTTAACTTATTTTTATCCTTTTTATAGTCCATAGAAAGTGTCATTTAATTTAGTTGACACTAATAATCTACAACTGATTCTGATATTAATTTCAAAGGGAAAAAGCATGTTAGTAGTTTTGTAGTCTCACAAAAAGGTTGATTTTTTTAAAAAAAAAAGGATAGTTAAATATACACTAGTTCAAAATCCATGCTTAGATAATATTTGATTTAATATATAATAAACTTGTATATAGGGATTAACAACAAAAGGTGGAAGTTAGGTTAATTGAAATATTAAATAATATTGTTACTTCCTCAGTATTATAGCTATTAAGGGGTGATAATAAAAATATATAAGCACATGAGGGAAATGAGTATCAGGAAGACTGACTTGGAAGGTAAGTACAGAAGTGCCCACAAGGGGGCGTGCTCACCCAGAGAAATTTGAGCAAACACCTTTCCTCTAACACAGGGTGAAAAATGCTTTTTTTTTACACATGTACTTCCAGGCCATGTCCCCCACATCCTGGGAAAGAATGAAACCTTACCACAGCAAGAATTCCTATTCATTTCCTGGAACATGTTTATTTTGATGTGTGATTTTCCAACTGTGAACAGAAGTCTTATAGAATGAAAATTTAAATTACCTTGTAAACATAGGCAAGTTTATAATTTTCTGAGCATCATTATGAATTACAAGTTTGTGAATGTTCTTTTCTTTGGGGTGTATTGATAGCACTTTAGTTTTGTAAGCACTATCACCTTTTCTGTGAAGAAGTGTTAAGGTTCATAAAATATTTACTGAATCATTAACCCTTTTAAAATACAGGTAGTATTTCATTTTCTGTTCATCTGTCTGTATGAGGATTTCATCAGGAGGTCATGTTGAGAAATGCATAGGCCTTGAGTGCATGCATGGCCTCATGTGATCTTTTGGTTGTCTTGTTTAGTAACTCTTATTTTTACTTTTATACTCAGCATTATAGCCAGCAAACAATTGCTGAGTATTCTTGTGTTTTAAAATCAGGTTTTAGTAAGTGAAGAAAGCATTTGGTGCTTAGGCTCTGCCTTTTACGTATTTGGCTCTGGGGTATTAAACAGTAAATGGAAATCATATCATTTGATATGTGCCAAAACAATGAAACACCAGTGAGAGCTACAGGCCTGGATGCAGAAGTCCTACTGAGTTCTGCTGAGTTCCTCTTGGCAAGCTTAAGGAAAGAGAGGAATTGAAGCTGAGCTGAGGAAGTAAAAGTTCTAGGGTCAGCAGCCTACAAGTGGAGGAGCTTGATTCAACCATAGGATCTGCGTAGGTATGAGGTGTTGGGCTGATTGTTAGTGTTGCTCCACTTCAGGGTAACCAAAACTGTAAAGTGCTGTCCAACCAAACTCTGCTGCTTACTTTTGTCTCCCTTGGGAATGTTAGTTGACCAAGTTAAATTGTCTGCAGAATTTGGCAAAATATAAAGGCCCTAGAGAAAATAAGTCCATATCTGGTGGCGTTTTCCCCACCCTCAGTGCTTCTCTACTTTTATTTAGTCTAACTGGACTTGGGACCAAATGAGGAGAGTGTTTGGAGGTATGTGTGAATGGGGCTCATCCTAGGAATTATTTGCATTAATGTGGGCCTTTGAGTGTTGTAAGCCTCTGAAAACATCATTGAGGTTAAGCTGAAAGATATTTGATCCTTTAAGGTATATTGTTTATGTCCTAGTATGTAATTTGCTCTTTACTCATTACTTTAGTTCTTTTGACTTATTTCTGTTTTCTAATAAGATTTTAATCTATTGGAGAACAAAAGAAGAAAGAGCATATGAACATTTTGCTTTTTACTTTTTAATATGCTAGCCTTTAGTTGTTAAATTTTTGTGAGTTTGAATACTTTCTGTTTTTGTGTTTATACTCATAATTAACTGGTCAAACAGATAGTGGTATGCTTTTAAAATCTCGTGGCATATAAAGCAACTTATTAGTGTTTTATAAGTCAGTATAATTATTATTCTTCAATATGGAGAGGGTCCCATTTAAATCCAGGTTAATTGGCCCATCCTAATTGTTATAGTGTTTCTCTGGCAGGAATAAGATCCAGATTGTCTGTGTTACTTTCTAGTCCTTTATCTGTTATTCCCCACTGCTTTAAGACTCAGTTCAAAGGCCAGTGAAGCTCTGGCATTTAAAAGTGTAATTTTATCCTGAGAAAGTGAGGGTATGCCCAAAATGAAAGAAAGACCTATGTTCCAGGCTATGGCCAGGTGTTCCTTCAAAGAGCTAAATTGAACAACTAAATTGAAAAACGTTTCCCACTCTTATAAAGAGTGTGCTGCCATTTATTTAATTAACAAAGTTTCAGCTTGCTTATTTTTGTGTCTTTTAATCTTTCCAGGTACTGAATTCATATTCCATTAGTATGTGGCTGTCAGTGAAGAGGCATGATGCATGTGCCTCTATGAAATGCCCCCTTCTTTTTTGGGTTTATTTCTCAGGTATTATTGATTAGAGCAAAGGATAGCCGTCTTTCCAGTGGAGAAAATGTAGTTGACAAAAAACTTTGATATGAGTATTACTTTTTAGAGCTTTCAGGATCTAAGAAATTTTGAAGTTAAAGAAAACTGAGTCAACAATGAGAAGAGTATGATCCAGTGTCAAATGACCTCTAAGGGTGAAAGGGCATTAAAGAGGATAAATATAACATTGAATGTAGGAATGTATGGTGAAAATCAATACATATATTTCTTTATAGATAAAGTGAGAGGCATAATGCTTGATGGATAAATTTTAGAAGTTTATTTTGAACAGCAGACTAAAGGCATGTAAAACTTCCTGAAATAAAGACCACTCTCATGTTGTGAAAAATGAATATGGACTTGGGTATAGTGAGTATGGAGGCAGCTTAAGATTCTCAGTAGGTCTTGTAAGGATGTGCTTTGGGGGCAGGCCTCACATAGATGGTGTGCAGAAGCATTGCATTTAGGGAAGATCTAAATGTAACTTCATCAGAAAATGTAACTCAGTCAGTAACAAGAAAACCTGAACTAGCACTGTACATGTAAATTGAACAAGATTCTGTTCCAGAGGCTACGAAGTAGAGTTATTGGTGAGGTTCCACTAAAATATTCATTTCATAGTATTTGTTATCTGTTGCTTATAGGTACACAAGGGTTCAATAACCCCCAAACTAGCCTAGAACAAACTAATGCATAGTGTTCTTGGAGTAGGAAGACAGAGTGTGGGATTAGGAATTTAACGTGGAGAAGTCTCTGGGAAATGACTCAGGAAACCTTTTCTGGAGTGTTTGAGGCTATAGGATTTTAAGACAGGGGTGGGGGTGGGGGTGGGGGCATTTGAATTTATTATTAGAGAAAACCCAGGCTGGTGTTGGAGAAGCTGATGGGGGGGGGAGGGTTGGGCCTTTGCTGAGATTTCAGTAGTAGAGAAAATGGTTCATTTGGTTTACCTAGAAATTTTTTTTTTTTTTTAACCCAGAACCAACTTTGCTTGTTTTTGATCTCTATATAGTGTTAATTTCTTCATTGATTTTTTTTCCTCCCTCTTATCTCCAATTTCTTTTTTCAGATACTATGTTTAACCTGCTCTTTCTGACTTCTTTAATTGGCCATTTAATATTAGTTTTCCAAAATCAACATTGTGTATATAAATTTCCTTCCAAGCACTATTTTTCTTGTATTGTTTTGCAAGTATTCTACTGTTATCATTCATCGTGCTTTGTTGCTTTGTTTCCATTTAGTTTTATTTGATCTTCAAGTTCTTCAGAAGTGTTTTATTTTTAATTTTCAAATTTTATTGATTCTTGTGTTGTTTTATAGTCAGTGTGTATTTTTGATGTTGCTTCTTGAAATTTGTTGTGATTTATAGTTTAATGTATGATAACTTGTAAACATTCATGTGTGCTTTAAGGTGGTGTTTCCTGTGTAATTGCTGAGCACAGCTTATGAACACCTGTCATGTCCTGCTTTTAATGTGCTGTTCACATCTGTGTTTTACTGATTTTTTCCCCCCTTATTTGACCTACTTATGATTGAAAGAAATGTGTTGAAACATCTCATTATGGATTATGGTTTGTTGATCATTTTCTTTGTGGTTTTTACTTTCCCTAAGTTTAAAGTAACTTTACATAACTTTTTAAGTACATGTGAATTTAGAATTATGTTATCTTCTCAGTGGAGCTTTATTTTGAACATTTATCATATTCTCTTTATTTCTGCTAATGCTTTTTTGTATGAAAAGTATGATATTAAAATACTTTCACTGTTTAGGTTGGTATTTGCTCAGTGTGTCTAAATCCTCTACCTGTTCTTTTATTTTTTAACTTGTCTGTATCTTTAGTAATTTAAATATATTGCTTATAACTAACATATACTCAAGCCTGGTACAGAGCACACTGGTGTAACACAATACATAGCATGTGGGAAACTCTTGATTCTGAACTCAGCACTGCAAATGAAAACAAACAAAATAACTAAAAAAGAAAGCAAAAGCAAAAAAAGACAGCAAGATTTAAAAAATGCATTCTTAATAAAAATATTTTTAATACAATATTGCTTTTATTGAATATGTAGATTTGTCATTTGATTTACTTCCTTGTTTTTATATTCATAATGACCCTTGGGCTATATGGCAACTTCTTTTGAAGTCTATCCTCTATTTATTCATTCATCCATTCATTCAGGAAGTACCTTAGAAATATCAGTTGCTCGTTTGAATGTGACATGCATTAATGAAATGCACAAAAGTTCCTGTCCTTGTAAGTGTTATAGTCTTGTGGTAGAAATAGACAATTTAGGGGCTGGAAAGATGGCTTAGCAGGCTTTAAGAACACTGGTTGCCCTTCCAGATGACGTGGATTTGATTCCCAGGACCTCCACAGTAGCTCAGAGCCGTCTTGTAACTTCAAACTTTGGGGACCTGACTTCCTCTACTGGCCTCTAGAGGCACCAGGTGTGCACATGGTGCACAGGCACACTTGCAGGCAGAACACATTCACACTTAAAAGTAGATAAATAAAATATTTAAAGGAAATAGTGTAAATTAAAAGAAAGAGTTTAAATAACTTGAAAACTAATATTATGCAGTTTAAATAAATCAAAAGTTAATATTTGGGATGATGATATTATACCATAGAAACAAGATGAAGTAGAGCAAAGAAAGGGAAAAGATGCATGCGTGAGTGTGTGGTAACCGGGTGGATGCCTGAGTCATCAAGACAGACTGCACTTTTATAGAGAATGACCTCAGGGTTTCTTTAAAGGAAGATCTCCTACTTGTATATTCACAAGTATAGCTATTTAATTTTGCTTTTTAAAATATGGTTTTATTGGTTATTTATTTAGATTTATATCTTATTTGGGGAAGACACTATGCCAACCAGTAACTTCTGGCAAAAAGGGTTTTTGGGAATCAGCCATTTTATTGTAAGTAATCTCCTCCTCCCCAGCCTCGTTCCTGTTCTTTTTTGGTAAGTTCCTAGACTTCTGGGTTCTTTGTTCCATCATCAGTTCTGGAACATTTGAGTCATTTTCTCATTAAATATTTTCCCCTTTTACTATACCCATTGTTCTGAGTCAGACATAGATTAGACATTGTTTTGTTTGTATTTCCTCCTATTTTTAAAAATTTTAAAAATTTCCGTAGTATCTTTACTCTTGCTTATAATTGCTATAAAGTGTGTATTAAGTATATCTTAAATACATGGAAATAGGAAAAGTTGAAAAAGTTGATTTATTTTTAAGATAGTACATCTGAAGTATACAATTCAATGAATCTTGACATATGTATATAATCATGTAGCCCATAAAGAAAATTTCCATTACTTGATATACTTTCCTCATGCTTCTTAGTTACTATCACTTGGACCTAAGACACGCCTCAGTTGCTTTCTTCATATCTTGACTGTTCCAAAACTTCACGAAACAAATGGAAACATCATTGTTGTTTTGTGTCTTGCATCTCCTTCTCTGCCTATGTCTGAAACATATTGTTATGTGTGTTATTAATTCCAGTTGCTGAGCTGTCCTCTGCTGTTGATGACATCATAATTTGTCTACATATTCTCTTGTTGACATTTGAGTGATTGCAGTCTTTGGCTCTTACAGATAAAAACAGTCCGAATAGCCTTGGCAAGCCTCTCTATGATAGTTCTTTGCTTTCTCTGTGATAAATACTTAGGGGTTTAGTTGCTGTGTTATGCTAGGTTTATACCTCATATGGGATTTTAGAATTTGATTTAGAATTAGAAGTATGATCAGCATTTATTATACACAAGTAAGAAGTCAACATGGATGTGTTCATTATTAAATGTTTAAATTAATTTCGTAGTTTTTGTAAGACAGAGTCTTGCTGTGTAGCCAGGCAAGATTCAAACTACAGTTTTCCTTCCTTAGCCTATTGAGTGCTGGGATGGCAGGTGCTACCAGAGTCAGCTCTGCACTAATAATACTTGATGTCCTTGAGATGTGCTTTATAAATGTTTTGATAAGTATAATTTATGATCTAATTATATTATCCTCAAGAGCTTATCAAAATTATCATATACATAGACATTTTTTTCAGCTGTCAGTATTTTAGGTCTACTGCCCTTAATGCTTACTACCCATATATATTAAGTATTGTTAAATAGCATATGAGTAAAAACAAAAGTGATTTAAAGTTGTATTAAATAACTTTTGTTGAGAGAGAAAGCTTCACAGATAGAGGAGCTTATGTACAGGCCTGATTATTTGAGTTTAATTTTGAATTCTACAAGCTAGCAGTTGAGAAACCACTCCTAAGCATTTTCCTTCGACTTCCACACTGGCATGTGTTCATTTTTCTAGTGTTTTTTATGATTACCTGTCTAGTAACCTGTGATCTATTTTATGAATATATTCATTGGCTCTACTATATTTACACATGCTCATTGGACATGTGTGAAGGCTCTCGAATTGCTTAATTTTACAGAGAAAAAAGGCCCACAGAATTTATTATTTGAAATATTTTTTAACACCAAGATTAAAACCACTGCCTTTCTACTTTTAAAGTTTTTAAACATTTTTATTAGCTCTTTGAAAATTTCCTTCAATTTATTTTGATCATATTCACCCCTCTTCCTACTCCTTTCAGATCTACTCTCCCCCTTCCCTTCCCACCCAGCTGTGTGTGTGTGTGTGTGTGTGTGTGTGTGTGTGTGTGTGTGTGTGTGTGTGTTTAACCCATCAATGTCAGTTTATGCTGCCCCTGTACTCTCTTGGGTATGTGGCCATCCACTGGAATGTGGTTCACTTATTAGGGGTCATAGCCTTAAAGAAAACTAACTTTCCCTAAGCAGCTATCAATTGCCAGTAGCTCCTCAATGAGGAGTAGGGATTTCATGACCACCTCCCCTCTTTATGGGATTCTGCCTGTCTTGAGCGTGTGCAGGTCATATGCATGCTGTTACAGTGGCTGTAGGTCCATATATGCAGCTGCCTTCTTGTGTTCAGAAAATACTATTTCCTTGTAGTCATCTACTACCTCTGGTTCATATAGTCTTTCTGCCTCCTCTTATGAAGTGATTCCTGAGCTTTGGTTGGAGGATTGTTACATACGTTTCATTTAGTTCTGAGCGTTTCATAGTCTCTCATTTTCTGCATCTTGACCAAACATGATCATCATCTACTGCAAACAGAAGCTTCTGATAAAGGTTGAGAGATGCACTAATCTATGTATATAAAGGTAAGTAATTTGGAGTCAGTTTAACATTATATTCATTTATCAGAATAATGGTGGCAGGTTCTGCTCTAGGGCCTATGACCTGTCTAACCCTGATATCTCAGGTCTGATAATGGTGCCAGGTATGGGTTTCAAATTGTGGAGCAGACCTTACATTCAATCAGAAAGTGGTCTCATGATATTCATGCCACTATTGTACCACTGGGCTTATCTTGCCAGGACAGTTACTACTGTAGTTTGCAGGGTTCACAGCTGGGTAAGATTGAGGATTACTTTTCTGGTAGTATAACAAATACCTTTCAGCACCATGAGAGCCAGCCAATAGTGATGAAGTTTCCAGGTAGTACCAGGATGATTTCTCCATATTCTATGTCTCAAATATATAGTGTCTTCGGCAAAAGAAGATAACCAGTTTCATTGGCAATTGCCTATAATGTTTGGTGTTCTGTGGGACCTCACAGGCCAAGAGTTTAAAAAGTGCTAACCCATTTCTGACTGTAGACTTTTTATTTATTAGCCTGTAGTGTCTAGTAGGGAGAGCATTTTTGCTCCATCTATTCATTCATGCGCATTACTGTTCTATTCACAATAGCCAGGGAATGGTAACAATATAGATGTCCATCAACTGATGAATAGATAGCAAAAATGGCACACATTTACACAGTGGAGTATTATTCAGCTGTTAAGAGAAATGAAAATACGAAATTCCTAGGTAAATGGGTGGATATGGAAACAGTTATTTTCAGTGAGGTAACCCAAACCCGGAAAGACAGATGTTGCATGTTTTTCTCATTTGTGGATGTTAGCTTTGAATTTTCAGATATGTGTGTTCCATTTGGAATTCCCATGGAGGTCAGTAAGGGTTAGTAAGGGGCCATGGGGGTGAGGACTTTCAAGAGAGGACAGAACGAATACAGTGGTAGAAAGGGTTCCAGTGAGAACAGTGGAACATGAAGGCTTAAATGTGGTGGGTGAGGGGTTGGGAGGGGAGAGGAGGGAATTCACAGAGTGATAACCAGCAGTGAAAATCTTTATAAAAGTCACTAGGAAATCTACTACTATCTAAGGTTCCTAAAAAATACACACGTGTATAAAAGGAGTTTAAATGGAGTTACCTTTTTTAATAAAATATTTTTTATTTTTTGAGAATTTCATACAATACATACAACGTATTTTGATCATATTCACCACCCGCTAGTTCCGCACATAACTCCTTCTGTATCCATCTCCCCAACTTCATGTCTCTCTGTATTGGTCTGTCTGTCTGTCTGTCTGTCTGTAACCCACTGAGTCCAATTTGTGCTGCCCTTCGACGGATGTGTGTAGGGCCATCCATTGGAGCATGGTTGGTCTCCCAAGGACCACATCCCTGTAGAAAACTGATTTCACCCTCTCTTCTAGCAGCCATCATTGGGTAGTTAGTAGCTTTTTACCTAGTTCTAATTGTACAAGCCCAGAGCATTAGACAGAGATCCTACCTTTTGGAAAACATTGTCCTTTACACCTTTGAGAATTTGTAAGTCTCAAGGTAATCTTGTGGACCTTCCCTGTGATATGAATTTGCAATTAACATTATAATCCATGTAATATGAAATCCCCTTACCTAAGGGGTAACACACTTTACCTAATACATTTTAAGTTGAAAATTTCCAACTTTTGTTGAATAATTTAGGAAATAGAGTTTTATATACTATACAACTCTATTTGTGTCCTAAATGTTTATATGAATTTACATGGTAGTGCATAGACATTTAATCCATCTCAGTTAAAGGGAGAAGGGATTATTTAGCACTGGAGTTCTTGTCTACAATTTTTAAGAATCATTATTTATAGTTTTGGCAGCAGAAGATGGTTTTCTTTTCTTCTCTATCCTTCTCCTTTCATGTTTGCATCAAACCCAGTGCCTCATGCATGCTGATTATGTGCTGTTTCACTGAGCTAGACCCAGCTCAGAGGATGACTTCTGCAAAGAAAAAGGAAAAATCTTTCTAGGCCCAGATTTTTCCTTGGTTTTGACCAGTCTTCATATGTGAAGGTAGATAATTTAGACTTTGTTGACATGAACATAAACTTACAGTATTCTACTCCACAGTGGCCACTGTTAGAGGCTGGTTGGTGGGGGGCAAACATTGAATGAGGATTGGATCTTCTATGACCAGAACCATCCATCTTTCCTTTCTTTCCCAGATACTCAAAGATGGTAAAGCTAATATTGATGATGGCTCAGCATTAAGGGCATTTGTTGCTCTTTCAGAGGACCCAGGTTTGGTTCTCAGTACCCTCATGGTGTCTCAAAACCATCTGTAACTTGAATTCCAAGGGATCCAGTGCCTTCTGACCTCTTTGGGAACCAGGCACATATGTGACATATGCATTCATGCAGGAAAAATGCTCAGGCACATAATTAAATCTAACAAAATAAGAAAACTTTATGGTGGCATTGCTGTGTCATCTTGTAGGGCACAGAAACTTTTCTTTCCACATGGGGAAGCTTTTATTAGCCAAGATGCTGCTCTTAGATCCAATAATTATCGTTGGAGAGTTTAGTGTATTTTAACTGTTGCCTTGATCGACTGTCGTCTTCATTTTTATTATTAGGTTAATTCCATGACCTACCAACTTTCAGATACACGAATATACTTCAGACTTATTCTTGTATCTAGCTTGATATTTGAGTAATGTTGAGTTGATAGTTCAGTAATTTTGTTCAAATGTAAGACAGTTTTAATTCTAATGAGACAAGTGATTGATAAGTGGTGTCTTTTAGAATGTTTCAGAACTAGAGAACCAGGCTAGAGGTGTAATTTTCTGGTGAGACCCCCCCTGCCCCAAGAGATTTATTACCTTTAAAGTAGTTTACACATGTCACTTCCATTAATTCTCATGATAACTGTGTAAAAGCTGTCTCCATCTTAGAGCAGGGAAAACTAGAATTACTGTCAGAAGGTTGATTTTAGTCTTTTCCATAATACTGGTGTGCTTTCTGCCAAATTCATATACATATATTTATTCTGGGATAAAAAACCCTATAGCTTATGTAGTTATTTTCTAGTCACAGTTTTATCTGAAGAATAATGTGAATAGCCTGCTTCAGTCAGGGACAATAGGTGCATGTGTATCTGTGTGGTACATGCATTTTTAAGTATTTATGGGGTGTAAGAGTATAATTGTAGCTCTATATAGTAACAGTGATTGTGTATTTCAACCTGAGATTTCATTCCCATACAAATGAGCTCTGTGAGATTATTATGCCAAAAATACCAATATTTGTCTTTCACTCAATTTATCTACACTTCATAAAAGTCCTTAAATATTACTTCATTATCTTAAAATTTGCTTTGCAGTATATGAAGTCTGTGGAATAGATTTTTAATATTTATGAAGTAGTTCTGATTTTTGCAGGTGTTGTAGACTCTTAGGAATATAGAGCTTAATTTAGAACAGAATCCTCTTTTCTGCATTTTTCATTTTTAAAACCACATTACAGTAAATCTATCTGTGTGATCCAGCTATACTGACATTGTTTTTTATATCTTTCTATAGTGTTTTGGTTAGGCAGAAAAGTTCTAGTTTATAGTATCCCAGTTACAATGCAAGGATAGCTACTGCAGATAATACTTGTGTGTTGCTGTATTTATCTCATGCTTCCCCTGTAAAATTCTTATCCTAAAGAATGCTGAGGTCAAATCAGCACTGCAGTTTATTTAAAACAAATAAACACAACAAAATGCAATCAACTAATAAATACCCTTATAAAATAGATTTTAAGGCCTGAGAGTTTAGCTATATAGTAGAATATTGCCTTATATGATGAGAAAATTAGTAATCTTCTGTCCTAGGGAGGGTGAGGATTAAGAGAAATTTTAAGTACTCTTGCCAGGCTCACGAATGTGCATGTGCACACATACACACAGATACAGACACATGTGATAAGTGTGAATGTATTCCATATGTTAATTATCTAGATTCTGCCATACATGTTACAACATATATTTGTGTTAAAACATCATGCTGTATACTGTAAATATAGGTTTTTGTCACTTTTAAGAAGAGGGAAAGAACCTATCCTCAAATGTTAGAGAGTGCAATAGGAGAGCTATAATTTGCTTATTCATCAGAAGTTGTCTTTATCAAGCTGTCAAAGCCTTACTTTATATTGTATCTGGTCTGAGAACCAACAAAGTATGTATAGATTTCCAGATCTGTACAATAATGGCACACAGTGCTGCTATATATCCCTCAAAAAATAGTATTGCCAAGGCAATCTCAAAAGGAGTATTCTTTCTTGATTTTATGTCAACTTAACTGTTAAGGAAAGTTGAGTCTATTCATTTGTGTAAGAGTTGTCTCTTTAAAAAAATAACCCAAAGCACTTATGTCAGATTAGTACTTGTGTACACTTGGTAGTATGCCTGTGTTAGCATGTAAGTGGTGATATGCTGCCAGCGGGGTAAACAGGATAGAATACACATCTTATTGTAGTAGCGTGTTACCCTCAGCTAGTTTAAGTTTCTCCTTCACCAGTCTTGTGCCTGTATATTTTAGTTCAGCTGTTGATAGCCCCATGGAACGCTTGTTTTTCAAAGTAGGGTTTGTGGACCAGCGTCAGTGTTACCTACATGACAGTCTTGGCTAGTTCCTGGGTTACTTCATAGGAATCCTCACTTAAACAGATTCTCTTACTGATTTGTGGGTGTATTAAAGCTCGAGAAGCCCCTCTGTAGAACACAAAAGACTTGTAATTTGGACACTTTTGTCACTGAGGTTACAAAGTTAAAACAATTTAGAGATGGTTTATAAGAACACTAAACATGTTCACCTTAAAAGCTGCCTTTATGGTTTGGCTGATGATAGCCTCATGGAATGCTACCAGACCTTGTTTTTAAGTGCATTTTGGTTTATTTTTGTACTTTGATTCTCAGTCTTACTGAGCAAAGAAGATAAATGGTGCAAAGAAACAAAACCATTGCTGTTAAATCTAGTTAGACATGACAGCCCTGACATCACATAAAATCAGCTCTTCAGAAAAGGAGAAAGACCTGCTCAGACACTCGGTACACAGACTGTATAATCACCACTGGGCTTTTTATGCACACGAGGAATGCAGATATACTTAAAGCATAAGTAGATGCTCAGTGAATGGATAAACAAGGACTAGAGCCCTACCCAGGGAGTTGATGGTCAAGCCTGAAACTTTCCTTGAAAGTTATGCTCCTGCCTGTGAGCACAACTATATTATTCTGGGATATGACCATGTGGTTCTCTTGGCTGCCTTTCCTTCAAGTGTGGCTACGTGTGTGATTAGATGTATTATACTTGCTTCATGCCCAATAACCTCTTCTGCCAATGTCAGAATTGTCGGCCATTTGTTTCATTACACTTGAGAGTGTTAGGACTCTGAATAATAAGTAGAAACATATAACTGCTTTCTATTACCATATTTAAATAAAAATTTTGTGACACATTTTACCTCTCACCTCCCAATTTAATTTAGAAAAGAAAGTTTTTGTTTGAGTTTTATTTCTGGTATTTGAAAGCATCCT
This sequence comes from Peromyscus eremicus, assembly GCF_949786415.1. Lineage (NCBI taxonomy): Eukaryota > Metazoa > Chordata > Mammalia > Rodentia > Cricetidae > Peromyscus > Peromyscus eremicus. Next base: position 113,872,160 of record NC_081419.1, on the reverse strand, counting down.
TCAGCTACTTAGGTGAAATGGCTGCAGGAACTCATGGACATTTTTGTGATGCCTTTATGTGTCACTTTATCTCTTAGTGCACTGAGGGTACAAATGAAGTTTTGCTCAATAGTCTGAGTGTCAAGCCACAGTGGTTGGGTAGCTAGCTACTCTTGTGAACCTGGGGTTGTGCTTGGTACTTTCATTCATGCTAGGGGTTTGGCATACAGTTTGATAACCTTGCCGTAGACTAAGAATACTACCATGACTGCTATTGACCTAACAATGAACACTAACTTTCCTTTTTAATATATGGTAAGGGAATTTTCTCCATGCCTCCTTTGATTCTGTTCTTATCTAGTACTTTGTCCTTTTGCCATGGATGACCGGGAATCCTTTGTGGTAGGAGACAGTTGCTATTAATTACTAAATTTTAAATGCCTTAAACATGTGGGACTGGTGAGAAGGCCCAGAGACACAAAGATGCCTTCTAATAACACACAGTTTTCTGTCACCAGTTGCCAAGCATATTAATAATAGCAGAAAAGGGATCATGTCATACTGTTTCTCTTATGGGCTTGATGGGAAAATGATAATGTTGTGCACAACAAGATGGCAAATGCCATTCTCCCTTTTTGAATGCATTATTCATTCTTGGAAGTCTGTATGTAATCTATCTTAAAAACATGAATGGTAGCATTTATTGGTTCATTTAGATCACAGGTCTTTTCACCCACAAATTCTCATTTATTTAATTATTGAGATTAAGAGGAAAACAATAAAATAATAAAGAAACTGTTGCACTTAAGGATTAATTCAGATATTTTTCGTGTTGTGATTACACTGTGCTCTCTGTGTAGTCATGTCTAGATTCCTCACAGGAGGCCTGGTGAATATCATGTCTGCTGGGCTGTCATGTCTAGGTGTCTTATGCCAGGCCTGGTGAACACTGTGCTCACTGGGCTGTCATGTCTAGGTGTCTTATGTCAGGCCTGGTGAACACCATGCTCACTGGGCTGTTGTGTCTAGGTGTCTTGTGCCAGGCTTGGTGGAGACTGATGTCTCTTTTGTTCCACAGGAAAACGACTCAGGCACTTTGGACACAGTGGGTGCTGTGGTCGTCGATCATGAAGGGAATGTTGCTGCTGCTGTCTCCAGTGGAGGTTTGGCCTTGAAACATCCAGGGAGAGTTGGGCAGGTAAGGATTTGTGGGTTACTTAATCTCCTTTTCAAAATGAAATCAGGTCTTGTCTAAGCACAACCGTTAAACAACTAGGGATGGTTTTTCCTTAGGAAAAATAAAAATCCTTGTTCTTGAACATTTACTTTTTATAGCTCAAGAACAAAATTCTTTTTCAGTCTTACTTCTTTAAAGAGCCATCTCATGGTGACAGGGCTGATTTTTATAACCAGTAACCCCAGCTTCCCTGCTCTCAGCAGCCTGAATGTCACAGGCCTTTGTAGTAGATATTTAATAATTGTATATTGATGTACATCTTCCTTAGTAAATATAACTCTGTAGGAGCAAACACTCCCTGACTATATTGCCCATTGCTTTAAGTATGAACATTGTTTTAGAGTAACACTTTTTATTCCCTTCACTCAAGTCACAGTGGCATTTTGGCATTCTATGTCTCTCCTCTGATTTTAGACATTTTACAGAGTAGATATTATTTTTGGTCACCCTGTATCTCAGCCAAGTATCTAGTAAATGAAGAGACTCTAATTTATGTGAAGTTTTCTTATTCTGAGTTCTTTTGCAGAGCTTTTTTTCAACATGCCTTCCCCACCTTCAATCTTTAATTCTGTCCTGAAAATGAAATCTAAGAATGAATTTAATGTACCAAGGGTGGTGGGTGTTATGACCTGATTTTACACATTTCTTATGATTTTAGTAAATATTTGTGAATCAAGATACTCCTCTGTAGTTTTTTAAAGAGGTTATGAAGATTTTATTTAAAACTCCATGTTTGGCTCTTGTCTTCCATGTGAAATGAAGCTCACTGTGTTGTATGTCCCTAACATTTGGAGAACAGTCAATGTCACTGTTAGTTCGGTCATGGTTGCTAGTGATTGCTTGGAGCAGACTGACTTGTGGAAGATATCGTTGCAAAGCTCCCAGTGATAGTCCCCAGTCAACCCTTAATGTGGATAGACTTCTACACTATAGTTCTATACTAGTAGGGTGTGAGTGGTAATAGTAACTGATTTTGTGTTCCTTTTTGCCTACCATGTAGAAAATTTATGGAGAATGATTACTTACCATATGTATAGTGCTTTGAATGTATTATAAAAGACTTTGTTCACTTATATTTTTCTGTGTTATGGAACTGTAGATTTGTCAAGTTTGGAGTAAGAAAATCAAACTTTCTAAATCAGGTTTGGATGTCCTGGTAGAGAAGATACAGAAAGCCAACAGAGTTGCCTCCATTACTTTTGAATTCTCTTGACTTTCTCGTTTTTTATTTGTTTTGGGTAGTAAAGTAATAGCAGCACATTAACAAGATTAACAAGGTACTGCATCCAGAAGTCTTGAAGCCATTCTGTCACCACAAATGGGACTTCTGTGAAATTTATGCATTGATTTGCTCTACTTGACTTGTTTAGAAATAAACCATTGTGAGAGCTTAAAAGTCATCAAAACATGTGGAGTAAAGGAGTCAAAGTGCTTAGAGGAAAATACAGTTGCTTGGTTGTATGAAGTTGCTGGGTCCAGGAGACATCATGAACCTGGAGATACGAAGCATCAAGTGAGAGATAAAGAGAACTATGAAGCATAAAAGCATGTTCTTTCAAAGGCTAAGTAAAAATGAGCAGAAATGAGATACATTTCAATGTATTGTAAATGCTCAAATGAATGATTTTTAAAATTAGCATACCTGCTATAGATATTTAATAGGAACACAGATTGGAAAATTTAATTTAAACTGGGTTTACTTGTTTTAGTATGTAACCATTACAGTTTACAGCTGGGATAGGAGAAAGAAATTAATAGACTTTACTAGTTGTAGTTGGGAGTGTCTCCAGTCCTGCCCAGCCCCACGGACCCCACAACCACTTATAAAATAATCACCTAGAAGCTTATATTAATTAAACTGCTTGGCCATTAGCTCAGGCCTACCACTGACTAGCTCTTACACTTAAACTCAGCCCATTTCTGTTAATCTGTATGTCACCATGTGTTTTGTGGCTTTACCTGTTGCCTTTACATGCTGCTCCCTGGACGGCAGGCTGGTGTCTCCTTACTTAGCCTTCTTCTACCAGGCATTCCCTTCTCTCCTTGTCCCACCTACTCTATCCTTCCTGCCTGGCTACTGGCCAATCAGCATTTTATTTATCAATCAATCATAGCAACATATATTCACAGCATACAGGACATCCCACAGCACTTCCTGTTTTCTGTTAGTTAGCAAATTCTGAAGATGAAATGCTGTAGTGCTTACCAAGTTCTAGAAGATTGACATAACACATTTAAATTGCACATCATACGTCCTAGAAATGAACTATAGCTGTCATTGGCTATATACTTGGAGTTTTCAACACATGCATTTATTTACATGATCCCTTGACAACAATATGAAGTAAGTGTTTTTATTATTCTTTGTTGTTTTGTGGCATGAGGTATTGAATTCAGGGCCTGTGTATTCTAGGCAAGCACTCAGAGCTGCACTTTTTGCCATCACTTTTGTCTTTTTTGAGACAGCCTTACTAAGTTGTCTTGGCTGACCTTGAACTTGCTCTCTATTCCAGGCTTGCCTTGCACTTGTGATCCTCCTGCCCAAGCTGCCAAGCAGCTGGGATTATAGGTCTTCCACAACAATTGCTTGCCACATTATTATGCTCATTTTATAGGAAACAATAGTCCTGAGACAGTTAAGTAATATATCATTTATATAAGCTGCTATTTTTTATTATATATAACAGCTTTAAAACAATTTTACTTCCAAAAACGTAGGAAGCCTTTAAACATTTTAAAAAGGTATACATTTTACTCACAGAAGTGAATAATAGGGGTTCAAGCTCTATAATATTATTACTGTATTTTTGTTACTATCTCATCCTAACTAATTTCAGAAGGTTAAGAAGTAAGACATGTAGATGTAACCAACCGTCTTATTAAATAAGAAACACAGAGCCAATTCAGAGAAGAAAGCCAAGAGGTCAGAGCTAAGAGCCTCACCCTTCCTGCTTCAGCGATCCTCTTCAGTCAAGAGAGCTCTCCGAAAAGGGGATCTACTTCCTGTGTGTATGTCTTTATATAGTCTAGCTGTTCTGCCTTCTCATTGGTTGTAAACCCAAACATATGACTGTCTCGTCACTGCCTGTATGTACAGCCCTCCAGGTCCTCTATGGTATTGAGATTAAAGGCGTGCGCCACCGCCGCCACGCACTTGCTATGGCTCTAATAGCTCTGACCCCCAGGCAACTTTATTTATTAACATACAATTAAAATCACATTTCAGTACAAGTAAAATACCACCACAAAGAAAGCCTGAGGCCATGGAATTAAGAATAGATATTATAAAAGGAATTTTCTTAAAGGAAGAAAAAAAGGGGGAGCAATACTGTGCATCCTTTCTTAGGAAGGTGTCTTCCCCAGGCTTTCTGAGAGGTTCCCTTCCTCCTCCTCCTCCGCCTCCTCCGCCTCCTCCTCTTCCTCCTCCCCCTTCCTTTTCCTCTTCCACCTTTCCCTTTCCCTTCCTTTTCCTCTTTCTCCTCCTCCTTCCCCTTCCTCTTCCTCTCCCCCCCCCCCCCCCTTTGGTGCAGAGCTGTTTGCAGTTCCTACTGAGCCCCAAGGGAGGCAGGGAGACTGCCTGAAGCAGAAGTCCTCAGAGCCTGGGAGCAGCTCCAAGGCCTGGATAGTGTTGTCCACTCCCAGGGCTTCACCAGATGCTGAGTCAGATGCTCCAGAAACCAGAGTTCTTATCCGTAAATTCCTCAGAAAATTCAGCCTTTCTCTAGTTTGAGAACCCTTATTTTTAATCTTTTTTTCCTATTTTATTGAGAATAGATGTTTTTCTCACATAATGTATCCTGATCTTGTGCGAATGACATATAATGCCTATACATATTTTTGAGGCATAATATGGTTTGATTTATGTCCATGTTGATTTATGTGATTTATGTCCATGTTTGATTTATGTCCATGTTGATTATGTTTCCCTCTGTTCCTCCCAGTTCCTCCCCACCTTCCCTCCCATCAGGATCCACTTCCTTTCTATCTCTTATTAGAAAGCAAATAGGCTTCTAAGGGATAATAACAATTTAAAATATAATAAAACAAAAGCTAATACATTGGAATTGAACAAAACTAACAGAGGGAATAGAGCCCAAGGAAGGCAAAAGAAACAGAGACTCACTTGTTCACACATTCAGGAATCACATAAACACACTAAACTGGAAGCTATGTCAAATAATCAGAGGACCTGGTGCAGACCTGTGCAGGCCCTGTGTATACTGCTTCAGTCTCTGAGTTCATGTGTGTTAATATTGTTGATTTAGATGACCTTGTTCTCCTGGTCCTCCATCCCCTCTGGCTCTTACACTGGTGTTTCCTCTTCTGCAGGGAGGGTTCCCTGAGCTCAGGCGAGAGGGATTTAATGAGGCCATCCCATTTAGGACTGAGTTGAAGGCCCTTATTTTTAAGGTTCCACATTGATTTCAAGAGTCAGCAGAGCGACTGGCTGACAAACTGTGAAAGGGAAAGGATTTTAGGGATTGTAAAAAAAATTGCTGATGGGACTAAAACAACTTCCTTTTGCTGTTTTCTAAGAACTTTTAGATTATTAGAATAGCAGAGCGCACTTGCTAGTATTTTGCATTTGTATGTGTGTTGTATGTGTGTGGGTACATGGTGAGCATGTATGTATGTGTATAGGCTTGAAATTGATGTTGAAATTTTTCCTTGATTGGCCTCCACTTTGTTTACGGAGGAAGGGTCACTCACTGAACTTGGGGCTTCCTGGTTCTAGCTGGCCAAGCTAGCCAACTTGCTCTAGGGATCTCGTATCTCTAATTCTGGGATTACAGGTGACTGCCATGCCTGCCCGGCTTTCTGTGTAGGTTTGGGGATCCAAATTCTGGTCCTTATAATTTCATGACAAGGGCTTCATACATTGAGCCACGTCTCAGGCCCTATTAATTTTTTGAATGATATATAATGCCTATACATATTTTTGAGGCATAATATGGTTTGATTTATGTCCATGTTGATTAATTAATGTTACCAGCTACTGGGGAAAGCAGAGTGGGGGACAGGGAAAGCTTAGTCAAAGATACAGTTAGGTAGGAAGAATAAATCTGGTGTCCCCGTCCTAGCAGAGTGAGAGTATGGTTAACAGTAATGCATTGCATATCTACAAACGGAAGAGATAGCCTTGAGAGTTTGAAAAACATTGCATAGTTTTTATGCAACCTCGGCTGTTACAAACAATTTTTTACTTTATTTTCCCTGTGTGTGCATGCAAGTATACATGTGTGTGCACAAGAAGACAACTCCTGCTGTGGTTCTTCAGTTATCCCCTTGTTTTCAGTCCACCCTATTTTCTTGAGGTGGGGTCTCTCTTATTTTCATTTTTAATTATCATACAGGTTAATTAAATAGGTTTCATTAAGACACTTTATACATAGTTTGTTTTGTTCTCTATTTTGTGTATTGTTAATAAACTGAGTTTTTTTTGATGGGTATGACTTTTATCTCGTATTGAAAACAGTGAGTGTTATATGTGTCTGTTTTCTGTTTTCCTAGGCTGCTCTTTATGGATGTGGCTGCTGGGCTGAAAATACTGGAGCTCATAACCCCTACTCCACAGCTGTGAGTACCTCAGGTATTTGCTGCTTTCATGGCCATTTTTCATAGCTACAATCTGTCAGTCATTTAATAATTAAACATTTATTTTATTTATTTATGAGATTGAGGGGAAAAATTTATGAGAGTGTTGATGCATATAAAACATCATTAATTTTGGGAGGTTTTAAAGATTGTTTAGTTTCCAATTATAAACGCTTTGTAAACTTTATCAGTAAAACTCTGATGTTAAGTATCATTTAATTCTATTTTACTTATCTAATGACCCATGATAGTTACATTCACATCACAAGTGATATCAAAGCAGTGAGGCATTTCAGAAATTTTCAGGTAATCTCTTGAGTCAAATGTTGACATAAAACGCACATCATGTGCTTCAGAATGTATAGCCTATGGCATTTCCTCATACTATCCTTTTAGTAAAATACAGAACTGTCTTTGTATGCATATTAAGAAAGTTTATAATTTAGTATTGATTGAAATAGAATGAGCATGTGTGATGTGGTATGTGTATGAGCATGCACATGTATGTGTGTTGATGTGTCCCTGTGCTGTAAGGATGGGAAATAGGGGTAGGGGAAATTTAATGGGTAGAATAATAATCTATTTTCAGTTTTTTATAATATTGATACCACATATACTTGAAGCTTTTTCTCTTTATGTGGTGATACTACTGGTAGACAAGGTCAGTGATAGTTTACTCCTTCCTCATGTATCCCTCAAGTTCTTTTTCCAAAAAGCCCCAGGCTTTATCACATCTGTGCAGTACAGATATATCTTCCTTTCTTTTTTTCACCCTTTCAGTTTCTCACCACATTGGTTTTTGTTGTCTAGTACAGTAGCTCGCCTATGCTTCCTGCTACTCATCCTGTGATCTACTGTAATATACAGTGCATTAGTAAATTGTCATATGTTGCTTGAACTCACCGACACTCTGTTTCTCTAGGCTGGCCTTGCCCCACTTCAGACTGTACTGTGTTTACCTTAGAATATCCTCCAAGATCCCTTGACCTGGAATGGGCTGGTCTCCTGGGCCTGTGAGAAAGGGAATGGAGAATGGTAAAACTGCCCAGAAGTAAGATACCAAGATAACAAACAGATTAAATTGCTAGAGTAAAAATAAAAAACTGTGTCCTGGAACATAGCTGGGAGATACTGGTTTCCAAGTACCTTCTCAAAACAAAAGATCCAACTACAGTTTATTCTATGCCGTTGAAGACCCAGGAGGGGCCAACACAGGAGATGCTCTGCCTGAGATCTTCTCTACTCACACATGATCCGGCAGACATCTGCCCTGTAGGTGGATTTGTCTTTGGATCAAGAGCTCACCAAAAAATGACTTGGAGACTTATTATTAATTATGAAAGCTCTGCCTTAGCTTAGGCTTGTTCTTAACTAGTTCTTATAACTTAAATTAACCCATATCTTTTTAATCTACGATCTTTTATGTGGCTCAGTTACCTTGACTCTGTACTCCACATTCTGCTTCTTCACCATCTGGCTGGCAACTCTGCCTTTTCTCCTCTTTGAGTCCTCTCTGTCCCCAGGAGTTCCACCTAACTCTTCTTGCCTAGCTACTGGCCATTCAGCTCTTTATTAAAGCAGTCACAGTGACACACACATCTTTACACAGCATAAAGGGATATTCCACAACATGCCCACTGACTGGTATGATTTCCTCCATTTGACCTAGTCCATTTCTGCTGGATGCTCAGTTGCCTGATCAGGTGCTCCACTGTCTTTCAGCTGCTTGTGGTCTTCTTTTTGTCTTTCATGTTTGCCGCACACTTAACAGTTCTTCAAAACAGAAAGCATGGCTATTGTGGACATTTTCTGTACAGAACATCTACAATACAGACATTGCCCGTTATAGTGTAGAACTTGGCGCTCTCTTGATTTTTTTTTTTTTTTTTTTTAATTTCCCCTTTGTCTCTGGCCTGCTTCATTTCAGGTACCTTTATAGGATTTTCTTCCTCTTGAAAACAGTTGTGGGGTTTGGTTATCTTCATTTCCCTATATGTTTTCTCTTGCTGATTTGGTATCCTTGCTATCTTCCTGATTTCAACTGTTTTCTCCTTGCCTATTAACTTCTACATCTGTGTCTGCTATGGGTTTTCTCTGGAAGTCTATATACATCCTTTCTGTCTTCCTGTTAAGTATTCCCCTGTGAGTTTTATGTATGTAATTTTTTCCTATGACTACCTTTCTCCAATGGTTTTCTTCTTAAAAATATTTCAAAATTACATTAATATTATTGTGTATATGGGGGCCATATCTGTGTGTCACAGTGCATGTGTGGAGATTAGAGGACAACCCATAGAAGTCAGTTCTTTCTTCCCACCATAGTTTCCCAAGGATCAGACTCAGCTTGACAGGCTTATCCATAAGTGTCTTTACCTGCTGAATCATCTCACTGACTCTCTTAGCTGTTTTCTTGCCCTCACTATCCTCCTCTTTTAGATATTAAAAATTTTAGATATTGGCACTATTCTAATTCATTGCTTCTTTCCATTTACTGACCTGTCTTTGTTATTCAAACTTGTGTTTTCTAACCTGCCATGTGTGGCTTCCATTCTATCTCTCTCCTTTCTTTGTATCAGAAAATATGATTGTGAGTCATGAGGCTATTTGATATACAAATCAATAATCAATTGAAAGCATACCAATATAACTGTAAAAATGCTTTTCATCCTTTATTTTGAACAGAAGAACAAAATATAGTAATGCATTAATTTTCAGTTTAATCTTTTTTTTTTTTTTTTTTTTTTTTTCGGTTTTTCGAGACAGGGTTTCTCCGTGTAGCTTTGCGCCTTTCCTGGGACTCACTTGGTAGCCCAGGCTGGCCTCGAACTCACAGAGATCCACCAGCCTCTGCCTCCTGAGTGCTGGGATTAAAGGCGTGCGCCACCACCGCCCGGCTCAGTTTAATCTTGATGGAACATAAAAATCTTGCCACACAATGTCAGAAATTAGCTAATGTATGTAGTCTTGTGTCTTTAAAGAAAAATTATATGAACAAACTGAAGTATGAAGAATTGCTTCATTTGTATTTTTCCACAAAACTGTCAGTATCATGTATTGTGCTTGTGTTGGTTTTAGCAAATGTCTTCACTGAGTTAGTTAATTGTTTTGGTATTATCATCAAATCTTGATATTTGGAACTGTCTTGAGAGTCTGCCTAACTGTGTCATTTTGTGAAAGAGATTCAATCTCTTTGAGATTACCTATTCACCAACAAAACCCAGTTTTTAAGAACTGGTGATGTGGCAACTAGAATAAGAACCTGCTTTATAAATTTGATCCTGTTAAGTAGAATGCAATGGCAAGAAAAGCTAGAATTGCACCATTAAGGTCTTTACAAGCTCCCTTCCCCTCTCTGTTCCCCATTTTGTCTCTCCTGCATCATTTGTTTCCAGTTCATGGTACCCAGAATTGCAGTTGAACGTGGATATGAGACATGTCATGTTGCATCTTCCAAAGTTAAAGGATGAAATGCTCGAACTGGAGGATGATAGAACAGATGCCGTGCTCTTCCTTTCTGTAGGACTGTGTTGGCTTCTTTCTTGTTTTCCTTGGGACTGTTGTTGTGAGGTTGATGATGGAAATGCATGGCAAAGTTGGAGTATCCAAGTCATAGGAAAGGTGGAACACAGAATTTTGTGATTGTCCAGAATAAAAAAGACTTGTGCCTTGAGCAGTTGTAGAAAATCCAGAGACCTGGCTAGTGTTTTGGTTTATATATCTTGGAAGGTGATAATTGAAAAGCAGAGAAAAGACAGTTGTGGTCAGGATAGGGCTCTCCCAAGGCCTGATAGGCAATTTGGTCATTAGCTCGAGGAATAAACTCCAGCATCTTGTTCTCATCATTGGGTAGGGAGGAATGAGTAGGGGTGTGTGTGGGACAGGAACTACTCTTGCAAACACTGACAAATGTTTTGGAGTCATAGCACTATTCAACACTAGGAATGGAGAAGAGCAGTCACCTTGCTTCTTGTCCATACTTGGTAGTTGTAGTTGCTAGTTGTTAGTAACACAACAGGAATAACTGGCCATTGCTGTTGACATAGAGGTCCTCAGTGCACATCTTTCACTATTAAGTTCCATTTATTATATGTCACATCTTTTATAAAATAGACAATATTTAATACTAGTAAAGGAAACAAAAATATTACCAATAGAAGAATGATGAAGCATTTTCATTTCACTTAACACATGGTTGTTGCTTTATGAGAAAATAAGGAACTGGGGATGTTCCTTCAGTGATAAGTGTTTGCTTTACTGGTAATAAACCCACTTCCCATTCTGTGCCTAACATTTAGTCATTTTAAATTTCAGTCCCAATCCTTTGAACACAATGTAAGCAGCAAGCAAAACACTAGGTGAACACACCTAGTTTTCATGTGATGCACAACAGACAGACAACCAAACAGAACAGCTTGCATTGGGAAACAGTGATAGCCCTATCACTACCACAGCTTATTGGACAGCGTCATACCTTCTTATTCTCGAACATTCCTCTCATTGCTCCTACTCCCCTTCTTTTGAGACCAAGTTTTGAGTGGCCAAAGCTGGCTTTGAAATTTCATCTGCTGCCCCTACTCTTGAGTGCTGAAGATTACAGATGTGAGTTCTTGTGTCTAATCAGAATTTTTAAATATGAAAAAGGCATATTTTAGAATTAGTAAATTATTAAAAGTTTTTATTATTGTAATTTTTAAAAATGAAAATAAGTAACTTGTAACTTTTTGAAGTAATAAGGCAGGCTTCTAAGGAAAGGAGTGCTGTGGGTGGATTGGCATCTCTTGAGTGCCTGACATAGAGCTTTACACATGGTGAGAAACTAACATTTAAAGAAAAGAAATGAGCATGTGGCTCCAGCCTCTTTTAGAAGGATGCTTACTTTTTCTAAAGGTGGTTCATCATCTTAAATAACACTTTATGGTTTAAATCTTTGCTGAATTTTGATTTGTACATAATTGTTCAGTAGCAGATGAGATGTATACTGTAAGATACATCCTTGTTTGTCTCTGGCCATAGAAAGGAAGAACATGTGAAGGATTAGAAGATCAGAGGAGGAAACCAGCTGGAGATTGAGGTTGTGCTCTGGTTGACCTTAAGGTTGTCTTCTGTTCCTTGTCACTTCTCTTGCCTGATTTCTTCTCTCCAAAAATTCTGCCTAGCTATCGGCCCATCAGCTTTTTTATTAACCATGAAAACAAAACATATTCACAAAGGGATTATTGCACAGCAACCTATAAGAATTATTCCTGACTTCTCAACAGAGATTCTTAAAGCCAGAAAATTCTAGATAGATGTCTTGCCAGACACTAAGAGACCATGCATGCCAGCCCAGACTACTATACCCAGCAAAACTTCAGTCAACATAGAGAAAATAAGATATTTCATGATAAATTCAAATTTAAACAATATCTGTCCACAAATACAGCTCTACAGAAGGTACTAGAAGGAAAACCTCAACCCAAGGAAGTTAACTATCCCCATGAAAATGCAGGTAATAGATAATATCAAACAAGCAAGATCCAAAGAAGGGAAATACATACACACCAACACACCACCACCACCACCACCACCACCACCACCACCACCACCACCAGAATAACAGGAATTAACAGTCATTGCTCATTATTATCTCTCAATATCAATGGACTGAATACACCAGTTAAAAGATACATGATAACAGAATGCAAACGAAAACAGGAGGATCCATCGTTCTGCACATACAGGAAACACAACTCAACATCAAAGGTAGACATTACCTCAGAATAAAGGGCTGGAAAAAGATTTTCTGAGCAAAGGGACCTAAGAAGCAAGCTGATGTAGTTATTCTAATATCTAACAAAATAGATGTCAAACCAGAATTAATCAAAAGATATGGAGAAGCACATCTCATACTCGTCAAAGGAAAAATACACCAGGATGCCGTCCTAGTTCTGAACATCTATGCCCCACATGCAAGGGTACCCACATTTGTAAAAAAAAAAAAAAAAAAGAAAAAATTACTAAAGCTTAAATCACATATTGAACCTCACTCTTACCAATGAACAGGTTGACCATACAGAACCTAAACAGAGAAATAATAGTACTAACACATTATGATGCAAATGGACCTAACATATATTTACAGAACATTTCACCCAAACACAAAGAATATACCTTTTTCTCAGCACCTCATTGAACCTTTCCTAAAATTGATCATGCACTTGGACATAAAGCAAATTTCAGCAGACACAAGAAAATTGAAATAACCCCCTGTATCTTATCAGACCACTGTGGTTTAAAGCTGGATTTCAACAACACCAGAAACAACAGAAAGCCTACTAACCCGTGGAAACTGAACAACTCTTAGTAGAATTACTGAGATTATCACTGGGTCAAGGAAGAAATAAAGAAGGAAATGAAAGACTTTCTAGAATTCACTGAAAATGATGCACAATATACCCAAACTTATGGAACATAATCCAAGTGATGCTAAGAGGAAGGTTCATAGCACTAAGTACCTTCATTAAGAAGTTGGAGAGGTCTCATACCAGCGACATAACAGCATACCTGAAAGCTCTAGAACAAAAAGAAACAAACACACCTAAGAGGAGTAGATGGCAGGAAATAATCAAAATGAGGGCTGAAATTAAAGGAAAAAAAATAGAAACAGAGAACAATACAAATAATTATTGAAACAGAGAGTTGTTTTTTTTTGAGAAAAATCAACAAGGTAGACAAAATTTAATCCAAGCTAACTAAAAGGCAGAGAGAGAGAGATAATTAACAAAATCAGAAAGGAAAAGAGGGATGTAACAACAGACACCAAGGAAGTCCTAAGAATCATCAGGTTGCCGGGCGGTGGTGGCACACGCCTTTAATCCCAGCACTCGGGAGGCAGAGCCAGGCGGATCTCTGTGAGTTCGAGGCCAGCCTGGGCTACCAAGTGAGTTCCAGGAGAGGCGCAAAGCTACACAGAGAAACCCTGTCTCGAAAAACCAACCAACCAACCAACCAAACAAACAAACAAAAAAAGAATCATTAGGTTATACTGCAAAAACCTGTACTCCCCCAAATTGGAAAATCTAAAAGAAATGGACAATTTTCTCAATATATTCCACTTACCGAAGTTAAATCAAGATCAGATAAACAATTTAAATAAACTCCCAATGAAATAGAAGCATTCATTAAAAGTCTTCCAACCAGTCACTAGGATCCTGGGAGCCAAAGCTAGCAGGAAAATGCAGCCCTTGGCTGAAGAAGAGACCCAAGTAATATTTGAGAAGATTTCAAAATACATCAAGGAGAATCTATAGCTCCTGGTGGACAGGCCCAGCAGTACTTACTATTTCTGCCTGAACAACAATCTGAATGTACTATGTGAGTGTGATGATTCTGAAGCTGGCCACTAACATCTATGGGGATAAGCTAGTGTCACTGGGGATATGTTTTGGAAAGTTTACCAAGACCCACAAGTTCTGGTTGCACGTTACAGCTTTCAGATACCTTGCACCCTATGCCAAGTATAAAGTGTGGATAAGTTAGGAGCAGAACAGCTTTTCAGCTTTCACTGAAAGTACTTCTCAGTACCAGAGAGCAGTGGTTTATTCCATGGCAGACATTCCTTTGGGGTTGGGAGTGGCCACAAAGTCTACTCAAGACTACATACAGAAAAGTGGACCCCATGGCAATTGTGGTGTTTCATCAGGCAGACATTGGGGAAGACGTACTGCATGAAGAAACATTGATGTAGGATGGTCATCCCAAGACCTTTTTGCTGTGTGAGTGGACTTAGCTTTGTTTCCTGTGTGTGCAGAAAACATCATGTTAAATTTGGATAACACTGATACATGCAACTTGGATTCTTATTCAACAGAAATGGCTCAAAAATAGATATTCAGGTACTCTAGAGGCAAATGTAAGTGGATCACAAGTATAAGGCCTGCTGGGGCTACTTAGCAAGTTCAAAGCTAACCTAGGCTACATAGTCAGACACTGTCTCGAAACTCTAAAACAAACAAACAAACAAACAAACAACCCCCCCCCCCAACAAACAAAAAATTAGAGTGTTTCTGTTCTGTTAAAAAAATTCTCTTTTTTGTTGACTCTCTGTGTGGTTTGGGTATCAGGGTGACTGGCCGCAGAAAATGAATTTGATAATGTTTTTTTCTGTTTCTGTTTTGTAGAATAATTTGATGAATTTTGGTGTTAGCTCTTCTTTGAAAGTCTAGTGGAATTTTGCTCTAAAAGAGCCCAGAGCCAAATGGTTTTAGTGCAGAATTCTACCAGACATTCAAAGAAGATCTAAAACCAACACTTGTCACATTATTCCACAAAATAGAAATAGAAGGAACATTGCCAAATTCATTTTATGAGGCCATAGTCACTCTGATACCCAAACCACACAAAAATACAACAAAGAAAGAGAATTACAGACCAATTTCCCTCATGAACATAGATGCAAAAATACTCAATAAAATACTCGAAAACTGTATCCAAGAAACATCAAAAATATCCACCATGATCAAGTAGGCTTCATTCCAGAGATGCAGCAATGGTTCAACATATGAAAATCTGTCAATGTAATCCACCATATAAACAAACTGAAAGAAAAAAAGCCACATGATCATCTCATTAGATGGTGAAATGCCTTTGACAAAATCCAGCACCCTTCATGATAAAAGTCTTGGGGAGATCAGGGATATAAGGGACATACCTAAACATAATAAAGGCAATTTACAGCAAGCCTATATCCAAAATCAAGTTAAATGAAGAGAAACTCAAAGCAATTCTACTAAAATTAGGAACAGGTCAAAGGCTCTCCACTCTCTCCATATCTATTCAATATAATACTCGAAATTCTAGCTAGAGCAATTAAACAACAAAAGGAGATCAATAGATGCATATTGGA
This sequence comes from Peromyscus eremicus, assembly GCF_949786415.1. NCBI lineage: Eukaryota > Metazoa > Chordata > Mammalia > Rodentia > Cricetidae > Peromyscus > Peromyscus eremicus. The sequence goes on along the minus strand of NC_081419.1, from coordinate 113,856,465 downwards.
AAGGAAGAAATAAAGTATCGCTGTTTACAGATGATATGCTAATATGCATAAGCGATCCCAAAATTTCTTTTTCTTTTCTTTTTTTTTTTTTAATTTATTTATTATGTATACAGTGTGCTGCTTGCAGGCCAGAAGAGGGCACCAGATCTCATTATAGATGGTTGTGAGCCACCATGTGGTTGCTGAGAATTGAACTCAGGACCTTTGGAAGAGCAGCCAGTGCTCTTAACCTCTGAGCCATCTCTCCAGCCCCACCTCCCAATTCTTTACAGACCTTCAAAGAACAATATTTGACTTTATATGGAAAAACAAAAAACCTAGTATAGCTAAAACAATCCTGTACAATAAAAGAACTTCCAGAGTATCACCATCCCTGATTTCAAGCTGTACTGTAGAGCAATGCTAATAAAAACTGCATGGTATTGGCATGAAAACAGATGAGTTGATCAAAGGAATTGAATCTAAGACCTAGAAGTAAATCCACACAGCTACGGATACCTGATTTTCGACAAGGAAGCCAAAAATTATACAATGGAAAAAAGAAAACACTTCAACAAATGGTGCTGGTCAAACTGGATGTTTTCATAAAGAAGAATGAAAATGATCTATGTCTATCACCCTGTACAAAACTCAAGTCCAAGTGGATCAAAGACCTCTCAACATAAATCCAGATATGCTGAACCTGATAGAAGAGAAAGTGGGGGAAATAGCCTTGAGCACATTGGCACAGGAGACATCTTCCTGAACAGAACACCAGCAGTCCAGGCACTAAGATCGACAATTACCACCCTGGGACCTCATGAAAGGGATAGGCTTCTGTAAAGGAAAGGACACTGTCAGAGGGACAAATGACAGCCTGCAGAATGGGAAAAGATCATCAACAACTCCACATCTGACAGAGGGCTAATATCAAAAATAACTCAAGAAACTAGACATCAAAAAACCAAATAATCCAGTTAAATGATGATGTACAGATCTGAACAGAGAATCATCATCAAAAGAATCTCAAATGGCCGAGAACACTTAAAGAAATGTTCTATGTCCTTAGTCATCAGGGAAATGTAAATCAAAAAGACATTGAGATTTCAATGGCTAAGTTCACAAACAGAAGTGGCAGCTCATGTTGTTGAGTATGTAGAGCAAGGGGAACATTCCTCTACTGCTTTGTAGACGTCAGCTCTACTTCTCCATGTTTAATGAATTGTGTTTGTGTTGTTTTCAGCCTTACTGTTAGTTTGTGGAGAGCAACCTGTAGTCTTGAAAATAGTCTAGGTTGTTTGGTCATCCCCATAGGATGGACCCCTTTGGCCAGCAACTCAATTATATGTATCCAGTTCCTGGAACAGAAGGTTCATTTGGTGACATGAAACGTCCAGTGGGGCTCTGTCTCCCCAATTTGGTGATTTCATTTAGACTACCCTCATATATGTACCTATTTTAGGAAGCTTCTACTGTATTGTTTGCATACTACCCCCTCAAATGCCCCTTAATTTTAGCTGTTTCTACCATATTCCCTCTTACCTCCCACTTCCTGCTTGTTTTTCTCATTCCAGCACTCCACCATCCAAACACAGCTATCTGTTCTGTTTCCCTTTCCTAGGGAGATCTATCTGCTTGCAGCCCCATCCCCAGTCCCTTACGCTGTGCCTAACCTCTGTGGTTTTGTGGATTGTGGCTTGGTTATCATGGACTTAATAGCTAATATTCATATATAAGTGAATATATACCATATTTGTCTTTCTGGGTCTGAGTTGCCTCACTCAGGATGATTTTTTTTTCTAGTTCCATCCATTTATCTGTGAATTTTATGTTTGTTTGTTTTTTCTTTTAATGGCTGAGTCATATTCCAATGTGTAAATCTACCACATTTTGCTTATCCATTCTAATATTATGGGCATCTAGGTTGTTTCCAATTTCTAGCTTTATGAATAAAGCAGCAATGAACATGGTTGAGCAGTTGTCTCTGTGGTAGGATAAAGCCTCCTTTGGGTATATACCAAAGAGTGGTTTAGCTGGATCTGTAGGTAGATTGATTCTTGTCTTCCTGAGGAACCACCACACTAATTTCCATAGTGGCTGTACAAATTTGCACTCTCACTAGCAATGGATGAGTGTTCACTTTATTCAATATCCTTGCCAACATGAGCTGTCATTTGTTTTACTGCTCTTAGCCATTGAAATTTCAAAGTAGTTTTGATTTGCGTTTCCTTGATGACTAAGCATGCTGAACATTTCCTTAAGTGTTTCTCAGCCATTTGAGTTTCCTTTTTTGGGAATTCTCTGTTTAGATCTATATCTCATTTTTATTTGAGTTATTTGTTTTCTTTATATCTAGTTTAGTGTATGTGTTCTGTATACATTTTGGATATTAGCCCTCTATCAGATGTGTAGCTGGTAAAAATCTTTTCCTATTCTATAGGCTGCTGCTTTGTCCGAATGACGGTGTCCTTTGCAGTGCAGAAGCTTCTCAGTTTCCTGAGGTTCCATTTATTAATTGTGGATGTTCTTAGTGCCTGTGCTAACAATGTCTGTTCAGAAACTTTCCTGTGTTAATAAGTTCAAGGCTATTTTCGACTTTCTCTACTATTAGGTTCAGTGTATCTGGTTTTATGTTGAGATTTCTGATCCATTTGAGGTTGAGTTTCATGCAGGGTGATAAGTATGGATCTATTGGCACTCTTTGACATGCAGCCATCCAGTTTGACCAGCACCATTTTGTGAAAATACTGTCTTTATTCCACTTTGTATTTCTGTCGTCTTTATAAAAAAATGAGGTGTTCATAGGTATGTGGATTTATGTCTAAGTCTTCAATTTGATTCCATTGAACATCATGTCTGTTTTTGTGCCGATATTATAGCTCTGTAGTACAATTTGAGGTTGAGGATGGTGGTATCTCCATCACTTCTTTTATTATTTAGGATTGTTTTAGCTATCCTTTTGTGTGTGTGTGTATGTGTGTGTGTGTGTGTGTGTGTGTTGTGTGTGTGTGTGTAGTTTCATCTGAGGCTGAAAATTGTCCTTTCCAAGATCTGTGAAGAATTGTTTTGGAATTTTGAGGGTGATTGCACTGAATCTGTAGATTCCTTTTTGGTAGGATGGCCATTTTTACTGTGTTCATCCTACTGATCATGAGCATAGGAGATCTATCATCTGATATCTTCTTCAATTTCTTTCTTAAAGTCTTAAAGTTTTTACCATACAGGTTTTTGACTTTCATGGTTATAGTTATCACAAAATATTTTAATTATTTGAGGTTATTGTGAACGGTGTTCTTTCCTTTATTTTTTTCTGTTTTATTCATTTACTTCTTTTGTTTGTGTTTTCATAGATTTAAGGGATTTATTCATATACTATTTAAGGACTGTCTTAGAGTTCCTATTGCTGCAATGAAACACAATATCCAAAAAGCAATTTTGGGAGGAAAAGGTCTATTTAGCTTACATTTCCACACAGCACTGTTCATCATGAAGGTAGTCAGGACAAGGACTCAAACAGGGCAGGTCTGGAGACAGGAGCTGGTGCAGAGGCTGTGAAGGGGTGCTGCTTACTGGCTTGCTTCACATGGTTTGGTCAGCTTGCTTTCTTATAGAACACAGGATCATGAGCCCTGAAGTGGCATCTCCCACAATGGACTGGGTTGCCCTTCCTTCCCCACACCAATCACTAATTAAGAAAATTCCTTATAGGCTGGCCCACAGCTCGATCTTATGGAGGAATTTTTTTCAATCAAGGTTCCTCCTCCTCTCAGATGACTATAGCTTGTTTCAAGTTGACATAAATCTAGCCAGAACAAGGACTTCTATCATATTCATAAAAACTTTTTTAAGGTCTTTGTCTTGTTTCAGCCATGTTGCATTTCTTAGGGCTTACTGTGGTAGGTTGCTGGGCTCTAGTAGAGGTATACTGTTCTGGCTGTTTCTGTGCTGGTTTCTAGGCATCTGAGTGAGTTTGTGATGATTATAATTCAAGGTACTGATATCATGATAGTTTGATGAGTGTTTTGTTCCTTGGTTTCTGTTGCCTTCTCTGGTTCTTTAAGAGTGTGGTAGCTATGTGTTGTCTTGTAGGGAATGTCTTGTAGCTATGTGTTTCTGTGTAGAATGTGTTTCTGGGTATTGGGGGCTTACACTTAGGAATGGGGAAGGGCTAGGAGGAGCGGTTGAGGAGGTCCACAGGAGGGAGGGAAGCAGAGTCTTCCCCCAGGATCTGCTTAGTCTCCTGGGAATGGGGACTGAGAGTGAGGAGAGGGCACAACAGGTAGGTTGCTACAGAGCTGAGGATGAGACTGGGGGTTGGATTTGAGGAGAGGAGGGAAGGTGAAGACCTGAAGCTAGCCTACCTGCTCTACTGGCTTGCTTACTTCTCTGGCACGGTTGGCTGGCAGGTTTCCAGGGAATGCCTTCTGAAGGTAGGGGTGGGATAGTGAGATGAGTGGGGAAGAAGGTTGGAGGAGATCGTCATGTTTCCAAAGAGTTTTGGGGTGACAAGAAAACTGCTGCCTGGTTGCTTTGGAGTTCAGTGTTTCCTGATTGTCTAGGTTCTTTGCTTTTATGGCAGTCCTAGAAACCTGAGGCCTGGGAGAGCTATGACTATGATTCGCCCAAGTAAGTACAAAGGTAGATGGGATTTTAAAACTGCATACATTGAAAACATTTTATGTTTAAATTGAGTTACTGACTGGAGTCTCTTCCTTAAGAGCTTGGATAGTTCGCCACTTTTTCCTGATTTCTCAGCCATCCCTGCACTCTGCCCTGCCCACATGAAGGATGCTTGAGGGACTGTGCTCAAAAACTACTCATAGAAACATTGTCAGGAGTGGACAAAGGATCAGTGGTGGACTGATGCTCAAGTGTCTGCCAGTGCCACTACTGCTCTTTCAGGGATGTTGAAATCAGTCAGGAAACCATGCCACATCTTCTTTTCTAGCAGCCATTATTCTTTATCTTTTGTCTTATGTGTGTCACAGGCACTTTTGGCAACCATACCCCAGTTGTCCTCAAAATGTTTTGTGCAAATCAACTTGGGATTTAATTTTTCTAGTCTGTTCTCCATCTCATAGCAACCCTGCAAGGCGAAATGTTTAGGAATTGTTGAGGCTTGTTCATTATTTTAGTTTTTTTTTTCAGTTGCTCTATTTTATTTAATTTTCAGACGGGGTTTCTGTCTATATATCCCTGACTGTCCTGGAGCTCGCTGTGTAGACCAGGCTGGCCTCAAACCTCCAGAGATCCTCCTGCCTGTGCCTCGAAAGTGCTGGGATTATTTACTCTTGAATATATTTCAGGCAGGCTTTCTCTCTGCCACTCCACATCTTCTCTTGTCAAAATTATTAGCAACTTCAATCTAGGTGATTAATACTGTGAGTAGCATTGACAGCTGTTTGAAGGGTTTGTTCCTTCTGGAACTCCTGCTTTTGACCAGTGCTCGCTCTGCTATTGTCTCCCTTACCTCACGAACTGCCACTTCTCAGTTTTCTGTATTGATACCTCCTATCTTTCTCACTTCTCAGCATCTGATCATCAAAGGCCTAGGCCTTTAGCTTCTTCTTGCCTTCTTTGGACACCCATTCCTTTAGTGTCCCATCCAGTCTGATGGCAGACCTTCATCTATCCTGATGTCTCGTACATGTCTATCTCCAAGTTGGGTCCTCCCTAGAGCTCATTTATAATCCACAGGTTTGTTAAACACACCTGCTCATATTTCTAATGGACATCTCAAACTTAGTATGTCCAAATATGGGCTCTCAATTTTGTCCCCAACTCACACCATGTTCTCTTGAAATCTTTTCTACACAGCAGATTGCAAATTCATCTTCCCAGTGGCTCAGGCCAAAATTGGGGTGCTATCCTTTGATCTTCCCGTGCTGCCCACATCTCATCTTTGTTCTCTTCTGTAAATGCATTTAAATGTGACCATTTATCAGCCTGTTAGTGCCGCCAGTCTACGCCAGATCCATCATTTCTAATCCAGTTTATAGCAAAAGCTTTCTGGCTTGTCTCTTGGTTTTTGCCCTTTCTCCGTTTACTCTGTTCTTAACACTGAAGTTGTATTTAAAGCTAACTCAATCTCTCCCTTCCTCCCTCTTTTCTCTTTTCCTCTCCCTTCCCTTTTTTACCTCCCACCTTTGGCTGTCCATTTGCTTTTCATCTTAAAGAAAAGATGAAGGCTCCCTAGCTTTCCCTCAGCAGCTCTTGCCTTCCTCCCCTTGACTGCTCAGTCGCAGGTACCTTGGCTGTCACTATCCTTCAGGAATCCTTAGGACCTACACTTGAGTTGTCCTTTCACTTTCCACTTATAGGATTCAAGTCCCTACTCTGACCATCATCTTATTTACATGGTTTCCCTTCTTAGATCTCTTGACCAAAGTATACAAACATGAAATTCTTGCTATTCTCATTCATATTTTATTTTTTCATTGTATGCATCATTTCATATTTTATTATTTTAATTATCATGTCTTTATTTTCTGTCTTCTGTAAACACCATGAAGGTTGGGGTGCCAACATCTTTGTTCACTGAAATGTGGGTGGTATACATCATAGAACTTCTGATGCTTGTTGAATGAATGAATGAATGTAAATGAATATGAATGGCAAATTAAGACAGTAGGCAGAATGAGGAAGGCCATTCATTCCCAGTAAGGACCAAGAGGAAGGTAAATATGGATTGGGAGTCCTTTATTCTGTTGACAGTAGTGATGGCTGAGGAAGATGGTGAGGGTAAGGCACTTGGAGCTCAATTTGAAGTGTTAGGTTGTGATCTCTAGGAAGCTTTGAATAAGTGAATTTTCTTTCCCATGAAGCAAGAGTTCCTTTTGAGCAGGGAGATGCTCATACATTTGCAAGTTACGTGAAGATGGATTTTTTTCTTTCATCTCTAAAGTTGTTTCTGGAGAGAGGAGCACTGTTGCAGACACTTAAGAAGTTAAATGTATAGCTGTTGTTTCTACTGCTGGGTCCCATGCTCTCACCCACTCTGGTTCTTTAACCTTCTTGATTAGCCAGTGCTGTTTCTCACTACATGGCTGACTCTGGCTTCTCACAAGTGTCTTGTTCTTATGAAGCAATAAACTTTCATAAGATTGTCCTACTCAGTAAGATTTTTAGATTGCTCAATGTAAAGAGCAGCCATTTAAGGTGAAATAATTTGAGGAATGATATGTAGATGTGAGATTAATGCCACATGAAAATGTTTTATGAATGGGACTTCTGGATGTAAATCTCACCATCTTAAAAACACTTGACTTGGATGGTTTGGTTATTGGGGTGGAGGAATTCCTTTCATTCACAGGTAGCAGGATGTTTAAAGCTCCAGCACACTTCCAGGCATTAAATAATGATATGGTTTAGGAATTCTATTCTTAGACTCTTGCCTATTCTAACTGAGTCACTTCATATTTGATGAACTATTAACATGTTATTTTCTTCTTTTTTACATAGCTTAGTCACTGATAGATCAAGATAAATTAGAATTCTGAATTATGCTGCATCATTTTCTAGGATACTAGCTAAAAGTGACAGCTTTATTATTATTATTATTAATTATTGTTTTTCTCTCATATATTACATCACCTCCCTCCTCTCCTCCCAGCCCCTCCCCTTTGCCCCTTCCTCTCCCCTAGGGCCACTCCTTCTCCATTTCCCTTCAGAAAAGAGCTGGTCTCCCAGGGATATCAGTAAAACATGGCATGATAACTTTTGTTATGTATATTATAGAGGTATTAAATGAGTTGATACTTTTCTAATTGTGAAATAATGCATGCTAATTAGAAATAATTTGAAAAATAAAATGGGTAATTTTACCATCTTGTGATAGTATTTTTTGGTGGATTTTTTTGCAAGCAATAAAAGGGGTAATATTGTTTAGTATAAAGTATATTTTGTTATTATTATTGTGTAATGAACATTTAAAATATTCTTCCAAAGAAAACTTTTAACATAAAGCTGGATTTTTTTTTGTGTGTATACATGATCTCAGGTATTTTATTCTTTGGCAGGAAGACTTGTAATTTCTCACATATAATTAAGCAATAGCTGTTTTAGAGGCACTTAGCTCATGCTCTGCTCTGTATAAGGTAGAGAAACAGTGTCTTCAGGGGATGAAAGCTCTGGTATTACTTGGTAATGAAAGAAAGTTTCGTGACAGTGTGGAAATATGCTGAAATAATGAGGCTCTGCTGGATTCATTTGTCTGGGAATGTGTATACACTACAATACTTGCAGGCCTCTGTAGTGTACCTAGCAACTTGGATGTACCTGTTGTTGCAGCCATTAGTGTGTTGCATCCTTTCTCCTTGCCTCATCTAAACCATTGCCTTTCCCTCCAGTGCTGCACATTGCATTCACATTACTGCAGTGTTACCTGGAGCTCCAGGAGAAATCAGGACTTCATGAGGAAGTCTTTCCCTGAGATTGTAGACCTGGATTACAGTGGATCAAGTGGGCCCCAAGATGTTCTTTTGATGTTTATAATTTCTTTCTTTTTTTTTTGTTGTTGTTGCTCCTAGCTAGATACTTAGTTTGCATTGCTTTGTTGTTTCGCTTTGTTGTTATTTTGTGAAAGAACAGGCTTCTAATTTTAAAACATGAGGTGAAGAAATGGTAAAAAACAGAGGAATAAGATAGATCAAGTGATGGGTTAAAATGCCAAGGCTGTGATCTGTAATGTATTTCTCCCTTTGATTGTCCTCACTTGAAAGAATGCTTCTTCCTTCCTATTGTCAAGTACTACCTGCTGTCATTTGGAGGGACTAAATCGAGCAACTTGTCAAAGACCTTCTAAGCTCCCTTCATATGGTTAGCAGAAACAGAACTGGGTTTTCATTTCTTCTTTCATTCAACAGGAGTCCCTTTCATGTTTGAAAATTGAAAACGCGTGTTTTTCAGTGTGGAGCGAGGATGTGTGTGCCCTCTGGCACACCTGTTTCTAATTTCCTGACTTGAAAGCATAACCCATCAAAAGGAGCAGAAAAACAATTTCTTTCTGACACGCTGCTTCGTGGCCCTTACTGGACTGGTGGACGTGGTGGCTTAGCCTTCTTGGTTCGTCTGTACAAGGTTCTTGTTAGAGACAGAATTTCACTCAGTACAACCAGTGCCTTTTATAGTACAGGGCCATTTTTGGTATTGTTCTGTTTGTAGCAGTAGAAGATCTTTTTAGTTTCAGGAAACTTACTTAAAATAAGTTGTACTTAAAAAAATACACAGAAAAATAAAAAAAAAAAACAAAAAAATTTAAATACTAAATTTAGCCAGTGGTATATGTTGGACAGTTATATGTAAGGTAATCAGTGAGCCGATTGGCCAGGCGTAGGGCTTGGTTGAGCATGTTTGAATTCCATAGTGGTGTTTAACATAAGTCAAATATTTCCAGTATGTTACTTTAGATTTCTCTGTACTTTGTACTCCTGCCAGTTTAAATGACTGTGAGGCACAATGTGTTGACTTTGAGTTTTATAAATTGATAATTTGTTGCTGTGAAATCTGTACATGGAATAACTCATCAGTTTCTGAAGGTACCTAGTATGTCTAATGTTGGCAATCTGTTACAAGAAATTGATGTCTGGGGACACTTTAGGCTGTAGTTTTCAGATGCTTAGTGTATGGATCTTCAGGTTTGGACTTTCTGTTTCTAAATTCTTTGGGGGTATCTGTCTTTTTTGTTTGGTTTTGAGTTTGTTTTTTGAGACAGCGTTTCACTATGTAGTGCATGTTGGCCTTGAACTTATGATTCTCATGCCTCAATGTCTTAATGTTGATGTAACATGCGATGTGCCATCATAGCCTGGCTTGGAACAAATTCAAGTGTTGAAAATTTATTTTCTTATTCATTTATCTTTTTGTGGGGACATGTGCTATACCATGTGTGTGGAGGTCAGAGGACAACCTGTAGGAGCTGATTCTCGTCTACTTCATGGGTCCTGGGGAACAAAGTCTTCTTGTCAGTATTGGTGGCAAATGCTTCTAACCCATTAAGCCATCTCTGTGGCTTTATTTGTTATTATCATGTGATACACATATATGATGTATGTGTGAGTGAGTGAGTGAGTGTGTGTGTGTGTGTGTGTGTGTGTGTGTGTGTTCTGGAGTCAATTATTTCTTCCTACTAAGGGCTGTAGGGATTGAACTTGAGTTGTCAGGCATGTGATACAACATTACTAGCTGCTGAGCCATCTTACTTGTCCAAGGATAGTAATCTTAATTATATATTCTCCTAACAGTTTCTTGGTTATTATTTTTAATTTTAACATTATCTCTTCTCAAACTTAAAGATGTATGAGTCACCTGAAGGTCTTATTTAAGATACAGAATGTGGTCTAACAAGTCTGGGATGACTCATTTCCTAAGTTTTCAGATGATACCAGGACATTTCAGTGGGAAGAGTGGTTCTCCCAACTGTGCCTTTTCTACAATATCCATCATATACAACTTACCACTGAGTTCTGTTTCATTATTGTGTTTGATGGTGGTGAAAGTAAGATGTGACTGTCGGGTATTCCTGAGAGCATTAAATGACTATTTTAACAGGTTACAATTTGATCCAGAGTAGCCTAAAACTACTAAAAGAGGTTGATTTTGCTAAAGTAATAATATGGTTATATTTATCAAGTCTTGAGGAATACACCCAGCCCTGTACATTAACAAGACTCTTGTAAATGAAACCAGATAAAACAAACTGCTTGTTCTAAGAGGTCCTAAGAGATGAATTAGAAAGACATAATGATAATTCAGATGTCTTTCACATAAACCAGCTCTATGAAGGATGGCTGATAATTGAATGGAAAGATTCACTGGTGAATTGGAAAAGAATTGGGGACACGTAAATGTAAAATGTCAAGAGAGCTTGCATTTTTTCCTTTATATTGATATCTACCCTGGTTCTCATTAATGAATTATATTGTGATCCATCCTACTGTACAACAGACCATGACCGAACAATTCCTTATACTTTCAGAATTTGTTCATATCTGGTGGAGTCCATTTATTAGCATATTGTACTGATTTCCATTGATTAAAATGTCTAAAGTAAGTGCTGGCTAGTAGAAGCATACATAGTTACTTACAAAACAAAACGTATGAGCTGGCTATTGTATTAGAGATTTTAATTAGAATCCCCAGTGGTTTTTAGCTCTGTGTGTGTCTACTTTGAATTTGATATTTGGAAAGCACATTGTGCTGGGTCATAGGAGATTTGTAGCGAGCCTTGTGTTTGAATCCTAATGTAAGGAGTGGATTGGAAGAAATGTATTTACCTGTTCCAGGATATCTTCCCTCATGGAGGAAAGATATGTAGGTATGTGCTAAGTATTACTGATAGTCCTTCGACAGTTTCACATGTGTATATAATACATTGTAGTCATTTTCAGCCCCTTTACGTGACCCTTCTCCATAAACCCCTTCTTTGTTTTACGTATTTTTTACTTGTCTGATTTGTTTTATCTGCTTTGATTTTATTTTACATTTTAGGATCAGTTTCTTTGTTGTAACCTTTCTCATCAGAATTATAATCAATTTCAATCTGGAGTAAGTATAAGGAGTAAGGTGTTGGACTTTGCACAGTACAACCTTTGCAGACTTAAATCTGCCCTTGTCATTAGCTCATAGGCAGTGTTCAGCAGCTCACAGCTTCTTTCTGCTCCATTCAAGAATCTTTTCTCTTTTTATCCACTGCTAAAGTCTGCTTTAAATTTCAAGAGCCCAGAAAATAAGTAACTTCTTTTCTGCAGCTTTTTCTATTTTTTTCTTTTTCTCTCCTTTTCTGTTTCTCTCACTCCATTCCTCTCTCATTCTCTTTCCTTCTGCTCACTCCTTCTTACCATGCTCAATTCCAAAATTTATTCCCCTTAAGGTTGGTGGTGCCATAGTGTAGTATATACACAATTTATGTCCTGTTCTCTGCCTCAAGACTTAGGAGTTTCATGAGGAAGGGGTGGTGGGTTGAAAATATAGATGGTATATAGTAAATACTTGCTGACTTGTATTCAGGAATCTTTTGTGTCTTTTGCAGAACTGTCAAACATAGATAGATTCTGATTGGCAAATGAATTACTTGCTTCACATTGAAAAACCAGAGTTAGTGTCTCTGTTTGTTTCATACATTTTGATATTCATACACAGACTCTCGTTTTATTTAGAGAAGAATAGTTTAAATTTGGTTTAATTTTAGTAAAATATACTATTCTCTTCAAACTCTTCCCTTACTGATTACTTAACCCTTCTGGGTTAAGATGGTTTGGCTTATAATTTTTTGATTTTTCAGCATTTGGAAAGTGTTAACTAATTCAATAGAAACTATTCTACAAATCTTGATGTTTTGATGGTTGCCTGAGTTAGTGATGTATGGTGTGATTCTGCTGGGATCCTGGTTGTGCATCACGCTCCAGTTCCTTGTCAACAGTACACTCATGGGAGTCTACTGTTGGTGCTCCACGGCAGACTGTAGTGCTGAGCTCTGTTGCTCGGAGGGTTAGGAATGTTCATTTCTGTGCTTACCCATGTTGTCTTCATTGTACAACGAATTTATTTAGTTTAACTCCAATAAGTTGATGAACATCTGTAACACTATTCCGTGAGTTCCATGTAATAAAAATGACAACCTGGCTTCAGTGATAAAGATATAAATGATTTCATATAGGAAATAGTTTAGAGGTGGACTGGTTGCAGGTGACTGAATCTGAATCTCCTTGATGAGCACAAGTGCGTGCTTTTCCTTTCTTTGCTTGTTCTGTTGTCTTACTTTTTTGCCTCTGTCTTGGGATTATATCAGAGTTCTGCATTACTAGAAAAAAATTGGCTGTAGCTCTTTTCTTTTTTTCCCACGATGACGCTGGCTCACCTCTAATTCTCAACCTCTCTCAGCCTCTTGAATGTGGGGATTACAGGTGTGTGCCACCTTGCCCAACTGTAGGGTTTTTGTTTTTATCTATCTATCTATCTATCTATCTATCTATCTATCTATCTATCTATTCATCATTTTCATTTAAGATCGCTAACAGACTTCTTTTCATATTTTGTTGATTCCTTAATGTTCTATGTCTGTTTATGAACCAATTACTGAACAAGGGTCATGATATTACCCAAGAATAAACGAAGGGCATAGGGCTTGTTTGTAGCTTGTGTACATTATTGTGGATGAGGGAGTAGAAAGCAAAACCAAACCAGGATTTTATTAGGAAAGAACAGAGTGCAAGAGTAAATACACATAAGTACCCTACAGTTGAGACTTGCCATCATTTTGGGATCACTAATGAAGGCACTTATAGTCATCGTCTGTTAGGGAGTTATAGTTGTCAGGCATCTTTCTCAGTTCAGATAGGTTAAGTATTGGAGAAGTACCTAAAGAACTTGGAGGAGGTAGAGAAATGTGAGAAAGGAGAAAAAAAAGCTAAATTTAAGTTAAATCTTTTTAAAAATTATAAATATTATAGGCTATATATTTAGACAGTTAAAAATGTACTTTTTTTTTAAAGCTTGTTCTTAGCAAAGCCATGCCCTTTACCATTATTTTTGGCTAACAGAGAACTGGCTGTGGAAAATGGATGTTTTTGTTTTGAAAAATCAAATACAGTAGATGAAAACAATGCCACCACAAAGTTTGTTTATATCTTCATTTCACTTAATTGAATGGATGAAATGAGGTCTGGCTTTTCTCATATTGTTTATGTTCTGCTTTGCTTTTTGGTTCTGGGGCAGGGCTCCCAGTTCTGTGAGGCTTTATTTTCCACTCAAATACCATTTGCAAGATTATTTTGAAAATCAATAGAAGTATTCCTATTCGGTAAGCATTATAATTGTGCTAATATGATGTAATGTCATGTTTCAGTAACACTGTAGATATCTTTCCACTGTGTTCCCTTAGCTTCCTTCCGTCTACTACTTTTAAGACTAGAGCGGAACAAGGTATTAGCTATAACTAACCACTACTATTTTAAATGGTCATTTGAATGCCTGACTCTGTTTCATTTCTGTTAATATAAGGACATAATTAAATGTTTGATCTATATTTCACCTCTTTGTAATATAAACAGCATTGTAAATAAAGTACATGAAATCTAAGTGACTGAATTTAGTTTAGTTTTGTTTGGTTTTTGAGGTAAGATTTCACTATGTTGCCTAGACAGGTCTCAAAGTAGTGATCTCTTGCCTCAGCTACTTGAGTGCTATCAGATGTTTACGACTTGCACAATGGCCGTTTTCTTATTTCTCATGATGTGATGTTTTCATGTGGGAAGTTCCTTTGCTGTGACTGAAGTTCAGTGACAGCCTAGCTACATGTGTGATAGTTCCCTCTTATTCCCTTGTGGAACAGCCTGAAGGCTGAATTTAACTGATGTGAAGAGACACTTTATCCTGGCCTTCTTCCCATGAAGCCTCAGGGATTATTCATGTTTGATGTGACCTCTGTAGCAAGCTTGCAGGAGTTCCAGTGTGGTGGTTCAGGGTTCTTCAGAAGTAAAAAGTGAAAGCCATTGGGCCTCTGAAGAGCTTAGTCCAGAGACTGACATTGCGTTTATTAAGAGTGAACCAGAGGATCACACTAGAATATAAACACTATAGATAGCAACTTGGTTCACTGAAGGCCATCTGTGAGAACTAGCTAACATGGTTTTTGTTTGTTTGTTTGTTTTGTTTTTTTTGTAATCACTGTCCCTTTGACAATATGAAAATTTTGTTGTTTTTTTCCTAGAAATATGAATGCAAGTACAATTTCTTGGATACCTGCCCAAGTAGTCCCAAACTCTGATAGGATTCTTAGGGATTACCTGAGCTAGTCCTGGCTTAACTCTTAAATTGAGTGAATCCCAAGTTAGTGTCCTAGCATTGTTTTTTTGTTTCTATGATCAAATATCCTGATTAGAGCAACTTAGGAGAGAAAAGATTTTATCTGGCTGACAAGTTTAGGTGAGACAATTTCATCATTGTAGGAAAGTTTAAGGCAGTAACTTGAAGCAATTAATGATATCCACCACATTCAAGAGAAGAGTGGGAAGAAATGCAAACATGCTTCTAGTGCCTGGTTTGCTTTCTCTACTCTTATACTGGAGAGGACCCCAATTCCCAAAAACAGTGCCACTTACAGTAGTCTGAGACCTCCCACATCAATGAGCATGGTCAAGATAATCCCCCACAGATGTACTCACAGGCCACACTGTTACAGACAATTCCTTATAGGGACTCTCTTCTCAATCAGCTTGGCAATTAAAAGTAGTTACATAGCCAGGTATAGTGGTGCATGCCTTTAATTCTAGCACTTGGGAGGAAGAGGTAGGTGGACTTCTGTGAGTTCATGGCCAGTCTGGTCGATATAGTGAGTTCCAGGACAGCCAGGGCTTTGTCAAGAGACCCTGTCTCAACAATAAACCAAAACAAACTAATTACCATAGTTGGTGACTTGACAAATTTTTTAATGCAGCTATATAAAATTCTATTATATGTTCTAACCCTTAAAATACCTTAATATAATTTCCCTGCTTTTTATTTTGTTGTTACTGTTCTTCATAATTTGTTTTTCTAATAGCAATAAATTTTCTTTTTTATGTCCTTTTCCTCCTTTATGTATGTGTGTGTACATATCTGTACTAATTCATGTGTGTGTGTGTAAATGTGCATGTGTGTGTGGAGGCTAGAGATAGCCATTGAGTGTCTTCACGCTCTATCTCATTTTTAAATTTATATTTTTTCATTTTTCATAATTGTGTACTTGCCATTGAAATATGATCATATCTACTGCTAGTCCTTTCTTCATCCAACACCCACTATATTCCCCCACACAGTCTCCTCGGTTCTTCCTTCCCAACTTCATGTCTTTTGTTTTGTTTTGTTTGAGGCAGAATCTCCTGGCTGGCCTGGAACTTGCTAGCAAGACCAGGCTGATCTTGCCCTCACAGAGATCCACCTGTCTCTGCCTCCTGAGTGCTGGGATTAAAGGGAGTTGCCACCAGGGCATGATTTTTCTTGAGATAATGTTTTTATGTAGTCCTGGCTAGCCTGGGACTCGCTTTGATTCTTAGAGCTGGCTGCCTCAAAGTTTGAGAAATATCCTTGTTTCTGCCTTGCAAGTACTGGGAGTAAAGGCCCCTGCTTCCTCCCGCCTCCCCACTAAGTACAATTAGTGCTGCTCATAATGTACATGACTGTGGGACCATCCACCTTAGGTTTTTTTTGTTTGTTTGTTTGTTTGTTTTGTTTTGATTTTAAAGCACAGTTTCTCACTGGACCAGGAACTCACCAATTTGTCTAGACTGGATGTCAGGCAAGCTCTAAAGATTTTCCTGTGTTTGCCTCCTCAGTAATGGGGTTCTAGACATATTCTTCCATTCGAGGGTTTTTAACATGTGAGCTAGGGATCAGAATTCAGATCCTCTTAATGCCAGGTCCTACCTGAACACTCTTGAATGGTAGAGTAAGGATTAAGAAATAATAGATACGAACTCGATGTCTCCTGCCTGCAGAATCCCTCCTCTCTCTCATTGAGTGGATTCCTAGAGCTCAGCTTGGTGCCTGGCCGTGGATCTCTGCATCTGCCTCCAGTCACTGGACAAAGGCTCTGTGATGACAGGTTATTTGCTAGACTGGTCACCAGAGTAGAACAGTCCAGGCACCCTCTGGACCACTGCCAGCAGTCCAAGGTGGGGTTATCCTTGTGGATTCCTGAGAGCCTCCCCAGCACCCTGCCTCTTCCTATTTCCATGATGTCCTCATCTATCATGGTATCTCCCTCCCTGCCCTCCCACTCTGTCCCTGTTCCAGCTTGACCCTCCCATTTCCCTATGTTCTCATCCCCCAATCCTCGCCCTCTGCCACCCCCCACCCCCCACAGTCCGCTCATGTAGATCTCATCCACTTCTCCTTTGCTGGGTCATCCATGTGGCCCTCCTAGGTCTTTCCCTGTTAGCTAGCCTCTCTGGAGCTGTGGGTTGCAGTCTGGCTAAGGCGGGGGACATCGAGATCATGATGGGAAGACATGTAGAGATGACTGGCCACACTAGTGGAAGCCCATGAACTGCAGACTAGTGGCTATGGAGCTCCCATGGGACTGGACTAGGCCCTCTGAATACGGAAGACAGTTGTTTAGCTCGAACTGTTTGGGGGGCACCCAGGCAGGGGGATCAGGATCCATCCCTGGTGCATGAGCAGGCTTTTGGGAATCCGATGCCTGTGTTGTGACCCCTTGTGCAGCCTTGGTGCAGTGGGAAGGGGCTTGAACCTGCCCAGGCTCAGTGTGCTGGACTCAGCTGACTCCCCATGGGAGACCTTGATTTGGGGGAATGTGGGGTGGCTTGGGAGAGAGGGCTGGGGGGTGGGAGGAGGGAGGAGGTGGGATCTGTGGGTGGTATGTAGAGTGAGTAGAAAATTTCTTAATAAAGAAAAATGAAAAAAAAAAGAAATAATAGATATGAAAAGTAGAGACGTAGACATAAAAGAAAAAGATAGACACAGAATAGGTCTGGGAGGGCTCTGAATAAATACTACAGTTGCCCCAAGTTTATTCCTCATGGGCTTTTTATATACCAGCAAGGGGAGAGGCAAAAGACCTCCTCATCTCAAGGACATCATGGTTCAAGGTACAAAGAACAGACAAGTATAAACACTTCCTTAATTCTCAGAACATCTAGTAGCCACGCCGTAAGGCAAAGAATCCTATAATTAGGCCTTGAAGTATAAGACACCTGGTAACCACACCTTTGGCCAAAACATCCTATTATGCAGCCTTGAGGGGCATAACAAGCTTGGACTTTCTGACCTTGAGTCAAGCTGGAATAAGGGCATACTGTGGAGTCTCTTTGGGCTCCCACACTCTTCTTGGGTAATGAGCACGCACGCGCGCACACACACACACACACACACACACACACACACACATCTTTTTTCCTAAAGCATGGAAATGTGCCCTTTAAGTCAAAAGGCCCTTGGTGTTTTTAAGGGTTTTGGGTAACTGTCAACTAATTTTTTCTTTCTACTAGAAGTTTAACATTATTTTGAGGGTCAAGGGGGCTTTGGAATTGACCACTCTTTTCTTCTTGAATATTAATTGTGCACATAATTGTACTATGTAATGACATTTTTGTCAGTTATAGCCATGTATGTAGTGGTTGTCCTCTGAGGTTATATTGATTAGTCATGTCATAGACATGTTGGTTGATATGCCTATTCTCTGTGATTGCAGAAAAACAATAGGCCAAAGAAACATTTTTGACTATTTAAAAAAATGCACTGGTAGATTCATATAAAAACATCTAAATTATATATGTAAGTTGTGAAGCATAAAAAAATCAGATAGCTTCCAAATGCCATCAGCTTAACATGGACGTTTTAATATTATTTTTCCAGCTTTATTAAGGTATAATTCACAGAAGTTGTCTATACTTTAGGTACATAGTGTGATGGTTTGTTACACATATACACTGAGATGATTAGCATATGCATCATATGGCTAACTTTTTGTAGTGAGAATAATATTAAGAACTACCATTTTAGCAAAAATCAGATATATAATACATTATTAGTAATGGCCATTAATAATCATGGTGTACAGTGGGTCTTATTTTTATCATGTTTCATCTTCTTTTCTTTAGCAGTACCGAGGATTGAACCCTGAACCTCACACCTGCTTACCAAGTACTCTACCACAGAGCTATGTTCCCAGCCCTTTATTCATATTTTATCACATATTTATATTATTTGATAAAAGAGTTCCCAGTTTTCTGTTTTAGTCCTGCTAAACTCTCTTCTCTTCTTGTGAGCCTGGTTTGCTTAGGGCTACACAGGTAACTGAGCTCTTGCGTTATTTCTTTCTTGTGTCTGGTTACCTTACTTATTATAATATCCTTCTAGTTCATCTGTATTGTCATACATGGTTGAGTTTCCTTGTTTTTTTTTTTTTTTTGTTCTTGTATTTTTTTGGAGACAAGGTTTCTCTGTATAGTTTTGGTGCCTATCCTGGATCTCGCTCTGTAGACCAGGCTGATCTTGAACTCACAGAGATCTGCCTGACTCTGTCTCACAAGTGCTGGGATTAAAGGCGTGTGCCACCACCGCCCCAGCTGGTTTCTTTATTTTTAAAGTTTAATAATATTCCACTTTGTGTATTATAGACAAAGTTTTCCTATCCTGACTGCCTGGTTCCAAATAAACACATAGAGGCTCATGTTAATTACAAATGCTCGTTCAATAGCTCAGGCTTACTACTAACTAGTTCTTACATTTAAATTAACCCATTTCTATTAATTTATGTATTGTCATGTGGCTCCAGGCTTTACCTCTCCTCTAGCATGTCCTGCTTCCTGAGCAGCTGGCTCCAGTCTCCCTGACTCCATCCTTCTTTCCCTCAGTGTTTTCAGTTTGGCTTTCTCGCCTAGCCTTATTCTGCCTTGCTATATGCCAATATGCCAACCAGCTTTTTTTTTTTATTAACCAATGAGAGTAATACATAGTCACAGAGTACAGATGGATTATTCTACAGCAGTATATATAATGATGATATTTTAAGTACCCTTTCATTTATTGATACTTAGGATATTTCCATATCATGATTATTTTGAGTAATGCTACAATGGACATAAATATGTAGATATCAAGCTTTGTTTAGATACCAAAAGTATATTGAATCATGTGGTAGTTTGGTTTTTTAAATTTTCTGGGGAACTGCTGCTGTATTTTGCATGATGGCTGAATCAATTTACATTCTCATCTGATATGTAAAAGGGCTCCCCTTCCCGACATCCTCACCAACACTTTTTGTCTCTTAATTTTTCAATACTAGCCACCCTGGAAGGTATTAGCAGGTACCTCACTATGGTACTGATTCACATTTTTATGGTAATTAGTAATTTTGAGTTCTTCTTCATATGTCTGTTGGCTGTCCTGTTTGCAAGAATGTCTTATTCAGGTCCATTGCTCATTTTTAAACTTGGAGGGAGTTTTTGCTAGGGAGTTGTATGAGTTTTCTGTGTGTGTATTTTGGATAGTAACCCTTATAGCAGACATAGTTTGTTCTCCCTTTTTTATGTGGCTGTGTCTTAATGGAATATGGTCCTACTTGCTGAGCTTTGCTGTTGTTATCTGCAGTTTTGTTGTCATATAAAAACATTTCTATGACCAGTGACTTTAGAACTTTACCCCTCTATTTTCCTTTAGGAGTCCTGCCACTTAAGTCTTTGAAGTGAATTTGGGGAAATGATACCAAGAGCAAATTCCACATTAAAAGAATTGGTGTAGTTGTTATATTATGCACTCCAATAAACTTATCAGAGAACAGAACAGCCACTATATTAAACGTAGGTTTAGGCAGTGGTAGTACACGCCTTTAATCTTAGCATTCTGGAGGCAGAGATCCGTCTGGATCTCTGTTAGTTCAAAGCCACACTGGAAACAACCAGGCATGGTGACCCACACCTTTAATCCTAGGAAGTGATGGCAGGAAGCAGAAAGGTATATAAGGCGTGAGGACCAGGAACTAGAGCCTTTTTAAGCTTTTAGTTTTTTAGCAGCAGTTCAGCTAAGATCCATTCAGGTGAGGAATCAGAGGCTTTCAGTCTGAGGAAACAAGATTAGCTGAGGAATTGGCAAGAGATTCGTCTACATATCGGTGTATCTAGTTTTCAACCAGCTTCATTACCCTTGTAACAATTTAGTGGATAAGTAGTTTTGATGGTGCCTACCTGCAGTCCTTGCTTGGAGAGACTGAGGCAAGAGAGTCCTTGAGCTCAGTATGTAGAAACTAGCCTGAAAATAGTGATACTGGGTTTCAGAAATAAACATGAGTGGCCATATGTATGTGGGCTTATTTCTTACTGCTCTGTGTATCTGCCAGCACTGTACTATTGTGATTATTACATCTTGTAATATTTGAAATTAGAAAGTAATTCTGTTCTTGCTCAAGACTGATTAGCAAATTAGGGTATTTTGATTAATTTTTTAAAATTTCTGTGAAAAATATAATTGGAATTTTGATAGTGACTACATTCTATCTGTAGTTTGCTTTAGGTAGTTATAGATGTTGTCACAACATTTATTTTTTATCCAGTTTATGAACATAGATATTTTTACATGTGCCTTTGTCTGTATTTTATTTTATCAATATTTGTTAGTTTTTAGTGTTTGGGTCAGGATGGCTAAATTTATTTGAGGATTTGTTTTTGAATTTCTGTTCCAAGCAGTTTATTGTTAGTATATGGATTTTGCACTCCACAACTTTTTGAGTTTATTAGTTCTAACATTTTCTTGGTAGAATCTGAGGTTTTTCTCTCTGCAAGATATTTTCATCTGCAATCAGAGAGAAATCATTTCTTTGCACAGCTGGGATTTTGCGTGCCGTGTTGAGTAGGGAGTGAGGAGAATGGGCATCCTTGTCTTGTTCCTGCCTTGTCTCCCATGTTATAGCCAAAATCTTCGGCTTTCCTAGTGATTAAATATCACATATTTGTTGTTTCTTCTCCTCCTCTTTTTGAGATAGGATCTCCGGTAGCTCAGAGTAGTCAAATTGTAGTTAGTAGCACCTAAAAACCTCTCTTCCCTTCATCAGCCTCTTCTGAATAGTTAACCACTCCAGGCACTTCATGTTCTTAGATGGACAGGGAAGAAATCAGCTGCTTGGACTGCATCCCACTCATCTGAGGAGCCCAGGGCTTGTTCACTCTGATTTCACTTTGTACCATGGGTGCTATAAGTTGTGAGGACATCTCTCTCGGCACAGAACCTGAAGGAGTGGTGATGAGGGCAAAGTAAACTGTTTTTTTCTTACTCTCTTCAAAGCATTTTTTGGATTTTGTGGTTTGTGCTATATATATGAACATCCCTGTTTGACTCCGACATTCCTGGATTCCCAGTTGTCAATAAATAATTTGTGTTCAAAGCTGCTGATGGTATAGGGAGATGACAGCAGAAAGCTCCCAATGCCACCATTGTGCATATACCACTCTGATGACCAACACTGTTGTGTCTTCTGCTCTCTTACAAATCCCTACTTTCCTTTCCAGGCTATTGCTGTTCTGAAAATTGTGCATCATTACCCTTTGTTTTTTAAAAAAAGTTCAATTGAATATGTATCCCCAAACAATATGCTCCTTCATTGTTTTGCTTCCAGTTGACCAGTGGCAGTGTGTTGCCTGTATCTTGCTGTTTTTGTAAAAAATGAGATATATTTCCTCAGGATTTATCTCTATAGTTGTCTGTCACTATAATGCACTAGCATTACTTTCTCTCTCATTTCTTATCTATTGATTTCTCTAAAAAGAAAAACTTACAATATCTGTTTGGCTTCCCCTAATGTACAGTTCTTATAGAAAAGATAGAAAACATGTTCAGATATTTAAATTTTTATATCAGTTTTCAAAATAATGCGATGGTATACAGGAAATTCCCTAAGTTCATTTAAGTTTTCTTTTATGCATTAAAAAGTTTTGAAAATAAAGTCCCTTTAATGAACTCACAAATAAAAGCATGACACAGATAAAGGTTGCCAATCAAACAAACACTTGCTTACTCCCAAACTTAAGAGCTTTTTTGATAGTATAAGCCATTATTTCCTTCTGCTCCTTTGAGCTTTGAACATGTATGAATATAATGAATATAAACATTAATGTTTATATGTGTTATAAATGCCACAGTGTTTCATCTTTTTGTGTATGTTAAGCAGTTAGTTGTTTTAAAAAAGGCGCGTGCGTGTACACACACACACACACACACACACACACACAACACACACCTATTTACTTTTTCTTGCAAAATTAAAGCTCAGGCTTCATGCCATTTAATGTTTTTATTGTCCAAATCTGCTGGTGCTGAATCTTATAAATTTCATTTGTCTGAAGTGTCTTTTTACCCCTTTACTGTTAAAAGATATTTTCTTCCTCTCACTGTCTCCCTCCCTGCCCTTAGTCTTCTCAGATATTTTCTGTTATCTTTTTATGTCCATTGTTTCTGCTAAGCAGTTTTAGAGTGTTCTTTTTGAATGTAATATGTCTTTTTCTGTTTTCGATGTTTCATTTTTTACTTTCTAGCACTTGTTAGTAATACAGTCAGGTGTCATAGTTTGTGTTTTTCCTTCTCAGGCTTTGCTGAGCTGCTTTGTTAGTTGGTGTCAATTTTGGAAAACTGTCCTATTATCTTCAGCTGTTAGGCATAGTTCTCTCTTACTTCTCAGACTTCTGTTAGGGCCTGGAGATCATCCCACAGAGACAAATGCTCTCTTGCCAACTTCTCACTCATTTCTGTGCATCAGTTTAGATATTTCCCCAACTCTATCAGAACCTTGGGTCCTTTCGTTTCCTGTCTCTTACTTCCTCTTAAGTCTATTGGCCTTCCTTTATTTTGTGTTCTCAGCCATCTGATTTGATTTATAGCTTTTTTATTTTGAAATTTTCATCTTTTCATGATAATTTATATAGTTCATTATTTTTAATTTTTTAAAATATTATTAGTCTGACTTTTCCTTCTCTAAATTCCTGATCATCTATTTGTTTATTTTTCATATAACTTTCAATTGAAATATTGAAATATTGACTATGTGTTTAAAATATTTGGAAAATTAAAATATTTGCTACAAAAAGGATACACTCTTCATATGCATCTATAATGAAACATTGTGTCAATCTCATCTGTAGTTAAGTTGATACTCAATTCTTGCAGCAGTGGATGTAGGCGTTTTGATGGTGGTGTCAAGACTTAACCATTTGGGGCCGATGAGATGGCTGAGCAGGTAGGTAAAGGCACTTTTTTTTTTTTTTTTTTTTTTTTTTTTATGACTATGAGACATGTCAGCTCCTGGCAGCACAAATCTATTTCAGAGAAGATTTGAGCATTGAAGAAACTCCATATGGAGTTAACTTTCATTGTGGCAAAAATTAGCCACTGGACAACAAAGTGTCCTCGAATAGACTGCTGACAAACAGGACAAAAAGGACAGACAGGACACAAAACAAAGGACTACCGATTCTTGCCAAGACAAATGTGGTTGTGGCTTTAGCAACAGGCATCCTCTGAGGCCAGGACAATATGGCACCATCCCTGAAGTGGCCTTTGCAATCTGGAAAAGGTACAGTGCCCCTTTCTTCAAAGGCAGCTGAACAGGCAGTGGACCGATGGCTTCTGATGTGCAGTGGAACAGTAGCTGAAAGAGTAACTAGGCTGACGGAGTCTAATCTCTCAATGGTAGACTGGTATTTAATAAAAGAGATGAAGCCACCCACAAGCCAAGAAGAATGGACAGCCGAACTCCAAAAACACCAACAATTTCCAGAACTTAAAATCCTGAATCATGACAGGACACTGGTGGAATTCAGGTGTTTTTCATACATGGACTATTCTTACCGAATGTGAGGTCGAACTGTAGGCCTTGTGTACATCCTACTTCACAAATGAGTCTGTCAGATACGGTAGGCTGAAGATGATGCCCCTACGTTGCAGAGAAACCTCGGGTGACTGTCCAGGCAGCTGGCTGTTTCTGTCAACTCATATTTTTTGGAAGTCGCTTGTTTGCACTTCCTGTTTTACTAGGTAATATTATTTCCTTCTTGGGTCTCTGAGGGAGTTGAAGATTAGATAGTTATGGTTATAGTTATAGTTAGTTGAAAATTAGTAGTTATAGTTACAGTTTTCCTTGTTAAGAATTTCAGAAAAGAAACTCAGTAAAGAGGCATAAGTGTATAAATTTGAAAGATTATAAGGTAGTTCTCTGTTAGTAATATAAGTTAGAATAAAAAGTGAATCTGGTACATTTTGGACTTATCAAAATAGAATAGGTAATGGAATATTTTCTCTGAGTTTGTCAAATGTCAATATCAAATAGACTAGACATTGTTGAGGTATTTATTGCTTGTATATATTGTATATAGTTATTGTACTTATTGTATATCATTTTTCTTATATTAGTTATAGTTTTTTTTCTTTTTTCTTTTTATTAGAATAACAGTGGGAAATGTGATATTTTATTTGTGAGGAAATGTGATATTTTATTTGTAAATAAATAAAGTTGCCTGGAGATCAGAGGTCAAATAGCCATTAAGCAGAAGTCCAGCAGTGGTAGCACACACCTTTAATCCGATCACATGGCAGGCAGAGTCTGTGTGTGGTCAAGGACACAACCAAGCATGGTGACATGAGCCTTTAATCCCAGTACCAACCATAGAGACCTGGAGGCAGTGATGAGGAAGTGATGTGGCTGGGTTTAGAGCCAATGAGAAGACAGAACAGAAAGGCAATAAAAACACAAGTCAGGCAGGAAAAAACTGTATGGGGAAGCTAAAGCTAGTTGTGGATATTGCTCTGATCTCTTTGGCTATTTCCTCTGTTTTTGGCTCTGAGTTTCTTATTTACTAAGACTGTTTAGAATTTCGTCTACAGCTACCCTGTTATGGGTTATTTTGATCACACTCTGATACTCTTGAGACTGCCAATAAAATTTACCTTGAATCAGAGGGTGGAGCTAGCTACTAGCTGACCAGAATTGGCCATAGAGGTTTTGGAGAACTCAGGTCATATAGAGACACAGGAAGTAGTAGGGAGGGATTTAGGAAGATTCTCTGGCCCTTTGGGTCAAGCTAGAGAGAGAGAGAGAGAGAGAGAGAGAGAGAGAGAGAGAGAGAGAGAGAGAGAGAGAGAGAGAGAGAGAGAGAGAGAGATGAGGTCACTGGCTGCTTCTCTGATCAATCATTTTTTGTTGTTGTTGTTGTTGTTTATTTATTTTTATGTGCATTGCTGTTTTTCCTGCATGTATGTCTCTGTGAGGGTGTTGGATGCCCTGGGACTGGAGTTACAGACTGTTGTGAGCTGCCATGTGGGTGCTGGGAATTGAACCCAAGTCTTCTGGAAGAGCAGCCAGTGCTCTCAACTGCTGAGCCACCTCTCCAGTTCCTCAATCAGGTTTTTACCCCGTATTCATCTCCTGGGTTTTATTTAATAATAGAACAATATAGGTGATTGCTTCACTGCCCAGCCTGATAACCTGAGTTTACCTCACACCACTCCCTGCAACTACACTAACAGCAGATAAAAATTCACATAACAGAGTTTGGAATCTGACCACAAGCAAAACACTAGGTATCTTTTTATTGAGATCTGAGCTATCAGCTGTTTGAACCAGGGAAGAGGGGCGAGATGGGAATGGGATACTTCTTTTATTTGTTGTTTCATTCTGTCTTTTACAAGCTGACTACTAGCTCATTTGGTTTCTTTGGGGGAGGTTTTTAAGGATGCAATCTTCCTGGTCTTGGGCCTTGTTTTTTGCCTTTCTAGGCACTCAGGGTGAGATACTGTTGCAATGTACTTGGACAAAACCCAATCAGTCATACAGTTTGGATGTGAAATATTCCTCACAGGTCATATATTTGAATAAGTAATCCCAACAAGTAATAGAATTTTGAGAGTTTGTAAAATGTCTGGGAAGTTGGACCTAACTGGAGGAAGTGAGTAACTAGGGGCAGGCCTTGAAGTTTATAGCCTAGCCCCATTTCCGGTTCTTCTGCTTCCTGCTCCACTAGATAAAAGAAAGTAGGGAGTGCTAGCCATGTGCAGCTACAGTGCCTCCAATCCCCAATACAAAGTTCATTTTTCTGTAAACTGCTTTTGATCACAGTCATAACAGAAAGCTAGCTAACATACCTATTGTTCTTTGATGGTTTTATCACAGCCTTTCTCTTCCTGCTGTTTGGTGGCTGCTGCATGGTACTAGGTGAAGACTGTCTACTTCAGCATTGACTGGAAAGGCTCTTTGTTTCAGTTCCTGTTTTGTTCCCAGTCCCCAGCTTGCTGCTTCTTTTCACTCAGCCAAGCTCTGATATGCCTGGGAGTGTTCTTTGACTTCTGCTGTACTCCATGTCTTTGGAGCTCTCATTGAAAATATGTAGGAAAGAATGTGGATGGGTTCAGCTCTGCTCTGCATGTGGGGCTTTTCTTGATTCTAATTTATGTTAGCCCAAATGTGGTCTGTCACTCAAAGTTGTTATTGTTCAACTTGTTTCTCCTTGTCTTCTTCAAAGACATTCTTCTTTCCTTACTGTTTCCTCAGGAATAAAAGAGGTCATAGGCCACTTTCCTGTTAGCAAGATCTTCTCACTTTTGGGAATTATGTTCATTGAGATACACTTGCATCTTCATTTCATTTACAACTTTTTAAGCTGTGGTTTTGTTGCCTGTTTTGCTTGCTCTGTTAGGATGGGAATAAAGAGCTCTTGTAAAATCTCCCTTCAAACAAGCAGAAATCTCTATGAGTTGTGGAGGCCTGCACTTCGTATTCTGGGATTGGAACCTATCTTTTGTTAGTGACATCTATGGTCTTTGATATTTCTATCTTTGTTTCCTTGTTTATAAGAAGAACAAGAATGTTTTAGATTCCCCTTAGGTAATTTCTTCAGCCACCCAGAACATGGCCTTTCCTAGGGGTATTTTACTTAACAGGAAATCACTTTTAGCATGATAATCTAATTGAAGAATTTTTATACTCTGTAGCTGATGATGATGGCACTATTGCTTTTGGCACACGGAGTTCATGGTCCCACCGGTATTTTTACTGCAAATCAAAATAAACACTTTACCTATAGGTTTAAAACTATATGGTTGTATATTTTTAAATAAAATCATAGCTGTGTGAGTTCTTAATTGAGGTCTGTGAGCACTATGGAGTTGATAAATGAATTTTCATGGAGTATTCTGTGAATTTCCTAAGACTTTATGGATGATTTTGGTGATGATATGTTGATATGTGCGTTTGCACGCACACACATACAATCTCTCTCTCTCTCTCTCTCTCTCTCTCTCTCTCTCTCTCTCTCTCTCTCCCTCTTTATCACAACCTGGGAGAGATAAGGAAGCACAATTTTTAAATTTTGAATAAAATTATAAATAAATTCTAGGCTGTGTTAAGAGCAATGTAACCACATGAAATAATTTTTTAAATAATGTTCTTTAGAAAAGTATCAAACAACACCTTTGAAGAATGTCTACCCTTTGTTTGCTACAAAACTAATTTCAAGATGACCACCTAGTTTTTGTCTTACATATTTACATACTTGTTTTAATAGTTTGTGATAACTTTTGAGTAATTTCTATATTAGTATTCCTCAAGTTTTATTCTGATCCAAATAATTTAATATGCTTCCCATTTCTCCCACTCATCAGCACATTTGTGTCCTTTTGTACCCTCAAATCACCCCAGCCAGGGAATTGACTAGAGAAGGTGGTAAATAGTGGTTGGACAGCAGATTAAAGACTTTTTCTGTCATAGTTTATGTGACTTCTAAATGCTGAATGGTTTTTGGTTTTTTTTTTTTTTTTTTTTTTTTTTTTGTTTTTTCGAGACAGGGTGCCTTTCCTGGAACTTGCTTTGTAGACCAGGCAGGCCTCGAACTCACAGAGATTCACCTGCCTCTGCCTCCCGAGTGCTGGGATTATAGGTGTGCGCCACCACTGTCCGGCCTGAATGTTGTTTTAAGCATTGAGTGCAACTTAAAAACTGATGAAATGATTTATATTGCCTTTCTATTGGAAGAATTATTGGGAAATCACATCAACTCAAACTTCTCTTTTTAATTTTTAAGAGGCCTGGAAACTGAAATCAACCTCATAAATCACATCTGAATTTTAATTCATTAAGAAAGGTATTAATGATATTATATCATATATATATATATATATATATATATAGTTGTTTTGGTAGTTATATGTTAAATTTATGGTACAGCATAAGGATCTTGCTTACATTCTTTTGTCTGTGGACCCTATTCCATACAACTAGCATACACATGTAGTTTACATTACATCTACACACTAGATATTTATAACCATCTCTTGACTTTTTTGGCTGACGAAATGTACACTATGGCATTGAGGCAAAATAAAATCTTAATTTTTTATTTGGTATTTAGCTCAGGGACTTACAGTTTCCAGGACATTGTGGATAAAATTAGGACCTCTATCATCTAAGGCCAAGTGTCAGAAGTGCCTGTTGAGCTTCTTGTTTTCAGATTATTATTAATTGGATTTTAGATGATAGATTCAGAGTTTTCTTTTTGAAAGATTTATTCTCATTTTATGTGTATGTGTGTTTGTGTTTCTGTGAGTGAATGCCATGTGTGTGCAAGTGCCTGCAGAGGCCAGGAGAGGGCATTGGGTTTCTTGGAGTTAGAGTTAGACCTCATAAGGGCACTAGGAACCAGACTTGGGTCCTCTAGAAGAGCAGCAAGTACTCTTACTTGCTGAGCCATTGCTCCAGTCCCAAGTCTCAGGGTTTTTAAGGCTTTGAGGATTTTTTTTTTTTTTTTTTTTTGCTTACCTCTCCTTTATTCATGTGTTGAAGCAATAACTAACTATAAGATTTGGATCTTGGAATTTTAGTGACAACAATTCCCTTCTCTTATTTGTCAGTTAGGGATGATATACCTTCTCTAAGTCAATTGCAAATACCGAATGAAATGTTTGTGAAAGCCTAGATATACAGTAATTGGTTATTTAATGGTAAATCAGTGAGTCTGTGACCTTCTCCCTTCCCTTGTAAAGATTCTCTATAGTTGAAGTTAATCTAAATGTGCTTTTTCTTAATTAACAGTTTTTGAAAAGCATTTTCTCATAGGTGGTCTATCCATCGTAAGCACTTTAACCGAAGTATTAATAATAATAACAATAATAACTATTATGATTACTATTGAAACAGGATTTACTTTGTACCCCATTCTAGCCTGGAATGCAGTCTTTAGTCTAGACTGCCTCAGTCTCAGAAAACCTCCTTCCTTAGTTTTCCTATTGATGGGATTTTAGACATGAGCTTTGACACCTTGTTTGAAACTAAATTTGAAGCATAAATTTACTCAAGTTCTGAAAGTATTTGCAGGTATAAATATTTTGTCTTGTGGGAACTTTAATGTCATTTACATGAAGTCATTTGAGTTTTCAAATGAGGAAGACAAGGCATGGACATATCCAGTGATTCACTTCAGGTGTAAGTGACATCTGGAGCTGCCCTTGTCTGTGATATACTCTCTAGCAGAATAGTAATCTAAATAAGCTATTGGCAAAGAACATAACTGTAGCTGGAGTTTTCCTGCCTGGCCCACAGTCAGGGCAAATCTCTTTCACCTGCCAGTCCCACAGCCTCTCAGACCCGACCAAGTAAACACAGAGACTTATGTTGCTTTCAAACTGTATGGCCGTGGCAGGCTTCTTGCTAACTGTTCTTATAGCTTAAATTAATCCATTTCCTTTAATCTATACCTTGCCACATGGCTCGTGGCTTACCAGCATCTTCACAAGCTGTTTCTCATCGTGGCGGCTGGCAGTGTCTCTCTGACTCAGCCTTCCACTTCCCAGCTTTATTCTCCTCCTTGCCCCGCCTATACTTCCTGCCTAGCCAACGGCCAATCAGTGTTTTATTGATTAATCAGCAACACATTTGCCATACATCCCACAGCACTTCCCCCCCCCCTTTTTTTTTCAAAAAGGAAGGTTTTAACCTTAACAAAGTAAAATTACATATAATTTGGGAATTTGGGCGTAGCTTCTCTTACCACTTCCTGCTGGAGGGGGGCGCTGTATCTTATGGGGATACAAAGAAAATTTTAGAATTATGGAATAGTCCATGAGGCTGTATCGTCTGAGCCAGATGCCTTCAAACCATTCTGGATGTTGGATCATCTGGGCCATGGTGTCATTGGAGACCTTCAGGGGGTCTTGGCTGGTCAAACCTGATGTATCTTAATCTGGAACAAATCCATAGCCTCTGGTTTTCTGTGGGAACAAAAGAGACTCTTTTCCAAAGCAACATATCCTTATATTCAAATTTTGAAGTCAAGGTATCTTTAAAATATACATTTTGGCATAACTCAACAGCTTTTACAATCAAATGTTTTTCTGCAGTTAAAAATCCCAAAGACAACACAATCCAGATTCTCTGTGTAATATCCATTTTTACGTGGCTTATTTTTTATACTACCTTTACTGTCTCTTTAAAGACTTTATTTTTAAAAACTATTTCTTTATATAACTGTATACATCACCTTTTTTGTCTCTTTCAAGCCTACGTATATTTTACACACATTGTAAACTATTACATCTGAATCTGTCTTATTGTGAATCTATTGCTTTAAACTGCAGCAGCTGTGGCTGCTGGCTCTGCCAATCTCAGCTTCCCAACATGGCCGTGGTACTTTACCACCAGCTCTGGGAGCTATCATGGGTCTATGCTTTTATCCAAGCAGCATGTAGCCCAGAAACCTCTTTTTTTGTTTTGTACTAGCAAAGTCTAAATCCACCATGCAGCTTAATGTGCCACATGCAGAGGCCTCATTCCCGCCATACTGCAGGTCCAGCATGCATGCTAGGAACCCACCAGTAGCTCAAACCGGCAGCTGCCGCTCATTTGAGAGAGACAATTAGGAACTGTTTTTAGCTCCGTTTTAGAATCTTTTTTTTCTCAGGTTTTAGGTGGAAACTCTTGCCACCACGTTGGACGCCATTTGTAGGTAGAGTTTTCCTGCCTGGCCCACAGTCAGGGCAAATCTCTTTCACCTGCCAGTCCCACAGCCTCTCAGACCCGACCAAGTAAACACAGAGACTTATGTTGCTTTCAAACTGTATGGCCGTGGCAGGCTTCTTGCTAACTGTTCTTATAGCTTAAATTAATCCATTTCCTTTAATCTATACCTTGCCACATGGCTCGTGGCTTACCGGCATCTTCACAAGCTGTTTCTCATCGTGGTGGCTGGCAGTGTCTCTCTGACTCAGCCTTCCACTTCCCAGCTTTATTCTCCTCCTTGCCCCGCCTATACTTCCTGCCTAGCCAACGGCCAATCAGTGTTTTATTGATTAATCAGCAACACATTTGCCATACATCCCACAGCACATAACTGGGCATCACAGTGTTACTTTTAAATGGCCATTGCCCTACTAGAGTTCTCAGGTATGGATAAGCCTAGTGCTTTTACATGTGATGTGTTTGTCACTTGAGTGCCACAGTACTGATCCACGCTTAGGGACAATAACAATGGAAAACCCACTTCTGCTGCAGGCAGTTGCTTCTCATATGAAGAAAAAAATCTCCCCTTGTCCATTTCTCTCCAATTTCAGTGTTGTGATTTAGGGAACTGAATTTAAGTATATAACAGCACAAAGAAAAGTCCTTTTTTATCATTGGCCCTCAGAGTGAACACTGAGATGCCATTTTAACAAAGGGGGCAGTTAGATTGGGGAGGAGGACAGCTGTGTGTGAGCTATAACATTCTCATGTGACACTACTTTTTTTAGTGGAAAGTCTTTTACTTATGTTTCAGTCTCTTTGAGCATGTTCTAATTTATGACAGTATCACACTCACAAAAACCAAAAATTTCCCTGTTTATGTAGCTAATTGTTTAGGCAGTTAAAACTTTTGTAGTTTGGTTACATCTTTTCAGTAAAGCTGCTAATATTGATAACATTGGATAGGTATTGTATGCCTCAGATCAGATGTTCCTCTGTGTTGAATTAGAACTGTTGGACATATTTTTCTTTCATGAATAAGTATGGAGCTTAAAGCATATATTACTTATACCCCAGTCTTGAAGAGATAGTACCTTTACATCATAGTAAAAATGGTTTTCTCTTTGGCTACTTACTATTAAACAATGAGTACACGAAAAGGCCTGATTTGGTTTTTAATATTATTGTTATAAATACTTAAAAGTATGATGAGAATTATGTAATAGAACTAAACACACATTTGAGAAACACTGTGCATGTTGGTGAGCTAACCTTTGGACTCGACTGTTTTAGACATCTTTACCACTTACTCCATCTCTTGATAAAACTCCTTATGTTTTCCTCTTGTATATAATAGATTCCAGGTTTGATAGCCAAGGGGACACTGTGAAGACTGAACTCATGTGTGTTCTATCACTTTTAAGGCAGCCCTCTCTGTAATTTCACAAGACAGGCTTGAAAACCAGAAGTAACCCAACTCCAAAATTGGCAGTAAATCCTCTGACAGGGAAAAGGTGACGTACTATGTAATAAATTCCTTTGTTGAAAAAGAGATGTCGCAATACTGGAAAGTAAAGTACCAAATGTTTCCTTTTAAATTTGGAAAGGCCTTTACTTAATATTTATCTGTCCCTGTGGACTTCTAACAGGCCTGTGTTGAAAGGTTTTTTCAGATGTCCAATACTTTCAGTGAGAGTGAATGGCAGCATTTATACGTTGACATATGTACTTGAATATCATCAGTGTTCCTTGGAGATGTGTGGTATGCCAGTAGTACCTACTGAATGTGGGCTTTTGTTGCTGCTGGTCCTGTGTTCCTGTGTGCTGGCTGCACAGGAATGTAGGATATGTCTCTCTTATGTATGCATCTTTAATTTCTCCACCTCTGGGGATTCTTGATCTCAGAAGTGAAGTTAGAACAGTTGATAGAAGAAATACAGTCTGCCAAAGCAAAAGTTTGTGAGATAATGAGTTACATTTCAAAATGCTAATCTCATTTTGAGGCTCTATGAAGGTTATATTATATAATGGCTCTTACCCAGAAAGAAAAATGGCTCTTGCTTACCCAGAAGCTATCAATTGCTGATAGCTGTTGAGGTAGGGTTGAGTCCTCTCCTGCCCTTACTGGAATGTTGATTGTCTTAGTCTTGTGCAGGAATTTTCCAGGTAACCATGGCTACCATGAATTCACAAGTGCAACTATCATGTTGTGTCTAGAAAATGGCATTTCACAGCCTTTCTCCCCTACTTCCAGCTTTTACGTTCTTTCTTCTCCATCCTCCATGATATTCCCTGAACTTAGGGGGCTTGATGTAAATGTCCTATTTAGGGCGGAGCTGCTGAAGATATTGTCTTCTCCAATGTTTATTTTTTGGCACTTTTGTAAACAATCAGGTAGCCATAGTTGAATGGCCATGCATATGTCTTCTATATTCTATCCCTGTTTGTCTATTTATGTGACAGTACCATGCTGGCTTTAGTAGCATGGTTCTGTAGTATAACTTGAAATCAGTTTTGGTGATATCTTCAGTAAGTACTCTTACAATGAAGAGTGGGAATTGTTTTTGGTATCTAGGGTGTTTTTGTTGTTGTTGTTGTTGTTGTGTGTGTGTGTGTGTGTGTGTGTGTACGCCCATATGAATTTCAAGTTTTTTTTCTTTTTTATGAAAAATGTTACTAGAACTTTGGATCTGTAGATTGGTTTTGGTAGGATAGCTATTTTT
The DNA here is from genome assembly GCF_949786415.1 of Peromyscus eremicus. Taxonomy (NCBI): domain Eukaryota; kingdom Metazoa; phylum Chordata; class Mammalia; order Rodentia; family Cricetidae; genus Peromyscus; species Peromyscus eremicus. The sequence continues at coordinate 113,822,301 of NC_081419.1, read as the reverse complement.
AAATTTTTTATTATGTAATTCTTAAGCATGGTAGGTGTTTCTGTCTCCTAGTGTTTTTAAAGTTTTCATTGTACAAGTCTTTAGATCCTTTGTCATGTTTATTCTAAGGTGGGCTTTTCTTGTTTGCTTGGTTGCTTGATTGATTTGAGGCTATTGTGAATGGAGTTGTTTCCCTGATTTCCTTCACAGGATATTTTCATTAGTATATAGAAAGACCACTGATTCTTTTGAATGTTAATGTTGTATCCTACCTCTTTGAAGAAACTGATTATCAGTTCTGAGAGTTGTCTGGTACAGTTTTTTTTTTTTTGTTTGTTTTAAAATCTCATATATAGGGTCATATTATCTGCAAATAGATACCTTGACTTTGTCCTTTCCTATTGTGTCCCTGTTATTTGATTCTCTTGTCTTAATTGTTCTGGCTAAGACTTCTAGTACATTATTGAGTGGGAACAGAGAAATTGTACCTTTTTTCTTGGTCCTGATTTTTGTGTAAATGTTTTGAGTTTCACCCCATTTAATGTTGGCTATAGGTTTGTCATATACATAGCCTTTATTAGATTGGGGTATGTTCTTTCTAATCTGAATTTCTTCATGACTTTTAATGATGAAAGGAAATTGGATCTTATCAAAAGCCTTTTCTTTGTCTGTTGAGATGAACATGTGATTTCTATCCTTTAGTCCATTCAGGAAATGTATAACACTTACTGGTATATATTGAACCATCCTCACACCCCTGACATAAATGCAACTTGATCGTGGTGAGTGTTCTTTTTGATGTATTCTTGAATTTAGTTTCCAAGTATTTTGTTGATAATTGTATCTAAGTTCTTCAAGGATATTGACCTATTATTTGTTTTCCTTTATCTGCTCTTGGTATCTCTGTCATACATACTAGCTTTGTAAAAAGAATGCGGTAGTGTTCCTTCCCTTTCTATTTCATGAACTAGTTTGAGGAACATTAGTGTTCTTCTTTGAAAATGTGTTAAAATTCAGCAGTGAATCCATCTGGGCTTGGACTCTTCATAGTTGGGAGATTAAAAAAAAAAAAGGTGTGTGTGTGTGTGTGTGTGTGTGTAAGTATACAGATGTGGGTTCAGTTGCTCTTGGAGGCCAAATCCTGGAGCTGGAGTTACAGGCTTGTGTGAACTCTCTGCATAGGTACTAGGATCCAAACTTGACAAGAACAGTATGTGCTCTCAACCTCTAAAAGCCATTTCTCCATCCCCAGGTAGGGAGATTTTCAATTATTGCTTCAATCTCAGTGCTTGCTGTAGAATCTATTTAAATTTTTTATTTCATCTTGGCTTGATTTTCTTAGGTCATATACATCTAGAAAGTTATTCACCTCTTTAGTTTTTCCAATTTAGTGGAGTATATGCTTTAAAGATATGATCTAATGATTTTCTGAATTTCATTTATATTTGTTTTAATGGTTCTTTTTTCATTTGTAATTTTATTATTTGGAGTCTTTTTCTTTTGATTTGTTCAGGTAAGGGTTTGTCAAGCTTATCTTTTCAAAGAACCAAGTGTTTGCTTCATTTGTTATATGCAATGTTTATTTCACATTAAATAGTATTTTGTTTTGGGTGTGAATGTGACATATGCATGTATGTGAGGAAGTATTCAGTTGTGTAGGGTTCATACCAAAGGCAGAAGTTGACGCTTGGATATCTTCCTTAGTCCTTCTCCAATTTCTGTGTTTTTTGTTGTTGTTGTTTTTTAACAACAAAAAAACAGGGTGTCTTACTGAACCTGGGGCTCTGTGTTTCAATTGAATTGGTTGGCCAGTGAGCCCCTAAGGGTCAGCCTGTATGCCCTGCCAGTGCCTCTTTTACATATATACACCACCATCCCTGGATTTGATGTGGATTCTGGGGATCTGAACTCAGGTCCTCATGATTGCCCAATAAGCACTTTAACATTTAAAAGAGAACATACAATTTTTGTCTTTCTGAGTTTGGATTACCTTGATGAATACTATATTTTCCCCATGTAGTCTAGATACATGGGGCACCAAAGAGTGTAAGAGACCGTGCTTGCATGGGTTATCTGTGGGTAGTATTAGGGTGTAGAAGACGAGGGTGAAGGAGACTCTGTTAACATATACTTTGTTCAAAAATGCCCTAATATCTAATTCTTTATAAAAATAAAAATTATTAAAAATTATTAAAAAATATATTGTGAATGTAAGAATGCCATATTGAAGTTATTTAATAAGCCCATTGGAGATAAATGCATTCATTGTAAAAACTGGGGGAAAATTGCAACAGAAGTAAACATCAAGCAAAAACTATTACAGTATACAATCCCTGATCATCTACAGAAATGTTTTGTGTTAGACTAAGAGAAATCTTATTATTAGTTTTATTTTGATAATGGAAATTTTATCCAAGTGGTCATTCATAGCCTGTGAGACAGTTTAGTTTGCTTTGAAGCATAGTCTCAGACCACAATTATAGACTCTTTCTATATTCTAGGTTCATAGAGATGACTGTCAGGCTCGCTGAGAATCACCTTTCATAATAGAAGGAAAATACAGAGAATATCATGAGGAGAGAGGAAAAAAACACCAGAAGAGAACTTTAACTTCCCCTTTTCTTCCATTGACAACCCTTTGCGGCAATAGATACTCTTGTTTCTGATTTTTATAGCAGATTCTTAAAGCATCCCAAGGCCATCCAATGGAATCTTACATCAATCCTTCAGTACATATCTGAAAGAGTGTGTATGGTGTATATAGAAAGATGGAGAGGAAGAGAGAGAGGGGGGGGGGGGACACGAATATGAAGGCCCCAAAGGAACATTGTACAGGCTGGCATTTTCTAAATAGAAACTGGAACCTGACCTTTCTCTCTAAGTAAAGATGCAGAGCCCTTTGGAATGGAAGGCTGAGCACTAAGGGAATGATATGGGGGGAATTTTGATGAGGGGAAAATTAAAGACACTAGTAAGTATTGTAGTTTCTTAAGGATTTTTCTGGGTTGTTTTTCTGGATTCTAAACAAGCACACAATACCTGGGATGCAGTGACTCATTAAATGGGTATGATATTCTTAATTATGTGAGATTTCCCTTTCATGCAACATAAGTTATTTATCTGTTATCATTTACTTTCTTTTAGCAAACAAATTGGAAAAAAAGTCAATTGTTAGAAACAATTAACTATGTTATGGATATTTTACTTCTCCCTTCAAAAAACACCTTCACTTAAAGTGAATGTGCCTGTGTTGCTGCCAGTGGTGACTTTTGGTGCCTCACAATCACACATTTCAGCTAGAGCAATGAGTTCAAAGTCCCTTTCCTTTAGTGCAGTGATTCTCAACCTTATTAATGCTGCAACTCTTTAATATAAGTTCCTCGGGCTATGGTGACCCCATCCATGAAATTATTTTCATTGCTGCTTCGTAACTGTAATTTTTCTACTGTTATGAATTGTAATGTAAATATATATTCTCCAGTGGTTTTAGGATACCCCTGTGAAAGTGTCATCGACACCCATATTGAGAGCCACTACTGTAGTGTGTTGTTTTCTAGAAGTTTTTTTTTTGACCAGCAAAGTGATATATAGGCATAGATTAAGACGGCATTAGGCCACAAATGCTTAATCTTAATATATAAGATTTATAGTGAAAAGGAGCAAGCTGAGCACGATAAATTAGTAAAAGTAAATTTTGAGGAGAAAAAAAGCACCAGGAAGTGGAATGGACCTAAATCCTATATTCAAGGAGATAAACACATTAAGAAATGGAATAAAGGGAGTGGTAACCTCAGGTTAAGATCCTACCCAGCAAAGTTTCCAGCTTTTGGAAAGAAACTAAAGAAAAGCTTAGAGCCAAGTGTGGTGGGGCACACCTTTAATCCCAGCATTGGGAAGGCAGAGGCTGGTGAATCTCTGCGTCTGAGGCTAGCCTGGTCTGCAGAGCAAGTTTCAGGATATCTAAGCTTAGGCAGTAAAAGACAGAAAGCTGGTAAAGATGTCACTGAACAGAAGGGATCATGTTCCAGCCAGAGTAAGCAGCAGAACTTGGCAACTTCGGCCACATGGTTCTGGCTTTAGAATTAAGCATAGAAGAAACAGGTTGTGGAATTGCCTCTGAGTCTAAAGAAAGCCACTGAGGCCAGGCATGGGTCAGAGGTGTCCCTGAGTGGAGGTCTAGTAGAGAGGTCATTGCATGAAGCTGTGTAGTTGAAGCCTGGATTGCCTTGGAAAACCCAAGATGTTAGATGCCAGAGTTGTGGGATACCTGCTGAGGAGAGCTACTGATAGGGAGTGGAATCAGCCCCAAAGAAAGAAGTGTATTGCAGTCATCAAAGCTGAAAGGAGTTGGTGATCTGAAGAGCATTTTGACATCAGACATGGAGCTGCAGAGTTTTGAAGTTTTCCCAGCTGGTTTTCTGTCTTGCTTTAGTCCAGTGTTTCCTTGCTATGCTCCCTTTCCTGTGTTTTGGAATGGTAATGTATATCCTGTGCTATTATGTGTTGGAAGTATGTGATCTGCTTTTTGATTTTGACTTTTATGTGGGGATTTCAGTTAAGAGATTGCCATGTGTATCAGAAGAGACTTTGGATTTTGAAGCAAGTTTGAAACTGTTATAGACTATGGGGACTTTTGAAGTTGGACTAAATGCATTTTTTTTTTTTTTTTTGCATTATGGTATGGCTATGAGCCTTGGGGTGGGGGGACAGGGAGTGAAATGTAATGGTTTGAAAGAAAATGGCCCCTAAAGAGTGTGGCACTATTAGGTGGTGTGTCCTTGGAGGAAGTGTGTCACTGTGGGAAAGGGTTTTGAAGTATCTTTTGCTCAAGCTTTCCTTAGTATGACATATAGTCAACTTTTTGCTGCCTTCTAGTCAATATGTAGCCAGCACCATGGAAGGAAATCTGGATACATGCTCTATGGATGAGCTTTAAATGCATTATGCTAAAAAAAAAAAAAAAAGGAGAGGGGGTGTGCTTGTAATGGCACTTAGTCACTTGCATTTTACTTGCCTGTATCTTGGCTAGGAGCAGGGAAAATTGGCTAAGGACAGTTAACTGAGATGCGACTGAGTTAATTTCACTTTACTTTCACCATTCTTTGAGTAGAGTAGTCAATTTCTTTGAGATAGAATGTAGAATGAATGATGGTTTGCAGGGATGGGGAGTTGAAAAACAAGAAAGTAGTTTTTAAAATTGAGTTTCAGTTTGAGAAAATGAAAAAGTTCGGGAGATACATAAAGCTGTTGGTTGCACAGCTGTATACTGAAAAATGATTAAACAGTAATTTTATATTATACGCAATAAGGATGCAGGTGGCCTGAAAAATGAGAGTCCAATTACAATCATTTAAACATGTGTTTATTTTTAAATTTTTAAAAATGTCAGTGATATTCCTGGGAGAATATTAGAGCTAGCAATACTATCTGGCAATGCTTTCTCTTAACCGTGTCTGTCCTTGTTGCCCTACCTTCCTCAAAGGAAAAGTCTTTATGCTTATATATACTGTCATTTGGTCACAGGATTGCTGTTGCTTTTCATACTTAGTCATGTACAGGCATTGAAAATTAGATTTAGGTACACATGGTATGCATGTTAGTTAGCAGGTTCCCTGTTCAGGAGGGACAAAGGACTGCCTCTGGATAGAGAGGAGACAGACTTGGCCCATAGGCAAATGGTGGTTTATAAAGGTAAAATGGGAAACCCTGTGTTAGGATGAGGTATTTACTTTTAATTGTGCATGTTAATTAGGTGAGCCAAAGGGGGATTCTGATTGCTAGACTTCAGTACCTTGGTAGTCAGCCACTTTCTCAAACAGCTCAGCTCTGATAGTACCCATCTCAGGAAGCATTCAACCACCACTAGAACAAAGAATCACATCATGCCACACATGGAAACAGTCATATCAGGATTACCCCTGTAACTGTATTATCCTCACATGGATCAGCTGTACATGAGTGTTTCAACACTCATTGCAGGGGGCATATAGCCACTAGTCCTAGCTCATCTTTTGTTGAGGCAGTGATTGTATGACTTTTCTGGGGAAACATGAAAAAAAATTTATTCATACAAGATAGGGAACCAATGACAGAACAAAGTCCAATATGGTGAATTGTAGGAGGAGTTTTCCTGTCCTGGGAGCCACTTTCAAATTATCACACAGAGACCTATATTAGTTGTAAATGCTCAGCCAACAGCTCAGGCCTATTACTAACTAGCTCTTACATTTTAAATTAACCCATATTCCTTATTTATGCTCTGCCATGTGGCGGTTCCTTCTTTCAACATGGCGTGATCATCTCACCTGCCCTCTCTGCATCTGGCTAGCAACCCCTCTGACTCTGCCCTTCTTCTTCCCAGCATTCTGAATTTGGCTTTCCTGCCTAAATTTATTCTGTTAAGCTATTGTCCAGTCAGCTTCTTTATTAAATCAATCACAGCAACAAATCTTCACAGTGTGCAAAAGGATTATTCCACAGCAGTGAATCATTGATTTTATTGAGATTGCTTATATGAACACTGGTGAGGAGGTTGCTTACAGGAACATGGATGACTCAAAATCAGCAGGATCACTGAAATGGCTGTTTTGTCATGGGTACCCATTCACACAAGTTTTGTTCTTGGATCTGAATGACTTGCAGATAGCTGCATGGATAGGAGAGATTCTCCTCTCTTATGCAGTTGTTACTGCTCATATAATTTTGGGAGAGGCCTTGCCAATTTTTTTAAGTTCCAGGAACTTCCTGAGACTCGTTAATTATCTAATTCATGAGACTTGTGAGTTTTATTTACTTCCGGAGTCCTAAGGAACCTCTCTAGAGGATGAAATGTTTCCATTTGGTGAAAACAATTTATACAACAGGCTATTCCACAATAAAGGATGTGAGTATACTGGGAATCTCAGCAGCATGAAGCACACTGGGAAACAGTGAGTTGAAACTGGCTGAGGGTTATAGTTATCAGGAGGTAGCCTATGCAAAGCACTGTTTCTCAAGGGCTCTTGAAATGCCTAGGGTTACCATGTGAGTCTCTGAAGTTGTGCCCTGGAAAACTCAATCAGGACATTGACATCCAGACCAGCTGGCATTAGAGTTGCGTGAGTTCTCTGTAGCCAGGCAGACTCTGATAATTTTTGTAGAAGTCTGATAATATAATAAATATTATAAAAATAGCCAGCTGTTAATATACTTCACCTAGTAGAAAGTAGCTTAATAACACGTGAATGGTTGATTGGATGGCTATGGGAAAAAAATGGAAGGTCAGGCCCACATTTTGGAAGCTGGTAACAGGCAGAGATCTGCAGACAGTTATCCTAGATTACTAACCAGAGAGGAAAAATTTTGAGGCATACCACTAGTGTTTATTTTGTAGACCTACCCCCCGGAGGGATTTTATATGTAAAAATTTTGTCATTTGTAAATGGGGACCGTTTTATTTCTTCCTTCCTGATTTTTCTTGTATTTGGGGTTGGTTATTTAAAACAGGGTCTTATAACCTGGGATGACTTGAATTTGCTATGTAGTGAGCTGCTTTGAATTCCCGATCCTCCTGACTCCACTTCCTAAATACCACTATGCCCAGCTTTCTGTCTTTTATCTCTCTCTTTCTTCTTACATATTTTTGTTCCTCCTTTTTAATTTCATTACCTTGTCTTGTTGCAATGCCTTGGATCTTTAGCATATTGTTGAAGAAAAGTGAACCAAGTAGGTAGACTTTCATCATTGTCCAGCATGTTGACTATAGGTTTTTGTAGATGCTTTCACTTTCTGAAAATTGATAATAGAATTTATAAGCTTACTAATATGTTCATATTCAAATGTCTTGGTCATGATACTGAAGGGACTGGTATTGGCTTGATACCCCAAGACCAAGGTCTCAGCACAAAGATTTATTTGTCCCAGAGGGACAAAGGACAGGGAATAAGAGACAAAGACAGGAGATGGAGGATGAGGGAGAAATGGGGAGGGAGAGAGAAGAAAAGGGGCAAAGGAGAGGGAGAGGGGTATTTGTCCCAGAGGGACAAAGGACTGCCTCTGGATAGAGTGGAGACAGACTTGGCGCATAGGAAAATGGCGGTTTATAAAGGTAAAAAGAGAAACCCTGTGTTAGGATGACGTGTTTAATTTTAATTGGGCATGTTAGTTAGGCAAGCCAAAGGGGGCTTTTGATTGCTGGATTTCAATACTTTGATAGCTGGACCTTGGTAGTCAGCCTCAGAAGGAGGAAGTAGCCAAATAAGGGAATAGACCTTGGTGGCTAGCTTTAGGAATGTAATCTAATGGTTTTTAGCAAGGCAGAGGGAATAGGGGAGAAGGACAAGGCCTGCCAGAGCCCCGTTTTCCTTGCTTAGGCTTGCTAAAATCCTTTCAGATACAACTATGTCTTAATTTTATCAAGAGACATGTAGGGCTGGGTTATATCTTTTGTGATATTAGCAGTCATTAATTTTTGTTGCCTTATCAGTATTATTTTACAGATTATAAGTACATGTAGTCTTACTCTTTTATATCCCCTTCATATATTTTCTAGGATCTTTCACTTCTATAGAAAATAATTTTTTTTTCACAAACCCTCTATATATTCCTATAGACAGAAAATTCCACGGCAGAAAATGCTCATTTTTTTCTTCTAGTTATCATATTAATACTAGCACATCAAAAATAGCTATTCAGAAAATTACAGTTATTTATTTCATGCATGTGCATCAGAAACATGCATGTATTGAAGTCAAAGATAGTTTGTGGTAGTTGGTTTGCTCCTTCTATCATGCAGGTCCCTGGGATCAAATTCAGGTCATCAGGCTCTGGATCAAGCACTTTTACTCACTAAGCTATTTCACTGGCCCATTCCTAATGCTTTTCCAAACATATTATGAATTTACTGTGTTTTTCAATCAATTTATTTGTAGGTTTCATTGATGCTTATATAGGCAGGCTACCTGTGCAGCTGAGGTGGAGTTTGAGCTCCTGATCTTCCTGCCTCCGCATCCTAAGTGCTGAGATTACAACTGGGCATCACCACAACACCTTTCCGAATTGCTATTTGCTTTGTTTGCTTTCAGGTCTTTGTTGTATTCATAATCTTTGTTTTTTAGTAAGTTATAAGGTCATGACATACTTTAACTTGTATAAGCAATGACAAAAAGAAGATGTAGTGGCTGGATGGTGGTGGCATATACCTTTAATCCCAGCACTAGGGAGGTAGAGGCAGGCAGATCTTTGTGAGTTCAAGGCCAGCCTAGTCTACAGAGCAAGTTACAGGATAGATTCAAAGCTACACAGAGAAACCTTGTCTCGAAAAACCATAAATAAATAAATAAATAAATAAATAAATAAATAAATAAATAAATAAAAATAAATAAATAAATAAATAAATAAATATGTAGGTGGACTTTTTCCCCCCACCAATTCCCAAATAACTGACATGGAGTCCCAATATTAATTATAAATGGTTGGCCAGTAGCTTGGCTTGTTACTAGCCAACTCTTAACACATTTCCATTCCTTTACTTGCTGCCATGTGGCTCATAGCTTGTTACTTCTTTTTTGTACACATCCTGTTTTCTCTGTTTCTGGCTGGTGACTCCTCTGACTCTGTCCTTCTTCCCAGTGTCTTCATTTTGGTTTTCCTGCCTAACCTTGTCCTGTTCTGCTATTGGCCAGTCAGCTTCTTTATTAAATCACCTACAGCATAATTTACACAGTGTGTAGAAGAATTATTCCACAGCATAAATAAATATAAATAAAAGAATATGTAGTATCTGAATAGGTGATCTACTAGAAGCCAGATCTCCTTGAGGACCTGAAGTGGTCGCTTCATGGCACCTTCATCCAAGAGGACCATCTGCAGAGGGGATTTCTCCTAACAGATGAAAAGGAATGCAAATCAAAGGGGCCTCATAATAAAGAGATAAATCTTTTTTTAAAAGATATAGTGAAAATGTATTTCTCATGTGTATGAGTAAAGAATGAAACTCAAAGTTAAATAACATTTGAGTCACAATTCAATTCTATTGCAGCATGTTCTAAGAAACTTTGGTATTTAGTAGGTAAAAACTCCAATATTCCTTAATTGGAATCCATGGTAGAAAAAGTTTTGGTGTCCTAACCCCTATGTTAAGGTAATAATATGTCAGATTATAAATCAGGATTTTAGTAGTTTCCTGGTAAAACTCAATCGTTGGGAAACCCTTTGTACTCTCCTGCAGTGAGAGAGGAAAACGTCTTCTTGACACATGTGAATTTTTGATGTAGTGTTATAACTTCATGTGGTTTAGCTGTTTTACTTGAGGCATGTGTATGTAACCTTCTAAATATTCATTTAGCTTATAATATGCTCATTTTCTAACTGTCACTATTGTCCTAAAGTATAACATTTTATTATTATAACATCAAATATATGCACAAAGGAAATTAAAATTTATGGGGTTTTGTACCCTTAACACAATGTCCTCATACAGTGTCAATCATGTTTTTTTTAACTATTACTTTTATCATTTTTTTCTGTTTATAAAACAAATAGTACTGAACAAAATAAGGATTGAATAATCCTTCCCATACAATTCTATATTAAATTCCATGGGGAGTTTTGTCTAAATGTAGATATTTACAAAGAGATCTTGAAAAGTGACATTTCTGTAAGATATCAGGCAGCTTGAAAGTTGTGTTCACACTTATGTGAACTGTTTGTGTCTTGGCATGAGTATACATAGTATATGTATATATAATATGCACATATGTGCATATTTGCATGTTTATTTTAGTAATGGGATAATTGGAGAGGAGTGAACAGAGGGGGAAAGGTGTATGTGTGAAGAGGACATTTCTGACATGAAAGGCAACAACGTGGCTTAATGGTTATTACAGATAATGTTTCTGAAGATTTATCAGTAGTACTTGATTCTCATTACAGTAATACTGCCCAGGAGAGAGCTAAGTATCATTTAGTTTTCATTTATTTTATAGACTGAAGGTTCTCTCTCCACCAAAAAAAGAAGTTATTGTCCTTATTTAGAAGTGGTTTCTGGCTGGAGAGAGATAGCTCAGTGGTTAAGAGGACATGGGTTCAATTCCCAGCACCCCCAGATAGTTCAATACTATTTGTCTGCAACTCCAGTTCCAAGAGATGTAACAATCTCTTCTGGCCTTTCAGCACTGTGCATGCATGTGGTGCATATACATTTATGCACATATTTAAAATAAAAAGTAAAAGTGGTTGCTTTATTTAGCTATTTTAGTCCAAGTTTCATTATGATTGTTGTGACCCTCCTTTTTTTTACCTGCTTTTCCTCAACATGTATGTATGTTATGTGGAGCACATGTGCATGTATGCAAATTGCAGAAATGTTAAGTTGTGCCTAGTCCTGCTGGGACTCTGAATAGATCCTAGATACTCTTCTATGGAGTTCTTTTTGAAGGTGGCTTGAAATATGCTTGTTTTTTAGGTTCTCAGAAGTGTAGATCATGATACGAGGGTTAAATGTTTAAATTTTTTTTTCTTGTAGAAAGAAAGCTGCTCCTTTCCAAGAAATGCTCTAAAACTCACCAATCCTTAAATTTAGCTTCTTTGACTCCACTTTTGCAGTAGCTACTGCCATAGAACTTCTGTTTATAACTCTTAATCAGTGCAAACCTGCCTGAGCCTACTTACAAGTGTGTTTGAGTGGTCAAAGTTTGCCTCATGTTAAAATCCTCACCTCCTTCTCCTTCCCTCCTGCTCACTCTCTTCCTCCCTCAACCCTTCCCTCCTTCTCTGTGTTTTATGTGTATGAGTGTTTTGCCTGCATGGATATATGTGCATCATGTGTGTGTTCAGTACCCATATCAGTCTGGAATTACAGACAGTTGTGGGTGCTGGGAACCAAACCTAGGTCCTCTGTATGAACAAGTATTTTTAACTGGTGAACCATCTCTTGAGTCCCAGAATATACTTTTTCTTTAAAACTACAGAGAGACTTTATTCCTAAAAGCTATGTGAGTATGAAAGAATGTCAGAAAGGTGCTATTTTCTTAGGTCCCCTTCACACTTTAGGTGTATGATTTTCTTGAACAGTAGGTAGGGAGAGATTTAGACTGCCTCTGGAGATGTTAACATTTCTCTTCAACCACCCAGGCAAGTGGAGTGTCAAAAAGAATATGGTAGACAGCTGTAGGAACCACTTATTAAATGGGAGAATAAGACCACCCAACAGGGTGGTTTGTAGTTACTCATTAGTGGGAATGAGTCAGAACCCTAGATACAGAATCTTCATTCCCATGTTATATAAATTATTCCTCTGAAAGAGAGATTTCTTTTATTTTATCTATTTTTTGAGATTAAATAGTCCCATGTTTCTTTGTACTGTTTGAATGTCATTACTAAAATTACCAGACTGTTCATAGAGGTCATCTCATTCCCTCACTGAGTTGTTCTGTTACATAACTGCTTCGTAAGTTGTGTGCAAGAGTGTTTTATGTTATTGAGACAAGCAAAGCATTCAGTATTGCTTTTCCTCAACTGTTGTTTTTCTTGGACTTGTAGGATGTGGAGAGCATCTTGTGCGCACCATACTGGCTAGAGAATGTTCACACGCTTTACAAGCTGAAGATGCTCACCAAGCTCTGTTGGAGACTATGCAAAACAAGTTTATCAGTAAGTGGAACTTTGAGAAAAGGACACCTTCTAAATTAGAGAACTTCCCTGAGCTGTATACATTAGGAATTAATTTTCCCACATAAGCCTCTAGACTTTTCACTGCCTAGTATAGTTAGACCTTCAGTTAATATTGTTTGTAAGCAGAAATTCTATCACAATAGCTACTACAGCATATCAGCTATTTAACTAATTCAGCGTCTAGATTCTGAGACATTATCTAACATTAAATTGACAAGTACTAAAATGAAATTCTGTAAAAGAAATTCAAGGGACAACGTGCTATAGCATGTTTGAAATGCAGTTGAAACATTCATTGTATCCTTCTCACCTTTTTACCATGTGCACTGCACATGGTCGAGATGGAATCCTATCTGGACATTTGCCCAGTCCTCTAACAAGATGTGCATATATGTATGTGTCGGGTAATAATCTGAGGATGGAGGAGGGATATTTCCTTGTTTGTTTGTTTGAGTTGAGGAAACCATCAGTGGAAAAAGTGGTCCACTTAGGTTTTGAGACAAAGTAGATGTGGCATTCCTGTTCTAATCAGGATGTAGAAACCATACAATAGATTACATGGGTGAAGTCTAACAAGGAAGACTTTCTAACTAGAATATACATGGAGAGTGTTTGCTACTGTGCTGGCTCATGTGTTTATGTCAACATGACAACAGCTGAGGGTCATCTGAGAAAATGCCTCCATTAGACTGGCTGTAGGCAAGTCTGTGGTGCATTTTCTTATATGATAATTGATGTGGAAAGATTTAGCCCACTGTAGACAATGTTATCCTTGGGCAGGTAGTCCTGAGCTGTATAAGAAAGCAGGCTTAACAAGCCAGTAAACAGTGCTCCTTCATTGCCTTTGCTTCAGTTCTTGCCTCCAGGTTCCTGCTTGAGTTCCTACCCTGATGTCCCTCAGTGATAGAGCATGACTGGAGAGTTGTAAACTGAAATAAACCCTTTCCTCCCCAAGTTGCTTTTGGTCATGGTGTTTTATCATAGCAATAGAAACCCTAAGACAGGTACCCTGGGGATGAAAGTTTCCTTAGAACACACTCGGGGGATTTTAAATCCCATTGGAGAAGATGTAGATTGGCCATCAGACAGCTGAACTTTGCTGGTTGGGTCAGGATAAGATGAATCTGGAATCAAATAGGTCATGCTTCAGAGTTCAGAAAGGCCGCAGATGCTGAGCTCTGGGTGACTTGTGTGCAGTGGGTTCCCTGTGTCAGGGAGGGCAAGGTTTTCAGAGCATGTAGGTTGCAGAGAACATATAGAAGGAATGACTGCTTGGCAGATGACCCTCTGGGATGCAAGAACTTGTTGAGAGAGTCATGAGTGACAATTGTGTTCAGTCCACTGAGCTCTAGTTTCTATGTTGAGGGCTGTAGAAGGGTTATCACTGGGCCCAGTACATGGTTGTAGAGGAACACTTTCTGGGCCTGTAGCTGAGGCAGACTCTGTTAGGTAACCTTGTACCCACATTGCCAAGCCCACCACTCTTCCCCAGTCTGTGCTGGAACTTATGAGAGGGGTCCATATTATAGCTGTGCTCATCTTCTCTGACTTTAGTTGTTGACTCACCTTTTTACTAGCTTCATAAGCTCATTATTTTATATATCCATATATATATATATACACACTTACTATTTTGTACTATGATATTTTATTCCTTTTTTGGTGGCATCTGGATTTCAGGGAGCATCTGTATTTTGGAATCTGTGTGGAGGGACACTCTGGTTCTGCAACACATTTCCTCTACTCTTGGCTTCTACCAAGATGTTACTTGGCCTCCACCTGTTTGTAGGCAATAAGCCTTTGTCACCATTTAATTAATTGTGGTAGCTGTAGCTTTTCTTAGCCCACACACCAACCACTGAACACAGATCCTCCAGTGACAGACAACTCACCTTCTCAGCTACGTGTTCCCTCTCAGCCTTTTCAGTGAGCCCTGGTAGTTCAGTCAGGGAGCCTGGAACCTCTGGGATACTTTATTGGATAGTCAGGTCACATCAGACTTTCCTCTTTTACTCGCAGAGCATCTTGCTGTTCTGAGTGTGCCTTGGAGTGGGGAACTTCACCATCAGTTTCTCTCCTTTTATATCTTGTTGGGAAAGGAGGCACAGGTCTCTTCTGTTCTTTGATTTCTCCAAATCTAGCCGGGGCTGTTTTGTTGTCTCATTTCCCCCTTCCTTTACCTCTATCAGCTCAGGAAGAGTAACAGAAATTCTTACTAGTGACTAACCTTCAGTTTTCCCACAAATCACACATCAATTCCCATCTCTGTTTTAAGGATTCTTATGGGGACCAGGCTAAGCAAGTATTTTCTCCAAACTATTGCTTTTTCAATAATTTAGGCTTTATCTACCCCAAGTTCTTCGCCCTCTGAATTTGTCACAATGTAGAATTTTCAAAAGCCTGCAAAGAAGCTCAAAGGATGAAACCAAATTCAGCTGGATTCACAGATGGGAAAATGAAGGGATCCTAGTGTGGGACTAAAACCTGAATGACCTCGTCAAAATCCTAAGTTGTTACCTTGATCTTTTAAAAGCATCATGCTGTGTTTGAAAGGAGGTTTTCAGCCACACACAGAGAAAGTGACAGATTATGCTCAGAAAAATTGTATTTATTTATGGGAAAATAGAATGACTAACCAAAGGAAAATTTTATTTCACAAGGGAGGGATTTTGAACAGGTGTTTTCTTATGTTCTTCTTCTTATGGGTGTATTTCCTGTGTATACGTCTGTGCACCTCATGTGTGCCTGGTGCACACAGAGGCCAGGAGAATGCCTTGGATCCTTCAGAACTGGAGTTGCAGATGGTGGTAAGCCACTGTGTGTGTTCTAGAAATTGAGCCCATGTCTTCTGGAAGAGCATCACGTGTTCTTGGCCATTGAGCCATCTTTTCAGCTTGCTTTCTTACTTTCCTTATGCTAAAGTTATGAAGGCCTCGAAAAGATCCAAGGTTTCAAATCATCTGGGTGGTTGTTCTCTCTCTCTCTCTCTCTCTCTCTCTCTCTCTCTCTCTCTCTCTCTCTCTCTCTCTGTGTGTGTGTGTGTGTATGTGTGTTAATAAGTGCTACTTGATATGGACATACAAACTGAGGAATAAATTATGAATAGGACTTGAGGTCTACTAATAGTGAATTTCAGAAAAGATTGGTTGCATTGTTGAATTCTCAGATCTATCAGTCAGACTTAGATCTTATTCTTTTATTTTATTAATAGTGTTGAATGTTGTTTTTAAAGAAAAATGAATTTTGGCTTAATAACATTTGATTTATATACGATTTGTCATTGTAGTCTCAGGACATCAATAAGAAGAAATATCAGAATTTGAAAATAGAGGTTCATGAAAGCTAACTTCTTAGAAGTCCTGTGACAAGCCAGGCAATGGTGACACACACCTTTAATCCCAACACTCAGGAGGCAGAGGTAGAGGCAGAGAGGCAGAGAGAGAGGCAGAGGCAGAGGCAGGGGCAGGGGCAGGGGCAGGGGCAGGGGCAGGGGCAGGGGCAGGGGCAGGGGCAGGGGCAGGGGCAGGGGCAGGGGCAGGGGCAGGGGCAGGGGCAGGGGCAGGGGCAGGGGCAGGGGCAGGGGCAGGGGCAGGGGCAGGGGCAGGGGCAGGGGCAGGGGCAGGGGCAGGGGCAGGGGCAGGGGCAGGGGCAGGGGCAGGGGCAGGGGCAGGGGCAGGGGCAGGGGCAGGGGCAGGGGCAGGGGCAGGGGCAGGGGCAGGGGCAGGGGCAGGGGCAGGGGCAGGGGCAGGGGCAGGGGCAGGGGCAGGGGCAGGGGCAGGGGCAGGGGCAGGGGCAGGGGCAGGGGCAGGGGCAGGGGCAGGGGCAGGGGCAGGGGCAGGGGCAGGGGCAGGGGCAGGGGCAGGGGCAGGGGCAGGGGCAGGGGCAGGGGCAGGGGCAGGGGCAGGGGCAGGGGCAGGGGCAGGGGCAGGGGCAGGGGCAGGGGCAGGGGCAGGGGCAGGGGCAGGGGCAGGGGCAGGGGCAGGGGCAGGGGCATCTCTATGAGTTTAAGGCCAACCTGATCTACAAAGTGATTTCCAGAACAGCCAGTATTGTTACATAGAGAAACCCTGTCTCAAACTCCCCTACCCCCCAAAAAAGGAAGTCCTGTGACAGGTATATAATTATAGTGCATGATAAGTTTGTATCTATTGAGAATGATCTGAAGGAACCTGTTGAATCTAAAGCCACAAAGTCACTGTTAACTTAACTCCAATTTGGGTCTAGGGACTCCCTAAATGCTAGTCTTTTCTGATGCTTTAGTCTTCCTTTGTGTAACTTTCAAAAATTGCTGATGATGTTGAGCAGTTTTGCCTCTGGGAACCTATCATTAGTGCCTATTGAACCCCATCTTAAAAACTCCTTGCATTAGAAAGGAGCAAGGTACTTTATAGAGCTCAGCTAATTGATCCTGCTTATTTGATAGTTAAAGTTAGTTTAGAAGAATCCAGGGATTTGCCCTCAAAGCCATCTTGTTAGCCAGGGAGTATTGATTTGTTCTGTAAATCTGTGTAAAATATAGAAGAATGTCCTAAGCCTCGGGACAGCTGGTCCTCTTTAGTTTTCTGTCTCATCCCTTGTTGTTGCAAGTTACTTCAATGATTTCACTCTTTTAAGATCAAGAACATTAGGTAAGAGGAAATTTAAAAATTTTTTGGCCATACTAAATTCTCTTGCTTCTCTACTGGAGTCAGTCCATAAATCTGAAATTCTTTTTAATCAGATAATTTAGACATGGGATTAGGAAATAAGAAAATTCAGGAAGTACATGTGATTTTTACAAAGTTCTTGGAATGAGATAAATTGGATTTAGTGGAGGCTTGGACTATAAGGAATGAGGTTGAGTTCTTCTTTTAGTGCACTGATAATTAGTTGTCTATCTAAAAAAAAAAAGTTGTCTTAGTTCTCTTTCTTCATTGGAGAATGAGGAGGCAGATCTGCATGGTCCCCCAAACTCCTTCATGTTCCAGAATTTTACTCGATCCTTGGATTAATTCATGGACTCATCTAAACTACTTGTAAAAGTACAGTTATACATCAAATGACACATCAATTAAAATTCTGTAATAAGACTTTGAGTTAGTGTCATCAGGTTCCTGTGTGGAGTGATATGGTTGAAATCTTCTTAGGAAGTGATTGAAATAAGTTAATTACAACTTTCTTCATCTTGTGGAAATATGAAATTCTATTTTTGCTTTTTATATATTTTTTTTAAAAACTTGTTAAAACCAATTTAAAGACTATCATTGCAATATTGATAGAAAAGTTTTATATGATAATCAAGTCAAATAACTCTGTGTGTTCATCTGGATCTCATTCTTTTTGTCAGAAAGAATCATTGCTAAAAGGTTTATGTTTTCATAGTCTTCAATCAGTTAGCTATCTATTTTATGAACACTTTAAATAAGTATGCAGACAAGATAGCAGCATAGTTGTCTCCTTCACTCAATGGCCCTCCTTCCTTCCTCTCCCTTCTCTTGGTGTTTTTCAAGACAGGGTCTCATGTAGCCAAGCCTGACCTTGACCTTCTAATCCTCTTTCATAACCTCTCAACTACTAGATTATAGTACATCATCATATCTGGCCACTTAATGTATCTTTTTTAAAAAAAAAATTTTATTATTAAGAATTTTTTTATTCATTTTACATAGCAACCACAGATCCCCCTCTCCTCTCTCCTCCTGCCTCCCAGCTTCCCCCCAACCCACCCCCCCATTCCCATTTTCTCCAAGGCAAGGTCTCCCATGGGGAGCCAGCCGAATCTGGTACATTCAGTTGAGGCAGGTCCAAGCCCCTCTTCACTGCACCAAGGCTGCACAAAGTGTCTCACCATAGGCACTGGGCTCCAAAAAGCCCATTCATGCACCAGGGATGGATCCCGATCCATCAAACAGTTCAAGCTAAACAACTGTCTCACCTATCCAGAGGGCCTAGTCCAGTCCCATGGGGGCTCTACAGCTATTGGTCCACAGTTCATGGGTTTCCACTACTTTGGCTGGCCATCTCTGTTCATTTTCCCATCATGATCTTGATGTCCCTTGCTCATAGAATCCCTCCTCTCTCTCATCTATTGGACTCCTGGGGTTCTGCCACCCAGCCATACATAGATCTCTGCATCTGCTTCCTTCAGTCACTGGATAAAAGCTCTATGAGGTAGATTGATGCCAAATTTTCTGAGAAACTGCCATACTGATTTCCAAAGTGGCTGTACAAGTTTGCATTCCCACCAACAGTGGAGGAGTGTTTCCCTTGCTCCATATCCTCTCCAACATAAGCCATCTTCAGTGTTTTTGATCATAGCCATTCTAACAGGTGTAAGATGGTATCTCAGAGTTGTTTTGATTTGCATTTCCCTGATGACTAAGGATGTTGAGCAATTCCTTAAATGTCTTTCAGCCATTTGAGATTGTTCTGTTGAGAATTCTCTGTTTAGCTCTGTGGCTCATTTTTTTAAATTGGGTTGTTTGGTATTTTGATGTCTAGTTTGTAACACGAATCTTAAACAGTCTTATCAATAAACACAAACCTAGAGCCAGGTATTGAGGTGAATTCTGAAAGATCAGAGAGACAGAACAAGCCACAGCCAACCTCACCTCGCTAACTCCTCAGCTGATCTTGTTTCCTCAAATTGAAAGCCTCTGAGTCCTCATCCGAATGGATCTCAGCTGAACTGCTGCTAAAAGCCTCAAAGCTTAAAAAGCCTCTAGTTCCTGATTTTCATGCCTTATATACATTTCTGCTTCCTACCATCATTTCCTGGAATTAAAGATGTATGTCTTTCCCAAGCAAGACATGAAATCTCAAGTGCTGGGATTAAAGGTGTGTGCCACCACACCTAGCTCTGTTCTCAGTGTGGCCTGGAATTCACAGAGATCCAGACGGATCTCTGCCTTCTGAATGCTAGGGTTAAAGGTGTGTGCTACCACTGCCTAAACCTATGTTTAATATAATGGCTGTTCTGTTCTCTGACTCCCAGCTAAGTTTATTGGGGATGCACAATATATCAACCACACTAGTTTCTTGAATTCTTTAGATATTTTGGAGATTAGCACTCTGTCAGATGTGGGGTAGGTAAAGATCTTTTCCCATTCTGTAGGCTGTTGTTTTGTCTTATTGACCGTGTCCTTTGTCCTATAAAAGCCTCTCAGTTTCAGGAGGTCCCATTTATTAATTGTTGCTTTATGTCTGTGCTACTGGTGTTATATTTATGAAGCGGTCTCCTGTGCCACTGAGTTCAAGATTACTTCCTACTTTTTCTTCTATCAAGTTACTGATATCAAGTGTAACTGGATTTATGTTGAGGTCTTTGATCCACTTGGACTTGAGTTTTGTGCATGGTGACAGATATGGATCTATTTGCAATCTTCTACATGTTGACATGCAGTTATGCCAGCACCATTTGTTGAAGATGCTTTCTTTTTTCAGTTGTATAATTTTGGCTTCTTTGTCAAAAATCAGGTGTTCATAGGTGTGCCGATTAATCTCAGGGTCTTCAATTTGATTCCATTGGTCCACATGTTGGCTTTTATGCCAGTACCAAGCTCTTTTTTTTTAAAAATTTTTATTTTTATTTTGCAATACAATTCAGTTCTACATATCAGCCACGGATTCCCTTGTTTTCCCCCCTCTGGCCCCCCTCACCTTCCCCCCAGTCCACCCCTCATTCCCACCTCCTCCAGGGCAAAGCCTCCCCCCGCGGACTGAGATCAACCTGGTAGACTCAGTCCAGGTAGGTCCAGTCCCCTCCTCCCAGGCTGAGCCAAGCGATCATGCATAGGCCCCAGCTTTCAAACAGCCAACTCATGCAATGAGCACCGGACCCGGTGCCACTGCCTGGATGCCTCCCAAACAGATCAAGCTAATCAACTGTCTCACCCATTCAGAGGGCCTGATCCAGTTGGTGACCCCTCAGCCATTGGTTCATAGTTCATGTGTTTCCATTCGTTTGGCTATTTGTCCCTGTGCTTTTTTTTTTTTTTTTTTTTTGGTTTTTCGAGACAGGGTTTCTCTGTGTAGCTTTGCGCCTTTCCTGGAACTCACTTGGTAGCCCAGGATGGCCTCGAACTCACAGAGATCTGCCTGGCTCTGCCTCCTGAGTGCTGGGATTAAAGGCGTGTGCCACCACCGCCCGGCTTGTCCCTGTGCTTTATCCAACCTTGGTTTCAACAATTCTCGCTCATATAAACCCTCCTCATTCTCGCTAATTGGACTCCCAGAGATCCACCCGGGGCCTAGCCATGGATCTCTGCCTCCAGATCCCTCAGTAGTTGGATGGGGTTTTCTAGCACGACAATTAGGGTGTTTGGCCATCCCATCACCAGAGTAGGTCAGTTCGGTCTGTATCTCGACCATTGCCAGCAGTCTGTTGTGGGGGTATCTTTGTGGATTTCTGTGGGCCTCTCTAGCACTTTGCTTCTTCCTATTCTCATGTGGTCTTCATTTACCATGGTCTCCTATTCCTTGTTCTCCCTCTCTGTTGTTGAATCAGCTGGGATCTCCAAGCTCTCTTTCCCTCGACCCTTGCCCTTCATTACCCCCACTCATGTCCAGGCTGCCAAGCTCTTTTTATTACTATAGCTCTATAGTAGAGCTTGAGGTCAGGGATTGTGATGCCTCCAGAGGTTGTTTTATTGTTCATGATTCTTTTAGCTATTCTGGGTTTTTTGTTTTTCCATATGAAGTTGTGTATTGTTCTTTCCAAATCTGTGAAGAATTGTTTTGGGATTTTGATGGGGATTTCATTGAATCTGTAGATTGCTTTTGGTAAGATTGCCATTTTTACTATGCTAATCCTACCTGTGGTGATATTTTATTTGTGTGATAATAAATAAAGCTTGCCTGAAGGTCAGGGGAAAAAGCCAGCCATTTTAAGTAAACAAAGAAGTCAGGCAGCACATATCCTTAATCCCTTAGTAGGCAGTATCTCTGTGTGTTCAAGGCAACGCTAGGGAATAGAGCCAAGCATGGTGACGCACGCCTTTAATCCCAATAACAACCATAGAGGCCTGGAGGTTTGTACAGACAGACAATGACAGAGCTGTGTAGGAAGAGGAAGTCAGGTAGCTGGGCTAAGAGTCGATAAGAGGGCAGAAAAGCAAGACATGTAAGCCTGGGTAGAAAGAAAGTTGTGCTCTTGGGAAGCTGTGGAGTTGGTGAGGTGAGGTTAGCTGGTGGCTTTCCGTATTTCCCTGATCTCTCTAAGGCTTTAACCCAAATTCTGGCTCCATGTTTTTTATTTATTAATAAGACCATTTAGAAATTCTTCTACATCTATCTATTCATGAGCATGGGAAATCTTTCCATTTTCTGATATCTTCTTTGATTTCTTTCTTCAGCGACTTAAAGTTTTTATCATACAGGTCATTCACTTGCTTAGTTAGAGTTACCCCCAAGGTATTTTATATTATTTGTGGCTATTGTAAAGGGTGATGTTTCTCTGATTTCTTTCTCAGCCTCTTTATCATTTGTATATAGGAGGACTACTGATTTTTTTTTTTTGAGTTAATCTTGTATCCTGCCACATTACTGAAGGAGTTTATCAGCTGTAGGAGTTCCCTGGTAGAACTTTTGGGGTCACTTATGTACACTATCATATCATCTGCAAATAGTGAAAGTTTGACTTCTTCCTTTCCAATTTGTATCCCCTTGATCTCCTTTTGTTGTCTTATTGCTCTTGCTAGAACTTCGAGTACTATATTGAATAAATATGGAGAGAGTGGACAGCCTTGTCTTGTTCCTGATTTTAGTGAAATTGCTTTCGCTCCATTTCTCTCCATTTAATTTGATGTTGGCTGTTGGCTTGCTGTAAATTGCCTTTATTATGTTTAGATATGTTCCTTGTATTCCTGCTCTCTCTAGGACTTTCATCATGAAAGGGTATTGGATTTTGTCAAAGGCTTTTTCAGCATCTGTTGAGATGATCATGTGGTTTTTTTTCTTTCAGTTTGTTTATATGGTATATTACATTGACAGATTTTCGTTGAACCATCCTTGCATCCCTAGGATGAAGTCTACTTGGTCATGGTGGTTAATTTTTTTGATGTGTTCTTGCATTTGGTTTGCCAATATATTGGTATTAGCTCTTCTTTGAAAATCTCGTAGAATTCTGCGCTGAAATCATCTGGTTGTGGGCTTTTTTCTGGTTGGGAGACTTTTAATGACTGTTTCTATTACCTTTATTGGTCTATTTAAATAGTTTATCTGGTCTTGATAAACTATCACTTTGGTATGTGATAACCTATGGAGAAAACTGTCCATTTCTTTCATATTTTCTAATTTTGTGGAGTACAGATTTTTGAAGTATGACCTGATGATTCTATGGATTTCCTCCTTGTCTGTTATGTCTCCCTTTTCATTTCTGATTTTGTTAATTTGGGTGCTCTCTCTCTGCCTTTTGGTTAATTTGGATAAGGGCTTTTCCATCTTGTTGATTTTCTCAAAGAACCAACTCTTTGTTTCATTGATTTTTTTTTGTATTGTTCTCTTTGTTTCTATTTTATTGATTTCAGTCCTCAATTTGATTTTTTCCTGGCATCTATTTCTCCTGGGTGAGTTTGCTTCTTTTTGTTTTAGAGATTTCGGGTGTGCTGTTAAGTCACTAGTATGAGATTTCTCCATCTTCTTTATGTGGGCATTTAGTGCTATGAATTTTCCTCTTAGCACTGCTTTCATAGTGTCCCATAAATTTGGGCATGTTGCACATTCATTTTCATTGAATTCTAGGAAATCTTTAATTTCTTTCTTTATTTCTTCCTTGACCCATTGGCGATTTCAGTTGGGCATTATTCAGTTTCCATGAGAGTGTAGGCTTTCTGTATTTTTGTTGTTATTGAAATCTAAGTTTAAGCCATGGTGTTCTGATAAAATACAGGGGATTATTCCAATTTTTTTTTTTTGTATCTGTTGAGATTTGCTTTGTGACTGAGTATGTGGTTGATTTTAGAGAAGGTTCCATGGGATGCTGTGAAGAAGATATATTCTTTTGTGTTTGGGTGGAATATTCTTTAGGTATCTATTAAGTCTATTTGAATCATAATGTCTGTTCGTTCCCTTATTTCTCTGTTAAGTTTCAGTTGGCTGACCTGTACTTTGGTGAGAATGGGGTATTGAAGTATCCCACTACTAGTGTATGAGGTTTGATGTGTGATTTAAGCTTTAGTAGTGTTTCTTTTACAAATGTGGGTGTCCTTGTATTTGGGGCATAAATGTTCAGAATTGAGACTTCATCTTGGTGGATTTTCCTTGTGATAAATATGTAATGTCTTTCCCGATTTCTTTCTATTGATTTTAGTTTGAAGTCTATTTTGTTAGATATTAAGATAGCTAGACCAGCTTGCTTCTTAAGTCCATTTGACTGAAAAGTCTTTTCCCAGCCTTTTACTCTGAGGTAGTTTCTGTCTTTGAAGTTGAAGTGTGTTTCTTGTATGTAGCAGAAGGATGGATCCTGTTTTTGTATCTATTCTGTTAGCCTGTGTCTTTTTATAGGCGAATTGAGACCATTGATATTGATGAATATTAATTGCCAGTGATTGTTAATTCCTGTACTTAACATATATTGATGCCCTTTTTATGGCAGTATAGTTAAACTAATAGCTGAGTAATTCCATAATTCTATGATGTATTCATTCCTTTACTGGAAGGGATTTAAATTATCTGTATAATTTTATCATGGATGCATTTTTACCTCTTCATATTCTTTGAAGTCATCTATCTACCATATTTATTATTTGTAAAATATATTTTATTAATCCTTTGAGAATTTCATATAATGTATTTTGATCATATTTGTCTCCTCCAAGTTCTCCCATCCCCACCAGTACCACAGTGGGGCCTGCTGTGGAGTGTGGTCAGTCAACTATGCTCTGTAAAAGGAGCCATATAAATTGGCCTTTAGTGTATAGTGATTCAGTCTGGTGAAGAGTTCTATAGCCCATGTTCAGGAGGGATTGATGGTTAATGGGGCCTACTGTTGGGGTTTCTTCTTCCCCTCAGTTGTTTAGGCTTAGATAAAATCCCACAAAGTTAGGTTCTGGTTTCTCCAATGGCAAGGCCTATTAAAAAACAGAATGCTTTCATTGAAGTGAATATATAGCTTATTCTTACTATGATTTTTTAACTTTGCCTGATAATTGCCCAATTATTGATATTGATCAAATTTTAACACACTGGTTGACTGTGTATATCTTTAGTGTGTGATTTATCTTAGGTCTATTGTTCTTTTTAAAAACCAGATTATCTTGTGGAGCCTGCTAGGGCAGGTGTCATTGTTGCTTCTTGGGAGGTTAAGTCATGATAACCGCAAGCTAAAGGACAGTTTGAGTAAATTATTGATATCTTGTCTCAAAAGAAAAACCAGAAAGGTGTGGATGCAGCTCATTAGTAGAGTGCTTGGCCAGCACTCTATGCAAGACTGTTGGTTCAGTCCCCATTACTGTTTTAAAATATAGTATCTGTTATTCCAGAGATATCAGTGTGAGAACCTGGTTTAATTTCTGGAGTTAGAGCCCATGAAAGTGTAGGTGTCCTCCTGTGATTGGAGTTTAACTTGCATCAGACTTTTTACACTGAATCTCTAGCAATTGGATTTCATTGGTCTCCTTAGTTCAAGTTTTCCTACTTTGGCACTGATTCCACTGGTGGATTCTGCTGTGTTTAGGGCAAGCAATTCTTTGATGTCATTTTTCTCATGGATCCCATGGGTGAGTTTTTATATTTTCATTTTGTTCTGTGTGATTATTGATATTGATTGTCCACCTTGCAGGATCTCTAATTATGTAGGAGAAAAGTCTCTGGTCATCCTTTGGCTTATTATCCACATTAGGTTAATTGAGGTGGGAAGACCCACTTTAACTGCAGGTGTCACATTTGTGAGCTGGAGTCCTGAACTCACCGGACAAATGAGTAAGTGAACTGACCAGTAGCATTCATCTTGGTTTTTCTGGGTCTACTCTGTAGCTCACTGCCCCAAACTCCTTTTTCTCTGACTTTCTTACCGAGGATCCTCACACTGTTAGGTAAAATAAAAACATTCTTCCTTAAGTTGCTTTTGATGGGTATTTTATCCCATCAGTGTGGAAGGTAACTGATACATTCAGCTTTTCACAGTTGTTAGGACGCAGTGGAAGCTTCCATGGTCCTGAGATGTCAGACTGCTCTCTTCATACTCTTATTTCAATAATGACCAATTTTTTTTTAAATATAGAAAATTATAACTAAAAATAACCACTGTAGTTTTTCTCTCTCTCTCTCTCTCTCTCTCTCTCTCTCTCTCTCTCTCTCTCTCTCTCTCTTTTCAGTTGCTGGCCTCCTGAGACTTTATTTCATACATATGTGAGCATAAATATCATGCTTTACAAATTTTAAATACATAGGATTGGGAATTTAGCCTAGCAAGCACAAGGTCCTGGGTTTGCTCCTCAGCTCAAAAAAAGGGGACAAAATTAAATTACAAACAAAGACCACAAGGTCACATATTTCAACTACATATTGCAGAACTGAAATTACACTGTACATGTATCACTTCACAGACTGCCATTTTTAAAGTAATAATCACTTTCTAAAATCATTAACTTTCTTAGAAGACATAAGTTTTAGGGTTATACTTTAATTTCCTTTATATGATCATGGTATACTTTATTTAATGTCCTAATGCTCAGGTAATAATTAATTTTTTATTAGACATCTGTAAAATGTTACTGGGATAATGAACGGAAACACATGAACTATGAACCAATAGTTTTGTCTCTTTTAAGACAAATGCTTTTATTCATTCTTTGAGAATTTCATGCAATATATTTCCCTTCCTATAAGTCTTCCCAAATCTTTTTCCATTTCCTTCTACCCAATCTCTTAAGAACCAAAGCCAAAAAACATGGAATCCAATTTGTGTTAGTCAGCTACTCCTCAGCATGAGTGGAGCCTACCTTGGTGGTTAATCTACTCAGTGTCATGTCATTGAAGAAAGCTCTCCCAGAACCTGTCAATTCTGAATAACTTCTTGGCTGGAGGTAGGATATAGTGCTCATTCTCCTCCTCCATGACGGAGTTTTGTCTGGCATTTGTCTTATTAATCTTGGCCATTCTGATGGGGCAAGATGAAATATCAAAACAGCTTTAACTTTGCATTTCCCTGATGACTAAGGATGTTAAACAAAAGTATTTCATCTTTTAAGAACTCTTTTTAATTCTATATCCCATTTTAAAGTGAGCTATTTGTTTTCTTATTGTAAAGTTATTATTATTATTTATCTTATTTATTTTAGTTCTTTGTGTATTCTAGGTACTAACTGTTAGATGTATAATTGGTAAAGTTTTTTTTTTTCCATTCTGTAGGCTACCTCTTCACTTGAATTATGGTGTCATTTGCTATACAGAAGCCTTTTAGTTTTATGGGACCCTATTTATCATTTGTAAGTCTTAATGCCTGAACTGTTAGAGTCCTATTTAAAAAGTCCTCTCCTGTGCTAGTAAGTTTAAGTCTGTTTCCTACTTTATCTACCACCAGATTCAGGATATCAGGTCTTAATGTTGAGGTCCTTGATATAACTTAAAGTTTATACAGACTGAAAATATGCATCTATTTCTAATCTTTTACATGGTAACCATCCAACTTGATCATGTGTTGAAGATGCTGTCTTTTCTCCAGTTGAATTTTTGGTTTCTTTATCAAAATTCATGTGTTTGTAAATAGCTCTGTAGTATGAATGCATATCTGAATGGTGATATTTCCAGCAGTTCTTTTATTGTTCAGGATTGTGTTAGCTATCCTGTTTTGTTGTGGTGTTGGGCTTTTGTGTGTGTGTGTGTGTGTGTGTGTGTGTGTGTGTGTGTGTGTTTGTGTATGTGTGTATGTGTGGTGTGGATGAGGGTGTGTATTTCCATATGAAGTTTAGGGTTAGATTTTCAATTTCTGTGAAGAAATGTGTTGGAATTTTGGTAGGGACTGCAGTAAATCTGTGTGGATTGCTTTTGGTAGGGTGGCCATTTTCACAATATTAATCTTACCAATGTATGAGCATGGGAAATCTTTCCATCTTCTGATGTCTTCTTCAGTTTCTTTCTTTAACATCTTAAGGTTTTTATTATACAGATCTTTTACTTGTTTTGTTAGAGTTATTCCAATTTTTTTTTGTGAGGCTGTTGTGAGTGGTTTGTTTTCCTGGTTCCGTTCTCAGGGTGTTTGTCATTTATATAGAGGAAAGCTACTCATTTTTATGTGTTTATTTTGTATCCCGCCTCTTTGCTGAAAGTGTTGATCGGCTGTAGGAGTTCCCCAGTGGAATTTTTAGGGTCTTTTGTGTAATAACATCTTACTGTCTGCAAATAAGGATACTGTGGTTTCTCCTTTCCTACTTGTATCCCCTCAACCCCCAGCCTTGTTTGTATGTATGTATGTATGTATGTATGTATGTATGTATGTATGTATGTATGTATTTTTGGAATCAGGGTCTCATTGTGTTGTCGTGGGTGCTCTTTCTGTGTAAACCAGCCTGACCTTGAATTCACAGATCTGCCTGCTTCTGCCTGGGATTAAAGGCATGTGCTACTATGCCTAGTAGTTTTATCTTTTTCTTATAGTCAGTTTGAGAAACCTTTTGCATATAACTTGATGCTTTTCTAGTTTTTTTGAATTTTATCTGTTCATAGCTTCCGCCAACATTTTTTTTTCTTGCATTTGATGATTTTCCTTGAAATGGTGTGCAACTTTTGTTCGTAATAAAATTTCTTTAAAGGATTCTTTTTTCAAAAAAGGCATAGTTTTAAGCCTCAGTGTATTAAAAAATCCTCTATAAATGTTTGGTACCTCTGACTTTTGACTAAAGTTTAGTTAAGGACTTTCTGTTCAATTTTTATTTTTTGAAGATTTCATACATGAGTTATATATTTATATATTTTTCTACCCCCTTTCCCCCTCCAACTTCTCCCATTCCTCCCCTTGAATTTATTTTCATATCGTGATCTTGGTGTCCCTTGCTCATAGAATCCCTCCTCTCTCTCATCTATTGGACTCCTGGGGTTCTGCCACCCAGCCATGGATCTCTGCATCTGCTTTCTTTAGTCACTGGATGAAAGCTCTATGATGATAGTTAGGGTATTCATTAATCTGATTCCCGGAGTAGATCGTTTGATTGGAAAATCTTTTCCCAACCCTTTACTCTTTGAGGTTGGAGGTGTGTTTCTTGTATGCAGCAAAAGGATGGGCCCTTTTTTCATACCCATTCCGTTAGCTTGTATCTTTTTATAGGTGAATTCAGTCCATTGATATTAAGAGATATTAATGACCAGTGATTGTTAATTCTTGTTATTTTTGGTTTTCTTGGTGGTGGTGGTAGTGTTTGTGTGCTTCCCTTCTTTGGGGTTTGTTGGTATGAGGTTATCTATTGCCTGTGTTTTCGTGGGTACAGCAAACTTCCTTAGGTTGGTGTTTTCCTTCTAGTACTTTCTGTAGGGCTGTATTTCTGGATAGGTCTTGTTAAAATCTGGTTTTGTCATGGAGTGTCTTGTTTTCTCTGTCTATGATGATTGAAAACTTTGCTGAGTATAGTAGTCTGGACTTGCATCCTCGGTCTCTTAGTATCTGCAGAACATCTATCCAGGACCTTCTGGCTTTCAGAGTCTCCATTGAGAAGTTGGGTGTAATTCTGATAGGTCTGCCTTTATATATCACTTGGCCTTTTCCCTTTGCAGTTCTTAATATTCTTTTGTTATTTTGTATATTTAGTGTTTTGATTATTATGGTGAGGGGACTTTTAAAAATTTTTTTTTGGGGGGGGGTCTGGTCTATTTGGTGTTCTGTAAGCTTGTTGTACTTTCATAAGTATGTCCTTCTTTAGGTTAGGAAAGTTTTCTTCTGTGATTTTGTTGAGTATATCTTCTGTGCCTTTGAGCTAAAATTCTCCTTCTTCTATCCCTATTATTCTTAGGTTTGGTGTCCCAGATTTCCTGCATGTTTTGTGTTAAAAATTTGTTGGATTTAACATTTTCTTTGATTGATGAATCTATTTCCTCTATTGCATCTTCAACGCCTGAGATTCTTTCTTCCATCTCTTACATTCTGTTGGTTATACTTGAATCTGTAGTTCCTGATCATTTGCCTAGATTTTCCATTTCCAGAGTTCCCTTGGTTTGTGGTGCCTTTATTGCCTCTATTTCAATTTTCAAGTCTTGAACTGTTGCCTTCACTTGTGTGACTGCTTTTTCTTGGCTTTCTTTAAGGGATTTATTGATTTCTTCCATTTTTTTCTTTGTCTTTTTCTCTACTTCTTTAAGGGAATTTTTCATTTCCTCTTTAAGGGCCTCTATCTTCTTCATAAAATTATTTTTAAGGTTGTTTTCTTCTGCTTCTTCTAAATTGGATTGTTCAGTTCTTGCTGTTGTAGAACCACTAGTTTCCGGTGGTGACATGTTGATCTTTATGTTGTCGAATGAATTCTTACACTGCCCTTACCTATCTCTTCTTCCAATTGGTGCATGTGGGGCCTGTGCCTTAGGGGTTCCCCCTTCCTCCACTTGGTGCAGGTAGGGCCTGTGGTGAAGGTAGTTGCTCTTCCTCCACTTGGTGCAGGTGGGGCTGATGCGGGGCCAGGGGAAATGGTTGGGGGTGTTGGGAGGCTGCTGCTGGATCTTCGATGGGTGGGGGTAATGCACAGTATGTGCCCCTGGAGGCTAGGGTCTGGAGACTAGGGCTGTGCAGCAGGGAGCTCAGTTGTTCATATCCTCCTCCAGGTGCAGGTGGTTCCTGTGGTAGCTCCTCCTCCAGGTGCAGACAGGGCTCAGGTGGTCTCTGATTCAGCTGGGGATGGCTGGGGGTTGGGGAAGGCTGGTGCCTGGTCTCTGGGGTTTCATTGGGTTGGGTAGAGGTGCAGGATGTGCCCCTGGGGGGCTAGGATCTAGTAAGCAGTGCTGTCCAGCCAGGAGCCTACACACTCTTAAAAATATTTTTTAAAAACATACTTCAGATTAAACATAGGTCTTGTGCATGTATATGCAAGGTAAACAGCCAGTTGGTAGACTGCATCCCCTACAATTTTCTCTATTTGTCTTATATTCCTCTGTTATATAGACCGCAAAAAGTCCATATTCATGCTCTAGGACTTGGCAGCAGTTCTCTATGGTTCAGGCCATTGAGACATAATTTGCCTGAGTATTTCTGGAGAAACTTTTGTTTTCCACATCAAAAGACCATCACCCCTTCCATAGTCTTCCAGTCCTGAATGTGAATGTGATTCCTGGAATAACAGCAACCTGGTACAGTCATGGTGGAATAGATAGGACAGACACAATAATCATGGATTTGTCACTGGACCTGCTATTGCAAATGTGAAAGCTACTTAGGACTGGAGTACTTGTTTGAGGGAAAAAGTAAATTGCAACTTATTTAAATCATAGTAGGCCCAATTTTCTGTGGTTGCTAAGTGCATTATAAAATGATTCCTCCTTGCCGGAGCGACTGTGGCGCACACCTTTAATCCCAGCACTTGGGAGGCAGAGGCAGGCAGATCTCTGTGAGTTCGAGGCCAGCTTGGGCTACAGAGTGATTTCCAGTAAAGGCGCAAAGCTACACAGAGAAACCCTGTCTTGAAACACACACACACACACAAAATAAAAAAAATAAAATGGTTCCTCATGTGAAAGGGGGAGGGATATGTTGAATATCTGTTTTCTCATTAACCTCTTTATACAGATGTTACTTCACTTGTGATATGGTTGTCCCCAAGAAAGCCATCAAAATTGAAAATACTGTCACTTGACAGTGCACTGTAGAGACTTAAGCTATTCTAGTTTCATAACTATGAATACTGGAGGACAATGGTGGTTTACAATGGTGATCATGTGGCTGACTGAGTTGTGGTGAGCCTAGCATCTTCAGGAAGAATTGTTTTCTGTATTGCTAGCCAGGGAAAACATGACTAAATTTATTCACATATTGTAGTAATACTACATGATTATTATAAAGCACTTCATATTTCTCAAAAATTTTTCAAGTATACTCTTTCCATCCATGTTCTTAATCCTCAATGGTAGAAAACTCAGAACCAAAGGTCATGTGTCATCGGAGTGTTCCCTATCTCATTTAGTAAAGGAAGATACACCCACGATGGATGTGTTTTCTTCCAACAATATGTGGAGAGAGAGAATATATTTGTGTACATGTGCATGCTCTCATGTACATATCTAAGTATTATCCCAAATCTTTAGTTCTTATAGCCCCTTTTAACTGGGAAGAGACATGCAGACTCTCATTTGGGCATTGTTGACCTAGTTACTCAGACTAGTACCCTGACCTTGATACCTAGACCAGGGATGATCATGCTGTCCACATCAAGCCAATCAGCTATTGTACAATCTTATTTTAAAATGTGTTACATTTGTTTATGCTGTGGAACATTTATTTAAAGATGCAAAGATGTGTTGCATTCTTTTTTTTTTTTTTTTTTTTTTGGTTTTTCGAGACAGGGTTTCTCTGTGTAGCTTTGCGCCTTTCCTGGAACTCACTTGGTAGCTCACGCTGGCCTCGAACTCACAGAGATCCGCCTGGCTCTGCCTCCCGAGTGCTGGGATTAAAGGCGTGCGCCACCACCGCCCAGCTGTGTTGCATTCTTTTATGCTGCATTTGTTTAACTCTATGAAGCTGTATTACTTTGCCTGTCTAAAATACCTGATTGGTCTAATAATGAGCTGAATGGCCAATAGTGAGGCAGGAGAAAGGGTAGGAAGGGCTGGCAGGCAGAGAAAATAAATAGAAGGAGAAATCTTGGAGGAAAAGTTGAAGGAGCGAGAGAAGGAAGATGACACACGCAACTAGCCACCCAGCTACACAACCAGCAGTGGAGTAAGAAAGAAAGAAAGATATACAGAAATAGAAAAGGTTGAAGTCCAGAGGTAAAAGGTAGATGGGATAATTTAAAGTTAAGAAAAGGTGGCTGGAAACAAGTCAAGTTAAGTCTGGTCATTCATAAGTAATAATAAGACTCCGTGTATGATTTATTTGGGAGCTGATTAGCAGGTCCCAAAAGACCAAAGAGCAAAAAGACCCAAAACAACCAACAGCATTTTGGCATTCTAACGTTGGACAGTAAGAAAGCTGAACAACAGTCAACATTCTTCCTTTGGCTCTTTTGTTAGATATATATAGAGCAAGCATATTTCCTTCTGCTTGGGTTGCATGTATTTGAATTGACTGTGGGGTTCTTACCATTGTGAAGTCAGCAATGTCTGACACTAGGTCAAATCCCCAGAATTAGTACATACCTGAAGAAGGAAAATGATCATTTATTTTGCATAGGAATAAGATCTTGATTCTCATGTTATTTGCTTTGTGTCAAATAGCCTGCTGTACCTTTTATTCCAACCCCCCTGAATTGAGTTTTTCTCTTCATTTTTGACTATTCAAATAAATCATATAAATGCAACAATATATAATTAAAGCAAATAACTGTTGTTTGTTTTAGCACATTAGTTCATTCTTTGACAGAAAACAGAAAAGAACTGTACAAGAGAACTACATCTCAAGTAGTAGTTACTGGATAACTTTTAAGTCTCTGTTCTGCCCTTTGTTGGCTTTTAAAGAATCTTGAATGATTATTAGTTCATGATTTCTTAAAGCTATCCTATTACATATGTATCCTGCATTTACATACTTATTCACTCAATGATTGGGTTTTTCATAGTGTATATAGACTGGATCTCATTTTTAATCTTTGACCCCTGTTATGGACAAGATGATAAATTTGCTTACAAGTTGCCTTGCTTATGTGGGTTTTTTTGTTTGTTTGTTTTTTGTTTTTTGTTGTTTGTTTTTTTTAAGTACCTGCGTTTGCTTTTGTCCTTTCCTCATTATAAGCATTTTCTCTTTCTTTAGAGTTACTTGAAACTTGTTATCTCTTTCTATCCCTCTATAAATTAAAACATGAGTGACAAATCAACTTCCTCTTTGGTTACCATTGAGTCATATAACTTCTAAGACAGATACTTAACAAATACAAAATGAAGCAATGAATTGATAATTTTCACTTTTCTTTGTTGTCTTTCTAGATTGTCTAAAAATTATAAGGTTCCACTAATTTAATATTTTTGAATTTTTTTTTTAAATTATGACTCATTTTTTCCTATCTCCCAGTCTTAAGAAGAAATTTATGATTTAATTCTGCAATTTCTTCTTTTATTTATTAGACATAATAAAAGGCTTCCCACTGCCTAAGGCTTCTAGGCATGTATGAAATGTACAAAATATGCCATTAAATCAAGCAGAGCCACAAAAATTCCATAACCAAGGTGGAGAAAAAGTTCAGGACTTTATTTAGTTAAAAAAAAAAAAAAAAAGGAGAAGCCAAAAAATATATCCTAGCCAGTGCTCTAAGGTTAACAAATTCAAGCTTTGCTAAATTAGGACACAGAGTGAGTTTCAAGATAAACAAGGCCTGGGGGACTGGTAGAAGAGGGAAGGAGTTCACAACCTTAGCTCAGAGAAGGAATTTCACAGCAGTCAACTTCGTGATGTCCAGAATTCTGACATGCATCCTCAGGACACTGTGTTGACATTGTATCATGATAAGAGAGCATATAAATGACTGGATTTAAAGGGGAGACTGAAGTCAGTAGCCACCTGTACTCATTCCAGGATCACACACGGACCTCCTGCTGAGAAGCAGAACTGGCTGCTCTTCTCAGTGTCCACCTGGCTGAATCCATTCAAATATCTTCTTGCCTCACTTTTACCTTAAGCAGCATCTGCTGCAGCAAAATTTAGCCCTATGGGAGGTAAAGGGTGCCTGTCCAGGGAACATGGAAATGTCTCCACACTTCCTAAGAAACTCTCACCTAGATCTCCACAGAAGCCTCCTTGGCAGTCTCCCTATCCCTTCTCCTAACAGCTGTTTAACCTACCTGTTCTCAAAACAGCCTGTTTGAGTTCTTCTCTAAAATATTCTTACCCCTTGATGCCTTTCCACTCTGAAAAAGATACAAATGTAGGCAAGTACTCCATGGTCTATGAGATATCATTACTGCTCGATCCCTCAGCCTCATTGCAGGTCTTGTTTGTTATGTTGGCCATTTTCATCTTGTTTTTGTTTTTCTAAATTGCCAGGTCTTTAACTGGTCAGGACCTTGGCATGTCCTCTTTCTTTAGCTTGTTATGTCCTCCTTTATAACCCTTTTCTTGTTCCTTCTTTATTATTGAAATTTCAAACACTATCCTTTCAGGAAGTACTGTTAGCAGTGGATTCTTCATCTTAAGTCTCCATCTTAGCCCGATTAGATTTTCCACAGAGCTATTTTAAGTAGTTCCATGTTGTTTATCTTTGCTGGCTTGGATGTCTCCAACATCAGCATGTAGCCAGGGATCCAAGACTTTATGTGTTTTGTTTGTTTGCTTTTCGAGACAGGGTTTCTCTGTGTAGTTTTGGAACCTGTCCTGGAACTCACTCTGTAGACCACGCTGGTCTTGAACTCGCAGAGATCCTCCTGCCTCTGCCTCCCAAGTGGTGGAATTAAAGGCATGCACACACACCCCCAGCTGTTTTGTTTTGTTTTTATTGATCTATACAAAGCAGGGTAGGGTAAGTAATACCCAGATAGGGTAAGTAACTAATAATACTCAATAAATACCTTAAGAATAAATGAAGGAGAAGTAATACTGCTATGCATATACTCTTTGAGGTGATGTATCACCCTTTGGTAACCCCTTTCCTTTTATTATATAGGATTAAAACAAGGAACAGTTTACATATGTGATACTTCTAATGGGAAGGGAACACTCATAATGCAAAGCTCCTCATTGTGGGAACTGTGTCCAGCAGCACTTGCTTGACTTTTTGAAACAATGAAAAATGATAAATGTGGTTGGAATTCCATTAGACAAGTGCTGTGGGACAGTCTTTCTGTATGCTGTGAATATGTGTTGCTCTCATTGGTTAATAAATAAAGCTGATTTGGCCTGTGGTAAGGCAGGATAAGAGCCAGGTGGGAAATCCAAGCAGAGAGACAGGGAGAAGGGTGGAGTCAGGGTGGACATGACCCAGTTGCCCAAAGAGCAAGAAGATGCCAACAGATTGGTAACGCCATGGTCCTGTGGCAATATATAGATTAATAGAAATGGGTTCATTTAAGATGTAATAGCTAGCTAGCAATAAGCCTGAACCGTAGACAAAACAGTTTGTAATTAATAAAATCCTCTGTATGTTTATTTGTGAGTGAGTGGCTACGGGACACAGGAACACTAACGTCTACAGACAATGATGTAGATGTAACCAACCGTCTTATTAAATAAGAAACACAGAGCCGATTCAGAGAAGAAAGCCGAGAGGTCAGAACTAAGAGCCTTACCCTTCCTGCTTCAGCTATCCTGCTTCAGCCAAGAGAGCTCTCCGAAAAAGAGGCCTACTTCCTGTGTGTACGTCTTTAAATACTCTAGATGTTTTGCCTTCTCATTGGTTGTAAACTAAACACATGACTGCCTTGTCATTGCCTGTATGTACCGCCCTCCAGGTCCTTAAAGGCGTGCGCCACCACCGCCACGCACTTGCTATGGCTCTATAACTCTGACCCCAGGCAACTTTATTTATTAACATACAATTAAAATCACATTTCAGTACAAGTAAAATACCACCACATTTCCCCTTTTCTATTTTAATAAAAAGAAAAAAAGAAAAAGGTTATAACTAACAAAAGAAAAACTATATACAAAAGTACAATAACTATATACAATATATACAAATAATAAATGTCTAAACAATGTCTAGTCCATTTGTATTTGACAAATTCAGAGATGATAATTTCATTATCCTATTTTGTTAAGTCCAAAATGTATCTAATTCACTTTCTATCCTAATTAATCTTCAACTAACTAACCTTCAACTATAACTAACTAATCTTCAACTCCCTCAGAGACCCAAGAAGGAAATAATATTAGCTAACAAAAATAAAAACAGAAAGTGCATGCAAGCAACTTCCAAAAAATTTGTGAGTTGACAGAAACAGCCAACTGTCTGGACAGTCACCTGAGGTTTCTCCGCAATGCTGGGGCATCATCTTCAGCCTATATAGGCTTAGCATATCTGACAGACTCATTTGTGAAGTAGGATGTACACAAGGTCAACAGTTCAACCTCACATTGGGTGAGACCAGTCCATGCACCAGAAACACCTGAATTCCACTAATGTCATGTCATGATTCAGGATTTTAAATTCTGGAAAATGTTGATGGTTTTTTTAGTTCAGCTCTCCATTCTTCTTGGCTGTGTACATATGGCTTCATCTCAGCATCCCATTCTTCTCCACATCTCTCTATCAAATGCCAGTCTACTATTGAGAGGCGTGAGCTTAGTTACTCTTCAAGAATAACTGTTTCAGCTGCTGTTCCATAGCACATCAGAAGCCATCGGCCCACTGCCTGTTCAGCTGCCTTCGAAGAAAAGGGCACTGTACCTTTTCCGAGTTGCGAAGGCCACGTCAGGGATGGTGCCATATTGTCCTGGCCTCAGAAGATGCCTTTTGATAAAGCCATAACCACGCTTGTTTAGGCAAGAATCAGTAGTCCTTTGTTTCATGTCCTGTCTGTCCATTTTGTCATCAGTTGATTCGAGGATACTTTGTTGTCCAGTGGCTAACTTTTGCCACAATGAAAGCTAACTCCATACGCAGTTTCTTCAATGCCCATATTTTCTCTGAAGTAGATTGGTACTGCCAGGAGCCGACATGTCTCATAGTCATAACAAAAAAGAAAAATTTTCTAAGTTATTAAAACATTTTAAATGCCATATTCTGTAGTTCTCTGAAGGGTTTGAAGATGACCTATCTAAAATATATCTGCTCAATTTTTAAAACATATCTAATATGACTACAAGTTCTATTGTAATGTCTAACTACTAACTATCATTTCTTTATATCCTAATGGTAATAATAACATTCAAGGATCAGAAAATTGCATTGTTAAATGAACGATATAAGTACAATTAGAAATATACATATAGCATTTTCTAACAATATCAATTTCAATATATATAATTTGTATACAATATAAAACAATCCAATCCAATGTAAAGTATTTAAAACTAGTAATTGTCTTTTTCTTCTTCTTTCTCTCTCTTTTTTTTTTTAAATAAGAACCTTAAATCTAATCTGCTTAGTCTTTTTCCTAACCCTTGACAACAACTTGTAACCAACCCCCCTAAACAATGAAAATTATCCCAGACCCAAAACCCATTAAAAAGACCAAAAAACCACCCACCCCACACCACCTCTTTGGGAATGTGGGCGTCGTATTCTTAAAATTGCTTCCTGCTGGGTATGGGCGAAGTTATCTTTATCCTGAAAGAAAAATTTTAGGTTAATTGTCAAATTCTAGGAAAGGTAACTATATCCTTCATTATCCATTCTGTGTATAATGCCAAAGTTCAGGTTTTATCTCAAGTCCTTATTCAAGTAGTCTTTGAGACTGGATCATCTCAGCTAGTCATCTCAAAATTGCTCTGAGCACCTTGTAGTTCAAAGCTGATCTGTAGGTGATGTTTGTCAGCTTAGTGATGTTATTATTGTCCATGTGGAATTGTTGTTGTTGTGGGGCCCCAACTTCTTCCTGGAGACATCAGTTGATGTTAGGCCTGGCCGTGAATTCCTGCAGAAAACTGATAAGAGACTCGAGCACAAAGACATATATATGCAGCTAATTGAAGCCTTTTTTCTAGAATTAATCAGTACTCTATATGACCATTCATATCTTAGCAAAGTTTAAAATGTATATATATATATCTATATATCTATATATATTAATCTTGTAAGTTTTGATATAAAATTTATACTTTAAGAAAAGTTTAAAGAATCAGAATAGAATCAAAGAGTTGAGATTAGTAATAGAATAGTCCCTTAATTAATTTGGCTTTTCCCCTGTCTCATAGCAGAAGATGGCTCTTTTATTCTGGCATGATACAGGGAGTTTGCATTTTCCTTTTAACAACATGCTTGAGTTTAAAGAAGGAGAGAGCCATTCTCCAACTCCAAAGTCAGCTTTAAATTTTAATTGGACTGGGACTATTAGAAGACCAATAGTGTTAAATCTTTAGAGAAAAGCAGAAACAAACATTTAGGAAGACATAAAATTTTTTAGATAATATATACCCATACGCCATTTCACTCTGCTTCCTGGGATAGATGATTTGTCCCTTTTCTTCAGTTGTCTTATTTGTCCAGTGTTCTTCAGATTCCTTAACCTTCATTCTCCTAAAAGACAAAAACAAAAACCTTTCCCCAAGACTAATTTTGGGGATGTTCCTTTTTGGCAAGTTATTATCTGATTAAATGAAAAGACATGTGTTACTGGTATAAGTTAGCTTAAATTGGATGTTCATGTTGATTGATGAGCTATCACCTCCTCTAATTAAGAGGTTTCTCTTGTTCAAATCGAACCTTTATCAATTTTGATGGTACCCACAACTTATCTTCTCCTGTAGAAACAAAAGCAAAACCTCGTCCCCAATGTAACACATACCCTGGTTTCCATTCTGAGGTCAGCACATCCTTAAAATATATAGGCTGATTTAATTCTGTAGTTTTTTCTATTATCCAATGTCTCTCTGCAGCTGTTGTTCCTTTCTCATTGGCATTAAGAAAATTCAAAGTTAATAGAGCATTATGCAGTCTATTTCTGGGGGTTTTTGTTGCCCCTTTCTGTTTATTTAGCATATCCTTTAGAGTTCTGTTTGATCTTTCTATAACTGCTTGACCTGTAGGATTATGTGGTATGCCTGTAATATGCTTTATATTGTAATAAGCAAAAAACTGTTTCATTTTAACAGAGACATATGACGGAGCATTATCAGTTTTGATTTGTGCAGGTATACCCATGATGGCCATAACTTCTAGCAAATGAGTGATTACAGAATCAGCTTTTTCAGAACTCAAAGCAGTTGCCCACTAAAATCCTGAATAAGTATCGATAGTGTGGTGTACATATTTCAGTTTTCCAAATTCTGCAAAGTGAAACACGTCCATCTGCCAGATTTCATTCCTTTGAGTACCCTTTGGGTTACATCCTGCTGGTAATGGCGTTTGATTGTAGAAGGAACAAGTAGGACATTTCTTTACTATTTCTTTGGCTTGTTGCCAGGTTATGGAAAAATCCTTTTTTAAACCTTTACTATTGACATGATGTTTTTTATGACATTCTGAGGCCTCCAGCACATTTCCTATTAATAACTTATCAATCTCATCATTGCCTTGTGCTAGAGGGCCTGGCAGACCAGTATGGGATCGAATGTGAGTTATATATAAAGGATGACTCCTTTTCCTGATTGTATCTTGTAATTGAATAAATAATGAAGTTAATTCTGAAGCATCAGGGATAAATTCTGCAGTCTCAATATGTAATACTACTCTTTCAGCATACTGAGAGTCAGTTACTATGTTGAGAGGTTCTGAAAAATCCATTAATACCAACAGAATAGCATATAATTCTGATTTTTGAACTGAATTATAAGGACTTTGAACCACTTTACTTAAATTTTCTGATTTGTAACCTGCCTTTCCTTGTTTGTTGGCATCTGTATAAAATGTACGAACTCCAGATATGGGCTTTACCCGTACAATTCGAGGCAAGATCCAATCAGCTCTCTTTATAAGATCAATTCTATCGCTTTTGGGATATTTGCTGTTAATTTCTCCCAAAAAATTACTGCAAGCTCTTTGCCAAGGTTCACTTTCTGTCCATAATTTTTCAATGTCCTCCTTAGTTAAAGGTACGACAATTTCTGCTGGGTCTATTCCTGCTAATTGACGAAGTCTCAATTTTCCTTTCCAAATCAAGTCAGAGATTTTTTCCACATAAGT
This sequence comes from Peromyscus eremicus, assembly GCF_949786415.1. NCBI lineage: Eukaryota > Metazoa > Chordata > Mammalia > Rodentia > Cricetidae > Peromyscus > Peromyscus eremicus. Next base: position 113,781,853 of record NC_081419.1, on the reverse strand, counting down.
TTTTAATTTTTTGTTTGGTTTATTTGGTAAAAATATCCACTCTAATATGATATCTTCCCTCTGCATTAATATTCCTGTAGGAGAATGCCTAGAAGGTAAAATAACCAAAATGCAATCCAGCTTTGGATCAATACGATCCACGTGCCCTTCATGTACTTTCTTTTCTACCAAGGCCAATTCTTTCTCAGCTTCAGGTGATAACTCTCTTGGACTATTTAGGTCCTTGTCACCTTCTAAGGTTTTGAACAAATTATGCAGTTCATCATTTTTTACCCCAACAATAGTTCGTAGATGAGAAATATTTCCAAATAATCTTTGAAAGTCATTAAGAGTCTGTAGTCTATCTCTCCTAATTTGCACCTTTTGGGGTCTAATTTTTTGTAGCTCTATTTTATATCCTAAATAATTAATAGAATCTCCTCTTTGTATCTTTTCAGGAGCAATTTGTAATCCCCAGCAAGGCAAAATTTTCTTTATGTCTTCAAACATTCTTTCTAAAGTATCTGCATTTGAGTCAGCTAGTAAAATATCATCCATATAATGATAAAGTATAGATTTAGGAAATTTTTTACGTATCACTTCCAATGGCTGTTGTACAAAATATTGGCACAGAGTTGGGCTATTCAACATTCCCTGTGGGAGGACCCTCCATTGAAATCTTTTAACCGGTTGAGAATTATTATAAGTAGGCACTGTGAAAGCAAATCTTTCTCTGTCTTTTTCTTGTAACGGTATTGAAAAGAAACAGTCTTTTAAATCAATAACTATGAGAGGCCATCCTTTTGGTAACAGAGTAGGCAGAGGAATTCCAGATTGTAGAGAGCCCATTGGCTGAATTACTTTGTTAATTGCTCTAAGGTCTGTTACCATTCTCCATTTACCAGATTTCTTTTTAATAACAAATACAGGAGAATTTCAAGGGCTGGTTGATTCCTCAATATGCTGAGCATTTAACTGTTCTTCTACCAGCTTTTCTAAAGCCTGGAGTTTCTCTGTTGTTAAAGGCCATTGCTGGACCCATACAGGCTTGTCTGTTAACCATTTTAAAGGTAGAGCTGTTGGTGTCTTTGGAAGATCATCAGTTGTTGTGCCCTGTTCTTGTATAATATGGATGGCTGGTGACCACTCAGAATAATGCCTTCTAATATTTCTCTCAGAAACATGTGCTAATTTATGATTTGTTTCTGAGATTGGAGGGATGTTAATCTGAGTATTCCATTGTTGCAACAAGTCTCGACCCCACAAGTTCATAGCTATGTTAGCTACATATGGTTTCAATTTTCCTCTCTGTCCTTCTGGACCTATACACTCGAGCCATCTTGCACTCTGTTTCACCTGAGATAATGTCCCAATTCCTAACAGTTGAACATTTACCTCCTGAAGAGGCCAAGTTGGATGCCAAAATTCTGGTGCAATTATGGTAATGTCCGCACCTGTGTCTACCAGACCAGACAACAAAACACCATTTATTTTTATCGATAATTTTGGTCTTTGTTCATTAATAAAAGTTTGCCAAAAAATTTTCTTTATATTTGCTCCTGAATTTTCTATTCTGTCTGTTTCATCATCCTGACCAGCATGACTTATTCCAATAGGCATTTGGTTATTTAATTGCTCTGGGTAGGGGTTTCCTCTACGACTGCAGGAAAGGTTTGAACTGGATTTGCTATTGGGGCCTGCATGAGGCCCCTCTGGGAGTTTCCCGAAGACTGAGGCAAAGGATTACCCTGTCTGTCCCTTGTTGATCTACATTCGTTGGTCCAGTGTTTTCCCTTACCACACCTTCTGCATACTCCAGAAGGAAGGGGCTTTCTGTTGCCATTGTTCCTTGAAGAAACATTGTTTCTAGGAATGACCTGTTTACAGTCCCTTTTCAAATGTCCTTGCTTTCCACATCCAAAACATCTAACATTCCTCAAACCTTTTGAAATTGCTTCTCCTACCCATGTATCATCATGCTCATGAGCTTCAACATTAACCGTATCTCTAATCCAATCTTCCAAAGGTGCAGATCTTGCCTTTAACGGCCTGATTATTGTTTTGCATGCTGCATTCGTATTCTCAAAGGCCAAAGATTCAATTATTATCTTACTAGCTTCTGAATCCGGGACCATTCTCTTTACTGCTGAAGCCAGTCTTTGTAAAAAATCTGTGAAAGATTCTTTTGGGCCTTGTACAACCTTTGTAAATGACTCAGTTTTTTTTCCTGGTTCCTCAACTCTGTCCCATGCATTCAAGGCTGCTGTTCGACATAAAATTAGGGTTTGGACATCATATAAACATTGTGTTTGTGCTGAAGCATATTGACCTTCTCCAATAAGCTGATCCTGGCAGACTTGTATTCCTTTATCCCTCCACTGCTTTTCTATGTTTTTAGCTTCGTCCTTGAACCAAGTTAGCCACTGAAGCCTTTGACTGGGTTCAAGAACACCTTGTGCCAGCTCCCGCCAGTCCTGTGGTACAATCCTATTATATGTTGACCAAGAGTTTAACATTTGCTTTACATATGGGGAATGCATACCATAAGATACTATTGCCTCCTTAAACCTTCGTAAATCTATCATATCAATTGGAGCCCAAATATTTTGTGTAGTCATTTGATCAGGCGACTGCTGTACGGTTACTGGACAAACTAAGGGTGACTGTGTGAAAACAGGCTTTCTTTCTGTAACCCTATGATCCAATCTTGAAGCAGCTTCACTGTTAGTTTCTTCTGTCTGAGTTTTTACAGGTTTAATAGGTTTTTCTAAAGCTGTCATCCTGGCACTTAAATTGACTATCTTTTTAAATAGTAAAATGAGGATAAACATAGTAATAAAATGCATAATTCGATCAACAGTAATCTTCTCATATAGCTGTTCCATTGTCAGACTGTCTAAAAGTGCAAACAAATTTTCTTCCAATGTACACAGAAAACCCATTTTTTTTTTAATGTGGAAAAAAATTTTTTTTTTAAATAATTTTCTTTAAAATATCTGATATGTTAAGTGACTTACCAAGTCCTTGTAGAACAGTACCAATCCGAGGGAATTTCAAACAGCCACCTAGTGTCCGAGGTGCGAGTCGAGAGAGAGAGAGAGAGAGAGAGAGAGAGAGAGAGAGAGAGAGAGAGAGCAAGCAAGCGTAGCCACAAGTTCTGCCTAAGAGCTTGAATCCAGCCACGTGTTCCCACTTGAGCCTAGTCAAGCCTTGGCTCTGGCTACCTTAAGCTCCAACCACGTGCTTTGGTTTTACAGGCAGGGGCCCTGTTCGGCAGGGCAGGCCTGAGTTGTTTGTAACATTGGCTTTAAGCAAGTAGCTCAAGGTTGGTCCGGCCTGAGGCCAAGCCGACCTGGGCCCGGGCTAGGGAGCCGGCCGCCCTGGCGGGAAACCAGACCTGCCGGCCGCCCTGGCGGGAACCCGGACCTGCCGCCAAGCCAAGTTAAGTGGTTTTAATGGATTCTTGTCACGTTGGGCGCCAAATGTAGATGTAACCAACCGTCTTATTAAATAAGAAACACAGAGCCGATTCAGAGAAGAAAGCCGAGAGGTCAGAACTAAGAGCCTTACCCTTCCTGCTTCAGCTATCCTGCTTCAGCCAAGAGAGCTCTCCGAAAAAGAGGCCTACTTCCTGTGTGTACGTCTTTAAATACTCTAGATGTTTTGCCTTCTCATTGGTTGTAAACTAAACACATGACTGCCTTGTCATTGCCTGTATGTACCGCCCTCCAGGTCCTTAAAGGCGTGCGCCACCACCGCCACGCACTTGCTATGGCTCTATAACTCTGACCCCAGGCAACTTTATTTATTAACATACAATTAAAATCACATTTCAGTACAAGTAAAATACCACCACACAATGATGTCCCTTATTATTTGCTTACTGTGTTGTCAGCTTGCCAAGCAAGTGATATCGCCTTCCTAACCCTCTGAGCCATCAGTCTTTGAAAGCTTCTCTTACACCATAGATTTCTGTTTGATCCTTACTCCTCCGATTTCAGCAAAGTAAAGTACTCTGACCTACCAGATCCTAACTATTGCCCTCTGACCTTTTCAGACCAGTCAGTCAGTCAGTCAGTCTGTCAGTCAGTCTGTGTATGTGTGTGTGTGTGTGTGTTTTCCTCTTCCTTCATAGTGCTGGGTGCTTTCAACATTATTGTTCCTTTGCTCTCCACACCTGTCTCCTCCTCCTTTTTTTGATAAACTAGTTCTATACTTATTGATATGACAAAACTCTTCTCTGTGCCTAGAACTAGGTGTCTCTTTGTGCTGTTTGTACCAGGGACATGGTGCTTCCATGCCTGCTGGTCTGCGTTTTAGTAATTCTCTGGAATCTTGTAGCAGATATTGAGAACCTACACTATTACGACCACTGGGTACTCTTCCATGTAACCTTTTTAACATTTCACCATCTCCAAGCTGAATGAGCAGTGAGTAACTAACTATTCTTCAATGTTATGGGCTTATGTGCAGTAAACAGGTTACAGAGTGAAAGTGAGTAGAGTTTGTATTCTGGGCAAATGGGTGTGTAGAAAAACAACTCAAAACAGGGAAAACATACAACAGCAGCTCCAGAAGGTGTGTAGTGCTCTTAATAGTCTGTGCCATTTAAGATCTTTGTGCAGAGATTGATAGAGACTTTTCTAGGTGTTTATCTGCCTTATTTGTATTACCAAGTCCATGATAGAACAAAACACATCCCCTGGGTCCTAAAGTAAAAGACATTGCTCATAAACACAGAGTTCTGGGAGACATCCTGAACTATATTATAAAGGACATAAGGTTTAGCACACACATGGGATCTTGACTATAATAAGCAAAGCCTCTGTTCCTTCAGAATTGTTTTAAAATGCTTTCCATGTTTTAAATACTGAATCAGAGAAGTCTTTCATGTACTTTTGATTAGTTAAATTAAACCTTTTCCAATTCAGTGTTTTACCCTCACTCATAGACAGCGTGACATCCAAGCTATTTTGGAAACATGAGGGCTTTTATTTTGTTGTGTTTGAGTTTTGTTCTGTTTCGTGAGACCAAGCTGAAGATCACTTAGCATAAATTTTTTGCTTGTTTTAGAAATATGGAAAGTGGTAAATTAGATAGGATAGATCGAAAGGCTAAGAACTGAGGAAAAAAATTGTAGTAAGTTTATATATCAGGACATTCTACACTTGCATCTATTTGATCAAAGCTTAAGAGTAGAAGTATCAAATATATACCAAAGGAAATTTTATCAGTATATTTGAATCATAGGCAAAAACCATAATTTATTTAAATTATGTCCAAATAAAATTTTCAGTAAGAATAAAAGGCAATACTGTTGAGGAATGCTATTTTGAAAAAAACATATGAAAGCAGAAAAGATTAATTCATATAAAAATATGGAGAAGAAACTTATCCAGTCAAATAGAATATGCTGCAAGATTGTAAGTAAATTCATACACTATTTAGAGGAGAGTAGTTTTCATAATTTTAAAAATTTATGGGTTCAAATAACATGTGAAAATTAATATATGATTAAAATATTTTAAATCAGAAAAAGGACATTTTAAAGTCAGTAGACAAGGAACGAATTTTTCACCAAAGTTTTATTATGCAGTTGGCTGACTATTTAGGGGCAATAAGTTCTCCACAGCAATCTTTATCCCAAAATTAATTCCAGAAGTTTGAAGTCTTAAAATTAAAGTCTGTAATTGTAAAAGTAGTAGTAGAAAACATGGGCATGGGCAAAACATTTTCATAATTTCCAACAAGTGAAGGCTTTTCCTGTAAAACTTACAATACAGAAGCCTTAAACCAAAAAATTGACAAATCAGCTGCATAAGCATCTAAACAAGTAAGCCAAAAATGAAGAATCCTAAAGAAAATCAAAGTAGTTAATAAATTGGGGAAGATGTTTGCATCATAGACGGCCAAAGACTTACGGCTTGATATAGAGTGTAGCAAATTAGGAAGAAAAAAAAAATAGGAGTCAGGTAAAAGCAAATTTTAATTTGACATTATGGTTTATTTCCCTGATAGAAATGTGGCAAGAAGGTTTGAACTCTAAGCCATTAAAGTAAGCACTCTTATCTTAAGTAGCTTTGGCCAGGCATTCTTTAACTGCTAGAAGATAAGTGGTTAATACAGAGATGGAGGAGGGAGTCTCATTTCCCATATCCCTCTCTTCACTGACTTCCTGCCGCTCTTCACCTTCTCCCTTGCCATAAGGCAAGGACAAGGTACATTTTTTAGTGTCTCTCAAATAGGTTTCTTCTCTTGTGTCTGTTGGCTTGCAAGAAGGGGATTATCCAGTCTCTGCAAGTTTAGGGATATATCTCTTGCTTCAGTATGAATCCTGGACCATAGATCATGGATTGGCAAGTGTGCTGACTAGTTTTATGTCAGCTTGATACAGTGGGATCATCTGAGAGACAGGAACCTCAATTAAGAAAATGCCTCTAGAAGATCAGGCTGTCAACAGACTAGCCTGGAATGTATATTCTTAATGATCCAAGACCAAGTCTGTGGGTGGGTCCGCCCATGGTCTGTTGTTCCTGGGTTCTCTAAGAAATTAGGCTGGGAAAGCCATGGAGAGCAAGCTACTAAGCAGCACCTCCTCACCCCCCACCCCCCCAGTCCTACCCATGGGGCCTCTACATCAGCTCCTGCCTCCAGGTTCCTGCCTTGTTTGAGTTCTTGTCCTGGCTTCTGTTGATGATGAACCATAATGTAGAAGTGTAAGCCAAATAAACTTTCCTCCCCAAGTAGGTTTGGTGATGTGTTTCATCACAGCAGTAGTAATCCTAACTAGAACAGCAAGCTTTAAAAGGAAAAGGCTGAAAACAAACAGTGCTCGCTTCACACAAGCTTCATTGTGATCCCTGATACCTATTTGTCTCCCAGCCCCCCTTTTTTCTCTCCTCCCCAATCTTTCTTTTCTTACTTTTTTACTTTTTAAAAACCAACCATTAAAATTGTTTGTTTGTTTTTGAATTCTTAGCAGGTCATAGTTTGCTGACCACTGTTCTGGAGGATCCTTTCAGACATTGAACCAGCTACCTCCATTTCATCTTTACTCTGTACTTTTGCCTTCAGAGGAGAATCAAGACTCCAATTTCTGATCCTTTTCAGTTTTTTAGCTCAACTAGATGGTTTTCTGAAGGCTCCTTCCGCTACAAGTTCTCTACTCCCTGGAAATTTGAGATTTAACTTTTGTGGGTCTCTTAGTCTTTCTATTGCTGTGATAAAGCACCATGACCAAAAAACTACTAGGGGAGAAAAGGTCTTTTATCAACTCTAGTTCCACATCACAGCCCATCATTGAAGGAACCTGGAGGCAAGAGCTTGCTCAGTCTGCTTTCCTATAGAACCCAGGGCCATCACCACAGTGATCTGGACCCTCCCACATCAATCTCAATCAAGAAAATGCCCTGCAGACTTGCTTACGAGCCAATCCTGTGGATGCTTTTTTTTTTTTTTTTTAATTATTATTAAGATCCTTCTTCCTAGATGGCCCTAGCTTGGGTTAACTTGATATAAAAACTAGTGAGCACACTAGGTCTGTAAGGGAAATAGCTGCATCTCCATCTCTTCTCCCCCAAATATCTGCCTTTTTTCCCCCCTTAAACTTTTGGGCCATTTTTATCCCCGCTTCCTTTACCACCCAACGTTCCCTGGGATTTAAGGAGGGCGTGGAGATAAATGCATGTATTTAATCTACTAAATTTACCCAGAAGTTTTCCCCAAATCCAATTTGGTTAGTTTTATTTTTACTGCTTTCTTTGATAGTTGTTGGGTTAATTTTGCATTTGTTCTCCACGGGCTCACTTGTTATGCCAGATGTTCAAGAAGATGTCCTTGGGGAAGAAAAACGAGGGGCTTTAAAATGTAATGTCCTTGAAATGTTCACAGTGGTTCAGTGTGTGAGATCTGAAGGAGGCTGGGCTGTTTCTAACCACCAGATTCACATCATAGAAATTCAACTTCACCCTTATTTGTGTAAACCATCAGGAGCATTTTTAAATGTTTGTAATAAACTTTGTGGCTTATTGTTTAAAATTGAATTTAAGGTAGTAAATCAAAGCGTTTGGTGGTGTGCCTCTGGCAGCAGGGCAAGCCTTGTGCAGAATCCCCAAAAGTTGATCAAAGGGTGATGCTGAGCATTTTTGTGTGTCTGTAGTTGTTTTGGTCCTTTAATCTGATGGTGTTTCCAGTTCTATTCCAAATACAGTACTGCACACGCTCTCCCCAGTCATGTCATCTTGGCAGTATCTGGCACTGCCTTTGCCAAATGGCTTCTGTTCAGGCATAAAACTGCCTTTGCCATCAAGTGTATATGAGGTATGAACAATGACTGTTAGAAACTGGGCATCTTTCACGTTCTTGTTTGTGCCACATTTTTGTTCCTGTAACCAAATGGAAATTGAAAATGAAATATAAAAGTGATTGAAAGGTGACTACCAGTCTTTTCTGCCCAGGTTCACCTTTCCTTGCCAGTGAAGATGGCGTGCTCGGTGGAGTGATTGTTCTCCGGTCATGCAGATGTTCCTCAGAGTCTGACTCCTCCCAAAATAAGCAGACACTTCTAGGTAAGTGGAATATCAATTTATTGGGAAGTTTCTTCTTTTCATTTTTTTCAAGACATGAAAAGGCTGCTGCCCTCAGTCAGCAGTTTATACTTGTGATGTCTGTCACTATCCCACTGCTTGCACTCTTGTCCTCCTGTAGATAGTTACAAAACATCACTGTTTGTTTTTAAGGCTATGCTTAAAGCATGGTTTTAAATGAGCTTCACTGAAGTCATGTAGCATGTCTCACTCTCCTGTCTTATTCCATATGGAGCATTAGAGGTGACCCATGACAGTATATATAATAACATGGAAACAGGATTCTTCCTGTTTCCTTCTTCTAAAGGAAGAAGACTGTGTGAAGAGCTACTGGCCTGGATCTTAGTCCTGGTTCCCTGGCTTATTAGCTTTGCTACTGTCCTGTATCACTTTACTGTCCTCTGCCACTCCTTATCTGTAAAATAAAATGTTTGCCACACTTTCCTCACAAAACTGTTTTCAGGAAGGGTTGGTCAGTGAGTGTTTTTGCAGATTGTAGGTGTGCATCCAGATGTGTAGTTTTGTGTCTAGCCAAGAAGGTCTATCTTCATACCTGTAGGGATGAAGCCACCCTTCCTGCCATTTATCAAGACACAGACAGACTGGTGGTGTTGCTATAGCCCACAGGCTGCTTTTTACTCATCTATTTGTCTAGATAGAAACTACTTTAAAATCTGTATAGCAGAGGCTCTAGGTGTGTCTTTTTAATTAAAATATACACATATCCAGAAAACACAAATCATAACTGCACTTTCTTGAACTATTTCCAAGTGAACCTACCTTATGTAATTTGTACCCAGATTTAAAAGTTGAACTTTAGTGCCACCCCAAAGGCCCCTGTGACCCCTCCTAGTCTGTCTTGGTCTGGGTTATGCATTACTCTGACTTGTAACACAATTCTGAGTTTTATACACAGGGCATTTCTAGATTATGTGCTATTGTATGTGGCCTTCAGTGAACTCTGGCCGTAGTTTGTCTAAAGAACTTGAGTGGTGACAAATGAAGGTGCTCCTCTGTTAGTCTTTAGTTCCCATCAGGGCATCTGGGTTCTCATCTTTAGGATCCCTGGGATAATTGTCACCAGTGTTATGAACTATGGTCTTTTTCCCCCTCTGCTTTTTGTTGGTTTGTCTGGTTTTTTTGAGACAGTGTTTCTCTGTGTAGCTCAGGCTATCATGGAACTCTCTCTGTAGACCAGACTGGCCACAAACTCAAAGATCCACCTGCCTCTACTTCCTGAGTGCTGGGATTAAAGGCATGTGCCTTGTGAACTGTGGTTTTTAGCCACTTTTCCCCTTTTACACTCCTCACCCCCCCCAGCCTTCCCCAGTCAGGCTTTCCTTTTCTATCATCTCATAGACAGTCCGCACCTCCAATTTACTATCAGAGTTTTCTCTGTAACACACCTGCAGCTGAGTTGATAACCTAACCATGGCCCTAAGCTAAGGGCAATTGGGAAAGAAGACAGTGGCCCAAAGCAAAAAAGGACAAAGATGAAAATGTGACCAAAAGAACTATACTAACCCCAGGATCAGAGTAGCCTAAATAAGACTGATATAAGTTTTTGTGACGAATTTATTGCTTGTTTAAACTGAAGGTTGAGTATCTTTCTAAAATGTGCTGAAGTAAGATCAGAATAGGTATCTCTTAACATTATTTCCATGTTCTCAACTATTGTATCTTTACTTTTTTGTTGCCCAGGTTAGCTTCAAATTCTCTATTCTTGTACCTCAGCTTCTCCATTGCTGGAGTTACAGGTGTATTCCACCATGTCTGGCTTTTACTTTTGGTTGACATATAATTATATACACGAATAGTGTACACTGTGATGTTTCATTTTATCTGTGCATTATATACTGATCAAATATGGCCAATTAGCATACCCATCACTTAAGCATATTATTTCTTTGTTCACAGAATATCTAAAATACTCTCTTGCAGCTGTTTTGAAATATACAATAGATTATGGGTAGCTATATTTACTCTGGTGGGCAATGGAACTTATTTTTATTCCTGCCATCTGTCTGCTGTATATGTTCCTAACCCAAACCATGTTCTTCTACCCAGCCTTAGGAAGCATTTGAGACACTCTCAGTTTCTATAAAATCAGCCTTTTCAGATTCTGTATATGTTATGCTCACTACTTTTACCCTTTTATTGAGAGAACTCTGTCTCTGTCTCTGTCTCTCTCCCTCTCTCCCTCCCTCCCTCCCTCCCACCTCTGGGTTACCTTCAGATATGCAAGATGGATGCCAGTTACCTAACCTAATGGGAAGAGTTGCTATCATTTCCTGGCGAACTGAGAGGGTTAGGGAAAAAACACTCACACACTCTTTTGATGGTTTCCTTCAGCCCTTTTCATTACTCTTCTTTATATTCTCCATTCTCTGTTCTTATCTCAATCTAGAAATGTCCCTTCTGTTTCTCTTGATGTTTTCCTTTTCCTCTCTTAATGTTTTCCCCCTAATTCTCTCATTCTTGATGTTTTCCTTCTAACTCATCTTAATTCTGTCTTTATTCTTTCCCTTACAGCTTATATACTCAAGCAAAAATCCTTCAGGCAACATTCTGTTTTTCAAGTGAATGATTACAATGAATACAAGTAAAAAACAGCATGTTTTCCATATCCCTTACATGATTAAACATACTGGGTATTTCAGGTGAAAAACAAATTATCCCAAGAACCCATTTACATTCATACTCAAGCAACTTGTTGTAGATGAACAGAGTGTAAGTAGGCAAGGTACTCTTTTACTGGCAGGCTATATTTTGAAGTTACAAAGAAAGGACCAATCACTCAAAAGGTAATCTTATAAGAAATCTTAAAAGAATCACAAATCTAAACTTATATATGTGAGAAAGAATCAGTCAGCTCTAATTTAAATATTTAGGCTACATACCCACTCATCAACAGTTTCTTATATCAGGAGATTGAGGGTAGAAATGGGTGCAAGGAATTAATCATCACCTTTGGTCATCAACCAATTCTAGCAAGAAAATACATCAGCTTATGATAATTGGGCTGCTTTGTTCTTGTTCTCTGATCTTAACAAGTTCCTCATTGAACTATGTGCCTTTCTGAAACTTTAGATTGTCTTCTTGAGTTTTTCACCTCAAAGCTATTTGACAAAAACATCTTAGTCTAACTTTAAGTTATTTTCAAAGCTTTGTTTCAGTTATTATGCACTCCAAAACTTGTGAACACATCTCTCAACATTAAGATTAGAAGAATTTAAACTAACTGGGTTACTGGAAGAATTTAAACTAACTGGGTTACTGGGACTCAATTATTTTTTCTTAATTTTTAACCTAAGCCACAGTCTATGTGGCTCCTCAGTAGTAACTTATGTGTTCTAGCGATGTGACGCTTGCTTGCTTTAATTTTAATCATCAAAACTCTATTTAAATTAACATTATTATTATCAGTTAGACAACAGTACAGCTTAGAAAGAAATCACCTTCATAATAGTCCACATGTAAAAATGACCAGCAGAATGCGATGTTTCCATGACATAAACATACTACATTTCAGGCAGTGGGGATCTCCACACCCATTCACACTATACCAGATACCAGAGAAAGGTGGCAGTAGCAAACATGTGAAGGCACAGCAGAAGCAAAAGACATTCCAGGATCTGTGGTCTCAGGGCCTTGCCTATCCGAGATTGACCCATCAGGGATTTTCCTCCCGGTGGACTGACACCTTAAAGTCTTCTGCCATCTGCTGTTCCTCTGACATGGCCACCGGCAAGTTCCCATTCACTCTAACAGTTTAGAATGAATGCTCAAGTATCATTTTCAACTTATTACCTATACTCATTGCCAATGTCCCAAGTCCTTGTCTTTTGAATAGCATTTGCAAGGGGACTCCCCCACCCCCCACCCCCCGCCCGTAACTTGCCCTCACTATTGCATTTTTCTTAGAAATGCACTGTTATGGTAAACCATATTTAAGATCTTTCTCAAATGTGAATTCTCTTGAAGAGTTTCCTCCAATTATTTGGTCCTTCCTTGTGCTCTGCCAGTACCATGCAGTTTACATCTTTGTAAACTTAACAGGAAACTCCCAATCAGATACTAAAGTGTTTTCCTCTCTTCCTAGGTTGGAAATTTTTTTCCCTCTAGTTATTTGATAAATAACTGGGTAAATAACAGGTCATTGAGAACCAGAGAGGGGGCTAGGGATTTGATACACCTATTTATGGATTAGCGCATTCTTCCTTCTGAGAAGCATCCCACACATTGGAAGCAAGTGTGGGCAGGTGCTATGTCACTGAAATTTTTGCCCATCTCCATAATAGGCTTCCAGTAATTCTTAGATACATGAATTTAAGTGCCAATGTAGATTTTGTGTTATCTTAGCAGAATTCTGTCTTTCTTCCCCTTCCCCCACATGTGAACATGGATATGATTACAGATGTGTGTATGTGAAGATTAGAAAACAGCGTCAGGTATCCTTGCTTTCGTCCTTATTTGACAGGGCTTGTCTCATTCTTCATATTGCTGCATACTCGAGGCTAGCTGCCCCACGAGCATCTCATGATTTCTGCTGTGTCTTCTTCCATCACCCATTGGGGAGTTGACTGCATCTGGCTTTTATATGGATTCTGGGGATCGAAACTCAGCAGCAAGCGCTTTACCCACTAAGCCATTTCTCTAGCCCAGAACTAATTTTTTTGAGCTGACTACTCTTCGAGCAAAATGAAATGTCACATAAAATATCCCCATGTGTTCTAAAAAGCAAATACTATAGGTTGAAAATTTGATTAATGAATGCCCAGGAATAAGATTTAGAGACAGTTTAAATGGTTCCCAGAAGACAACTTCCGTATCCAGCCTTGTATAGGGACAGTTTGGCCACAAACATGTTTGCAACACCTGCCTGCCATATCCCACTCCCCAGATCAAGAGATGCTGACAAAGCCCAGTCTACAAACTGTACATTTAACACAAAGCAAATTTTTGTCCCTGGATGAGCCAGCTGAAAAGAATTAATTTTCTATATGCTTTTAGAGGGAGGGGAAAGGCCAATATATTTTTACCTGCTAAAGTATAATTGCACATTTTCCAGGCCTTGTAGAAGTGCTTTCTTGAGGCTGATGGACATAGTTAAGATATGTGCAAATTGAGGCTGGCAAGATGGCTCAGCAGTTAAAAGTATTGGCTGCTTTTCTAGAGATCTTGGGTTTGATAGCCAGCAACCACATGGTGGCTCAGTACTCTTCTGGCCTTCCTGGGCACCAGACATGCACATGGTAAACATACATACTTATAGGCAAAATACCCATACATGTTAAAATAAAATAATATTTTTAAATGCGCAAACAAAGGCACATCAGGCCCTCCAGTGGGAACAGTGAATGTGTTGCTAATTTAAGCTTGATAGGGAGGTAATTAGAATATATGCAAATAATTTCCATAAACAACCAGTCCTGCTATGGGGAACATTTCCTTCTTTGTATTCTATACCCCATGTCTTGATTGGAGCCTATGAAGTTAAAGATTTTCTCCCTTAAGTCGTAAGGCCAGTGTGAAATAGGCTTCATATATTTGAGGAAAATAATAAGCAATCTAGAATAGATGTGTGTATTTGTCAGTCACCTTTGGTTCAAAGCTCTTTTGTAGTCCTTCATATTAGACAGGATTTCAGACTCACATTCACCTAGAGCCTGATCATCTCATGAGGACACATGGTGATTGTTACTTTGCCTTAAGTTAATCCCACTTTACTTAGAGAATAACTGTGGTACTTTCTATCTGGAAATGTGTTTATGTTGCTGATAATTAAGTTTTGAGTATGATACGCTTCCATTTCTCTAGCTACCTCTTTACTCACCCCTTGTGTTTTTCATCTTTTACAGTGCCATGTTTCATGTATGTTTTAAAGAAGGATATAATAAATTTGTGAGTTATAAAGGGTAATAATAAAATGAACACCTGTGGGCCTGATGCACAGCCCAAGAAATTACCCATTACCCATATCTTTGAAACCCCCATGTGGGCCTCTCTGATCTTACAGCCTTCTTTCCCTGAGACTTATTTCATGGTTATCTTTGGGTTTTCCTTAAACTCTTTTCATATTTCTGTGTATCCAAAAGGCATGCTGTTTGGTAGTGCTTGATTTGAACTTTTATGAGAATTTCTTTGGTGTTTTTCATAGCTAACTGAAAGGATAATGAGTTCCTTTATCATTTTCAACTTAACTCTATCAAATCAAACTGTTCTGTAGTTGCCAATTAGAGCTTCAGTGTGATGCCTCCCTCTGCTGCTCCACTTTCAGAACACAGAGATCTTTATTGAATACTTTTTGTTGTGTGGTTGTTTCTCTTGTTACCAAAACATGCTGTAGTTTAAAAAAAAAAAAGGAATATATTACATTCACTTGATGCTTCCTGGAACATTCAAAAGATAAAAAGTCGTTTTACTATAACTTAAAATTCCTCCAGACTCTTGGTTTTACTGGCATTAAAAATTTGCCAAGCCTATAAAAACATATGTTCAAAGGAGCTTCTTTGTGGGGCACCAATGACATCGCTTCTTTTCATGATGTGGCACTGGCCTCTGTGAGCACCTATGGCAAGGCACTTCTGGGAGGTACACATGGTCATGAAGCTAACTGGCAAAGAGAAAGCAAATTCACTTCTAGGACAGGAGAGGGAGAGTAGCCATGTGGATATTTGTCTGATGTTGCCGAATTGCCTGTAAATCAGAATTAAACTTTCTTTCCCATGTGGATCTCCGTGATTTCACATGGAAGGAAGCTCATTTCTCTTGTGCCCCAGCAGTGCTTTGGAGATGTTCTATCTCCACTGCTCTCATGAAAGATGGGTTGACATTTTAATTCTTATTTAAGGTCGGGAGGAAACACACAGACTGGTAAAGTAGCTGAGCTGTTCAGCAAATAAGCAGATATAATATTTAAATGTTTTAGCAACCGAGAGTAGCATTAGCAAATTGTGGGGTAGTGCTCTGTGATTTGTACTTTTGGAATATTTTTTTGATCTACTCTGTTTGTAACAGAACATTTCTTTCTTTAAATGTCACTAACACATTCTTTAAAAACCAGGAAGAGTGTTTTTTTGGCTATAGTTTTCTTCTTTTTTTATGAGAACTATAGTTCTACCTATTATCTACCCAGAAGTTTTTTTTTTAATTGTTTGGTTTAGTTTTCCATCTAAAAATATGAACATTTCTGAATCTAATTCTGGCGGTTATATACTTCTTGTAGCTCTTCTAAAACTCAGGAAGCAATTTTGGCAAACTTTTCTAGTCAACTTTGGTCTATTTAAAGGGTAGCAGGTGTCGCTGGAGCATGAGATCAATCCTAAAGGTAAAAGGAATTGTTGAATGAATAAAATCACGTCCAATTAACTTAGCTTTACTGAATGGTTTTCTGTTTAGTAGAGATCGTCCAGATCTTCGTCAGCAACCACTACTTCCAGCAGTGTCTAATGCAATAAGAGAGTCAAACAGGGAGAGAATTCAAATGCCTTTAGGGCTTGTATTTCTGTTTGACACATATCTCTTACTTTTTAGTCTTAAACAAAGCAGCATGAGCACTGGAAAGAGGGAATGCTTATCTCCCTGACTTAGTGTAAGAGGCATTCTATGGAACTCAGCCTCCATTGTTCCCACGACAGTTTACTAGTGAAAGTTTGACAGGGCCGCCTGCCAACTCAGCTACCTCATGGACATAATGAAACTCTCCTTGTATGATTTAGACAGATTGTGTCAGGACAGTGAAGCATTTTTGTATATCATCATCATCATCATCATCATTATTATTATTATTATTATTATTATTATTTTTACAAACATCAGCCACCTACTGGGTTAAGAAGTACTTAACAGCCAGGAGCAGATAAGAGTAAGCTATTATATGTACAGTTCCCCATCCTTCCCACTGAAAAATTAGCTTTTCTTCATTTAGTAAGTAGTTACTTATATGGCGTGCAAAGCATCCTCTAGTATGCTATCCCACCCAAAGAAGGCTAAGGAGCAGCAGCTGACTTGGCAACTTCCCAGCCAAGACCGTTCTGATTTTAGAGCTCCGTGTTCCTCCAAGGGACTTTGGGATGGGAAGCCAAGTGGAGAGATTTGAAATGGATATGAGAGCCAGGGCAGCTGGGGATTGTTAACAACAATGGGAAGAATGTATGTGTGTTCATGTCTGTGTGTTTATCTGTCTGTCTGGTGTGTGTGTGTGTGTGTGTGTGTGTGTGTCTGTGTCTGTGTGTGTGTGTGTGTGTGTGTGTGTGTGTGTGTGTCTGTGTCTGTGTTTCTCTGTTTCTCTGTGTGTATGCTTATGTGCATCTTGTGTGTGTCTGTGTATCTGTATATGTATTTTAGTGGGGTGGACTAGTGCTTTTTTTTTCTGTTTAGAAGGAGAATTCATTTGGATGGAAATAACTTGCTCACAGCCTGGTAAGGACACTTTGTTTTATAAAACGTGATTTAATTGGGATGGTATGTGGATGGTGGAGAAAGAGAAAGAGGTGTCCTGGGAGAAGTCTCATTCAATGAGTAACTTGTAGCTCTAATAGTAACTAGGGAAAGTGGTGACTTAAATGACACAGGAAGGCCAAGCTTTGGGTTGGGCCTTCAGAATGGTTCATATAGCAGAAGTCAATAAGACTGAAGCATTACCCAAGACTGGATCCACTTGTTCAAAGCACTAAATAAACAGTCTCTTCTTACTGTCCCTGTTCTTCCTTTAACCTAGCATTAAAACTTTATTATTTATTGATGTATATATGTATGAGATCAGAGGGTTGTTGGATACTCTGGAGTTGTGAGCTTTGAGATGCCTGATGTCAGGTCTGGGAATAGAACTAGGTCCTTTTCAAGAACAATAGGTGCTTGTAACTGCTGAGCCATCTCGCCAGTCCTTACCTTATTCTTGAGGAGCCCATATGTAGCTGTTTCATCCCTACCTAACTATGGCACAGAAGCATTGTCACATTGGGACCCTTTCCATATCACACTATGACATGATGTGCTGAGAAGTCATCTCTCAGAGAAGATGACTACCAAAGCCCTATGTCCATTTTTCACATGTTAAATCTTTGTAGGAACTTTACTGTGTTCTTAATGTTTTCTGATGGGAATTTTTCCATAGTGTGGGTATTTGTAGGAGCCTTGCAACTCCTTGGGCTTTGGTCTAGCAAACCTAAGGCTTTTTTAATCAGTATTGACGTTTTAAACAGTCACAGGCTGCTACCAAAGGAAAAGAGTCATTATTGAAAGGCCAGGAGCGTCTCTAAATGGCAATAAGCTTGAGTCTGACCACAACAAAGATCACCATAGCCAGCACTTTCACAGGCTCAGGCATGTCACTCCAGGCCATTTGTTAGCCCTGTATATTACCTGAATTCACAGTCCTCTACATGTAATAATTGTGTGTGAAAAAAGGTTGATACAAGGAAGTAGTTTCTCTTATACATGCTGTATACGTAAAATAATTTTAATGGATTTTGAATATGGAATAATTAAAACCTTAAAATCAGGAAGCAGGTCATAGGCATCTAGAAAACAGTAGTGCTAGGAATTATTTTCTAAAACATTGTTTCTTCCTGCAAGTATGTGTGAGCAATATTTATACTGCTTTTGCTCCCTTTTTCATACATTGTTAGTTTTGATTAGTCCTTCTCTTAACCCTTACCTCTTCCTCCATCTCTCTGTTCCTTTTCCCACTTCAATTGTTACATCTCCAATATTCCCCCTTCTGTATCAATGCATTTTACTACTCTGCTCCACACCTTGGAGAATCCTTTCTCCTTTCTCATGAGCTCCTTTCTAGGGGCTCTACACACCACAAATTAATTAGAGTGCGTCTTTCTGAGCCTGAAACACCTTGCTGGACTTTCCAGTTCCATCCATTTCCCCATAAATTCTATTTTATTTTACAGCTGAATAAAATTCTATTATATATCTGTACCACTGATTTTCTCTTTTCTCATTCATTTTCTCATGAAAATTTTTATTTCTCATTTATCAATTGATAGACATCTAGGCAGAATAAATTTTCTGCTATTATGAATAGAGCAGTAAGAAACATGGATTTGCAAATATATCTGTGGATATATGCCTAGGAGTGGTGTAGCTGGGTTATATAGGGAGGGGCATAGTGGAGTGATAAAGAGCTTGCCTGCTCTGCCCTAGGTTCTGTCTTCATTGTGTGTGTGTGTGTGTGTTTAGTGGGATCACATGGAAGTTCTCATTTTAGTTTTTTTTCAGAAGTATCTACCCTGATTTCCATAGCTGCTACACCAGTTTATACTCCACCAGCAGTGAGTGAAGATTCCTCTGTCTTCACATATGACCATCATTTATGGCCATTCTGACTGGATTAAGATGGAATCCCAAAGTAGTTTTAATTTGCATTTAATTTTATTGATTATCTTTTAAAATAATAATTTCATTAATTTTTTTTAGAATTTTATACAGTGAATTTTAATTGTTTCCCTTATCAGATTCACTATCACCACCTTCACCTTGTTACCCACCCAACTTCCAGTTTTCTTCTTCTTCTTTTTTTGATTTTGTTTTGTTTAACGACATCAAGTCCAGTTTGTGTTGTCCAACTACTCCCGTGAGTGTGTTATGCCCTGGAGTGTGTTACACCTACCAGGGACCACAGAATTATATAACACAGACTATCTCTCTCAGCACCTATCTCCTGGAGCACTGGTACCATACTGGTGAGAGTTCATGTCCATACCTGTCTCCACACATAAAGACTGCAGACTAAAAGTTTTGTCTGGTGTGAACTTGGCATGTCTTGTTCATCCTGTCACAAGTGAGTTCACGTGTGCAACTGCCCTGTTGTGTCTGAAAAACACTGTTCTCTTGATGTTATCCACCACCTCTCTTCACTTTCTTTGTAACCATGCTTCCTTGAAGATCCCGAGCCTTGTAGGGAGGGAATGGGTCCTTTCCATTTAGTGCTGAGTACTCCGCTGTCTCGGTCTCTTTTTCTTTTCATATTGGCTGGCTGAGAGTCTGCATTTATTGTCATCTCTTGTAAGAAGCTTCTCTGGTGAAGGTTGAGAGATGAACTGATCTATGAGTGTAGCAATATATCTGGAGGAGTTGTTTTAATACTGTGTCTATTTGGTAGAGTAATAGTATTGAGTTCTCCCATAGGGCACATGACCTATTTAGCTACACAAACATTGCCAAATACATGTACATGTTCTATGTTTTTTTTTTTTTTTTTTTTTTTTTTTGGTTTTTCGAGACAGGGTTTCTCTGTGTAGCTTTGCACCTTTCCTGGGACTCACTTGGTAGCCCAGGCTGGCCTCGAACTCACAGAGATCCGCCTTGCTCTGCCTCCCGAGTGCTGGGATTAAAGGCGTGCGCCACCACCACCCGGCCATGTTCTATCTTATGGAGTGGGTCTTAGATCCAACCAGAAAGTGGTTGATTATTTCCATATTAATGGTGACACTGTTGTGTAACTTGTCAGGCTAGTCATTATTGTAGCTAATAGGGTTCACAGTTAGGTGAGAATGATTACTTTTTTCCTCCAGTAGTGTTCATAGCATCTTCCAGCACTTCAAAAACTAGACAGTAGGGGTGAAGCTTCCAGGTGAGTACCAGCAGTAAGTACCCTTATGTTCTGTGAGTCCAGTTGATATGGTGTGTCCAGCAGTAGGGTCTTACTGTGAATTCCTGGAGGGTAACAGATTATTGGCAATAACCTGTAATGTTTGGGAGTTTATATGACTCTATTGGTCAACAACTCAAAGAGGTAAACAATCTCTGGTGCTGGGAATTTTATTTTATTTGGTAGTAGGGGTATTGTCTCCCTATTATAAGGTAACTCCATTTAAACTCTTTTTAAATATGTGTATGTATATATCTTAAGAAGCTTCTGTAGTAGTAGGCCTCTGTCGTGGGGTCCTTGCAGGTATCACCACCAGGAGGGAAAGAACCATGAAGAGGTGAGAATGAAAATTCGGTGCAACTGGACTTGGATCAGTCAGACTAGATCAAGACTTCTAGAGAGTCTGATGCTGTGGTTTATTCTTCTTACAAATTTAAACATAGTATAAGGGAGGAGTCTGCATGTGACAATTTTCATAACAAAGCTCCAGGCATAGCTACATAGAAACTCCTTAACAAAGTAGCAAAGCACCTGTGACCTTTACAATAAGAATGAGTTCTATTGACTGATAAACAGAGCTCAGGGCTAGGGCCTAGAAAGGAAGGGTTTGTAAGAAGCATGTAATAAGCACAAGGATGGATTTTATTGATGAGAATGCAAAGTACGTGGGGCCTCTTTTATGAGGATGAATTTTATTTACTGAGAAACAAAGCCCAGGATTAGGGCCTAAACAATTCTTAGGAGTTGGGAGAAATTCAGGCAGAGTCTTATTCCTAATAAAATAGCAAAGGATCACTATGTTGTTTGACCACTTTCATTCCAGCATTCCAGGTGATCAGGTGTCATTCATTTCCTTCCATGGAAGAAAATAGACCTGTGTGCTTAACAATCCTGGTTTCTGATTTTAAACTCTGCTTCCTACAGGCTTCCATATGATTTTTTTAAATGCCTTTTTTAAAAGTGTTAGTGAACCCTCCCTATATTTCCTTTTCTATATGTCATTCCCATCCTGCTCTCCCATCCCTCATCTCATTTATCCTACCTGTTCATTATTTGCTTTCCCTTCTTTATATCTCTATATTCTGTATCTTCTCCCTTGAATGATCCCCTCTTTCACTATGGTATCTTACTAGTTTCCTAACCTCTATGAACATTCAAATTAAACACAAAGTATTTACTTTTTGAACGGTATTATGAATGGAATTTATTTCCCAGTATGCTTGTCACTGGTATATATGAAAACTACTCAATTTTTGTGTTAATTTTCTGCCCTAGTACTTTGCTGAAAATGTTTTCAGTTCTAAGAATCTGATGGAATTTTTAGAGTCTTTTATTTATAGAATCATGTCATCTGTAAATAAGGATGCTTAGACTTCTTCCTTTCATATTTGTATTCATTTTATTTGCTTGTCTTATTACTTTGGCTAACAATTTAAGTACTATATTGAGTATGAGTGCAGAGAGTAGAAAGTTTTTGTCTTGTTGTTAGAAGAAATACTTTTATTTTTTTCTTAGTTTATCATGTCGTTGGCTTTAGTTTTGTCATAGCCTCTATTATATTGAGATATTTTCCCTTCACTCCCAGTCTCTACATTTTTATGATGGAAAAATGTTGGATTTTATCAAAACCCTTTCTAAATTTATTAAGATGATCATATGATTTCTTTCCTTGAGTCTACTTATGTTACATTTATTTAATATATAATCATGACATGTTACATTTATTGATTTATGTATATTGTGCTATCTCTTCATTTCTTGAAGGAAGTCAATATGATCATGATGAATGATCTTTTCTATGTGTACATTTTTCTATTATTTGAGAATGTACATGCATATAGTATGTTTTTATTAAATCCACTCCTTAGTCTGTCCCCCTCAATTCCTTCCCACCCCGCATCACTATTCCTTCCTAATTTCATGTGCTCTTTTTTGAAAACCCACTGAGTCCACTTAATGCTGCCAGTGTGTTTATGGGTGTAGGGCCACCTACTGTAGCATGAGTAGCCTTGTAGGGGATATATCCCTAAACAAAACTGATTATCTCTCTCACAGCAACCATCATATCAGCTAGAGGTGGGACACTGTGACTCTCTCACTGTATCCATGTTGGGAGTTTGTCTAACTTGACTTGTACAGTTAAAGTTGCGATGAGTGCATTTGGGCAGCAGCCTATCATATCTGGTATATTAGTCCAGGTTCTTTAGAAGAACAGAATTTATAAAATGAATCTATAAATCAATCTATCTATCTATCTATCTATCTATCTATCTATCTATCTATCTATCTATCTATGATTTATTAGAATGGCTTACAGGCTGTGGTCCAGCTAGTTCAAAATGGCTGTCTACTAACAGAAGGCCCAAGCATCCTGTAGTTGTTTAGTCCATGAAGCTGGATGTCTCAGCTGGTATTTAGTATATATATATATGCCAGAATCCCAAAGAAAGAGACTGTAATGGCAATGAAAGAATGGACTTGTTAGCCAGAGTGAGAACAAGCATGCAAAGAGAGCATCCTTCCTTCTTTCATGTTCTTTATATAGATTGCGAGCAGAAGGTGTGGCCCAGACTAAAAGGTGGGTCTTCTCACCTCAAAGATCTGGATTATTAACAAAAAAAAAATCCCTTAAAAAAATCCCTCACAGGGGGGGAAATAAAAAAAAAAAAAAATCCCTCACAGGTGTGCCCAGCCATTCAGGTTTTAGTTAATTCCAGATGTAGTCAAGTTGAGAACCAAGAATAGTCATCACATCTGTAAAATACCACCTTGCTACAGTCCTTTGCTACCCCTGGCTCTAACATTTTTTCTGCTCACTTTTTCATGATAGTCCGTAAGCCTTGGGAGGAAGGGATGGGATATAGATGTCCAGTCTGTGCTCAGCACCCCCCAGTCTCTTATTCTCTGCACATTGATCAGTTGTGGGTCTGTATTAATGCCTAGCTACTGCAAAAAGCTTTTCTGATGAGAGTTTAGGGATGTACTAATATATGGGTGTTAAGTACTTAGGCTATAGTTTAATACTAAGTCTATTTAGTAAAAGTAAGTAATTGTTTCTCCCCTAGGGCCTATGATCTACCCACTTATTCATTTTTGGCCCAGTTAAGGGTGCCAAGTTTGAGTTTCTTTTTGTGGATTGGGCCTTACATTCAATCAGAAAGTGGTTGATTACACCCGTAATAGAGTTTTTGAACTCAGTTTACAATTATTTTATTGAGAATTTTTGTTTATGGTCAACAAGAAAATTGGTCTATATTTGTGTGTGCATGTGTGCGTACATGTGTGTGTGTCTGTTCTTTTGACTCACTTTGATACCAGGTAGTACTAAATTCATAATCTTAGAGGCATTCCTTTTCTGTTTTAAGGAATAGCTTAATAAAGGTTAGTGTTAATTTTTCTTTGAAGGTCTAGTAGAATTCATCAGTGAATGTATCTGCTTTGATCTTTATTAGTTTCGAAAAAAATGGTTTTAGTACATCAGTATCCTTGTTTGTTGTAGTTCCGTTTAAATTCTTTATCTCACATTGTTTTCATTTTGGTTGGTTATATGTATCTAGAAATTCATTCATTTTAGGTTTTCCAATTTAGTGGTATATAAGTTTTAAAGGAATATTATAATTTTCTGAATTTCATTGGTAATTATTGTAATGGTTCCCTTTTTACCTCCAACTTTATTAATTTGGATCTTTTTTTTTTTCTTAATTTGGTTAAGGGCTTGTCAATCTTCTTAATCATTTGAAGAGCCAATTCTTCAGTTCATTGGTTCTTTGCAGGTTTTTTGTTGTTGTTCCATTAATTTCTGTCCTCATTTCAATTGCTTTTTATGTCTGCTGCTTTTGGAATTGGCTTGTTCTTGTTTTTCCAAAGCCATAGGAAGTATCACAAAGTTGTCTATTTAAGACATCTATGCTTTCTATTAGTGTGGACACTAGACATGAACTTCCTTCTTAAGAGAGCTTTCCTTGCATTCCATAGGACTTGGTATTTTGTATCTTCATTTGAATTCTAGTATAGGAGTTTTTTAAAAAAATTTCTTTAGTATCTATTCAGTATTGAACAATAATATGTTGTTAAATCTCCATGAGTTTTTGCATTTTCTACAGTTTTTCTTGCTCTATTCTGTACTCTGATAGAATATGGGAAGTTATTTTATTTTTCTGTTTTTGGTGAAACTTGCTTTGTTTCCTATCATGTTATCTGTTTTAGAGACAATTCAGTAGGCAGAGTATTTTTTGTTGTTTGTTTATTTTTGAGATTATATTTTAATTACATTTCTCCCTTCCCTTTCATTCCTGTAGACCCTCCCATACACCTCTCCCCATTCTCCTCTCTTTTCATCAATGGTTATTACATGCATGTATGTGTTTTTATATTCATATATATTCTTAAATATAATCTGTTAAGTACATACAATGTTACTTGCATATATATTTTCAAGTCTGACTGTTTGGTACTGGATAATCAATTGGTGTGCTCATACCTGGAGCTGGGGCCATCACTCCCACTCACAACTTTACTCAGTTGCCTGTAATTCTTCTTGTAGAGTTGAGACCTCATGACTTTTCTTCACGAGGTTTGGCATTTCTTTGGTACCTGTGCTCAGCTCACATTTGGGCGATCACGTTGGTGAGACTTTTATGGATGTAGTTTCTGATGTTGCTGGGACATACAGTCTCACAGAAAGTCCCTGGTCCTCTGGCTCTTACAATCTTTCCACCCCTTGTTCTGTAATGTTCCCTGATCGTTTGGTGTGGGAGTGTTTTTAGATGTATCCACTGGGACTAGGCTCCACAACTTTGCATATTTATTGGTTGTGGTTTTCTGTAGTGATCTCCATCTGTTGCAAGTATCCTTGATAAGGAATGAAGACTATACTTATCTGTGGGTATAAGGACAAGAGTTTATATATTGTTGTTAGGGATTATGTGGTTTAGTAAATTAATGGTTATAGATTCTCTTCCAATAATCATGATTTCACTAGCACTGAGTAGGTAGCTATGTTTCCAGTACCGAGCATGGTCTCTTGCTGAGCAGGTTATAAGTCCAATTAGAAAGTGCTTGGTTACCACCAAGATATGTGTGCCACTACCGCACCATATGACTATTGAGGTACAGTGTTTTGGCAGAATGTGTAATAGATGTTTGTAAGTCCAATTGACATATCATGTCATTTAACTATTATGTTCCTCCCTTTTTTTTTTTTTTTCAAACAGGATGACCTATCTATTGGTCACTGTGTGGTATTTAAGTTATTACCTATTACTGTGTTGAGGTAATTTATATCTAGTAGTGTTTGTTTTAAGGAATTAGGTCTATAGCCAGGTGGTGGTGGCACACGCCTTTAATCCCAGCACTTGGGAGGCAGAGCCAGGTGGATCTCTGTGAGTTCAAGGCCAGCCTGGTCTACAGAGCAAGATCCAGGGCAGGCACCAAAACTACACAGAGAAACCCTGTCCCGAAAAACCAAAATAAATGAATAAATAAATAAATAAGGTCTAACTGTGTTTGGTATTTATGTTAAATGCCAATGTTTTTGAATGGATTGCTCCCTTAATAATGAAGTGACTTTGTTTTTTCTTCTACAGTTAGCTTTTGTTTGAGGTCTATTTTGTTCCAAAACGTATAAATACATGCTTGTTTTCTAGTTTTATTTACTTGGAATACCTTTTTCTATCCTTTCATTCTAAAGTAGTGTCTGTCTTGGATGGTGAGTTGTGTTTCTTAGAGGCAGCAAATGAATGGATCCTGTTTTTTTTTTTTTTTTAATACAATGTGCTAGTTCATGTCTTTTGATTATAGAATTGAGATTACTGCTGTTCAGGTTATTAATGAAATATGTTTATAAATTTCTGTCATTTTGTTATATTGTTTATTCCATTGGTGAGGATTTCACTGAGCTATTTATTTGAATTATCAAAATTTTCATTTCTAGCATAATTTCAATTTAGTTTTTCTTCTGTCTTTATCAAATTCCATTTTCAATATCCTGCATTGACTTCATTTTGTTTAGCTGTTTATGTTCTCTTGGATTCATTAAGGAGTTTATCTTTGTCCTCTTTTCTTTGAACTTATTATCATTATTCTTTTGAATTCTTTGTAATTTCACTAAGCCACTCTCATTAGTAGCCATTACATAGGATTTGTTATGTTTTAGAGGAGACATATCTTGGTTTTTCATAGTACTCACACTTTTGCATTCTAACATGAATAGGAGTTCAATTATTGATTAAAATTATCTTTATTTAGTTAAGTGTTTGCAGTGTACATGAGGGTTATAGTAGGGTTGGGATGTTATCTCCCTCTGTTAGATTTTTTTTTTTTTTTTAAAAAAAACACCAGATTGTATTCCTACTCTTCTTCTTGGAGTAGAATACTGTCTGTAACAGTGATAATCCCGGGGGTAGACCTATCTACTGCTGCATATCATCTAGACTTCTTAGCCTCCTTTCACTTGGTCTAGAATGTTGTCCTGCTGTTTAGGAGTGGGTAGTCTTTGCTGGGTTTTATCATAAATCAAGACAACAGATAATTGAAAATTGAATAATGTTTCACAGGTTTTTTTTTTGGTCTGTGCTAAATTTTATCCTTGACACAAATGTTTGTTAGTCTTTTTTTTTTTTTTTTTAACAAACTTATTACTTTGCCATTAAAAAATGGAATTTTGTGGGGAAAGTAATCAGCTACATTGTCGTTTTGCTGGTTCTGACTATGTCTTGATATATAAATTTTACCCTAATTATATGTGCCCATTATGAGTAAGTATTTGATTTTTTTTACGTACTTTAATAAGAATTGGCTAGATAGTCATGAAACCAGGAACATTTAAAAACATTAGATGATATTTACATCATAATAAAGCTTTCTCCTGATAGAGAGTTAAAAATACATGGTAAAAAAAACACTACCTCAGATTTCCTGATTTTTAGTTGTTCAGACTATCTTAATCTAAGTAAAGAAGAAATTCTTTATCACTAATGAAGATTAACCAGGGTAATCAGAATTTCCTAGGAATATTTTTTCACAAAAGAGATAGTATCATCTCTATATATTATTTTCCCCTTCACTTTTATTAAGCAAAATTACTTATCTTGTAGATTGGTGTTTTCAAACTGCATAATGTCACATTAATGAGTTCTAAGGTCAACTTGGTGAGTCACAAGCAGAATGCTTTATGCAGTTAGTAGCCTGTGAAGAGCTCTGTGTAAAGGTTAATGCATTGAGTAAAAGGGCAACTGTTATTTTGTGATACTTTAGTTATAAATTATGTACACTAAATGATATTATGTGGATTTTTTTTTTGCCTCTTGGTTAGCTTTTGGTTTTTAGCTATTATTTATGGCTCAAAAAATTCAAAGATTCGGTGTAGATGTTTCATTTCAGCCATGTAGTGCTTCTTTTTTAATTTTGTAACATGTTGTTATATAAAGTACAGTAGTTATCCATTCATCCACCATACTGAGTATTATTATAAATATCTTTTGTGTACAGAAACATATCTAGAGGCTAATTACCTAACACTAAAATTACAAAGCCGGGCAGTAGTGGCGCATGCCTTTAATCCCAGCACTCGGGAGGCAGAGCCAGGCAGATCTCTGTGAGTTCGAGGCCAGCCTGGACTACCAAGTGAGTCCCAGTAAAGGCACAAAGCTACACAGCGAAACCCTGTCTCGAAAACCGCCCCCCCCCAAAAAAAAATAAATAAAATAAAATTACTAGGTCAAAAGTCCAAATACAATTTTTCTAAAACATCAATTATTGTTCCTTAGTTCAATGTTTATTAATTCTCTTACTTGCTACATGTATTGTAACACCCTAATAAGTATTTCTAGTATTTTTACTGTCATATGGTGTTTTAGGTATCAATAATGGTAAGAAATATATGACAGTTTACATGCCAACACATGAAAATGATGTGAGTTCATTGCATTCCAGGTCTCTAAACGTGTCATTTCTGTGATCTATTTAGTACCCTGATTTCTAAATTTTTGTTGTTGATATTGATTTTGAGGAAGAGATCTTTTTTTTTTTTTTTTGAAGCAGAAAATACAAAGGTATTAGAATACACCCACCTTTAAGCATAATTAGCACAGAGATATAAACAGATGAATAGCCAGGGATGCCAAGAGCTCAGTGTTGAGCATTGCAATTTTATTATCAGGTACATTTGAGATTTTTATTGGAAAAATACAGCAAGACTTTTAAAATTCCTTTAAGAATTTAGAATCTGGAAAGTTTCACTTGATGTTTGTAGTAGTTTAAATGAAAATGGCATGCATAAACTCAGAGAATGGCACTATTTGAAAGGATTAGTATGTGTGGCCCTTGTGTCACTGGGGGTTGGCTTTGAGATTTCAGAAGCCCAAGCTAGACCCAGGGTCTCTTTCTTCCTGCTGCCTGCAGATCCAGATGTAGAACTCTCAGCTGCTTCTGCAGCACCATGTCTGCCTGTGTGCCACCGTGCTTCCCGCCATGACAATAATGGACGAAACCTCTGAACCTATAAGCTTGCCCCAATTAAATGTTTTTCTTTATAACAGTTGCCATGGTCATGGTGTTTCTTCACAGCAGTAGAAATTTTGTGTGTATTTTTGTATGTTTGAATTCTGTTGTTGTTGTTTTTCAAATCAGGTTTTCTTTGCTATAGCCCTGTCTATCCTAGAATTCTCTCTGTAAATCAGGTTGACCTCAAACTCAAGAGATTCACGTGCAACTGCCTCCCGAGTGCTGGGGTTAAAGGCGTGCACCACCACTGCCCTGCTTGAATTCCTGTTTGTAACATTTTATTTAGGTATGATTTCACACATATGGAAAAGTTTTAAGACTAGTACAGTAGGTCCCACAGATTTATCTGTTAGATGCCCTATTGCTTTGCCTTCCTAAATTATTTTTTGTATCCTCACTCATCTTTCCTTTCCTCCACATACACTTTCTTCAAATGCTTCAGAGGGGATTTAAACTCCTA
Source organism: Peromyscus eremicus (assembly GCF_949786415.1). Taxonomy (NCBI): domain Eukaryota; kingdom Metazoa; phylum Chordata; class Mammalia; order Rodentia; family Cricetidae; genus Peromyscus; species Peromyscus eremicus. Next base: position 113,752,719 of record NC_081419.1, on the reverse strand, counting down.
TACTCCTAATCCTTCAGTGTGTATTTCTGAAGAACAAGGGCATTCTTCTGAACAGTTCATTTTCACATGCCAGCATTTGTCTTAGTGTCTATGTAACTCCCTCTTCTTACGTCAGGCCAGAATACAATCCAAGATGATGTCCTGCCCTTAGGGTCATATGTTCCTTTAAGCATGTCGCTCACCTTCCCTTCGGATTACTGTGATCAGTCTGAAGCATTCAGATAAGCTAGTGAGTAGAGAATGTTGCTCTGTCAGCTGTTTGGTGTTCCCATTCAGATTTGCTTCCACATTATGAGATGTATTTAGTGGGGTAAAAGAGCTGGAAAGCACCTTACAGTTTAGTTTGTGCCTTACTTGTCGAAATTAGCTTTCTCATTTAGTTAAATTAGAGCATAAGGTTTATTCCACAATGAAGTTACATTTCTTTCACTCTATTTTTAATAAGAAATTTATAAAGAGATACATTGAGACTACAAATAGCATGCCCTTCTTTAAATCTTCACTCACTAGTTCTAGCAAACATGATTTTCAAACTCTTTTTTTTGTTCTTTGACAGTGTATGCATGTATGGAATGCATTCTGATTATTCCTTCCCCATACCCTTCTTTTTCCCTCTCCCTTCTCGAACCACCACCACCTGCCATCTTGCCCTAAAGTTCCTTTTCCAGATTCAGGGCTTATCTTGTTTGGTTCTGTGACCTGAGTTTAACCAGAGCCCCCTGTGGTATAAGTTTGGTACAATTCATTGGAAGTTGTCCAGATTGCTGGTGGGTAAACAACTACAGTAAATGACTTCCTTCTCCTAGGATCTAGCAGTAGCCAATACTTTAACAGAGGGAGGATGGACTGGTCCTCTTGAGACCCTTCCCCATCCATGCCTGGCTTTTGACAGTTTTTATGGAGACCCAGTTCAGGTAACCAGCTGCTGTGAGTTTATTATAATTTTTGTTTGTTTTTTTATTTCCCCCTTTATTAAACATAGATTCTTTTCTCATACAATATAATCTAAATACAGTTTTTCCTTCCTCTACTTCTCCCAGTTTCTCCCCATATCCTCTCCCATCCAGATTCACTCCCTTTCTGTCTCTTCATTATAAAGAACTGTTATCTAAGAAATAACAACAAAGCATAACAAAATAAAGTATACTAAGATAAAATGAAAACCATGATATTGAAGTTGGAGGAGCCAAGACAACAGAAAAATAAAAGAAACCCCAAGAGAAGACACAAGAATCAGAGACTCACTTATTTACACATTCAGGAGTCCCATGAAAGTACTAAATAGAGAGCTATAGTATGCATGCAGCGGACCTAGTGCGGACCTGTGTAGGTCCTATGATTGCTTCTTCAGTCTCTGAGTGCATATGAGGCATGCTCACTTATTTTAGAGGACCTTGTTCTCCTGGTGTCTTCTGTCCCTTCCATCTCCTTGACTCCTTCCAACTAACTCTTTTACAAGGTTCCCTGAGCCCTAAGGGGAGGGATTTGATGGAGATATCTTGTTTAGAGCTGTGTGTTCCAAGGTGTCTTTCTTTGTGTAATGTCTGCTTGTGGGTCTCTGTATTGGTTCTATCTGCTGCAGGAGGAAGCCTCTCGGATGATGACTAAATAAGGTACTAATCATAATTATAATGTCCTGCTTGAAGATGGCACTTTGCAGCCTTCCTCCCTGTCTACCATTCTTTCTGCCTCCTCTTCCACACTATTCCCCAAGCCTCAGAAGGATGGTACAATGTCTTGTTTAGGAGTGTAATTTTTAAATATTATTTATTATTATTATTATTATTATTATTATTATTATTATTATTGTGTATGTATATAATGTGGGGGATATACAGGTGTCACCGCTTACATACAGGTAAGTTGACAGCTTTGGGGGGGGGAATCAGTTCTCTCCTTCCACTGTGAATTTCAGGTTTGGAACTCATATCATCCAGCTTGAGTGACAGGCAATCAATAGACATCTTCTCTTTTTATTCATTGACTCTGCTGCAAGCAAAGAAGAGCTGTCTCCTCTCTTATTTCTTCACTTGTTTCCATCACTATGGATTTTTTGGTTCTTCATTTGCTCAGTGGTTAGAATTCATCATTATCACTTTGTTGAGAGCAGACATGGCCAGTGAGAGACCTTCAAGCCAACTCCTGGGTCTTTTTGTTAAGTCCCTCTCATTCTTGTAACATTTCCTTACTCTGTTACAAGCTAGTTCAGATTCATTGCTATTTCATCTGTTTCAGCTTTGTGTCTTAAGTAGAGAATAAGGTGTGTGTGTACATGTGCATGTGTGTATGTTGAAAGAGACTATACTATGGAATAGTGCATTTACTGAATCACTATATACAGCATTATGAATGTATAAGTGTTTAATGTTCTGAGTTCAAACACAAGCATTTATTTTACATGTAATAATCATAAGTTTTGACAAGAAAGAAATACATTTTTCATTTCAGAGTAAATGGTATTACAGTTTTGAGTACTAAATCATCTTGACATTTATGAAGGCGCAAATGGAAAGTAGGGAATGAGTGTTAAATGTAAAGCTATCTTTAACTGTTCTATTAAAAAGGCAAAGAGTTATTTTCCATCTGTGAATGTGAATGTGCCTATTTGTGTTCTTGTTCACATAGTGGAATTTCTGTGGAGCCACACTACAGAGAGCATGTGCGTGGGATATATGTCAGCCCAGGATGGAAAAGCCAAGGTAAGCGGGAAAACTGGGTCATAACCTGAAAACCTTGTAGCTAGTACATAAACTTCGAACCAGTCTGTTGAAACAGATGACTTTTCTACCTCCTGAGCCATTGAGCTTCGTTTAAAATACTGTTCACAGTTCCAAAGAAAAACCAGTAGATTTTAAAAATGCTTCTCATGATAGACCATAATGAATTGGGAAACTTCCTTCCTTTCTTCTTTCATTTTGTTCCCTTTGCCCGCTGTGAATATCCATGAAGAGGAAACTCAGGATTTGTAAGAGATAATGAGAATAAGGCTGACAAACTGACCAAGATGTGCAACTCCTCAAGGAAGGTTGAAAAATATAAAGGGGACAGGCGATATAAAAGTAGTCCGGGATGTGTCTCCACATCTTTCAGAACAGAGTGACTGATGTACTTGTGGATTTCACTCATGCTCTCTTGTCTGTCGTCTGTTGGGCCCTGTTGTGTGTCTACATGGGCTTTGTCTCTCTGTGCCACATGAATTGCTATGAGTCACAGTAGTCATACAGTCATCTAGGCATCAGTTCCTGAGTTGCTGGGTCTCCATGACCTTCGAATTTTTGATCTTGAGAGTAAAAGAAACATGATTTGTGGGTTTATTTTTATATTCGCCTCATGTTCCTGTTCATGAAAGTTTTAGGAACAGCTGTGCTGTATGACATTTATTTGGCATTAAAGCACCTCAGCTGCATATTTATGAAGTTGGGCAGCCTCTTTTTTAAAAGGAAAGTATTTACATATTTGGAAATTGCAAATAAAGAAACTTATGATATGTGTCGTCTGATTCACATTGAGTAGTTTAAAAAAATGGAGAAAGTTAACTAAAGAGTACAGTGATATATCATATAAGCATTTTGAACAACAACAAACCATGTGTATGACAGTCGTCACATAAGATTACATTGCCTAGTGATGTCATACCTATGATGCTCACTCAGTGATAAAATGACCTACTGACAAATTTCCCAGTTAGATAACACTTGACTATAGTTGATTGCTCATTTCTTATACAGTACTCATCCATAAGTATATTATCTAGTAAATCAGTAGGTTCACAGACTGTCTATGAATGCATTATATAGGAACATTTTCACAGCAAGAGAGTGACTGATATTTGTGAAATATTACTGAACTCTCCCCTCCCATTGTCTCACCTTCATCTGATAAAACTTGTATTTTGTATCAGTAGACCTATTGCATAAGAGAATTTTTAGATTGCTTTGCTTCATTATCTTTCTGAAATAGAATTGTAATTGTATACTTTAAAGTTGATTGACATGCTTGGAGCAGCATTACAGGCTTTGTCACAGTAGTTGAAACAGTGATATCTGTGTCATTCTAGTAGGGCAGCCAGAGCTACATGGAGAAATTATTGAGTATTTGTAACGTGACTGCTATAACTGAAGAACTGAATTTTAAACTATACTTAATTTCTTAACAGCCACATGTGGCTAGTAACTACTATATTGAGTAGCATAGTAAAGGAGTGGAAAATGGTTATTCAGATATTTCTAAAACATGTAAGAGAGCACATCCAAACAGGAAGCAAACTTAATAAGCTATAGGAGTTCCTTGTAGCCCTTTAAGTTTTCTCTTCCACTTTGAATATTGATCTTGAACTAAAATCGTGTTTGAACAAAAGATCATGATGAGAGTAGGCTTCAACACTGAGGCCAGTTGGGGGAAGTAGGTTTTGGGAAAGACAGGGTGGTGTACCAAGTCCTTTGAGTGGAAGTGTTTGCTTTCCCTGCCTGTTGTCTGTGGAAGACACCCTGCCATTTAACATGCAGTGCAGATAGTAAAGAAATACAGATGCCTGAGTTGGATCTAGAGCTGTTTGACAAGGTCAACTTCAGTTGTGCTGCTTGGCATATGAGGGATGTGATTTTAGTATTATCTGTAAAGGCTCCCCCTAGTAATGTGGAGGTAATATGGATTGGGCCAGCGGGTATATAGCTTCTTACTTTCTTTATTGTTTGAGCTATTATCTATAAATGCTTTCCAGGAAAATAAAACAAAGTAATAAAACATCAGCACTTTGATTGCTCAATTCTGTTGTTCGAAACAATGACAGCACACACAAAAACCAACAAAATTGTTCTTTTGTCACAAATGCAGGGGTTTTATTGTGTTGCAAGTGTGACAGAAGTTATAGATGAGACTGTGGGTTCAAAAGGACAAAGAAAAAGGGCCTTAGCAACATATGTATTCCAGTAAGAGTGGCAGCCTTTGCCTACCTGGTCACTTCACCCAGGGTTCCTGGCTTGTGTTAAGAGTTGTTGTATAGGGACCTCACTGTTTATTATGAAATTATTCTCTCCATAATACAAGGTGTAATAGTAAGATTGATAGGAAGAAGCTTTAGAAACTGTTCTTTTTATTTAAAATCTGTTTTGTTTTGTTTTCTTGTTTTTTAAGAAAAAAAATGTTCTATTTCCCCAAAATTTCCCTCCTTTTCCTTGTTATCAAACAGGAAACTTAAAAGCATTTGAACTTTTCATATAAGGCTATGATTAATTCATGTTAAAGCCTTGCATTAAAGCTCTCCTCACAGTCTCACTGCCCAGGAAAAGGAAAGGAATGACTGGTGGTTGTCATCAGAACCATAGGTAATTTGAGTGAAGATGGGTTCTTAGTACAAGTTTCTGTTTTCTTTTGAAAATAATGTTTTCTAAAATATAAAGAAAAGAACATTTTTGTATTATTTCATTTATAACCCCCTTCTCTGACATAAAATATATAGACTTATTTTTATGGAGCAAACATTAGAGCATTGACATTAGTTAGGTTTCAAAATTGTATTGCCCATTTTCTATAGTGACTGGACTGTTAATGAGCAGTTTTTCATAAATACTCAGTGCACATAGTGTAGTGCAATAAAACGTATTTAAACTGGCATGGAATTGATTCGGGCACATAACTCTCACTCTAAATGAATTAGGTTTATTTTACATGTAGAGGTTACTTTTTGTAACAACAGTATAAATACTGTTATAAAATTTATCCTTGAGGAATGGGCTATTTTATAGTTTGAATATCTCTCTAGAGATTTATTACTAGTTGTGGGGAAAAAATAGTAATTGCATAATGGAGAAAAAAGCAACACTGAAACTATGTGTTCAGAATTAGGGCCACCATTGAGGAACAGGTAGACAGTGTATGTGCCTCTGGATATGACAGCCTGAGAAGGACAGTGTCACTTGTGTAGTCGTCCATTTGCAATTACATAGCATGAACTTAATGACAGGGAAACAGACAAATCAAGAATGAAGAGAGGACTGGGAAGAAAGTAAAAGGGAATGATGCTATATAAAACTGTTAAATGCTATAAAAGATAAGGACTGAGAAAGTGTTCCAGATTGAGTACTACTAAAGAAATGTTACCAGTAAATGTTTTAACTTAGCTTAAAGTGGCTTCTATATATAAGACCAAAATACTGTAGTACATTTTAGGTCAATTTGCAAAATATGGCTTTGAAATTTGAAATGTGGCTAGCCAAAATGGTTGCATTGTTGTTAAATTCACTAACATTGATATGTATAGTATGATTTATAGGGACATACTCATATTTTTAGGCAACACACCCTGAAGTATCTATCTAGGCAAGTGGGGACCTGTATATATAAAATTGGTGTTTCAGAAAAGTATTATGTTAGTGAATATGTATTTAGTAAATTACCAAGTAAGTGGAACAAAATGTTGACAACAGGTAAACGTTGGTAAATGTTACAGGATACTGAAACTATTCCGTAATTTTTTAAAAGTTATTTTAAGGTAAAATGCTTCAAAATATATCACTTGCATGCAAGTCAGATCTGATCGTTTGTGAGCCTTGAACTCAAGCCTTGGCTTATAACCTCTTGTGCATTGGATGAGTGGCTACACTCTAAATACCCTCTAAACTGCTGTCTTTCTTTGTTTTCTGGCTGGAGCTGAGAGCTGAGACTTTGTCATTATCAACATGCCTCACATCAGGGTATCTTCTTGAAGATTATCCAGCCGTTGGCTTTAAACATTTTAGCTACTTAGGAAATATTTACTTGCATTATCCTCTGCTCTGTGTGTCAAGCTATGTTCATATTTGACAGATGTCGCCCATGTCATTATTTCCCTTGGATTAGGCAGTGCTTGTTCTAAATATGATCCCTAAAGCACATGCAACAAAAGGGAAAATAAATTATCAGTATTAAGACCTTTGTTGCAAAGGTCTTGTTAAACAAGTGAAAGACAGCCCATAGAATAGGAAAACATGTTTATTAACAATGCCATTGGCGAGGGACTTGCATCAGTTCAGAATAAATTTAATATTCTTGTAATTCAACAAGAAGATGCAAATAAGCATTTTTCCAGTGGAGATATACAAGCAGCAAGTAAGCATATGGAAATACGCTTACTGTCAATATTCATAGGGGAACTGCAAATCAAAACCATAATTTGATTCTACTTCTCATCCAACATGATGTCTATAGAGAAGAAGAATGAGTTCATTAGGACAAAAAGAAGTATTCATTAGGAAAAAATAGAGCCTTTATATACTGCTGGTAGGAGTGTGGAAATGGTGTTTCCTTCTTGGAAAAATAGCATGATAGTGTCTCAGAAAGTTTTAACAGAATTGCCACATTCCCTAGCAGGTTCTCTCTTAGGTATATTCTAAAGAAAATTATGAAGATGTTTATAGCAGCATTATTCATAGTAGTTAAAAAGTAGGAACAACTTAATATCTGTCAACTGATGGATGAATGTGTTGTATTCATGCAATGAATTTTTTTTTTTGTAACTACAAAAGGAAATGAACTTCTACATCAGGATAGTTCCCTTGACTCTTGAAAACATGATGCTAAGTACAAGAAGCCGGGTAAACAAGACCAAACATTGCATGATTTTATTTGCTTTAAATGTCTAGAATTGGAAAACCCGTAGAAACAAATGTAAGAGATTAACGGTTGTGAGGGCCGAAGGGGGAGTATGGATATGGAGTTTGTTTTCAAGGACATGAAAATGTTCGGGAATTAGAAAGTTGTCTAGCTTTACAAACACACGACAAACCACTGGATTGAACATTTACTTAAAATGGTGGATTTTATGGTATATGTGTTTTTTTACATAAAGCTGTAAAAATATCAACAAGTGTAATTATTGCATTATCAAAATAAAGGAGAAGAAACATATGTTTATTCTTATACCACACAACCTTTTCAGCTTCCACTCATTATAAACCCCTCAAAATACCAGATATTTGAAAGAACTTCTATGGTCAGATTTTCTAAAAGAAAAACAACAAAAAACTACCAAAAATGTATAGCCTAAAATCATAGTAATCAGTGAAACCTAGAGCACGTTTTAATTCTAGGAATGCACAGAGAGGAAGTCCACTTTTGTTGCTCTCGTTGCTCCTGTTCAGTATTTTCCTGGAAATCCCAACCAGTACAGTGAAGCCAGCAAAAGAAGTCAGACAGAGACTTGGGAAGGAATTCTTAAGACCTGCCTTTTCATGTGATCAGGAATGAATAAGAAATATTCTAGAACTAAAGCTAAAAAGGCTTGCTCAGATGAATCTGAATGGAGAAATAGGTCTTATTCTTGAATTGAAAATTGAAAATACAGTATTGCCAACTGTTTTTTTTTTCAGTTTTATATGTAAAGTTAAAGCAGTCTGAACCAAAATTCCAACAGTTTTGTTTTTTAAAGTAAGAAATTGATAAAAATAGTTTAAAATTTGGTCTGGAAGCTCCACACCCATGGTATGGAGATGCACACATTGGACTAAGTGGGAAATATAAAAAATTGACATGAATTTGGGAGCAGGGTATGAAAAAGAAGGGGTGAATGTGATCTAAGTACATTGTATGCATATATGAAATTATCAAAGAATTAACAAAAATTATATTAAAAGTAAGTCAATTTGATTTTATGGAAATTTTATTGGGATTTTCATTTGCTCTTACATGAACATTTTAGTAAACCACAAGAAACCAAATTTTTTTTTGTCAGGTGGTATTGGTGTGTGTGTGTGTGTGTGTGTGTGTGTGTGTGTGTGTGTGTGTGTGTGTGTTTCATCCATAGTGGGATTTTTGTCTGGCTTGACCTTGTGCATGCCGTCCCAGTTGCTGTGAGCCCTGTTGTGTTTGGAGAGTACTGTTTTGAATTGTCCCAAGGCAAACCTTAAACCCATGATCTTTCTCAGCATCCCAAGTAGCTAGGTTATAGGCCTGAGTCACCAGGCCATGCTTTCCCTTTTCTAATAATCCATTAAGTTCAGTTAGTGCTGCCCATAGGTACATAGGTGTGTGGGGCCATCCACTAAAGCATGGGAAATTACCAGTAGTCATACCCTAAAAAATAAAGAATGCTCTCTCTCTGAGCAGCTATCAATTGCCAGTAGCTCTTCAGTAAGGGATGAGGCCTGGAGAGCACCTTTCCCCCATTTATGCTGGGATTTTGACTGGCTTTATCTCATGCAGGTCTTGTGCAAGTAACCACAACTACTTTGGTTTTATGAGTATAGGAGCCATGTCATGTCCAGAAAATGACATTTCATTTCATCTCTGAAACTTGTTCTGCCTCTTTTTTTTCTGATGTTCTCTGATCCTTGGTTGGGTGAGAGGTGTGTTGATAAAAATTCCCATTTAAGGCTGAGCACTCAGTCTCTTATTCTCAGTACCTGTGCCATGTTTGCAGCTCTGCATTGAGTGCTGCCCACTGCAAAAAGAAGCCTCTCTAACCAAGGTTCAGAGCAGCCCATGTATGTGGATATAAAACCAAATATTTAGAAGTGATTTGATGACATGACTGTTGAGCAAAAGAGCAAGAGCAGATTCTACTCTAGGGCCTGTGATCTTCCTGGCCAAGGGCTTTTGACTAAGATTACCGTCTCAGGCATGAAATTCTCTCTTGTGGAGCAGGTCTCACATCGAATCTGAAAGCACTGCCCCATTGTTACACTGGTACACACCTTTTCCTGGCAGTCTGATATTGCAGCATGCAGGGTCCAGTGTTAGGGCCATTTGCTGTCTTTTCTTCCTCGTCAGTCTGCACAGCACCTTTGGGCACTATGAAAGATAGACTGTGCGGAGGACATTTCCAGTGAGTTTGAAACTGACTTCTTTGCCCCACACCCAAAGTGTGTGGTGTCTTCAGCAGAATCTTACTCCATAGTTGTGGTGGACAGCAGTGAGTGACAGTTGCCTGTGCTGTTTCGGAGCACTCTGGGGCCTCCCTGACTTACAGCTGTAGTGAAGTGTCTTGCACTGTGCTTTTATTCAGTAACATGTATTTTCTGGAAATGGCATTGTTCACTCATTATTAAACTACTAAAAACAATTTTCTAGTAAACATAGATTTCCCCTATTTTCATATTTTTTTTTCAACCTGTTTAGGAATGAAGAGAATTTCTGAGGCAGAATTTTTGATTTATGGAAACGATTTTTCTGAAATTGGATGAGAATTGGTGAAATAATCTCATCTAGTCTTAATTCTCTAACCTTTTAAAAACATTTGTAAGGGTATTTAGTATATAATTAACTTAATGAGTGTTTCCTGCTGTTAAAGAGTAAAAATACAATAAATGACTTTGATATTGAGACAAGAGAATTTACATTCAGAAAATATATTTAAAGTTCTAAAAGAATATTGAATATGAAACCAAGTTAAAATGGATTTATTCTGTTTAGTGGTACTTTGTGTTTTGTTCTTCTTTACTTATTTCATAATACTGATTGTGATTACATATATAAATCTTTTTTTCCCTATGTTGTAGGGGCTGGGACCCAGAGCCTCAGACATGCTAAGCAAGAACTCTCCACCAAGCTGTACCTAGCCTCATAAAACTTGGATGCCATTAATTTTCTCTGGCCTCATAAAATTGTTTCAAATAGAGTTTACAAAACTTGAGTAAGGTCTCTCTTGTGCCAAGGATAAAGCCTCAAAAAGCTAAATAAATTTTCTTCTATATCTTAAAAACGAGGAGAAGCATTATGCTGAGTAACCAAGCTAGGAACAAAAAGGGAACTTGGTATTTCCATTTATATGAAATACTGACGAAGTTAAAATGCGTTCTAGAAATCTAAAATCCTAAAACTGGTGCCTGAGGGAATTTGAGGGTAGAAATGTTCCATGCATAAAGTTTTCTATTTATGTTTTGGTTTTGTGGGTATATAAACTATTAGAAGTCATCTAACCCTTTACTTAGCATCTATGCATTTCATGGCATGCAAATTATACCTCTGAGTTTTGGAAATCGTAATAAATAGGAGTACTATTCGAAGAATGACTCTAGAGTTAGACCTGGGTTTCTATATGAGCCCCTGTAACCTGGGACAGGTTACAAGTCTGACCCCCAATTTTTATCCATTTATCCATTTATTTATCCATTTATTTATTTATTTATTTAGTCAGTCATTTATTTATGGCTGAGCCTTCATAGGTAGCCTAGGTTGGCCTAGCTCTCATGATCCTCCTGCCTCAGTCTCCTTAATAGGTGTGTGCCATTGTTCTGTACATTCTACAGAATACTTTTGAGAGCCATGTTTTGATTTTTAATGAGTGAGCAAAATAAAAAAAGAAATAGCAAGTAGCTGATAGAGAGAAGTAGCAGACATATTGCAAAACATCATCAAATCAGGCACTCTAAATACCCATCAGGGATGACTAAGATAGCCCAATTGAGTGGGCAAACAAGATGTCAAAAGATAACATTATAAGATCCAGGGTCACACAAACATCTAGCACAAATAGTCTGGTCAGCTGGTATAGACGAATTTCTAAACAGTCTTATTAAATAAGAAACATAGAGCCAAATACAGAGGTAATAGCCAAAGAGATCAGAGAACTAGCAAAGAGCCACAACTACCTTATCTTACCACCTCACCACTGTTGCTTCCCCGGAGAGAGCTTTTTCCTATGCGTCTTGTGTTTTTATTGCTTTCCTATTCTGCCTTCTCATTGGCTCTAAGCCCAGCCACATCACTTCCTCGTCACTGCCTGTCTATACAGACCTCCAGGTCTCTATGGTTGGTACTGGGATTAAAGGCTCCTGTCACCATGCTTGGCTGTCTCCTTGACCATGCAGAGACTCTGCCTGCCATGTGATCGGATTAAGCTCATGGGCTACCACCGTCTGACTTCCGTTCCTGGCTCACTGTGACCTCTGATCTCCAGGAAAACTTTATTTATTAACATACAAATAAATTCACATTTCAGCACAATTAAAATATCACAAGCTGGAGTTTCTAAATGTGAGTCCCTACTGGAACATAGCATTCTCTCTGGCAAAGGCTTCCAAATAAAAGATCAAACAGTATAGACAGCATCATCAAATTGGGCAGTTAACAATATATAGCAGAAATAACTGAGGAAGCCTTGAGATTGTGTAATGCTGGAGTTTCTGCTTGGAATCCCAGGCAGGGCAGCACAGACTCTGCATGAGCTTCTGCCTTGCCTTTCCTTCTATGTGCATTTTCACATCATGGGATAAACAGTAGTAATCACTGTTGAATAATTTGCCTTCTGGCTCTTCTCAAGGAGGCAGTGTTTTCAATATCCTTAACAGTTTATAATTTTCCCTCTCCATATTACAGAGACAGGAGATCAGCTGGACTCAGGATAAGGGTTTTAGAACACACGTGACATAAACAAGCTTGGGTCTGAAGTTAGAGGACCAACCTTGCTTTAAGAGCCAGCTTCTCAGTGGTCTTAAACAGAACATGACAGTTCACCAATATAAGGGACATTACAGCTACCATGCCCTACTTCACAATTCCTCATTTTAAAGAGGGATACTTCTGGTGCTTAGATAGCATTCCGAGAAGTAGGTAAAAAGTGTAAGTGTAATGTATGTAATATATGTGACATTACATACTGTGGATTGTAGTGGTGATAGTGGTTGAGGCAGTGGAGGTTGTGGAGAATCACTTAGAACCATCACATTTTGAAGCCCTTTGGTCTCTTCTGCACTGTATCTGTTTACAGGGGTTCCATTTGCATTGATGACTAGTTATACTTCTTGAATTTTTACCCGGTGGAGACAATAGATTGGCTTTAAAAATGTTACTAGCTTGTATATATAATAAACTAACAGGTAAATTAAGGGATTTTAGAATAAGGAAAAAGAAGAAAAAAACATGTTTGTAGCAACAAGAATAGATACATCATATCCAACCATGTCTAGTCCTGAAGTTCAGAACAGTACGTTGGTGATGGAATCCTCTCAAAAAGCTATCTGACTAGATGTTTTGGGCACCTGTAAGACCGTAAGACTAGATTGACAGTGTCATGGTTTGCTGTTTTGTTTTTTTGTGTTTTGAGTTTTTTTTTTTCCTTCTTCTTCTTCTTCTTCTTTAATGAATGATTCAGAGGGCCAGCAGGCAAAGGTACTTGGTACCAAGCCTGATGACATGAATTCAATTTCTGGAAACCACATGATCAAAGAAGAAAATGACTTCTTCAAGTTGTCTTCTGACCTTAAAATGTATACCACAGCATGGACACTAAATAAATGTAGTAAGCAAAAAAGATCTGCCTGTGGTGTTTCTGACACAAATATACTTAAGAGTGATTAACTGTTGTGATTTCTTTTATTTTATTAAAAAATAACTTGGGAGTTAAATATTAGGGAATAAACCTGAGAGATCTACGGAGCTATGGAGAAATGATTACCTGCTCTCTCCTCCACCTTCCCTGATCAAAAAGGCTATGCATCTATATAGGACCCTTCTTATTCTGTTTTTTTGTTTTTTGTTTTTTTTTAAAAAAACACTTTACTCTTTTTTGGTTCTTTGGGGGGCCCGCCACCCAGATCCCAAATAAATATACATGGAGGCTTATTCTTTCTTATAAATGCCCAGCCTTAGCTTGGCTTGTTTCTAGCCAGCTTTTCTTAATTTAAATATCCTCTTTATCTTTTGTTCTGGGCTTTTATCTTTCTCTATATACCTCCCCACCTCTCTCTCCATTACTGGTTTTGTAGCTGGGTGGCTGGCCCCTGGTTTCTTCCTTGTTCTTCTCTTGCTCTTTGCTTTTCTCCTATTTATTCTCTCTGCCTGCCAGCCCCACCTGTCTTTTCTCCTGCCATGCTATTGGCCTTTCAGCTCTTTATCACACCAGCCAGGTGTTTTAGACAGGCAAAGACAGCTTCACAGAGTTAAACAAATGCAACATAAAATAATACAACACATCTTTGCATCATTAAACAAATGTTCCACAGCATAAATAAATGTAACACATCTTAAAATAATATGCTACAACATTTTTCCTGTGTGTCCCTATAGCTTCCTCTGAGTCGGCCAGAAAATTCTGTGGTCCACTCCGGCCAGCTTAGTGTGGACTCCATCCTTCATACCAAGGTCTGACTCCATTGGCAGTCTCAGAGCGGCAGCACAAACAAGCCTCCCATGACACTTATTATCCACATGAGAGAGTATTCTAAATTTGTTTGTTCTGAACTGAAAATTTGCTTGCTGGAGGGAGGCTTATAAGTTTCAGGATATAAATAAAACTTGAAACATACAAGGCTCAGGAAGGTTCTGAAACTAAGATTCATAAGGATCCTGGCCAAGCTTATAAAAACAGTAAACAGTTGCTAGAGGAGGAGACTCTTCTATGCTGAACTATCTGACAGTTGTGCAAGTAGTTTGTGGGATACAGATCCTGTGAGTCCTCACTCATTCTTTGTGGGCTTTTCAGTGATGAAGTTGATTTTGTCATCCATGTTCCTGTAAGAAACCTCTTATGCTATTGTAAGTACCTTCAGTAACATCACCAGTTCACTTAGCTACATTGTGGGTAATCATTTCTTTGGTCTGTTGTCTGTGCCATATCTAAGATGAATCTTAGAATCACACAACAGGGAATAATGATTACATAATGATCTTTTCTTTCCTTTGCTTGCAAAGCAACAGACAAATTATTTCTTTAATGACAAAAAAGCTATAATCTTGGCCATGTCATTCTTACTTTGGTGACTTTCTAATTTGAAAGAAGGCATTGGTTCTGTAATTGCAAATATTCAGGGTCCCCTCCATTCATTTTTGTGTTGTAAGAACTTTTATTACACCATGTTCAGTATGTGACTAGAATGGACCTTTGTGTACACTGACATACGGAAGTTCCAGTGGCCACAAAGTAGGCGTAGATACTTCTTAGCTGTGAGCCTATGTTTAAGGTTAGAATTTCAAGTCAGGATGGAATTTCAGACACAAGATTTTGTCCTTTCTGGTCTTTCTTCCTGATCATATCTATATTTTAGATTGAAAGCTAGATTATAACCAAATCAGATTTTTAATTTCTTGAAGAATACATCGAATACCAGATTTTACATTAAAAATCATAAAAGTGCACGTCTTAAATTTTATATAAGGTAAAGGGTTTGTTTGTTTTTTTCCTCCTGCTGTTTCCTCCTACAAGAGCAGAAGATTTAATCATACTGATTCTGGTTTAGTATGGGTCAGCAGTTGGTTGGAGCCATATGGTAGCCATTCTTGTTTGGTGAGGCCCTGGCACTTTTGAAACTAGCCTGTTTCACAGACATTTAAGAGTGGTTGTAGATTTTGAGCCTCAAATCAAATATTATGTAGGATATATATTTAATTAATATTTTTATTAATCCCTTGATAATTTTGTGATGTATTTTTATTATATTCACACCCCCACTTTTTCTATATCCACCCTCTCCACCTTCTTTACCTTCCTAATCACCCAACTTCAAATTTTCTGCTTTCTAAAAAAAATCCATCTTTTTCTAGACCATACCAAAATATTCCTTTTAGTATCTTCTGTAGAGTTCCTTCAGGTTTTTGTTGTTGTTGTTGTTTTGTTTTTTAACCATGGAAAGTGCTTCTCTGACCTTCGGATAACTGAAAATTTTGTGGCTATAGTAGCTTGGACTGGCCCCTGTAGTTTTTGAACTCATAGAACATCAGTGCAGGCCCTCTGGCTTTTAGCATTTCCTTTGAGAAATCAGCTGATTGTTTTGGTGGGCGTCCTTTTACATGTGACTTGGTCTTTCTGTCTTGCTGCTTTCAGTCTCCTTTCTTTGTTCTGGACATTTAGTGTACTGACTATTATGTGATGTGGGGCGTTTCTTTTTGTCCTATTTGGTGTTCTATATACCTCTTGGGCTTTAGTAGGCAGCCCTTTCCTTAGCTTTGGACAGTTTTCTTTACGATGTGGTTGAAAATATTTTCTGCACCTTTGACTTAATTTTTCTTTTTCCTTCTGTATGTATTATTCATAAGTGCAGTCTTTTTTAGTGTCCCAGATTGCTTTCGTGCCTTGTTCCTGGGATTTTTTAGATGTAATGTTTTCTTTGACTGAATGATCTATTTCCTCCACTGTATCCTGGAGACATGATATTCTGTTCTAATTCATCCAGCCATGAGACTTCACTTTTAGTTTGTTTTTCTTTTGCATGAGGTGGGTTTTTTGTTTGTTTGTTTTTAGTTTTTATTTTATTTTTTCTTCAGAGATTTCATTTCATTACTTAATTCCACTTTAATATCTTGAATTGTTTTCATTATTTTATTGAACTGTTTTTACTTTCACAGTCCTCATTCAGGGGTTTGTTCACATCCTCTTTTACTTCTTTGAACGTATTATAATTATAATTTAAAATCATTGTCTTTTGCAGTAGCTACATTGCATTTTCAGGTAACAATACAATGGGGTGCTATTTTCTTTGTGTGTGTGTGTGTGTGTGTGTAGTTTTTCTTTTTTTATAGTATTTTTATTTTATAATTAACTGAATTTCACCTATCAGCCACAGATTCCCCTGTCCTCCCTCCTCTCACTCCCCAGCCCTCCCCCCCCAGCCCATGCCCAACTCCCACCTCCTCCAAGGCAAGGTTTTCTATAGGAGATATATTGTCTTGGTTATTCATGTTGTTTGTAGTTTTGTGATGGGACATTGGTGTCTGGAGTTAGGTTGTTGATAGTAATTTTTGATTTGTTATCTGGTCTTGCCCTGTTGTAGTTACTTGGATCTTTATTTGCTGTTGTCCCAATGTGTCAGGCTGTAATGGTGCTTTCAGTATCGACGCCACTCAGTGTTGGTATGAGAATGGACTGCCAGCAGTGGTCTCAGCTCTGGTAGGGATAGGCGCAACTTTTGAGCCTAAGAGTTAATCTGCTATAGGCTTAGAAGGTTCTATCCGCTGATCTCCAGAAGTTTGTGGAGGGCTTGCCTGGTTCTGCTCCTGGTCCTTGGATAGCAGGGCCTGGGTTCTAAGTCATGCTGCACATGGTGCTGGTGATGAAGTTCCAGGTCAAAGTGTAGGATTTGTTGTCTGATAGGAAAGCTGCTCTAGGTTCTGGGTGGACTTTGTATGGTTCTGGTGCTAACTGGTAGATGGGATGACTGATAGACAGGGGAAAGGACTAGAATACATTTTAATTCTCATGTTCATTAAAAATACAGTTTGTGCCTGAATGAAGGAAGGAGACTAGAAGGGGACAAAGGGGAGGAAACTGGAGTGGAGTGAGTACAGTCAAAGTGCACAGTGTATTTGAAAGAAGATGTCTTTAAGAAACCAAACACTGTGTCCGATGAATACATACCATTGAAAAGGGACCTGTAAAAAGGAAGCAACTGAGAACATGAAGAATATGAGATGTTCTATCAATCAGTGAATATTTGTTATGCTTGTAGAGTCATCCTGTGGAGGTATCTGTGTCCTGAATATATGTAGCTGTGCATCCTGTAAAATTTTAGTGGAGCTGTAAGAAAACATAGTTTCTTTCTGTTTTAGAAATCTCAAGTAAGAGTGTCCATTCTGTTTAATTCTAGGGATTAAAATTCCTTTGTGATAGCTTAATACTCTTACATACCACTTGTAAGGCAATACTATAAGTTGGTGTAGAGTGGACAATTTAGTATTAAATAATTGATACATTTGGCCATGATTGAGCTTGTCTCTCCACTTACATTCCTTTCAAATACTGCTGTCTGCAGTGAGTGGTAGGTACTGACAGTTTACTTTATGTTCTTGAGCTGGCATCGCTATACTGGGTGTTTGGACTGTCCTGTCTGCTGCAGTGTTGAATCACTGAAAGAAGTGTAATTTAGAATGAAGATTATAGTAACAATTTGTTGTTAGGAGATACTCAGAGGACCTTGAAACAGCTTTTACTTAACTTGAAAATAATATCACTAGAAAGTGCTATGTTAAATATGCCTTTTAAAAACATAGTAGTTCTCTGATTTCTTCCACTGACGGTTCTTTTGAATATTAAATTTGAACAGTTAAAACCTGGTCCAACAGCTTGATACCTCTGTCAGGTGATGATATATAATATAAGTTCCTAGATTTAACAACTCATATTTTATCTAAGGAAGCCATATTTGGGGGAAAATATCACTTGTAACATTTTCATCACCAAAGATGACAAAACTGCATTTTTTTCTTAGATTCAGGTAGTTAATATAGACTATTGGGATTTATTTCAGTCATTAGCATTGACAGACTACAAGGAAGGAATCTTTGTTTGCTTTGAGATTTTTGCTAAGAACAGAGGAAAACAGAGCAGCAAGTTAGAAGGATTTCCCTGACATTGGCCATGTTCCCTTTTTCACAGTATCTGTTGGGATCCAGCAAAAGTCAGCTTTACCACACAGAAGACCATAACTGACATTTTCGATTTTCACCTACTAGAAATGCTCAGGATATCAAGACATCCCCACAAAAGTTATTGAAAAAGGATACTTGGTTGCTGCCTTTACTATGGAAAAGATGAGCCAGAGTCTCCCCCTTTATAAGCCCAAGAGGAACCTCCAATATCTATGGAAGGGTTCAGGTTAATTGTACCTTAATCTGTAGAGTGGGTGCCTTAGTTAAGATTTCTGTTGCTGTGAAGAGTCACAATGACCACTGCAAGTCTTATAAGGAAAATAGTTAGTTGAGGTGGCAGCTTACAGTTCAGAGGTTCAGTTCATTATCATTATGGCGGGGAGCATGGTGCTGGCTATAACTTGATCTGAAGACAGCAGGAAGTGGACTGTCACTCTGGGGGTGGTATTTTAAGCATATATGAGACCTCAAAGCCCTCCTCCACAGTGATACATACTCCAATAAGACCACACCTACTTCAACAAGGCCACACCTCCTAATAGTGCTACTCCCTATGAGCTTATGGGGGCCAGTGCATTCAAACTACCACAGTGGGCTTTCCTTTTTCCTGGATCAGTACCTCCTGACCCCAGAGAAGATGTGTCTGAGATATCAAGTCCCTTACTATCAGCTGTAGAATAGTGCAGCTCATATTTAGACCACAGACTCTGTACTCCATAGCTTACACTTTTAACCACTTAGTTATTGTCTTGACCAAAACACAAATTGGGGAGGAAAGGGTTTGTTCGGCTTACACTTCCACAGTACTGTTCATCATTGAAGGAAGTCAGGACAGGAACTCAAACAAGGTAGGATCCTGGATGCAGAGGACATGGAGGGGTGCTGCTTACTGGCTTGCTTCCCCTGGCTTGCTCAGCCTGCTTTCTTAAAGAACTCAGGATCACCAGTCCAGGGATGGCACCATTCACAATGGGCTGCGCCCTACCTTATAAATCACTAATTAAGAAAATACCTTACAGCCAGATCTTACGGAGGTGTTTTCTCAATTGAGGTTCCCTCCTTTCAGATAACTCTAGTTTGTGTGTCAAGTTGACATAAGACTAGCCAGTACCACTGACCCCAAGTCTACTTGACACACAAACACATCAATTAAGCTACACCTTTCCTTTCTTATTCATTCCCAAGATGTCACATTAAAAGCATAAATAGCCGGGTGGTGGTGGCGCACGCCTTTAATCCCAGCACTCGGGAGGCAGAGCCAGGCGGATCTCTGTTAGTTCGAGGCCAGCCTGGGCTACCAAGTGAGTTCCAGGAAAGGCGCAAAGCTACACAGAGAAACCCTGTCTCGAAAAACCAAAAAAAAACAAACAAAAAAAAAAAAACAAAAAAAAGCATAAATAACTTTAGAAGTTCCACAGTCTTTACAAATTCAAACACATTGAAATTTCAGTCTCTTTAAAATATTCAATCTCTCTAAAAATCCAAAATCTCTTGTAAAAGTTCAAAGTATTTCATCTGTGAACTCCTGTAAAAATCAAAATTAAATACCTTCTTCTAGAGGGAAGAACCAGGGCACAGCCACAATCTGAATCAAACAAAACCAAACTCTTTGGCAGTATAAATAACTCAATGTCCAGTTCTCTGGGATTCACTCACAATCTTCTGGACTCCTTCAAAGGGCTTGGGTCACGTCTCTGGCTCCACCCTCAGCAGCACACACAGCTTGTCTTCTAGGCTCCGCTGTCTTCCTACTCCACTGCTGCTGCTGTTCTTGGTGGTCATCCCATGATACTGGTATCTCCAAAATGCAGTGGTCTTCTGCTGCAATTGGGCTGAACTTTTATCCTTTTATCCTGAACTTTTTATTCTTTCTAGCCTTTCATAGGTTCTTTTCCTGGTGCCAACCCTCCACTTCTTTACATGACTTCAGCTGCCCCTGAGACTGCTTCTTCATGAGTGGCCTCTCCCGGCCTCCCACAGTGCCAAGCCTCAGCTGCTCTCTATGACCTTTTCATGCCTTCAAAAACCAATACCACCTGGGTGATTCGTACTCTACCAAGTTTGGCTGCCAGCACAAGATACAACCTTGGCTTCTTCTGTAATACAGGTTCTGTGTTCTGACCCCAAGGAAACACTCCCCAGAAGACTTCACTTCAATGCTGGTCTCTTCTCAATCACTGCTAATTTCTTGGCTTCAGCTAACCAGCACCAATTTTCTGAGTAACGTACAGGTTTCACTTCAGTGTTGCTGGTCTCTTGTTAATTATGGCTGACTCTTTAGCACCAGCTGACCAGAATGACAGAATCTTAATTCAAAATAGCAAATGACCCTGATAGAGTCTTTAAACTTCCCTCTGAAACTTCCATCCTCTCCACTGCTCTCAACATTATCTTCCAAGACCCCACATCACATCCCACTAAGCTCTCAGCACTCAATGACTTTTCTTGCCCAGAGTTCTAAAGTCCTTCCACAATTCTCTCTCAAATATTGGTGGGTCTGTCACAGTGATACCCCAATATGCTGGTGCCAACTTGTCTTAGTTAGGATTTCGGTTACTGGAACAAAACACCATGACCAAAAAAGCAAGTCGGGGAGGAAAGTGTTTATTCAGCTTATACTTCCACAGCACTGTTCATCATTGAAGGACTAAGAATAGGGTGGTGGTTTGAAAGAAAACGCCCCCCAAAGGGAATAGTACTATTAATAGGTGTGACCTTGTTGAAGTAGGTGTGGCCTTGTTGGAGGAAGTACGTCACTGTGGGGTGGGCTTTGGTTTTCTTTTGTTCAAGTTTCCCTCAGTGTGACAAGGAGACTACTCCCTGGTGCCTACATGTCAAGATGTAGGAGACTTGGCTACTTCTCCAACACCATGTCTGTCTGCACATCACCATGTCACACTATGATGATAATGGACTAAACTTCTGAAAATGTAAGCCATCGGAATTAAATGTTTTTCCTTTATAAGGTCATGATGTCTCTTCACAGCAATAGAAACTCTAAGACAGACAGGACTCAAACAAGGTAGAATCCTGGAGGCAGGAGCTGATACAGAGACATGGAGGGGTACGGCTTACTGGCTTGCACCCTTGGCTTGCTCAGCCTGCTTTCTTATAGAACCCAGGACCACCAGCCCAGGGATGACACCACCCATAATGGTCTGATCCCTCCCCCATCAATCATTAATTAAGAAAAGGCCTCACAGCTGGGGACATTTTTCTCAATTGAAGTTTCCTCCTTTCAAATAACTCCAGTTTGTCTGTCAAGTTGACATAAAACTACCCAGCACAGTTACTATTGGTGTGTGTTTGTGAATTTCAGCTTTAAAATGCTGTAGAACAAAAACTGGATAAGAGCACCAAGAAAATGAATACAAACAGAAAGGAAGAGACCTTGAGTCCTGGACCTTTCACATTTGTATATTGGGGAATGAAGAAGAACTAGCAAAGGACTCTGAGATGTGGCCAGTACCAGAAAACAGAAGAAAGCTAGGTTCAGAGAGAAAAGAATACAATTTTCCTCAGTACTGTGGGAGATATTTCAGTTTCCATTCACACCCATGTAGGGGAAGAGTAAGGACATAGTCACATCCTCGAATGAATGATATACGCTTAGCTAGTTAATTATTATTTTTATTGCTATGTTCACCATTAAATGACCCTGCTACAGAATTAAGAAAACAACAAGAAGAGGGTGTCCAGTTCTGATCCTGAGTGAGTCCTGCAATTTCAGAGAGCTGCTCTGCTACTCCACATTCAGTATTCTTAACACTGAACTGTGATTTTTTTCTGCTTAGTTGTGATTGTGTAGAATATATGGAATATATACTGATTTTTAAAATTTAATATTTCACTTAAAATTTATTCCTCTTGAAATATTTAGAAAAAAGAATATTTTAAAAATCAGAACAAAGGGCCAGTGAGATGGCTTAGCACTTGCCACAAAGCTTTATAACCCGAGTTTGATTGCCAAGACCCACATGGTGATAAAGAGAACCAGCTCATGCAGGTTGTCCTCTGACGTTACAGCATGTGTTTACATTTGCATGAGCACTCATACACATGGGTGCACACACAGAGACACACACTAAGTTAAAACAAATATGAATCAGAGAAAGACTATAATAGGTCTCAAGATCTCAGGACTTACCATTAATGTGACAGCACATGTGCATCTCCACATAGCCTGTATAATAGACCCACTGACGGTCTCCTGTCTGCCGTGCCTGAGGTAGGGACAAGTTTGCTCCTCTGTGGCAGTATAAAACCACATCCCAGGGTGGACTAAAAAGCTGTCTCCTGCATCAGACACTGGTGCTTCGGATGTTGATAGGTCTTGAGATTATTCTCAGAGCATTACTTCCAAAGCTGAGGCTTTGCCCAAGGAGAAGGGGAAACAAACTTCTAGAACTGATTGTGATTTTAATTGGTTCTTAGCAGGGCTGATTTAAAAAAAACAAAACAAAAAAACAAAAAACCTGTAACATGGATTCAAAGAGATTTCATTGATGCAAAACATGTAGATTTAGATATATGGGATTTTAAAATTATTTTAAATTACATTTACAAGAACATCTTAATGCATGTCAGAATCAGAATTAACTCAATATTGTTGAGGCAGTTTAAAAACAATTTTTTTAACCTATAAAAATGTTGAATCCCAGTGACTAGAGATTATCCAACCTGTCAGCAGTAGCTCATAACTCATCCTCTGAGTCACAGAATCATTCTAAACAGTTAAAATTTGTGGCAGTAGCTTTTCTAAGAAAGCCATATTTCACTTTGAAAAACATTTGGGCATATGCCACTGCAGTAAAGGTGTGTCTCCAACAAGTTAGATTTAGAACCCTTTGGGCTAGGGCACTGTGGTAGTACAAAGTCCTAAATTTGGAGTCCAGACACATTCATTCATGATTCAGTTTTTCCACTTCCTCTCTGACCATAAGCAAACCACAGTACCATTCTATCTTGCTCATTTCTCTCTTTTTTTTTTCTTGAAAAAAAAAATAGGTGTAGCATACGTCTGTCTAGAGTAGTGGTATTTTGAGATTTCATTGATTCAGAAGCAGCATGGACTCTGCAGCATTATATAATTATAGGGATCTCTTATTTCTAAAAAGATTTCACAAGGGAATGGTTTCTACATCCTATAAAGATAAATTGACCTAGAGCAAGGCCCATGTATGCTTTATTCCGCTGTCCCCTGTTAAGAGTACAGAATAAATGTTTGCTAAATGGCTGAGAGCTTTTTATCACCTTTAACAAAGGAAACATTCAGGATAAATCTCCATATGAGTGGCAGGGTAATAGCTTACTATAGCATTTGCCACATTCTGTGGGCTGCCTCAAAGGGCTTTCAAGTGAAAACTGGGAGGGAATTCTCGTGTAATGTTGCCTCTAATCGAAGTGTGGTGTCAGCAGGCATGGTAGGAGAAGAAACCAGAACAGCTCTGGGGCTGGGACATGCTGTTCTCATCAAGCAGCATTTTCATCTTATTTTAAGATTCTGTGGACATGATTTTATATGTGAGAACAATGGAACGTGTTACCCTTTCTGTAGCCTTGTTTCAGTGCTAACAATGAAATTACCATAATATTGCCTTTGTGTTTCATCCACATTTACCAGTGCATCTTTTATGTCATGGATATTTTGCATATGGAAAATGAGATAGGGAGGACATACAGCAAAATAAGTAACATATGGAGTTAATTCCTCATTTTGTTGGTATTTCTGATTTATTAGGTTGATTATAGGAATAATGTCTTCAGATTACTCTGGCCTGTTTTTTACTTTTAATTTAAGACAGTGGTGGGCTTTTTTTTTTTTTTAATTCATTAACAGGATAAATAAAAGCTAGATGAACTTAGCATCTTAGGGTGTTAAAACCCTGGGTGCTGCGGCTAGAGAGCTGGCACAGTGATTAAGAACGCTGGTTGTTCTTCTGGAAGACCCAGGTTCAATTCTGAGCACTCACAAGTTTAGCTCTTAAACCATCTAAAACACCAGTGCTAGGGGATCCGATGCCCTCTTCTGGCTCCCATGGGCACCAGGCACGCATGTGGTATATAGACATACATGCAGGCAAAATGAAATTAAAAATACAAAAATAAAAACTTAAGTGCTGTAGAGTTCATTGCTTAGTCTTCATTTTACATTGCTTAGTATCTACCACACATGTTCAGAGTCAAGTGAATGCCTTCGTCTTTCAGCCTACTGGTAGATAATGAGTTCTGATTCTACAAGATAGACACCCCATTTTTAGACTGTGTTAAGAACATTCATGTGCAGTTGTCAGTGGAGTACATCTGCTTTCATGATGAGGTCTGATGTCCAAACTATTTTTAGTGAACTACATTCTGAGGTTTTAATGCCACACACAAAGAATGCTCAGAATACACTTATTCACAAGTCATGTCTCCTTGAAAGACATGGACAGGAACTTCTGGGAAACCAATGGGGGTGGTAGTGTCTCTTGAATCAAGTCATTAAGAGACACAGGGGAAAACAGAAAGCCCGCAATAGAAGCATGCTAACAAAAGCTAACCAGACACAACTTCTCTCTGCAGTTGCTTTTTAAATGTCTATCATGTTTATTCTAGCAAAAGAATACTGAGAGTGACTGTTACTGGTCAAGTGTGAATTGACTGTTTGGGGCCTGGAGACAGGTGCAACAGGTGAAGGCACTTGTCACACAAGACTGGCAAGCTGAGTTCAGTCCTCAGATCTCATGTGAAGGTAGAAAGAGGATGAGCACAGAAGTTGCCCTCTGACC
This sequence comes from Peromyscus eremicus, assembly GCF_949786415.1. Lineage (NCBI taxonomy): Eukaryota > Metazoa > Chordata > Mammalia > Rodentia > Cricetidae > Peromyscus > Peromyscus eremicus. The sequence goes on along the minus strand of NC_081419.1, from coordinate 113,727,676 downwards.
TGTGCATATATATGTGCTGTGGCTTGCCCCACCCCCCATGGTACTTTTTTTTTCCAACTTACCTATATTAAGGATGGAAAGTGTGTTCGGCCCATAGTACAGTCTCATTGAACCAAATTCATGTTGCCCAAGTAGCAGAGTGGAAAATGCAGAAGTTTAACTTGTATTTAAATGAGTTGTTACTCTATAAACGTACATGTTATTCCAGGTTATATTTTAAAATTTCATGTGGCACTATCATTATATGAAAGAAAATAGAAGTCCTAGGACTCCACAATTTAAAAATACAGCAGATTTAACAGAGTGTGATAAAATGGTAGAGGAAGGGAGTTATCTTTCTCTGCAGAAGGATATGGTAATGAAAGAGTGAGCTTGTTAAGGACCCACATCTTATCTGGCCAGAATCCTGCTTTCCAGAAGGAAAACACACACAGAAATGAGTTTGTCCTAGAGTTTTCCAAATTTCTCCTGCTGTTGAATTCATCAAAACTTCACAAAAGTAAGAACCCAACAGATTGACAGGGCATACAGCCTCCACTTGACCATGATTTTGGTTGCTGATGTCTCTAGTGCTCTCTGGAACAACTGTACAACAAATGAATGGGTGAAGTCATATGATACCATTTCTATATTTTATATCAATATTGGGAAATATATAGACTTTCATTTTTATTGAGGGACTACTACTTCAATCTCATGATTATTTCATTTATATAAACATCCTCAAAATAAAGCACTCTTATTACTCTAATCAAAACCACTAAAATATGAAAATTACTAAGTTTTAAATCTCAAATTTACAATATCATTCAGCCAAGGTTGCCCATCATGCCTTTCCCCCACCCCGACTCCCCCACTTTTTAAAAGAATTCATCATTCACTTACGTCTATACTGAGCTCCTATCATGTGCAGGCTATCCTTTAGGTGACAATGAGAAAACAGTGTACAGGTGGACAGTTCCCTGTCCTCATGGAACTTCTATTCCAGGAGACACAGATGACGAAAGAGTACGCAATTACAGATGGGTTAGACAATGGTAATGCTGTATGAACTACTGAAGCAGAAAGGCTGGTAGTAGTGAAACTCAGATGGTTGGCCTGAGGGGACTTCTTAGAGAAGGTAGCTTTTGAGGAAATACCTGACAGAAAGAGCAAGAGATGTACACCAATGCTAGAAGGAAAAACTTAGCAGTGAGAACAACACATGGTCCTGATGCAGGTGTGTGCTGTGTGGTTGCAGACCAGCAAGAAGGCAGGTGGATGGCTAGAGGAACGAGTAGAGGAGAGGGCAGGAGACATTTGAGCTTAGAGATAGTGGAGAATGAAGCCTGTGGAGCATTGATGGCTTTAACCTTGTCATTTTGAAGTCTCTATTATGATCTGAAAAATTCTCACTTCTGTTGATGTAGTGTTGTATTCTGTCTTCCCAACAATGTTTTATGTGTGAGAAGGTGATTTGTCAGCATTCTCCCACTTTTTCTCTGTGGCATCTAGGTCTGATGAGTTGATTGTTTATCACACTTTTCAAATACGATTTCCCAACTACAGGTTAGCTGATAGTCTTTAAATTGTGCTGCATATTTTGTGCTAGGCTGCATGTTTGTTTGAACAGTAATATTTAACATTTATTGACACATACTTTCTTTATATTCACTATCTCATATAGTCCTTGACAGCTTTATGATGAATGTTACGCTCATATTCATTGGTGTGGAGGACCAAGAAGTTAAGTAACCAACAGAGTTCACATAGTAAGTGTAGAAACCTGGCTTGTGTTAGTTAAGATAACAGAAGCTACTATAATAAGCAAACCTCCTAATGCATAATTACTTAAACGTAATGGAAGTGTTTTCTTATTTATATAAGATGAAAAATTGAGGTTTCTGATTGGCAAAGGCTCCTCTCCTAATGGTGATGTGAAGTCCCAGCCTCCTGTCCCAACAGACATCAAGATCATCCAAAGCTGATAGAGCTGGGGCACAAGAAGATCTTTGTTAGCCTTGTGATGATGCATTTCACTACAGTCCACTGACCTTTCTGTCATATAACCATACTAACTGCAAAAGAGGCTATTTTACCCAGAAGAAAAAAGATCCATCCAGGAAGCCAAGGCATTGTGAATCTGTACATAGCCATTATGATAACCTGTGTAGATTTTTGTGAAATTCATGTACTTGTTAGTGAGTGATGAGTACATCTACATCATGTTTTGAAATGCTTAGTTTCTCCACTGCCAAGTGTGTTTCACTGTCCTTTTTTCTGTTTGTAAATGCCTGCCTGACTTAACTGTAGTGTCTTAACTTACGTTTTCTATATTAAAAAGGAAGACCAAGCCCCAGAATTGCAAAAACAGTGAACAAGATATTTCTGAGAGATCATTTTTTATTGTGTCTGCCTAGATATTTTTTCCTAACTCCACCAAAGTAGGGTAATGACTTAATGGTCATCCTTTGACTATTATGGAAGACCTACAAGTCTAAAAGTGGAAACATAGTTGTGTGTGGAGAAGCAGAGGATCAAAATATAATGACTAAATAAAGCCTTTGTAACTTTTAAAATTAAACTATGTGTTTAAAATTAAATCATGTGCTTGTAGCTTTCCTAGAAACTACACTAGAGCAGGCACTGAGGTATTCTTAAAAGATTTTAAAATGCATGAATAATAGGAAGTAATCAGGTTCTCTTTAGATTCAATATCAAGTAATTAAATTTTTTCTTTAAATATCACTTTAGAATTCTGATGCTGAATGTATTTGGATGTTTAAGGAGCTACAACCCTGAGGAGTCAGTCAGTTTATCTGCAAGTCGTAGTTCTTCAGGCTCCTTAACAGCAAGACTGTGTCTGCTGCTCAAGGCACTGGCAAAAAAAAACACTACAGCCGTATAGTCACTGGATTCCACTGCTCAGGAGCTATTTGCCTCTGAGAAATCTCAAGTTCCAGCTCGAGACAGCTTCCAACAATTTTCTCTGTCTCCCCAATTGGAAAAAATTTAGTCCATACCTTTTAAAGATAAAAATCGAAAAAGAATTGTTACTGTGGGGAAGTAGCTTGATTGACTTCTTAACTAACCTGGTGAGTCACACTAGTTCACACTCGGGATCCTCTGTGTACATTAACAGCCCTGGAAGGTATATTCCAGTCACCTACCCAGAGAGTGTTCCGAGTATGTTTCTTTGTCAGGCTTTAGAACAGGTGTAGAGAATGCTGAGGTAGCAACTGACTTTCAGTTAGCCAGCTGTAAAAATGAAAAACAAGTCAGAGTCAAGAGTCACTGGATGAGAAATGCTCAGATGGCTGTTACAGAAGTGGGGAAGCTGCTTGGTTGAGTTGGTGACTAGAAGTTTTTCCTTGACAGAGTTAGGATATACTAGAGAGCATTTGCTGTATGGTGAGAACACCAGTGAATGCGCCCGCTACATTCTCATTGGTTCTAAATTACAGTAAAAATGCATTATTTAAATAGCTGAAATTTACCTTGTGAAATTTCCTTTGCTTGTGAAAATACACAAGTTTGCTGAAGATACTCAATTGAAATTTTTCTGTTGGGGGCTGGGAAATGGCTTATTGTCATCTGGGTGTGACAGCTTATCCCAGCTCTGAGGAGGTGGAGAAAAGAGGATTCTTGGGGCTGTTGGCCAGGTAGTCTGCCCAGTCTGTTAGTTCCAGGTACAGTGAAAGTCCCTGCCTCAAAACATAAGATGCTTGAGAGCTGGAGGAAGACATTTGGCACCATGCTCTGGCCTCCACACATGCACACACAGATCCTACTGATTTTCAGTTAACCTTTATAATTTTAGCTGCTTAGACTGAACCTAGAGTTTTACACATATGTAAGCTTGTTTGTTTTGTAGCCCAGGCTGGCATTTAACACGTGTTTTTCTTACCTCAAGCTCCCAAATTCTAGGATTACAGTTATATACCACCACAGTGGGGGTGGGAGGGAGCATGTTCATTGTAGAAAATGGACTATTCGGAGCCTCCAGAAGTTCAGACACACTGTTCTAAGAGAAACTTAGAAATAAGCTCTCATATAATAGCTGATAGGACATGTAACAGCTCCTACTGTTTCTAGGATTTGATATCTATTGAAACATGCACAGAAAGCTTTGAGTGTATGTATACAAACTTTCAGAATAAACTCACTTATTATCTGAGAAGATCATGCTGATGGTGAAATTGGTAAAGTATTGGTATTAGTACAGTTAGCCATTTTACTACCCATAATATCAATATCATTCAAATATATATATATATATATATATATATATATATATATATATATATATATATATATATATATAGGGTTTCTCTGTGTAACAGCCCTGGCTGTCCTGGAACTCATAGAGATTGCCTGCCTCTGCCTCCTGAGTACTGGGATTAAATGTGTACACCACCACTACCTGACTGAAAATAATTCTTATAATTGCAAATCCCCCTGGGATTTAGGAAGTGAGGATTGTGAAAAGTTAACAATTTTTAAATCAAGTTTATCTAGTTGAACTACTTTATCTAGTTGAGTATTTCTGTTGTGTATAAGTAGCTCAATTTATAGAAATCTAGTTGTGTATTTGTAGCATTTTGCTCATGTACTATTACTGAACATCTCTAAGCTATTCCTACCCCTCTTTTTAACCTTCCTAACTTTCCTTGAAACTTTGTGGCTTAACTGCTTTTTTATGTATTCTGCTGTCATAAACTTTATGTTGGAGTGGTAGTGTTAGCAGGGCTCTAGACTGGCCATGTATGCTTTTTGAAACACATCAAGTCCCATAGTGCTTACAATAAAGGATTTTGCTGCTTCCAGTTCAGGATCTTTATCTTGGTCAACAGGAAATCTGTTCCTTTAAGACTTAACATCCCCAATTCAATATGTAGGCCATTTGGTATATTGTCTTTCTTTAAAGATGTTAGTCAATTTATTCTCTTTAGTCTCTGAAGCCTGATGTCTCAGTGGATTTTGTATGATTCTCTAGGAAGCCTGAGGATAGACTTTCCTATAATCCTCTCTCTTTTCAAACTAACCTGTTCAAAACATTCCAATCTGTTTGTGAGTAGACATAGTGAAGGTATATTTCTGTTATAGAGATCTGCATCATAGGTTAATTCCTTGTTAGTCCCTGTCTTAGTTGGGGTTATTGTTGCTCTGATGAAACACCATGCCCCCCCCCAAAAAAAAAAAGCATGTTTCAGGGGGAAAGGGTTTATTTGGCTTACACTTTCACCTCACAGTTCATCATCAAAGGAAGTTAGGGCAGGAACTCAAGCAGGGCAGGAACCTGTAAGCAGGAGCTGATGGGGAGGCAGGGAGAAGTTCTGCTTACTGGCTTGCTCATCATGACTTGCTCAACCTGCTTTCTTATAGAACCCAAGACTACCAGCCTAGGGATGGCACCACCCACAATGGTCTGGGTCCTCTCCTGCCAATCACTAATTAAGAAAATGCCTTACAGCTGGATCTTATGGAGGCATTTTCTCAATTGAGATTTCCTCCTTTCAGATGAATCTAGCCTGTGTTAGATTGGCATAAAACTAGTCAGCACAGTCCCTTATGGACAGCTACTCTGGCCAAGTAACTATTATTTCTTCTCTCTCTCTCTCTCTCTCTCTCTCTCTCTCTCTCTCTCTCTCTCTCTCTCTCTCTCTCCCTCCCTCCCCCTCCCACCCCCGTGTGTGTGTGAGATTATTGTGACCTATACATAACAGAATTAATTTATCATTTAAATCAGTTTTATTAAGCACTAAACAATTCACATTGTTGGGAACTGTCACCATATCCATCTCCAGGACTTTTTGATCTCCCCAAACGGGAAATCTGTACCCATTACACATCACCCTACCCCACCCCATTCCCTTCTCTCAGCCTCTGGCAGCTGCTATTCCAACTTTTAATATTTATGAATTTAATTATTAGGTGTCACATATTAGTAGAACCTACTATCTTAGTTCTTTGATATCTGCTATCTGGCCTATTTTACTTAAGGTAATGTCTTCAAGGTTCATTCCTGTTCCTCATGTCCCTGCCTTTTTAAGGATAAGTAATATTCTTCATGTGCACATTGCACACTCTGTTCGTCCAATGACAGCCATTGGACTTGCTTCCACCTTGTGGCTGTTGTGGACAATGCTGCTGTGAAAATTGCACATTAATTTGTACACATTGTTGTACAGATATCTGAGTTACCACCTTCACTTCATGATGGAGCTTAGATACCCAGCAGTGAGCTGTTAGATCATTCTGTCTTTATGGGTTTAGAAGTTTTCCACACTGTCTCCCATAGTGCTTCTGCTTTGTGCCTGTGTTGGTGACAGGAAGATGGTAGTAGGAAGGAAATTCATTGGACTTTTACTGTCTTGGGATCCTTTTTGTTTAAGAAGACCTTAAAAGGTTGATGGGGGACATCCATGGGAAACATTTTCACCTCCTGATGATGAATATTCTTACCAATTCAAAATGTTGGCAATTGTGAGAGTTAAGCTTTTTGTGCTTAGTGTGATATAGGTCACTGAGGAGCAAGAACAAACTCTCCCTCTCCTAGTAGCTACTCTTTAGAGACTGAAGACGCTTCGTAAAAGATTATTTCAGGAATGATATATCCATGTGATAAGACAGCTTGGCTTCCAGGTATAATAATAAGGCTAGATTCTTAAACATGGCTCCCAGGGGCCTAAGTCTGAGAAGTAACATCAGGAATTACTGCATCTGAGAGACCTACCTTAGCCAGTGTCACACTCCAGAGTCAACTTGCCTCACCCCTGGACAGGGCAGGTTGCCTCCCAACTCGCACACATGAAAGCTAAGTACTCAAAGAACATTTCCTATTCTCCAGACCTGCCCAGGCTGTTTTATGTCAGCACTTCTTATTGGACGTAGTCAAAGTAGTATGTCCACCCTCACACCTTGAACCAGCAAGCTCACTATTCATTCTAAAACACATGATTACTTCATTTTTGTTTCCTGAAAGCATGCCAGCCCTGCCCTTGGCCAACTCTCCAGCTTCAGCTAACAATCTTATCCTATGGCCTTAAACTCACTTTGGTTCAGTCTTTAGGCAAAGTTTATTTAGAGAAAGAATTAGAGAGTAGTAGCTGAAGATGATTGCACTCCTCTCCCACTCTTCGTTGAAAATCCTGACATTTATTTGTCGCCTTGATTCAGCCAGATTACGTACAAGAGGGAAAAGAGAGGAATAGTTTTCCTGATCCCTCTGGATCAGCGTTTACTGGGTTTCTTGGATCCCAGCTTCCTTCAAATGGTGTTGCAGTGCTCAGCCCATACAAATCCCTACTGTATAGTACACAGTTGTTTTCTCTTAGCCTCTGGAGTCAGTGACCTATTTGTGATAGGCCCCAGGAGAAATGCCACCTAGCTTCAGTGCCAAGAAGAGATGTTCTCACCTGAGCAATTGACAGGCTGTGATCCAGTACCCAGAGCACAGGAAGCCATGTAGCACAGCCACAGTCAGGCTCCAGGACAGACCTCTTTAGCCTCAATTTTCTGTTGTCAGTAATCCTGTTTTTCCCTTACTAAATTTTCACTGTTTTTTTTTATGTTATTTCCTTTAGATTATCTAAGTTTTTATAAGCTACTTTAGTCATTGAAAGAATAAATGACACCTGAAAATCATTGTGCTTATTTATTTATTTATTTTGAGAATTTAAAGTACAAAATGTATACCGTTGACCTGTTTTTAGGCCGCTGTAATGTGCTCCTTGTAGTTGTATCAGAACCGCTCTTCAGAAATCCAGACTGTTCTGTGCTGTTGAGATATTAGTGTCTCCATCATCTCTGCATCCCTATGAACTGGTGCTGTGCTTGCCTGTAGCAGATGCCCAGTGAACATCCCTGAGCAATTTAAAGAAACAGGGCCTGCCACTCCTAAATGTTCCCACCGTCACATCCAGTGGACACTGAGAAGCAAAGTGAAGACACGATGTTCCTGAGCTGGCCTCCGCTTGCACCTCTGATGCTCTCTTTCTCTTTCTTTGCAGACTCACATTTCAAGACTCCCTCCTGGTGCTGTGGCAGGACAGTCAGTTGCAATCGAGGGCGGGGTGTGCCGCCTGGAGAGCCCAGTGGACTGACTCTGGGCTGAATACGAGGTGTCTGAGAGGCATTTCAAAACCTGAGCTTTGGGCTATTTAATTGAAGTTGGGTGTTTTATCTTGCTTGTTTTGTAAATCCTATTGCAACCTCGGGCACTGCTTGGGACACAAGTGCTGCTATACTTAGTGCTGGTTGACACTCGAGTCTTTGATGGGTGAGCGGGAGCATGTGTGGGTGTATATCCGTGTGCAGTTTGTGTGCTTGCTTCTCCCTGATGGGGTAGGATCTCCTCAAGTGTAACCTATGACTGAGAATGATCAAATCCTTACAAAATGTGTGCTTTAACTGTTTACAAGTAAAACCTAAAATTGTAGAAAACTTTAATTTCCTAAAAAGGTACCGACTATGGTTGATACAATGTGTCTGAACTGAAGAGTGAATCTGCTTGTTTAATGACTTGACCTTCATTGTGGTCCTTTTAATAACAGTAATCAGTAATATGGTGTCAGTTTAAGTGGATGGTGTGGTAACTTAAACTGTTGTTCTCATCCCTCATACAGGGCATTTTTCCTTGAACAAAGAATGGTTTCAGTGAAACAGTCTAGTGGAGAACTAAGGTCAGAACCTTTTAAAGTAATAGTCTTATTGATAAAGTTTGTACTTCTCTCCTGAGCTATTTGAAGCTTAAGTATTGCATAGCTTTGCGCCGTGTGTACTATATTATGAAAGAATATGTAAAGAGAGTGTTCAGTAATGCACAGTCTTAATTTGTGTATAATGGAATGTTATTTACAATGTAACACTGTAAATAAGAAAGCAAAGTTTATGGGAAAATTCAATATTATCTTTGTTTCTCGTTTAAATATATTTTTAAGATAAAGGTACAAGAATAAAAAGCATATTACTGGTTATAATGTGTGACTGCTTGTGGCAGACTGATCTTTTGAATCCTAGACTGGTGACTTGTGTTTTATTTTCTTTGCAAAAAAAAAAAAAAAAAAATACTTCTTCCAGAATTACATTATTGTCCATCTTGCTAGCCTGGCTCCATGATGCTGCAGTCAACACTAATAAGAAGGAAGTCAAACATAAGGTGATTCAAGTCTCTGTCTAGAAACAGTTACAATTTCCGTTGCAACTTGATGAAAATAACAAAGCAAATGAGCAGAAACACTTCACTTTGAACAGTTGGAGTGGCAGCTGAAAGCGCAATGGGGGTGGTTGATAAATTGCTCCTAAATGTTATATTTAGAGACTCTGGAGCCACAAAAGAAAACCCAGACTTTCTTTTTCTTTCTTTCTTTCTTTTTTTTTTTTTAAATGTAAGAAGTGGTTATCAAGAAGATACTAAAGATAGACTTGCTCAAGGGGAGGAAGTTTCCCTGCAACATATAATCAGGGCTCTGGGCGGTAACTGATAAAGCCTCAGATGAAATTATATACTTGACATGGATGTATGGCCAAATTATAAAGGAAAGACAACCAAAATGAAGAGGATGTAAATATGAATGATTTGAGAGTTGCTGATTTATATTCCTTGTACGGGCAATTACATTTGTCTCGCTATGTTCTCGTAGACAGGTTGGTGCCATAGTATCTGTTTCTCATTCTTAATGAGTCCGAGAACTTAGTGAGAGATGGACTGGCTGGTGGGGAGCCTTTGGTTTCAAATACTTTCAAAGACCTGTTACCTGTTGGCAGAATTTTTTTTAGGAGCTGGACTGGATCACATAAAACTATGAGGACATATGGAGTCTGAGAATCCTCTGACCGATTTCACCAGGAATGCCGGTTCTTTCATCTCCTGACTCACTCTATTCATTCTCAAGAGTCTGACTTTGTTTAAGATCCCTTTCATGAACAGTTTCAAAACTGGTCAGCACAATAGGATACCATGCCTCTAAGAACAGTCTGTCGAGACTATTCTCCAGTACTCTGAATAGTTTGTTGTAAGAGATATTGTGGAGTTTTCAGGGGGAAAGTGCTATGCAGAATCTTGGAGGCAAAAATGAAGTGTGTTTATGAATTCTTTCATTATACAATCATGTTCAGTTTCAGGTACTGAACCCAAAAGATATCAACAGATGTAAAATAGACTTTACACAAAAGTAAGAAAGGTCAAAGCAGATAAGAAAATAACTTTATTCTCCTATTCACAGATATTACCCAGGCTCTCAAACTGTATTTCAAGAAGACTGCTTTTAATGTGGATGACCTTGACGATTAGCCTATATTCAGTCTTTTTAGGAGCCAAGAATTAGATGCTTTAATCTCTTTGTACAACAAAACCTGGTCTAGATTCCATGAGGCCATCACTGTAACCCTGCTCTGAGTTTGAAAGTGGTACATCTCCAGGACTTGGTGAGAACCAGGCTATGAACACTCCTCACACAGGTGGTACACTGTGCTCTCCAGGACAGTGGTGACCATGTGACTTTGCCATCCTTGCTTGTCTCCTCCAGGGTCTGCCTGGGGCATGCTCCTTCTTATATTTTGATCTCTACTTCTAAATGTGAACTTGATCTGGGATATCTGCTTATATGCCTGTTGGAATTGTATCTGCAATATGCATAACTAAGTACCAAATGTTAATTTATAGCACTTCTTTAGGAGCAAAGGGAATTAATTTTGGTTTACAGATATGAGGGCATCTCCTTGGGCTGTTCACAATCCCTATATCATGATTGTTCTTCTGACATAGTGGGTGAAGGGAAAGGACATCCTGTCTTTTCCTGATTTTAATGAAAATACTTTAAGTTTTTCTCCATTTAGGATAATGTTGGCTGTGAGCTTCCTGTATATTCCTTATATTATGTTGAGATATGTCCCCAATAGTCCTATTTTCTCAGAACTTTTGTTATTGAGTAAAGTTGCATTTTGTTGAAGACGTTTTCTGCAGCTGATGAGATGGTCTTGTATGTTCTGTCCTTTAATCTATTTGTACAGTGGGTTGTTTATTCAGGAATAAACAATTTCAGGTTTCTTTAACCTAAATACAGTGTTCAATTTACAAATGTTGAACCATCCCTGCATATCTGGAATGAAGTGGACTTGATCACAATGGATAAATTTTTGATGTGTTCTTGAATTTTTCTGCTAGCTTTTTTTAATCCTAGAAATGTATATTTTTTAAAAATGCACAAAAGCTAATTGGCATATTAAACTGACTCCTGATGACCTACAGTTTTATCCTCATAGATTAGTACAACCCAGTCCTCATCAGAGAAGCTTCTGTTTGCAGTAGATGGCAATCAGCACAGAGACCCACAACTGGCCTAGGTATAGAGAAAAAGAGACTCGGTATCCTCAGCTCTAAATGGGGCATCTTAGGAAGACCATCATCTTTGTCTTTAGACTATGTTTTTTCAGTGTGCCCCAAACAACTAAAGGTGAATATCTGCATCTCTGTGCCAGACGATATCTCTGGGAAGCACGGAAACTTGCCATCTCTATGCATAGCAGGCCATAGGTATCAGAAAATTATCACTTCCCCAAAACAACTCCAGATGTGCCATCAAAGTTGAGAAAAATCTGCATCTCAGTCAGTTGGCAGGCCCTGTACTGCTGACATTTGAACATTTTTAAGGAGATGATGGATATGTGGACTCTGAAGAGCAACTTATCCAGGACTTCCACAAGGCCTGGTGTGCATCTTAGAACAGATCTAGAATTATATTAACAGACATTGGAGGAAAGTTTACCCAAAGGCATATATTAAGGGACCTTAGAGCCCAGACTGGTTGCAGAGTACTATGCCATGAACACATCTCCATGATGACCATCTAATAACAACCTCATATGAAACTCATTTCGAGGTGGCATCTTTCAAGCTGGGTGTGGTAACCAGCACATGCCCATAAGCTCAGCAATCAGCATGTGAGAGGCTAAGTCAGGAGGATCATGAGTTTAAGTTCAGCCAAAGCTACATAGGGAGACCTGCCATGGTGTTTTGCGAAAAGTTGTGTTTAATTCTTGGATAGAAGACCTCAAAGGCAATCTAGATGATAGCTGTTCTTCCTCCCTAGGAACATTGGCACAAGAGAAGACTGAGCCCAGAAGAAGTAAACCCTTGTGTATATTATAAACCTTTTATAGAATCCTATTAAGAGGAAAAGCATATGATTGGGTGGATGTCATGGGCTATTAGTGAGAATGAATGGCAGATTGGCAGTGTAAAACTATTCCTTTTAAATTCACATTTGTTCTGGGACATTAAGAATTCTTAAGTAATGCACAGCCTTTCCTCAGCATAGTTTGGGTTCAAGTTCTACGAGGCATTAGCCCGGATGTCTGTGATCAGAGAGACTGACCAGACTGACCGGGCAGTTTTTCTTTTCCCACAAGCTGCTATCCAAAGGAAGGATTAAATCTAACATTGGCCAGCGCTTCTCTCCAAGGAGCCCACTCAACCTCCAGAAGCCCATCAGCCAAGCCCTAGGTGGTTTACCATGACTAGTTGTGGACAATGTGGAGGGAACGTGGTTTCTCCTTTACATGGTGCTGATACCAAAGCCCTAAACCACAGCAGGCAAAACCAGGGGCAGGCGAGAGGCCCTGCCATACATGGCCATAAGGGTTTCTCTGATAAACAGCCTCAGAAGCTAGAAAAAGAAACACTGAAATAACCCCTCTAAATTCTGCTATTACATCAGCATCTAAAGAGTACCTCTTCGAGTGGCCTCTTTAAATCTTGGAAGAGCCATCAGTACTTAAGAGCGAAAGGATTTATTAAGAAAAACTAGGCGTCCACCTGCCTCATGTAGAAGTGTTAATATTTTAATTTTTGTCCCCAAACCCGTTAACCATGCCCTCCTCTCTAGTTAATGCTAATTCCATCCTCTAGGTGCTCAGGCTGAAACTCTTGGGTCATCTATTTGACAATCCCATGGCTGAATAAGTCACCCTAGACTTTAGTAGCTTTAAACAATTTGTTCCAGTTCTGTAACTGGGCTTGGCTTTCCTCTGTGGATTTTCTGCTGTTCTTGCTGGTAGTCCCTGGTGTGCTTTGCTCAGTTGGAGCATGACCTAGAAGTTGGACCCATCTAGTATACTGGTGTTTCATTCTTCCTGCGTGCTCAGGACTCCTCTTTGTAATCTGTCCATGCCACCTACTTGAAAGATCACAAGACTTTCAAGAGCACAAAAGCAGAAGTTGCTTCGGACTAAGGTTTGGATACAGACTGGCCCAGCATCACTTTTGTTACATAATTTACATCAAGTTGCCTGGGACAACACAGGTTCAAAAGAAAGGAACTGGAGAAGGGCATTAATACCAGAAGCTAAGTTCACTGGGGGCCACTGACTTGACATCCTTGAATTTTTACTTCTTTCCTATCCCACAATCAGTCCTTCAAGTGAGTCTCATTGTCTCTGCTTTAAAGTGCATCCTGAGTCCAACTGCTTACCATCTCTACTGATAATATCATCTGTTTGCCTGAGTAATTACAGTGGACTCTTCACTGGCCTCACTGCTTCCATTTTCCACTTTCTCCAACAGTCAGTTGTTCACTGGAGCCCAAAGTACTAAGATCATGGTTATGTCATTATTCAGTTTTTATTGCACTTTGCTTTTTAGTCCTTCAAAATCCTGGAATTAGCTTTCCCTTGTTCTATGACCTGACCTTCTGTTCCCTTGGTTACTCTGCTCTAGCCACCCTGGCCTTCTTGCTATTCTTGCAGCATGTCAGAACTATTACATATGATTATATTCTACTTAGAAAATACTTATTTTTGAGTCGGGGTCTTTCTACAGTAGCCCAGGCTGGCCCCAAACTTGTGATCTTCTGCCTTACCTCCCAGTATGCTGAGGTTACAATAAAGCATTACGGATGAATCCACGTGGGTTGGTTCTCCATTTCCTTCAACTCTTTGTTGAATATCACTGTATTTGTTATTTTTCTCATTCTGTGACAAAGTACCTGAGAAGAAGCAACTTAGGAGAGTAGGATGTGAAACTTAATATTGATTGTCAACTTGGAAAGGTCTAGAATCAACTAGAGCATAGGCCCTCCACTCATGCTTCTGAGGGGTTATCCTCTGGGCAGACCTGTGAGCATCTACCTAGATTAGGTTAACTGAGGTAAGAATATCCACCTTAACTATGAGCCTCACCATTCCTTGGGTAGAGGTCCTGGACTGAATAAAAAGGAAAAAGTGAGGTGAGCATTAACAGGTAACATTTCTGCTTTCTGAATGAATGCAGTGTGGCTAGTGCCCTGAAGATCCTACCACCATGACATCTGTAAGCCAAAATAAACTCTTTCCCACTTAAGTTGGGTTTGTCCAGGCATTTTTATCACAATGTCATATAGCAATTACTTTTAAATTGAAATATTCCATATTGGAGGGAAACTCTGTATGACTTGGAAAGTTCTGAAAGGCGGCTGTTAAGACTCAGGAAGTATCTCTGTGAGTTCAAGGCCAGCCTAGTCTACAAAGCAAGTTTCAGGACAGCCAGAGCTGTTACACAGAGAAACCCTATCTCAAAAAAAAGAAAAAGAAAAAAGAAAAGAAAAGAAAGAAAGAAAGAAAGAAAGAAAGAAAGAAAGAAAAAGAAAAGAAAAAAAGGACTTGGGAAGCAAACAACTCAAAATTCACAGAAAGTCTCTGAAACTGACTAAAGTCACAAGCTCTTAACCTCCCTTAGGTTAAGACTGCTTAGAAGAGATTCCAACCTGTCCAGCTGACTGATAATCATTCAGAGAAATCTGGAGTCTGTCTGTCACTCATGCTGGAAAAGGCATTCAGTGTTTCAGCTGCCTTTTGAGTATCCACTCAAACATACTCCTAGAAGTAATTCCAATAAACTCATTGGTCCACCAAATTGGACTTTAGTGTCATCATTTTTGTTGTTTTTTTCTCTTTTGGGGGGCCTGGCACCCAGCTCCCAAATAAATCACACACAAAGGCTTCTTCCTTATAAATGCCTGGCCTTATCTTGGCTTGTTTCTAGCCAGCTTTTCTTATTTTAAATTGTCCCATTGCCCTTATGCCTCTGGGTATGTTCTCTTACTTCTATAAGTAAGTACGAGTAAATCTTACTCATACTCTTGTGACTTGCTGTGTAGCTGGATGGCTGGCCCCTGATGTCCTCCTCCTTCTCTGGCTACTTCTTTCTCCTCCCAGATTTCTCTTTCTATTTATTCTCTCCGCCTACCAGCCCCGCCTATTTCTCTCTTCAGCCTCACTATTGGCCATTCAGCTCTTTATTAGACCATCACGTGTTTTAGACAGGTAGTGTAACACAGCTTCACAGAGTTAAACAAATGCAACATAAACAAAAGTAACATACCTTACAGTAATATTCTACAACAGTCATTACTTTGGTCTGCTGTTGTTTCCCTGTCTGTGGTAAATAAATGTGTCATAACCAGGGTGTAGCACAACACACAGCAAAAGGAGAAGTAACTAATAAGAGTTTATTTTGGCTTACACTTTGAGAAATCTTGCTTTCTCTTTAGTCCAGGACCCTACATTTAGAGTGGCTCTTCTCAGTTAAACCCTGAAGTCTGTTTCCATGGTGATTCTAAATCTGATCATGTTGACAGTGAAGATTGACTATCACAGTGGCCTTCTTCGTAGGTCATCCCTGACTGTTTTCCTTACTGCCCCCCTTCCAGTAATCTGCACCACTTCTTTCTAATCTATCATAGAACAGTAGCATACATAGCTGGTTTGTATAGTATATACATAGCTGGTGCCTCCCTTTGAAAGCATTCTCCCTGAAAAAAGATTTTTATGTTATAGATGCTAATTCTATAATATCTATGTGCCTTAAGTGTTGTGGGATATTAAATGAATATAAGTTACACTTGTTTATGCTGTGGAACATTTGTTTAATGATGCAAGGATGTGTTGCATTCTTTTATGTTGCGTTTGTTTAACTCCGAAGCTGTGTTACTTTGCCTACCTAAAACACCTGATTGGTCTAATAAAGAGCTGAACTGCCAATAACTAGGCAGGAGAGGGATAGGTGAGGTGGCCAGGCAGAGATAATTAATAGAAGAGAGGAATGAGAGGAGAGAGGAGCAAGAGAAGGAGAGAGGATGATGCTGGAAGTCATCCACACAGCCAAACACAGAATAAGAAGGAAAGAAAAGATGAACAGAAGTAGAGAAAGGCAAAGGCCGAGAGGAAAAAGGTAGATGGGATAATTTAAGAAAAGCTGACTAGAAACAAGCTAAGGCTAGGCATTCATGAGTAAAAATAAGACTCTGTGTATTTATTTGGGAGCTGGGTGCCATGCCCCCAAAGAGCAAAGAGTGACAAAACCAGCACCTAAGTGCCTAACTCTGAGTAGGTTCTCAGTAATTGCTTGTATACGTGAAAGTTCCTCAAGATGACATGGAATGTATAGTGTGGAGATGTATATTAGTTGCCCTTTGGAGCAATAACAAGTTGCTACAAATCCAGCTACTAAGAACAACATTGTTTTTTTCCTTACAATTCAGCAAGTAAGTTCAGTCACCCTAGATGGTTTCATTGCTTACCACTCCTGAGGTCAAAAGTGACAGACCTACATCCTTTTAGGAAGTACTAGTGATGATTTGTTTCCAGTGAATTCATACTAGTTGAAATATTCTGTTGCATGGGATTGTAACTGAGATGTCCATTTTGTTTCTGTCAGCTGAGGGTTGCTTTGAGCCTTCACCCACATTACCTAAGTACTGGCCATATTCAAAAATGTTCCTAACTGGATAGACTCCCTCCAGTTCCTAACTGGATAGACACCTCCTTCAGGTGCCTGTCCTTTGTCTCATCTTTGCCATGCATCTTTTCTAACTACAGCTGAGAACAGTTCTCCACTCTTATGGGTCCACAAAGATCAGCCAAGAGAATTTCCCTCCCACCCGATCCATAATGTCACCTACACCTGCAGAGTCCATTCACTTGTATGCAATCTATTCTTGAGGGTTGGTCTTCTGCCTTCCAGATCAAGTGGTAGGTCAGTGAACTGAAGAGAAGATATCAAGGGCTGCCTCTGGGTCTGCCACTGTGCTTCTGTGTGGACTGAAACCAGCCTCTCATTTTCTTGAAGGCACACTTTCCACATTTGTCAGATTAAGGGTGCAGGGATAGATTGAGATCCTTAGGACCTAGATAGAATTCTTTTAAACATGCTGTGTCAGGAGGTGCTGGGCCACAGTACAACAGAATCTGCCAGAGAAGATGCTATCATTCTAGCTTTCTTCATACCTCATATGACTTACTCTGAGATGCTCTGTCTTTTCTAAAACCTTGGTTAACTGTATTGAAATCAACTCTCAAGATTTCTGGTAAAAGGTGAAAGTCCAAGAGTACCTCACCCCATCCTTCCTTTTCTCCCATACTCGCTGTCTCTTATCTGTGAAGACAAAGCAATTTATCAGTATTTACCAAGATGGTATCAATTTACTCTGTAACTCAGCAACACAATTACAGGGATCTTCCAGCTGCATCTACCACATACAAAAGTGATATATATGCAAGGACATTTGTTGTGGAATATTCATGATAGATTATTGAAGAACATCAATAATTACTACAGGGTTATGGAATTAACTGCTTTATCCATATCAGAATAGTATGCAGTGTTAAAAAGGAAGGTGTGTTTCTCTATACTTTAATGGTAATAACTTTAGGATATATTAAGTGCAAAAAAAAAAGCAAAATAAAGATTAGTGTGCACATCATGCAGCCTTCAAGATAAGAGTCCGTACAAAGATTGCATTTTAAACTTTTTATATAATCCAGAAAGAAATAGGAAGAAAGGTGGAGCTGGTGGATGTAGCTCAGTGACTGAGCAGGGCTCTTGCTTAGCATGTTCAAGGCCCCTGGTTTGATCTTTAGAATTGGAGAAAGAAAAATGTCAGTATTTTTAGAGATGTTACAAATTCTTAGGGATGTGGGAGGGAGTGAAGAAAGACTAGGGACAAACTCACCAATGGGGTTGATTATCTGCTCTTTTCTCAGGAAGGTCTCTTGCTCTTGTAATCTTTTTTCTCATCCTCTGATTAGCTGCCAAAACAGAATTCTTACCAGATGTTAGTGTCTGTGAAAACTGACAACATTATTCTGAAATGTATATGGAGATAGAAAGACTGGTAGTAGCCAAGACCTCCATGGCCGGAACAATAGTACAACATGTCAACACTTACTATAAAGCATACTAATCAAGACTGCATCTTGGTATTGACACAAACATTAAGAAAAAAGAGCAATCAAAAAGAACATAGGGCCCAGAAACAGAACTGCAAGTATATCATCAATTGACTTTCAACAAATACAGCAAAGCAAAGCAGTAGGAGGGAAGAAGGGTCTTTGTAGCAAATGTTTCTGAGGTAATTAGCTGTACAAATGGGAACGTGAGCTATACCTCACAATATGCACACAAGTTACATACAGCAAATGAGGAAGCAGTATCCAAGGAAATCTACCAGAACTGGCTAAGACAGCTAGAGTCTGCAGCATTTGAACCATTGCCTCACTCTCTTCACCAATTTCCATCTTAGCTTGATAGAAGATTTACTCTGGGTATGTGACACCAAGGAATCAGGGTTACCTCTTCCCTTGTTAGCCCACAAGGCATTTGGTGGAGGGCGGTTGTTAGATGGTCTTTGGCTCTTGGAGGGAGCATTGTCAGCCTAGATGGGAAAGTTTCCTTTAAAGTACATATATTATACACTGACTTGCCCTCAGTATATGTAATTTCAGGTAAGTTTTTAATAGTATGGTTCCTTAGGACTTTTTCAGGCATCCTTAGCATTATCTTACCCTCCTTACTCCTGTATTTATCTCTCTTCCTCTCCCTAACTTCCCCCATCAGATCACTTTTACTCTGCAAATCCCCTTCTATTGCTTTCCAACCCCTACCCTGACAATTATTCCTTTTTGCTGCCCTAGTTTCTGCAGTTACTCCAGGACATATACTCACATCTGAAGATTTGTAACTAGAAACCTCTGATGAGAGAGAGCACGTGACATTTGTCTTTCTGGGTCTGGGTAACCTTACTCAATATGATCCTTTCTAGTTCCATCCATTTACCTGCAAAGGTCATAGTTTTGCTTTTCTTTACAGCTGAATAGTATTCTATAGTATATATGTACCACAGTTTCATTATCCATTCATCAGTTGAAGGGCATTTAGGTTGTTTCCATTTCCTAGCTGCTGTGATTAGAGCAGCTGATAAAGTATCTGTAGAGTAGGATGTCAGGTCATTTGGGCTTATGCCAAGGAATGATATAGCTGGGTCATATGGTAGACTTATTTTTAGCATTTTGAGAAATCTCCACACTACTTTCCATAGTGATTGTAGCAGTTTTCAGTCCCACCAACAGTGAGTGAGGGCTCTTTTTCCCCACATCCCCTCCAGCATTTGTTGTCTTTGTCATTAGGATAGGGTAACATGAAATCTCAGAGTTATTTTAATTTGCACTTCTGTAATGTCTAGGGACAATGAAGCAATTCCATTGAAGTCAGTTAGGAGACAAAGTTGTCCCTACTCTTTTTCAATATCATGCTCGAAGCACTGGCTAGAACAATAAGGTAGGAGAAGAAAAGTAAAGGGATACAAATAGAAAAAAAATCAAACTATTCCTATTTGCAGATGATATGATATACACTAGAAATCCCCAAAATCTACTAGAAAAATTACAGAAATGATAAAAAATACAGCAGTGTGGAAGGATACAGAATCAACTTGTACAAATTAATAGCTGTTCTGTATACCAACAACAAGCATGCACAGAGAGAAATGCACATTTCCATTCATAATAGCCTCAAAGAAAATAAAAATCTAGGGGTAAACCTAACCAAGGAGATGAAGAATGAAAACTTTAAAGCTCTGAAGAAAGAGATAGAGGAAAGATACCAGAAAATTGAATTATCACCCACACACTTATGTATTGGTAGAAATAATACTGTAAAAATTACATTTTCCCTTGTGCTGATTTTAACATCGTAAATCTGAAAAATCAGGATAAAAAGGGATGAATATCTAAAGGGCAACATTCTGACTTTGAATTTGTTTGGTGGCGAACAAATTCATAGATGGGCGAAATCTATAAGATCCAGACTGCCAGTACTGTGAGCCAGCTATTTTCTTTGAAAACTGCTCAAGTCTGCCACTGTTCACAGAGGTAGAGGTGGTAGAAATGGCCTTTCTACCAAAAGCTATTTATAGATCCAGTGCAAGCCCAATCAGAATCCCCATCCTGTTCACAGAAACAGAAGGAAAAAAAAAACTGTCCTAAAATTCATATGGAACCACAAAAGATCCCAGAAAGACAAAACAATCTTGAGCAAAAAGAACAATGCTGGAGGAATTACTATTTTAGATCATAAGATATATTACAGAGCCATAGAAATAAAAACAGTATGGTACTGGCACAGAAATAGACATGTAACCAATGGAACAAAATCAAACACCCACACATAGGTACACATAACTTCAGCCATTTAATGTTTGATGAAGATGCCAAGAACATACTCTGGAGAAAAGAAAGCATTTTTAACAGTTGATGCTGGGAAAACTGGATGTCCACATGCAGAAGAATGAAATTAGACCCACATCTATCACCTTGCACAAAACCTAACTCAAAATAGATCAAAGAACTAAGTAAATACAAAACCTGAAACATGGAAACTGGTGGAAGACACAGGCAGTACCATAAATGATGCAGGTGTAGGAAAGAACTTTCTGAATAGCACTCTATTTGTCCAAGAATTAAGGCCAATAATTGGCAAGTGGGACTTCATAAAACTAAAAAGTTTCTGCATAGCTAAAGAAACAACCTATTCTGTGGAAGCCCACAGAATAGGAGAGAATCTTTGCCAGCTCTGTGTCTGATGGGATTAATATCCAGAATACATAAAGAAGTTAAAAAAAAAAAGTAAAAAAAAAACCCAAATGAACCGTTTTTTAAAAATGGGCTATGAATCTGAACAGATAGTTCTCAAAAGAAGAAACAAATGTCTAAGAAATATCATATCACTCCTATTGTGTCTCACCAGTAGAGACAGGCTGCTAGTTATTGTCTCAGATTCCAGGATGAAAAGGTGAAATTTCTGCCAAGAGCATCAAGGGAAGCATGCAAACTGGGCAGACTGATATGCTAATACTTATGCCTGCTAAGGAAGTGGGGGCAACAAAATGAGAAAGAAAGCCTCATGGAAACCTGGGACATCTAGTGTATTGTCGTGTGCAGGATGGAAGTTATTGTAAGACTAGGGGAAGGAGCTGAAAAAAAAATAACTGAAACTTGCTCAAATTTGCTGCAACAAAAGCATGCTACTCAAGCTCAACAATCTGTAGGTTGGAAGTGAAGAAATAAAGCAGTAAAGGAAGGATAGAGGAACAAAATGGACATATAAAAACAAATTAAACAACGTATGTAACTGTAGCAGTAGTTACAGTTTTATTAGTCAAGACTTTGAGACTCTGGAGAGTTGAGTGTGAAGGCAGCCCACTGAAGAATTCCCTCATGCTCAGGACTTGTTCTGCTTGAACTGTGAACTCATTATTTTTCAAATGTATAATTTTCATCTGATTCATGAGATGTGGAAGCTATACCTACAAACACAGGAGTATACGCAAACTGGAGTTTGGAAAACTCGGGGTTAGATTCAAGTCGTTTAATGAGAAGAGTTACTGACGTACTGCTGGTAAACACTGGGCCACATGGCCTTGGAGAGGCTGGTGTAGTAGTGATGATAGCTGCGGGCTTTTCCTTTGCTCTGTATCACTCACTGGCAGTCCTCCAGGGCCCTTGATCCACAATACTTCCAGAACGCTGTAATCTATTTCCTCAGTATCTCTGCCTGAGGAGTCTACCCAAGTCATCTTCAGGGGACTGCTCTGCCTCTGGCAGGCCGGGTCTCATTCCATGAGACCCTCAATCCATGGCTCCCAGAAGTTGTATCTCAATTGACCCATATAGCTGTTCTGGAGGAGGAAAGTCATATTAAACAAGACCTGCAATGGAATAAATCCTTGTATCTGGGTGTTTTTTTTTCCCCTCCTCATTTATCCCAAGAATATCACTTGGCTTGCACCTGGCTTATTATACACGCTGAATAAATATTTGACAAATAAAGGGAGAAATGGATATCCTGTAAGTAACTTGATAAAACTTCTAGTGGTATAGCCAGAAATTTAAAGTTGTCCTTGGGCTTCAAACAATGCTCCTCTCTCTCTGTCTCTCTCTCTCTCTGTCTCTGTCTCTCTCTCTCTCTCTCTCTCTCTCTCTCTCTCTCTCTGTCTCTCTCTGTCTCTCTCTCTCTCTCCCTCCCTCCCTCCCTCCCTCCCTCTTCCTCCCTTTGTCCCTCCCTCTCTCCGTCCCCCTTCTCTTTCCTTCCCCAAATTTCTGTTTCTGACCCCATGGTCTTGGTAATATATGTAGATGTACTTAAAAATTACATTTATAGGGCCTGGACTTAAGAACACTTACTACTTTTCCAGAAGACCTAGGTTTAGGTCCCGGCAACCAGGTCTGGCAGCTCACAAAACACCTGTAACTCCAGCTCCAAGAGAGCCAATGTCCTTTTCTGGTCTTTGTAGGCACCTGCATTTGTATGCATGTACACACAAAGGCACTGATTTTAAATATATTTTAAAAGATTTTGTTTATATTTTAACTTTATTTTTATTTTGATGGTACTAGTAATTGAACCCAAGACTACATTCATTCTATGTAAATACTCTACTACTGAGCTATATGCTTACCTTAAAGATTATTTAAGTACACTGCTAATATCATCAATTAGTTCTAAAGCAGAGCAATGACAATGATTTCAGATTCTGTGGACTCAAGATATATGTGAGACCAAATGCCACATGTGTTTGCTTGTAGTGCAGACATGAGAGAGTCTTTATTCCCTCAGTAGCCACTTGGACATACAGGGAGATGCAACATGTTTTTTCCTACTCTGAGATGGCTGGAATGCAAGTGAATGGTGACTTTTTAAATGTTTTCCTCTTTATCAGCTGTTGTGAGCATTTGAAAGTCATTTGGGGGGAATCTCATTCTTTGACATCTAAGTTGGGTTAAAAAAATCATTTCATAAGAATTCTAATCAGTTAATTAGTAGGCAAAACCTTATTTAGTGGTATGAACAAAGAAATAATATCCATTGCAGTTAGCTATCACATTAGATACTTACTCATTCATCAATTTTTGCATAAGTCACACATCTTCCCCCCAGTGGATAGTTGTTCTGTGAAGCCATTTTGAGACTGCAGTGTTTTCCCCAAACTCCTTACAGCCATCAGGCACATTAAAGGATATCCAATTTCATTGGCCTAAGCTCAATGATCGCAATTTATCAAGGCATGAAAAGTCTGTCCAGTCTTCTGGAATATCATTAAATGGTTCAGGGACATTTCTAATCTTAATGATGGCCGAGGGAGAACAACTATTATGATGATGAATGGGAATGAATATCTGGAGACAGTTCAAGGCATGTTATACTTCCAAAAACTAATACATGTTGTTTATCTACATCATCCAACTGATTAAAGAAACACACAAAGCCCAAGACAGTTAAAAGCAAAGAACCAAATAGGATTTGACCTACCCTGGTATATTTATCGCTGACCATGTCATGCATGTAAAATGTATTGCTCTACCCAAATGCTGTGTATATAAATCGGGAGGGCCTTTTGAGGCTGCTGTTGAATAATATAGGCTGCCCAGTTTATTGCCTGGCTAAATATTTACATAAAATGAGTTCATTGATTGTGGGGAAGCCTCCATAAAAGGAGTCTTTCAGTGTTACTAACTGATCGGCTACAACTCTCAAGGCTTAGCGAGAGCTGGGAAGTGGGAACATGTAGTACTCCTGTTCCTAAAATCAGTTTTTTAGTTGTTCAGTGTTTTCAGTAGCTGATCTGAATTATATTTGGGTGTGTAGCCAAGGAGGCAAACCCCTCTTGGTTTGAAGAGGAAGGCAACGTTTTCAAGAAAATCAGGGAATGCTGTTTAGTACACACTTAGAAATCTGCTCTCTGTAGTCCACCTTTCTTCTGGGAGCACATGTCATTAAATATACACTGTTCTTAGTACAGGGAAGGCAATGCTAGGTGAATGAAACAGTGGAAAAGCCAGAAAAATAAATCCTTTATTTGTTTTTGGCTGACCTCCCTGGACAAGTTGGGAGAGGGTGTCAACTCCATAGGTGTCTGGGAAGATAGTCCAAGGACATAGTAAATATCTTTTTGTTAGGTTTTGGAGTGAAATATTGTTGGAGCGAGATAGTGCCAACGCTGTTTAAATGATTGCTTCTAAGTAAGAAGTAGGAGTACTAATAGTAAATGATAAGACATAGGATCACAGACTTAATTCACTTTGATTCTTGGACTCCTGCTTCTGCTTCCTCACACTTCCTTGGCTTCTTGGTCAGTGTCCTTTGACAATGTGTTTTCTGTTCCTTACTTCTGAACCTTGGTAGTCTCTGGACATGGTTCTCAGCCCTCTCAGCCCTAGAGATGATCTTCTTGAACCTCATAGTTAAATGTTATGCCTCCTAAATCTCCAGCCTGGACAGGAACCAGCACCTAAATTCTAGGTTACTTCATGATGTGTCACCGTGACACACAGTACATCCTTCTCAAGTCCCTGTGTCCAAGGTAGAATAGTCAAGTTCTCTGTTCATCTCCTGTCCCTATGCTCCTCTTAACCCAGAATTCCCCATTTAAATTTGTTTTCATTTAGCTTCTTGTCTAACAGGTGTCTTTGAGTTTGTTCACCTTATGGGCATACATTACAAAGCTTCGACTTTATCAACATATCCACCCATGCTATTTTAATATAGTGCACTATCCCATGCTACCCAGACTTGCCTCTACCTAGTGTTCATGTCCTTCTCATCTCTAACCTATAAGCACAAAGATCTTTTGCAATATGGAGGCCTTATCCTTTTGGAGGAGGGGATGGGGGATGTTGGGGTGGGAGACTAGAGGGGAGCGGGAGGAGGGATGAGAGGGGGATCTGTGGTTGGTATGTAAAATGAATAATTTTTTTAATAAAAATATGACAAATCATATCTCTCTCCTAATATTTTCCCATGGTTTTCCTCAAAGTAATGAAAAGTTCTCACCATGACTTGCAGTGTTCTCCATATCTTGGTAGCTCACATCTTTCAAAAGCCATCTCTTCTTCCCTCTTTCTCATTTTGCCTACCCTAGTACAATGCCCTTTCCTATGTTCCCTCCACACACTAAGCTTATTGCTAGTTTAGGGTTGTTTTCACTAGTCATTCCATCTGCTTAGATTGATGGTCCCATGTCTTTTTAACCACTCAGACCTTTGCTCACCCATCCCCACTTCGAACAGCCTTCAAAACACAGTAACCTAAAATATATCCCACATATATTATACTTTCTCTGTTTTATTACCCTGTTTAATTTTCTTTTATCACAGCACCTACAGCTTTTTGACATGTTTTTATTAGCCTGCCAATTTTCTGTCCTTTACATTATAAATTTGATGAACCTAGAGCCTACCCTATCTTTTTTCTAGTCCTGTCTATAATAATGTTTGGCAAAGAATAGGGATTAAGTAAATATTTATTTATTGAATAAAGATAGGCAAGTGTAAGATCTCACTAGAATAATTGGAAAAATTCTGGAGATCATTTCTGGCATTGAAATGGCTATAGGTGTATAGAGATAGACTCTAGCATAAGATAATACAAAAGTGAGAGGTAAAGCTTTTATTTGATCAAGCTGCATTTTCTACCACAAATTATGTTTAATCAAATCAAATTCATCTGATGGGTCAGAAAAGTGTCAGTCAAAATATGTCTTTTTACTTGCTCACTTGGATAAGATTTCAAAACTCAATATTTTAATTTAGTTTAGGAAAAAAAAGTAAACTACACAATAAAGAAGAGAATACAGTTTCATGTATGCAACAGTAGCTCCATAATTCCTGACAGAAACACCCCTTCCTGTTACTAAGGATCTCCCCAGCTCAAGGGAACAATAAAAGTAGACCAACAGAGGAACATCCAGACAGTGGCTATGTGGAGGACCACTGACATTTTCTCATGTATACTGGGAACTGGGGGTAAACTCATGTTACCTAGAAGAAAACCTGTCTCCTGCCCACCCTTCCTGTGAGCCGATCCTTGGGATGCAAGCTCAGATCATGTTGTCTGAGTTTAAAGGGCACAGCAAAGGAAAGGAGAGGTTTTAACCTACCTGATGGTTCAGGATGTCAGCAGTGCTGTGGAAGTGGCATGGCTCCAGCTCCCAGCAAGGTCTCTGTCAACCACACCTAGCTGCTTGGCCTCTGGACATTCAGCCTAGTTAGTGTTTCTCTCTCCCATTAGCTTCCTTGTTAGGAAGTTTCAATAAACCTTGTGGCTCACACACTCCCTCCAGGGGGTGGGAGTGTTCTTCAGGCACTTGCCAATCTATCCCTATTATCCTTGTAGTCCTGGGATTCAGACCTACAGTAGCCTGAGTAACAAGGAGAAGAAATATCTAATACACCACTCTCCCTTCATCTGTATTTTCACTTCCTTTCTTTAAAAGTTAACCACAGTCAACCATAGTCCAAGAATATTAAGTGGAAGGTGACAGAAATAAATAACTCATAACTTTTAAGTAATATGGTACTATAATAATTGTTCTAATTAATAATTATTATGTCAGTATTTTATTGTGCATAATTTATAAATTAAATTTCATTGTGGGCATGTATGTATAGGAAAAAACTGCATCAGGGTCAGTGTTATATATAGCTTGAGACATCCACTGGGATTTTTGAAATGTCCCCACTGATAAAGCAGGACTACTGTCCACAGGCACAGAATAATGCTGTGTGGCAAAGACATAAGGATCATAGTGACTTAGAAAGAGCCATTCTGTGCTTTCTTAATAAATTTGAAGCCCTCTCTCTACAGAAGGGAACCACTGCCTGGCACTCTAAACCTGGTCAAAAGCCCATACCTGGAAGGTTATAGGCCCTCAGAGAGAAATTACATGCTCTGCTAAATGGACATGGTATCAAACAGCCTTTAGAATGTTCGTGCTTATATACATGGATTCGTGTTGCTCTGAGCCTTGATTAGACAAGCTTCTGTTTGCAGTGCTCATTAATGTAGAGACTCATAACTGGTCAAAGTGTGGAAATGAGTGTTCAGTCCTACACAGGACATCACATCACGTCTTGCATGACTCAGGGTGATAGAACAATAATAGAAGAGGGAACAAAAAGTTCAGGAGAAACCATAAAGTGAATTTTTTGGCAAATTTCTACAAAGGAATAAAGACTAAAATTAAAAATATGAATAAATCATGTTCTCATTGAAGGTTTTAAGGACACAGGTGTAGATGTAACAATAATTGCACTAGAATCTTGGCATCCAGTTGGCCTCTTCAGGAGGTAAGTGTTCAGCTTTTAGGGAATAGAACATTATCTCAAGTGAAACAGAGGATGAGATGGGTCAAATGTATAGGGCCAGAAGGACAGAGAGGAAAATTAGCCATATGTGGCTGTGAATTTATGGGGACATGATTTGTTACAACAATGGAATACCCAGATTAACATTCCTCCAATCTCAGAAACAAACCATTAACTAACATATGTTTATGAGAAAAATATTAGAAGGTATAAAGAATTGTCACCAACAATCCAGATTGTACAAGGACAGGACACAACAGCTGTTAAAACAGTTAACAGGCAAGTCTGTATGGGTTTAGCAATGGCCTTTAACAACAGAGAAACTACAGGCTTTAGAACAGCTGGTACAAGAGCAGTTAAATGCTCAGCATATTGAAGAATCAACCAGCCCTTGGAATTCTCCTATATTTGTTTTTAAAAAGAAATCTGGTAAATGAAAAATGGTGACAAGGTAATTCAGTCAATGGGCTCTCTACAATCTGGAATTCCTTTGCCTTCTCTGTTACTTAAAGGATGACCTCATATAAAAGACTTTCTTTTCAATACCCTTACAAGAAAAAGACAGAGAAAAATTTGCCTTCACGGTGCCTACTTATAATAATTCTCAGCCTGTGTACTGTAAAGATGTGCTGATCTCAGAATGGAAACCAGGATATGTGTTACATTGGGTATAAGGTTTTGCTTCTGTTTCCACAGGAGAAGAAAAGCTATGGGTACCATCAAAATTGATAAAGGTTCGATTTGAACAAGACAGACCTCTTAATTAGAAGAGGTGATAGTTCATCAACCAGCATGACCATTCAATTTAAGCTAACATACCACTAACAAATGCTTTTCAGTTGATCAGATATAACTTGCCAAAAGGGAACCTCCCCAAAGTTAGGGTTGGGAAAGGGTTTTGTTTTTATCTTTCAGGAGAATGAAGGCTAAGGAATCTGTAGATGGCAACACTCAATCCATTCTCCACTGTGACTGTTAGCACGAATGACTTCTGTTTCCCCTGTTTTTAAGTCACAGCTGTCTTCTCATGGCTTTTTTTTTTTTAACTTTTATTGATTCTTTGTGGATTACATCATGCATTATCCAATCCCACTTAATCTCTCTGTCCCCTGGTGTTGCCCTCTGCCCTTGCAACCCCCCAAAACAAAACCAAATTTAAAAGAAAAAACAGAAACCAAACAAAACAAAGAAACAAAACAAAACAGAAACCAAGCCAAAACAAAACAAAACAAACAAAAAAAGAGAGAGAGAAGAATCTTGTTGTGGAAGCTGTAGTGTGGCTCTTTGAGTCACATACAGTTTACTCTTTAGTTCATTCATCTTTACTTGCAAGTGTTCATTGCCATGAGTCATCGGTCTGGCTTGAGGCTTCTGGTTTCTGCAAAGCCACCAGTAATGGGCTCTCCCTGGGTTCCTCTTGGATATCCTGTTGTCGTCCTGTGTCCTGGAGATCCTGCTGTTTTAGATCTGTACGTTTGTCCCTTCCCATGTTCCAATAGTTCATAGATTCAGTGGATGTTGGGGTGGGCCAACTTATAGCCCTTGTTCTGGGCCTGGGTGGTAGCTGGGTTGATTAGCCTACTAGCTTGCCCTCATCATCACTACCCAGATAAGCTCTCCTGCTCCCAGGTCCTCAGATCCCAATCCCCCACACTCACACTACCAGGGCCAGCTCTACTGTTTTGCCTAGGAGAGATGCAGGGCCCTCTCTCCCAGTTGCTATAGGGGGCATATAAGGGAAGGGTGGTTCAGCTCTCCTGCTCTCCTGCCCTCAGTGCTGGCTCACCTGTGACCGCCCCCCAAGAACAGGGTCAGCTCTAGTGTACTCTCAGGCAGGGTGCAGGTCCTGCTGTCCTGTGTGCTGCAGCTGGTGTGGGGCAGAGCTAGTTCTCTCATTCTCGTGACCCCAGGGTAGCAAGAGGGGAGGGGGGAGGGCATCTTTCTCTTACCCATGCCACAGCATGGCAGATGAGGGGAGCGGGGTCAGCTCTGTTGTTCTCATGGCCTCCAGACTGGTCACCTGTGTCCCATGATCAGCTCTAGTATGTTTCCCAGATGGGGTGCAGAGCCTGCTCTCTTGTGTGCCAGCCAGTAAGGGTCAGGGCTAGCTCTCCCATTCTTGTGACCCTGCTGCAGGTGGTAATGGATGAGGCAAGAGAGGACAGCTTTCTCTTGCGCATGGCAACCAAAGGCCTACAAGGAGGGGCGTGGTCAGCTCTGCTGCTCTCACACACTCAGGGTTGGCTCACCTCTCAGTTTTGACCAGTAGAATGCTGCATACCTAGGACTTCTGAACCCAGGCCTTAAGAGCATTGGAAGGTTTTGTTTCTTTCCTCTTGGAATATTCCCTCTCCAGACCCACTTGCCTGATGTGAGGAAACATGAGCAGCTATGTGAAGACAGCCGGAGTCAGGCTACTGGCCAGCAACCAACACCAACTGTTATTCCTGTGGACACATTCATGTTGAACCTTCCAGTTTTCAAATTATCCCAGCCAATTTCTGTATGAAATAAAAGGACTAAATGGTAAACCCAAAGAATCATGAACACTAATACAAAATTTGTGTAACTAAACTTGGGGTGAGGAATAACAGTTTACTGTAGGTTCTGGGGATTAGAACTCCACTTCTCATGCTGGCACAGAAAGCACCCTAACCACTGATCCATCTCCTCAGCTCTCGTTAATATTTTTTTTTCTCACTTTGCCTAGGCAAGAAACTCTAATTATACTTGAGAACAGCCATAGACTGGTGGTGGTTGTTATTTAGTAACATTAAATTAAAGGCAAGAAGTTGAACCTTTTTTTTCCGTGAATGTAACTTAGCTCATATCTGTCTAAGAACAGATAACTGGCCTTACAGAGATGTTTATCTTATCATAGGCTTATACTAGAGGTCTTGCTATTGACCTGCTTACCACAGTATTATAAACCACCATTAATTACATCACTGTTATATGGCTTTTCCAGGGCAGACATAAACAATATCTATTTGAATACTGAGAAGGCATCAGTGATAGGCCAAAGAGATAATTTCATCCTACTCCAGTTTGATTAAAAAAAAAAAGTTTATTGGTCCTACTTAGAGAAGTATGGGTGAGGGGGATAACTTATAATAATGTGAGTGACCCTCAAACAGCTGAATCACTGAAAGTCCCACCCAACAGAAGTACATATTGTGTCATAGATAGCAACTTCCAGTAAGCTGTGTGAATTTGGATTTTCCCCTCAATTAACCTTCTACTTCCCATATAATCCAGCACCACCCTAGACTACACACAACTGGATCAGAATCATATACAGCACGAGCCAATGAGTATTGGGAATCTCAGGTGAAGTTCTAATGACCCTCTCCATCCCCTCCAATGTAACTGACTCTATCGTGTGAAGGTCTTCTATGGTAATCACAGTTGCTCTGATTTCAATATGGGAAAGAGCCATGGCATGCCCAGAGGGCAGTATTCCAGTATTCATGTTTGTTGTCATTGTTTGTTTGTTTTGTTTTTCTCATTGCTAAGATCAAATACCTGACAGGGAACAACTTAGGGAAGGATTTATTGGGAAGGCATAGAGGCAGATGAATGGGACATTCTACATATAGTCACGAAGGTACAGGAAACAGAAATGGGCTCATGGCCATCTCATAACATGACATGATTTCAGTTCAGCTTCAAAAGTCCTATCATCTTTAATTATTGCTGCCTGGGGGGCGGGGCAGCCCCCAGGAGTGCCAGGGCTCAAAGGAAGCCATGAAGTTGGTGCATACTTTTTTTATCTGAGGGGCTTAGGGAAAAAGACACACACTCTCTTGATGAGTTCCTTCTTATTTCTTATGTATTCTTCATTCTGTGTTCTATATTTTCTTTTATCTCTATCCAGAAATGTCCCTTCTCTCTAGAGGCTTTCCTTCTCCTTCTAAGTCTCTTGATGCTCTCCTCCTAATTCTCTCATTCTTTATAGTTCCTTTCTAATTCATTTTAACACCATCTTTATTCTTTCCCTTACAGCTTATATACCCCAGGAAAATCCTTCAGGCAGCATAAAAATTACAATGTGATTACATTCTGTTTTTCAAGTGAATGATTACAATGAATACAAGTAAAAAACAGCATGTTTTCCATAACCCTTACATGATTAAACATTTTATGTAGTACAGGTAAAAAACAAATTATCCCAAGAACGTATGTACATTCATATCAAGCAACTGCATTTTGCAGTTACAAAGAATGGGCTAAATACTTTATTACTTATCTTGAAAGGTAATCTTATAAGGAATCTTAAAGGAATCACAAACCTAAACTTTTATATATGAAAAAGAATCTACTTTAAGCCTTTAGAGTGCAAGCCCACTCATCATTAGGTATCAGGAGATTGAGGGTAGAAATGGGTATAAGGATTTAATCATCACTTTTGGTCATCAACCAATCCTAACAAGAAAAGTACATCAGCTAATGATAATTGGGCTGCTTTGTTCTTGTTCCCTGATCTTAATGAGTTCCTTATTCAACTAAGCGCCTTTCTAAAACTTTAGATTTTCTTCTTGGGTTTTTCACCTCAAAGCTATTTGACAAAAACATCTTAGTCTAACTTTAAGTTATTTTCAAAGCTTTGTTTCAGCTATGATGAACTCCAAAATCTTTGAGCACATCTCCCAACATTAAGGTTAAAAGAATTTAAGCTAGCTGGGCTACTGGGACTCAGTTGTTTTCCTTAATCATTAACCTAAGCCACAGCCTATATGGCTCATCAATAGACACTCACGTGTTCTAGCTGTGTGACATTTCCTTGTATTTATTTTTAATCATCAAAACTCTGTTTAAACTAACATTATTATTATCAGTTAGACAGTACAGCTTAGGAAGAAATCATCTTCATAATCACAGGTAAAAATACCCAGTAGGATGGGATGTTTCCATGAAATAAACACATTACATTATAGGCAATGGGGCTCTCCCCACACCCATTCACACCATGCCAGATACCAGAGAAAGATGGCAGCAGCAACCATGTAAAGGCACAGCAGAAGCAAAAGACATTCTGGGGTCTGTCATCTTGGGGCCTTGCCTATCCAAGATTCACCCATTAGGGATTTGTCTCCTGATAGGCTGATACCTTGAACCTCAATTAGCACCTGCTGTTTCTCTGACATAGTCACCAGCATTTAATAGCATCAACACTATTTAAAAATATGAAGTTTCTTCTGAAACTTAAGGCCATCTTTTAATTGTGAGTCACTGTAAAGTAAAAAAGCAAGTTTCATACTTCTAATTTATAATGGCTGTCTAAATTAGCTTTTCTATTGCTGTGATAAATGCCATGAGTAAA
This sequence comes from Peromyscus eremicus, assembly GCF_949786415.1. Classification (NCBI taxonomy): domain Eukaryota; kingdom Metazoa; phylum Chordata; class Mammalia; order Rodentia; family Cricetidae; genus Peromyscus; species Peromyscus eremicus. Next base: position 113,694,921 of record NC_081419.1, on the reverse strand, counting down.
AGAATCTTGGGGAGTAAAGTGTTTTATTTCATCTTACATGTCTAAGTAGCAGTCTACCACTGAATGAAAGTAAGGGCATGAACCTGGAGGCAGGAACTGGAGCAGAAGCCATGGAGGAGTGTTGCTTACTGGTGTGCTCATGGCTTTCTCAAGCTGCTTTCTTAAACCACCAGGATCACTTGCCCAGAGGTGGCATCAGAAGCTGGATGCTCCCACATTAATCATCAATTAAGAAAATGCCCTACAGGCCAATCCTGTGGAAGCAGTCTTAATTAAGATTTCTTCTTTCCAGATGATCCTTGCTTGTGTCAAGTTGACATAAAAAGTAGCCAGCCCAATGGCATAAGGTAAACATTCCATTCTCAGAGGGAGGAATAGGAACATAGCAAGGAAAGATTGGACTAAAACAAGGCCAAAGGTCAGCAGAAAAAGCACCATGTCCTGGAGCTCCGTGCATATAGAGTTCATGGTGGAATAGTCTGGGCTCCAAAGGGCATGGGTACTTCAGCCTCCAGTTCTGTAACCTTCAGAGGAGATAACCTCTCTTTGGGGCCAGCTCCAGTTCATGCCAGCAGTATTCCTTAGAGGACATCCCATGATCTCTGCATCCCTAACATCTTCAGGTCTCCATTGAAATGTTGGCTTTACAGCATCAAGAGATAACCTCTTAGGAACTCCAATACTGCCACATGTTACCTAGCCTCAGTGGCTCTCTGAAACTGTGGCACAAGACTCGATGATCCTCTCGATCTTGCATCTTTTCTGCTTACAAAACCAAGACCTTATATGTTAGGAACACAGTATGAAGGCCCTTGTGCCCACAGATCTTCAGGAATCTTAAGCACACAGGATTGCCAAAAGAATGAACATAAAACCTGTCCTCTAGAACCCATCTTATTGGAAGAAATGACATGTACCCCGAATTGAGCTTCAATGTGATTATGCTTTCTTGTGCACCTGCAGTTGATTGTATTATACCAGAAAACTCCCCCCCCCAATTATACTGTATTTACATGTTCTAGGAATAGATGCCTGGCATCAGACTCTCTAGAAGGTTTGATCCAGGTTGAAGAAGTCAACTGAGTTTTCATTCTCACCTCTTTATGGTCCATTTCCCTGCCTGACACTGGCAGAGAACCCCTCACTTGTGGATAATGCTGCCAAGTTCTACTGCCAGAGTACTATGTGGCCAGGTCCACTTGGACTGCCTCAATAGTTGTTTTCTTCTCCTTCCTTCCTTCTTCCCTTCCTTCTTTCCTTCCTCCTTTCCTTCCTTCCTTCCTTCCTTCCTTCCTTCCTTCCTTCCTTCCTTCCTTCCTTCCTTCCTCCTTCCTTTTTTTCCTTTGGTTTTTTTGAGACAGGGTTTCTCTGCTTGGCTGTCCCTTAACTCACTTTGTAAACCAAGCTTTGTAGACCAGAGATCCACCTGTCTCTACCTCCTGAGTGCTGGGATTAAAGGCGTGCACCACCACTGCTTCAATGGCTGTTTTCAAACAGGGATTTCCTTCTGTGACATTCTCAGTTTCTATTCTCTCCTTTCAAATAAATTTATGTTTTCATAATATGGAGTCTTTGATGGGTGGTTTGTGCCCTCAGCTAACTTTTCCTGTTAGCCAAGTGCTGAACAAAATATTTCTTTTTAATGGTGCTGTGTCTTTTTACATGCATGTGTGTGTACATGTGGAGGACACAGGTAGATGTCAGACATCTTCCATAATCACTGTTTTTAATTTAAAAATTGTTATTATTGTTTGTGTTTACATGGGGTATGTGTGTATGTGTGTGTGTGTAGTGTAGTGTAGTGTATACCACAGAACAAGTGTGGATGACAGGATAACTTTGTGAAATTAGTTCTTTCCTTCTGCCTTTACACAGGTTCTGAGTATTGAACTCAGAATCACCAAGCTTTATGCTGCAAACACCTTTATCTGCTGAGCTATGTCACTGTTCCCCTCCTTATTTTTTGAAGACAAGTTTTTTTACTCATTCAGCTAGACTGCCTAGCCAGTGAGCCCCAGGGACTCATCTGCCTCTCTCCATCAGCACTGTGTTTATAGATGTGTGCCCCTACGCTTAACTTTTTTGTGGGTACTGGGGGCACAAACTCAGGTCCTTGTGCTTATGCTCTTTACTGAATGAACCATCTTTTCAGCCCCATTAATGATGCTAACCTCATTAACAATTGCAGCTCTTTCTTAGTCATATTCTCTGCAGTTTAAAACTCCCTCCTTTCACCACAAAATAATGTCTCTTTCTGTGACACTTGTGGATTGCTCTCACTGTGGACTTGGGTGAGAGCAGTAAGCAGTATGACACAGCCTGAGTGCTCTCCGTGTTGAAATTTCATTGCTCAACAATCGGATCTGTTATTTTTTAATTCAGCCTCAAGTTCACAGGGTGTGGACAGAATGCAGCTAGATTCTCTGTCAGAATGTGACATAAATGGCTTCCAGCCCTGTCTCTGCTAGAGTCTTTATTCCCCTCTAAATTCTCAGGAGTTTTCTTCCCCCGTCCACATTTCTTAGAATTCTGACCTTCCTACGCTATGAAAAGACTATCCTACTAAACTCATCTTATGACACTCCAAGGCTTCCACTGCACGATTCCAAACTTTTCCACATCTCTCCTGGGCCTCTGCTATCTAGTATCAAGGCCTGCCCCCAACTTCTTCCAGCTAATACCACCTTAAGGCCCAGATTTAGCTGGGATCAAGTGTTCATGAGCCTATGGAGAACATTTCACATTCAACCACATCAAATCATCAACCTGAATTTTATATTTGTTAGGTGTTAAGTAAGACAGCGTCTTTCTGTATAGCCCAGGCTGGCCTCAATCTTGCAGTCCTCCTGCCTCTACCTCTCAAGAACCTAGCATTACAGATATTTACCACTACACCTGAATTCTTACTGAATTTTGTTGTTATTGTTACGAGGAAAAAGTAGTCTGTAATGGACTGTAGGCAAAGGTCTCCTTTTAAACCTCTCTGTGTACCATGCATACCACGTGCTTGTGGAGGCCAGAAGAGGGTGTTAGATCCCTTGGGACTGGAATTATAGAAGGTTATAAGCTACTATGTAGGTGCTAGGAATCAAACCTTGGTCCTCTCAAAGAACAGCCACTGCTCTTACAATGAACCATCTCTCCAGCCTCACAAAATATCTTTGTAAAAGCATGGGACTATGTGTCTGGGAGATTCGTTCTTTTAAAGGCCTGCATTCATGTTCTTTATAATGGCTCCATTACTTCCCATTAGTACTCCTCCATCAGTCTTCATCCATCAGTTCCTTCCCCATCACTTGGGCCTATTGAATTGCAATTCCCATTCTCCATCCACCCCTACCTATACCCACACAATTAGCTATGTGATCCCTTTCAGGTCTGCAAAGTTCACAATGAACAAATATACCACTTAAACTCTGAGCTGGATGTTTGAAAGTCCATTTCTTCCTCTATGAAATGGTAGTAGTAACATTTGTCTAGCAAGATGGTAGAACTACTTTGGAGCAGAACTATTGCAGTTTTAAAAGTGAATTCTGTGTAAGTGAATAAAATAAATCCATGTTAAATGTATACTTCATTAGACTTTGAAAAACATATTTTCTTGTGTAACTGCCACCACAATCCAATATAAAGCATTTCTATCACCCCAGAAAGTAACCCAAAGTTTCTTTAGGAGTGTGCTTCTTTTAATTAGGATGACCCCCATAGACTTGTGTATTTGAATAGTTGGTCCCCAATTGATGGAATTATTTGGGAAGGACTAGAGGTGTGGCCTTGTTGGAGAAGGTATGTCACTGGGAGTGGGCTTTGAAGTTTCAAAAACTCATGCTATTCTCAGTTATTTTCAAGATATCAACCCTCAACTACTACTCCAGTCCCATGCCTGCCTGCTCTCATTCTTCCTGCCATGATGATAATAGACTCTAACCCTCTGAAGCCTGAATTAAATGTTTTCTTTTATAAGCTGCCTTGGTCATGGTGTTTTATGGCAGCGGTAGAAAAGTAATGAAGACATGGCAATGTGGGATCAACAAACAAACTTTCTGCCCCACTCTAACATGCCATTCAGTGCAGTTCTTCTGACACCAGATGTATATGGATGCCCCCTTCACACACACCAAACCACCTGGGTGTAATTTAACTTAATTGTGACATGTCTACCTAGAGACAGTGTTAGATCCCGTGGCTTGAGGGTTCAGCCCCTTTTGTTCATTCAGATCCTATTGCAAATAGTATGTTGTTACCAATGCATCTGGCTGGCTGGCTATGATTCAGGGTCTCCATGACCTCCTCTTCCTGGTGGATCAATTTGCTAGAATGGCTTGTTAATAAGAGACACAATGAGATGCAGATGAGCAGCCATATGAAGAGATCTACAGGGCAGGGTCTGAAGGATTTCTGAGCACAGGAGCTTTTATCCCCACAGAGTTGGGATGTGCTAGCCACTCTCCTGGCAGGGGACATGTTTCCCAATTCAGAAAGCATGGATCAGGGATTTTTTTTTTTCCACAGAGACTTCATCACATAGCATGACTGATTACTAACTCAAGTTAGAGTCTTTCTCCTTTCTCTGGAAACTCTGTGTGTGTGTGTGTGTGTGTGTGTGTGTGTGTGTGTGTGTGTGTGTGTGTGTGTGAACTCTAGGCTTTTGATTGTGGCTTATTTCTGGTGAGCTACTCCATCCACAACCTCATCTAGAGTCACCTCATTAGAAAAAAAATTGTTCCTGCCAAACAGAAACTTCTAAGGGATTTGAGCATTCTTATCTCTCAAGAAATGATAAAGGTTTTAGAAGTTTTAGGTTAGAAATCAAGGTCAAAATCCAACTATTAAAAAGAAAGACGTCCCTCTGGAGTCTCCAGGAAATTGCAAGGGCTTTAGGAACTCTAGGATAGGAACCGGAGGCACAGACTAATGTATACATTTATTATTTTCACCTGTTGCAGTCAGCCCCTTTTTACCTCAAATTCTAGGCAATCACTGATCTTTTTGTTTTCATGATAGGTTAGTTATATCTTTTTCTAGGATCTCATATGAATGAAATAATATAATATGTATCTTATTGTGTTTGTAGGATATATGAATATATATGTAAACACACACACACACACACACCAATGGTTTTCAATCTGGGGTCATGAACCCTTTGGGGGTTGAAGGTCCTTAAGACCACTAGAAAACACAAATGCAAAAGAATAATCAGGCCATTAAAGGCAAAATCTGCACCTTTGGAAGAATGGATTAGAGACACAGTTAATGTTGAAGCTCATGAGCATGATGATATGTGGGTAGGAGAAGCAACTTCAAAAGGTTTGAGGAATGTTAGATGTTTTGGATGTGGAAAGCAAGGACATTTGAAAAGGGACTGTAAACAGGTCATTCCTAGAAACAATGTTTCTTCAAGGAACAATGGCAACAGAATACCCCTTCCTTCTGGAGTATGCAGAAAGTGTGGTAAGGGAAAACACTGGATCAATGAATGTAGATCAACAAGGGACAGACAGGGTAATCCTTTGCCTCAGTCTTTGGGAAACTCCCAGAGGGGCCTCATGCAGGCCCCAATAGCAAATCCAGTTCAAACCTTTCCTGCAGTTGTAGAGGAAACCTCTACTCAGAGCAATTAAATAACCAAATGCCTTTTGGAATAAATAATGCTGGTCAGGATGATGAAACAGAGAGAATAGAAAATTCAGGAGAAAACATAAAGAAAATTTTTTGGCAAACTTCTATTAATGAACAAAGACCAAAATTATCGATAAAAATAAATGATGTTTTGTTGTCTGGTCTGGTAGACACAGGTGCAGACGTTACCATAATTGCACCAGAATTTTGGCATCCAACTTGGCCTCTTCAGGAAGTAAACGTTCAACTGTTAGGAATTGGGACATTATCTCAGGTGAAACAGAGTGCAAGATGGCTCGAGTGTATAGGTCCAGAAGGACAGAGAGGAAAATTGAAACCATATGTAGCTAACATAGCTATGAACTTGTGAGGTCGAGACTTGTTGCAACAATGGAATACTCAGATTAACATCCTTCCAAGCTCAGAAACAAATCATAAATTAGCACATGTTTCTGAAAGAAGTATTAGAAGGCATTATTCTGAGTGGTCACCAGCCATCCATATTATACAAGAACAGGGCACAACAACTGATGATCTTCCAAAGGTACCAACAGCTCTACCTTTAAAATGGTTAACAGACAAGCCTGTATGGGTCCAGCAATGGCCTTTAACAACAGAGAAACTCAAGGCTTTAGAAGAGCTGGTAGAAGAACAGTTAAATGCTCAGCATATTGAAATCAACCAGCCCTTGGAATTCTCCTGTATTTGTTATTAAAAAGAAATCTGGTAAATGGAGAATGGTAACAGACCTTAAAACAATTAACAAAGTAATTCAGCCAATGGGCTCTCTACAATCTGGAATTCCTTTGCCTACTCTGTACCAAAAGGATGGCCTCTCATAGTTATTGATTTAAAAGACTGTTTCTTTTCAATACCCTTACAAGAAAAAGACAGAGAAAGATTTGCTTTCACAGTGCCTACTTATAATAATTCTCAACCGGTTAAAAGATTTCAATGGAGGGTCCTCCCACAGGGAATGTTGAATAGCCCAACTCTGTGCCAATATTTTGTACAACAGCCATTGGAAGTGATACGTAAAAAATTTCCTAAATCTATAATTTATCATTATATGGATGATATTTTACTAGCTGACTCAAATGCAGATACTTTAGAAAGAATGTTTAAAGATGTAAAGAAAATTTTGCCTTACTGGGGATTACAAATTGCTCCTGAAAAGATACAAAGAAGGGATTCTATTAATTATTTAGGATATAAAATAGAGCTACAAAAAATTAGACCCCAAAAGGTACAAATTAGGAGAGATAGACTACAGACTCTTAATGACTTTCAAAGATTATTTGGAGATATTTCTCATCTACGAACTATTGTTGGGGTAAAAAATGATGAACTGCATAATTTGTTCAAAACCTTAGAAGGTAACAAGGACTTAAATAGTCCAAGAGAATTATCACCTGAAGCTGAGAAAGAATTGGCCTTGGTAGAAAAGAAAGTACATGAAGGGCACGTGGATCGTATTGATCCAAAGCTGGATTGCATTTTGGTTATTTTACCTTCTAGGCATTCCCCAACAGGAATATTAATGCAGAGGGAAGATATTATATTGGAATGGATATTTTTACCAAATAAACCAAATAAAAAATTAAAAACTTATGTGGAAAAAATCTCTGACTTGATTTGGAAAGGAAAATTGAGACTTCGTCAATTAGCAGGAATAGACCCAGCAGAAATTGTTGTACCTTTAACTAAGGAGGACATTGAAAAATTATGGACAGAAAGTGAACCTTGGCAAAGAGCTTGCAGTAATTTTTTGGGAGAAATTAACAGCAAATATCCCAAAAGCGATAGAATTGATCTTATAAAGAGAGCTGATTGGGTCTTGCCTCGAATTGTACAGGAAAAACCCATATCTGGAGTTCGTACATTTTATACAGATGCCAACAAACAAGGAAAGGCAGGTTACAAATCAGAAAATTTAAGTAAAATGGTTCAAAGTCCTTATAATTCAGTTCAAAAATCAGAATTGTATGCTATTCTGATGGTATTAATGGATTTTTCAGAACCTCTCCACATAGTAACTGACTCTCAGTATGCTGAAAGAGTAGTATTACATATTGACTGAAGAATTTATTCCTGATGCTTCAGAATTAACTTCACTATTTATTCAATTACAAGATACAATCAGGAAAAGGAGTCATCCTTTATGTATAACTCACATTCGATCCCATACTGGTCTGCCAGGCCCTCTAGCACAAGGCAATGATGAGATTGATAAATTATTGATAGGAAATGTGCTGGAGGCCTCAGAATTTCATAAAAAAACATCATTACCAGCAGGATGTAACCCAAAAGGTACTCAAAGGAATGAAATCTGGCAGATGGACGTGTTTCACTTTGCAGAATTTGGAAAATTGAAATATGTACACCACACTATCGATACTTATTCAGGATTTCAGTGGGCAACTGCTCTGAGCACCTTGTAGTTCAAAGCTGATCTGTAGATGATGTTTGTCAGCTTAGTGATATTATTATTGTCCATGTGGAATTGTTGTTGTTGTGGGGCCCCATCTTCCTCCTGGAGATTTCAGTTGATGTTAGGCCTGGCCGTGATTTTCTGCAGAAAACTGATAAGAGACTCGAACACAAAGACATATATATGCAGCTAATTGAAGCCTTTTTATAGAATTAATTAGTACTCTATATGACCATTCATATCTTAACAAAGTTTAAAATGTATATATCTATATATATTAATCTTGTAAATTTTGATATAAAATTTATACTTTAAGAAAAGTTTAAAGAATCAGAATAGAATCAAAGAGTTGAGATTAGTAATAGAATAGTCCCTTAATTAATTTGGCTTTTCTCCTGTCCCATAGCGGAAGATGGCTCTTTTATTTTGGCATGATACAGGGAGTTTGTATTTTCGTTTTAAAAACATGCTTGAGTTTAAAGAAGGAGACAGCCATTCTCCAACTCCAAAGTCAGCTTTAAATTTTAATTGAACAGGGACTATTAGAAGACCAAAAGTGTTAAATCTTTAGAGAAAAGCAGAAACAAACCTTTAGGAAGACATAAAATTTTTTAGATAATACATACCGATACGCTGTTTCACTCTGTTTCCTGGGATAGATGGTTTGTCCCTTTTCTTCAGTTGTCTCATTTGTCCAGTGTTCTTCAGATTCCTTAACCTTCATTCTCCTAAAAGACAAAAACAAAAACCTTTCCCCAAGACTAATTTTGGGGATGTTCCTTTTTGGCAAGTTATTATCTGATTAAATGAAAAGGCATGTGTTACTGGTATAAGTTAGTTTAAATTGGATGTTAATGGTGGTTGATGAACTATCACCTCCTCTAATTAAGAGGTTTCTCTTGTTCAAATTGAACCTTTATCAATTTTGATGGTACCCACAGCTTATCTTCTCCTGTAGAAACAAAAGCAAAGCCTCATCCCCAACGTAACACATACCCTGGTTTCCATTCTGAGGTCAGCACATCCTTAAAGTATATAGGCTGATTTAATTCTGTAGTTTTTTCTATTATCCAATGTCTCTCTGCAGCTGTTGTTCCTTTCTCATTGGCATTAAGAAAATTCAAAGTTAATAGAGCATTATGCAGTCTATTTCTGGGGGGTTTTGTTACCCCTTTCTGTTTATTTAGCATATCCTGTTTGATCTTTCTATAACTGCTTGACCTGTAGGATTATGTGGTATGTCTGTAATATGCTTTATATTGTAATAAGCAAAAAACAGTTTCATTTTAACAGAGACATATGATAGAGCATTGTCAGTTTTAATTTGTGCAGGTATATCCATAATGGCCATAACTTCTAGCAAATGAATGATTACAGAATCAGTAGTAAAATTAGTTATGAGTAACAATGAAAATAATTTCGTGGTTGGGCCTTACCAACAGGAGAACTGTATTAAAAGGTTACAGCATTAGGAAGGCTGAGAACCACTGCAATAGACTGTTCATTTTCTTAGTTGTAGAGTCTCCAGTTGGCTAAATTTACCACACTTATTTACCTTTTCTACCATTGATAAACCCTAGGTTGTTCTCTGCTTGAGCTAAGAGGGCAACACTGCTGTAGCTATTGGTATATATCCTGTCTTAATGTGGGTGTCCTTTCTCTTGAATAAATACCTAGGACTGAAAACTCTGGGCCTGCTGCTATTTTACAGCTCTAGATTCCAGAACTTGTGCAGCTGTCCTTCAGTGCTTTGTCCTCTTTCATTTCATCACAACTGTTTCTTACCATGAGCTTAAAAGAGCTCAGAGAAAAAGAAAGGGCTTAACAATGGGAGACATCACTTTGTTTTTCTCTTTGGTGCTCTTCTTATTTGAAACACATTTAGCTTTCTTTTGCCTTTCTGAGAGAGACAAATAGCTGGGAGAAACAAAATAGTTATCTGATCCTGAAGCAAGAGGAATAGAAGAATATGTTAATGGCTTTCTCAGCTGATGGATGAGTTCTTTCCACTGAAGAAGTCCTGTTTATTCCTTTACTCAGAGATTTGGATTCATCCTAGCTCAGCCTTAATGGCCTATAATCCTTTGTAGACTTCTTAAAGTGGGGCCAACAATTATTCTTTTGCCCTCACTCATCTTTCCTTTTTTGGCACTGAGTAGTTCATAGCCATTTATATTTCCATGATTAGTTGATGAGTATCTCCCTTTCTACACATCAGGAACCAAGACTCTTTTATCCTGGCCTCACAGTAGAACTCAAAAGCATTTGCATGAATATGCAAATGAATAACTGGAGAACAGGATTGCCAAGCCAACAGTTGAGCTTCTATGAGTGAAGTAAAAACCTGCATCTGTTTGTCATTTCCAGCTCCTCCAAAGGACCAGGGCAAGCAGACTCAAGGCTGTGATCATTAACTTATTATTGTAAAGAAAGCACCATTTTGGAAGACTCTTGGGCTCTTAGAAGGAAAGGGCCAAGGGCAGATAGGACTAGAGATTCAGATCTGGTTTGGGACTCAAGACAGAACTTTCAGTGTGGAGAGTCAAATGACAAAAGTCCATGAGTTATGGCTTAGATGAGACAAACACACTAAGGTGGTGGGCTCTAGACCACGTCATACTTTGATAAGGTAGAGTGTCTGTCTAAGAGAACCATTTGCTGACCTGAGAAAGGGAGCTAGTGGAATAGTCCATTATTTGGGGGAAAGAACACCCCACTAGGTGTCCAAGGAGCTCCTGAAGAGAATATACAAGTTATTTACTGAATAAAAATTTCTAGAACAAACTGTAAAGCTGTATTGATAAAAACTTAGTTCTCTAGTTATCAGGCTAAAGACAGTTCATCAATATGAAAGCCCAGCTCCCTGAAACTACAGAATTGCTGATAGTCATTGTTAAATCTAAGAAGGCTGCAGACACGATGGCACTACCAACTGCTGTACCTCCACTTTTCTCATAAAAGAAAATAATAACATCTCAACAGCACATCCAAGAATCAAGATACAGAATTTGTTAGGGTTTTTTGCTTTGTTTTGTTTTTTGAGATAGGATCTCAGCCCACCTCTGGTTGGCCTGGAGCTCATTATATGTCTTAGTTAGGGTTTCCATTGCTGTGAAGAGACACTGTGACCATGGTAACTCCTTTTTTTTTTTAAATTAAGGAATTTTTTTATTAATTTTACATACCAACCCTAGATCTTCCTCTCTTCCTTCCTCCTGCCCCTCCAGGCTTTCCCCCACAACCCACTCCCCATTCCCTCCTCCAACAAGGTAAGGCCTCCCATGGGGAGTCAGCAGAGCCTGGCCCATTCAGTAGAGGCAGGTTCAAGCCCTTTCCCCTGCATCAAAGCTGTGCAAGGTGTCCCACCATAGGTAGAAGGTTCCAAAAAGCCAGCTCATGCACCAGGGATGAATCTTGATCCTACTGCCAGGGGGCTCCTTAAGCAGATTAAGCTACACAACTGTCTCACTTATGCAAAGGGCCTAGTCCAGTCCCAGACCACGGTAACTCTTATAAAGGAAAACATTTCATTGGGGCTGGCTTACAGCTCAGAGTTGTAGTCCATTATCATCATGGCAGGAAACATGGTAGCATGCAGGCAGACATGGTGCTGGAGAGGAAGCTGAGCATTTTACATCTTGCTCCTAGAGCAACAGGAAGTGAACTGTGTCCCACACTGGACATAGCTTCAGGATATGAGAACTCAAAGCCTGCCTCCACAGTGACACACTTCTTCCAAGGCCACACCTCCTAATAGTGCCACTCCCTGTAGGTCAAGCATTCAAGCATGAGTCCATGGGGCCATACCTATTCCATCACCAGAGTCTATAAACCAGTCCAGCCTCAAACTGTGCCTCCCAAGACCTGGGATCAAGGGCATGTGCCACCATGCCCGGCAGAATTTTTTGTTTTTTAAGAAAATATCTCACTATGTAGCCCAAAGTCTTCTGGAATTTACTCTCTTCCTGCTCCCCTGCCCCCAAGTGCTTAGAGATTGCAGACACTTCATCTGGCAAGATGTGTCATTGTGGGTTCCGACTCTTTCTTTGACTTCAGTTTCTTAAAAATCCTCTGCTAGACAAAACTTTAGCTCTTTACCCAAAAATCGAATAGTATTGGTGAAATTTTTAAGGCCACTCCACGTAGTTAAAAGGGAGGTTTATTTTGTGGGGTATCTTACAAGTGAAGGGATAGTTTACAGGGTCTGGGAAAGGTGTGGTGTAGTCCGGCAGTGTTCTCTGGAGAACTGTGCTCTGTCTACCTCCAGCATCCAGGGTCCAGGAACCAAGAGGGCCTGTGCATCCGGATCTTGGGTCTTTAGGGTCCTCCCTTGGCCCCTGCCTTGTAGGCGTGACAGTTACCGAAGCCTCAATGGGGGTTGGAACTTCCAGATCAAAGCTGGAATGGCTACCCACTACAGACTGGGAACAGAAATGGAAGGAAATACTAATAGCGTGCCACCAGAGTAGCAGAAGTCTCTAATTTAGAGTTCTGTTAGCAGCAGTGGTTGAATCACAACCAAGGCTGCACAAGGGGTCAACATAGCTATTTTGTTGCCAGTGTGAGGACAGGTGAGATCTTCACAGGACTTCCTGAGCTCGGGGGACATCTCAGTCTAAGTTAAGTAGGACTGGGGACTTGAGAGAATGGAAAGCAGAGTTACACAGAGACAGTTAAATGCAATGAAATAAACTCGTTTCCCCACATTCACCTGGCTGAAATAGAACACAGAGCCAGTTCATAAACCATTCCAAAGCCTTCATTGCCTGCATGTTATGCGTGGTTGGCAGTCAAGACTTGCCACACCAGTGTTGGAGGAAGCGTGCTGAGGCTTGTGCAAATTCTGACAGCACTTGTATGGTGAGTAGGGACGTAGGAAACATTTTAACCATGGAAAATAAACATATCACCTCCAAATGGCTACACTCCGGCAAACACCATGGAACAAAGACTCAGTATTGTGAACAGAGCCAAGAATTTCCCAAAAGGGAGGGTGGAGCTTGGCATGGATTTTCTTCTCTCCCCTTGCATAATATCATCATATCATCTGAGGGTAGTGTGTGTGGAACGGAGCCTTTAGAAAGATGGTTATACCACAATTTATGGCTTCCCTCACCAACTAAATCTTTGCTGGATGATGGACAGCGCAGCAAGCATGGTTTCTCCTTCCCTTTAAACGTTTCCTTTTCTGTTCATAAAATCTCTGGCCATAATATTTAAATTAAACAAATCTCCCAAACACAGGGGACTTATCTCTTTCTCCCCTCAATCCTTACTGCCCATGGTCCACTTTGATCTCTTCAAACCTTTTCTGGTATTTACATTCATTTGCTTACATTCTCCTTGGATGTATCCATTATATCCTGTATTAAATCCTGTATGTCAACCCCCTACAGCATTATGTAAGGATGTCATGCCTCTGTAGGCCTCACTCTGTTTTCCTTTCTCCCTGTTCTGATATGTACCACAGTTCAGTCGCAATTCTCATCTGAATTGTGACACATAAGAGTCACATAAGGACTCTGATTATTTTCCTTGTGAGTTACCTCATTTTGTTTATCAGTTGTAATTTTGTGTGCTTACCTTAGTTTTTTCCCACCAGATCTGCTAAAGCAGCTACTATATCAGATAATTTGATCTTTCTATTTTCTCCTTCGTAGGCCTCCCTGCCAGGGCCCTCCACCTTCCTGTTTTCTAGCAGTTTTGAAGAATGTTGTGTGGCTGTCCCTCTGCCATCTCTTGTGACCCTCCTTTTTCTGGAGTATTGTTTTCTATTTTCTCTTTTTATTCTCACCTGCTGTAGGATTATGTGCTCATAGTTTCCATGAGAAAGAGTACGTGGGAAGCATTACTTTTCAATTTAAGGAATAAGCATGTTTCCATATTTATATTTTGGCCATATATAGATTCCTGACTGAAATTCAGCAGCTCATCTTTCAGCATATTATATTGTGACTAGTCTAATATCAGTCTCTTTTCTGATCACATCACCTCTCTCTCCTTTTGGATGATTTTAGGATATCCTCTTTATTTCATGAAGCATCAGCATGCTAGTTAGTAGACCCTTTGGATTTTGGCATGCTAGTCAACTACAGAAATTTTCTTTTATTGTTTCTTTGATGATTTTTCCCCTCTCTCTTATACCTATCTGGAATAACTACCAGTTGGATCTTGAATTACTTCTGTTGTCTAAGATGATAATTTCTCTTTTGAGAATATTTTTTATCTATTTGTTTTTTTTTAAAACTATGAGATTTCATCTATTTTATTTTCTAAAACTCCTACTGATGCTTTAAAATTGGCCATCCTTTAAAAAATGTAGAGAGGAATGGTAGAGATCTCTCAGTGGTTAAAAGCACTTGTTGCTCTTACAGAGGAGCTAGGTCTAGTTCCCAGCACCCACATGGTAGTTCACAACCACCCATAATTCCTGTTCCAGGGAATTCAATGCTTCCTTCTGACCTCTGTAGGCACCAGGCATGCATGTGGTACACATACATACACACAAGCAAAGCATTTATAAAATAAATACATCTTTAAAAATAAAAAAAAATGAAAATGTATAGGGGCTGGAGAGATGGCTCAGCAGTTAAGAGTACTTGTTCTTTCAGAGGACCTGGGTTCAGTGCCAAGCACCTCTATGGTAGCTACAGCCATGTGTAACTCCAGTTCCAGATGATCTGACACCATTTTCTGACCTCTGAGGGCACAAGGTGTGCATGTGGTTGCAACTCATGCACATAAAATGAAATGAATAAATCGAAAAAATTTTAACGAACAAAAGTTCTTACATCCAAACTAATATTTTGATAGTATTTCATTATATACTTTTTCTTTCTTTGTTGTTTTTGGTTTTTGATAGTTTGCATATAGGTAATTATTTTAGTGTGTTAGCAAAATATAACTAACTCATCAAATCTACAATGTCATGGATAGTATTGCTGAATACAAACTATGCACATGAGGCGAGTTAAGTAAAAACATATTAAGGTGTGATGGTTTGAATGTTAATGATCTCTCACAGGTTCATGTGCTGAAGATTTGGTCTCCAGCAAGTGGTGCTATTGGGGCAGGAAAGTAGGAGGTGAAACCTAATTGAACAAAGTAAGTAGGTCACTGGTAGTGTGCCCTGGAATGATAGAAATCTTGTTTCCCTTTGATTCTTTCTCCCACACTCTGTCTCCTGTTCACAGGGAGGAGGGCCATTTTGGTTCAACATACGTTCTTCACATGATGCTCTGCCTCACTATGCACAGACTGATATGTAACAGAGCTGAGTGAAATCATGAGTCAAAATACATTCTTCATTCTTTAAATTGTTTTGTCAGGTATTTTTGATCTTTTACTGTATTGGGAGGTCACTAATGAGCTAGACTGGCTGACCAGTGAGCTCCATGGATTCACCTGTTTCTACCACCCTCCTCCCCAGTGTTGGGGTTACAGAAGCATGTTGGATGCTTGACTTTTACTTGGATGTTGGGGATCTAAACTCAGGTCCTCATGTTTGTGTGGTAGGAATTTTATCAGTGGCACTGTCTCCTCAGCCTGGAAAAAATCTCAGAAAATCCTCATTGAGCCTATAAATCTACTATAACTTTCAAATTACTGCATTCTCAGTGAGCATACACACAACAGATTTTGATTTTACCCTCATTTTAGGTACTCTAGCCTGTGTGTCAGCACATTTCAGGTAAACTCTGAGACACAATATGGACAGGCTGGTCCCCTGCAGCTGCACGGCCTAATGCAATAGGTGCTAGGTATCGGGACTACTTGAGATGAAATTCATTCAAATTAAACAAGCCATTCAGTTTTGCAGCCATATCTTGGGTGCTTATGAATCACACACAGCTGCTAGCTACTGTGCTAGAGGCAAAAGGATGGGACATATTATCACCACAAGGTCCACTGGTAACACAACAGCACATAAAGCCAACTTTGGTTACAAAGTCTACTTTGAATTGAAAAATCCTGAAACATTTAAATACACCAATACTGACTTTTTTTTGAGTGCATAGAATTGAATTGTAACACAAATATAGATGAAAATAGATGCCATGACAACCATGGTACAAAACAACCCCATCAGTTCCTCTCCTCTCCTCAAATTCAATAGGGCCATTCCTTTTAAGTTTTTCAAAAATGCTATGTCAATGGAATCATGTGATGTGTAGCCTAATTGATAAACATCTATTATTTCTAGAGGTATTTTGAAGACTTCTTGCATATTTCTACATTGACTCTCATATTGTATATGCAGGGGCTTCTTTCCAGTATCAGAATTCTGGTGAGAGTGTACTGAAATATCAGTGATTCAGTCATGTGGAACAAAGGTACAACAGCTGCTTTCTTTCCTTTTTTTCATTTTTATCTTCATGCTTTCTGTCCTCTGTCACTATCCATAAATCATGTCCTGATGAAATGTCACATCACAGAATGGTAAAATATTAACTGTCCTAACATCAAAAGAAATGTGTCAGGGTCCCCTAAAAAAGTTATAATGTCATAGCCAGCAAGCCCTTGAATCCCTTACTCCATGTACTTGGGGGTAAATATTGCTCCTTAAGCACTTGCAATGTTGAGATAGACCTAGAACCAGAGGCCCTGCAGGGGCATCTGACAGAAGTATGAAGAACATCAACCCTAGCAGTGTGAGACAGCTGTGGAGCCAAGGAAGAAGGTGGCTGATTCTGTGCCCCTCCAAAAGCTTCAGGAACCAGACCACAGCCGGGGTCTTCCAGACGCTGAGGTTCCATCATCTGTTTATGGGAAACCACCCTCCCACCACTGGCTGCTCCCTTCTGGAGTTTTCAAACAGCTTAGCCCACACAAATGACAGGCTAAAGTTAACCCTCTTTCTCTAATTGAGGACTGTCAAAAATACCAACATGCAGGAGGTGGCGGGACACGGGTGTTTTGCACGTCAGGGATGCTGGCTCTCACATGATACACTTAATTTGCTGTGACTCCAGAATTGTCCTAGAGAATAAGAAGGTGGGTGAGGGGTACAATTCCTCTGGGCTATCCTAACTCATGTGTTAGATGCCATTAAACTGGCTAGAAAACAGGAAGCAACAATGCTCAGAGCTAAAAATAAAGCCCTGGTGCCATGTCAGGAAAGTCTGAGGACACAAAGGGAGTCTTTTAATTAGGACTGAGCAGCCATAATGCACAGGGCAGACCTAGAAGCTCTTGGCATGCGCTCAGCTCCCTCCAGGTCTCAGGAGCCAAAAAGACAAAACCTTCATCTTTAGGCTTTCTCTCTCTCTCTCTCTCTCTCTCTCTCTCTCTCTCTCTCTCTCTCTCTCTCTCTCCCCTCCCTCCCTCCCTCCCTCCCTCCCTCCCTCCCTCCCTCTCTCCTCAGTCCTCTCATTTCCTTCCCTCCCCTCCTAGTAATGCATGTCTATGAATGGATTCTACCAAATTCCCTATCCCTCTTCTGCATTTCCAGTGTAGGAAGGCTTCCAAAGACTGCCAGAAGTTGTTGGTAGGGACTTGGTTTATTAATTTGTTCATCAATCAATAGGAACATTTGGCCACAGCAGAACTTTTGATATGCTAGTCATTTTGGTTTAAAATGTAAAGTAACTTATTTTATTTCTTATGAGTAAGTCAACACACCAATGTTGTATAAAAGGTAGAGACACAGAAACAAGAAAATACATTAGTGTGCGTCCTGAAGACCAGGGCCCCTCAACATTGTCAGTGCCCTGACATTTGGGGCTAGATGAGTCTTTGCTAAGGAGGGGATGGATGCCTGTGCATTGGTGTGTGCTCACAAGCCCATACCCATCAAATACCAGTTGCAACTCCCTCTCCACTCACTGCTCCAAGAGATTATTATGAAAATGTTTTCAGTCATCTCCTGGGATGGGGACAAGCTCTCAGAACCACAGCCTTTGTCATACTGGGTTCAGAAGGGGTTTATTGACTAAAGTCCCCACTTCTTCTTTTCCTCTCCAGGAGACTAGATGACACTTGTAAGGTACTGAAGGAAATGGAATAAAAGTTGTCTGCTTTCTCAACCCCTCAGGTGGAGGCAACTGGAGCTCAGGGTAAGCTGGGCTAGTTTTATTTACCCAAGGCAATGTGAGAAGCTGAAACCAGAAATGAGAGGCATAGTTGGATCTGGCTTGTCAGGAAGAGGGGCTGCTGCCTTAGAGTAAGGGTGAGTGACCAGGAAAGGGTAAGGCTCTGTCTTAGATTTTAAACAGAATGGCTAATGTCTATTAGTGTGTCAGAATAAGACAGATGACCCTCTTGGTTGGAGTGTCAGCGTCACTGAAGGGTACTTCTTCCACAGTACCCCTGCAGAGAGCTAAGGAGTTGGAATAAGCTTCTAGTCCATCAAAACACAAATGTGAGGGACAGGCAAAGAGGGTCTTCCCCACAAAGTTCTCTTCTAGTATCTCCATATACATGGGTATTTCATGTAGAACCCAGTAACAAGTCCCTCATTCTATGCTTATATCATACAGTTCAGTGTTTTCTAACCTCTTCAGTATTATACTACACACACTGCATCCCTCTTTTCAGTTACTATTAGATTTTCACATTAAGTTCTTTAAGACATAACTTTGCATGGCTGCATTTTGCTTGTTTGTAATACACACACACACACACACACACACACACACACACACACACACACATTCCCGTTTCATTTCTCACTTTTGTAAACACACTTGGATCTCTAATTGGTTCAGACCGCAAGGTAGTCCTGCTGGCAAGAGAGAAGTGAGATGGTTGGCCAGGTTTGGTGATACATTCCTATAATCCTAGTACAGGCATTGGTGGAAGATGCCTGTAAATGCTAGAATGGGCATGGCATCACATGTTTGTCATCACAGCTTGTGAAAAGCTGAGGCAGAACCATTGAAAGTTCAAGGCCAGTCTGGTCCACATATTGAAACCCTGTTTCAAAAAGGCAGAACCCACAAAAACAGTGGAAATATTGGGTTAAACGGTATGTGAAAAGCCTTCCTGGAATGCTCCCCCCCAACTGTGTAGCTTAAGGAAGTTTAGTTAACTGTGGCAGAAATCACGGAGGGGTGACATGACAGCTGGTGTGTGTGTTTGTCCTGGCTTTACGAAAGCTCAGGTGGCTGTGGAGGTCAGGGGCCCCCAGTTTCAAAAGCTCCGTTGCTCCTGTAAGCTTGCTGCCTGCAGCACCTGACAAGTCTGAGGTCCCTGAGGAGGCTTTGCTCTTCCATCCTCAGAGCATCTAACTCCTGGCGTGATGCATGTACACCACCCCTGGCATCCTCTCTGTGCTTCTTGGCTGTGATTTCACCGTGGAGAAGGCCATGGTGCAGAAAGGTCTTCCAGCCTTGCCGCTCAAAGCTTCCAACCTTGAGCTGTGGGGCTAGTGGTTCACTCAGGTGTTTTGCCATCTTTACCCCAAATGCAGACACTGACATTTTTATTTTGTGTTTCCAGAATGAGGATCCAGGAACCGCTGGGATTTGAGTCATGTATAGGAAAGCAGGCTTTAAGGGTTTGAAGGACTAGTACCAGTTAAAGACCCATAAGAATTAAACCTCACTTTGCTCCAGGGAACATTTTACCTTTTTTTTTTTTTTTTCTGCTTTTCTTCATCTCTTTCTTCCACTACTTTAACTTAAACATGACTCCCAAAACACTGTCTAAGTCATGAAGAAGGAGACAGCCAGGCCCTCAAGGCTAATATTTATGTTTGGGGCAAGGCTTCTGTCAGAGAGGCAGTAGCCCTGAGCTGCCTCCAAGATCTCTGAGCCAGTGTGCTGGCTAAACAATCCTGTTGCTTATTTGCTTTTCATGGCTTAGGATAGAGAAATGACTAACATGTGAAGGAGCTATAATACTAGTGTGTGTGTGTGTGTGTGTGTGTGTGGTGTGTGTGTGTGTGTGTGTGTTAGGGGTCAGTCCCTTGGGTCCTTCTCAACGTCTCCAACTATTCCTTCAATCTAAGGCTGGGTTGGCAAAAATGCACAGGGCTTGAGGAAATGGTTGACTAGGTAGGACAGGCTCAGCTCTCAAACCCATGGTGTCCTACATGCTCTTAACCCAGGATCCATCTTCCAAAGACACTGGTGACTCCATAATATGAACTGCAGTATCAGCACTCTTACGGTGCCTCCTATGTCAGCCTGTGGGGCCTTACCTGGCCATGAGTGGACTCCAGTGCCTGAAGGCTTGTGAGTCAGAAAATGGCTGATATGGGGGAAAATGTCAGCCACAAAAACAAAAAAACAAAAAAACCCTACATTCTGATTACTGCTACTTAAAGAAATGAGTATGTATGGTCTTAGGGACACTGCTGCTATGATGAAACACTGTGACAGAAGCAACTTGGGGAGGGAAGGGTTTATTTGGTTTCCGCTTCCACATGATAGTTCATCATCCTGGAGTTAGGAGCTGATGCAGAGATCGTTAAGAGTGCTGCTTACTGTCTTGCTTCTCTTAGCTTGCTCAGCTTGCTGCCTTTCCTTTCTTTCTCCTTTTATAATTTTATTGTTAGTATGCCTGGGTCCAAGATTGAACCAAAGTGTCTGAGTTTATAAGACAAGTGCCCCATCTCAGTGAGCTTATTTGTCTATTTTTTGTTGTTGTAATTTTTAAATTGAAAATAGATTCTACTCTCATACAATACATACATTCTGATCACAGTTTTCCCTCCCTCCACTCCTCCAAAAACTCCCCCCACACCTCACCCCTACACCTACCCTCTCCCCTGGTCCACTCCTCCTCTATCTACACTCAGAAAAGATCAGGCCTCCAAGAGACAAAAACCAAACAAGACAAAAACAAAACACAGTAAGACAAGGCATACACCTCACACCAAGGCTGGACAAGGTTACTCAACAGGAGGAAGAGTCCCAAGAGCAGGCAAAAGAGTCAAAGACACATCTGCTCCCACAGTTAGGAGTCCCACAAAACACCAAGGTAACAGCCACAGCATACACTCAGAGGACCTGGTGCTGACCCCTGTAGGCACCATGCTTGCTGCTTCAGTCTCCGAGCCCATCTGTGTCCTGCTGTGTTGATTCAGTGGGCCGTGTTCTCCTGGTGTCCCCTCTGACTCCTGTAGTCTTCCTTCCACAGGATTCTCTGAACTCCAAGGGGAGGGAGACTGCCAGTTTAGACTCTCTTGGCATAATGCCAGTCAGCCTGCTTTCTTACAGAACCCAGGACCACCAGCCCAGGGACAGCCCCACCCAATCAATCACTATTTAAGAAAATACCCTACAGGTTTGCTTACAGCCCAATCTTACGGGCTGAGAGAATTTTCTCAACTGCGGGTCCCTCCTCTCAAATGACTTTAGCTTGTGTTGACATAAAACTAGCCAGTACATATACAAATAAGGACTAAAGAGCACTAAAAATAATGGATGTGGGTAGATAAACTAGAAATGAAGTTTTCAAGTCAGTTTTCTCATTTTCTATAGTGTGACTTGTTTACCTTTCTAATTAAAAAGAAAAGAAATGAAGAAAAGACTGGGGATCTAGCTCTGTTTAAGAGCACTTGCCTACCATGAGCAAAGCCAGGCCTTGAGTTTGATCCCTACAGACACACACACACACACACACACACACACACACACACACACACGGAAAAGAAGTAACTCAGTTCTCAGAAGTGGAACTGGGTAATAGGGCAGTTAATGGTTGTAGGTGCCTAGTTTACCTTGTGAAGCTGATTTCTTTACATGGAGTTGAGCTTAAAAGAGCCTTAGAGGTCAGAGCCTCCATTTTGTCCTAAGACAAAGAAAACTTGAAGTCTACAGGGTCTGCTACAGCCACTCATCATGCTTGAGTGAGCTCATTGCAGAGTGAAAACATGGGGTCCATAGATAGAGAAGGGCTAGGAGAAAGGCCTAAGTGTAGAGGTTTATAGGGAACACAGGCCCCAGGGAGCAGGAAGGTGCAAAGCATGCTGGAGAACTTGACCTCAGGACTCTTCTCCCTTTTACTTGGCAGCAGCCCCATTGGTTAATGTCAGATTTTCTCTTCAAGAAGTTGAATGTTACTCAGTAGAGTCAGGAGATCTTTGAGAATATATTCAGATTGTCCCAGAAAAACTCCCCTGGGTAAGGCTGCCTCTAACAGGCCCATCTCTCAGCTAGTCTAAGAATCACGATTTTAGGTCTCTTCCCTGTGAAGAAAGAGACTCCTCTGTTTCTTCTCTCCCAGCTCCTCATCCCATAATACGATTTCTTTACATCTGTTTCCTTACATCCAGTTACTCGGTTTTACCAAGACCTTGGAAGTCTTATCCTATACAGTGAGAACATTCCTTAGTGCAGTCTTCACATAGAAGTGGCAGAGTAAGGTGGGAAGGAAGGAAAGAGTACACTGGTTAATATTTATTGTCAACAGGACAGTATTTTAAGATCACTTAGGAGACATACCTCTGGGAGTGTATGTGCATACACATCTGATGTGTTTAAGGAAGGAAGACCCACCTTGAATGTAGATGACATCATCCTGTGGCTAGATCCTAAGATCAACACAGTGAAGAAAGAGAGCTGAGCATCAGCATTCACTTCCTTCAGCTTCCTGAGTATGGACACAATGTGCCCATCCTTCTCACATTCCTGCTGCCAGGCTTTCCCAGCATGGTGGGCTCTATATCTTCTCAAACCATGAGTCCAGGCTGGAGAGATGGCTCAGCGGTTGAGAGCACTGGCTGTTCTTCCAGAGGTCCTGAGTTCAGTTCCCAGCAACCATATGGTGGCTCACAACAATCTGTAATGGGATCTGGTGCCCTCTTCTGGCATACAGGCACAACATTGTACACATAATAAATAAATTTTTAAAAAAACAAAACAAAACAAAAAACAAACCATGAGCCTAAACAGACCTTCTTTTGATTATTTTAGTCAGGTATTGTGCCGTAGAAACAAGAAAAGTAAGGAGCACACAGGGCTTGGAAATGGGGCTGCTGGTTAGGCTTGGGAATGCAGCTAGATCCTGGATTCTGCAGGAACAGACTCTGTTGGTTGGGGTGGTAAAGGGCTGAACACAGTCACCTGCTGGGATACCCAGAGCAGATGCTTTGCCAACAGCAATAAGGAGGTAGAGTGCAATTCTCAGAGGCTCGAGGCTGAGCCTCACATCTCAGGACCTGTGTGAGCCACCTTTAAATGAGGAGACCTTTCCTGCAAGGGAAGTGGGAGCCATAGTCCTTGGTCTCTCCCCGTTGCTCCCGGCCAAAGAACTGAGCCTGCAGGGAGAAGTGAGGAGTTGGAAAGTATGTGCGTTTCTTTTGCCTGTCTTTCAGTCCAGGTATGGTTTGGGGAGTCTCCTTGGCTTTTAAATCTGGAAACTTTATAAGGAACTGAACTCAGCGTTGTCTCTAGAGCCAAAAACAAGAATCTGGGGAACGAGGCCCAGTAGGACCCTTTTCTATGAGCCAGACTGCGTTTCCCTGAGGCTTTGCTGAGTCTGCTCTCTTGGAGAACAGTGGGTGAGCTGGCCATGGCTTGTTTTGGTGGAGGCTCTGGCATCCCCATGGGGGCCTCCAGGCATATCAGATACTGGCCTCCCGCCGGACTTCATTTAATACCTATGTGTAGGTGGGGACTATTGGATAAGGACTTTGCCCACTCACACAGGAATGCTGCTGCTGGGGCTATGTCTGAGGCAAGGGCCAGTGAAGGAGCACTTGCCACAGCTGGCCAGGACCCTTCCCTGACCTTTTTGCACCTAAGCCCTGTTACAACATCTCCTCAAGGGAAGGCTCTGTTCCCAGAGGATCTGCCAGCAAAGCACACGAGGGCCAGTTTTGTTCCTTTGAGACATTCCTTCTCGCATCTCTGGCAAATGCATCCCCTGGTTTCTCATTGTCTTGATCCCACGTGACTTCTTGTAAAGGGCAGAAGTGATTAGAACAGAGTAGGAACCTATTCCTGTACCCTGCCTCCAACACACACACAACCTAAGGAAGCACCCTGCTGGGACATGTGGCTCCTCCTCATTCCTGTCCAGAGGGGACGACAGGGTTCTAAAAACCAGACATTCCAAGTCCTTTGACAGTCTTTCACAACTTATGTCAAACCTTCAAACATGTAAGCATGAGCCAAATATTGTCATCTGTGGGCCAGGAGTTCCACTTTTCCCAGTCCAGGATTCTCTCCTGTTATCTGGTAAGGTGAAATTACTTTGTCACCCCCAGCCAGCTAGACAATATGGGCCACTGTGCCTTGTACAACCAGGGCAGTTGATGAGTTCCCACCTAAGAAGGAAGGGTGGCCTCCAGTGCCTCAAATGCCCATCACAGTCTGTGCTGACTGTCCCCAGCAGGTTCCAAGGTATCTGTCAAGACACTGCTCCTCAACTTGTCTTGATACACATAGCAGACAGCTCTGAGCTATTTATTCTCCCTCTGAAAGTAAGGCATACATGGGAAATAGCTAAAAGGCAAAACAAACAACCCATGCATGCCTACAGTATTTGCATTGATAGAAAAATAAACTTTGTCTGGGTTTGGGGCAATGAGTATTTGGGAAGGCCAACCCATGTGTGTGGCTCTGGAAAATTGTCTGGATACTGCCATCTATTGCTAAAGTGGCCACACATTTTTCTTAGCCCAGAGTGTGACTTTGCAGTTCCTCTCGTCAAGAGATAAGCATGTTTCCTCATGCACTGGATCTGGGCTCTCCTGTGACTTGCTTTAGCTGCTGGAGTGTGGATGAGTTAGACATGTGCCAGTTTTGAGCCTGAGCCTCAAGGAGCACTACACACTTTCTTTTACTCTCTTGTGACCACTAAGTGAATAAGCTCAAGACAGCCAGCTAGGAGGTGACAGACATGTGGCTAATCCTCCCGCTGCAGAGGCTGACAGCCATCCAGCCACCGCAGATGGCCATCCCAGAACAGCTGGGTACCAGGTGGACCCCTCATTTGATCACAGTCATGCTATCCTAGCTGAGCAGGTTAGATGAGAAGACCCACCTTACCCAGCCACAGGATGTTGAAGAGAAATGAATGGTGATTGTTTATAGCCACTAAGTTTAGGGAACATATCTCAGCTCCTTAGGGTTACTCTGAGGATCATCCAAGATGATGCAACATTGTAAACCTGCAGAGAATGCTATATGATTCCTACCATGGAGCTATGGAACTGGCAAAGACCACAGAGATCTCTGAGAGCATGTGTGAAGCCATGTGACAGGAACTTCACTTCCTAAGCTCCCATTATTTCATTTAATTCTAAAAACCCATTTTCAGTATTTTGAGAATGCCACCCTCTGTGAGACCAGGGCTGAAATCCAAGAGTTATCTGGCTGGGATTCATACTAATAATAGTGTAGCTAGATTGAATTTAGCCCTATGGAAAGCTAAAGGCCACATCTCTAACTACTGGCATTTAAAACCTTGATTCATGTATTTAAAGACTACCTTTGAGGCCTGATCACTGAAAGGGATGAATTATAACACAAAAAGAAAGATTAACACATCCTGTTTGTAGAAGACCAAGAAAAGCTAGTGGCTTTACTCTCTGCTGTTGAGAGAATGTGGAGAGCAAGTCCTATCTGCAGCAGTTATGAGCTGTGGGCCTACCAGGTTCAGGCTGATCTGCTTCAGAAATGGCCTTGGTTAATAGCACATCTGGCTTGGAGATTAGAGAGCTTTCTGCATTCACCAACCTATAGGTTTGCATAGATGTGTATCTCTTCTGGGAGAAGTCCCAGTTCCATAAAGACTGAATGAGGAAAGTAGTTATAATCACAGTGTTTGAATTGCAGTCCTAATGTCTTCCTGGGCAACTTCTGACTTCTTATCACTTCTGTTTCCTTATTTTCAGAATGGAGATTAATGAGATAATGAAAATTGGAAGACCACAGGAATATCAGTTATTGTTATTATTACAAGATCAAGACCATTATTGAAATTGAGGAGGCTTTGTGTTAAACAAAGACATGTATTTGATTTGGGTCAAGAGCCAAAGCTCCTGGAACAAGGTTCACTGGTATCAGAGATTTTTGTGGGTGATCAGAGCGATCAATTAACAATACTGAACATGACAGGAAAACCCAGTTAATTCTCCTCGATGTAGCCTGGCATTACTTCCTCCCCTTGGAAGTAACAAGCTGCTGGCGTGGATCCAATTGTGCAGTAATCCCCTCTTCCCACCCCGTACTCTCATCATATTAGTTTTTGTCCTCATGCATAGTGCCTCATGGTCTCAAGATAGCCGAGGCAGTTCCAGTCAAGAAAGAGAAATGGTAGAACCTCCAATTTCCTCAGATAGTTTTTCCTCCTTTATTTAGGTTTTGTTGGTTAGAAATGTGTCTTGACCATCTAACTGATAAGAGTATTAGTACTTTACAGACTCCATAGCACAAAGAGATAAATGTGAAAAGATTTGGGGATGTGTTGGCCTAACCAATAGAGCTATTAAAGGAACACTTTGAATCTTTAAGATTTTTCTTTTCTTTTGGGTTGTTTATGGTTCATGACATTTTTTTTTTGGCACAGACATACTTTATTTCTTTATAAGAAAGCAAACACCAAAGACTATAATGTTTAAAGGAGTCAAAAGACGTCAGTCTTCCTTCAGTATTGAACAGGGTCTGGGAACTGTTTGACTGACAGTGTGTGATAGCTGCCTAGAGCTTTTTCTTGCACCTCCAAAACCAAGAAGATGTCTGATGGTCAACATCCATGAAAGGCTGCAGCCTGTGGTGGTTTTTTCTTTTTTTTTTGGGGGGGGGTCTGGGTGTGGGCGACAAGGACCCTATCTCCATGGACTTTTTTCTGTTATACCTGTAGTCATTATTTTTCTCATTGCTATGACATAGTATTTGACAATAGCAACTGGAGGAAGAACAGTTTGATTTGGCTCATGGTTCAAAGCCTGTCAAGGAGAGGGAGTTGTGGCATTAGGAAGTATGATGTCAGTACTGTGGGGCAGTACTTACATATGGAGTCAGGAAGCAGAAAGAGATGTGAATACTTAGCTCACTTTCTCCTTTTTATTCAGCTTAGGACCCCTGTGGGTGATGGTGATGATATCATCCACATTCAGAGTGGGTCTCCCCGCCTTGCTTAAGTCTCTTTTGAAACACCTGTAGACATGTCCAAAGGTGTGTCTCCTAGGTGATTCTAAATCCTATCAAGTTATCAGTCAAGATAAACCACCACAATACCCTGTATAGATCAGTTTTTGGATTGTAGGTCTCTATCTTTATAATATTTTTAATGCCTCTGTGTGAATGCCTGTTTGTCTGTATGTGTACCATGTGCATATGGATGCCTGTAGAGGCCAGAAGGTGGTACTGGATCCCATGGATCCCATGGATCCCATGGAACTGGCATTATGGGCCATTATGCAGGTGCTGGGAATTCTACAATAGCAGCAAATGCTCTGAATCACTGAATCATCTCTGAGTTTGATGGTCTCTATTTTTTTTTAAATCACAGATAAGCAAGAAAAAAATCACTTCAAAATTGATAATGATCCATAATCAAACTTTGAGGCCAAGTTTACAGTCAAAATTCTATCCTCTGAGTCTAAAAGAAAAGCCAACAGCTGTTATTGACAAAGTGGCTGTTAAGTAAATAAAGAAGGTAAAAATGACGTACTAGATGTCACAATCTGCAACATGTTAGGGATTAGCTGCTCTTGTCCTCACCAAGGAGACCAGTTTGGAAGAAAGAGTAAAAATGTGGCTTGATTTAGAGCTGATGATATCGTGTGTCTAGTCAGCCGAGATCAAAAGCATGCTGGCCTGTAAAACACTGCTAATGAAATGAGAGCGTAGGCCAGGCTCCTCTTGGGCGTGTCAAAGGGAAGCACTGCTGGGTATCGGGCCAAGGGCATGTGAGTCATAGTATGTTCTATGGGTGTAGCTATGGACATGTGGCCTTACATTCAACTCCACGGGCACTGCAAACTACAGACCGTGTCTGATCATTTCCCCTTGTACCTGTGACATGGTGGCTGAATAGCTCTGTCTGTTCCCCATAGTGTGTGACTAAACCTAAGTTTTCTTTAAAAAAATGACTTCATGTGTGTGTGTGCTTGTGAATGTGTATATGTGCATGTGTGTCCATGTGCATGTTTATACCATCATGGTGTTGAAGCACGGAGAGCAAGTGACTTTCAGATTCTCATTCTGTAAAATTAGATTTTGAACAGCCTACCTGTAATAATTATGAATCTTTTTTTGTCTGAAACTGGAAACCAACACGTGAATAAGTGAGATATAGCCTCTTGGGATAACTCTGAGGAATGCTGAGGGCATTGTGAATCCAAGAAAATCACAGAAGTGAATGTCACACTCTTTGCAATGAAGAATTCGTGTGAAGACAGACAAAAAAACTTCCTCAGTATGAAAACTCACTGAAAGAAAATTCTCAGCCTATGGTATTTGGCGGGCTGGAAAGAACTTCGTCACGGTAGGCCTTGTTACCCTGTGTCAGGACACATTCTTTTGTAAGCACAATGGAAACCATTGGCCTTGCCGAACTCCCTTCTTCAGATTCCATGTGTACTGAATTTCCACGGAATTCCTATTTATAACACAACAGAGGTGCTGAAGACCTGTCAGAGCCACGCTCAAAGCTTAACCGAAGCACTCTCTTTTCCTTTCCTTCTGGCCTTTGGTTACTGAAAACATTTGCTGAAAATTGCTGTCCCACTCAAGAGCTGTCAAAGGTAATTGTGTTGCACAGAAGTTACCAAGAAGCATGAAGTAATATGGTTACCACCTGGCGACCAAGTTAATAGAACCTGTCTGATGAGCCGCCAGCCCTGCCACATGTGAACACACCAGTTTCTGTCTGAAAGACACGACAGCATAAATTGGTAAGGAAGATGTGGATCAGGGGCCTCTTAGTGGGAATTTATGATACAAATCCCCATGTAAGGGCAGCTGTCAGGTCACCAAATCCAGTGAGGTCTATGGTTCTGTGAATAGCAGCCTGAGCAAGATGGAGGAAGAAAAAAATTCTTGGGGGATGTGGACCTGCATGAAACAAGTAACAACACTTGGGAAACCAAGGTCTAGGCTTGGCTACTTTCACAGCTGGCAGTGACCTTGGTGTCTGCTAAAATAAAGCTCAGACTCATGCATCAGAAGGGGCTCACACGGAATACTCCCTGCCCCCAGCCTCTTTAGCTTTGGGCTGGTCTGTACCCTTCCAGAGCAGCCAACATCTCGTTTCCTGTGCATGTTCCCCATAGAAGAAAAGCCTGCCTGTTCCCAGAATCCACTTTCAGGGTCTTATGTCTTCTAGAGAAAGTGTTGCTCTAACTTGAACTTAGATACAGGTACCTCTATTCTCCTGGCCTAAACTCCACTAAGCCTCCAAATACACCCATGACTGCTTTGGGGAGGGTCTTGATCTACATGGAATTGTCCTTCCCTGTAGTCAGAAACTGTCCTGTTTGGGTAGATCTGAATCTAGTGCTATCTCATCCAACAGACAAGGAGTGGCTCAGAAAGGAAGCACCGGAAGCTGGATCTGTAGTTGTGCGATCCCAGGCTCCAATCCAAACCACCCTGATGGAGTTCTGAATGCAGTCAGCGTTTATATGTGAGCTTATGTAGAGTTCTTGCATTACAAAAAAAAAAAAACAAAAACTCTTTGTTAGTCACAGTTGAGTATTTGATATTCAGAAAATAATTCTCACTTCTCAAGCAGTAATTATTGAAATCAAGGCTTGCATATAATTTCTACAAATGAAAATGTGGAGCCTTTTTTTTCCCCCCAAAAAGCAGGTGGATAAAGCTCCCCTTTCTTCTATTATATCTTGCCATTTCATAGGGTTTAGTTGCTTCCGGACTCAAACTCAAGGCCTCATGCATGCTAGGTAAGTGCCCTACTCCTGAGACACCTCCTTTGAGGGGTAAGTATAGCCCTTATGGGCACTTATAAGTGAAGATGGCACTTTCGCAGTCAAGTCATCCCACCGGGACAGTGGGCAGCGGAAGAGGGGTGTACTGGCACCATCTGGACAGCTTAGAGGTGCAGATAGTTTAGAATTTGTACAAAGGGGCCAAGAGGTAGCAGGGCTAGGACTGTACATGAGCCAACCCTGCCTGGTACATGCACCACTGTTCTATTGACTTACAAAATACAAAGTCAAAGACAAAATGGTTAAGAATTTCAAAATGTGATCCTGAAGAGAGGGAAGAGGGATCATATGAACAAGGCAGGTTAAGATCATGATGGGGAAATCTACAGAGACAACTGAACCAAGCTTGTAGGAACTCAGGAACTTTAGACCGACAGCTGTGGAACCTGCATGGGACCGAACTAAGCCCTCTGCTTTCAGGAGACAGTTGTGTAGCTTGATCTGTTTAAGGGCCCTCTGGCAGTGGGATCAGGACCTATCCCTGGTGCATGAGCGGGCTTTTTGGAGCCCATTACGTATGGTGGGATGCCTTGCTCAACCTTGATGCAGGGGGGAGGGGCTTGGTCCTGCCTCACCTAAATGTATCAGGCTTTGCTGACTCCCCATGGGAGTACTTACCCTTTTGGAGGAGGGGTTGTGGGGTGGGCCTGGGAGAGGAGGCTGGGCGAGTGGGAGGAGGGATGAGAGGGGGATCTGTGGTTGGTATGTAAAATGAATAAAAAAACGTTTAAGTAACAAAAAATTTCAAAATGGTAATCATAGCATTAAACTCTGTGTGAAGTCTTCTGACTGTGAGAGTTAAAATGAATTCTTTCTGGACTGGTGATATGGCTCAGCAGTTAAGAGTGCTTGCTGCTCTTGCAGAAAAATCAGGTTCAGTTCCTGGCAGACACACAGCAGCTCACATCCATCCAACCACCCGTATCTCGGATTCCAAGAGATCCTATATGCTCTTATAGCATCCCCAGGCACTGTGCATATGTGGTACACTTAAATACACTCAGGCAAATACTCATATATATTAAAAATAAAATGTATAAAAATAGACAGAATCTTCAAAAACAATTCTCTGTCATCATTGTCATCATATATAGCTCAATGGCTATCAGGAATTTCTTGGTGGCTTTTGGATTCCTGTACTGTCCTATGTAGTCTGGATTTAATTCCTGGATGTACTGAGGATCTTCCCTTTACTCCTGAGAGTTCCCAGTTGTGTACCTTGGCATGAATTTTTTATTATTCATAATCTTGGGCCCTCGGGGCGGGGGGAAACAAAAAACAAACCTTTAAACCTGTAAACTCATTCTCTCCGTTTTGGGAAATTGTCTTGCGTGATTTCTTTGATGAGTTCTCTTTTTTTTCTTCCTTTGTTTTCTTTTACCACTTCCTACCAGATGTTGAGTGAATCCTCTAATTTGCTTTTTGTGTTGGTCAACTTTCCATTACTATAACAAAGTACTGAAGACAATCAGCTTGCAAATAGAAGAGATTTATTTTCGGTCCATTTTGGCGAGTCCAGCCCATGAAGTTGGCCTCGTTGCTTTTGGGACTCTGGTGAGGCAGTGGGAGAGGGAGCCTGTGACAGGACGCATGTGGTCTGCTCATGTTAGAGTCAGGCAACAAAGACTCGAAGAGGGAACCAACAGTCTTCTCCCTGAAGACTTCCTATAGGTCTCATGGCTTAAAGGATTGACCATTCCCGCATAGGCCAGCCTAGAAAACAAATGGCAGTTTCCTTCTATTGTTTAGTGTGATTTTTTTTCTCTGCCCTTTGAGAATTTTCTTCAACTTTGTTAATGTTCTACTGAATAAAAAAAAAATTTGAGACTTGTATGTTTGATTCTTAACTGTTCTGTTTTTCTTTGTCCTTTTTTATGACAACCTGTTCTTATATGGATACAAATCTTTGTCTGCTTAAAACTACTAACATTTCAAGTTTTTGGTGGTACTGGGGGTTGAACTGAGTACAGGCCAACACAACCACTAAGCTATGTCACCAGCTCCAATGTTTTTATTTTAAACTGTCTTAACACTGTTTTTTTTTTCTCTTTGATTTCATTCATTCATGTTGGAATTCTTTGCAGTATCTGGTACTTGCTATGATTGAGTGCTCTAAGATCATGGATAGACACTTTTATGAGCTTCACTACTCAGAGAACAATGCATCAATGATTCACTGAAGACCCCTCACCTCTCATATCTGTAAGTCTTTACTGGACTATGTAGAAGAGAAGTGCAATCTCTTGCTAGACTGTGTCTGTGTCTGTATCTGTGCATGTGCATGTATGCATGTGAGCTCTGGGAGGAAGCTGGAGCTGGGCCTTGGGAACGCTGTTGCTTTCTACTGTGGTAGATTTGGTTCCCCTTTGTTTTGCTTTTGCTTTTCTCTGGTCCTGTTCCATAAGCACACTAACTCCATGATGCTCAACATGAGAGAAGAATCCTCCCGGCCTTAACCACTAAGGGTGGACTTTTAACAAAAACCCTTTCCACAGCAACCCTTATCTGCCTTCCTTCTGAAATATTCATCACTTACACACAACTAAGCAACTTGGCGCTTCCTCGGGGAGAAGTGTCTGTGTTTCTACTTGTCTGAAAGCAGTTGGCATTCCCTTTTGTGCATTCTGCCAAGATAATTAGCATTCTTTCTCTCATTTCTCACTTTCCAAAAATGTGTTGAATATATTTATGGCAAATGGGCTCTCATTCTCTTGGACAGTGTTTATTAATTTCTTTTAAAAGATTACATGACAGTCACTTTAAATGGGGTTGGAGTAGGAAGAAATGATAGTCATGGCCAGTTATATTTGCAACCTGAAGTCCTGTAGAGATCCTAATCTCTGGTGGAATGCAGACCTGTTGACTGTTAGGTGAAGCCTTGCTTTGTAGTCAGTAAAGCAGGAAAGTTCTAGAGAAATACCATCTTTTACTCTGTTTCTCGTTGCCAAGTTCTGGTCCAAATACAATTCTAATAATCCTGGTTATTTAATTTCCAAGGTTTGAGGAGACAAAGAGCAGAATTTTAGTAGACAGTTGGATGTGGATATGGCTTGATTCCTGAGAACATCAAGAGATCAGCAGCAGACCAAATGAAAAGCTGCTGCAGAACACAGGACAGCACATGAGTTTCTAGGGGACGTAGTCTTCCACATTCTAAATGCCTCGCTCCATGGGTGTCAACCGAGCTGCCACACCCTCTTGTAAAGCCTCTGTGTCTCCCCATTGCTGAACACTGAAACTCCAAATCCTCTCCCTGGTCCTTTGTTAGCAGACATGGGACCTGTGGTTCCAATGGAGTGTCCCAAGCTATTTCACACCCATAAATTTCTTCTGTAGACCTGTGAATTTATCATCCCAAATGTTTTTTAATGCTTGAAAACACATTTGAATCCCCATCCTGTCCTCCTTCCTCTGTGCTTCCAACTTTAGACTCATGGAATAGAACTTGCTACATTTCACTAGGGATTTTGAACTTATAGACGGGCAGTTGGATCACACACATCAAGGAGTAAATCTCATTACTCCTTGTTTGTGACTTCTCCTGAATAAATGCTGCTGGTGGAATCTGACTGGAAGTGTAACTGATAGGCAACCTGACAAGCCTTAGTCCCCAGGAAAAATTACGTAGGAAGCTCTACATTAGGTTAAAGGTTACGTGAGCTATGTGTTTTTAAAAGTGAAATAAATTTTTATTGTATGCAATTTACCTTAAATATACGTGTTGATAGAATGATGAGATGTTGTTTTTCTCACAGACCTTGGTGTGCCACCAAATTGTTTTAAGTTTGAGCATCACAGCTTAAGTGTTAGCTATCAGCTGCATCTCCTAAAAAGAAACAGCGGTGACAGATTGTGGGAGGTGAAAAATGTATCTTTACTGATGTGTGTTTGGGAGTCTGTGTTCCCTGACATAA
This sequence comes from Peromyscus eremicus, assembly GCF_949786415.1. Lineage (NCBI taxonomy): Eukaryota > Metazoa > Chordata > Mammalia > Rodentia > Cricetidae > Peromyscus > Peromyscus eremicus. Next base: position 113,661,107 of record NC_081419.1, on the reverse strand, counting down.
CTGACCCACTTCCCAAATACCTGGGCTCAAATCCCATCTTGCTATGGACTCATGTTGCAATTTCCAAGGTGCTTTTATCTGTGCTCCAGATTGATCTTTAATCAGGTGTGACTTCTGACACATTTGCTTTAAATCTCTCTCTACTCCCCTGTCAAGTAGTTAATGATCTCAAAATGTCACGAGGGATTCTTCAGATTTCCCAGGGAGTCCAGTGTGGATAGCATGACAAAGCAAATGGAAAACAGAGAATCACCTGCTTAGTTTCTATGCACACACACCACTCTGACTTCATGGGCATGGGAGCCATGTGAAAGCAGTAGCATAGGATTAGCTCAGGAGGTCACTATGTTTGGTCAAATTCTCTTCTCCACGCTCTTGGCATTCTTAATCATTTTATCTTTTAATTTCTGTTATGTAAGTAGAGTCTGATGGGTCAATAGAGCATGAACGCAAACAACTGTATGTGTGTGTCTGCAGTTCTTTGAGACACATTTGTAATGTTCACGTTGAACCTCATCATAAAGTTCTGGTGGATTTCCAATGCATGGGAATTCACCAAGACTCAACTCACATTATGTCTACAGCATACAAAGCAACCAGAACACTAGAACTTTTCAAAGCATTCACTTCTATATTCAAATTAGATTCTTCTGTGAATATAAGAAGAAAATGATATCGAATGAAAAGTGAATGGATCAAGAAAGCTTGTCATGTTCTATACAAGCCAACCAGCATACAGGCTGAAAATGACACAGAAGGGAAGAAGGTCAATCCATAGTTCTCTTCCCCTTCAGACTTCATTATTCATCAATAAGCTAAAAATTACGTTTTCGTGTCAGTAGAATGTGAATGTGTGAAGAAGTAAAATAGTTCAGTTAGTTTTGTATAGTATTTCCATAGTCTTAGCAAGAATGAAATACATCCATACGAATAAAATGTGATAATATGTCATTATAGTAATGCTGTCACAAATGAAATTCTCTTAAGATTTCATTTAAAACTGGAATTGTACAATATAAAGTCAATGACAAAATCCAAGCTAACAAGTTAAACTTGTAGTTTCATTTTTCTAGACCTGAAATAATATTAATATCAAATTAAAAATTCATCCTGACAAGTTTGAAAGAACATGGAAAAGAGACAAAAGACTTTCTCTTTTAATAACTTTCATAGCATTTCACCCAGCCAAAAAAACATTACACGTTAGTACAGTTTAAAATAAGTAGTCTTCACTGTAGTGTTACACATCAATATCAGACTTGTCTGTACATGGATAAGTGTTCTAGTGGTCTCTAAGGACAGGGATTATTTATACCTTAGTATGGCCATGGACCAGGGAAACAATCATGTTGATGATTCTCTAAGGATCAAACCATATATGATCATTTGTCGAACATTACCGGAATACTGAAACCCTTTCCAGTTTCATACTCAAGGAGTTAACCAACACATTGCCTATACTAAGGGAGTTCTCCACTTAGTTTAAGGTTCAGCCTTAAATTAATTAGAAAGGAAAAGGATGGCAAAACTCAAACAAACAGGAGAGATGGCTCAGCAGTTAAGAAAGTGTGTTGCTCTCCCAGAGGACCAGAGCTCAGTTTTTAGCATGTATGTGGGTGGCTCACAGTACCTGTAACTCTAACTCTTGGAGATCCACTGCCCTCTCCTAGCCTCTACAGACACTTGTTCTCATGTACACATACTCCCCCACACCACACACATGCACACACACACACACACACTTTTAAAAACACCGAAGTAAGGAAGTCATAATCAAAATACAGGCAGAAACTAATGAAATTAGAAAGAGGAAAACAGTGGAGCAAATCCAGCTGATCAGAGTTAGTTCTTTAGAAAGAACAATGCAAATTATAAGTCTAGTAGAACTGACAAAAAAAGAGAAGTGGTCTGGGAAGGTAGCTCATCAGTTAAAATGCTTGTTGAACCAGCAAAAGGACCTGAGTTCGAATCCCTAAAATGAACATAAATGCTCAAGGGGTGAAGCTATGCGCCTGAAATTCTGTCCTCTGATGACATAGACAGATCTCTGGGGCGTCCTAGCTAACCAGACTAGGCAGATCGGAGAGCTCTGGGTTTGGTCAAGGGAGCCTGCCTCAGTGAATAAGATGAAAGGAAGATTCTTAACCTCACTCTTTGGCCTCTACACTTACCTGCACAAACCTGAGTATGAATCTGCACACGTGTGTTCTCCCACATATAAACACACACACACACATGTGCATGCATACCATATACACATGCACAGGAGATTTTTTAAAAAAGTTTAAAGAGCTGGAGAGATGGCTCAGTGGGTCTCCGTCCTTGCTTTTCAAAAGAGACCCAACCCCACACAGTTGTCCTCTGACCTCCACCTACACACCCACACACACATACAACAATACCTAATTACATGGAACTTCATAAAAGGGAGAAGACAAAATTTGCCAACTTTAGGGATAAAATATACAGACTAGCATTTAAAAATGGTAGATGAACAGTTGAATGCATATAACCTCTATAGCTGAGATGGAATGAAACGATTTCTTAAAAAACAAAACAGCATCCTGAAAACCCATTCAGCCATTTTTAAAGATGTTAAGCACAAAGCCAGGAATGTGGCTCAGTGGTAGAGAACTTGCCTAGCCTATCAAAAGCCCAGCTATCCTACTCCTAGATAATTAGAGAAATAAAATCCTACATGCAAACAAGTTTGTATATAAATGTTTAGAGCACAGTTGCCCATAATTCACAATTTCAATGTCATTTAGTGAGTTAATGGATTAAAAACTCCTCCAGTATATCAATATAATGGAGTACCACATATCAATAAAAAAGTCTATAACTCTAGTTAGATTACAGTCCAAAAATTAAAATTGTGGTGATGAGAATAGATCAATGGTTTCCAAATATTAAGTAGGTGGAATACATGACTATAATGTAATAAATTAGGGCCATCTCTTTGTAGGTATCTTTTTTTAGGGAGGATTTGATAAAATAGTTCTGTCTCCAGAGGGAAGCCTCCAATGTGTGTGTGTGTGTGTGTGTGTGTGTGTGTGTGTGGTGTGTACTAGCTAGTTTTGTGTGTCAACTTGACACAAGCTAGAGTCATCAAAGAGGAAGGAGCCTCAGTTGAGGAAATGCCTCCATGAGATCCAGCTATGAAACATTTTCTCAATTAGTTTTCAATGGTGGAGGGCCCAGCCCATTGTGGGTGGTGCCATCCCTGGGTTGGTGGTCCTGGGTTCTATAAGAAGGCAAGCTGAGTAAGCCACATGGCCACATGAAGCATATCAGTAAGCAGCACCCCTGCATGTCTTCTGCATCAGTTCCTGTCTCTAGGATCCTTCTCTGTTTGAATTCCTGTCATGACTTCCTTTGATAACAAACAGCAATGTGGAGGTGTAAGTCAAATAAACCCTTTTCTCCCCAACTTGCTTTCTGGTCAGGTGTTTCATTACAGCAATAGAAACCCTAATTAAGACAGTGTGTCAGTGTGTTTAGGCATCTTCCTTTATGATGCTCCATCTTATTTATTTATTTATTTATTTATTTATTTATTTATTGATACACCATCTCGAACTGAACCCAGAGCTTTCCATTTCAGCTAGGATGCCTGGCCAGTGACCTCTGGGATCTGCCTGTTTATCCTGTACGAACATTGGGGTTACAGAAATGTGGGTACCATGTGCGTGCTGGGTGTCTGAACTTAGGTCCCCAAGCTTGGGCCATCTCTCTACCCCAAAGAAGTCTCCAGTTTTAACTGTTGTATTTAACCACCATGGTTTTCTGTCAAGCTGGATGTTAAATGCTTTCCTTATGGGAGTTTCTTTAAATAAGCTGCTCTTAGGGTAGTTGATGGGAGGTATAAGAAAAATCAAGCCCAAATTGTGAACCTCATTCATCAAATGGGGATTTGATGTGAACAGACAGACATGGCCCTTATTTCACAATTTTGAGACAGGTGGACTGATGGAAGAACTAACCTTACCTTGAGACTTGCTTTCTGCTGAAGTGTGGGATTTGTATAAGCCTGTCATCAAATTTCTGAGGGCAACCAGGTAACTTTAGGGATGAGGCTGGGCACACGGCGGCTACCATAATCCCCTTTATCCTCTTTCCTGTAACAGGAATTCTCAGTGTCTTATGACACCAAGCCATAACTCTCTTCTCCGCCTTGTTTGGGCATCACAGTGGTATGGTCCTCCACATTGTTTATGGGGACACAGAGCAGCAAGCAGATGAGAGCCCCGGGAAAGTGTATCGTTAGCACAAGGTCAGCACATGTGGACGCTGCTTTTCCTGCTCAGGACAGATGTGCAACCATGCTTTGCAGAAGGGACCTGAGACCTCTAACCCCTTGCTTAAGAACAAAAGATAACAGTCTTGGTTCTTGCTATCACATGTGTTTCCCAGGAGAGGGGCCACTGGCCAGGGCCACCCCCATGTGTCAGCTTGTCCTCTGAGCACCCCCTGGTGGTCATTTATGTCGAGTGGCTCTCTGTTCCTTGTGTCCAGGAGCGCTGTGGCCTGCAGGAGTATTGTGTATAAAATAAACAGAAATGTTCTGGTACATTTCTTTGGAGTGTCTACAAAGAAATAGCTGATGACTAAGAGAAAGGGCAGAAGATAAACAGCATTTTCTGACAGAGTGGTGTGAAAATGTGATCATTCGAGCTAGGAATCCTTGTAAAAAATTTTTTCAGCTGTGTCAGGGGCCTCTGTGAATGCCTCATTGTGCTTTGATATCCTCGTCTGAAAGATAAAAGCCTTGAACTCGGTTGTTGCAAGGTGTGCTTCTGGCTTTAAACTTTTAAATATCTAATAATATATTTAATCAGGTTTTCTGTGGTGGTGGTGGTGGTGATGCCGTTTCTGCCACCTGACTTGACACTAGTCTTGGAGAATTAGTTCATTTTCTGTTGCTATAACACAATCAGCTGAAACTAGGAAATGAAGAAAGGTGGGTTTACTAGGTTTACCATTCTTGAAGTTCAAGAACGTGGCACCAGAACTCAGCTCAGCTCATAGCCTCTTTGGATATGCCAGAACACAGCAGCTGATGTCTTGGTAACAGTGTCTATGAGAGACAGGAACTGTGTTGAAGTCCCATGTTCCTGTCCCTCTGGGCCCTGCTAGTACTTCCCTGCCTGTTCCCTGTAGCCCTGTCAGTTCTTAGAAGTGACCCCTTCCGTTTGGATAGGTCCTCAGTCCCTATCTTTTCTTTGACATGTTTCTTCAGTGTGTGTCTCCTGCTTGACGTGAACACCCTGTGCTGACCCTGGTAACCATAGCATCCTTTTAAACAAGGAGTTTCTCAAGGGATTGTAGCCCTGATCCGCAGGGAGATCTGAATGCTTCCCCTGGGGGTCTGCTTTTCCTTCCAGTTGTCCTGAAACAATGCCTCGAAAGTTGGAAATACTTGCAGCAAGTGGCTTAGTAACACACACACACACACACACACACACACACACACACACACACACACACACACACTCCCTCCCTTTGCTCTCCAGAGATCCTGCCTAGAGACGTGCAGAGGATGCTGCCTCCTCCAGAGTGCCCACCACATTGCTTTGGGGTCTGGAAGCCAGGGAGAAGTGTGGCATTTTCTGCCTTGTCCTGTCTAGTGTTGTTGCTTCCTGCAAGAATATCAGGACTCTTTCATCCCAGGGTTTTATTCCAAATGGAATGTTAAGAAGGTTCAGATGCAGAGGAATGGGTCAAGGAGGCGGGGTAGGGATAAGGCAGGGAGAGGTGTGAGTCTATCCAGATCTATGGCTTTGCCAGGGCTGTTTTTAAGTTGACACAGTGCTAAATAAAAAGCCTCATGCTTTGATCTCAGGGATTTCCTGGTCAGACGGTCTGATTAGATAAAGATCGTGTCTCCCTGCCCCTACCCTTTAGGAAGCAATCTAAGCTTTGCAGTCTTCCCTGTCCTGTGTTCCTGTCTCCTTAACGATTGACACTGTCTCACTGGGTGCCTTTTGAGGATCCTGGGTTTTTCTTTCTGTTTCAGCAGGAAAGGGGAGTCTGGTGAAAATGGGACACCTCTTCCCCCTTGAATTCATCTCAAGTTGTTTAGAGATAGAGCAAAACTGCTCTGAGACTCATCTGGACCTCGTCTGGCCTGGGGCATCAAAGGGAACTGATTTCTGTTTGCAACATGGTCAGCTGTAGGGATGCTGTGGAGCAGGCGAGCTGGCAGGTGGATCATTTGGAGAGAGAACAGCGCCAGCGCTGGGTCATCCAAGAAAACGCCAGCCAAGAAAACGGGTGGGGTATCTTTTCTCCTAGGGTAACCTGAAACTCTTTAAGCTACATTCAGACACCCAAGAGATGGATGGGCTACAAGATGTCTTCAATGACAATGGGCTGACTTGCTCTGGGTAATTACATTAATTGCTTCAATACAAAGGGCTGCCCAGTTGAAAACTGGACTAGGTTGTAGCTTCCTGCTCAGTTCAGGAAGAACAGTGCTTTGGGTTAATGAAGAATGGCACTGCAAAAAGGTATTGACTTCTGATGTTTAATTCCATGCTCTGTACCCATCACTGTTTTAAGTGCTGCATGTTCACAGTTTGCACCACGTAGGATGACCATATGAGCAACAGCGTGTTTACCAACCCTGCCTCATCCCGGGGGACAGAGGCCAAGGAGCGCCTTTCTCAGAGTCACACAGCAAACGTGTCACACAACGAATGTGTGGCTAACTGTAGAGCCCATTCAGACAGGCTAGCCGAAGAATCTGCCTCTTCTGCTGCCTGGACATCCTCCACACACACACTCAGTCAGCAAGAAAACACACAGAACGAGCAGGCAGGAATTCAATATTTTCAGAAAACATTTAGGAACGCATGAAAATAGTCACGTAGCTATGTGGAAGGCAGTGGAATGTAGTGGCTTATTCATCGGTTTCACAAAGGTTTCTTTGAGAGCTGGCAGTGTGTGCCAGGCCAGGGTGGGTGCTGGGCATCGAGTGGTGGAGAAAACACACCAAGTGCCTGTGCTCCAGCTGAGAGGCAAGCACCATTCTTACCAGTCCTGAACTGCAGGGCCAAGGCCCTGGAACTCTCTAGAGCTTTTCTCCCCTTGGATCTAAGCAATAACTACCACTTCCTGGAGGGGAGGCCCTGATGGAGGGAAGCAGCGTGGGGTCTGGTCTGGCCACACATGGCATACAAGTCTGACTACAGTTAAAGTTTACACAGGGGGTTGATCCTCAGGAAACAGTTTTTGCTCCAGCATCATCTCTATTTGTCAGAGTCCTTATTTTTTTCTAACCTTGGGAACATGGCCACTACAAATCAAGCTAATTCCTCCTCTACTTCCCTGTCCCCATTATCCGAGTCTTGAAAGTAGTTGGGCCGTGTGACTACATTCCTGTAGGTGGTGATCTGGTAGAAAGGTGTCCCCTTTGTGGTTTCATGATCTACAGACACACACTCATAGATACAAGATACACACACACACACACACACACACACACACACACACACACACACATACTTTTCAACTGATATTTGCCTTTCTGAGGTTGCAGCTTCGGCTACTTAGGTTAACTGATTTCCAGTTTTATGCAAATGTCATGATTTCATTTTTTTTTTCCCTTGAGGCTGCATAAAAGTCACTGTATCACTTTTCTTTACCCATTCATCTGTGGGTGAACATCTAGTTTCCATTTCCTGGCTGTCGGGAATAGTGTAGTCATAAGCATAGAAATAGAAGTACTTTTGGGGAACGCTGACTTAGGCTTGTTCAGGTATATACCCAGGCATGGTAAAACTGGGTCGTGTGGTAGTTCTAGTTTTAATTTTTTGAGGGACCTCCAAGTGGCTACAGCAGTTGAAACCCCCGCCAGTGGATCGGGGTTCCTTTCCCCCCAGCTTTCACTTGCATTTGTTGTCATTTGATTCTTTTTTTCAGTCTTAACCATTCCCATTGGGATGGGATGGAATCTCAGAGTTTTAATTCCTGTTTCCGTGATAGCTAAAGTTGTTGAATAGTTTTTTCAGTTTTGTTTGCTTGTTTTTTTGTTGTTGTTGTTTTGTTTTGTTTTTCAAGACAGAGATTTTCTGTGTAACAGCCCTGACTGTTCTTGTAACTTGCTATGACAGATCTGCCTGCCTCTGCCTCCTGAGTGCTGAGATTAAAGGTGTGTGCCACCATGCCCAGTGCTCAAGTATTTATCGGTCATTTATATTTCTTCTTTTGAGAACTGTCTGCTCAGTTTATTAGTTCATTTATTTATTAAATTGTTTCATTGACCAGTTGTGTATGTATATAGGGCATTCTATTTATTCTTACCACCTCCCTCTCCTGTTATTTCCCTCCCATCCCTGACATCTTCCCTCCTCTCTACTGGTCCCTATTTCACCTATTTCACGTAATTCATGTATTTCTGCTTTGTTTTGTGACCCACTGAGTTTAATCAGGGCCACCTGTGTGACCAGGGGATTTGACCAGAGAAGCCTATTGACTCACTATTCAGTACACAAATGAAGACAATAAATGTCCTTTCCCCACAATCCACCAGTTGCCAATAGTTGAACATATGTGGTTTTATGGCTACTTCTCTGACTTATGATTGGCTGTTGACAGACCCAGTCTTAGGCAGGCCCAGTACAAGCAACCACAGCTTCTATGAGATAATGTTGACAATGGCGATGTTTTGCCCAGAAGATGGCATTTCACAACGTATCTCCCTATCTTCTAGTCTTGAACTCTTTCTGCTTCCTCTTGTTACTACCACTGTTTTGCTAAACAGCTGCTAATTGCCAATAGCTCCCCTGCTGGGGAGGAGCCTCATGAGCTACTCCCCCACCCATGCTGGAACTACTGACTAGCTTGATCTTGTGTAGGCCTTGTGCAGGTACCCCTAGCTGCTATGAGTTTATGAGTTCAATGGCCATGCCATATCTAGTAGACAGCATTTCATAGCAGTCCTTCCCATCTTTGTGCTCTTACTCCTTTTTTTTCATCATCTGTGATGTTCCCCGATTCTTTAGGAAGTTGGTATAGACATCCCATGTAGAGATGAGCACTCAGTAGTCACATTTTCCTCAGTACTTTGACCAGTTGTGACTTTAACCACTGATCAGTGCAGAAGCTTCTCTGACAAAGGCTGAGAGCAGCACCAATTTATGGGTATAAACATAAATATTTGGGAGATTGTTTGACAGCATGTATATTTAGCAAGACTCAAGAACTAGGCTCTCTCAGGGCTGGAGAGATGCCTCAGTGGTTAAGAGTTCTGGCTGGGGGCTAGAGAGATGGCTTAGTGGCTGAGAGCACTGACTGTTCTTCCAAAGGACCCAGGTTCAATTCCCAGCACCCACATGGCAGCTCACAACTGTCTGTAACTCCAGTTCCAGGGAATCTGACAGCCTCACACAGACATTTATGCAGGCAAAACACCAATGCATATAAAATAAATAAATTAAAAAAAGAGTACTGACTGCTCTTCCAGAGGACCTGGGTTCAATTCCCGGCACCTGTATGGCAGCTCACAACTGTCTTGTAGCTCCAGTTCCAGGGGGTTCGACACCCTCACATAGACACACACACGCACGCACGCACGCACGCACGCACGCACGCACACACGCGCGCAAAACATCAATGCACATAAAATAAAAATAAATCATTAAAAAAGAACTAGGTTCTCCCTTCAGGGTCTATAATCTGCCCAGTCAAGGGAAGAAGTAGGCACAAAATCCCACCACTATCTGGCATTTGAAGAGAGAGAGTCAGCTCTCTTTAATGATGTGACTTCTGGTAGATTGATCACACTCCAGGACAGGGCCCACTCCCAAGAATAGTTGGGCAGCATAAACCAGACTTGATGGCAGGGGAAGAGAACTCAATGTAAGATGGATAGAGAAGTGAGGGTGAAGCTGTAGACTATGGGAAGAGTTGGGGGAGAGTGAATATGATCAAAATATACTATATGATATTTTCAAGGAATTAATAATTACATATAAAGATCAAGTCTGGATCCAAAATTATGGACATAAGACCCTACAGAGAGCTTCTTGATTAGCTCTCCATTTCTTTTACTACTTTTCAAACCCTTAATCAGATCATCCTTGAGGTGTTAACCTTATCTGTTCCTATCTACAAAATAATTTTCTCTATTTGTAACAGAGAGGGAAGAAATAATATTAGGAGCTCTAGATCTGAAGACAGTGTCTTTCCTCTCCAAACAATTGGATATGACTGCCGGAGGCTGGAACCCATACCTAAGGATGTAGTGGTTACTGACCTACTGACTCAAGAGGCAAGTAAGCTTACCTGTGGACAACAAATAGATGTCATCTCACCCTACCAAGTCATATGTGCACTAAACAGTAATGCTTATCAGCACCTCACAAACTTCTGCCTTACTCAGTACCAAATCCTCCTTCTAGGAAAGTCAAACATCTCTATTCACAAATCCAATATCCCTGAGCATGAACTCCCAAGCCTATCATATACCTTTTATCAGATGCTTTAGAATGCTCTTGGGCACTCTGCCTAGCCTTAACAGACTATTCTCCCCCACATCTCAAACACATGAGGTTTATAGTTGCCAGTTGTTTTATCCTAAATGGAATAAGGAAATCAGGATATGCTATACCAACTACAACTCAAGCCATAGAAAATTTACTCTTACCTCAGACACTTTTGCCCTAAAGGTAGAGCTTGTAGCTCTAACTATGGAAAAGGACAAAAGACTTGATATATACAGACTGTAAATAAGCCTTCCATGGTCTACATTCACATGCAACCATCTGTGAAGAGAGGAGAGTTTTGACATTCAAAGGCTTAATCATTAAACATGCTTCTCTGATTCTATAATTTACAGGAGCCTCCCAACTCCTGATCCAGGTTGCAGTCACCCCCTGCAAAGACCATCAGAGGACACAGAGTTTAGAGGCACTTGGAAATTAGAATAGATAAAGAAACTATAAAGGCTGCCTTCTTGCCCTTCCTAGAAACTGAGGCTTTAGCCGTCCTCTTAATTACCCATAGGTTTAGTCAAGGGGAATGAGAAGACTGGACTAATAAAGGAGTGCTCGAGCAAAGATGAGCCTTAGTTTTTTATATAAGGAAGGGTTATTCTTCTGGACAACCAGGAAAAGGAGATCATCATTAGAAGTGTAATTCCTTACACACTGGATTGCGTTTAGACACAGGCTCCTTACTTTGCTTATGTGTACCCCAAATTAGGAAGTTAGCAAATGGTTTTGTTTTTCTTCTGCATTCTGAAAGATTTTGTAGAGAGATATGATAATTTCTTTGAGTGTTTGGAAATTCATCAATGAACTCATTTGAGACTTATGTGTTCTGCTCTGAAATGGTGATTAATTATTGTTTCATTTTAGATATAAACCTGTTCAGTTCTGTTTCTTCATTGTGAGTTGTGTCAAATCTTGTCCAAAAGAATTCATCTATTTCATCTATGTGGTGGTTTGAATGAGATGTCACTCATAAGTCTAGGACATTTGAATATTTAGTCCCTAGTCTGTGGCTGTTGGGGGATGATTAAGAGGTATGGCCTTGCTGGAGGAGCAACGTCACTGGGGCTAGACTTTGAACTTTCAAAATGCTTGTGTCATTTCAAGTTATTTCTTTCTGCTTCCTGTGTGTGGATAGAGATGTAAATTCTCAGCTTCTCCAGTGACCCGCTTGCCCGCCTGCTTCCATTCTCCCCGCCGTGATGGTTGTAAACACTTATCCCTCTGGAACCATGAGCCTAAAATAAATGCCTTATTCTATAAGTTGCCTTAGTCATGGTGTTTTATCATAGCAATAGAAAATTACTGTCTTGGTGACCAAGAAAACTTAGAAAATAAAACATTTAATTGGGCTTACAGTTTCAGAGGGGTCTATGATTGTGAAGCAAAAACATGGCAGCAAGAACAACAGAGAACTCACATTTTAAACCACAAGTAAGAGGCAGAGAGAGACTGTCTTAGGGTTTCTATTTCTGTGAAGAGACACCATGACCACAGCAAGTCTTATAAAGGAAAACATTTAATTGGGGCTGGCTTACAGTTTCAGAGGTTTAGTCCATCACTGTCATGGCAGGAAACATGGCAGCATGCAGGGAGATGTGGTGCTGGAGAGGGAACTGAGAGTTCTACAACTGGATCAGCAGGTAGCAGGAAGGAAACTGTGTTACACTGGACATAGATTGAGTGTATGAGACCACAAAGCCTGCCCCCACAGTGACACACTTCCTCCAACAAGGCCACACTTACCCCAACAAGGCCACACCTCCTAATATTGCCACTCCCTATGGGCCAAGCATTCAAACACATGAGTCTATGGAGGCCATTCTTATTCAAACCACCACAGAGACACACTGGGGATGGTGCAAGTCTTTTGAAATCTCAAAGTCTACTCCCAGTGACTTACCTCATCTAACAAGAGCACAACTCCTAATCTTTCCCAAACTGTTCCACCAACTGGGGACCAAGTATTCAGACATATCAACCTGTGGGGGCCATTCTCATTCAAATCACCATAGCCAATGACCTATTAATTCCACTAAGAATAAAAGCTTATACAAATGGGAATCCAAAGACAGACACTGGGGTGTTCACAGTAGAACTATTTGAAAAAGTGCTGTGTTAATTTTCTCATCGTTGTGACTAAATACCTCCATGTTGGCTAGCTCTTCATAGTAGTGAAAAGGGCTGTGCAGTCTGATGGCAGGGAGGGAGTGAGCTATCAGCAATCTCACATAGCTGTGAATGTATGAACTTCAGTATTGACCACGGGGGAAAGATGTGTCCATGGGTATAATAGTGGCACAAGTGTGATGGGGGTAACCAATTGCTTCCTGCTTGGATTTAAAGTCAGTTTCCACAGGAGGAAATACATGCTTGGTACAGTAAATGTGGCCAAAAGGGAAAAACAAAACATGATTAGCGTTCTCACATGTGGATCTTCATTTCCTTGGGGGTCGTTGGCCACCAGCAGCCCACAAGGGCAAAGGGAGCAGAAGCTGTGAGCAGTATTCAGACAGCCATGACAGAAAGCTTCCGGGAGTCATCTTCAGAGAGACAGATCATTTTATTGTTCCAAGGGTAAGGTGTATAAGGGTTCTTAGGGTTACAGGGAGGAGGGGCTGATTGGTCATAACACAGCACCTAATTATCATATGGACCAGAGGAAAGAATGAGAATTATATGCTGAGTCATACAGCATTTTCAGGGTGCTCTGTGCAGGGTCATTCTCCAAATAAGGTCAGGCATCTGAGCTTAGCGGCACTCTTCACTTAAGGTTAGACAGAGAAGAGCAAGCCCCACTGAGAAAGGATGTCCTCTATTTTGCACTGAGCTCAGAGAGCTATCCGGACATGGTGGACTGCAACCTTAATAGCAAGGTTCACCAACACTCACAGGCCCCAGGGGTGAACCTTCTACTGTTATTCGGCTAAATGGGCATAGCATCAAACTACCATCTAAATTCATATCTCTCAATCCAAAGATTAGTGCAGCTCTGAGACCTTATCAGAGAAGTTTCTTTGTGTTACAGACCATGGTCAATGCAGAAACTCACAATTTGTGAAAGAACAGAGAATAAGTGTTGACAGGATGCTCAATCCACAAAGGACACATCTATATCAAACTTAATCCCCAAAGCTCAGGAGCCATTGTGGAAGAAATATGTATGTGGAAACAGATTGTAAGATCTAGAAGTCAGGGAGGAACAGAGAAAAGTATCTTCTGCACATTGACAGGAATCACCAACTCACAGCTGTAGATGAATTTCTAAGTGATCTTATTAAATAAAAACCATGGAGCCAAATATAGGGGTGAAAACCTTAGAGATCAGGGAAATAGGAATAGCTACCAGCTAACCTTACCTTACCACGCTGCAACTTCCAAAGTGTGCTACTTCCTGTCTACCCATGCCTTTATTGCCTTGCTGTTCTGCCCTCTCATTGGCTCTTAGTCCAGCTACCTCACTTCCTTGTCACTGCCTGTCTGTACAGACCTCCTGGTCTCTGTGGTTGGTACTGGGATTAAAGGCGTGTGTCACCACACTTGACTCTGTTCCCTAGTGTGGCCTTGAACACACAGAGACCCTGCCTGCTAAGTGATTGGAATAAGGGTGTGTGCTACCACTGCCTGACTCATGTGTTTACTTAAAATAGCTTGCTATTTCCTCTGATTTCCAGGCAAACTTTATTTATTAACATACAAATAAAATATCACCACACACAGCAGCTGTGATCACCTGTATGAGATCTGAACAAGATCAGACCACTCAACATTCTAGCATGGAGTGAAAAGGGATTCACAAGCTCCGCTTTCCAGCTAAGGAGCTCTGGACCACTGATGGTTTCTGGGTGAGGAAAAAATCAATTTTCTTTGAGAGTGTGGTTCCTAGTAAGTTGACCCTTCTCCAGTTGTTCATGGGCGTTGCGAATTAGAGTTGACTGGTCATAAAAAAAAAAAGAGGACACAAAATTGGTGAGGGGTAGGGAGGTAGGGGAGGATCTTGAGGAATGGGGGAGTGTTAAATACAATGAAAATACATTATACATTGTATGAAATTCTCAAATAAATAAAATGTTAATAAATAAATAAGGATTAAAAAAGAAATATAAAATTAAAAACCTTTAAACACTAGAAAATCCAGGTACAGGAGGGCTCTAGAGGAGAATAGGCCTCCAGAGTGTGAAGGTGCCTGTCTGGTGGTGTAAAAATCGAAAGGGTGCCTACTAGGAGTTGCTGATTCCCTCTTGCTAAAGTATGAAAGGCGGACTTCATCTAGATGGTTCTCGTCCATGGCAAATAAACTCAGGATTTAGCCATGACCTTTGTGAAAAATAAACTCACTGCATAGGAAAAAAATGCCTTTAAAAAGTCAGGCTTGAAATTTTTATATCCTTTGAGTCATATTCTTGAAGCAATTGGCTGATTAATTCAAGAAATGTTACTTTCCCAATTCAAACATGACATTTTGAAAATCATCCATGAATTACATGCCTCAAGAATGAAAGGCTTTTCTGTGCCATTTAAAGGGTTTTCTTTTTCAACTTTTTATTTTTGAGGGAAATCATGAATATCTATGAGGGTACATTTATTACTCCCAGAACAGATAGAAAATTAACAAAGTCATAAAATTTGTACTCAGCTCTGCTATTGCAGCTGTGTCTAAATCCAGGCCCTCGCCAGTTCCCTGCCTCTAAAATGGTTAAGGATGATGTTATTTTTGCCATTACATGCAAGGGCATGGGTCTTTGTATGTTGTCTTTCCAGATCTCCACACAGAGATCTAACAAAATTATCTGTGTCTAAGTTTTGTTTTTCTGGTGGGGTTCAATAAAAGAGTTTCGAGTCCTATGAATTTGTTCCGGAAAAATCTTACCTTCTGATCCTAGAAAATGTTCCTGTTCTTCTAATCCTATACAGTAAACCATTTCTACATCTCAGAGAAGCGTCTGGCTTTAAACTTTCTGTCTTAATTTATACTACTGTATGTGGGGCCTGTACATATGGGTACATATTTGTGTATATACCCACCCAGTAATTACTGAGGCAAGCCTTTAATTTATCTGAAATTGTACAGGCATCATGGTGACAACCCACACATTTTTCCATTGAAAATTGTAAATGGATGACAAAGAGGGAGTTCCACCCGAACCCTCCACTACTTCCTGAGAAGTTCTGTAACTCACAACAGAATGTTCATGGGTGTTTTGATCACTGTTTTTTGTTTGTTTGTTTGTTTGTTTGCTTGGTTGGTTGATGTGAGCTCTGCCCAAGTGTGGTCCTTGGTATTGTACTGGTCTATGCATAGTCAGTAAGGAAATTAATTTGAAGGGAAAAGGTTTAAAAACATATAAAAGTATTTGGCAGAGAAAGTTTTTAGCTGTTGAGTCTAATAATAAACACTGCAGGTAGGCAGGGTGAGATTTATTTGACTTTTTGGTAGCTCTGTCACCAAGGACAAAAATCTCAAGTTTTGCAATGTATGATGACAATAATAATAAATTTACATTTAAATAGCCTCAACAAATGTTAAAGAATAAGAGGAGGTCTTGGTTTAGGATCCCACAAAACTGCAATGAGAGAAGGGTCTGAGAAAGTAGCAAATTTGAGAGATTATCCCAGCAAGTACCAGTAGGGAAATGGGGAAGAGAAGCAAGGAAGAAAGAAAGCCAACAAGCTATATGTACCCAAGCAGGTCAACACCGTGGGTGACTAGGAATCAGTGCCACGGGGGCTCCAGGAATGGAATAAAATATGCTTTGCAGTTGTACAACTTGAGAGGTGAGCCTGAGTACTCTTTTACCATGTGTCTGCCAGTCTGCTGTTCAGTGCTCATGAGTTATGTACACTCCCTGGAGCTGAGCTGCCAGCATGCTCAGAGAGCAGTGACTGGAGAGAAACACCAGGTAAAGGCTTGCAGGACCTTGCAGCAAGAAGTTGCTGGCATAAACAGACATGGAGAGTGCCAAGGGGGATATTTAGGACATCATACATACTTTCCAGCATGTAGGCAGGTCCTTCTTTATTTATGGATCAGGGAACTGAGGTCAAGGTGAGCATGGTAGTACAATATTGGAGACACTGGAGAGAGGAAAAGAATCTTGCCCCTTTGCCAACTTCATGTCCATGCAGAGAACCTTCTGCCACATTTTCTCCCACACAAAGATTTCCTGGGAGGTCCCATAGATGAATGGTTTTCAACCTGTGGGTCATGACTCTTCTAGAGGTTAAACAACTCTTTCACAGGGGTCACATATCATATATCCTTCATATCAAATATTTACATTATGATTTACACTACTTCATAACAGTAGCAAAATTAGAGTTATGAAGTAGCTATGAAAATAATTTTATGGTTGGGGGGTCACCTCAATATTAAGAATTGTACTAAGGGGTCACACATTAGGAAGGTTGAGAACCCGCTGCCATAGACTATTTCTTTCTCCTAGGCCCCTAACTGACTTGTTTCCTAAACATCATTGGAGAATGGTGTGGAACGGACAAAGCTGTGGAGTGTAGATATGATGTCAAGTGTTTTGAAGCCTGACTCATAAAAAGCCATACATATATTCTCTCTGCTTGTCATACTTTGTGATGATTAATGTTGTCATCCTGATAGAATATTGTAGGTGGAGTTTTTTGTCTGGACTGCCAAACTTTGCAAAGACAAGGTAGGACAGTCCTTCAAAATTCCTTGCTTCTCAGAAATGTCTGTCAGATATACTAGGTATGTAGGCCAAGGTTGGATGTCGCAATATTACAGAAGAGCTTTGGGTGACTGTCCAGGCAGCTAGATGTCCCTGTCATTAGGTAACAATATATTCTTCTGGAGTCTTTGTTTGAGTTAAAGACTAAATAATTAGACTTAAAGTTTTCCTTAAAGTTATGATAAAAAGGTAAATTAGGTATAAAACTTTAGACTCACAAAGGTCAGATAAATAATAAAACATTTTCTCCAAATTTGCCAAAAACAAATGGACTAGATATTGTAACTGTAGTTCTTACTTGATAACTGCTTTTATTGTATATAACTTTACTCTGTTAAAGTTAAAACTGTCCTTTTTTATTTAGACAAAAAACAGAAATGCTGTGGAATAATCCTTATGTACACTGTAAAATGTGTTGCTCTCTTGTTTTTTTTTTTTTTCAAGATTTATTTATTTATTATGTATACAGGCCAGAAGAGGGCACCAGATCTCATTACAGATGGTTGTGAGCTACATGTGGTTGCTGGGAATTGAACTCAGGACCTCTCGAAGAGCAGCCAGTGCTCTTAACCTCTGAGCCATCTCTCCAGCCCCCTGTTGCTTTCATTGTTAATGAAAAGCTGATTGGTCAATAGCTGGGCAGGATTTTAGGGGCAGAGAGAATGCTCGGAAGAAGAAGGGTGGAGTCTGAGGAGTCTTGAGTACACTCAGAGAGAAGCAAGATGAATGTGCCCTGTTGGAAGAAAGTACTACCACGTGGCAGAGGGTAGATAAGAAATATGGGTTCATTTGAAGTGTAAGAGTTAGCCAGTAATAAGCTTGAGCTATCAGCTTTTTATTGACAATGAGAGCAACACATTTTCACAGTGTACCAGAGAATTATTCCACAGCAGGATATAGAGTCAGTCACCTGGGAGATGAGCCTCTGGATTTGCCTGTGGGGGACTGTCTTGATTGCTTTAATCAAGATGGGAGGATCTACCCACTCCTGGTGGCATTGCTCCCTGCCTAGGATCCAGAAGAACATAAGGACAGAAAGGGAGGTAAGCAGCAGCATGCTTGCATCCCGCTCAGCCTTCCAAATTGTGAAAGTGATGTGACCAGCTGCTTCAAGTGCTGCCGCCACAACTTCCCAATGACAATGAGAGCAACACATTTTCACAGTGTACCAGAGAATTATTCCACAGCAGGATATATATAGTCCACATATGGACTATGGCCGCTAAAACAAATCCTTCCTTATGTTGCTTTTGTCTGACTGTTTTTTTTTTTTTTTTTAAATCACAGTCACAGGGGGAGAAACTAAGACTGAAGCTCGTACTGAGAAATGGGACCATCACTCTTCTTCCTTTGGATATAGAAATGCTGAGCTCTGTTACTTAACAAGAGCAAAGGCTCAGCTATAGAATCAGAACGTTCATCTCAGGAATCTGTGAGAACTGAACGTAAAACATGGATGAGGCCAGATCCTTGGTGAGCTACTTGAACAAAGGCAGAGAAAGTCACAGGGGAGATCTTAGCAGGAGTTAGAAGTTGAGCAGAAAAAGAATAGTTAAAGGATATGGACTCAGTGAATGCAGGACTGCCTCCACCCAAGTGCCATTTTCCAAGCAGAGAGATCTTACCACAGCTGCTAACCTCAGGGAACTTATTTTCTTCTCTGAAAACTCCAGGTAATAGTGCCCACAATGCTACTAGCAAATTTGTGTAGTCTCTACTTGTTTATCACTGGTCTGAGGACTGGGAACTCCCATCCTCTTAGCTACAGAAATATAAAGCTAGAGCCACTTTTGAGAATGTAATCATGGCAGATGCTAGAACCCGGAGCAGAAGAGAAAGCAATGAACTTTCACACCCTCTCCCTTTCCAGATGGAGCCACAAGAAAGCCCTGGGTATGCCTGCCTCTACTGGCACCATCCATCCACGTGTGGACCTCAAGAGGCCTGGTGGATGACCACAAAGAGGGCTCTTTCCAGGGAGCATCAGAGAATCCATGCATTCAGAGAGATGCTCTCAATGGGTAAGGTTTACAAATTGCAGATGAGGCTGTTCCATCTTCTTCTGTTGCCCAGGACAGCAATTGCCTATGGTTGTACTTGAGCAACTTAGGGCCTTGAGCTGAACTGGGTGAGGTTCATTGTGTCTATCAGATGAACTGGAGGATTGCTCATTGCTCCTCTGGGCCTTGGGCCCAAAAATTAGCTCAATTTGACCGTGATCAACAGATTATTGTTTAGTAAATAGTTGGGTGACATGCCAGTGTGGTGGTATTTTACTTGTACTGAAATGTGATTTTAATTGTATGTTAATAAATAAAGTTGCCTGGGGGTCAGAGTTATAGAGCCATAGCAAGTGCGTGGCGGTGGTGGCGCACGCCTTTAAGGACCTGGAGGGTGGTACATTCAGGCAGTGACAAGGCAGTCATGTGTTTAGTTTACAACCAATGAGAAGGCAGAACATCTAGACTATTTAAAGGCATACACACAGGAAGTAGGCCTCTTTTTCGGAGAGCTCTCTTGGCTGAAGCAGGATAGCTGAAGCAGGAAGGGTAAGGCTCTTAGTTCTGACCTCTTGGCTTTCTTCTCTGAATCGGCTCTGTGTTTCTTATTTAATAAGACGGTTGGTTACATCTACATGCCAGAGGTGTGGGACAATCTTAGTGATATATAGAAGATAACAGTCTCAATATTCTAAGAGCCTACACAACCTCTCCTGCTCATAAAAATGAGGTCAGCAAGATCTGGTATTAAAAGGCAACTAGCTCGAGGGAAAAAATGTACTGTTCTCAGTTATCCTCATTGAACTGTGGAAGGAGTCTCAATTCCATGGTAAATTCTTAATGAATACATTTGGCTATGACTCTAGGACTCATCATCATCATCATCATCTCTCTCTCTGTCTCTGTCTTTCTGTCTCTGTCTCTCTCTCTCTGATCATTACATGCCTGAAACTTTAGAAAACATGAATTTCTTTCCCTTTTCATATTGCCAATACAGCACTTGCTCTTCCCTTGACTTTTTTCTTTATATAAAAACCCCACTCCTTTAATTTCTTTCTCTTGCTTTATTGCTCCAGCTAGTGCTTCCAGTACAATATTGAAAAGGAGTGGGGATAGTGGATAGCCAGACTCATTCCTGATTTCAGTGGGATTGCTTCAAGATTTTCTCCTTTGGATGATGTTGGCTGTGGACTTCTCATGTATAACTTTTTTTTTTTTTTGGTTTTTCGAGACAGGGTTTCTCTGTGTAGTTTGCTCCTTTCCTGGAACTCACTTGGTAGCCCAGCCTGGCCTCGAACTCACAGAGATCCGCCTGGCTCTGCCTCCCGAGTGCTGGGATTAAAGGTGTGCGCCACCACCGCCTGGCTCATGTATAACTTTTATTATGTTGAGGTATGTTCCCTCTAGCCCTACATGCTCTAGGACTTTTATCAGGAAGGCAGGATGGATTTAGTGAAAGACTTTTGCTGCATCTACTGAGATGATCATGTGATTTTTTTGTCTTTAAGTCCATTTATGTGGTTTATTACATTCATTGGCTCATTTATGTTGAACCATGCCTGCATTTTAAAATCTATGTTCATCAAGGATGTCATCCTGAAGATTTTCGATTTTCTTTGTGTGTGTGTGTGTGTGTGTGTGTGTGTGTGTGTGTGTGTGTGTGTGTGTGTATCTTTACCTGGTTTTGGTACTGGAGTGATCCTGGCTTCATGGTAAGAATGTGAGAGTCCTTCTTCTGTTTCTATTCTTTTGAAAAGTTTAACAAGAACTGGCTGTAGATATTCTTGGAAAGTTAAGTAGAGTTCTGCTGTGACCCTATTTGGCCCACAGCCAACATCATCCAGCGGAGAAAATCTTGAAGCAAGCCCACTGAAATTTTTTAGTTGGAAAGCTTTTTATTACTATTTCAATCTCCTCATTTGTTACAGGTCTGTTTAGGTTGCTGGCTTCTTCTTGGTTTAATTTTGGTGGTTTGGTGGAATTTAGAAATCCATCCAATTCTCTTAGGTTTTCCAACCTAAAGAACTACAGGTTTCTAAAAATATTCCCTTATAACATTCTAAATTTTTTTGTTGTCTGTTGTGATGTTTCCCTATTCATTTCTGATTCTTTTAATTTGGGTCCTTTTTTTCTTTCTTTTGGTTATTTGGGACAAAGATGTGTCAATTTTATTTATCTTTTCAACAGACTGGCTCTTAGATTTACTGATTATTTGTGTTGTTTTCTTTGTTTCTATCACATTGATTTCTGCTCTGATTTTTATTATTTCTTTCTGTTGACTGGATTTGGATTTGGCTTATTCTTGTTTTTCCAAATATTTGAGTTGCATCATTACATCACTTATTTGTCCTCTTGATGATTTTTTAAAGATAGGCAGTTAGAGGCATACATTTATCTTGTAGGACAGCTTTCTTTTTTTCTGAAAAAATTATTAATTAATTTATTTTACATCCCAACCACAGCTTCCTCTCCCTCTTCTCTCCCATTCTTTACTTCCACCTACCCTCTGTGCCCCCTCAATCCACCCCTCATCCTTATTTGCTCAGAAAGGGGCAGGCCTCCCATGGACATTAGCAAAGCATGGCATATCAAGCTGCCATAAGACCAAACACCTCCCCCTGTATTCAGGCTAGGCAAGGCAATCCAGCATGAGGAATAGGTTCCCAAGAGCCAGCCAAAGCACCAGGGACAGCCCTGATTCCATTGCCAGGAGTAGCACAAATAGACCAAGCTACACAACTGTCACATATATGCAGAGGGCATAGGTTGGTCCCATGGAGCCTCCCTGGTTGCTGGTTCAGACTGTGAGTTCCCATGACCCAGGCCAGCTGTTTCTGTGAGCTTTCTTGCAATGTTCCTGACCCCCCTGGCTCCTACAGTCTGTCCTCCCTCTCCTTAGCAGGACTCCCTGAGCTAGGCCCAACGTTTGGCTGTGGATCTCTGAATCTGCCTCCATCAGTCCCTGGATGCAGGCTCTCAGCTGACAACCAGGGTAGTCACCAATCTGATCACAGGGGATGGCCAGTCCAGGCTGTGCATCCACTCCTGCCAGAAGTCTTAGCTGGGGCCATCTTTGTAGACTCCTGGGAGTTTCCCTTGAATCAGGCTTCTACCTGACCCCGAAAAGCCCTCCTTTCCATTTATCTTTCTCAGTGCTCTCCCCTTTCATCTCCCAACCTGATCCCTCAAGTTCCCTTGCCCACCTGCCTCCAGTCCAACCAGGATATCTCCTCTATTTCCCCCTCCCTGGGAGATTCATGCCTTGGGCCCTCCTCATTACCTAGCCTTTCTGGGGCTGTGGGTTGTAGCATGGTTATCCCTTACTTTACAGTATGTATTCACTTATGAGTGAGTACATACCATGTTTGTCTTTCTGGGTCTGGGTTACCTCATTCAGGATATTTTTTTTCTAGTTCCATCCATTTGCCTTCAAATTTCTTGATGTCATTGTTTTTAACAGTGGAGTAAATACTCCATTGTGTAAATGTACCATATTTTCTTTATCTGTTCTTCAATTGATGGACATCTAGGTTGTTTCCAGGTTCTGGCTATTATAAATAAAGCTGCTATGAACATAGTTGAGCAAGTGTCCTTGTGGTATGATTGAGAATTCTTTGAATATATGCCCAGGAGTGGTATAGCTGGGTCTTGACGTAGAATGATTCCCAATTTTCTGAGAAACCACCATATTGCTTTTCAAAGTGGCTATAGAAGTTTGCACTCACACCAGCAATGGAGGAGTGTTCCTCTTGCTCTACATCCTTTCCAGCATGAGCTGACTCTTGTGTTTTTGATCTTATCCATTCTGACAAGTGTAAGATAGGATGTCAGAGTACGATTGATTTGCATTTCCTGATAGCTAAGGATGATGAACATTTAAGTGTTTCTCTGCCATTTGAGATTCTTCTGTTGAGAATTCTCCATTTAGGCCAGTACCCCATTTTTTTTTTTAAATTGGATTATTTGTTTCTTTGATGTCTAGTTTCTTGAGTTCTTTGTATATCTTAGAGGTCAGCCCTCTGCTGTATGTGAGTCTGGGAAGATCTTTTCCCATTCAGGAAGTTGTATCTTGTGCCAATGCATTTGGGGCTGCTTTCTACCTTCTCTTCTATTAGGTTTAGTGTAACTAGGTTTATGTTGAGGTCATTGATCCACTTGGACTTTTCAGTAGCACAGACACTAAGATCGACAATGAATAAATGGGACCTCATGAAACTGAAAAGCTTGTGTAAGGCAAAGGATACTGTCAATAGGACAAAATGGCAGCCTACAAAAAAAAATGGGCCTAGGATTTGATTAGAAAGTTCTCTAAAGAAGAAAAACATGGCTACGAAATATCTCAAAAAATATTCATCATCCCTAGCAATTAAGGAAATTCAAATCAAAACAACTTGGAGATTTCATCTTACCGCAGTCAAAATGGCAAAGATCAACAAAACAACCTACAACCAATGCTATGTGGGACTCAGGGAAAGAAGAACCCCTATTCATTGTCAGTGGATTGCAAACTGGTCCAACCAATATGGATATAAGTGTGGAGGATTCTCATAAAGCTTTTTGAATTTAACTTATGACCCAACTATACCATTCCTTGGCATATGCTCAAAGGGCTGGACACCCTACTCTATAGACACTTGCTCAGCCATGTTCATTGCTGCTCTACTATGCCCCCCTCATAGGCAGTGGCACTATTAGGAGGTGTGGCCTTGTTGGAGGAGTTGTGTCATGGTGGAGGTGGACTTTGAGATCTTCTGTGCTCAAGCTGCACCCAGTGTCACAGACTCCTTCTGCTGCCTACAGATCAAGGTGTAGAACTCTCAGCTCCTTCTTTCGCACCATGTCTGCCTGCATGCCACCATGTCCTGCTATGATGATAATGGACTAATCTTCTGAAACTTTAAGATAGCCCCAATTAAATGTTTTCCTTTATAAGAGTTGCTGTTGTCATGGTGTCTCTTCACAGCAATAGAAACCTTAATAAACACACTAGAAAATGGAAACCTTAACTAAAACACTAGGAAATGGAAACAACCTAAATGTCCTTCAACTGACGTTGTGGAATATTAGTTTAAGATGTGCTACATTTGTTTATGCTGTGGAATATTTGTTTAGTGCTGCAAAGATGTGTTGCATTCTTTTATGTTGCATTTGTTTAACTCTGTAAAGCTGTGTTACTTTGTCTGTCTAAAACACCCGATTGGCCTGATAAAGAGCTGAACAACCAGTAGCAAGGCAGGATAGAGAAATAGGTAGGGTGGCCAGGCAGAGAGAATAAATAGAAGAAAAGAGAGGAGTAAGAGAGAAGTGAAAAAAGGAGGAGAGGAGGATGCCAGGGGCCAACCACCCAGCCACACAACCAGCCACAGAGTAAGAAGGACAAAAAAGGTATAAAGGATAGAGAAAGGTAAAAGCCCAGAGGCAAAAGATAGATGGGATAATTTCAGTTAAGAAAAACTGGCTAGAAATAAACCAAGCTAAGGCGGGGCATTCCTAAGTAAGAATAAGTCTCCATGTATTTATAAGAGTTAAAAAAAAAAAACCCAACTACAAACTGATGATTGGATAATGAAAGTGTGGTACATACACACTTTGGAATACTAGTCATTTGTAGTAAAGAAAAATAAAATCATAAACTTTGCAGGTTAATTGATAGAACTAGAAAATATCATATCAAGTGAGGTAACCCAGACTCAG
The DNA here is from genome assembly GCF_949786415.1 of Peromyscus eremicus. Lineage (NCBI taxonomy): Eukaryota > Metazoa > Chordata > Mammalia > Rodentia > Cricetidae > Peromyscus > Peromyscus eremicus. Next base: position 113,636,219 of record NC_081419.1, on the reverse strand, counting down.
AAAGACAAAGGTCACATATTCTCTCTCATTTGAGAGTTCTAGCTATAAATCTTCAGATGTAAGTGCATATTCTGGAGTAACTCCAGAAATCAGGAGAAAGTGAAAAGTGGCCATTGCTGGGGTTGGGAGTGGGGATCGATAGAGAGGAGAGTATCAGGGTATAAGTAATCTGATGGGGGAAATGGGAAAATGGGGGGCTCTAACTAAAGAGGGGGAGGGAGATAAATATAGAGTAAAGAGTAAGGGGGCAAAATAATAGTAAGGATGTCTGAAAAAATCATAAGGGACCATACTATTAACTATCTGCCTAAAAATGCCTATAATATACATAAGTTGGTATATAAACATATGTACGTAGGTTAAATGAAAATTTCCCATCTGGGCTGACAATGCTCCCTTGAAGAGCCAAAGATCATCTAACAAGAACCTCAACAAAAGAGCGAGAAGCTGGTCTTTTAGTTGTTGGTCGGGGTTGTCCAAGAGACTCCAAAAATATTACATTCTATCACTGTCATCCTTGTTTACACCTGAAAGTAGAAGGTGAGTCCCCAGTGCTGAAGATACCATGTATTTCAGACATACCGTCCAGAGGATCCTGAGCGGGAACTGACCGGAAAGCTTTCTCACTAAGGACTAGCTTTCATGGCACCAGAAGGTACTTGGCAAGCTTCCAAAAGAGGAAACAACCAGTCCTATTTAGTATGATGCCTATAAACCACAATAATGACCATCATGGCAGGATAATCCCAAGGATGCAATATTGCATGCATACCTTGGCATAATTGAACTCAAGACTCACTCAACAAGACAGAAATCATGCCTGGTTACTGGAAACCTAGCCAACTACCCAGGGCTAATGAAGTCATAGATCTTGGAGAAGAATCTCCAACTGACACTTTACTAGACCAATAGGATCCCTAGCTATATTCCAAATATTTGTCCTTATACCTACAGACAAGTATAGTCCTTACCCTTATCAAGAAAGTCTCTTTGTAACAGATGGAGATTGTTACAGAAAATTACAACCAATCAAAATGCAGAGTTATGGAGCCCAGACCCAATGGATACATCTACAAAACACCCCTGCACCTAAAGCTCAGAGATCACTGTGGTGGAGAGGGAGGAAAGATTGTTAGAACCAGAGGATCAAGGAGTTTGCTGTGAGACTGTGCCTCCTAGGAATGTCAGAAGCTACACCCATAAAGTCTTACCAACATGACTATCTAACCATGAGCTGAAAAAGGACAACAAAAATAGACATGTCAAAGTAGACAGGGAAAGCCCAAGAGTCTTTAACCATAGACAAAGAACTACAAGCAACTAAAGAATGCTGGGAGTGGGAGAAATCATCTTCCCCAGGGAAGAGCACATCCAGTACCAAATGGTCAGCCCTGAAAACAGACTGAGCAGGTTGTACTTATGTACTTAGGAACACACACACACACACACACACACACACACACACACACACACACACACACACGAGAGAGAGAGAGAGAGAGAGAGAGAGAGAGAGAGAGAGAGAGAGAGAGAGAGAGAGGGAGAGAGAGAGAGAGAGTCAATAATTAATGAACACGAGAATGAAGAGGGGTATATGGGACTTTAGAGGGAGGAAAGGAAAGGGTGAAATGATGTGGTCATATTATAATCTAAAAAAATAAAAAAATATAATTTTAAAGGTCAATTAAGATTACCAGAAGAAAAAGTCTCACTCCTCTACTGGAACCTTCAGATGCATTCCTTATCCCAGAAGGATTTCCTCACAGCCTTGAACTTACCCTAGGACACCCTTTGGGTCTTGCTGTAGAACATTCTCATCCCTCCATGCTACTCAGCTGAATTTCCCGCATGCCGTATCTCTGGCCTTTGCTTGTATGTGTGTCCTGATAAGAAACTGATCAGCACAAAGGTAATTCATTCTGTTTCCAGACAATTCTCTCTTTAAAGATGTTTTCTTCTATATTACAAACCAAACCCTCTTTCTTCTCTGATATATGGACTGTTTATTCTTTCTGCTGTTTCACTTGCTTAGCATTCCTTCAGATGAGAACAAGACCTTTAAAAAAGAGTTAGTTATTTTTATGTGTTTGTGTGAATGTCCCCATGGATGTATGTGTACCATGAATGCCTGGTGTCCACAGAAGCCAAGAGAAGGTGCCAGATCCCCTGAAAATGTTACAAATGGGTGTGAGCCACCATGTGGGTGCTAGGAATGAACCCATGTCCTTTGCAAGAGCAGTAAGTGCTCTTAACTACTACTGAACCATCTCTCCAGCCCCAAACAAGAATTATTATTCCATCACTAGATGCAGAACCTAAATATAAATAATCTGATGGATATTGCCTCACTAAGTAATTCATTCTAAAGTTTAAAGGACTAATGAGATCTTTCCCACAAGAACATAATTTTACCAGAGAACTTGAGTGTGTGATCAAGAATATCGAAATCATTAGGGATACAAGAAATATGGTTTATTCTTTCCGACCTCTGGTTTCTCTCAGCTGGCAAAAGAATAATTTGTATTGTAAGTACATTCTGCATATTACTTGTATTTCTGTATTTTGTCTGGAGTAGCCTTGCCCATCTTAAATCTTTGCTCTAGCTTGGTTTTCTTAGGTCTTGGTGAGAAAGAAAATCATATGTGTGCCAATTATCTTGATCTAATTGGGGGATAGGGAGATACACTTGATGTCAATGATTCTATGATTTGCCCTAACCACCATAAGACCACCTGTGAGTATTTTATTCCTACCTGGATTGAAGCTTTCTCCCCATGAAAGTCTTGCTTCCCTTGGAGTAGTTACAATATTTGTATCTTAAATTAAGGATGCAGGTAACACATTTGATTATGATTTTATTATATACCTCTTTTCCTGGAGTTTTGCAGGTAAGGTTGCATAAGAGCCAACTTTTCATCTGCCCTCCCAGTTCTACCCTACAGAACTGGGCCATCTTCTAACTGCACGATGCAAAATATCCAATAACTCAATAAATACTTTACAAAAATAATGCAGGTTTTTTCCCTCAAAACATTAAAAAAAAAAATCAGGATTTCTCAGACTTCAGCTCTCACCACCCCCTTTTATATTTATTTGCTGGGAATATATTGGTGGAGAAAAGTTGTTATATTAAAATAAAATAGACTAAATGGGCCCATATTATTTTCCCACTTGCTTTGCTTTTTTTCTTTTGGAAAGTGCCACTCCCAGCCTTACTCCTGAAGTTCCTTCAGTCTTCTGAGCTTGTTAAGGCAGAGCAGAAATGCTGCTGCTGGGCCTCCTTAGTAGAACCACACTGGAAATTTATTTATTTTAAAGCCATTTAAAACCATGTCTTAGATTTGACTCTAAACATTCACTTACTACCCACCCCCTTGCCTAGTCTAAGGACAAGAAAGTGTTGGAATCTGTGACTCCAGCAAACACCCTGACTCAAGAGCACCAGGTGTAAGGTGGCTGTTTTCTCGATTTGATGCATTTCCACGTCAAAATTCCTTTTCTCTCCATTCCCCCAAGTCCTTTCCTTTTTGAGCTCTCTCAGAAGTGATTAAATAATTTTTTACAAGGACAACTCCAGAGAAAAGGTTAAGCTTAAGTCACATTCGTATTAAATAAGTTATATATAAAAACTGCTTATAATGTTTACAACCTCAGTCTCTGTGCTCCTCCTGTGCGCTGGATGGAGGTGGGAATTGAATCACACCCACTATGGCTCCCAGGTTCCTTTTCCTGCCTACACAGCCACTAGGAGGACTTCCAATATGGTTTGTAGGCAATGGACATAGCAGTCCCCCAGACCTGGTGCATACCCCTAGTGTACTTAGAAAAATACTCATGTGGAATATACAAATATACAAAACTGTGGATTAAAAAACCTGGGTGACAGTTGGCAGATCAGTGCATTTGTGCCTCCAAACCAGTGGTGCTTTAGTACTCCCTGGCCTCTTGGAACTGTTTAATGTAGTCCTCGTCAGAAGGGCTCTCCGTGCACTTCTGTCCATTATTGGGAGGCCGGGCCTCATTATACCTGCTCCAGTCACCCTTGCAGATGATCCAGGGCAGAACGTCCACTTTGTAGTGGAGCTCAGCAGAGAACTCGGTGCTGATGAGATTGGGCGTGCCTGCCCCTTTGCCCCTGGTGATGAGCTGCATGTTGTCACCATAGCAACAGTGCTGGGCAGCCAACGTAGTACTTTCCAGGGACAGCATAGAGCGGATGCAGTACCGGGCAGTAGGCTTGTAGATCTCCAGTTTCTCTTTGGGCCCACTGGCATCCTTCCATCGGAAGTCCTTGCGCTTGATGCGGTCAAAGATGTCAGCCGTGCTGTAAGCCACCTCAGTGGGGTAGGAACAGGGACAGCTGGGCAGGTCGTTGATCACCTTGTGCATGTATTTCTTTAAGAACTCGCTTTTGCAGCTCATCCATCGCTCACAGCTGTCCATGTCTGAAAAAGACCAAAACACCCCTCTAAGCACATGCTAAGGTTGCTGGGAGGACGGCACTGAAGCCAGCATTTCCTTCCTTAGCATTAGCTACCCGGCAGGTACCCGTAACCACCACACATGGTGGCCATTCTCATCACCCCAGAACTTGGCAACTTAGTTTGGAAGACATCTTCCCAACTCCTTACTTTATAGTTTGAGGAACGTTCAAACACCAGACAGCAAAGAGTAAGTCACTGATTGAATGGCTACCAAGATTCCCTCACCTGTGTTTAACTACCACTGCATTTGATCCACCTTTTACATTTTTATGTAGAAACATGTTATTATCCCTAAATTGAAAGCATCTTTAAAAAATGCCCAAACCAAACCAGATCTCAACAAAACCCCAATAAAACCCTCAAATACAAAACAAAAAGCAGAATATCATCACAGATAACCATAGCCTAATTATACATCCTAACACAATTAGCTAATTCAGAGAGCTGTATTGAATTTCCTAAATAAGCGGTAATGTGGTGGAAAGGCCTCAAAGGACCATTTGTCGAGTTGAATTTCTTTTATTTCTGTCACTCACTGAGTGGCTTAAAACATAATTCATCTCCCAGCTGCTGGACTTTAATTATCACTGTCTGAAATTCACAGGCTAAGATGCCTTAAAGGAGTGAGAGTGTAACTCAGAGGTGATATGTTGGCTTTTTAAAGCATTAAGAAAAAGTTGATTTAGTTGCAAATACTTAAGAATTTATGGATTCCAATTATGTGTTGGTTAACTACTCCTTTTATTTGGTTACAGTTTAGTGGTTTTTTTTTTTTCTCTTTTGGGTGTGGTTTTATTTTGTTTTCTTGGTTTTGGGAGTTTTGTTGTTATATTGGGTTTTTGTATTTTGAGGAAGAACTTAAAATTGGATGGGTAGGAAGGGGGAGATGATCTGGAAGGACTTGGGGGAAGTCGGAAGTATATGATTGAAATATATTTAAATTTAAAGTTTGTTTTAAATAATTTATGGATTCCAATTCTAATTGTGTATTCCTGGCTTTAAGAACTGAAATTTGAACATATGCTATTCTTGTCTTGCCCCTTGGGAACAACCGGCCACGGTATAGGTGTACAGTGACACGCTACTTGGACAGGACAGGATGTTCCCAGATCAGCCTGGCTCCTGCCTGATCACTCATAGGGCTTCTCGTGGTCTTTCAGTTGTTTGGGTCAGGAACATTGGATTCAGCATATGTCCTGGTGTGATTTCTGTCAGACTTAGGCCAAGATGCCAGTAGAAACAGACACTGGGGAAATGATAGCCAGAAAGGGGGGGGGGGACTTGATATAAGGTAGGGATCAAACCGATGTGAGGAACAAATGCAGAGTCTCACTGTAACCTAGGAACTCAGAAAAACCTTCTTAGGATTCCCATTCAATGACAACGTCATACTTTACTTAAAAACTTTATCCCAGATGAGGCGTGAGCATATAAACCTGTAATTCCAGCTAATCTAGAGGCTGAGGCAGGAGAATCACAAGTTCAAGGCCTGCTTGGTCTACAGAATAAGTTTAAGGTAAATCTGGTATAGAGAATGAGTCCAAGGCTAGCCTGATACACAAAAGGACTTCAGGGTCAGCCTGGGCAACTTAGTGAGAGCTTATCTCAAAATAACAAGTAAAAGAGGGCTAAGGCATGTGAGTAGGCCCAATGGCAGCAATTCAAAGAACTTTGTCCTGAAAAGCAGCAGTATTAAGACTCTCTGTCCTCATCCCATCTTTACTGCTAAGGAGCCCTTTTCACGTTGGACTTAGATGAGACTCCTAAATGCCCCATCTCCATTTATGGTTGAGAAGCTCAGTCTGAGCTACCTTCCTTCCTTTGTTTGTGATTAGTTGACCTACTCGCCCACACTGACTGATCAGAACAGAATGCCTCTTAACCAAATGTTACTAAACCTCTCTCCTTTCCTTAAGCCCCTGAACTTTGGCCCTCACTCTGCTGAAGTGACATACAGCTTTTCCACCAGGGTCCCTTCTGAATGCAGGTTGGATAAAACACCCTTTGATCTGCTGCACCACCTTGCCACACTTCCATCCCATTTCCCACTGTTACAGTTTGAATCTTACATGTCCATCAATAGCTCATATACTGATGGCTTCGTCTCCAACATGTGGCACTACTGAGAGACAGCGGAACTTAGAGGAGTTAACAGTGTGTGCCACTGAAAAGCATCTTGGGATGCCAGTCACTTTCATTCTCTCTTCTTTCCCTTCCTGGTTTCCATGACGTAAACAGCATCCCTCCATCACCTGATTACCGTGATGTTTTGCTTTGCCACAGGTCCAAAGGCAACAGGCCAAATACCATGCCCTGAAACTAGAGGCCAAAGCAAATCTTTCTTCCTTTTAACTTGTTTTCTCTTTCAAGGACTTTTTTTTTCACAGTGACAGGAAGCTGTCTGATGAACACACCACTGGTTCTTTCTGGATTTATTTACTTCTCCATAAAAGAAAACCCTGTCTGCCTAAACCTAGACATTCTTCCATTGCTGTTTTTGAGACAGTCACATTGTGTGTCCCAGGCTGGCCTGGAACTCACTTCAGCCTCTGAATGCTGGGATTACAGGCATGTACCAGAGTACTTGGCTCTCTCGTCTAAAAACAAAACAAAGCAAACAAACAAACAAAGCCAAAACATTTCAAAACTGAAATGAAATGTTATTTCTAGTAGGGTAAGTCAGGAACAGTTTTGGGTGCTGTGCCATCATGCTGATTGCGAGCCATGGTAGGGCTGGTGGTGGCCAGACTTCCTCTTCAGAGCTCCTACAAGAGAGCCTGCTCTGCTTACTTTGCTGACTGCCCCCATTGTCCGGCTCCTACTTGCCTTGGAGGTCAATGGCCAAGCATGGAGGAAGCAGTGTTGTCCAGCTCCTCCCTGAGTCCCCTCAGTTTGGCCATCCCTGTTGGACAGAGCTCTGAGTTGTTGGTTTTCTTCCTTCCTGGTTCTCCTTTTCTGCTTCCTTAGGTGTCATACTGTCACCTCATATGCTCACCCCCATCTGGCATGTGCTACTTGCAGAACCCCAATTGGCACAAGCTTCGGTGGCAGAGGTAGGAGGAGGCAGGGGAGGGCCTTCCGCTAAGCATTAATTCTAAAAACCAAACTTGACCATTAATAATACCTGATGGGAGACTGGAGAGATAACTTAATATACCTGCTGCTAGGCATGATGACCCCAGTCCAGATCCCCAGCACTGATGAAAAATCAGAACATGGCTGTAACCCCAGCACTGGGTGGGGAGTAGTAGAGACATGTGGGTCATAACGGATCTCAGGCTAGCTAGTCTAGTAGAAATAATGAGCTCCTAATTCAGTGAGAGACCTAGTCTCAAAAAGTTAAGACGGAGAGCATCTGATGTTGACCTCTGGCTTCCACATGTCCTGATCCATGTAGACCATATCAATAGGCTTTTTACCTCTGACTTCTATTCGGATTGCCCAGTGGGAAGCCCATCTGTGGACCACACAGAGGGAAGAGAGTAAAGCGAGAATGAGTCACTGGTTCCTTTCTCACTGTGCATTGTCTGCATCCTTTGGAGAACTGAGACTGTGGTCAGGTGGCTCTCCCTATGAGCTGGGCTTGCTGCTCCTATCCTGGTCCCATCAGATCAAGAATGGTAAAGGCTCTCCAAGGTTGCCAGTCTTGGGGTCCCCTTCTTGATTTATATCAACTCTGCTCAGTTTTACAAATAAATGATCTTTCACTAAATACTTGCCAATTGCCTACACTGAATGTACTCAATTCATTTTTGCCTGGACTCTGGCTGGAATAGGTCTACTTAGTTCTGGTATTCTTAGCCTTGCATTGATGTGGCCTTATGCCTCACCCTGCACAAAAAGGCAGAAGATATTTGCCTGTGAAATGTGACACGAGGAGACATGAGAAGTTCTCTGCCCCTCAAAGATCATGTCTTCTGCTCTTCCACTTGATGTAAAACTCACATCTTTAAAGTCAGTTTAAAAAATAAATCCAATGAACTGTGTTTGCAGAAGGCTCTTGTTAAATAAATATAATTTCATTGTGTATGTGAGGTGGAGGCCCTACTAACACAGAATTTCTAAACTGTCCTGAGTTTGGCTTACAGACACGTTGGAATGGATTTTTTTTTTAAATGTTAACAAGCATTGTAAAAATTAAGGTATATTTTAGCTAAACCAGATCTGGGATTTGTCTTGGAAAATCAGCCTACCTGAATTTTCCATTCTGGAGAGATACAGCAGACTCGAGTTCATGAAAGAATTTTTGGGGCTAAAAAAAGTGGGACAGGAGGGATCTGACTCTTTTATAACACAGTGGTAATGGCTTGATATTCACCTTACATAAGGCCTTATAAGGCATGGCTGCCCCCATCTTTTAGAATAAACATTACCAGTTCTTTGATAATTTTGTACAGTATGTTTAGCTTTCCAGAGCTACCTGGCTTCCTAACTGTCCAATCCCCCCTTCCTCTCATCAAGACCAGTTTGTGCTGTCCAAACATTCTTGGCTATGTTGTCTTCAACTGAAGCATGCTCTACTTCCTAGAAGCTACACTCTTAGAGAAAGCTGACCGTCCTCCCAGCAGCTTCCTGCTGTCAATACCTCCTCAGCTGGGGGCGCTGATGGTGGGACGAGGCACCATCACTGCCTGATGTGGTGAGGGACTGCCGATGCCCTACCCACTACTGCTTGCTGATAATGATGCTGTAGTTGTTTATTATTTCTTTTTTATCAGAGTGCCGACACCCTTCTTTTCAGTATCTCTCTGTTTTCTAGATTATCCTACTTAGATCCTTGTCTGTCTCCTGTAGTTCTCTGAGAAAGAGAAAAATTAAATCTCTAAATAGTTGGGCTAGGAAACTCAAAGAGACTTAGGCCTGCTCAATTTTGTCTGAGGAGATACCTCAGCCTTAAGTTTACGAAAGAATGTTCAGGAATAAAACAAGTGGGGCAGAAGGAATCTGACTCTTTTACAACACATAATGGTACGGTATCCAGAAGTAAATGAAGCTGTGTTGAAAAGCAAGCTTGCACCCGAGTGTGTACTTTCTATTGTGTTCACTTAGGCTGCTGCTTCTGAGCTGGCACTTCTAGTGAGAAGCACAGAAAAACGTACTGAAGTTCCCCCCACCAATGGAAAATTCTTGCAAAAGAGGGAAGTATATAATGTTGAGAAAACTTCCTCCCCTCTTCCTTCCATTTGCTGGAGACTTCTTTTACTGGATGCTGGGTGAGGGCAGAGCTCATTGGGTGGTGGGCTTACTTTGTGCTAGGGGGAGGGTACACTCAATCCATCTCTCACCTAAGAGGCTCTGCAGGTTGCTCACCGTGGTGCCCTACGGCTCAGTCTATTCTAGTGTAGGAGGGAAGGGTTGCTTTTCCTTGCCTGAGGTTACTCTTTCTTGCCTGGAGTCTAGTCAGTGAGCAGGAAATCTGCTGGGAGCATTGGACACTCAAAGGGAAAAATGAAACATTTTCATAGGTCCAAGGATGGCACTGCAAAAGCAAAATGAATCTCCAAAGCACTGAACCAATATTTGGATTTAAAAAAAAAAGGGAAAAACTCTTACCAACTTCAAACAACTTGGTGGCATTAAACTCCTCGCTTCCCGTAAGCAGACTCACTTCGGTGGCTGCTGTCCTGAAAGTGTCTTCAATTCCTAAACACAGACAAGAGCTCATTTTCCCCTAGTTTTATGGAAAAATTCATCCCCCACCCCCTCAAATACAAAACAAATATACCTGAACAAAGCCTTTTTGTATTCATTACTACTCGTGGGTTGAAACTTGCCAACAGAGGAAACAGTAAAAGCAGGTAGCAGTGCATAAAACATATTAAAACTCCAGATACTAGTCACAGTGCAAAATCAGATCCAAATGTGCCTGCAACGAGTCCATGGGCTTACCCATTTGTCTGGGAGATGAGGGGTGGGTGGCGGTGGGGTACTTGTCAGGGTGGCTGTCGGATGAGTGACAAACTAAATCACAGGCAGCAGTGTGCTCGAGACCTTCTTTTTAATGGCTGACTGCCTGGTTTTAAATCATTACTAGCTGTGTGGACCTGGGCAGGACACTTCATCTTTGTGTGCCTAGTTTTAATTTCTGTAAAGTCAGGAGAACTAAGTGGCACCTCTCCCCTGCAGAGTCAATTGAGTGAAATTCGGGGAGAGCATCTCCCAGAAGGGAGAGTAGAAGCTCATGTTTCCTGCTTCATTGATTGTCTAATGCTACTCCTATTCATGCTCCTGAAAGGGTGCACAGAGAATCCTATTACTCACTCTAAGGAACTGAACCCAGTTTGCTTCAAACCTTTCAGCTCCCTTAAATCTCCCCTCAGAATTACCACACCCAACTCAGATTCAGCAAGCTAAATAATGAGAAAGAGCCAAGAGTGGAGGCTGGTAGCTTTTTGGGGAAACCCTAGCTTCACTGTTGAGCGGACTGTATATCCTTTAAGAGGTCACTCTGATTTTGTTAGGTCCCTCGAGCAAGGGTTGGCCTAGGGACATAGTTGTAAGAAACATTTATTTATTTTTATTTGTGTGTATGCATGTATGTGTATGCTATGTGTGTTCAGGTGCCCGAGAAGGCCAGAAGAGGCCATCAGATTCCTGGGACTGGAGTTTCAGGTGGTTCTGAACTGCCTGACATAGGTACTGGGAACTGAAGGAGCAGCAAGTGCTTTTAGTCACCAAGCCATATCTCCAGCCCCCAAGGGGACATACTTTTACAGAATGATCATTAACAAGCCTACAAGACCTTGTTTATTCCATAGTTACTTCCAGTAAAGCAGAGATTCAACAAACCAAATAAGGAAGGAGACCCTGCTAAAAGTAATCATTTATATCCAAATGAACCCTTGGAGCTGGAACCCCCTAAAGCAGAAAGGCTGGAAAGACCGAAGCGGGCAAGGACAGCCGAGAAGAAAATGCATGCACAGGGATGCCAGCTGCAGTGATCTCAGTGGTCCTGGTACCCAAAAAGGAAACTTGAAAAGGCAGCAGGGAAGAACCCATCAGCTTGGCTCTGTATGCTAGCTCTGAAGAGAACACAGGCATGCCCCTACAACTCAAAGTAAAATTGTGTCCATGTGTGGCTGAGCCAGAGACCTTCCTTCATGGCGAAGGAGAAAGAGTGTAACAGTAAAGGTCATGGCCTCTCAAGTCAGGCAGCATGGATTCGAATCCCGTTATTATCATTTGCTGCTGATTTAGGGCCTCAGTTAAAATGCCAAACAAATACAATAATAAAATTCTATTCCATGAGGCAGTTTTGAGTATTAAATGAAATAACACACCTAGAAGTCATGGAAGTTTGAATGATACTGAATTACTCAGAACACTCTCATTCTCTTTACTGCCATCTTTTTCATCTTCTCCTTAATCTTCACCTTTCTCTCCACCCCTCTCTTCTCTTCTCCTCCCCACTTTTCCTTCCTCCCTCCTTCCTCTTCCTTTGATTTCTGCTCCCCCCTTCCTTCCTCTCCCTTTTGCATGGTGCTAAGGGATCTAAGCCTGGACCTCCTATATGGCTAGACAAGCACCCTCTTTCTCTCCCCCCTAGACCATCTTCCTCTTCTTCATCTTAATACCTTTTTTAACTTTTTTGTTTTTCTTCATAGTCTTCTTCTTTTCTTCTTCACATTCTTCCTGAATGTTGCTTCCTCCTACTTATGTTATTATTGACCGCTTTTGTTCCTCCCCATCCCAAACCCACTGGCCAGACTTCCACCTCAGCTCATTGCAAGGAGCACGGGGAAGATTAGGAGAGGTAAATGTCTGCATGGCTGGCATGTAGCCGGAGCCACCACTTCTTACATTTCAACCCCATTTTCTTTGCATGCCCTCTGCCAGCATGCACCCCGTTCTGGTTGCCCCTCTCCCCTTCTTCAGAAATCCCTTTGTGCTTCCACTTTTGTTTGGGTCCAAATGTTCTTGGTTTGAGAATAGCATGTCTAGGAGTAGAAAAAGGAAGTCTGAGGTATGGGGATCAGATTTCCAGTCTCAGAAATTTCCTTTAGATGAAGCCATTTGGAATGTGTGGTTTTATGATAGGGCCCAAGATATTATTGTAGGCTGGTATTCTGCCTGGCAATGGGAACACAGTGAAAATATAGGCCAGGGGGTGATAAGCTTCGTGTCAAGGACCAGGAGGCACATAGTTCAGGCTTTATGGGCCACTCATGGTCTTGGTCGCCTCTGTTTCTCCTGTTTGATCCCTTTAACAATGAAGGTCCCTACATAAATAGGCCACAGACTAGATTATGACAAACCACTATAACTTTTGACAACCATAGTCATAATTATTGTTTATTTCCAACATGACTCCTCATCAAGTTAGCGATTGATTTAATTTTCAAGGCACTGATACTACAGTATAAGATCACAATTAAATGCTAAGTTGCACCAGTTTGTTTCTTGGGAAGCCTTGGGCAGCTCTCAGGCAGGTGTTACTGACAAGGCTGACTCCATGGTTTTCCTGAGAATGAGAATCCACTCATGCTGGCTGCCTTATCAGACATAAATATCTGTTTTCAAATGAGTTTTTCAAATCATGACAATCTCACATCAAGGTCCCAAACTGATCAGAGTCCCTCCTTCAAGTTAAGTAAGTACAATATGGCACTGCCCCTTAGGCCACAGCCTCTGCAATTGTGCTTAAGACTTAGGAAATCCATGTTTTCATCCACCAAGTCTATCAGCTATCTCTAGTTGTCCCATTCAGGTCAAAAGATTTCTGAGGAAAATGTTTATCTTTTAAATAATTTCTCCAAGTTTTAAAATATAGACGAAAATTCTTTCCCTAGAACTTGGAACCAAAGCCCCACAATTACCTGGGCAGTTTGGACGGTCACAGGTCCTCGATTCTGTGGCAATGCATGCATAGCCACAAGAACGGGTCCGTTTCTGGTTGCCATTTCCACAGGTGACGCTGCAGACAGACCAGAGACTCCAGTCACCCTCACCGTCTGTGGAATCTGGAAGGGAGCCAGGGAGATGGTCATCATCCCCACCTAAAGAGTTCCCAAGTCTCCTGTTCAAGTTGCCTGTTGGCCGTGTATTCTTCCACTTACATCATGCTCACTCTTGAAGGGATTGGTTGAAGCCTGAGCTCAAAGGCTTACAGCTGCAGGTTCATGTTAGCGCTCAGCTTTGTGAAGACTGAAAGGGTTGCAATGCTGTGTTGATTTGTACATGACTAGGACCTAACCCGTGGGGCAAACCTTTCCTCCTTGTGGGAGGATAGGAGAAGGAGATGAATAAGAAGGGAGATAGAAATGGAGGGGGCAGAGGGAGGGGACAGAGGAAGGGAGAGGAAGAGGAATGCAGGGGGAAGGAAGAGAGAGAGAGGGAGGGAGGAAAACGGGGAGAGAGAAAAAGAAGAGGAGGAGAAAAAGGAGAAAAAAGAAGAGAATTCTACAGAATCTGGTCTTGCCTTGACCTTATGGTCCCCATTGACTTCCAGTTTAGTGTATTCTGATAAATCTAATCACCATGAAAGAAGTTCAGGCCAAACAAATTCAAGAATGATGAGATGCCTCCAAAAAACAGAGTCACATGAAGGACTAGAAAACATTTGACAGACAGAGGAAGGGAGGCTCCCAATACTGCTGTACAGAAACTGAATGTAGCTGAAGCCATCGAGAGCAGAACTGCCCAGTGGTCTGGACTTCCTGAGCCATTAAATCATGAGAAATGACTGCTATTTTTTTTTCAGGTGCTGAGTATAGGATGGTTTGTCACACAGTAGCAAATAACTAACGTATTCATTGTAAATATAGAAATATCCTTTGAAGTCATTATTCAACATCTGGCCAATGAATATTAGTTGATCTCGCACTATATGTCAAGGATAATTCTAGGTATGTGGAATATATTATTAAGAATAGCTTTCCTTGCCGGGCGGTGGTGGCGCACGCCTTTAATCCCAGCACTCGGGAGGCAGAGCCAGGTGGATCTCTGTGAGTTCGAGGCCAGCCTGGGCTACCAAGTGAGTCCCAGGAAAGGCGCAAAGCTACACAGAGAAACCCTGTCTCGAAAAACAAAAACAAAAACAAAAAACAAAAAAACCAAACAAACAAACAAAAAAAAGAATAGCTTTCCTCACCATGGTGTAATGAACAATGAATACAAAATAGTAAATTATATAGTATGTTAGAAGTTATGAATGACATGGGAAAAGAAAAAGTAGACTATGGTGATATTTTATTTGTGCTGAAATGTGATTTTATTTGTATGTTAATAAAATTGCCTGGGGTTCAGAGCTAATAGCAAGCCATAGCAGAAGTCTGGCAGTGGTAGCACACACCCTTAATCCCGATCACGTGACAGGCAGATCTTTGTGTGTTCAAGGACACAGCCAGCATGGAGATACACGCCTTTAATCTCAATACCAACCATAGAAGACCTGGAGGTCTGTATAGACAGGCAGTGACAAGGAAGTCTCATTGGTTTACAACCAATGAGAAGGCAGAATAGAAAGTCAATAAAATGACAGATACACAGGAAGTAGGTCTCTTTCTCAGGGGAAGGACGGCGGTGGCAGCTAAGGGTAAGAAGGTGGTTTTAAGTCTCAGCTCTCAGCTACTGCTCTGACCTCTTGGGATTTTAACTCTGCATTTGGCTCTATGTTTCTTATTTCATAAGACTGTTACATCTACAGTAGACCACACTAGGACATGTTGGAGAGGGGTGAGGATATGGGTACATTATCAAGACTGACTTTCTGTTATCAGAAGTAAATATTAACAAAAGTCTTAGAGTGTCTGGGGGTCTTATCCAGGGTTATCAGGTTAACAGAAAGGAAAGCTTGGGCTGTAGCATCAAGCCCTAGATCTCTAAAGCATGACTTTCCTCCAGTAACACCACCCCATAATAATTTCTCCTGGCTTATGCACAGCTTCCAATAGCCTTGGGGCCTCTGTGAGTGCCAAGCATGGGGTTGCAGTTATGTGCCTTGAAGGGATGGGATACCCTTCATTCAGAATAGGTTGTGGTAGTTACTATTACATAGACCCAGCAAGAATGTTCTCCACACGTTTCCACCTGAATCTTGGGTCCTGTGCCAGCCGCCAGGGCTGTTTACACAATCCTCACTCTGAAGACACCCTGGGCTATCACAGGGCTGCTGAGCCTTCTCAGCCTACTATTCAGAAGTGATTGTGTGTGTGTGTATGTGTGTGTGTGTGTGTGTGTGTGTACAAGACACTGTGATGGCCTCTTCCCTAACTGAAGGTGAAGCTTCTCATGGCATACCTGCCTTTGGAAGCATCGTCCATCTCTATCTCCTTCCATCACAATCATGTTTTCAAACTTTGATTTCTTCTAAGAAACAGTTTCCCAACCACACAGCCAAGCAGATGTCTGAAGCTTCCGTTTTACATTAGGGAAATGGGCATCACTTTCCAGTATGAACCTCTCTACTATCTCCTCTGGGGCATATATCCAGCAGGGCTGGAGGAACAAGTTGCTTCCAAAGGGAGAAGAGTCTGACACAGAATAGTCACTGCTCTCTCTCAGAACTTTGAAGACATGCCTGGAACAATTGCATGCTCGTCAATGACGCCATCTATATGCAGTGGATTATATTACATGTGTACACACTGCATTTTTACCATGCACACAGAAACTGGGCCAGATTTTGTTAAAGGGAGAAACAAGAGGCACAAGTAAAGATTCTCATATTTTTGCACCATAAAAAGAGAGAGGACAAGTTTGAAAAAGAAACATTATGTCATGTAGATAAAAGCCATGTCACTTGTGGAGGGAATAGCAGCATTAGATAAAATCCAGTGAGGCCAACTGTTGTACTTCTGGACTTCATAAAAGCAAAGGGGCCTCTGCTATCCAGAAATCTCCTGCAGCTTTTCCTTTTCATTTCATTAAGGGCACCAATGCACGTGGGGCAATGTCCCTCAACTCAAGGGCTTAGCTCACTTTGAGGCCTATATTTGAATCTATGCATGAGCTGGACTTCTTACTTTGGTTTTCTGGATCTAAATGACTATATTAGTTTCCTTTGTTGCTATGATAAAACAATGACCAAAATCAACTTAGGAGAGGAAATGGTGTATTCTATCTTATGGCTTATAGTTTGTAATCCATCACCAAAGGAAGTCAGGCCAGGAGCTCAAGTCAGGAACCTGGAGGCAGGAACTGAAGCAGAGACCAGGAAGAGCATTGCTTACTGGCTTGATCCCCATAGTTCACTCAGCCTGCTTTCTTAATCAATCCAAGACCATGTGCTCACAATGAGCCTCCCCATATCAATCATTAATCAGGAAACACTCTAACAGACATGCTCACAGGGCAGTCTGATGGAGGCAATTCCTACTTGAGGTTCCCTTTTCCAAGTCAACTCTAGTTTGTGTCAATTTGACAAAACCTACATAGCATAAGGACTAACTGCTAATGGTGTATCAGAGTGTATGAGAAATGATGCTCATAAGTTCTTTTTCCACATCCATGTCCTTGGCTACACCTTATTTTATGCTGGTTCTGAACCATGTGATTTGCTTCCATCAATGGGATGATGGCAAATAGGATGTAAGCAAAGGCCTAATATATGTCTAAGCATGTAGACTTATCTTTTTAGCTGAAAAGAACCATTCCACTAGCATGTAAAGACCCCAAGGAAGTTAAGGGCCAGGAGGAGAGAGGCTCTGACCATCTCAGCACTCCTAATTGTCTCACTGAGCCCCATCATTGTTACTGAGGTCACTGGAGACTGTTCAGCTCCAGCCAAGCTAGCCCATCTTAGCTCAGATGAACATTTCAGTCAACCTGCAGACTCCTAAGAGAGAACCCTTCTTATGTTGTTTGAGCTGCTAAATCAGACTGGTGGTAGTTTCTTTGTTGTTTTTGTTTGTTTGTTTGTTTGTTTGTTGACACAGGAGCTAACTATGTAGGCTGGGCCGGCCTCAAACTCATAACCCTCCTGCCTCAGCATCCAGAATGCTAAGATTGCATGAAGTAGTTTCCTCTAAAATCTGTTAGAAATATGCCACAAAATCTATCCTAAAATATGTTATCTACAAGCAGCCACTGGTAGAACTTATTCTACCAGTAGGTGGCTTCCTGCAAATCCTTAACTGCTCATAAATTAACCACATGATTAATCATTTCTACAGGGGAGCAATCTCCTAGGCAGACCTTCACCATCTTGAGGCCTCTGCCATACACTGGTCCAGATTGGCTTCTAACAAAGACCTTCTGGGTGATTCCTGTTTCCTGAGGTCAAAGGGAAGAACAGGATTTCTGGCTGGAACACATCTTTCTAGGGGAGAAATCTTCCTCTCTGTTTTAATGACAGATGGAGAAGTTATAATATATGTAACAGAAGACAAACCTAATTTATGATGCTGGAAGCACAAGTGAGGACACTGTGTGAAAGCTTAACCAAGAGGGAGTGTGGCTCATAGCAGAAAACAAGCCTCAGCTACAATAATTGCAAAGACAACAGTGACAACAAGAACAAACTGTACCTGAGAACATTTCTGCAGCGTTTTGACAGTTCAATGACATCAAAGGGCTCAAGGAAGGAAGACAATGCTCACCATCGCAATGAGTGGAGAGCTGGGATTCATAGATGCTACTTAGGACAGTAAAATCTTCCTTTTGTGGTGTCTGCACAGTAGAGCTTTTTGGACCAGTTCTAGTGTAGGGGCCACTGAACTGCTCAGAACTGGTCTGGAAGTGGTCACTGGGAACCCAGCACCACTAGTCCTGGATGGTCATGGCTACATTTAACTCCCGGGCTAAGTCTGCGGCAGGAAGAATTTTACTCCTTTAATGGGTAAGGAAACTGAGGCTTGTAATAAAACTTGTGATACTTATGGATGTCCATACAGCTCAGCCTCAGCACAGCAGGAGTTATATCTGAGGTCTGCATATTCCCAACACACCCTGTTATCTATCCTGCCTTCCAGCAACACTGATTCTGGCCAAAGTTAGCCTCCCTTTTCTAAGGCACTAACAATACAGCCATAATGAACATTACAAAGAAAATTCCACGAAAAACCATGACTGTGAAATATTCTGTTAAAATTAGACCATGAAAAGTTGGAGGATTTCCAAGAATTGAATGCAAATGAAGGTACCAATGAGCAGTGCCCATCCAACTACACCATGGTCAGTTTAGGGAATGGAAACTACCATGGACAGAAAACTACTTGCTTGGATCTCTGTTTGAAACTCTCTGTATCATTCTTGCATCTGATAATTTTCTTTTGCTGTGATAAGACACCATGACCAAGGCAACTTAAGAAAGAGTTTATTTGCTGGGCAGTGGTGGCTCATGCCTTTAATCCCAGTATTTGGGAAGCAGAGCCGGGCAGATCTCTGTGAGTTCAAGGCCAGTTTGGTCTACAGAGCGAGATCCAGGACAGGTACCAAAACTATACAGAGAAACCCTGTCTTGAATCCCCCCCCCCCAAAAAAAGGGAAGAGTTTATTTGGGGCTTATAGTTCCAGAGTGTCAGAGTCCACGACAGAGGGCGTTAGAGCTCACAGGTGGGAGTTGCCGGCAGCAGGTGACTGGAGCAGCAGCTGAGAGCTTGGAAGTAGGAAGAGCACACTGGAGGCTGATGGCTTTCGTAACCTCAAGTCCATCTTGAGTGATGTACCTCCTTTAACCAGGCCACAACTCCTAACTCTTTCCAAACAGTTACCAAGTGGGGACCAAGTACTCCAATACGGGAGACATATGGGGGTGGGGGACATCTCATACAAATCTCCACACTTCTCATTTTGTATTATTCATTCCTTGGTCTGCTGATGGGAAAGCCACAAGAGCACAACAGGGGCGTTTGTGGCGCATCAAGTGTTTGTTTGAAGGAAGAAGGAGGGTGAACCGTTGAGTGACAGAGTGGATCTGAGATCCCTCCACCTTGTCTCTCATCATAACTAAAGTAAGAAAGTAACGTTGATTATTTTAATAAAATAATGTAATCATCACTCAATTTGGAAGCTTCCCATTCTCTTATGACCCTAGTAGTCTCAACTTGGGGTTATAACATGTAGAGGGGAAAGCTTGCTTTGACAACCTGTTACACAAGTTGTTCATGTGGATTCCCCAGGGCCACTCCACTGGTCACATCAGACATGACATAGCTGTCTGGTCACAGGAAGCCATTGTACATACATTGGTTTTTGGCATAGGTTTGTTTTTTGTTTGTTTGTTTTGTTTTTTTTAACAGCTAAAGAATAGAGGGAAGGTGCTTTGATGATTTATTCATCTTTAGAAATAAAATTAAATTTCAGAGAAGACAAGACAGGAAAGAACCCCAAAGACCCTAAAAAAATATCTCAAGTATAATTTGAAAATTACAGTGTTCCCAAAACCTGTGGCTGCGGATGGCTCCATAGGGCTTCTGTGAACACAGCCTTTATGAGGTATGCCTCGTAGAAGCCTGAAAACCACATACTGTAAACTGGGTTTTGCTTGGCCCCATGTCAGTGAGGCTTTATCATCCTCATTTACTCTCCCCACCAATTTTATATTACTGGGTAGTAAACTCACCATATTCTGGCTGCTCTTTGGCTTCAAAAGTCCGGTGGCCTGGGGCTGGACGGTCCCACCCCCTAGGAACACTGAGGAAGTTGCTGTCATCTGAGGTACTGTCATACTTGTAGTCCTGGTCCCCGTTGTTTGTCCTGGCCAAGGACAAGGACCTCTGCCACCAGGTCCGCCAGTCAGGAGCGGGGACTGACCAGCTGGGTTTATTCTCTGCGTGCTGATCC
This sequence comes from Peromyscus eremicus, assembly GCF_949786415.1. Classification (NCBI taxonomy): domain Eukaryota; kingdom Metazoa; phylum Chordata; class Mammalia; order Rodentia; family Cricetidae; genus Peromyscus; species Peromyscus eremicus. The sequence continues at coordinate 113,616,012 of NC_081419.1, read as the reverse complement.
TTTTCTGCTTCAGAGTCAGGACCATCGACCACCTCTATGGTGACCTGAGGGAATTCAGAACAGGCCAGATCAATGGCAATCAGACAAATTGGCAATCTCAAGCTTGGAAGGTCTGAGAGAGCCAAAGAAAAGGATGGCTGCATCCCGTGTGAAAGAAAGCTGCAATCACATGGTGATAGAGAATGCAAGACATCTAGGAATGGCCCACATGAACTCCACGACTAGGAAGAGTATGGTGGCCTCAGATAGGCATGAAGCTACGCATGACGGGCTTCTTGGTTTACCGATGACCAAATTGTTAATAAGCCTTTCACTGAAGGAACACTGTCTATGTTCCTGAGGTACCGAAAGAACAGCCACAGCAAAGCATGACTTATTAAGCAGGTGCCACATCAGGCACTGTTCTAAATGCTCTGTCCATGTGAATTTATCAAATTCTCACAGTCCACATCCCTGCACATGTGCCACACATACTTCCCATCAACAAGCAGAGTCCATTTTCACTTATTGTCATCTGGGCTAGCCTCATGATGTACTAGGTCCAGTTGAATGGAAATAAATGACACTCATGGGGTTGGGAGGGATGATTTAGGGAGGGCTGAGGGGATGGATCAGTGGGTAAAGTTGCCTGTTTAGTAAGTGAGAGCACTGGGCTTCAAATCTTGAGCACCCACATAAATGCCAGGTAGGCATGGTGGCCTGTTTGTCATTACAGATCTTGGGAGGCAAAGACAGAGCATTCCACAAAGCAAACTGGCCAGCTTGATTAACTGAATTGGAGAACTCTGGGTTCAAGTGAGAGACTCTGCCTCAATATAAAAAGGTGGAAAGTGATTGACCAAAGCACCCCACATTAACTTCTGCACCTATGTGTACCTGCATACATAAGTGTACCCACACATATTTGAACATGTGTGTGCACTGGCATGCACAACACACACACACACACACACACACACACACACACACACGCCAAAAACGTGTACTGAGGCTTTCGTAAAAGTGTGTTGGAGCATGCATTTTCTTTTCCTTGCAATGTTCTCATGGCTATGTAAGGAAGCTTGGTCACTGCTTAAAGAGGCCAGACAAAGAAAAACTATGTGGAAGAAAACTGAAGCTAAGGTCTCATGACTGACACTATTATGGATTTTTCAGTCCCAGTTGGGTCATCCACTGTAGTACCACATGGAACGTGAGCAAGCTCTCTTGGTTGAGTTCTACCACAATTCCTGTTCTAGAGGACCACGAGCAATCCAATGGTCATTGTCCCAAGCTATTGAGTGTTGTGGTGATTGCTTCATGAGACAGTGTTTTATGGATTAGGGAAGCTGGCACACAGATGTTAAAGGAAGTTCATAGGGCTTGGAAGTAGCAGATGAGGAGAATATGGGTCCAGAGCCCATGTTCTTACCAACTTTGCCACCTTGCCTTTCAAAAGTAACTAATAGATGTATGCAGCCCCTCAAAAGATGGAGGGAGCAGAGAGGCCCAGGTACTAGGGGCAGGCTAAATGCTACAGGCCTTGCATAGATGTGAGCACAAGGCCCTCAGGACAAGGCTTTTCCAGCTATGATATTTCATTTTTCCCATTGTTCAGCCCCAGCAGCAGGGTCAAAGCACATAGTCCCTGAGCTATGGTTAGAACTTGTTCTTTGGATTAATGAAGCCCACTTTTGAAATCTGTCGCAGGCCTGGAAGAACACAGCTTCTTGGCTCTGAGAGACAATCAGCATAGAAAAACTTGTTTAAAAAAATAATAAAAGACTCATTGGGTTCCTCTGGCCATCACATAGTTCTTGCAACACCTCCTGGAAGAATTACATGCAAATGAATCAGAAACACGTACTCCAAGTAATCAGCGCAAGATGTACTGGGCAGATCTATTCCCAGTTTTGCCCTGACCCGACATCTGAGGAGTTGCTGAGATACTCTGCCAAATTGCACTGGGGTGTGCCCATCCTTTAGATAAACAGCTTGGGGGTTGTTTGCATCGGACTCAGTCTGACACTCAGAGAAGCTGCCAAGCCAATAGTGGTCCTGGGCTTGAGATCCAGGTATGGCCTAGAGGGTGACCTTAGATCACATAGTATACTGAGAATGTGTCAAGCCAAGTACACCTGTCTGCTCTGTTGTGGGACGCCTAGAAGGGCACCATGAGCTTTAGCCCATGTTACCATCATTGCTTTAATTTGTGAGCAACCCTTTTATTCTTATACTTATGAAGATTTTATGTGATTCGGCTATAGTTTTAAGACTAGGAGAAGAAAAGAAACACAGCACCCGCGTGCTATCATTGTTTGGTGGAATGGACAGTTGCTAGGGAACAGTGACTACTAGGACCCACATGGAACCTTCAAAGGACAAGTGAATAAAGCACACACGACTGGATGGCATATATAAAACTACCATGGCAGGATGGGCAAGGCAGAGTCTTTGAGTACACAGCCTTTCTCCTTTGAAGCCCCACCCCCCTCTGCCTGCAGATAGAACTCCTGAGCTGCAACAATTGTCTGCAAGGACATTAAGGGTCTTGGAGGAGAGAGGCTGCCATAGAGCCGGGGGGAGCCAGGCAAGCAGGCAATTATGGTAATGAAATCAGTCTCTGAGTAGAAGATAAGAGAGGGTGACGTGCCCAACAGTTTCGATACTCCATTTGTATTCAGACTGGAGTCAAAGGGATTGCTTAAACAAAATGTGCCCTGCAATTTCTCCAAGCCGGGAATAAAAACAATTTCATGTTTCAAGCTATTACCGCCAATACGATTTTTTTCCCTCTTGAATTGCTGCTCTGATCCAAACAAAATAGAGTCCTTGCCTGGTAAGGCAATGGGTAGCAAAATAGGAATTTACTCCAAAAACCATATCAATGACTAAATCTTAACAGCTTCGAGGTTTCTTTCTTCTCTTTAATTTCTAGCCACTGCCCCAAATGAATTACAAAACAAAGCAAAACACAAACAAAACTTCGGACCCACCCTTCCCCACAGTCAGCAATGTGGAAACCTCAAACTGATATCAAAAGAAGAAATCTAATCTTCAACCTGAAATTTTATAGGCATCCAATTAAAAAGACGCAATGAGCATGGCAAATGCCTTCTCAAATGGCTGGGATTACTTTTCTGTTTCCTGTTTCCCTTGTTCTAGTGGGGTATTTTAGAGTCAGGGAAACCTTTGGAAAGATCTCTTAAGCAATAAATGTGAATGTACTGGAGTTATGGAGTGAGTACAGTAAACTTCAAGCTGATAAAGACCCTAGGTCTCTCTGTCCTTTCTAATTCTCTTATATATATATATCCTTGGGTACCTTAGTACACTTAGTGAAAGAAAGAGAACTCTTTCAAAAACTCCAGGCCCAAGGTAAGACAGAACCTCCCAGCTCCAAAGGATAATGCAAAAGTAGGTATCAATTCTGCCCAAAATTGGTAATCCTGTTCAGCTTTTTTTTTTTTTTTTTTTTGCTAAATAGCTAAAACTTGTATTAGAACCAAACTCTTGACTCTTACTCTGCAAAACATTTTCTGTAGCAAGACTAAGACAGCCCCCATTCTAATGAGCCATGAGCCACCGTGAATATGTAAGCTATGCCGCCACAGTGAACCTAGGGGAGTTTTCTTTCTTGTTGCTCCTCCGAGCTTTGTGAGCTGAAGGGACTGGGTGGATGGATGTAGATTAGAATTTCCCAGACAGAAAAGGGATTCCCTCCAGAGCAGAGAACATCCAGGAATATGTCTGCAGCAAAGGCTTCTGCTGCCCTTCTTCCTTGACAACTGCGGCAGAAAACACAAAATAGACCAGGAAGACATTCAATCCTCTTGTCTCAAACCTGCTGATGCTCGAAAGAAACTGTGGTATTCCCTACATAATTGCGGTTAGTGCACTGAGATCTGTAGCAGTGTGTCTGCCCAGACGTTATTGTCTGTTCTACAAAATTTAGACTCAGTTTTCAAGCACAAACTTGGCTTTGGGAAATCAACTTCCCAAGATAAATGACAAAGAAAGTGTAGAGATGGTTTCCAGGTAAACTTCTGATTCCCAATAATCTTTAAAAAAGTTATTTATTCCCACCCCCACTGCCCTGTGTGTGTGTGTGTACACATTTATTATAATTTGTGTGTGGAGGTCTGTGGACAACTTCGTGGAGTCGGTCAGTTCTTTCCTTTCACATCTTTGTGGGTGCTAGGAAGAACTAGGTAGCCAGGTTTCTGAAGTAATGGCCTTTACTTGCTGAGCCATCTTGCTGGCCTGATCATTAGTGTAGATGCTTTCCTATCATCCTTATCTGCATCATCTTTACCAATCATATCTATCAATTCCAGAAAGCTTACCATACACAAAACACTATGCTAAGCCCTTCATTTGGATAATCTCAACCCTTAGAGATCAGATGACATAGGTAATTGTGGGTGGAATTATCACACCAATTTTATAGACAAGAAAACTGAGGTATGGAGAAATTGAAAAAACGTCCAGGGGCTACAGAACCCAAGACTAGCAGACTGAGTGGTGCTGCTAGACTCCAAACCTAGTTCAGTCTGACTCCATAGTTCATGATGACAGCAGAAGCCCATGAGAATCTCAGCTGTCCAGGTTTGTCCCCATTGGCACTTTGGTCCTTATCCAGGGCACAGTCATTTCTTGCCTCTTACTCAGCCAGACTGGCCATTTCAAAAGTATTATAGACACAGGAGGGAAAATGAGAAGCAGAAGCATGTAAAACCCTGACCAATCCCTCTGAGTATATCTTGTAGCACCTAGAGGCCTAGGGCCGTGCAAGAAAGTCTGGGTGGAGAAGAAAGGTCTGTGGATCACTGGGTTTAAGTCCCTCTCAATGGAGGCAAAGAAAGAATTATATTGGTTGAAGTGGATACTGACCTCAGATTGATTCAGAAAAGGGATATATTTTGTGAATAACTACTGTAGTAATGAATTGATGCAGCAAGTCTAATAATGAGTTTATTTTGGAATTTTTGTCTTTTATTATCTGACCATCAACCAAAGAACAAAAACTCAGCCAAGGGCACTAAAGTTCAAGTCGAAGTTGTCCTAGGGGATTTACTTTCTTTCCTGAATGATTTTTTTTTTTAAAGCAGAAACTAATTTCTCAAGTTGCTTTAAATCTAACACGAAGAGGCAACTTAGGAATTGAAGGCCATCTCTTTCTATGCAGAGATAATACTTCCTTCTCCCTCATTTCCTCAGCCTGAAACTAGTGCTAATGTGGACTCTACTTCCCATGGAACGGAGGCTGCCTGACTTATGGCATAAAAATACTCCACAGAAGCAGATGTTGGCCTTTTATAAGGATTCTCCTCCCTAAGTTAAGAGGCCCAAAGGACACAACTCTTTGCAGAGGCTCAGGAATGTCACTTTGGAGAGGCACAGATATTTTCAAAGGAGGGACAGGATCCAGCCCTGGAGCTTTGGGCACATTTCCAGAGCTTAGAGTTGCAGAGGGGTCAGGGATAAGGGTATTGATTCCTGCTAGGCTCCCAGGCTCCAGCTGACGATAAGTAGATGGGAGTAAGGGGCAGTTTGCCTAGGGAGGGGGCACTGGAGGCTCTGGCAGCAGACGCCTACCCACTGACACACCCCTCACCTATATTCATGCCACTAGCCAGGAGAGAACTACTAAAGGACCATGGTGAGAGGTGGGGTTTTGTGCTTGACTGGATGGGCTGGATCAAGCTAGTGGATTTCAACAAAAGAACAGTGCTCTGAAGCCTGGATGAGGCCAGCCAGAAATCATTACTCCCCCTGCTTTGGGAAGCACCTTGTGTTCTAAAGGACCACCAAGGAACTGGTTTACTCAAGTGTAGTGGTGCATGGGATGGTAGAGGCTGCTGGGCATATGAACATGTACACACACACACACACACACACACACACACACACACACACACACACTGAGGGAGACAGAGAAGAGGGACACACAGAGAGACAGACACACATACAGAGAAACACAGAGAGAAAGAGAGAGAGTGAGCGCCAGAGTACATGGAGACAGTAGCTGTTTTTGTTTGAATATCTTTCTGTGTGTCACACACTAACTTTTTGTGGCCTTCTAGAAATAAAAGGTCAGAAATGGAGCTCAATTCTCTTTAGGGTAAAGAAGCCATCAGATCAATTAAACAGTTCTGTCTCACTCCTCTGCACCATGGAAGACCAACAGACAGGGATTATCTAAAGCAGAATGGAATAACTGGACTATGTAGTGGGCAGAAGGACGTATTGGCCTTGTGTTGTTTGGGTGTCTGGCTTCAACATCTCTGTGTTGGAACTGTATTAGTTTCAAATACTTTCTGCCAATAACTCTGATATTTGAAGCCATAGAAAACCTGTACTCTTGGCAGATGTTGTGGTCTCTGGTGTCTAAAAGGTGACTCTAGAAAAACACGAAACCTTCCTAGGAATAGCTCTGTCCTCCTCCCGCCATGTCCTCCAAAGCTTCCCTTTCAGTAGCACCATTTGGAGACAAACTTCTTGCTGCAGTGCTGGGTAAGGACAGAACCAAATGAAAAGCATTGATGAGGACTTTCACCTGTTCCAAGGCCATAGAAGCAGGGTGCTAAGAGTCTCAGTGGCATGAAGGCAAGTGATTTCCACCCATAACCACACTTCCGTGGTGGCTGAGGGGATTCTGTGAAAGTCCAAGGGACTCTGCCAGAGAGACCCCATGTTGTGAGGGTCCTTGGCTCTGTGGGTGGAGCCTTCTCTAATCCCACCCTTATTCTCTGCTACCTTACCTCAGCCTCGTCTAGTTCTTTCCACACAGGTTAGCTCCTTTCCCAGGAAGAACTGACTCAAAAGGTCTCTTGCTTCCTACTCAGAAGAACAGCACAGCTTATTATGAGGAAAACTGAGTAGTTTCCTTGGCTGCTTTACTGAATGCTTGCACAGATCTGTCATGTGGGCAGGAGAGGGCTCAGCTTTTCCCAGGGTTAACCTGTGATCCCAACAACCTTTGCACCACGGGCCTTCCTTAACATTTAGGTGGTACTTTCCAAGGTCCCAAAGGTGCCTGGATAGGGATTGGGCATATCCAGATGGACAAAGAAAGAAAAAGGACACAAGAAATTTGGTCCCAAACTTAATTTATTACTGGGTGCACAATGGTGCCTAGTAAAATTTCAGTAAGAGCACATCTCAAAAGCCCACAGTGTTCCTTTGTCCTTAATCCAGCACTCTTCTGTAACTTTACTGTAGCAGTTCTTAAATCCACTTCTCCAGGAGCTTAGGCTGCAGCATTAAGACTCTCCCTGATTTCCTGCCTTTGGGGTAAATGCTAGCCACGGGGAGATTAAGGTTAACCATGGTCTAAGGACCTTTGAGGTGAGGGCTGTTGAGCCTAGGAAGCATAAAATCTCTAAACAATGAAACATTTCCATAGATGAAGCCACAATAGGGAGCAGTGGTGAGCAATGGTATGGAGCCAACTGTTCCTAGTCCGCCAGTTTGTCCCTCCCCCAGGTAGAGCCACTGCTCTTTCAGGGCCATGTCGCAAGTTCCAGGAAGGGCACTGGAGCAAAAGGTCTGTTTTTACAATAAATCGTTGGACTACAGCACTCATCAGAAATGTGACTTGGAACAGGCAGTGACTGCTGAGCATGTGCTGTCAGCTATGATTTCCAACATACTTTTCTTTGTGGAGCACTCACAGAGCCCTGCCCTACTTCTTTCTGTCTTCTATTGGGGAACACAGTACTTTTTCTTCCTCTGTCTTCAAGATCCAGTTGGTGCTGTTCTACATGGCAGCTGGGATAGTCATTCCTGTGCCGTCAACAGGAGGGGCTGAAGGGATATGGCTTTCTGCTTTCTAGAGTCTCATAAGCTAATGTAGTGTTTTCTGTATAGCAGCCATTGCTTGATGGTCATTAATGAAGGTATATTCTCAGTGACATTCATTGTTAAAAAGCAAAACAACGCTGATGGAGAAAAGCTGTTCTGAAATGGTATCATGCAGAGTGTCAGGAGTTAGTCAGAAGGGCCATGGAGGAGAGAGAAATGACACACACACACACACACACACACACCACTCACATCAGACACAAACATGTGCCCCCCACATCCCCCCCACCACTACATACATACTGGAGGTGTGGGAGAAACACTTAATAAGAATGCTCTGAGAGGCGGGCAGTGGTGGTGCATACCTTTAATCCCAGCACTCGGGAGGCAGAGGTAGGCGGATCTCTGTGAGTTCAAAGTCAGCCGGGTCTACAAAGTGAGGTCCAGTAAAGAGAGAGAGAGAGAGACAGACAGAGAGAGAGAGACAGAGAGAGAGAGAGAGAGAGAGAGAGAGACAGAGAGAGAGAGAGAGAGAGAGAGAGAGAGAGACAGAGAGAGAGACAGAGAGAGAGAGACAGAGAGAGAGAGACAGAGAGAGAGAGAGAGAGAGAGAGAGAGAGAGAGAGAGAGAGAGAGAGAGAGAGAATGCTCTGAGCCCAAGTTGAGGAGCTCTCTGCTGCTATACAAGCTAATAGGCATTTGATATGATGATAAAATAAGGAAAAGCTGTCCTTATCCAAATGAAAGGAATCGAAGCAAAGCATAGAAATACGGAACCAGGCACATAGAGATTGCAGTGACGTGAGGGTTAGGCAGCCCAGGGCCTCTCTGAGCTGTCAAGAGAACTATCTTCAGGAAGAAGAGAAGGTACAAACAATACCCACAATCAGGAGTTTGTCCCTGAAACACGGATTCGTGGATGGGTGTTCCTGGGAGCACTAGATCCTAGAACTGAGCTCCATAACTATAGTTTACCATCATGTGGCCTTGGTGAACCATGTAGTGATTCCCTGAACAGCTGCTGCTGAGAGGATGGCTTCTCCTTCACAAAGAAACTTCCCTTGTAATGTAGATGAATGCTATCATTTTTAAATTTAAGAACTCCTTGCTGGCGTCCCATTTCCCTGGCTTCATTAAAATCCCATTTTAATAAAATACATCAAACTCTCTTCTAGGATGTTCCATTCTCACTTCCTTCTTATTTAATGTTTTGGTAAGTCTATTCCTTAGGAGGTTGTCCTCTCCTGAATGAATTTCTGGTGTTGAAGGCAAGCTAGCAAGGCACTGAGGGGAAGTACTTTCCTGAGTGTTTTGAAGATAGATTGTGGGTTACATGGTCTAGTCTCAAGCCATGATATTCTTTTCCTATAGCTACCACATTTCATTAATTTCAGGGTGCATCATTTTTGTTTTGTTTTTATATCTCAGTGTCTCAGAAATCATCAAGGGTGTTGAAATAGTATTTTTATGGGAATAATACAGCCCTCAGCAGGAGTCAGAGCGGGGTTGAGAAGGGCAAGGGGATAAGGCCGCAGGGCTTGTTAGAATCAGGTTAGGAAACAAAAGACAAACTGTTTTCTTCTCCCTCACTTGCCAGCTGCTGAGAATTACCTGAATATTTGGATTCTGCCCATTGATATCAGCTTTGGAAAGATCTGGAAAGTTTGGTAGGTCAAGAAGAAAGGATCTGGGGCCGTCTCTTTGCAATGAAGGATGCCCAGGCTCTTGAGGGAATCGCTGTCTAGGGAAGGGTTGGTGGACGACTTGGTGCTCCCCTGGGACTTCTTTGGACAGAGGAAAGCTGGTTTCTGATGTGGAATCACTCTCCAAGTTGAGGTTATTCTAAAACATACAAACAAAACATACAAGTAATGAAGAAATACTTAGAAGGCAGGCAGTTAAAAGTGATACTCTTAACAGTCTATTAAATTAAAGGACAAGGACAATTTATTCCAGTGGCTGGAGTTAAACCAGTCTCTTAGTCATTGTTCTATAGCTGTGAAGAGACACCATGACCAAGGCAACTCTTACAAAAATAAGGCATTTAATTGGGACCTTGCTCACAGTTCTAGAAGGTTAGTCCATTATTGTCATGATGAGAAGCAGACAGGCATGGCGTTGTAGCAGTAGCTGAGATCTTTACATCCTGATTGATAGGCACCAGGCAGAGATGCTGGGCCTAGCATGGACTTTTAAAACCTCAAAAACCCGCTCCCAATAACCTACTTCTTCCAAGACCACATCTTACTCTAACAAGACCACACCTCCCAATCTTTCTGAAAAGGTCTGCCAACTGATGACTAAGCATTCATAATATATAACCCTATGGGGGTCATTCTTATTGAAACTACCATGGCCAGCATAGTATTCCCAACTTATTTACCTACCACATGGTTTAGTTTCTCCATCTTTAAAAGATCAAGACAGGAAATGTCTCCAAGTTTACTATTTAGGAATTTTCTTGGGAGTTATGAACTATTTATTAAGCACCAAAGCACATCAAAATAAGAGAGCTATTTTGAAGGAAAAGAGGTACTCCTTTAAAAGCTGGAACCAACTTATAGTTCATTTCTCACAGCTTCAACTGGTTAACCACCATGGCTTTAATTATAACCTTGATGTCCAGTTTTGTTTCTTTGGCGTAAATCATGAAGGAAAAAATTTGATTAAATTGGGTAAATATTTAAGTCAAACTATTGATTACATCTATTCATTCACCCATTGTATCTCTATTCACTCATCAATTTATTTACCTATTCATTTCTGTTCAGCCATTTGTTCTTGTCTATTCATCTACCCATTTATTCATACATATATCCATTTTGCTTATAGCTTTCTATCTCTCTCCAACAAATAAATCATAACTATAAGCTAGGCATGAGATGAATTAATATATGAGATAGTCATGTGAGCTATACTCTTTTGGAATGTACATCTATGTGTAACAAATAAGAATACATAGACAAATAAGACAAGAGACTACTGAACATTAGCTAGGTGGACAGAGAACACCTCTTTGAGGAGGTAACAGCAGAGACAAGATCTGGACAAGAGAAGGAGAAGGCCCGAAGTGATCCCGAGGTATGACAAAGAGCAAATTAGATAGAACAAAGGAGGAACTGACAGCTACTTTGAGGAACATAAAATCAGGAAGGCTGGGTGTAGAAAGACAAAAGTTGAAGAAACACAAGAGAGAAGGATGAAGAGATAGAGAAAAAGTGACAAAAAGAGAACTCTGAAATCTAACACCTTTATTCTTAAAATTGCAAGTCAAATCTTTTTCTCACCTAGTGAAAAAGTCCCAATTTACTTGTCATTGGGGAAACTTTTCCAATGTAGCTATCCCTGTCCTTTCACACTTTCTGGAACACTCAGCAAAGGCATCCTCTGGCCCTTCAGGGACAGTATTTTTATGTTTACTGGTGGAAGGAGATGTGGAGATAGAATTTCCCCAGCCTTTGGGTCAGTGGTTAATGCTGTTGTTATTGTTGGGCATGTTTTGAGGTTTGGGAGTTACGTTCCAGCACATTGTCTCCACACACACTCCCTGCCCCCACGGCAGTGCTGTTGACCCAGCCAAACAGTTCTGTCTAGAATAAAAACACGTTTGACTCTGAGTACCCAAGGTCAAGAGCAGCCTGAGACTGAAACACACACAGACCACCTTTGTCACTCTGTCACCTCTGAAGTGGGAAATGAGAGGTTGCTTTCATGTTTTCACTTGCCCTTACCTTTTGCTCAGGAGATGTGGCCAAGCCAGTGTCTCTGTTAACCTTTCCAGCCACCTCTTTGTCATGGTTTTTGTTTCCTAGCATGATTATAGAGGGAGCTGGACTAGTATTCTAAGGCATTGCTCAATGCAACAAATTCTAAATGTATTGTTGTTTGATTGAGTTAGGGGGGACAAGAAAGAAAGGGAGAGGGGAGAGAGAGGGAGAGAAAAAGGAGAGAAGGAGAAAGATGAGAGAGAGAATAGAAGAGAACAGAGTTTTCTTCAGTGTAAGACTTCTCTCTCTCAATCCCCCAAAAGGTACCTAATAAAGTTATTTCTGTGCCTTTATCACTGGACACCCAACCCCAACACTTCCCTGATGGTGTTAGAGAGAACAGTTGGTGTTAGAGGATACAGTCAGTTCTCCTTGATGGTGTTAGAGTGCAGCCAGTAATCCCTGATGGTATTAGAACGGTCAGTTCTCCCTGATGGTATTAGAGAGTACAGTTGGATTCTTCCTGTTAGTGTGAGAATGTTCAGCTGGTTCTCCTGGAGAATTTTTTGTTGGAGACTCAGACATATAAATCATATAAGGGGCTTGGTATTTGCTTTCCAAATGCTTTATAGATTTTTGTAATCCAAGCCCCAGCTTTGTTGTATCAACTAAACATGTTCTTAACTAGATCAAAAACAAAGTTCTTTGTCCTGGAGATGTAGCTCAGTGGTGGAGCATTTAACTAGCACCCTCAAGGTCCTAGGTTCAATTCTCAGCATTGCAATACACACACACACACACACACACACACACACACACACACACACACACAGACACACATATAAGCAACAAAGCATTCTTTTTACTACTAAATTTTGTGTTTTCAAAGAGATTGGAAATGTACATATGTGGCCAGTTGACATTTTACTTAGGTGTCTGAAAAGAAAAGGACTGAATTTAATTGATTTTTTTTCCTTTGACTCCTGAATTCTTCTGATGGAAAATTCACCACCATAGAGTAATTCCTAGCTTAGATTCAAACCAAACAAACCCCTTCAACTTTCTATGGCTTAATGATCCTCCATGCAAAGCACAGCAGATAATCACAGTCCTATACTCTTCCAGAAAGACGGTCAAGAGTTGGGCTTTATCTACACAATAGAAGAGAAGTGCAAAGTTAGGACCTTTGGCTGAGCAATCCAGGCCACAAGTGACTCTGCTGGGAATAGTTTGAGGACTGGGATTCAAGTATGTTTTGAATTGAGTCTTGCATAAAACTGTGGCATTTCTCCATTGTTCCTCAACCACCCTGCCCCCTAGACACTTGGGCTCAACATTTGTAAATATTTGGAAGATTGGAATTAATAACAAAATGCTATTCACAATCCCTGAAAATCTGAATTATGTTTGCACCTCTTCCAAATCTAGTTATCTTGATGCCATGCTATGCTGTGTTCCTAACTGTTCAAAAACTGGAAACCTTGGGGTCAGGGAAGGGTATTTAAGAATGGTCCCTGTAAGACAAAATGGAATTTTGCTCCATCAATAACAAAATATGAAAGTACCCATTATTTTGGTGATCTGAGACAGGAGGATGATAGACATCCACTAATAGTACAGGCAAAGGCCTTTCTTCATTTCTCTTAAAGGGACATGGGTCACATCTTCCTTGCAGAGTCTAGTTGATGACAACACTCTCATTGTCACCATACTTACTCATTGGGTGTCCCACTTAAATTACTATAACAGGGCAAAGAGTCACAGGGTAGGTGAAAACTGTAAAAACAGGGTTTTATTTAGACAAGTAAACACTCTTTTCTGGAGATGATAGCTTAGAGATGTCCAGGAATTTAAGACAAGAAATACTACATTCCATCTGAGATGTCATAGGATGCATTCCTATCTAAATTCAAGTGACAAAAGGAGCTTGCCTGCTCAGTGTGGGAACATGTTCCTTGCTTGATAGTCTGCCTCTAATCTGTGACCTTCCAATAGCAACGCTGAGCACAGCCGCAGTAGCCCTTCTCCCTTGGTGTTTCCGATGGAGAGCCATTACTCCCACTGAGAATGAAAACAGGATAACTGAAGTTGAGGAAGGTGACCTAGGTGGGTCAAATTAGCTAGCTACAACTTCATACTTTCCACCCTTGTGCACAGGAATCCCTTCATTTTCTTACAAGTATTTGGACTTAAAATAGCATAGTTCTAGAAACATCAGGCTCTTGCAGGTTAGCGTTTTGCTTCAGATAGCAATAGTGTGGCAGATATTGCAGTTGCCTACCCAATGATCCTTCCTGTCTTTTTCTTACTCGGTGTTCGTTTCAGGTGGGAAGACAGCTGCCTAAAACTATAGCTCCCAAACTTTGTTGCAGCTGAGGGCTGATCATGTGACACAGGCTGTCCAGTTAGGGTTAAGGAGAGGTGTTTAAAAGGAAGCAGATTCAGTCTGTCTTTTGTCCTTCTCTATCTCACTTTCTCCTGTATAAAGAACTGATGGCACCATCACCCTGATCACATCAGTCCAGGATTGATAACTCTCCAAATGTCTTCCTATTATCATTGATAATTGCCCTAGTTAGGGTTCCTATTGCTGAAATGAAACACCATGACCAAAAGCAACTTGGAGAGGAAAGGGTTTATTCAGCTTATACTTCCACATCACAGTTTATCACCAAAGCAAGTCAGAACAGGAACTCAACCAGGACAGGAACCTAGAAGCAGGAGCTGATGCAGAGGCCAAGGAGGGATGCTGCTTACTGTCTTACTCATCATGGCTTACTCAGCCTGCTTTCTTACAGAACCCAGGACCACCAGGCCAGGAGTGGCTCCCATCACAATGGGCTGGCCTCTCCCCCATGAATCAATTCATCAATAATTAATAAATTAATCAATAAAAATTAATCAAATAATTAAGAAAATACCTCTAGCCAGATCTTATGAAGACATTTTCTCAGTTGAGGACCTTTCCTCTTTGATGACTCTAGCTTATATCAGGTTGACATAGAAATAGCCAGCACAATAATGCTACAGTAGCAGTAGCAATGTTCCATTCTGTAAAATCTATTGTATTTTTAGAGCTGTGACAATTATTTAAATGTTAAATTCTCTGCTTTGTTGGTTTATGTGTTAGCTTTTATGCCAGGACCATATGTTTGGCTTGGTTGAAAAAAAAATCCCTGTCATCTGTCATTTATAGAAATGCTGACGGAATCATGGAACTGTGTTAACTGAAATTAGCTAAACACAAAAAGACAAATACTGCCTGTTCTTGCTCATTTGTGGAAGTTAAGAATATTAATGTCAATCAAGTAGTGAGTGTACTGGTTGCTGAAGACTAGGAAGGTTAGGGAGTGAGTACCAGGAGAGCTTAGATAATGGGTGCTCAAACACAGCCAAGGGGACAAATTAGGGCTGTTGTTTCATAGCACAGGAGGGTACCAATAGTCTCCAATAATTTATCATATGTTTCAGATTGCTAGAAGAGTTCTAAAGTTTCTAAAAAATAGACATGATATATAAATAATAAATATTTGAAGCTAATTATCAGGAAGTTATCATTACAAATGACATACATATTCTGAATTATCATAGTGTACTCTATAAGTATGCACAATGCTATATGTTAATAAAATAAAATGATTAAAGGGAGGGGACCCATGATCAGAATATGTCATATGAAAAAATATTTCCAATAAAAAAGTAAAAACCTATTTAGTTAATTAACCGTGTTGAGTTTTTGATCTTTGTGATTGAACTTAATCCTTAAATGACAGAATTATTGGCAGGGCATAAGATGAAATGTGACTGAACTCCTTGGCATCCAGTTGTAGATGCTGGGCTCTGCAACCTCCCCTAACATTGCATTCCAAATCTCCAACCCTTTGCAGACACTTACTGAATTGTCATTGTTTCTGTATTTACATGTTACATTCCTCAAATCTTGATGACTGTGCTATGCTGTAATTCCTTTAAATTGTACTAGAGTGCTCTCAATAATGTTCAAGGGTTTGTCCTCACTCAAATTGAGCCCCTTGCACAAATGGCTGAGCCAAGAGCTTGAGAATAGGTACTGCACATGCATGTGAGTTTGGAATAGAATATTTTGCAGTGACAGACAGCAAGGACATTTTCAGTGCCTAACAGGGTTCTCTGGGGTGGGGGAAAACCACAGGAACCAACTTTAAGGGATCTCAGTTAGATTAGACAATTTGAGCATTAAAAAAAGCAAAACTACATGACTGACGCACACTGAATCTGAAAGTGCATGAACATATACTAGAACCTCTGAGGAAAAAATCCCAGAAAAATGACTATCATTATTTGAAGTAGCTATAATTAAACTCTGAGTGGGTAATTTGTGAGCTGAGATCAAAAGGAAATGAAAGTGAACAGGTGAAGGGAACAGGAAAGTAGGAATGTGAGCCAGGAAGACAGAAGCCTGCAGCTGACTGAACCTGCTTTATAATACTGGAGTTCGGAGCTGGGAGGGGTACACTTCGCAGTCCTTCTGTAACATAGTGGAATAGTGTGAATACCAGCTTGTCTTGTGACTTTTCCACAGGTGCCACTTCACTGGTGGCATTCTGTGAGTTGGTTAGAGGCTGGTTGGAGCTGTGTGGTACTCAGATTACGTCAACCCTCTTACGTCTTCTGGCTCCCTTTGCTCGCACAACCTGGTCCTGCACACCCCTGGATAGTTAAACTGAGGTGAAGAAGAACATTTTCTGGGACAATTTTTAAGATGATAAACTATATGCTTTTTATCACTGTGTTCCTTATACTGAGTGTATAACAGGTACAAGACCAAGGATGTCCAGTCACGGCATTCTGCCACTGTGTGGCTTGAGCTGCTCATTGTGACTTCCTTGTGGCCAAGGTGGATTACCACAACCACATCAACTGCCAGAGTGGTCACAATGGCCAGACTGTCCCAGTTGGTCATTTGCTGCAGGGAATGAATACAAGGGAGAAAGAATAAGGTTCTTTAGACAACAAAACACAGGACAAATTGAGATGATGATCACCTAGTAAGGAAGACCGTCAAGGTAGAGAGGAACAGGGTGAGGGAAGGGTCAGTGGATCCAGTGTTCGGAAAAATGACCTAAGTTGTTGTCCCTGTCTGTAAATAGCACCTGCTCCCTTTGGCAAACATCTGCCAAGGGCTGTTGTGTGAAAACCACGGCTGCTCCGGTCCCTCCTCGAGCCTCCGGGAGAGGAACATGCTAGTAACAAACTGGCTGGCTAGAAATGTTTCAGTGCTTTTTCCTTTTTTAGGCCGTGGAAACTATTCCCAGATTAATACAACCAGGCCGACTTCTCAGAGTCAGACTAGATGGCAAATTTCTGGGGGGCAAAGAAGGCTGTATCTGCAATCTCTGAGTCCCATTCCCCAATTCCAACTGCTAAGGGGGCGCCAAATAAGTACTAGCTAAAGATGATGATTGCTCTGTCTTGTTAAATTTTGTTTTAATTAGGCTCAGGCTGTAGGCCTCATTACTCCTCATGTAGCTTTAATGTGGGATTCTAAAGAAAAAAAAAGAATCTAAGAATCTTCTATTGAAGATATTAAAGAAGATATTATTAGCAATGCATTTGGTCCCATAGGCTTTGAACAACAAACAACAGAGATTATAATTAACGTCACTGTAGTCTCTCTCCTGAAAACACACTAACAATATAGCTAATTAGCAATATGTCCTCATTTGCAGCTGGACATCTGCATATTATTATCAACAATGCTTGTTTCCTTTTTCCAGATTAAAGGAAGCCATACTGCACCCAGGCATATGGCTACACTTCTTCCATATTAAAACACTCTGTTTCCTTGTACCCAGGATAAGGGATAATCATACTTTTTTTGTTGTTTTTAAATCTGTGCTGGGCATCAATTTTGTCTGGAAAACTTCCACACATCTAAAAATAAGTTCAAGAATGCCACTGGTGGGGTTTCAAAGGGAAGAGCAAAAGTTCTCCATTTGGGGAGATAAGAGAATAAAGGACACATTGATTATCTTCACACATGATTGAAGAGCAAGTACTCCTGGGGAGAGAAAAGCTAGGGAATGAAAAAAATGAGATCCATCTCTTTCTCCAAGGGACACACTTGTTCTTGATGCTCAAGAAGATTGGATGGAGATGGGCGTGCTGCAAGTAGCAGCAGTGGATGCTGGGAAGAGGCAATCAAGATCCACTAAGGAGACACCATCCAGTCTGGATGTGAGGGTACAAAGGTTGACTGCCCTCCATTCTTGCTGTACCTGCATGCGATGACAATCACTCCCCTGCAAACAGCATGGATGAAGTAAATAGTTGGTTCATCAATGCCTCTATTCTAAACCAAGCGTAAAAATGCAACAACTCTTAGGAACTATGCTGGCAGAGAGGAGACAGCCAGACATGTGCTTCAGTCTTTGTTAGGGGACCCTGAAGACAGCCCTGGGAGTTGGCGACACAGTCACATCATGTTTCAAGAAGGCAGGAGTGTCACAGTCCTGGCTGGGAACCAATAGAGCCTTCTGTTTAAAGTCTGACTAATAGCTGAGGAATCTCTGGTTGTGGTGGCAGAAAGCATGAGGAGGATGTTTACTTTAGGGCATGGGAGTGACCTCACTTCTGATCTCAGGCACCGCTTTAGAAGAGATGAAGGATGGTCCATTCTCTGCACTGGGGCAGGAATTGGCTCTCTGGGGGAGGGGCTGCCCAACTCTGTGCATCTTTCCTAATGCTTCTGGGCCAGCTGGCAAAATGGAAGTCAGCATGTTGCTGATTTATCTCTAATACTTCTGTATTGCTTTGATCTTAAAACTGTGCAGATTATTAGTGGCATTTCAAGTTGTGTTTTCTCCATCACTGGCACAGAAAATAGAGGGGTAATTTTTCCAGGACCCGCTTCTTTTATGTTCTGTTAGTTAAAAAATGAACTGAAATCACCCTTTCAACTCTAAGATAACATATAAGACATAATTACAAGGATGGAAAGCCAGTTTTCCCAGAAAAGAATCTTTACTCATGCTATAAAACATCAATGAAAATATAAGGTGGAAAATTTGTATTTTCTAGATTGCTCCTTTGAGGTAGGTAGACAAACCTAGATAATAAAGCTAACTCTCATGAGGCTGTATCCCTGGGTACTCCAATTTGAGGCCAGACCTAATTTGCCAAGGGCTATAACGGATAGGCCTGGGCTGTCCACCAGGGGGCTTCAGTCACTGCTTTTTGGTCACACTGGAGCTCAGCATCCCCTAAATGTTGCACCCTGAGCAAATGTTACCAAGTATGAATTATTGATAATGTTCCAAGCCGTACTTTCTCTATTGCTAGAAAAGAAGACAGAGTGATCCTTTGCATTTTAGCTATACCCAAGGCTCAATGGAAATTACAGAAAAGAGGGTGGAAAGATTGTAAGAGCTAGAGGACCAGATTGCTCACTGCTATAGTGTCTGGATGTTAAAGGGAATCTGTACTTGTAACACCACACAATATGGTTGCCTAAACAAGACGTACATAATGACAACACCACTTGACACAACAACACAGATAGGAGAAATCTCACAAGGTGGTCCCCTAGATAAAGATCTATGGGCAATTGATGGGTGCTGAGAGAGAGATAGAGATAGAGATAGAGATAGAGATAGAGATAGAGATAGAGATAGAGATAGAGATAGAGATAGAGATAGAGATAGATAGAGAGAGAGAGAGAGAGAGAGAGAGAGAGAGAGAGAGAGAGAGAGAGAGAATGTGTCTTCTTCAGGGATGTGCTCACTGACAGGTTATCTAATCATTGGTCAGTCCCAAACACATGCACACATGAGTAACACTTTACTAAATGGACTCAGTGCGTTCTGTATTTGTGTGGAAATGATGACGAAGAAGAAGAGGTCATGAAACTGACAGGACTTGTGGAGGACACTGAAAGAGTCAGGGAGGGAGCTGTAGGAAGACAGTATTCATAAATGAAATTCTCAAAAAAGATTTAAAAAGAAAGAAAGAAAACAGTGATTATCTAAACCAGTGGTTCTCAACCTTTAGGAAGAAATGCTGAGGCACTTTAATACAGTTCCTCGTGCTGTGTTGACCCCCAACCACAAAGTTATTTTTGTTGCTACTCCATAACTGTAATTTTGCTTCTTTTATGAATCATAATTAAATATCTGTGCTTTCCAATGGTCTTAGGCGACCCCTATGAATGGGTCATTCAGTCCCCAAAGGGGTTTCAACCCACTGGCTGAGAACCGCTGATCTAGACCCATTTCTCAGGACCCAGTTTGAAGAGAAATTAATCAACATGCTCATGTCCTGGTTAGTGGTTGTCAACTTGATGCAAACTAGAATCACTTAGGAAAAAGAATCTCAATGGAGTAATTGCCT
Organism: Peromyscus eremicus; assembly: GCF_949786415.1. Classification (NCBI taxonomy): domain Eukaryota; kingdom Metazoa; phylum Chordata; class Mammalia; order Rodentia; family Cricetidae; genus Peromyscus; species Peromyscus eremicus. Next base: position 113,596,153 of record NC_081419.1, on the reverse strand, counting down.
CCAAAAGATTGGCTTGTGGGAATATCTGTTTGGACATTTTCTTGACTATTGATTTTCATAGGAGGGTCAAACACACTGTGGGCAGTGCCGTCCCCGGGCAGGTGGATCTCAGATGTATAAGAAAGGTAACTGAGCAAGCCAGGGGAAGCAAGCCATCAAGCAGTACTTCTCCATGGTTTCTGCTTCAGTTCCTGCCTCTAGCTCATCCCTTGAGCTTCTATCCAGGCTTCCCTAAATGATGAACTGTGAAGTGGAAGATGTAAGAAACCCTTTCCTCCCTGTCTTAGGGTTTCTATCGCTGTGAAGAGACATGATGACCATGACAACTCTTATAAAGGAAAACATTTAATCGGGGTGGCTTACAGTTTCAGAGGCTCAGTCCATTATCATCATGGAGGGACATGGTGGTACGCAGGTGCTGGAGAAGGAGCTGAGAGTTCTACGTCTTGATCCACAGGCAACAAGAAGTGAACTGTGTGTCACGCTGGGCATAGCTTGAGCATAGGAGACCTCAAAGCCCATCCCTACAGTGACACAGTTCTTCCAACAAGGCCATACCTACTCCAACAAAGCCACATCTCCTAATAGTGCCACTCCCTATGAGGGCCTTTTTCTTTCAAACCACTACACTTTCCAAGTTGCTATTGATCTTTGTGTTTATCACAGCAATAGAAAAGTAAATTAGGACAGCAGGTACCAAGTATCCAAATCCTGCTTTGACCAGAAGGGGTCCAGCAAGCCAAAGAGGCTCAGGCAGTGAATCAGTATCTCCTGTATGTAACGAAGGGTACTAAAGACACAGACCTAAGCTGAGATTCTGATTTTGGAAGGGAAATCCCAGAAGGTAAGCCAGATCACACAGAATGCTCACTTAGAGGCTGAGGCCAGAGGCTGGGCTGGCCCTGCCCAGTTACTATACCAGTTAAGAAGATGGAATCTTCTCAACATTTAAGCTCCACACTTTTTACTTCTAGAAATCTCTCCATTTCAAGTACCTATAGATTTTTAAAAGGAATGTAACTCTACCCTTAGAATTTTAGAAAGGAGCTCATGGAATTGTGGGGATAGTACTGGACCTAGAATGAGGCCCGTATCCTAGGCCCAACCTTGCCATACTGTAAGTTTGGGTAAGTTACTGTGGTTTGCATCTATGGTAGAATGGTTTTAAAGATGTCTACAAATTCTTCTTTTCTAAATAACCTTCCTTAAGCAGGTGTACCCTGTATACAGTCTTTGAACTTGACGATGCTACTGACTGACTATGAGTTTGGCCATGCTACTTACTATGAGAGACAGCAAAAACACAGACCCCAAAGTGCTTGTGCTTTAGTATTACTTATTTTAGTTGCTCTTTGGAATGTACCAAGAAGCCAGGACTAACCTGCTGAAATGGGAGAGATGTAGATCAGGGGCCATATATCCCATGCCAATCAGTTTGCCAAAGGACAATCCTCAGCTGGAGATCCACGACCACTCAAGACTAACTGAGCCAACTTGGCTGAGATTAAGAGAATAATAAAGAATAATATAGTTTTATAATTTTAAGTTACCAAATTCAGAGTGGTTTATTACACATAAAAGCTAACTGATTCAGGACCTTAGCTGTTTTTCTCATAAGGGTCTTAGGAAGTAGGATGAGAATTTTAGAAGAGCTCTCTGGGTTTTCTGGAGATACTGTATCATAGCAATGTGGTTTTAAACATTTAAACAATGTTTGCTATTTTTAAACTGTGTGTGTGTGTGTGTGTGTGTGTGTGTGTGTGTGTGTGTGTGTTGTGTATGTGTGACAGAGAGGGGGTATGTGTAGTGTACATAAGTGTAGGTGCATGGGGATGCGACAGGCATTGGATCCTCCTGGGGATGGAGTTATAGGTGCTTGTGATCTGCTTGATGTATGTGCTGGGAACTGAACTCAGGTCCGCTACAACAGTAGTACATGTCCTTAACTGCCTTGATGTGTTTTATTTTCAAAACTTTTTGAAATGGCCAAAGCAGCAGATCCATGGGTAGCCTGATTAAATAAAAACCCAATGGCTCTAAATGCATCAAATGCAGATGCTGCCTTCAGTGACTAGAACACCACTGTCTCCTTTCTTGGGTTAACTCAAGATTGGTGAAAGCTATTGCAACGTCCACCATCTACTTCCTTCACTTACATGTTCTTTGTTAACAGCTCCACCACCAGCCTCTCAAAGGTTCAGAGTTGAGTCTGTAACAGTTTTTCCTTGCACTTTCATGATGCACCCGGATAGCTCTGTTGGCTGCCAGAAACTACTCAAGCTCATTTACTAGAGAGTCAGGCCTGGTAGCCTAAGCTAATTATAGAGCTGTCACAGACCAACTGTGGCTGGAGGTGAGGAGAAAGCTGCAGGCCACTAGGACTTATTCCACCTCCCACATGCCTTTCCAGACAAATCTGACTAAGCTTCTGTTCTCCTGTCTCCAGGGAAACACAGTCTGGTCCCTGAAAGTGATGCGGCTGTTGGGTATTTTGACAAAGCTTGGGTAATTTGGGGTGTTTGCTAGATTCATGAGTTTTCCCAACAAGCTTTTCTTCCATCTCTATCATGTATTAGGCACTGTGTGCTGGACCATGGCAGTTCACATCACACATGGATCATTAAGGAAAGTTATCAAAAATATGAAAATGAAGCCAAAAGGGAGAGCAAATTCATCAGTTCATAATGAGGCACAATATAACATCCTTATCTGAGATTATTTAATTCTCTGGGAGGATACATCTTTGAGGGAATATTGATTAGGACGATAGATTAAATATGATATGCTTACTTAGAGATCTTCATCCTGTAGAAATTTAAATGGATTTGGTTCAGCATAAACACTCAAGGCTTATGACTTTATGGGTGGTTAGTATATTAATCAACTTTATTCAGTATAGAAATGTACTTAATTATCTTCCCAACTGGTTTTATAATCTGTTCTTCAAATGCTGTGAACTGGCATTAATCTCTTCCTAGTTTTCTCATTAATTAGTTAAATATTTGAGATTTTCTTACTCTACATTGGTAGAAGAATCATATCTTTTAATTGAAATTTAGGAAAATTGTGTATGGACAGGTTTTTCTTTTGTCTTTAAGAAGTTCCAGAAGGGGAAATTAAAACATATTCATACATTAAAAAATGCAAGGTAGAAAGTAGAAAATCCTGAAGGGTGGGATATTTTCAGTTTAAGGAAGAGAAATTGTACAGACTCTTCACAACTTAATATATAGTGATTTTTTTTTTTGAGTCAGGGGTTCACTTTTACTGTGGATCCCATCCTTGGCTGGCCTGAAACTTACTATGAGCAGGCCAGCCTAGAACTCTGAGATCTGCCTGTCTCTGGTCCAGAGTGCTAGGATTAAAAGTGTGCAGCACCACATCCAGCTGATGACTCTTTCATGTCATTTACTATGTTCTTTAATCTTATCCAACTTTCCTGGATGCTGGCCCAAGGCACTAAAAAGCTGAAACAAGAGTGAAGAACCATGGTATATGAAAAGGAATTCCCTTGCTATGTGTTCTCAAAAGACAGAATGCCTGCCACTAGATACAAAACTTACTTTCAACATCCCTGTCTCCATACCTAGTTCCCTTCTGATCCTCGAGTAACTACTTCCTGGTTTTATTGTCATATAAGAGAAATCTCCCACCAAAATTCTTTCAGTTAGTTGAGGTTCAAGAAAGAGAACTGTACTTCTTTAGAGGCCATCAGGGGGCTGTGGAGAATGGGGGCCAGCAGAGAAGGTATTTATCTGCTTACTGCTCTTCCCAGTCATATTAGTTACTTTGCTCATCACTGTCATCAAATACTTAAGAAAATCCATTTAAGGAGAGGACTGATTTATTTTGGCTCATGGTAGCAAACATCTCAGTCTATCATGGTGAATACGGAATGTCAAAGCAGATCAGCTCTCATTATGGCATCCAAGAAATAGGGAAAGGGGATACAGGAGGATGTTGGAGAAGATGGACTCCCAAGGACACATTCCCAGTGACCTACTTTATCCAACTAGGCTCTATCTCCTATGTTTCCTGACCACCCAATAATGCTATCATATAATGAATCCATCAAAGCATTAACCAACCCACTCATTAAGTCAGAACTACCATGATCTTACAGTCTCTGATTTTTACAAAAAACATGTGCATTATTGATCTAGTTGTCTTTTAATTCAATCAAGTTGGAATTAAGATTAACCATCACAATTGGCATTGTCAAATTAGGATACATCAGTCTGAGTATGAGCAGAAAACTGGTGGTGCTCTTAAGCTTGATAATACAAGAGAACTCAATAAAAGAATGGCCTATACATTTCTGGGCAAAGGGGCCAGAAACTAACACCTCTTGGTCAACAAAACCATGGAGATCTTATACCACAGACCTGATGGTGTAAAGAAAGGGAGAGGTTACTGTTTCTATAAGGAAAATAAAGAGCTATGTGTGGGGTTGGGGATGAGAGGGTGGGGTTGGATATACAAAGTTTTCCAAATACTCTCTCCGTATGCCTGCCATGCTTCACATTGGCCAAACCCAACCTAAAGCCAGAGCAAGAGGCTGTTGCAATGCTTGGTTGATTCAATGCATGTAGAACGTATGTCCATACATTTAAGTAGAGAAGAGTACAGAGTGGATCCAGAGAGAAAAATGGGAGAGTCTGGAGAATACTGGAAATTGGGTAGATGAAGTATCACTCAAACATCCTAGGTACCATGTGTTAAATGAGTCTTTCATTTGAGTTAAGCGTGAGAACTCCTATTCTATAAAGGAAGAGGCTGAGCGGCCCCTTGCTAAGAAACATGCTCCAAAACCCTAGTCTCTTTCACAGGTTTATGTTGTCCTAATTTTTCCCCTGGAGGTATTGTCTAGAATAAGAGAGTCTAGCTGTTCTGAATTCTCTATTTTCTCCTACCCAGAGTAACAGCACTAGCCTAGTGTAGCACACTATGAATTAAATCATATTTAGTCATAAATATTTAAATCATAAAATTCAGTTCCCCATTTTGTTTGGTAATGGGAAAATCCTGGCCTCCCTTTCTAAGAGAAACTCTTTTGTAGGTCTCAAGTAGCCCAATGTTACATGATTTGTGCAATCTGAGAACTTCATTGGGAAAATTAGATCTGGTCAATAAAAGCAGAAGATGCAACAAGGAGGAAACAAAACAGACGGTGCCCAACCCACACACAAAGAGGCAGAGGCAAAATACCACATAGTACTTGGTGCATACACAAAGAGAGCTAGCTACTCCAGGGGACAGATGGAACAATGGGTCCCAAACATGTATTGCTTTGGATATTAGCAGGTGGGGCCATCACATTTCATTTTGGACCTGCTAAACACATGCTCTGAATTGTCAAAGTGACAGGGACCAACTGGTCACCAGTAGTTGAAGGTATAAGTAAAACGTATACCTAAAATATAGAATGAATCACTATACAGCAATGAGAACGAGCAAACTATAACCACATCTAATAACAGACGAACTTCACAAACATCATAGAGAACAAAGGAAGTCAAGTACAAAAGAACATATGACTAAGATTCTATTTATATAAAGTTCAAAAGCAGGCAAAACTAACCAATAGTCTTAGAAGTCAGGATTGTGGCAGCCTGGGGGAGCTAGCGAAGGGAAGGAGCCCTTGGGAGGCTCCTGGAGTACAGCTATATTCTACCACTTGATCTGGGAGATGGATTCATGGGTGTGTTCACTTTGTGAAAGTTCCCTGGGCAGAACATGTATGATTTGTGCTCCATCTCTCTGTAAGTTATATGTACAGGATGTATACAACTACAAAGACCACAAGAGGAGCCAGGAAAGGAATCAAAGAGAAATGGCACATGGAAAGGTCAAACACACTTCCCCCTCCCAAAAAAAGCCAAGTTTTTGTTCTTGTTTGTTGGTTTTCTGAATGAAAGAGTACAGGGAAATACAGTGTTTGAGAATGGAAGAGCAGCTACTAGGGATGTGGCCACTAGAAGCACTCGCCTGGCAAGTGCAAAGCTCCAGGGATTAGATCTCCAGCACTGTAAAAATAACAAATACATAAAGAAGTGGCTTCACAGTGGAAGCATCATTTTCTTGGGGCTCACCTGTAAAATGGGTAGCAGCTTGAGGAGAAATTCATTGCTTTTCTTTTCCCAATACCTCACTGCCATTTGTCTTCCTGGTGCTCTTACACTGGCTCTTTCTTCTCAGTGATTTCCCCCAGGGCTCAGTTATTTTCTTTCCTAGTACCAACCAAACTTCTCCCTTCTCCCTTGGAAAAAGCAGTCTCTACACTAACTTTGTCCTAACACCTTTTATGCATTATAATAATCAACTGCTTCCCAAAGATCCCCATCAAATGGGCATAACTAGCACCCCCTCCATGGTACATATGAGAAATTGAAGTTTCACATCCAATTAAGTTTGTCCATTTCATCAAGGGTCAGAAAGGGCTTTAACTGTGTTAAGTCTGGCCAACCACTTGCAGATGAAGGCCTATAAAGACACCAGAAGGAAGCTTGTGTTGGTGAAGAGCGAATAACTTTTCCAATGACCAGTGTCAAAAACCTAGTCAAACTGCAGAGAGTGAGTGATTGTGGAGTGCTTGGTCCTAAATGGCATATCTCTATCACATTGCTCTTCAAGACTCAGCGAACATTACAGAAGTGAGGTGGGAGGGAAGTGGTTGTAAGAGCTAGAAATTGGGGGGGGGTTTGCTATGGAACAATGTCTTTTGGATATAACATGATGGGTGGACTCATGAATTTACTATAGCTGTGGTTATCTGCACAAGACTTGCCCAAGATTGGGTCCATCAACATTTCAGCATGGGAAGAGAAAGGGCTCATTAGTCCCATTTTTCTCTCCGAGGCACTATCAACTGCTAAAGGTGGCTGGGGGAGGAGTGTTTCTTTCTTTGGGGGTGTAGTCACTGACAATTTGCATGTGGTCCAGTAAATAACCTCCTGTGCATGCTTGTGTAGGAACAGAAAGCCCTGCTTAAATTCAGTGACACACACACACACACACACACACACACACACACACACACACACCATAAAAGTAGGAGGGGAACTTAGGAAGAAGGAGAGGTTCAAAAGAAGAACAAGAGGGAATGAGACAGGGTGGTAATAGGGGTAAAGATGGACTAAAATTCATTATAAATATGCGTGAATCTGTCAATGAATAAAAAAATAAAGTTAGAAAAAGTCTTTTAATAATTAACAGCTATCACCTATATGCCAAGAATTGATAGCCTTTTCCATAATAAATGCAAATAATAATTATTTAAATCCAATTTTTATACTATAATGAATGAACACAAACACACATCTGGCTAGTGGAATGAACAGGATGTCAAAGCTTGAAGTGCAGGGTAGAAGTGACCCTCTGTGGTGCCATTTGGGCTGTCATTTACCTGTATAATGTATACAGAGCAGGAAGGAGTCTGTGGAGGAAGCAGAGGTTGAGGTTCAGACTGAAGGAGGGGATATTATTACACCATTTTGTAATTCACACAGAGGCTTAGATGCTGGTAGATCCCTCCATGCCACACTTGCCTCTGTCTCTGCTCCTCTGACTAGCCACAGAAAGTTGCTATGTGTTTTTAACAAACCTGCTTAGGTATTCCCTTCTCTAGGAAGTCTTCCTTAAGTTGTTGCCCTATGAGTCCGTCTTCTTCGGTATTACTGCTGTCCCTTACACTGGCTTCTTTTGCTGAATTTACTTACATTCTCAGAGCTTCTTTTCACTTTTATTATCATATGTGGTTAAATGGACACAAATAGTGATTGAAAGACAAACTGAGCTGTACAAAGGGTGAAGTAGATTAGCTGTGGCAACATCCTCAAGTCCATTCCTATTCATTGACAACACTATGGCAACATCCTCAAGTCCATTCCTATTCATTGACAACAGAACACATTTTAACCACTTCCCAACTCCTCTGCTACCATTCTGGTTCAGAGAGTACTCCTCTCCTTTTTTCAAATGCCACTTTCAAAGAGAACAGATTTTCCTGATCACCTGTGGTGCAACCTGAGCAGAGCAATCTCCATCTTGGGGAGCTCAGCTGTGCTCTCTTGCAAAAGGATTACCCCAGCTAGGGTTGTTGGCTTGGTTGTTTACAGCCATTCATGTAGAGGTGGAAGGCCATGACACCCTAACCTGAGCGTCCAGCTGCTCTCTACCACCTGGTATATACAACTCTGTTTCAATTGCATGTGGCCATTGGGAAGGGCAGAGACTAAGGAGGGGCTTTATCTATGAAGCTTCAGGGAAGGCCTCATCTCTGTTGGATGAAGGCTTTCCAGGTACTGCTTGTTGGAGTGGAACACCCACATGCCTATAACTAATCCCTTACCTATGCTCTGGAAGGAAGCCCAATAAACGTATTGGGTTCCCCATAGTGAACTTTGGTGAAATTATGCCTCAGTTTGTCATTGGGATCTTAGAAGAAGGGATAGATATTACCTATGTCTCCCCTCTGGGAAGCAATTTTAGCAGCAGCATCTTTTATAATTAGTGGCCCTCCCAATCCCTCAGCAATTCCCCCATCTTTCTTCTCATTTCCTTTGAAGATATTTTTACCACAAGCCAATATTTTATGGGCTGTCCTATTTGTGATAGCTCCCATCAGTTCCTTAAAGCAGATATTAGATTTTTTTTTTTTGGTAACCTTATATACTTGGCCCTTAGCCAGGCATCTGACACATAATAGGCCCTCATTAAATCTCCTCTGCATGAATAAATGGACCATGGAATAGACAGAGCAATGGATGAATGGATTAAGGATAGGAGGAAGGAATGAACAGACCAGGGTTTGAAGCCTGATAGGTATGGGCATGGTTGACTTATCCTGTTATCTATGGAATAGAATTCGGTTCTTGAAAGGTGGGAGGATGAGGTGCTTTTTACAGAGATAGGACATAGTCTTTGCCCAGTTTCTGTGTGATGACTCCAAGTCTAGGAATAGCAGCATAGTCATCGGCTTTCAAGTGATAACATGATCAGTGTCCTTTTCTCCTAGAGGGACAAGAAAATACCATGGAAGGAACCAGTGGCTACTGCCTCTGTCTGACTAAGTCACATCTAACACTCAGCTAGTGCCCAGAAGCACAGCCCTAGTAGAACAACAGGGAATGGCAGGGTTTGAGATGTTCAAAGGGTATATATGTACATTTTACCTATTTATAAAGTATGTATATAAGCACATAAAATATGTATTTGCATGTATACATATATATATATCTATGAATGTTAACATATATTTATATATGTAGATAGCAATATCTGTGCTTTACTAATTTTTATTTTAGCATTTTATTTAATTTTAAGATAGCTAAAATAGCCTTCCCTGCGTGATACAGTGTCTTGCTATATAGCCCAGGCTGATCTTGAGTTTATAGTCTTCCTTCTTTAGTCTCTGGAATCCTGGGATTACCATGTCCTACCATATTCTACCATACCATGTCCATGCCCTAGCCTACAGTTTTCTTAACCTTCTAGAAAAACTGGTATCTCCAAGTGATCACTTTAACCCAGCTGTTCTAAAAGCAGCACCAGCATTCCCTGGGGATGTGTTAGAATGCTTACTCTCAGGCCCCTGTGAAATTAGAGTCCCAAGTTAGGGTTCACAGCTAATCTCCCACAAGAGTCCTGGTAATCCTGCTGCAGACTCATACCTAATGAACTTGCTTCTGAAGAGCAGGTGGCCAGGGACCAGTTAAGGTATTGTTCTTCTCAGAGGCACTGTAGCAAAGGGATGGGGCTATTAGAGTATGCAGGGCTCTGAAATGGTTGGAGTGCTTTATCTTGAGAAAATATAATCAAACAGATGATGAATAAACACAAGCCATTAAGCCCAGCCAGGGTAAGATACTCTGAACTGTTACTCACTGCTTAAGGATCCCTAAGTGATAAGGATCCCCAAGGTAAAACATCACAACCTGCAAAGATGGAGGGTGAACTCACTTATGCTTTTTCCTAGTGTCAACATAATCAGGTCTTTCTGGGCAGGTTTAGGTAACATGTACCCCATACAAGGCAGCAAAGTGCCACCAACGTCCTCCATCCCGTGCATCTTTTTCTACAAAGACCCACGGTCCTGAGGAAGGACAGGCATGTATTCACATGGCTACTGGAAAGGATAGCTATTCCTAGCCCAGAGGTAACAAATGACATGAGAAGTATGAGGGTCTGGGGTCTGAGACAGGCTAAGAAAGGAAAACAATTTACCAGGACATGACAAAAATGGAAATAAAGCTGGTGGAAGACAGAAGAAAGACATGAAGATTGTCTTTTGCTATCCCAAGCTCCATAGACAAGGGCAAATTATGGCAAGAACCGGTCCAGGGAAATGCTCTTGCCAAACTAATTGCACAGGCCTCAACTAAAACACTTAGTGACAACTGTAGTTCCCCTCTTTCAGCAGGGTTATAACTCTTCCTGTGAAAATGCCCTTTGCTGGGTCCAGCTCAGCCTCTCCTACTTATTTCCCAAGTCTGCAGATACAAAGGCTGGCCTTTTAGATAGAGCCAGGCCCATTTTTTACCAATGTCCTAGGTATTCAATTACTAAGGGCTGAACTCCCAGCTTCAAATGTTCACCCTCCCCAGTGGTCCACAGAAAAGTCCCACGGTAAACAAAAGTTCTGCACCACAGCATGTCATACACACTTATGAATGGCTTCTTTCAAACTCCCAACATTTGAAAGCAGACATGAGAAGTTCAGAAGATAGAGCTTGTTGAAAGTGAATTCATTTGCTCTCTGACCAAAAGAAATATATTTCTAACTCTTTTTATTTGTTTGTTTTTCAGAGCATGGTATGACCCTAACCCTGCACATCCCACACTGGCTGCCTCACTCCCTGAACCTCACTTTCTCTCTCACATCAGGTCATGATCTCAGGCTTTGAGCTCAGCTCACAGAGGATCCTTTTCTTGGGAATTCACCCCCCCCCCCCCCCCGCAAGTGGAATTTCTCCTATTCCAGGTCTTGAACAAAGATTCCAAGGCGCATGTTTGATCTCTTCACGCTCCATTTTCTTCAGTCCTTCACACTCTCCATCACTTAGAAAAATACAAACAGCACGGTTCAGTTTTAAGGTTAAGAACTGACAGTCTCCATAAACATTTTTATAATAAAAGCTGACTTATCCACTGCCAGAACTTGGTGTCTGTGGAAGGCGGGTGAGATAGAATGAAGGCAGGCACTGGGAAATGGAAGCCTTCAATGTCAGAACAAGGAAACAAGTGAAAGACACTTCACTTGGGTTTCACTGGTGAAGAATGGCCGAGCTGATCCACCTCAGAGTAACTGAGTATTATTGGAAATCCCAGAAGGAGAGGGGTTCAGACAAAAATTCCTCAACTCATGGAAAATATAAAGCAATCAACAGTCATAAGTTAAACATTGCCAGGGCATAAGTATGAAATACAGACTAGAAGTGGTGATTAAATTCGTTCTTGGGATGTTTTAATTCAGGAGAGGGAGCGAGAAGATAGCAGTGGGACAAAGAAGTCCCAAAACCTCACTTACATTCAACCACCCCAAATGATTAAGAGCTGAAATCATCTCATTAGCTAGGATTTGTTTTGATAGTGTGTGGGCAGATGTGCTACAAGACTCTTTTTCACTTATTCATTTAATTACTGGGAGCTAATGACTCAAGGGCTGGGGATTCAATGGGGAACAAGACAAACACGGTCCTTTTCCTCACTGATATTACAGGCAGCAGAAGCCTAAACAGTGGTGTGGATCTTACATGGTAGGTAAACCCAAAGCTGTTTAAATCAGGGTATCCTTGGTAGGAGGCAGACACCAGGACATTCAAGACCAGCAGAATTTAAAAAAAATCTCAGGATTGTTAGCCTGCTGTCTTAACTTCTTGATCTGTGAGCCAAAGCCTTGCCATAAACTCCTCTTCCCACAAACAGCTCCTGTCATGCTCTGATTTCTACACCTCCATATGCCCACAAAGACTCCATCCCACTGTCTCTAGAACAAGTGAGAAGTTCCCTGCAAGATCATTAAGTGCTGAGGTCTATGAAAAGGCATTCCTAACCCAATGCATTCAGTAACATCCTTGAAGGGTGTTAAGGATCACTTTCCCAAAATATTTGGTAACATACTTGAAGGGTGTTAAGGACTGCTTTCTATTCTACCCTAAACTGGTACACAGTACTCCGAGCCTTATTTGATAGTGGTTTAAAACACTTACAACCCAGGTCATCCCAGAAGCCCATAGATCCCTGCCCACTTTCTCTATACCACAGTCCTTCCATGGCATGGATCTTGGGAGCATAGGCTCATCAGGTTTTATCTCTAAATTTCATTGTTAAGGGAAAAAAGGAAGCATACTTTCCAGCTTTGCCCTCAGTCTCCTGTGGCTTCAGTATCCCATTCTCCTGTAAGCTATGGGAGAAATCCATTATAGACTTTCTTGGGTCTACTCCTAGATTTTCATTCATTTATAAAGGACACATTTTTCCAGAAGGCCCCTGGAATTTTTGAAGAGGAGAATAAAAGAAAGAGACTAAGAAAGGAACCAACTTTGAAGTTTCAATGAATGTGCCAGAAAAAGATACACCCCCCCCCCACCACCAAACCAATGGTTACTGAGAACAGTTTCACGAGAAATAATTCCCTTTACTTCCCACTGTGTTTTCTGCAGGGTGAAATGGTCCCCACTCCAACCACTGAGCCTGCCATTTGGCCAACCCAATGGCATTCCACTGTAGAGATTAAAACCAACTTTATGATTGTGGTACAAATAATAAAGAGCCCAGCAGGGTTTCCTTCCAAAATGAAAGCTCATTTATTTTCCGAGGTGTATAATTTGGTTGTAAATGTTTCCTTTGGGCCAAAACATCCCAAATTGGGTTTTTGCCTGGAACACATCACTACTTTGTGGGAAAAGAATGGACCCCGTGTGGTCCCACTCGGTCTCTCTATTCAGGACACAGTGGGGCTCAAGATGACCTTCTGTTGCTTCATATCTGGCAACAGTAGTCATTGGGTTGGATTAGGAGGTCCTGGACTTCCATTAGCCACAATAGCCTCCAAACCCAGATTCATCTACAAAAGGGCAGGCTCGCCAACAACCTGCATGGACACCTGTTTTTGTATCTCTCAGGGATGGGGAGAGTGGATCACCATGCTTCCTGTCATACTTGGATTTTCTTCCAGGTTTTTGTGTCCTTATTCTATCTTTTCAAAAATCATCCTAAAAAAAAGTCCATCCAGCAACGACTAATATTTGGATTAAAACAAAGCCAGATTCTTTCCAGGGCTCCTGGGCTGACCACATGTATTTGGAGCCAGAATTCAGCCTGAGTAGTTTAACCAATCTCACCCAAATAGAAATAGCCATTTCTCCTACATAAGCTTAAGAAAGAGCCCTGCCTGCAATTTTTCTGTTGACCAGCTGCCTCTTGTCATATACTTCTACCTTGTTTTCCATTTGCAGCTTTAGGTTAATTCAAAGTCACTTCTAAGTTTTGCAGATAAAATATATTCACTTTACTGTTTCCCTCTGTTCTAAGCAGCAGATAAGGCAAAACAAAGAATCATCTAGTGGGATCAAGGAAATAGGTCAAATACCATCATTCAGGTGTGGGGTAGGTAGATGAATATACATGTATAAAACTGTCAGAATGAGACCCATTATGAAGCCCAATTAATATATATATATGTTAATATTATATATATCAAGATATATATCTGAGAGAGAGGGGAGAGAGAACAATTGATCTTGTGTCACCCTTTCAGACTATTTCAGATTGTTATCCTAATACTAGGACTGGGGTGAAGAAGTGGGAAAATAAAATCAGCACACTTCAGCCAGGGCACAGGAGAAAACACTAGAAATTGGTGTTATGGGGACTGACTCAAGAGGTGAAGTTCATGATCCATCAACTGTCAAAATTCTGTCAAATTTTCCAGTTGATCACATTCCCTTGGAAATAGTTCTCACTAGCCGCACAGTTTATGCTCAGCGTTTTGGAATAATCACTTATTGTCTGATATCCCAGTTCATGCAGAAATAACAAGACATGCCATGGAAGGACAGGCAAGTGAAGAAATGCTAGGGAATGAAGGATTTTTGATAATTCATGTACAAAGAAATAGCCTAATGTAAAACAGACTACCCCAGTCTTAGTCTCCAAGAAACCCGTTGGCTCAAGCTAATGCCTTCAGCACTTCTGGCTGCTGCCATGGCCCAGAGCCCACCTGGAACTTGGAAATCAGTTTCCAAGAGCATTTGGAAACCACAATACTGACACACGATGAACAAGTCATAAAGGAAGTCTGACTTTCCTGTGTACGAGACTCACAAAAGCCAGGGATTCCAACCACTCTTGTTGCATGAATGGCACGTTTGCACTGTGGTTAGGGGATTTGATTCAAGGACACACACATCATACTGAGATAAAAGAGAAACTAAGATCTGACTTCTCTTTGAAAACCATAATTTCCTACTTCACTACCTTGTGTCAATACATCTGAGCCTGCCAGCTGTAAGTCACTTCCTGTCCTGGTCAAGTTTCATCTCCTTTATGAAGCTTTCCATACTGTTCATAGTTCCCAGGTGCAAACAGGACTTAGCTGAAAGTCGTTTTAAATTCAGAATATTGCCTGTAGAGGTCTGGACAATGGCTTTGGAGAAATAATTACCCTTCACACGTCAGTTCTCTTTGTAACACAGACACACACATACACTCTCTGCTTTGCTGACAAATGTGCCTATAGTTCTAGCTACAACATCTAGGTGTCCTGGGTCACTAGAACCCTCCTAACTGTGCAGGCTATAGCCACTTGGTAATATCATTGCATGCCAGAAATGAGTCTAGGAGACACCCTGACATTTAAAAACATGGCATTTCCTGACCCTGCTGTTTTGGTGAACTTGAAGAGGTTAATTCACAAATAAACAAGATGTGGCAGGCGGGGCCTTCCTCTTACTGTGAAGCTCTTTTTTCTTTAAAAATCTTTGTCTTCTTTCCTTTTTTTCATTGAGAATGATTTTTTTTTTAAATGACAGTATGAGGATTGTTGAATGACTCTGAATAGTTCTCTTAAACAAAAAAATCAGTGCTAGGGGGCTGGGAGAGATGGCTTAGTAGTTAAGAGCACTTACTGCTCTTGTAGAGGACCTGGATTCTGTTCCCAGCACCCACATAGTGCCTCACAACTACTTGTAACTCCAGTTCCAGGAGACCTGGCACCCTTTTCTGACCTCCATGGGCTCGCTCTCTCTCTCTCTCTCTCTCTCTCTCTCTCTCTCTCTCTCTCTCTCTCTCTCTCACACACACACACACACACACACACACACACACACACACACTACACAAGGTAGTATACATACAAGCATATAGGCAAAGTGCTCATGCACATAAAATAAAAAGAAATGAATCTTTAAAAGTAATCAAAGTCAGGCTTGGTGGTGCAGACTTATAATCCTAGCAACCCAGAAAGATAAAGCAGCAATATTATAATTTCAAGGATAATTTATCAAGACCTTATCTCAAAATTGAAATAAAATAAAGGCTGAGGCGACAGCTTAGGGTTAGTGTGCTTTCCTAGCATGTGTGAAGCTGCAGGATTAATCTCTGGTAGAGCTAAACAAGCAAATAAATATCAGGTCAAGTCAGATGGTTTTTTCACTTAAAAGAAAAACAAAATAAAACAAATGAATGAGGACTCCCAAATCGGGGTCCTTGGTCTGCTCTCAGAGAAGCAGGTAAACTATTTCCATCTCAGTTTTCTCATATATAACATGAAAAAAATAAAATGAGTGGGTCTTCCTAACTGAGAAAGGCATTTTGGGGAAGCAGTCACCACCATTCTAGACTTTATCAAACCCTTGCCATATGCAAGGGGCTGCCTGAATGCCACGGGTTACTGTAGAGATGGAAGCCACTGTTGCAGTCCTTGAGACCCTTCCTGTGATTGGCATGCAGGGTAGGGAGCAGCAGTATTTATAGCCTAGATAGTTATATGGGAACAAGAGTATAGTAATTGTTCAGTGGACATGCAATGAAAGAGGGCTCAGAAATGAGCCCACTGAAATCCCAGCATTGCACAGCAATTTCTTCTGTGAGGCGGTTAGCGTTTTCACAGTTGGAAAGGGGAAGGGAAGTGTTAGGCTAAGGAAACAGCATGAGCCCAGAGGAAAGGAGCATGCAAACTCTGACTTGGCTGCATGTAGCCTGTTGAAATGAAGGGTAGGAAATGAGGTTAATCCACGATATAGACATTCTTAATACTTGTGTTGAGCCAAGAAATAGGGAACCATCAAAGGTAGCAAGGAAGAGCAACAATTTATAGAGCAAGAAAATGGAGTACCGTAGTTTGAATGGAGGTGAGAGGGCAGACACCAGAATTAAAATTAAGAAATCTGGACAAGTAAGGATCTGGGTCATCACAGCAGAGTGCAGGCAAACTGTCACTGTCGGGGGAACAGGAATGAGCACACATACAGGAACTTGATGGTCTGGGGAATTTTATAGGCAGGTTTTGAAATGTCCTTCAGCGTCCCTATCATCTAGAATGCATATACTTGTATGATACTTTTCTTGTGGATTTGGGATGGAGCAAGAGACATGCTTTTAATAAACAATGTGACGAGAGTAATAGGGGTGTCACTAAGACAAGATTACAAAAAACATGGGGTTTTGTCTCATATTCTCTTTCTGGCTCTATTCATGTTCTTGCTCTGTAAACAAAACAAAACAGCTCTCTTCTTGTGAGCTGCACTGTAGAGAAGCCACGTGGTAAAGGAATTGAGGGCTCCCTCCAGCCAAAAACCCATGGGAAACTGAATTCTGTCAATGCCCCCATGTTACAGGTCTGAAGCTCATCCAAGAAGATTATAATCCTGTCTGATACCTTAATTGTAGCTTGTGAGGGCTGACTTCCTGACACACAGAAATGCTGGGATAATAATTGTGGATTCTCTTAATCTTCTAAATTCTGGGGCAATTTGTTACACAGCAGTAGGTGTATATAACCTGTATGAGATATTTAAGGAGAGAGCTGATTGGGAGAGTAGGGAACAAATGGTCTTTACAATTCAAATCTCAGGATCATGGCCCAAAGTTGCACACTCTTCTAGGCCAGTGGTTCTCACCCTTCCTGATGCTGTGAAATTTTAATACAGTTCCATGTCTTGTGGTGACCCCAACCATAAAATTACTTTTGTTGCTACTTCATAACTGCAATTTTGATACTGTTATGAATCTAAATATAAATATTTTTATAGATAGAGGTGTGCCAAAGGGGTCACAACCCACAGGTTGAGAACTGCTGTTCTAGGCACTATTGATTCCAAGGATTTTTCATATAAAGAGGTCTCTCTGCCATTTCTTTATCTCACAATTTCCTGGAGCTGATTAAAGAAGTTTCATTTGATTTTCAATTTCACATGGCTCAGGGAGACAGTCCAGTGGAAAATGGCAGGAAAATTATCACCATGGATACAAGACAAAGCAGAGGCTTCCGAGTCTGACACAGGAGAAACACACCTCTCTCCTTTTGACATATCTTCCTCAAGTGTGATTTTTGCATCAATAACTTAAGTTTCTTCAAGCCCGAGGAAGGTTAAATATGCTCTTTATACAAAATAGGTCATCCTACAAATACATGAGCAGTACTAAAATGCCTGAATGATAGCTAACAAAAAACTCAGCTGGGAGATTTGGGGAAACAAAACAAAACAAAACAAAGCCACATTATCTCCCCATTTATGTTTGAGTTATGTACTTGAACAGCAAAGTTAATACCATATCTGTGAATCAGAATAACCCCCCATGCAAAATCTCTTTAGCATGTTTGTATGTTCAGTGTGCTACTTATAATTAGGTTCTTTTCAATGGCCTTACCTTGAGAAACAGAACAAAAGAGAGCACACTTTCAGAACTGCATTGCCATGTAACCTGTAGGGCCCTGGGACATACAATGTCCAAGCAAGTAGCCATAAGACATTTTCATGATAATGTCATACAGAACAGTCACACTGCAACTTGACACCCATGGAGAACAGTGGCCAAGAGTTCCTTTGTCTGCAGCAGCAAACTGGTGAGAAACAAGCTCTTCTGAATCAAGTCTCCTCTTCTTGTAGGCTTTTGATTTAGTCTCTGAAAGTGTAAACAGGCCTTTGCATTTATCCATGATTGAGGCAAACTTTCTGCCAGACTGTGTTTATCTTGCCTGCCTTCAGGGAGAGGAATGTTGTAGTTTGACTCTGAAATGTCCCTCACTGGATGATGTGTTTGAACACTAGGTCTCCAGTAGGCGGTGCCGTTTTGCTACTTCTGGTTCTGCTACTGATTCTCTGCTTCCTGATTCAATAAGATGTGAGACACTGTCTCAATTAGCAGACAGACCTGCTGCTGTGCTTACAGACAGCTGGCCCCGCCTCCAAGCTATCATGCACAGCCCCTAGAACCATGGGCCAAAATAAACCCTGCACTCCTTGCTTCTGCCAGCTTTCTGTTTGTTTCTGTTTGCGTTGATGTGTGAGAGCATTATCAAGGCCCACTATTCACATTATCTCTCTAGCTGGCAGATGAGCCAGCAGCTGACACAGAGAGGGATGTTGAGGATGAGCACTCCCTGGTCCAAGCACCAAGAGCATAAAGAAAATGCATTCTCAGCCAGGCAGTGGTGGCGCATGCCTTTAATCCCAGCACTCGGGAGGCAGAGCCAGGCGGATCTCTGTGAGTTCGAGGCCAGCCTGGGCTACCAAGTGAGTTCCAGGAAAGGCGCAAAGCTACACAGAGAAACCCTGTCTCGAAAAACCAAAAAAAAAAAAAAAAAAAAAAAAAAGCATTCTCTGAAAAACTGAGAAGGAAGCCCATCTTCCCTTCTAAGATCTTACCCTTTTAACAAAACTGCCAGCCGCTCACCAACTTTCAGCCCACTCTCACTCCCAATTTCCTCTATGTTCAGTAATAGCCTCTTAACAATAAACATTTACGGCAACTTATCTCAGTTCTCCTTGTCCCTCTCTCTCCCTCTAGCCCATGTGACGGGGGAGAAACACCCATGTTTTAGACAAACTTAATAATCGAACTTTTCTATGTTGGGAGCCAAACAAATGAGAGAAGAAATGAAAGAGAGAAAAATCATCCAACTTGGCAAATGAACTTTAATTTTGATCCGTGTCCTTAAACCTCACACAAGTAAAGGCTTATCATTGTCCTCAAACTACTCATCTTCCTTCCCACAATGTCATCTCCAGCAGGGACACAGACAGCCATTTCACATCATTCTCCACATCTCCTTTTTGTTACCCTGACCTCCAGTTTCACAGAAGAAATAGGAGCTATTGGTTTGCGACATCTCATATTGTGTGTCCACACTCTCAGCTGTACAGCTCGCCTTTCCAACAGCTACCTAAATGAGCTTTTGTGCTTCTATCAAAGGCCAATTCCAAAAGTGAAAGTAAAATTCCCTTGTCACACTCAAGCTCAAGCCTTTCTTCTTTATCAACATTACCGTCTAAATCTCTCTTTCAACTGGATCTTTCTCACCAGCATCCAAAATGGCCTGGTATTTCTTACCTGAAGTCAATCATTAAACTCATAGGACCCATATTCACATCTCTCCTTCAAGGCAAAAATTTCCCAAGTCTTACCTATGTTTTCTATCTCCACTTTCTCCTCACACATTCCTTTTTCTAGCACACACTACAAGTCCCCCTTTAATGTCTCTGGAACTTCCCTCAGTAGCAACCAGTATATTACCCATTTGCACATACATTTCTCTGTCTTCCTCTTTGTTGTGACAGTAGCATTGGGTAGGTTACGGGGCCTTTCTCCTTAAGACATACTCCTCTCCTGGTTCCTATAATCTTACAACTCTTTGAATCCACTCACCATTTTGGCTACAGCACTTCAGTCTCAATTCTTGGTCCACCTAAACACTCCCTTCTCATTATCTTTACTTAGACATCCCATTGGCATCTCATACTATAAGAGTTCAATATAAATCTGCCCTCTGAAGTTCAGTCATCTGCACGCCCTTCTGTGTCAGTCCTAGAACTGTGTCTTGTGCCCATTCTATGCTATGCACTCCGGTCCATATCGCATCATCTATTACCTGGGTTTACAAAACTTTCTACAATGTCTCTGCTCTTCCTTTCCTTTCCCTCCATAGTAGCCAGAGCCATCATTCAAAATCTCTTCAGTGGCTTTTTCCTTGTCAGTCTCAGAACAGTGAGGTTGTTTAACAGGGTCTACAGAATCCATGCCTTTTCCTACAAGTTCATTTATTACGTTTTTTTTTTCTCTTGCAAACATTTCTTCAGTCTCCTTACCTTTCTTAGCCAAGCAAAAATCCTTCCCTCTCAAAGCTCTGGGGCTTCTGAGTTTATCTGCCTGAGCAACATTCCCTCACCTAGTTCTACGTGGAACTGGCCCTTTCTAATCCCTCAGCTCAGGATTTCCCTATCACCTTCCCATCAAGCACTTCTTGATTACTCTCTTTTAGTAGCTACCCCATGGTTATTCCCTATATATATTCCCCATGGCTTCCTGCTGAGCATCACAATCTATAATGATGACTTTCAATATGAATTGTTCTTAATCTCCTCCTTCTAGAACACAAACTTTTTCTCTTGAGTTTTTAACATTTAACATAATGTCTGTTCATAATAGCAATTTGATATACCCAATGATGTGTGAATTAATTCAGTTGTGAGATAGTTGGGCAATGCTCTTTACTTAGATACACATTCCTTCATTTACCTCAGTGGTACTCTGAAATAAAAGAGACAAAATTCTTGCTCAGTTAATGACCTCTCTAGTCCTACAATAATACAACATCAACTGTAATGTCACAGAATACAGGCCTCTTAGAAGTATGCATACTGTGATTCCCTTCATCTAAGAGGCCAATGAACTGTTGAGAAATGTGGCTTATATTAGACAATTTGCTTAGGATTTAGTTAACTTATAATATGATATTTGCTGTATGCAACATGATTGGTATGGTCTTGGCTAACCTCTTTCATTTCCCCAGGTTCTGGACTCTCCATCAAGTATGTTAGTTGAGGTTATTGTCACTGTGACAGGATACCACAAACCAGCTGGGCATTGCTTAATCCAATCAAGTTGACAGTCATAAGCATTAAGATTTAGAAAAAAAATCCCTTCTTTTTTAGACTTTAGATTCTTCACTAGTGAAAGGCAAACACAGGGCTTTCTTCACAATAATAAAAATCCATAGATTTGGTGAGTATTTGCAACCTGTCTTCTAAACAGTGTGCCTCACTCTGGTGGTAGTAGGTCCAGATGAAGGCCTGGTTCAACCCAGTGAGCAGAATGGTTACCATCCCTGCCATAAGTGTATAAGAGTATCTGTCATGTGCCCACATACCCTCAAAGGCATTTCACTTAAACAGTTGGGCCCAGGAACCAGACCTTGCTAGGGCCACACCCGCTGTAATTCTCCCACCAGCAACCACCTCATGGTGAAATAACCAAAGAAAAGTTTGCTTTAGATCTCCTGTGTGGTGGGCTGCAGATGGCCTCCTGATGTCACTCCAGCCTGAATGCCTAGGGTTTTGTGAGTATTGAATTTTTCTTTTAAAGGGAGCCTGTGTAGCCAACAGACGCTCTTCCCATCTGGATAGGCTCCACCAGGCTGGCAGGTTGCCATGGCATTTCTATTTACACCACATTTAAATGGCATGAAAAACACCAACCCAAAGGAACAACAGGCACATACAGGAGCCCTTAGTAAAGTAAATTGAGTTAATGGTTTGAGCAATCTTGGAGCAACCATTCAGAGGTCCAGAGAAAAGATGCAGCCTCATAATTAGAGGGTAACTCTTTGAAGCTGTGACCCCATCCTCTTTGTTTTCCTTCTGCTCACATCAGGAAGGTGGGAATCCTGTTCCTTTTGGCTCCACAGCACACAGTCACATCCTTATTGGGGGCTGTATCATTCTGTAATCGAATCAGCCAGGTCTGGTCCAACCCAATTCCCTTCTTTTCTTCCTGTCTCACCATTTATGAGCAAAACTAGAGCTGAGAAATTAATGTTCATTTTTGGATTACCCCAGACTCTAGAAGAGCCACTGGATGAGTTTCAGGGCTTTGAGGTTGTAGGGAAGATTCTAAAGCAGAAAATCTATCCTCCACAGGTACCTTATGCACAGTCTGATGCATTATTTCCACTTATTGTTTGGAATATAGTCTTTCCTTGAGGTCCTACTGCTCAACAAAGATTGTGAGTTTTTCATGCTTACTCTGCATATTTATTTCATAGATGTTGTTTTGAACTGAGTTCTTTGTCTCCATCAAAATCTCAGCAGGGGACTCTCAAGTGCATTTTCTTGCTTGGACCAAAGAGGAGAGAAGAAAGGCAAGGATCTACTCAGCAGCCTGCTACCAACCAAGTGAACCAATTGTAGATTATGGGACCCCTCCAGGAGTGATGAATTCAGAAGTAGATGACTTACTTGTTCATTTATTTTTTTTGAGTCATATTCTCTTGTAGCTCAGGCTATCTAGAGAATCATTATGTAGCCACAACTGTCCATGAACTACTGATCCCCCAGCTTCCACTTCTCATGTGCACCAACACACTTGTGACTTGGTTACTATAGAGAACTTTATGTGCTGTGGGCTGAAAACTTCTGCAGTAGGTAATTATTTTTGAAAGGATCATTCTGATTTATTTAATTTTGAGCAGGCTGGTGATTCTGATTATAGATGCCTCTTTTTCCACAACCTAGTTCATACTTTATGTTAAACCGAGTACATCCTTTATAAGTAGTTTTTCTTTCTCTGATAGACAATTAGTAACAATCTTTACTTTTTAGTAGGTGTGAAATAATCAATTCTTTTCTAATCCTGACCCAGTATTTGAAAATGCTCACAATGCCAAGAGTTTTTCACACCAGGGTTATGAATAGGGATGTCTAGATGGCTATCAGGGGACATCATATAATGGGCACAGGAGTTTAGTTTGCTCTACTGAAGGGCAGCTCCTAATGAGCTAATGTGTAACAGGACGGAACCTTGCCATTTTACCCAGTTTCAGTACGGTGGTCTTCTGGAGTAGATAATCCTGTTTCATTCCCAAGATCTTACAGAGCCTAAGGAAAGGATTGGGGCATAAATATAATAAGTCAATTAGTTCAAAAGATCCCCTGTGTCAAATAGAAGGCTCTTGGGTCAATGGCTGGAGTTCAGTAGGTTTGGGAGTATGTAACCACAGTGATGTTTATTAAACGGAATGTCCATCTCACACCATTCTCAAAGGTATTTTTTTATTATCTGAAGTTATTGCTTCTCTTTATTGTACATAATGTCCCATAAAGAAGATATATGTCCACAATTGAGCTTTCAAAGAGGACCACGGGGCCAGCTTCATTTAAAGGGAATGAAGTCAAGCAGTAAATTTGCTGGTCACTCTTTTCATAAGAACAGTACCTTAGTCAGCAGTTGGTCTTTGATGTTCTGACAATAGCACTGGGCCTCGAAGGCAGAGGAGCACCCCCAGAACACACAAACCAGTCTACATTCATCAAAAGGTAGAGACCAGATTGCAGGGCAGCATGCAACAGGGAATGAAGAGACTGAGCTAGTCTCTACACTGTTTTCTCTGCTTGCTGCTTTTTTGACTGTATTTTAAACTGGGTATGATATTCACATGGTATTGTACATACATAGTTCAGTAAAATCCATGAGCAGAGGTCACTTGTGTAACTAGCATTCAGATCAACAGAGAGAATACAATCAGCACCCAGAAGGAGCAGCCATCCTAGGCACTTTCTTGACAAAGGTAACCTCTGTCCTCTTTTCCCCTGTGTCCTCCTTTCCATCTCCATACACTCATTTGTCATTGTTTTGATCTTGACATAGATAGGACCATATAGCTGATAGTGTTTTGTGACTGGCTTCTTTCACACAGCATTATACCAATAAACCTATACCTTGGTGGGGTGTAGCTATAATTCGTTCATTCTAAGCATGTGCTCTATTGCCTTCTTATCCATTCTATTATTCATGGCATTTGGGCTGGGTTGAGGTCAAGATGAGTTTAATAATGTTATGATGTTTTTTTCCTCCAGTCTTTGAGTATATTGACTGTGAATACCTCACCAGGGTAGAATTGATGGGGTAGTGGTATGTAGAAAATTTTTTAAAATTTTAAGTTAGTTATTTTAGAAAAACCATTTTCCACAGTGTTTGTATCAATCTACACTCCCACTAGACCACTGGGTTGCTCAACATTATTACTAACACTTAGTGCCTACAAGGATTATTTTCTTCATTTTACCATTCCAGTGGGATAGTGTAGTGGTTTTACATTTTTCAGTGATCATACATTCCTTTATAAGTTGGTTTTTTTGGGTGGGGAGAGAGTTGGGCAGGGGATGTCATTCTATGGTAGAGTGCTTGCCTAGTATGCTCATGGCCTTAGGGTCAATCTCCAGCAGTGCAAAATACAAGTCTTTTTTTTCCCTGTACTTTAGTCAGTGCTTAATTCTGTGACTACTACCAAATGAATGAATTATGTAAGAAATTTGGGTGAGACTGGTTCCAAGTTCATAGTTGAGCCACAAAGAAAGAACAGCTAATGTGTAATGGAATCCAACAGGTTGTGCTCAATAAATGAGAGATGGTCCATTGAGAAGAAAACAAAACAAAGATAAACTTCTTCAGGGTTACAAGGAGGTCAGAGACAGAAAATATAGCATAAAGGAACTGGAATCAGAGTGGCCCATAAGCTGGTTAGATATCAACAAGGTAATGCTGGAACTACAAAAGGAAATAGGACACCACCATTGGGTAGGGAGAACATTCTAAAATCTTGGTCACTTGCTCCCAAAAAGACCACGAGAAGGTGAACTTGTGACATACCTAAGAAAAGGAAAATGATTCATCAGAAGAAGGAATCCTTCTGGGCAGTACCAGTAATTAAGAAGTAGACTATAAGCTCACAGAGTTGATGCAACGCCTGCCCCCAGGCATGCCCTGTTTCTCTTGTTATGTCGAGAAAGGGAAGGTAGGAGAGGGTGCCCCTTCATCAGGGAAAGTGGTTTCAGGCTTAAATTGCTAAAGGTCCATGAGTGCTGAATAACATATTTGTGGGCACAGTTCCATTCCCATCCTGCAGCACACTATGTTTAAGCACAGAAAGGGCAACTATTATAAAGGAAGATGGAAAGAGGTGGACATGTACGCATACCTTGATTCAGAAACAACACTCACTGGGGTGTGATCCTGTGCTGACAGAGCAAACTATGAGAAGAAATATCAATTCCAGCTCTACTCCAGTCTATCTCATGCCTAATTTCTCAGGGGAGGACCTTTGGGGTCTTATCCTTCTGTTCCCTTTCATTCTTGCCCCAAAGCCACACTGAGTAGCCTTACTCTACATCCTCGGAAGATGTCTGGGCTCACTGGAAACTATACTTTTTGTGTACACATGGCAGAAAGGGACGTTTCCTTGTTTCTTCCTTTTTTTTTTTTTAAACCCACAGGAGACAACAGAAGCATAAGCACTGGTGTGAGGCTTATAGTGAGCCTTTCCAATAGAAGGGCAGCTACACAGACCAGCCTGGACCATATTAACTCCACAAAGTGTTTCCCTCTGCATGAAATGCTCACAAGAACACTTGATGTCATAACATTGCCCATCCTCAGTTTCTTCAACTACAAAATGGGGACAATTTTCACAGGAAACTAGGGGAATACAGAATACACATTAAGCACCAATGGCAATGCCTGCCACAGTGTGTGTTAGCTTTCATATCATCATTATCACCACCACTGGTTTTGAAAGTCAAGATCACAGATTAATAGAGCTCCACCTCCCCACCAGATTGCCTGTTTCCCAATGAGAAAATGAAGTTCAGAGACTTGATGTCATTTGTCCAAGGTCACAGAATTTTCAGTATTACCACCTATGCTAAAACTTTACTCTGTGACATGAACGTCATTACAACATTATAAATTCCCAGTGATGTAGCCATTTTGTTCATTTTTACTGAATGGGATGCAGAGGCAAATGCTTTTGCTTTGGACATACTCTTAAGAAACAGAACAGGAAGCAGCCACTCTGTGGAACCCTGTGACTTGATTTGGTTGATGAGATATTAACAGGTGCGGCTTGAGCAAGGGCTAAATTGTGTTCCACACACATGCCTAATTTTGCCTTTCTGTACATTCTTATCACCATGAGATAAAGGTTTAGCAGGAAGCCTGCCAGGCCCAGAGAAGCGGAAGACTCATGGAGCAAATACAAACCCAAGGCAAGAATTGTTGGGGTACTTACCCAGGTCTGAACTCTAGCTGACCCACTGGCTGATGAAGGTGCAGATTCATGTTAATTGTTATAGGCTGCTGAGTTTTATGTGCAATTAATCCTGTAAAATTATTAGGGGGTAACTGAATAATATGGAACCTATGTTAACTGCTTTCTGGGTGTTCGGAAGCACACCTCTGGACTAGTGAGTGCTTTTTGAGTTGTTATCTGCCTGTGATTAAGCTGGGAACCTTGTCAAAATGTAAGTTCTGAGTCAATGATTCTGGGATGGACACAAGGAGATGCTAGTGCTGCTGGTCCACAGTATTCTGGGTACGAGAGCTGCAAAGTCATCTTGAGTTTCTCCTGTGGGCTCCTGGGCCATGACTGCATTTGGTGAACACTCAAACAATAGACAGGTCACCTTTGGTGTAAAAGGGCAATCCTTGCCCTCATAATCAGAATCCTGTGGGAGTCAGACACACTCCACGCTGCTCTGACATGCATCTTGGCCAGAAGATGAGCCCATGTTAATATTTCCTCAGTCTGTCTTTTGAGATTGTCTGTCTTTAAATTCTTATTATTTCTGTTTCTTGGAATTTAAAGCTTCATAGCAATCCATTTGGCTGACAATTCATTCCGAGATCACAACCCATACTGGACTTTAAGTCATAACTCAGTTGAGGTAGAAAAGCCTTCCCCTAGTTTTCTCAATTCGCTGTCAGACAGGAAACGGGGAGGTTGATGAGGAAGGCACACTGGACAGTAGCAAGCACACAGGCACCTTGACCACATTTTTAATCTGTTTTCTGGTCTATCACCTACCTTTTGTTCCCCACCCTCACTCCACAGTGACCACCACATCACTGCCATTATGTCACCCGGGTAACTGAGCCATACAGAATTTTGTACTTTGGTTGTCCTGAAAGGAAATAAAAACTCTTTCCAAGGATACAGGATTTTTTCCTCTCCTTCAGATTCTTACAATACATTGGAGGTCAAATACTGATATTTTAATTAAGGAAAATATCTTCCTGGAATTCAGCTTCTAAACGCTGTGAAGTTCTTCAAAGGTGCCACAGGGTTGCTGTGGATCCTAAGCACATTATGTAAGTGCATTAAAAATATTGCCATGATTTCTTAATAAGTTAAACATGCAACATCCATATGACCCAACCATTTTTCTCCTAAATATATACTCAACAGAAATGAAAGCATATGTTTACAGAAATGTTCACAGTATTTCCATTTTAAAGTTCCCAAATAGGAAACAACTTAATGTTTTTCAGTGGGCCAATGGATTACATACTGTAGATGGAGCCATATAATTGAATACTAATTGACAGTAATAAGGACCAAGTGTAATTGTCAAATTCATTATGTGAGTAAAGAAGCCATATCATGTGTATGAATGAACTAACAAAGAATCCAGGAAATACAAAACAAATCTATAGTGGTAGAAGGCCATTCAGTGGCTGCCTAGAGCTTTCTAGATATCACAAAGGGGCACAAAGAAATGCCTGGAAATTTACTACCTTGGTGATGGTGATGTTCTCACAGGTGTCTAGGTTGTCAAAATAGCCATGTTAAAGCTATATAGTTCATCACTTATCAATTATATCTCAAAAGGTTGTATTTTAGAAAGTAATAAATGACTACATCCCTTATTTCCATTATCATTTCCAAAATATGAAGTGTGTGTGTGTGTGTGTGTGTGTGTGTGTGTGTGTGTGTGTGTGAATCATTCTTATTGACATGAGTATTTTATTTGGATGCTGTAGAAGTTAATGTGTGGGGTGAGCATGGAATTATTTCCAGATTACTGGATCCTTCATGTACATCCTAGCCATACCTTGTTGTTTGAAAATAGATATGTGGTGTCCGGCAGGAAATGGCCTGGCCTATTGCCTTCTATTTCTATATTCTTTTTTTCCAGGTCACTGCTATTGAATACCTGGAGATTGGATTGCTCTAAATTGTTCAGTTTCAGGGGCCCTGCTTCAGTTGTCTTCCAGGAAGAACAGGAAGGCAGCTCTCTCACAGAGGGATGTTAGTCACAGAGAGCACTTTATGCAAGATGATTCACTTTACTACGATGGGCAAAGGTCAACGCCAACAGGAAGAAGGAGTCACTAGCCCTCTGTTTTCACTTCTGCTAAGTTTACAGAAATAACTTTCAGTGACATCTGCTGGTCTGTGTTTGGGGAGTTGATGTTATTTATCAAGGTGCCCTGCCCTGCCATCTCAGGCATTTGATGACAACCACGCAGAACTCTGAGGAGTTCCCATAGTCATTCATCCTCTCATTTAAAAGAGTAAGTGACTACAGGGGTTAATTTTTCAATGGAAAAGGGGCCAGTCATATTCCTGAGCACCAGGAATTTGTAGTCTTTACCTAATTCTGATCTTTGTTACCCATGAATTTTCCTATCTGTGGGAAGGTGTGAGACATTGACTACTGTTACTGGCCAATAGCACAGCCCTTTCTGAGGCTTACAAACAGTTACTTAATTGTTGTTACTGACAACAAACGGAGGTGTCTCATGGAAGCTCTGCTCTGTCTTCCCGGTGGTGTTCTACTCTGGAGCTATCTAGACAGGAAGTCACTATAATGTTTAGGTGTAAAGTATGTCACTTCGTTTTTGAGTCTTCCAAAAGCAAACCTGAGATACCTCCCAGACAAGACTCCCAGAATTCCTAGAAGAAAAGGAAAAGGTAGAAAGGGAAGGGAGGGAGTATAAGAGAATAGAAAAGTAGCTAGCATGGACAGCAGTGCTCATCACTAAGGAATGCAGGACATTACCGTGTTGGCTTGATCGGCACAGTATTTGATCTTACTTCGTGACTAATAGGCACAGAAGACAGCAAGTTGTTTTTCTTTTTTCTTTTATGCACCTGAGTGTTTTACCTGCCCATGGAGGCCAGAAGAGAGTGTCAGATTCCTTAGAACTGGACTTACAAATGTCTGTGAGCTGCCGTATGGGTGCTGGGAACCAAACCCAGGTCCTCTGCAAGAGCAGCAAGTCCTCTTAACTGCTGAGCCATATTTCCACCCCAGAAGACAATTTAATGTATTTCATTCCCACAGCTTTGTTTGAACTTCATACATAAGGCTTTAAAAGATGCAAAATGAGACTATTTTCCCTCCAACAACATACTCCTTTGTCATTTCTTTGAACTCATGGAATGTAATACAAGATTAACCAGACACTTCTGTCTTAGCCCCTAAATAATCTGTTTGGGAGCAAAGAAGCAGGGGGAGTGTGATGGTTATTATTGATTGTCAACAAGATTATATCTGGAATTAACTAAAAACCCAAGTTGCTGGGCATACCTCTGAGGGATTTTTAGTTACTTGGATCATTTGAGGTAAAATTTTATACACACACACACACACACACACACACACACACACACACACAAACACATACACACACGTATATTTCATTCTATCAGTTTTGTTCCTCTAAAGCAATGGTTATCAATCTTCCAAATGCTGTGACCCTTTAGTACAGTTCCTCATGTTGTGGTGACCCCCAACCATCAATTTATTTTTGTTGCTACTTCATAACTGTAATTTTGCTACTGTTATGAATCATAATGGAAATATCTGTGTTTTCCAGTGGTCTTAGGTGGCTCCTGTGAAGGGCCTATCCAACCCCCTCGCCCTCAACATCAAAGGGCCGCAACTCACGGTTGTGAACCGCTCCTCTAGAGAATCCTGACTAATACAGATTCTTTACTGTAATTGAAGAAAGGGACTTTGTCTCTACAATCCAAGTTACAAAATGATGAACCAGGGGTTGGTTGGAAGAGAAGAATTATCTTAGAAGCTGAAAGGAAAAATAGAACCAAAGAAAGCACTGAAATATTGTAAAACAAACCCAAAGAAAATATGCTAAAGAAATGGATAACTGAAATTGGAACAGAGAGAGGACTGTTATATAATGATCTTCAAACCTGTGCAACATTTCTTGGAAAGAGAGCAGGCACCTGCCTATGAACACTGGGGAGATTAAAAAATGAACACGGAATTACATTATAGCTCAAGGGACCTAAAGGCATATCAAAGTAAGAACGTTCTGAAGATGAGGATAAAAAATATTTGAATGACACAGAAGATATTTTGGGGTTCATCTGGAGGTTTGACACCCCAGATGTAATCTTCTTTAATAACAGACAATTCTCAGGACATCCTTCTATCCCAAAGATCAATATACTTTTTAGAGTATGGCTTGAAGGAAATGATTAAGAACTTGTGTAAGTAGTAGAGCTTTTTTTTTTTTTTTTTTTGTTTTTTTGTTTTTTTGTTTTTGTTTTTCGAGACAGGGTTTCCCTGTGTAGCTTTGCGCCTTTCCTGGAACTCACTTGGTAGCCAAGGCTGGCCTCGAACTCACAGAGATCCGCCTGGCTCTGCCTCCCGAGTGCTGGGATTAAAGGTGTGCACCACCACCGCCCAGCTCTTTTATTTTTCTAAAGAAATAAAATTATAGTGTTTCAGTTCAACATAACCAACCAAGCATCTGTGTTCACCTCTTTTCTTCTTTAAATTATGAGATGTCATAAGAAATAGGAAAATCACCTGGGAGGGGGAACAGGCTTCTAATAGACATAATACAATGACAACCAATCAAAAGTTAGTATATTTCAGGGTTGAAAGTATAGAAGAACAGTCTTCAGAAAACTTTGTCCTTAAGAAAAATTTCCTTAATAGTATCAAGAACAGTTTAATTTTAATTACTAGATATCCACTCACAAGAAATGAAAACATTTGTTTATAAAAGGACCAGTGGTAGTCACATGATCTTACCTACACTATACAAAACTTTCCAAATATCCATCGATGGGGAGTGGATAAACAAATCATGGAATGGCTACATGATGGAATATCAATAAAGAAGGGCAATCTACCGATACACTTTTTCAAAGAATCTCAAAAATAGCACATTAAGTAAAAAATAACAAATACATAGAAAAATGTACACAGTGCAATTTAATGGGTGTGAGCACTGGGGCAGGCAAAGCTAATCTGTCCTGGTGGGCATCAGGAAAGGATGAACTGTTTACTAATGTACGTCACTTGAAAGCCTTCTAGGGTGACGGGGAACGCTATATTTGATGGCAGCTATATGGCCACATACAGCTACCAAAAATGCAGCTGAACTCTTGGAATTTGTCCACTTTATTGCCTGTAAATCATATGTTGTTTAAAGACTTTTTGAATTTAGAGAGGAAGGGGAAGGGAGAGGGAAAACAAAGGAAAGAATGGGGAAGGAAGGCAATGGAGAGAAAGGAAGTGGAGAGGTGGGAGAGGATGAAGTAAGATGAGAAGGAGCCGTAGACTTTGGGGGAGAGCCCAAGGAATGCTTCCTTCAGTCCTGGGGTTCAGAGTGCTTGGATGTGACATTCACACCCGACATACACTACAGCAGCTCAGGTATGAGCAGCTGCTGGATAAATCACCTAAGATGACGCAGCCAGGATGTAAAGTATGTTTTCAAAACAAACGAAGAGCACAGGAGAAAAAGGAAACACTGAAGACAGACCTTGAAATCTCGATATTAGCTTTGTACTTGGATAAGAGTCCCAGAAGAACAGTATATGGATACTGGAAATAAACAAAGAAAAATTTCTGAGCAGAGCACAAGCTTGGGGCTTCACATGGAAAGATTATATACACCATGTGCCGAAAAGGACTCAGAACCAATCCCTGACTCTAAGCACAACCTGATGAAATTTATGAACATTATGAGTAAAGAGAAAAATCTTAAAAGCTTCAACTTTGTTTTTTAGGGGGTCAGGGGTTTGTTACAGTGGTAGAACCCTTGCCTAGTATGTTTCAAAAGCCAAATGCTAAGAAGTTCTATTAAAATTTCCCGTGAAACATGAAATAATGTAATAAAGTGAATAATATCTTCAAAATTCTGAGAGTAAACAATATAACTCAGTCAGCTGCCAAATTGGCATCACATATAAGAACCAAATAAAGGTGTCTGAAAAATGTAAGTTCTTGGAGACTTTTGTAGTTGATAAACTGTTTATAAAAACACTTTTTAAAGAATGTATTCAGCAACATAAAAAGTGGAAATATGAGAGCTACGAAGCTGCAGATAAAGAATGAGACATTTTGCCGTTAAAGCAAAATAATTCTTGAGAACATAATAAAACTAGTAACAACTGGTCACCAGGTATAATAAAAAGGCAAAAGGAAAAAGAAAAAAAGGAAAATTCCAATACTAAAAGTTCACAAAATATAATTTAAAAAAATCTACACAGAGAAACCCTGTCTCGAAAAACCAAAAAAAAAAAAAAAAAAAAAAAATCTAGAGACAACCTACAGACAAGACAGAAAGAGTCAGAATCCTCTTTTGTTTGGGAATATAAGTTACACGTACTGACTGATTTTCAGCATTAATAGAAATATGTGAGCAAAATTATGGTTTTAAGATTTTTTAAAGGAATAGCAATAGGACACATTGCTTCCATAATTTGATGA
This sequence comes from Peromyscus eremicus, assembly GCF_949786415.1. NCBI lineage: Eukaryota > Metazoa > Chordata > Mammalia > Rodentia > Cricetidae > Peromyscus > Peromyscus eremicus. Next base: position 113,563,403 of record NC_081419.1, on the reverse strand, counting down.
AAAGCAAACAAAATAAATAAATTTAAATGCTAAGTTTTAAGCTCCAATCTCTCATAAAGCACTTTGCTAGCCCTTGAAATGACACTAGATTATAGTTATAGAGAGGTTAGCTCTCTTGCTAGGGTCACACAGATAAGTTGATGATAGGCACAAAGAAACAATCAGAAATTTAAGGACAACAAACACCTTGGAAAATATATCTTCAAATTTATCAGTAATAAAGTAATTAATTATAAGTGGTTAATATTCATTGATTTCATAGATAAAGAAATTGAGGCAGAGCTCATCAATATCAGATATTTACAATTTTGAAATCAGAAAAGCTTGAAACTAAAGGTTGAAAACTATACACAAATAAATGCCCCCCCCAAAAAATCCCAAAACGGATTCAGAGTAACAACTTAAAAAACAAAAAAAATTAATATACATGTAGTACAAGAGATTAATGGGAAGTCTCACCTCAATAAAACTACAATACCTCAAAGACATTTATGTCTTAACACTATGGATTATAGAAATATAAATTTAAAAATGTACATAATGATAGTAACAAGAAGAAAAAAGGGTACAATGGCAGGGTAAGACCATAATGAGTTTGTTTCAAGAGTCATCAGATAAATCAAGGTATGGAGGCTTATATAATCCAATTAACAACCTTGGCCCTATAGGTCTTATTATATAAGACTTTATATACTATATGTGCAAGTATAGACTATGAAGAACACAGAGCAGTGGTAAATGCTTAATTATGCACAAACCTTACACTATTAAAATGAAAATTCAGTTGATAATGTATGATTTTTCTCAGAAACATAAATGACTACAAACAACTAAAGAAATATTACGTAATTTAAATAGGCCACTGACAGTGGAATCACCTAGACTCTGAATCAGAGATTCCAATCAAGGAGATAGCAAGACGAAGAAGATTTTAAGAGTATTCTAATGTTATTTTGCTTGACATTCAATTTTTATTATTTAAAGTGCTAGTAAAAAAAAAAAAGAAAGAAAGAAAGTTGAATCTTTGCCATGAGTGTATAAGATACTACTAAAGTGTAATGTCAGCTCCCATACATACACTAAGGGCAAGCTAACACTTGCAAGCAGGTATTGCTAAGTGCCACTTTTCTAGATTCCAGAACAAAATTGATGAACATAACAGAAAATAATACCTACTTTCAAAAGCATTCAAACCTAGAAAGTAACCTATAAAACAAAAATGTTAAAAAAATTTTTTTTTATTTCCTTGTTTGTTTCCTAAAAAGAGAGAGAAAGAAGTAATAGAGTTGGATGAGTGGGAAGGTGGGGAGGGGAAGCCATGGCCAGAATATATTGTATGAAAAAAATTATTTTCAATTAAAAAAATCAGTTTTGATAAAAAACAAACATAAAACCTTTCTCAAGAAACATACGCCTCTATTTGTCCTAGACAGGAGAGGTAAAGGCAAGAAGACATTTAAAATAATTCTCAGCTGGGCGGTGGTGGCACATGCCTTTAATCTCAGCACTCAGGAGGCAGAGCCAGGTGGATCTTTGTGAGTTTGAGGCCAGCCTGGTCTACAGAGCAAGATCCAGGAAAGGCACAAAGCTACACAGAGAAACCCTGTCTCGAAAAACCAAATAATACTAATACTAATACTAATACTAATACTAATACTAATACTAATACTAATACTAATACTAATACTAATACTAATACTAATACTAATAATTCTCATTAAAATTTTAGTAATTTAAAGCAAAACAAATCTATAAAGTTCACTGGGATATATTTAATATAGATTTTTCAAGAATTGTTACTAACATTGATTGATGTGTGTGTGTGTGTATGTGTGTGTGTGTGTGTGTGTGTGTGTGTAAGAGAGCATGTGTGAATGTGTATGTGTGTGTGTGTGTGTGTGTGTGTGTGTGTGTGTGTGTAGGTGTGAACTCACACACCACAGTGTAATTTTGGAGGTCAGAGGGCAACTTATGGGGAGACGGTTTTCAACTTCCAAAATGTGAGTCTCTGCGGTGAACTAATATCCTCAGAGATCCTTGTGCTTGGTGACAAAAGCCTTTAGCTGCTGAGTTATGTTACTGACCCATATACTCGAAATAAAACAAAACAAAACAGGATATTAATCCTATTAAAACATATTACATAACTACACTACACAAAACACAGTAATAAATGTACATGAATAGATGTGTGACAAAACAGACTTACAGATGTGAAAAGCTTAATATATGACAAAGTGGAGCATTTAACAAGTTTGACAAGACAACTGGTTATTCTCTTGGGCAAAAAAAAAAAAAAAAGTTATATATTTAAAATCCAGAAATAACTTCAAAGTAGACTGCTGTTCTAGGACAGTTTAGCTATAAACATATTTGAACAGAATGTATTTTAAAGATTTTTATAATCCTTAACAAAAGGCCACTAGGGAAAAGATTGGGAATTGAATACATTTAAGATAGCCAGCTACTACATGGCCAAAAGTAGCACAAGCTAAGCAAGTTGGTCAAGACATTTACAAAACCCATAAAACAAAAGATCAAGGTTGTATTTGCAAGAATTCCTTAAGATTCATACAGGCCTTTGTAATGTAACTTGGTGGCTCACCCAGCTAGAACCAGAACCTGTATCCTGTCCCTGAGAATCAAAGCTGATCCCAAGATGTGAAAGATTGTTAAGGGGTCTTACACCTGCTTTCATTTGTTTTCTGCTCTGGGCCTACCATACGGAGATAAAGGTGAGAAGGTATGTGGAGAAAACAGGTGGGCGATAATAAGCAACAACCATCAAACTTATGAATGAGGTCATTAACACTACCTCATCCCCATTATAACAACAGAGGGCTTAAATACATGAATAATTTAAGGAGAGATGAACAGAAGAACCCACCCAACTGAGCCTGGAGCTAGATGCTGCCCTACAAACTCATGAGCAACTAAAACTATGGCTGCATTTAAGCCACTAAAGTGTGGAGTGGTTTGTTATACAGCAGTAGGGAAGTGGACAATTATCCATCACGTAGAAAGGGTTCCAGTGATGAGAGTAATTGACTGACTGGAAAGTGGGGATACAAGTTGGGAAGCAAGAAACATAAATGCCTATTAACTTGAATCAAAGCTGGAGGAATCTTGTTGACAGAAGAGAACAAGAGCTTGGACTCTGTAGTCAGCCTGCCTCGGTCCAAGACCTGGACCTGCCCTTCCCCCACCCCAGCTCTGTAGCTTTGAGCACACTACATCAATCTCTTCAGTTCTCCACGTCCTCATCTGCGGAATGGACCAGTCCTTTGTCTGTCATTTCACGTCCTGGGTTTTAGTCACTAGCCATCAAACGTAGTCTAAAAATACTAAATGGAATATTTCAGAAATAGATAATCTGTAAATTTTAAGTGGCACACTGTGATGCAATCTATCTTTACTGAAAGTTTTTGTTCTTTATCATAGTGTGTGTGTGTAGAGGGGTAATGGTGCTTGCAGGGTTTGGCACTATCTGGGGTTTTGGGTGTTCACCAAGGATGAGGAGATGACTGTCAATCTCCTGGAGTCCCTGTGAGGAGCTTCATTTAATAGTGGTTTTTCTTCCAGTGCTGTATGGCCTGGATGAAGCAGGGAGTACACGAAGCTGCACTGTTTTATTGAAGGCAACAGGCGAATAAAGGGGCAGCATGCTTGCTCGTAAAGATGACAGATCAAGAACAAACTCTTTTCATTGAAGTTCAGAGTTCGGTTTCCTTTCATGCTATTGTAAAAATAACCAATTTGGCATTTTATTAAACTTGCTTAAATCTCACTGCTTTAATGAGGTTGGGTTTTACTACTAAAATCACAATTTTAAATTTGAGTGAGATTTATTAAAAGGTACATGAGAATTCCATTTAAAAAGGAGATAGCATTATTTTGATTATAATTGTTATTGTCTGTAGAGCCTATATTTTGAAATGTTCAGTCTTCCAGACTGCTTTTATTATATGCAATTGTTTTCTCATATCATTTAATTAAAGGCATATGAAAAAAACTAATCAGAGAATCTGACCAGTGCAAGATAAAGTTATGCTAGCAAAACATAAGATATCAGTCAAAAGTAAAAAAAAAAAAAAAAACTTGGCCATTTCATGAATTTTTATACAGCTAATCATGACAACCAAGGCTTTCTTACTGGATATTTTATGACTTACTAACCAACAGAGAGATATTGTGTGCTCAAAACATTTCATTGCTACATCATAGCAGCATAACCTGTAGGGATGGAACAGTCACAAAAGAAAAAACAACCCCCCCCAATTCAATTTCCTAGAATTCCCTGGAACTACCAAAGAAATCTTGTTGACAATTCTTAAGTGTGTTTACATATTGATATAAGTACAGATGCCTATATATACATGTATGTATTGGTAGTTGGCACGATTAATACGTGTGCATTTGAAAATGTAACTTGTTTAAAAGTTGTCCCTCTTTTGTAGCCAGTATTATGAGTTTACCAAGAACTTGGAATATTGATATATAATTTGAAATACAACATACAAAATATAAGGCATACATCTTTACACTATAAAATAAGAAAAGCAAATTAAGGGGCGTTTTAGCTCTTCAGCTTTGGAGTGACTTCCCTAACCTCAGTTTCTCCACTTGACAGTGGGATGATGGCAGTACCTAGTTCCTGAAGTTCTTCTCTTTGAGCTTAGAGAAGTTAATATGTGTAAAGTGCTAGGAGCATTGCTTGTCATATATAAAAGGCACTCAAGAAGTTTCCAGCTTTTGCTGGTATTTTGAGTACTTTTATTGGATATCCTTGATCCATCCAAGTCGCCAAATCTTAAATAAAAGGTATGCCTCTTTTTAAGTAATTCCAAATACAGTGCAATTGAGGCAAATTCGTGGGACCACTGAGTTTCTGATAACTAAGAAGGACTTTGGCACCATAGAGCCAAACGATTTAGACTGGGTTTAAAATTGGATTCAAAATGTCCAGAAAACAGAAAGAATTCAGCAGTCATAGTTTAGTCTTCAAATACACCTGCTGCTAGCAAATGCATTCTTTTGCACCCGACAGACAGCAGATAAATGTCTTTTGCAGGTTTAGCTGGCTCAGTCCATTGAATCATACTGCCTTGAGCCCAAGAAATAACTCTGGTCAGGAAGAATATAAAACTTTTATAAGAAGAAATTACAAAAAGAATAAAGTTACAAACTAAGCTGTTAAAATCTTCACTGGGCTTGGTTAAGTGGGAGCTTTGGATGCTCACCATGACTGAACACTGTAGCAAGATAAACTGAAGCTACTGGATTAGCAGCTACTTAGGACCCCAGATATTCCTAGAAGCAGAACTCTTTTTAAATCTTCTGCCTTTGGGGGGCTGTTCTTCAGCAAAAGCCCTCTGAGAATCCTATCCAATTCCACCAGCTGCTTCTCTCATTAACTTACTGTTGGGGTGGAAAAGGCCAACCGGAGATTATTCTAATGATAGCAAGCACCTCATAAAGAAATCTGCCAAATTTACTTTTCCATAGAACATCATTTTTACAGCTTTTCATGAGTCCATGAGGAAAGAAAGCATTACATATAAAATACGATTTCCAGAAGTCTTGAAGATATTAAGAATTACTCCTTCAGTGTTTGGCATGGGGAAATATCTGTCACTGTACAGGTTTACTCAAAGGGTAATGTGAGAGGCTCCTACAAAATCAGAGTGTTTTTAGAAGGGTCGGAGAACATTTAAGTTTGAGGTATGTATTTTTGCAGGCCTGGATTGCATTTATAAGGGTCACCTTGCTTTAGTCTAACAGATAATGGGCTTTTAACCAACAGGTGGGAATGTGAGAATTCTAACAGGTTTCTTAATCTCTCTGTACTTTAATTTCATAATCAGTAAGGCAGAGAGATTAACAATCTTGAAATGAGGGTTATGATGAGATTAAATGAGCTAAATCCCGTAACAGTCTTAAAACGGTAGCATAGTAAATACCTGCTATAAAGCTGTTTAAATAAATGCTCTCAACAACTTTTTTCTTGCAAAAAAAAAAAAAAAGGCATAAAGATGTAAACATATCGACATTGCAGAGTGAATAGTTTTAGTAGGCCTGACTTGATTTCTTTGGAGACTGGAGAATCCCGGCTGTGTCTTGAAGAAAATCTTGGCTCACTTCTGCTAGCTCTCCGGGTTTGCACCTGTCATATCCCTCAAATCGTGAGACCGGCTTTCCAGAGTCGCAGCAGAAAAGCCCATGTGGGCAACCTTTAATCAGCAAAATTCACCTGTCATCTCAAGGCCCAATATATGCCCCCAGGCCTCGCCTCTTCCCCTGTTTGGAGCTGAAATGGATCAATGGAATCCTATCACCAAAGAAACCTTTCGAAGGGGGTGGTCACTGGGAAGAAGTCTCTGCTACAAGTTTAAAAGCCTCAAGTAATTCCAGACCAGATCTCCACAGATGCCTTGACTATGACCTTTGCAAGGTACAAAGGGGCACAGAAGGTGAAGGAATCACACAGACAAGGTTGAGGTGTCTGGCTATACTCCAGAAATTATGTCTTGACCTCTAACACCGCTTGCACACCCATCAGAGTTCTTTCTCCTAAATACAGTTTGGAGATTTATCTTATAAGGCCTCTTTGTGTCTTGTCGCCTCACCTCTATCCTTCCTTGCCTTCAGACATGTCACTCAGTCTCTGAAAGCACCGAGAAGCAAAAGCATCCTCCAGCCGGCCTGCACATCCCAAGCCTAACATCCCTTCCTGGTGCCTGACCTGTGACAGATCTGAGCAGTGCTTTAGGTAGTAGACCTTGCAGCCAGCCTGGTCTCCACACATAGCCTCAACCCCCTGATCACATAGCCAGGGAGCTTCTGCCTTAGCAGAGTCGCCTAGGCACAAGTGCTCTTTGGTAGAACGGAGGACCCGCCTCCGGGCACGTTCCTTGCCTGCCACCCTGCTTCGCGCAACCACGCACGCCCCCTCCGGCGGCGCACTCACCTGCAGCTGAGACCCGCTGACGTTGCCCGCGGCCGCGTCTGGCCGGTCGGCGGCTCCGGATCCGCGCAGAACCGTGATGTGCAGCGTGAGCAGCAGCAGCCCCAGCAGCAGGAGCAGTTCCGCGGCCAGGCGCACCATCCTCTTGAGTCGCGCGGCTTTAGGACCCCGCGCGGCGGGCGGCGGCGGCGGAGGCGGCAGCGGCGGCGGCGGCAGCGGCGGCGCCGGGGGAGGAGGAGTCGGAGCCCCAGAGCCCGGCTGCGCTGCTCCGGCCTCGGCCCCCGCCGGGGCCCCGCTCCCCGGGCCCGCAGGGTTGGCTCTGGGCTCGGCCGAGCGCGCGGGGCCCGGGGAACAGGAGCAGCCGCCACCGCCGCCCCCACACCACAGCGGAGCCACCGCGGGGCCGGGGACGTCCAAGCCGGTGGCCGAGCAATCCCAGGCGCTGTCCGGCGGTGGCGGTGGGGACGCGGGGCTGTCCGAGACCCAGGCCAGGCCAGGGTCCACCCTGCGGGCAGGGAGATGCGGGGGCGGCGGCGGGGCGGACGCAGCCGAGCCCCCGAGCGCACATGGGAGCCCCAGATGTGGCCGCGGTGCCGCAGCTGGAGCGGGAACCGCCGCCAGAGGAGCGCGGGCAAGAGGTGGAGGAGAAGGAGGAGGAGGAGGGCTTCAGCGGCCGCCCGAAGTTACCTCCACTCTCGGCTCCCCCGCCCCTGCTGCCCTGAGCCACTCACCCTCAGAGCCACCACCTTCCTCACTCCGTGCTCCTCGGGGCCGCCAGCCTCGTAGCCCCGCACGCCCAGTCCCCGGAATGGTTGGCTCCGGGTCACCGAGGTTGTCACCGTTTGAGGATAACTGGGGGCGCCCCGCCGGCGCCTGTGTCCGCCTTCTCGGCTGTGCTAAATGTGCCGCTGCGGAGGTCGCTGTGGCGCAGGGGCTAGCCCTCTGCTCGCACTAGTGCTTGGGGCTGCGGGCGAGTGGGGAGCGCCTAGGCCACCTGAGAAAAGTTTATGGGCAAAGTAGAGCTGGAGTTGTAGGAGTGGAGAACTGAGGGGCCCGACAAACCAGGTGTCTACCACGCCACTGTGCGCCCTGGCTTTGAGCAGGCGAGCTTGGGGGAGTGGCACAGTGTCTTCCCGTCCGGAAGGGTCTTGACACTAGCTGGTGGGCTCTGGGCTGGCTGATCACTGGGTCCCGAAGATCGCTCGCCCGCAGCACCCTGGAGAGTCTGGAAGATGGGTGAGTTGGATTCAGTCCGCGCGCGTCTACTTCAGCGCGCAGGTGTCGCGTGGGAGGCTGCAAGGGACCCCGTGTGCGAAGTGGAGGCGCTCGGATGTCAGCCGGGCGCTGGGTAATTCTCAGCTTGGCAGGCTCGAGTCTGGGGGGCTCATCCCGGGGGCGCCGCGCCTGGAGGGGACTTGGGGGCTGCCGAAACGCAGCCGCCGCTACTGCGCCACCGCCTCATGACCGCGCTGCAGCCTCGGGCTCCGGCGAACGACTCATGCCTTGCAAGGGATGCGGCTGACGAACGGAACGGCTAGGCAATGGACCAGGAGAGAGCGGAATCCTCGCCTCCGACGCTAAACTGGGTCGGGCTGGCGTGGCTCTGGCTCCCGCCTTCCCGAAGTGGCTCCGAGTGGCAGGCGCGCTGTTAAGCTGGAGACTTTTATACTGTGTTCCCTCCGCCTCCTTCCTCCCTAGCTCCAGCCCAGCCCTTCCCTCCCGGTGAGCCCAGCCCTAGTCAAGCGTGAGCACACGTTCCCACAGCCCTTGTCACACAGTTCCATTTCTCATCCGGACCCCAGGACCATCGTCGGATAAAATCCTTCAGATTCTCCTTAAGTGAATGAGATTAAATAAATAAAACTTTCTTCGGGACGCCGCTCTTCTCTTTTCTATCCCTTTCTACAAAACGGACTACCTTTAGCGCTTAAATCTTTACTTTGGGAACCTCAAGACAAATTCTTTCGCCACTCCAAACATTCCTTGGGTCACCGTAGCATTTTGCAGAATTTAACTAGGTGTTGGTTCAGTGTGCTGTTTGCATCTGCTTGTATCCGGTTATCTGCCTCTTTGAAAATGCTGGGAATATCTTTAAAATTCTAGCCATACCCAGCACTCGTTAATAAACTGGCAGCTACTTATAAAGTGCATGATGGTATCTTTTCCTTTTCTTTGGGAGTGGGTTTCCCCCTCCCTGGCAAAGTGCTTGTTGTCAACTGTTAGGCTGCCTGGCATCCCATTGCTATCTCCAGGCTCTAAAATACCAATAATTGTCAACCAGAGCGCTGAGGGAAGAAATTGAAACAATAAACCTTGGTGGTTCAGATGGGAGATCAAAGGGGATCCTAGCAGCTTTGGAATCCCATAAGGATTCCCCTGTGTGTTTTCTAATTAGAATCACTTAAGGGCAACAGGCAGCCGAATCAGCACACAGGTGGAATATATAAATTAAGATGGCAATCTACGCTCCTATAGCCATAGGTAGTGTAAGGATAGCTGCATGCCTGGTCTTTCCAGGTGGTGCTGTGGACAAATTACTCCTGTTGCTAAAGGCAGGCTGGTCTAGATTAGGGCTGAAGGAATGCTGTATTCTGTCATTTTTTTCTCACACAGTCTCCACATGTGAGCCTCAACTGCATTTCCTCTCATCCAAAAGTTAAATTTTTTTTTCTCATAAGAAAAAATGACTCAAGGGGGGAAAAAAAACCTGGAAAGAAACTCTTCCAAGGAATGTGAATTCTTATCAAATTATAAATGGAGATTTAAAGACAATAATTTCTAAAATGTTTTAAAATGTAAATTGATTTTGGGTCAGGATTCTTCATTAAATGTTGATCAAATGTGTGAATAAATGCTACTAAAGTCCCTTCAATCTGGGTGATCCAAATTCCAGATGAATTTGTACTCTGGTAAGCACACACCAGTTGCATTCTCAAAACAAAGCTACCAGCAACACTCTGCTTTGGGGGGCTTAGGAACGTTGGCTTTCACATTAAAAGAGAGCCATGTGTATAATGCATCAACAAACTGTGTTTCAAGCACATTTCTGAAATCATTCCAGTAGCTGACAAAAATTTGAAAACAATTCTACATCCTTCAAAATCTCCAAGGCCCTGCATTCATATCTTTATCACTGGCATTACTGTATACTCCAGCAGACTGTGTCTGTTAGCCTGTCTGTTTTCCCAGCACTTGGATTGCACTATGTTTGTGGAAGACCATTTTAGAGTCCACTCGAAGCCAGTATACTCTTTCCTTCTTCCTAAATTCACAGCTAGAGGACATTTTTTCCAGCCACATTTAGATCTAAGTAGGAGTGTAGAGCCCTGTTAGTTTTAAGACTCCAGAGTGGTTATTGACATGTACTCTGCCTTCCCTTTCGCCATGGCAGGTCTAAGAGACAGAAGGAGACCTTATGTAGATTGTTGTTCAGAAGAGAGCCATTGAACTAGAAATATCTGTACTTGACTTTGTCTGAGTGAGAAATATATCTTTTTGTTCAAATACACATGATCTTATGATGTTTACAACTATCATTACCTTTCAAGACGATTTACAGTCCGCACAGGGACACCTTCCTGATCAACACTAATATTTTTAAGATTGAGTACAGGTCTTACACAGAGTAATGTTCATCTTTTTAAGAGTGTATTAGTTGCCTTCATTAAGATACTTACACACATGCTTATAATATACTTTCATTATATTTAATCCTTTTGTTACCATTTCTTATCCTTTGTCCTCCTTCCCAACATTAGGTTTCTATTGCTGTGATAAGCCTCATGGCCAAAGCAACTTGGGGAAGAAAGGGTTATTTCATCTTACAGTTCAAGGTACATAGTGAAGGGAAGGCGGGGCAGGAACTCAAGACAAGAACTGAGGCAGAGGTCATGGGGAAGTGCTGCTGACTGGCTTGATTCCTCTGGCTTGCTGAGCTAGCTCTCATGTATTACAGGCTCACCTGCCCAGGGATGGTACTGCCCACAGTGGTCTGGGCCCTACTTTATCAATTAGCAATTAAGAAAACTCCACAGAGACATGGTCACAGGCTCATCTGATGGAGGCATTTTCTCAACTGAAGTTCCCTCTTCTCGGGTGATCTTGGCTTGTGTCAAGTTGACACAAAACTGACCCCCATAACTGAGCCCTCCTTGTTAACTTGACACACAAATGCATCATTATTAAACAATGACCCTTCTCTTTTTTTATCCACAAGATCTCATGTATTTAAAGAAGTCATTGAGATAAACACACTTGATGGTCTGTATTTACGCCTTGTGAGGAGCAAGGAATTTAGTGATTCTAGGCATAAGGCTTTTGAAAATTTGTGGGAAAAAAAGGAGCATAATGATGCTAGCTGGTGGCTTCTAGCATTCTGGGATAAAGAGACAAAGTAAAAGAATGAGCCTGTGATAAAAATTAACTGGCTTTAGATGCACATAAACAGCCTAAAAGTGTGCCCTGGAAGAGAATCTTTTGCCAAGCAGACATGGAGCTCAAGTTGTCAAAAAATCAAACCCAAGCCCTCATTATAAGGTTGGCTGAATTACAATGAAAATTCAAGTCCCAGGCTCAGAGGGTGTCAGCAGTTAAAAGTGAGGGCACTGATTGTTGAAGAGTGGGATTTTGTAACTTCTGATGAATAATTTTGGTTGTCAATTTGACTACATCTGGAATAACTGAAATCCAAGAGGCTGTGAGGAACTTCCTTAATCTTATTATTTGATGAAGACCCCATTCCTGATATTAATATCTATTCTAGCTAGGTTTTCTATTGCTGAGATAAACAATATGACCAAAAGCATCTTGAGGAGGAAAGGGCTTATGTCACCTTACAGCTCAGAGTCTATTGTGGGAAAAAAGACAGAACAGGAACTCAATGCAGCAGTTGAAGCAGACACCATGGAGGAGTGCTGCTTACTGGCTTGTGAAGCCTACTTTCTTATGCAACCCAGGATCACCTGCCCAGGGGTGGCACCACCCACAGTGGACTGGGCCCATCACACATTACACATTCATTCCATCTCACATCAATCACTTATCAAGAAAAAGCCCCAAAGTCTTGCCTACAGGAGAATCTAATGAAGGCAATTTCTCAAATGAAGTTCCCTCTTCTCAGATGATCCTAGTTTATGTAAACTTTACAAAAACTAGCCAACATATCCTTCCACATCTCTAATAGGACTCATTTCACTTTAATGGAATAGATACCTTTCTAGGACTGGGTTGTTTCACTTACCATGACAGTCTCTGGGTTTTATATACTTCTCTATCAATAATATGGCTTTGTTCTTTGTGGTTGAATAAAACTCGTTTTACACACACACACACACACACACATACACACACACACACACACACACACATCCAGTTTTTTTTTTTATCCACTCAACTATTGAGGCTGGTTCTGTATCTTGGATGTTGTGAATAATGCAGCAATAAGCATGGACATGCACTGATTTTTATGATATGCTGATGAATATGTCTTCAGTTATATCTGGATCATCTGATAATTTTAGTCTAACTTTTTGTAGCACCCCCATACTGATTTCTATAGTGTCTGACTTATTTATCTGACTAATTTGTATTTTTCTAGGTCCCTGCCAATATATGTTGTTGTTTGTTTTCTTATTGGCCACCGATCTGGTCGGAGAGAGAGGCAGTCTTGGTGTAGTTTTGGTTTGCATTTTCTTGATGGCTGAGGATGTTGAAAATTCTAAGTTTGGTGCCTATTTTGATTCTACTTAATAAACCAGCTCTTATTGGACTCTCTTCTGTTGCTGTCTGGAATATTAATATGGTTACCTCTTCTGTCTCTTTATTGTATGCACTCTCGTGGATTTTTGTACTTATTATTAGTTATGTTTACATGACAGGTCTGCGTATGTGGCTAGAATACCTGAAGAAAGTAAAAGCAATCAAGCCACAGTGTCTGTAGTTATTATCACTGGTAACATCATGGTTTATGGTCTTTTATGGTAGAAAGTTTATATATTTTTATATTAAATTTTACTAAAAATGTTATAGTATACACATTTTATAAATATATGCAAAAACAAAGGGAAATATATGTAATAAATCCTCATATAATCTCCACAGACTTCATCAAAAGTCACAGCTAGTTTTTCACCTAAACAGTAGTCCTCTTGTTTGTGTTTTGTTTTCTCTAGTTTTAGTAATCCCAGGTCAACTATAGTCTGAAAATATTAGTAAAACTTAGTAAATTACAGAAATAAATATTGAAGAATTTTCAAATTATGGGTGATTCTGAGCAGCATGATGAAATCTCTGAATATTCTCCTATGTCCTCACTGGGATGGGTCATATTTTCTTCCAATATTCCCCACTCAGTATGTTCTGCTTCCCATCAGTCACACAGTGGCTTCCTAATTATCAGACCCACTCTCGTGGTGTTCCAGCGTTTATGTTTGGTTATATCAGAAGAAGCCTCACACTATGTCAGAGTGCTTCTGTCTCTGACCTGACTTCATCTCACTGGGTAGGCATGGTATCATCTGGCTCATCCCAGAGTGAGTAAGGTAAAATAAAATATCTTGAGAGACTATGTTCATATGATGTTATAATAGTATACTGTTATACTTGTCCAATTTTAATGTATACATTTGAGTTTTTACACAGGAATGTGTGTATAGGAACGAACATAAATGTATTCTTTGGCAGCGGTCTGCAGTTTCAGGCACTCACTGGGGGACAAGGAAGTACTACTGAGTTCTCAAAAACTTCCCAAGATTATTTTCAAGCAAACTTAACAACACCATAGCATTTCATGTGTACATATTTAACACATATGTCAGAAAGATAAGTGTTCAACTGAGCAAAAAATATAAATGTGCATGTTTTATACAAGCTTTAAAGCATGTCAGAGAAGTCAAAACCAGTCTTCCTCAGAGGTGGAGGCTGTTACAAGTTCACTACAACCTCTTTCCCTTCTTCATTAGCACATATTGACTTCATTCCCCAATGTCCTTTGCACTTAGGTACAGGCAGTCATGTGACTGTGGTCTGGCCAATAGAAGATGGTTAGAGGTGATCTACGCGCCCTTTCCAGGTGTAGTCTTTAAAGCCCTGCTCCATGGGGTCTTCTTTTCCTTTGTCAGTTGGCTGCATGTTCCTGCCCAAGTGATCTTACAACACTATTAACCTGAGTCTTGGGAGCAGATACTTTACCCAACCCCACAGTTGCTGAAGGATACCCTGGAACTATCGTGTGATAAAAAGTAAACTCTTTTTAATGTCTTAAGTCATTAACATTTTGGGTTTTTTTTTATTGATGCTTGCGCGACCTGAACTAACTCTGGAAGCAAGGCTCTCAAAGAGGAAGATGGCTGGCTTTTTCTTTAGAGGACTCAATAGCAATTATTTTGGTCTTTTTTCCCCCATAAGGTTCCTGTCACAATGCAGCTTCAGTTTCCATGAGAAAGTAGTCATAAAAAGTGCACAAACAAACGAGTGTGGCTTTCTTAATAGAGCACACATTGAGTGGGTCTTGTGACTTAGTTTGACTGCTACTGTTGTGAGAGACTGGTGTGTCGCACCACCTCAGCTTAGGTGCTGTGAAAGCATTATATCACAGAGGAGTTCAGATGGACTCTGCCTCTCAGAGTCTCAGTCTTCTTGTCTGAAAATTGAGACTAAGGATGTCTCTTCTAGGACTGCTGTGAAGTTCAGCTGTCATGTCCACATATAGGACAAAGCTAATAGTTCCGTGATTCTGTTAGACAAAGTACTCCATGCTCTGCCCATGAGGGCAGGGGCTGGTTTGCTCCCTTCACTTCTGAATACACGTAGTAGATAGAGGGTGTTTAGATATCTAGTCAAAGAACACAACTTTCACAAAACTTCTGGAAACCATAGTTCAAATGAGCCTTAGGAGTAAACTCAAAGGCCTCAAGAAAACACAAACAAAACAGCTGAAATGTTATTCCATTGTGTCTCTCCTTTGAACTCAGAAGGGGGCAGAGTGCTCTGAAGTGAGAAAATCACGCCATCTGAGGCTCTCCCAGGGGCTCCAACCCTGAAGGCAGCTGCTGGGTTTGTTGGACACCTGGACTTGTAGTGACTCTGCTTCCCAACGCTCCATCATACACACAGTGTGTGAATACTGAGGGACACCCGTGGCTCTCTCTGCTTTACCCACAAAGGCCATAATGTACAGGACTCCAAATGATCATGGAGTACTCTTCTCTGAGGAAGTCAGGACTCTGGAAAACCAGAGCAGAGTGGTGACAAATATGACTGGGTTAGTGCAAGGACTGAGATGATTCTTCTTTAGTGGGAGGCCGCCTTTGTCACATTTCTGGTGTAATGTTGAAATATAGTAGGTGTTGTTCCTCCATTGGCTTCTTCACATAGCTAGCACTTAAATCTCTTACCTGAACCACAGAGTTCTTTTCGTTGCTTTTGCTTTGTGGTAACTATTTCTGTCCAAATTCTGGAAAGCAAAATAAACCAGTAACATGTTATAGCTGGAGGGGAAAAGCACTTCATAATTAGGACTTGAAGCATATATATCATATGCTTCATTCTCAAACTTCTGAAAAAGTCTGGGATCAGGAGGAAGCATACCATTGAGTTACAATTTAATTTCAGAGTAGAGATGTCAGTTTACAAATGAGGCCTACAGAATAAATAGATACTCTCAACACTGTACAGGGACTTCGAGGTGGTATCTGAACAAGAACCCAATGGCTAATGTTCTTCCTACTTTTCAAAGTAAATTTCTCTACATGGCCTTTATACAGAAAAGAGTGCGTGTTCTTGGTGTGTAGCTTGGAATTATCACAGCTCAGATCCAGAAAGTAAATGTTCTACTCTCCAGAACCAGGCACTGAAACATTACTTGTATTCTGATTTTCATCAGCATGCTTTTGATTTGTCTATTGAAAAGTTAGTATACATTGAATTCTAGTGCACACTCTTTCATGTCTGGCTTCCTTTCCTATCTTCTATTCTCACCACAATTTTTGGGGCGTTGGAGAATTTCACACCTCTGAAGAAATTATGAATGTAAGTAAATGCATACTCTTGCATCCTGCCTCTAGTGCCCCCCCTCACTGTATCAAGGCTTTTTATGAATCAACTTGGCAGTACTTCCCTTACAAGGTAGGAGCATCATCCTTAACCTCACACTGACCTTGGGATTTACTCTGACTATGGAGTAAGTAAGAGTGAGTTCTGCAGTTAGGCTTCAGTAATTCTCTCTCTCTCTCTCTCTCTCTCTCTCTCTCTCTCTCTCTCTCTCTCTCTCTCTCTCTGTTTTGCTTCTTCCATGTTAATAATCCATGGTTAGATTAACCAGGGATTTAGCTTCCTCTGCACCCTGTTACTGAGCAAACACAGCTTATCTCCAGAAACAGAGCCACTGTGTCTGATCAGAAACACAGAAGGAAGCCTGGCCAGCTCAGAAGACCACCCAGATGAGTCTAGTCTAAATAGAATAACAAGCTAAATAAATAATTGTTGTATTTGGGGTAGTTCAACACAGAGTGCTGTTCAGGGTGCCTTACTTCTGATACTTCAGTATGTATCTCCTAAGAACAAGGAGACTACTTCATCACAATACAATTCTTATACTCAAGACATTTCACTTCAGTACCATATCATTTAATTTATAATACAACCTTAATGTTCCAATAGTTCATACAATGTCTGCCACAGTTTTCCTTTCCATTTAGAAGTCAGGTGAGACGTACTGATCATATCACATTGCCATCATTCTATTTCTGTGCAAGTTTCAGTCTTGAGCAGACCCTCCTCCCCCTCCTCCCCCTCTTTTCCTTTTTGTGTCATTGATGTTAAGTCTGGGCAGTTGGTTTTGCAGTTTCCACCCGAATGGTTGCTTCTGCAGGACCAGTTTCAGATTGTGCACTTTGGGGAGGAATTATACCCAGGTAATTCTGTGTTCTGAAGACATCACATGGTGGCTGTGATGCTGATTTGACCAGTTGTTGGTGAACATGACTCAAGTTGCAGAGGACCAAAGTCATTTTTGTGAGGTTAAATTGGAAGAGTTGTTGGTGAAGAATACATTTTTTGAATGTGAAAAGAGAGAAAGCATGAATTCATCTATTTTTCTGAGAATGTACTTCATTTTCTTCGAAGATGCTTGTCAGCCTTGTCCAGGCTCCTTCAGGGCAGTGGGTTGGATCATAGGAGAAGCCGAGTGTCCTCTGAATGAACTCTATGAATCAGTTATTTTGATGGTTCTAATCAAAGGTCATTATCAATAGTAATAATAAATTGGCCTTAAATTCTTTGTTTATTTTTGGAAGCAAGTAAGACTGTATGTTAGGTAAAGAGAAAGTTGTTGCTAATCCCAGTTATCTTTGGAGAGTTTGAAAAGCATTTCATATTTGTGGTACTTTTTTTTAAAGCAAGAGATCTAAATATACCTTATGGAAATTAAGAAGAACTCAGTCAAATAAGAAAAAAATAAATGAAACAATAACCCAAGCTGGAAATGTCAATTCTTCTCCAACAGCAAAGTCAGTTGAAATAATCTCAATGAATGCAAGCAAGGTCAGATCTAAAACAAAGCTAACACTGATTAATATGTGGTTAGAGGTGGGTTTAACCCAGTAGTTCCTCAGCAAAGAAAGAAGAAACTAACACCTCCAAGATGCCACATCTGAGATGTCTCCACTCCAAATAGCATTACAACCAACTGGCTCTAACATCTTTACTAATAAACACAAGATCTCATCATCCAGGCTGTGGTGAGGATTTCACAATGATGGAGGGTGTGGTGCCTCATTTGTGAGCCAGATGTGTCTGAGCTAAAATCAGAAGATTCCCTCTCATAAACTCTAAGCAGGATGATGAATGTGAGATGAGAAATAGCCTGGTGAAGGAATATGCATGTCAGTGTTGTCAATAAACGTTTGAAATGTGGGGTGGTTGTCATACATAAAGGTCAGGACTTTTTCCTTTGTTTACCTTGATCTAACTTGGTTCTGAAAGTGTAGCTCAGTGAATAATTGCTGACTTTTATGTGTAATTAGTAACAAAAAGTAGGGCTTTCTAATATATATTTTATTGGGGGGGCAAGAAAATAACATAATACTTTAAAGGGGTGTTTCAGTTTTTTTTCACAAAAATTGAAGGATAAGCATTGTGTGTGTGTGTGTGTGTGTGTGTGTGTGTGTGTGTGTGTGTTTGTGTCTGTATGGTGTATGTTGTGTTTGTGTGTGTGGGTATTTGTGTATGGTGTGTGTTTATGTTTGTGAATTTGTGTGTATATGCAGCATATGGCAGTGATAGAAGGCATAGCAATTTTAGAAAAAGATGTATTTGTAGTACTCAAAGAAGAGATTCTCATAACAAACAATCCCCAAATTCAAAGACTTAATTTACCAAAAGCTTATTTCTTGGTTATTCCATAATTTTTACAAAAATATATGGAAAGATACTCAAGCCAGAACTCAGAGGCAGTGCCTAGGTACAAGAATCGTTAGGAGATAGAGACATCTTGCATTCCTTGGAGGGAAAGAAAATATGTATGTTGAGTATATAGTACCTTAAACACATACATTTATGTGTATGTATGAATACACATAGAGCCCATTTACATTTAGAAGTTTGTAATCTAAAGAAATGACTGAATTGCTATTGTACATAATTATTAAAATCTTGTAAAAGAAGGCTTTTAAAAATGGCAGTATATTCTTTTATATGGTTATCATAGATTACTTAGTTTAATTGCTGTGTTTGGATACTAATGTTGTATAAAGTTGACTTCATTAAAATACTATTAAGAGGAATATGCCCAACTAAATGAGTGCTTATAAGAACAAAAAGACACATGTAAGAATATCCATAGCAGCTTTTTTCATAATAGTGCACAGCTGGGAGCAATCCAGATGTATATATCAATTTTAGAATGGATAAACACACTTCAATATATCCACACAGTGTAATACCAATTGTCAGTGTAAATGAATGAGCAGTTGGCTGCTACATGGGACAGTATGTGTGATTTTCACAGACACAGTGTTTAATGAAAAAAATCATATACGAGAATACATTTGGTATATTCTGTTTATGTGAAATTCAAGAAAAGGTATAGCAAATTGGGAAATGAGAGATCAGAATGGGCCTTTTGGGGACCTGTAACTGGTTTGGGCTACAAGAAAACTTTCTGAGCACTTAATGTGTTTCATGCCTTGATATGAGTGCTGATGCATCTATATGTGAAAACCAACTGAGTTGTCTACCATATCTGTGTGTTGAGTATACATAAGTATGGCTTCAATTTGTAGAAATGATGCTAAAAATACTCTTGAGATGCATGGTTGAAGATGGAGTTTGGTTGTTCTTTCTTAGGTCTTTACGATAGAATAAGCTCATACATTTAAAAAATGCTTATTTGAATTAAGTGGCATTATTTTTTTTTCTGAAAATGTATCATCTCTGTCTCCATAATCTGATAAACTAGATGAAGGATGCTGTCTGATGCTGTTAGTGTCTGATGCTGTTAGTGATGATTGACCTGTCAGAGGATGATAAACCAAGTGATGAGTCATGACTAGAACACTTACTCCTTGTTTGGACAACAGACCAACTTATTTGACTATATAAAATGTAAAGTTAAACACGGGTCCCATAAGCCAGGAAAAGAGTCAGAAACAGTCCCTGTTCCCATGGTTAGGAGTCTCTCAAGAGGACCAAGCTACACAACTGTCACATATATGCAAGGGGCCTAGGCCAGTCTCATGCAGGCTCCTTGGTTATTGGTTCAGTCTCTGTGAGCCCTTATAAGCCCAGGTTAGTTGACTCTGTGAGTTTTCTTGTGATGTTCTTGACTGCTCTGGCTCCTACAATCCTTTCTCCCCACTTTCTGCAGGATTTCTCAAGCTCTGTCTAATGTTTAGCTGGAGGTCTGCACCTGTTTCTATCAGTTGCTGGATGAAGCCTTTCTGATGACAATTGGGCTAGGCACCAATCTATGTATATACACTACATCGACATTTTTTTCCTCCAGTCATGTTTGATTCTGTCCTAGGTCTCTGGGTCATCTAGCCTGTGGGTCCTGGTGCTCCAGGCAGTGTCAGGGATGGGCTTACTTTCCTGGCATGGGTTTTAGGCAGACCAGCCATTGGTTGGCCACTCCCTCAATCTCTAGGCTTCCCTTACCCCAGTCCATCTCATAGGCAGGGCATACTATAGTTTGAAGGCTATGTGGCTAGGTTGAAAACCAAACATTTTAAAACACGCACGCGCGCGCGCGCGCGCACACACACACACACACACACACACACACACACACACACACACACCTACCTTCAGGTGAGTTTTGGTTGGACTTCTTGTGACTAGTTCAGGGTAGACTACAGGTTTTAAGTCTGTTCATTTGTGGCTGCAGTCCAGGGCACATACAGAAGTGATAATAACTTCCTAAGCTAGGGCTTCATGGTGGAGGGTGGAAGTTCTAAGAGGCCTCTCTACCTACATAGTCACATTTAAAGCTTCAGCTTATATCACATTTTTATATAACTGCTGACCAAAATACCACAAGAAAGTCCAACATCAGCACATTGGGGAGGCAGAAGACTGGATTTAAGGTATTCTCTTTGTATCAGTAATGACTGTTTTTGTGTAACAAGCATGCAGTGGTTTACATGAGAAATACCTTCTTAGGCTCAGGCATTTGAACACTTGACCCCCAATTGGTGACACTGTTTTAGTGTAGTCGGAAGTGTTCCTGTGTCCTGGCTGGCCAGTGGTCGGGACAAATCTTTCCCACTCACATCCCCCAAGTAAGCACACAGAGGCTTATATTAATTATAACTGCTTGGCCATTAGCTCAGGCTTATTACTGGCTAGCTCTTACACTTAAATTACCCCATAATTCTTATCTATGTTTAGCCACGTGGCTTGGTACCTTTTCTAAGTTCTGCGTTGCCATCTTGCTTCCTCTCTGTCTGGCTGGTGACTTGTGACTCTGCCCTTCCTCTTCCCAGAATTCTTCTTTCCCAGAATGTTCGCTTCGCCTTTACTTCCTGCCTGGCTACTGGCCAGTCAGCGTTTTATTAAACCAGTTTACAAAAGCATTATCCCACAGCATTATGAGAAATGCCTTCTTAGGCTCAGGCATTTTTGAACACTTGAACACCAATTGGTGGCACTGTTTGAGGAGGTTTAGGAGGTGTGGTCTTATTGGGGGAAGCACATCACTGGAGATGGGCTTTGAAAGTTAATAGCTGTGCTCTGCCTCCAGTTGACTTTCTCTGTATCAGGCTTATGGTTTAGGATGAGATTTCTCAGATTTCTGCTCCTGCTGTTATGCCTGAGGCTTACTGCCATGCCCTCCTGCTATGATGGACTCTCATCTCTCTGGAACCACAAGCCAAAATAAACTGTTTCTTTCATACGTCGCCTTGGTCATGGTATTTTATCATGGCAGCAGAAAACTAATTAATACAAAGCAATACTAAAATTTAACACCTTAAAACAATATGTATCATAAGTTTATGAGTTACCTGGGTAATTTTACTGATTTCAATGGTCTCATTCATGCAACTATAATCAAGTGGCATGTAGGCTAGGTGTTGTTGGGTCTGAGATAATCTCAGCTGGGTCCACACAACCCTGTTACAAGTGGTATCTCATTTCTATCAGGCTAGCTTGGACTTTTCTTTGAACAATGTTCAATAGGAAGGCATAAAGATCTTGAGTTTAGGCTCCAATCATGCTGAATTCTGTGGTCTACAGCATCACAAAATGTAGACCATTTTCAAAGTAAGAGCTAATAGTCTCAGGCTCCTGATGAGAAGAGCTGTGAAGGTACATTACAGAGGTACAGAAAGAGAGGAAGAGTGGTAGTGATTTCTTTTATAGCCCACTATACTGGAGAACTGATGGTGTAAGTGTCAGCTAAGGGCAGAAGACTGATATCCCAGTTCCATCGACCAAGCAGAGAGTGAATTCATCTCTACTTGCTTCCCTGGGTTTCAGTTCCCAGAGCACCAACAGACTTCTCAGCTCATAATTATACAACTCAATTCCTTATAACAAATTTTCTGCCTATATCTATTCCACCAGTATTGATATCAATAGCTATAACTTCTAACCATATACACATCCTGTTGGCTGTCTTTCTGGCTAACCTTCACTCACCATGTGACTTGTTTGGGGTAATGGCATGTGGGTAGAATCAATGGCATGTCAGAGCTGAGTCTTGACCTTAAGAAAAATTGTGTGATTCTTAAAATTTTGCCCTGGGGCATCTACTGTCTCAAAAAGGATGAAAGACATGTGGAGCAGACTTCAGTAATAAGCCTTTTTGGAAACTATAAAAACCAAGGCAATTCCTTTTGGGCAGGAGACAACGAAGCTATCCTGACAAAGCCCAGTGCTTTTGGGCCCAGTGATAGCCATTGCCATCTACCTTCCCTTACTCCTATTATTCCAGTCAGGTTCTAGTGAAGGTGGCCCTGGGCTGATGAATGTGCCCTCACTGTTTTTCAGACAGATTATCTTAGGCCTATTAGGACTTAAGGTTTCTAACTTACCAGCTACTCTCTCAATTCCATAATGGAATTAATTTGCCTTAGAAGGAAATGCCATCCTACAAGGATAAAGAAATTTTGCCCACACCCCCAGCACACAAAACAAATACCTTTTTGCACAACACACTGTTAAAATTGTTAAAGGTGGTCCCAGAAATATTTCTGTGCCCAAGTGAAAAAAAATTTTTTTTTTTTTATTTCACAAATGGCTAGAATGGACTCTTGAAAAAGGTCTACCGGGGATCCTGGAAATAGCAAAGGAAAACTGTAAGCTGTTGATGTAAAATGATTGGATACGAGTAGCTCAGACAGGCAGAACAGTTCAGACCCCTGAGGAGTCTGTCACCCACCTCCCTTCAAAGGTGGGGAATTCTGTCGTGGAAGTAATTGAGTGATTTTAGACTTGGAATTAAAGCACCTGAAGCAAAACTAGGGCAATCCAAGTGCAATCAGCACCCGGAAGACTCAGTAAGTCTGTCTTTGAACATAAACGAGTAATAGTATTAGAGTTATTATATTCATGAGGTTCTCAGGAGTCTTGGAGCATCATTAAGTCTTATGGAAAGAGACTTTGTGAAGTTGTGTCTGGTGTGATACGCTGTGACAACTGGTTGCACACTTTCGAGCCTGTGGAGCCTTCATTTATTGTAGTTTCAGACTGAATTTAAGGAATCAGGTCAAAAATGGTTTCAAAAGGTGGATTATTCTTCTTGTTTTTCATCTTTTACTATGAACCACCCAGCCCCTATTCCTCCTCCCAAGTTTAAAAAGATGATTTGACAGTACAAATTACCTTCTTTGTTTCCCATTTAGCAGAGGTTGCGGTTTTCTTAGGCATATAAACTATTCTTATAACTTAATTCCCTGCAAGTATGGCGTGAAGAGAAATAGGCATTGGTCATAAAAACGTATGCTAAATTGCTCCTAATTAAAACTGTAGCTATTTTCAATAGTAACTGAATCAAATAATTGCTTTGTCATATTGCAATAATTTTTATAGATAAAGATATGTCTGACTAAAGTAGATGGTTATTCCAAGTGCTCTGAGGCAGCTGAAAATGTAAATTCTTCTAGTATCTGCACATGATCTTAAAATCTGGTCTATGAATAGTAAGATGGGTGTTTGTATTCCAAATCCAGACATAAGCACATTTATGATGGCAGAGATTTTACTACGTTTTAATTTATCTATCAACTTTAGAGAGAGGGTTCAAACTGGCATTACCAACATCCTAACAACCTCTGTACCATAGTTTCTCTTACAACCTAGGAGTGATAATGTTTTCTTCTGGTTGTTGTATTCATTAATTCAGTTAGATTCTAGTCTGAAACCATGACAGTAACATTGCATATATCTGTCCAGCTTATCGCATCTGGTTACTGTGTGTATAATTTGGCTAGTAATGCTGAATGAAAATTCTAGTAAGATAGACCTTTCCTAGAATTCAAAGGGTAAGCCTAATATTTTCATTTGTTGAGGGAGTCCAACAAAACACACAGTCCTGTGTTACAGTGAAATCGCAGTGGTGACCTGACTTTTGAGAGCAACTGTTAAATTTCCCAAATGTTTGCAAGCTTCTTTTTAAATACATCCATGGTTCGGAATTGAATTGCAAAAAAAAAAAAAAAAAAAAAGTGCAATTACATAAATTATATAAAGAGCAAAGGTCATACTCCTATTTCCTCGTTGCTTTACATTTTGTGATTCTCTGTGCTCTTGAACATAGTGGTAGCTGTTGTGTTTGCTGACAGTGTTGAAGTGCTCCACACCGCTTCCTAACACTGCGTTGAAAGTCTGAAACAAGCCACCAGGGATTCAGATAGCTGTACTGCAGCAGTCAATAGTGTCACCAGCCATGGCTCAGAGCATGTTCTCTCTGTATACCTTATAGAAAGAACCATGCACTCCGTATTTGTTGGCACATTCTGACTGGATTGGAACTGCAGGTTGACTATGGCCAGGAAACGAGGATATCCACAAAAGTTTATTAATAACCCACAATTTTGTGCTGCTCTATCCCACACTTTTCTTCATGTTTAAGTTCTTGTAGTCTATCATTTCAGAGCAGGTTAGACTCATCTTGGTGAGATATTTCTGAATACCCATAGTGAAAAATCTGGTTCTATTTCTTCTTCTCATCGTCTTTCTTTTCTTCCTTTTTTAAAAATTTATTTATTTTATACCCTGACTACAGTTTCCTCTCCCTCCTCTCATCCCAGTACTACCTCACTTTCCCTCGGTTTGCCCCCATCCACTCCTCCTCCATTTCTATTCAGAAAAGGGCAGGCCTCCCATGGATATCGACAAAACATCCATTGTTCGGAATTGAATTGCAAAAAAAATGTAGTAAGACTAAGCACCTCGCCTTGTACTAAGGCTGGGCAAGGCTACCCAGTATGAGGAACAGGGTCTCAAAGGTCAGTGAAGGAGTCAGAGACAGTTCCTGCTTCCACTGTCAGAAGTCTCACAAGAAGACCAAGCGACACAACTGTCACATATATGCATATATCCTCTCTTCAGCAGAATCCCCCCAGCTCAGCCCAGTGTTTGACTGTGGGTCTCTGCCAGGTCAGGCTATGCATCCACTTTTGCTAGGAGTCTTAGCTGGGATCATCATTGTAGATTCCTGGGAATTTCCCTTGCATCAGGTTTCTACCTGACTCCGAAATGACTCCCTCTCCAGTCAGCTGACTCTTTCAGCACTCTCCCCCTTCACCTCATCTCTCATGTTCCCATCCTCACCTGCCTCCAGTCCACCCATGAAATCCTCTATTTCTCCTTCCCAGGGAGATCTGAGTGCCCCCCTTGAGCACCCCTTGTTTCCTATCCTCTCTGGGTTTGTGGATTGTGGCATGGTTATCTTTTACTTTACAGCTAATATCCACTTATGAGTGAGTATGTACCATATTTGTCTTTCTGTGTCTCTGCATGATTTTTTCTAGTTCCATTCATTTGCTTTCAAATTTCATGATGTCATTGTTTTCAACAGCTGAGTAATATTCTGTTGTGTAAATGTACCACATTTTCTTTATCCATTCCCTAAGTGAGGAACATCTAGGTTGTTTCCAGGTGCTGGCTATTATGAATAAAGCTGCTATAAACATAGTTGAGCAAGTGTCCTTGTGGTATCATTGAGCCTTTTTTGGGTATATGTCCAAGAGTGGTATAGCTGGGTCTTAAGATAGATCTATTCTCTGTTTTCTGAGAAGCCACTGCCATATTGATTTCCAAAGTGGCTGTACAAATTTATATTCCAAGGAACAATGGAAGAGTGTTCCCTTTGCTCCGCATCCTCTACAGCATGAGCTTTCATTTGTGTTTTTAGTCTTAGCCATTCTGACAGGTGTAAAGTAGAATATCAGAGTTGTTTTGATTAGCATTTCCCTGATGGCTAAGGATGTTGAACAATTCTTTAAGTGTTTCTTAGTTTCTTAGTCATTTGAGGTTCTGTTGAGAATTCTCTGTTTAGACATGTACTCATTTTTTAATTGGATTATTTGGTTTGTTGCTATCTAGTTTCTTGAGTTCTTTATATTTTGGAAGTCAGCCCTCTGTCAGATGTGGGATTGGTGAAGATCTTTTCCCATTCTGTAGGCTACTGTTTTGTCCTATTGATGATGTCTTTTGCCTTATAGAAGATTTTCGGTTTCATGAGGTCCCATTTATTAATTGTAGATCTTGGTGTCTGTGCTATTAGTGTTCTATTCAGGAAGTTGTCTCCTGTGCCAATGTGTTCAAGGCTATTACCCATTTTCTCCTCCTCATTGTCTTTCTTTATACATAAACATTTGTGCATTTAACTTTTAGTAGCGTAAGCAGCTTTTTTTTTTTTTTTTTTTTTTTTTTTTTTTTTTTTTTTTTTACTAATTGGGCACTATTAGTCTTCTTTTAAAAATTGATTGACCGCTGGGCAGTGGTGGCGCACGCCTTTAATCCCAGCACTCGGGAGGCAGAGCCAGGTGGATCTCTGTGAGTTTGAGGCCAGCCTGGGCTACCGAGTGAGTTCCAGGAAAGGCGCAAAACTACACAGAGAAACCCTGCCTCGAAAAACCGAAAAAAAAAAATTGATTGACAATATTTAAATATTTGTGCTAACAATTATGACATGTAAAATGCTAAGTAGCAGTTCTACACCCCACACAGCTCATCCATCATCAAGCCCTGCTCTTTCTTTGCTTCCAGACGGAATTGGAATTCACCCTCTTCCAGTCCCCTGGGCCAGCCTCTCAAGCCAAGTGTTAGTCATCTCTGACCAGGGTTCCCTCAATACTCTGGTCCTCTCTGCTTCCTCTTTTGCTTGTGTAGTGCATGAAGAATTATTTGTAATAATGAGCCCCTGAGGCTCACCAAGGATCTTTCTGGTTTGTGACAGTAGGCTCCATCTCATCTGGCTCCATTCTCCCCCAGCTTGTAATATTCTAGGCTAAGTGTATTCTGTGTGAATTCTCCCCACTCATCCCTGGGGTATTCCTGAAGGCTCTTACCTCAATGTATGTGATTATAAACTAGACAGTTTTTCTGAACTCTATTCAACTCTATATCCTGGACAATTTGCTGCATATATTATAGATAACTCTGCCTTCAGTAAATTAATTTGTTTATGGTGAAAAACTGGAAATTTTTACTCAAAGATTTTTAAATGTCCAGATGCTGATCTTCATGTAGGAAAAAAAAGAGAGCCATGACTGAATGATTAAATGTTTCTCCGTCTTTGTGTCTTGAAATTGTTCAAATGCAATCCATGCCTTGCTTCTTAATCATATTCTTTCATTGCTTAAACAGTACAAATTTGTGCACTCTGGTGCTTCCTCTTTTTAATTGAGTGCTTCCTCTTTAAGGAAAGGCTGAGAAATACTAAAAATACTTATGCTGTATAATAAATATCACAAAGTGAAATTCCCCTTGTGCATTTTGTAGGAAGAGCCAAGGCCAAACTGCTCAAAGGACTGGCAGTCTCCATGCTGGGATCAAAGGGCAGGTGAGCCAGATCTCAGCCTGATAGTGGCAGCACACTATGCTTGCAACTCTGTCTCTAAATTCCAAATAAGGTCAAAACTCCTAGAACTGAGCACTGAAGACCTGCTCCCGTCTATAAATATGATACACCAATTCTGAAGGGGCAGGAGAAAGGAAACTATAGCACATGGGTACTGGAAAAAGTCAGATAGAACAGGATTAGACAGAGAAAAACCCATCAAGAAAAAAAATAACACAGGAATAGTCACACAAGGCATCCACCAGCGACATCAGCAGGCCAGGAACGTGCTTCTGTGAAGATTCTGGCCTTACCACCAATGTGCTGATTCAGAATCTGCAGGTGACCAAGACTCCCAGGTGACATGGATGCATAATCAAGTTTGAGAAGTCTTGCCTTAAAAAGAAATTGGGACGAGAAGGTCATTAGCTACAAGGGGAGGTCCGTTTTGTTGGTCATGTCACGGTGTTTATTTACTATTAAATAGAATTAGTAAAATTTATTTCAAGTCTGGTTAAAACATAGCCATACCCTCTGCTTTCCTCTGCCTCTGCTACTGGCCCTCTGAGCCACTGAGGGCTACTGGAGCTGTCATTCAGGTTGGGTTTTGTTTACAGCTATGCTGGCTGGCTGAATGTGCCCTGGGAAACCACTTCACTTTTGATCACTGCTCACTTCTGTTTAGTCTTCTTTACAAAAGGCATAATGGTACTGTGCTACCCAGAGCTTAAATTAATTAATGTTTATAGTGCACTTCAAGCCTTTGGGATAATAGCCTATTTGAAAATGGATGTAATTATCATTCCGGCTAATGAAGCCTCAGCCTAGCTCCTCCCCCTCACTAGGGGGTGGGGCAAAGAGCTGCCCTGGGTAACAAAATCCAAATTAGGACAAACTCACCTCAAATGTTACTTTCCTTCTTTGATCGTTTTATTGATGCTTTTTGGTTTTCTTTTACTTCTTTAATTTTTTTTTTTATTCTGTGAACTAGATTTAGATGGATTAAGTATGATTGTTTCAAAGAAATCCAAACTAGTTATGAACGGAGCTTTTCTCCAGCTTCAAATATGGTACTTTACTGCTTCCTTCACAGGGCAGTAGGAACTAGACAACCTCAGAAAGTATCTTGTAAAAGTGAGGCTGGGAGATGGACAGTGACAGTTCATGAGTTGCTGAGGCTTATTAATTGCCCTTGAGGTTGATCAATTCCAGGAAGCAATTTAAGGTTAATTGAGGTAGAGGAGACATTCTCCATGGTGTTACTGGTTCACGAGAAGTACAACTTAACACGACAGAGTGTGGAGGTAGAATGACCTCAAGTTTGAGGCCAGCCTGGGCTATACAGTGAGACCCTGTCTCAAAAAGCAACGTTAGGTTACAGCTAAGTGCCACAAGACCCTGGGGTTTGCTCCCTGGCACTACCAAAAGGTAAAAGCATAATTTAAAGAAAATCTATTTTTTTAAGCTTTGGAAAACAAACTCATACGAATGTGTTCTGAGAGGAGTTTTGCTGGTTCATTTACTTGGAGTCGTTTTTGAGAGGGAAATTTTAGTTGAAACGAACTTCTTGGGATACATTCACCTGCTTACTGAGCTTCGCTACTGTGACTTAGGTAAGGTTGGACAACTCTAAGTGCAGTAGTGCAGAAAGGATGACATCAACATAGGTAGTCTCCAGCACAGGACACCTTTGTTGGGCTGGAATCCCTGTCACAAAGGTACAGTAGTAACTTGACTCCGAATCCCTAGGCTCCTGGGCTCAGGCCTAGCAGCTGCTACTCTAGGCTTTGCCTGTTTTGTGTCTGCTGTGTCCCTCACTCCAATTCCCAAGGCTTATGGTTCACTTCTTCACGGGAAATCGTTGTTTTGTTTTGTTTTTTCATGTCAAGCAAATAATTTTCTTTTTTTGTGTGTGCATGTGTGTGTGTCTTTTGACTTTGTTTTTAATATATTTCCAATTAAAATATAATCACACCACTTCTGCCTTTCCTTTTCTTTCCCCCAGCCCCTCCTATGCTCCCTCTCTCCAATCCTTCCAAGTCTCTCACCTCTCTCTCTCAAATTGACAACCTCTTTTTCTTTGATTATTATTGTTACATATATGTTATTTATATATTATATATGCTCAAATACTACTGTTTGAGTCCATTGTTGTTGTTTGTATATAGTCAGGGCTGACCACTAGGTTTTGGTTAACCAATAATGGAGCTCATTCTTGGGAGAGATTAATACTCCCTCTCTCAGGAATCATTAGTTTCCTGTAGTCTTTTGTTTAGAGGTGGGACCTTGTGAGATTCCTTGCCCCATTTGCATTAGCATGTCTATTGATATTGTCATTTTTCAGGTCTTGTTTATGTAGCCATTTCTAGGAGAGTCTCACAGTGGACTTCCTGGTATTCTGGCTCCTTCCCCTCTTCCATAATATTTGCTGTAGGCAGTCTTTTTTTGTCCTACCTGCCAGCTCCCAAATAACCACACAGAGGCATCTTATTAATTATGAAAGTTCAGCTGATAGCTTGGGCTTGTTTCTAATTAGTTCTTATAAATTAAATTAATCCATATCTTTTAATCTATGTTCTTTTAAGTGGCTCCATTACCTTTATTCTGTCTTGCCCATGTTGCTTCCTCTGCATCTCCTGGTGTCTCTTCCCTTCTTCTTCCCAGCATTCCCTCTACCCTGAAAATCCTGCCTAACTGTTGGCTGTTTAGCTTTTTATTAAACCAATCATAGTGACATATCTTCATGCAGTATAAAGAAATATTTCACAACAGTTCCCTGAGCTATAGAGATAGGAGCTGCACTGCAGATGTATCTAAAAACAGGGAAGGAGCACCAACTGGGGAGGGAGGGAAGGAGAGAAGGCAGGAGGGAAGAGGAGAAGGAGAGAGGGAGGGAAAGAAGGAGGGAGAGAGGGAGATCAATCAATACAGAAGGAGAAAGAGGGAGGATGGACAAATAACACCAAGGTTGTTTGAGAAAACCTTAAGGAATAATACTATTTTATATTTACCTAAAATTTTGTTTAATACATCTATGTAGAAGTTACGTTACTACTGAGGCTGACATGAATCATATACTAACCAAACTCCCATTTCCAGGCATGAGAAACCTCCTTTTGAGTAGTTGATCAGGGCAGCCTGAGTGTCCCAAACAATACAGGATGTTGCTATTGCCCTTGGTTGCCTCTCAGAAGTCGGAGATAAGTCCCTATTGCTGAAGACAATGAATACGTATGACATGAGAGACAAAAGACTCAGTGATTCAAGCTGGATCTAATCTGAAATTCTCCAACCTTCAGTCTAGCTGCCACAGTGCCAGAGAGTACTATGCAATCTGCCAAGGGAGGGAAGCAGTCCTACCCAGCTGTGACATCTATTAACCACAACAATAAGCTGCATATCAAGATATCCATAAAGGTACAATAAGAGGTACTCCCACACTGGTGGTAACCAAAAGCTGTGTAACTGGACTTAAGATCTACTCAACAGGAGGGAAATCATGACTGGTACTGGAAACCTAGTCAACTCCCCAGTGGTAGTGAGTTCATGGACCTTAAAAGAGAATCTATTGTCACCACTTTGCTAGAACAGTGTAATTCATAGCTGCATTCTAAACCTTATCCTTATACCCACACATAAATAATTGTAGCTACCACCCCTCATCAAAGAAGCTTCTCCTCACAGTAAATGAAGACCATTACAGAAAACCACAACTGGACACATTGTAGACAGAGGTCATGGGGACTCCAGTCCCAATAGATAACATCTGCCCTGAGAATCTCAACTCAGAATTCTAGAGTCTACTGTGCTGTGGGAGCCCACAGAGGCTTCCTAGTGAGAACTTACTCAGGGTCAGAGAATCTGAGGTTGGCAGAGCTACATAATAGATGATTTGCCCACGGGTGTGTTTACTAGGTGTTTGGAAGGGTCTACACTTGGCTATATGATGTGCGTTGATTGTGCCAGGAGGAGGTCTTTTGCCTTTCCCTTTGGTATGTTATAAAAGCCCTTTTGAATAAACAAAGTAGCTGGTGGGTATTGACCCAGGCCCTCCCAAAGCTATCCTGTGTTTCTGTCTTTCTTCTCATTGTCTAGGTCTCTCAGTCTATCATTTCTTAATTCTTAATTCTTCTCTCCTCCACCTAAGAACCCTTCAAAAAGTGGGAGCTGGACCCCTGCAGATGGTACATGGGAGAAGGAACACTGCAGAACAAGGGGCATGTGCAGTAATTAATTAGAGGAGGTGGTAATATTCTATTCTTCGGGAGTAAAATTGTAAACATAAAGCAGAGTAGTTAAAGTTAGGCTGCAGCAAGTATCTCTCTCTATCTCTGTTTCTCCATTTCTCTCTCTCTCTCTCTCTCTCTCTCTCTCTCTCTCTCTCTCTCTCTCTCAGTTTTTATCTATCTACTAAGTTAGGTCTAAAAGTGTAATATAAGTAAGTCATAGAGTTTGAGAAATGTAGGTTTAGGTATCGGGATATTGTGATGACTTAGGTATAATAGTAACTTAGAGTAGGTTTTCCTAAGCGGGACCTGGGACACACAAAGCAGTCTCTGTGACTGAGCAGCCACTGCAGACTTGGCGTGAGAGAGGAGCTTCAGAAACCCCCACCACAAGGGCAAGCAGCAGCAGGAGCAGTGGCTGACCAAGCATCAGCAGCTGAGACCTGCGGGGCACCACTGTGTCGTCAGCAGCAGCAGATGCCGAGAGAGCCGGCGTTAGCAGTGAGGGTCCGTGTACTTTCTGACGTGAAAAAGCCGCAGCGGTGGTGAGAATGCAGCAGAGACTTCAGAGCCCAGTGACAGGAGCAGGGCTGTCACTGGGAGCCAGACTGGAGCTGAGCAAGGGAGCCCAGAAGAGCATGGGTAGAGAGCCGAGCTGGCAGCTGGAGGTCAAGAGTGTAGAGACAAAGCTTCCAGAAAAAGATGCCCAGGGGGCCAGGGAGCAGGCACCTCTGAGTTTGAGTGTGTTCTGGGGACACCAGGTTTCCTGTGGAGGCCAGGCAGTATCCCCAAGGGCAGAACCACGGGAGAGGTGATGCAGGACCCTGGGAGAAAACTGCCGTCTGACAGGATGCCACGGTGGGATGAACCTCAGCATGGAGAAAGCAGTGGAGGTTTTGAAATCTTCCCTGCAATGAGATGTACAGGGTCTGAGTCCCTAGCAGCAGCATGCAGCCACAGAGCTCCAGGCTGCATGACTGAGACTGCTCAAACTCAGGCCAGCCTGAGCTCCCAGAAGCAGAGTAAGGTGGAACTGCCCTGAGAGTGGCAATCGGCTCTGCCATCAGGGCAGCCCACAGAGGCTTCCTGGACTGTGAGTGCTGCACACAAGGCCCGTGGCAGAGCAGATCATGGGACCTGAGGAAGCCACAGCTCATAGCATCTGGATTTCCTCCTGGACCTGAGGTGCTGCTTAAGAGTTCATAGTGGCGACCGGCATTCAGTTGTTCAGAGCAAGGCGTGAGAGAGCCCTCCAGGCCTCATGACACAGGGGTCCTGGGAAGACGATCCAGTTACAGGAGGCACAGACAGACTGGGACTGTGGAAGCTGAGTGGAGCCAGCAGCAAAAGCTGTGCAGTTTGTTTGCTGGTGGTGGGCCAGTCTGTGGCTCCTTTGAGAGACAGCTTTGTGGTTCCTGCTGGCTGCAAGAAGTGCTTTCTCGGAGAGGACTCTGTACCAGCTGCTAGCACTTTTTGTCCTGGAGCAGCTTTTGCCTAGGGGAAGGCCATCTGAAAGTACCTCTGTAGCTAAGAGTGAGGCTTCAGAGATGCTGGTTTGAACTGAATTGTTGCAGGCCAGGGGAACTGCAATAAGTTTTGGTAATGGAACTCTTTGTATTTGTAGCTGTTTGCTTCAGAGTCATTACGGCTTAGACTGCTATACAGGGACTTCAGGGCAGCTGACGAGCCAGGCCCTGATTTCAAGCACACAGAGGAAATTTAAGACTGGTACCAGAACTGAGTTTTTGAACTATTCATTGAAAACTACATGGTATTCCTGTTTTTTGAAGACAGAAATCTTGATTTTTAGAGAACAAGCAGGGAAAGTAGACTTTATCATATGACATATAAAGCACTGACCATGGCCAGGTCAGGCTGTTCAATATCTGCACAGGACACAATTAATTCAAGGCAAAGTGTAATTCCATTTTGAGCTGGTCTGGACAGAGTCTTTGTCTTTGGTCTGGAAAATCTAATAGCAATAGTAGTGAATGGAATGTGAATTTTCCCATTCATCTTAGTAGGGTTGTCAACTTTGAAGCTTAATTCTATCACTTACACAACATAAAGCTGGCCATTTGGGGCTGTTATAGGATACAATTAGTGGTGACTTTTCTGAAGCCATACCTCTACTTTCCTTATGGTTGTAATCATTGTTTGCTAGGTAGAAGGTCAGTTAGAGATAGTTTTTTATTCCAGTTAGTCACCTTAGTTTTTGATTCTCAGTCATTGGCTTCCTCAGGACTGACAATCTCTGCTGAGCTGCATCTGTGTTGGGTGGATGGGTGACTTTTTGCCAGGTGACACCAAGAGTTTCTTCTTTTTTTTTTTTTTTTTACTACCCCTGTCCTTCCAGAAGCAAGTAAGGTAGCTCATTAACCCGTTGAGCACACCAAAGAGGTAGAGTTGCCAGTCCTTGATCACTCATACCTTTATTTTGTCTGTGACTTAGTCTGTGAACTATGCTTTCTGCTCTACCATGAGCCAGATGCTAATGAAGAATACATTTGTTGGACAAGCTCCCTGAAACTTACACAGGTAAACAATTGGTGATTTATTTGCATCATTCCAGAAACAGATTAAGTGCTTTCATGACAAAAAGCACTATAAAGGTGGTTTGGGGATTACTTTGGGTCTGCTTTGGACGGCAAAAATATGCTGTCCACAATAAGGACCACACATGCATTTTAAAACTGTCTGGTGGTCATATCAAGAAAAGAAAGAAGAGGTAATATATATTAAACTCAGTGTATCCCGAAGTATTTAAACATATGATCAATTCAAAACTTATTAGTGGGTTGGGTAGATGACTCAGTGTATGAAGTACTTGCTATTCAAGCATGAAAACTAGGGATTGGATTCCTAGAGCCAACATATAGCTGGCTGGGTTGGCAGGTGCCTATAATTCCAGCACTTGGGAGGCAGAGACAGGGATCTCTTGGGACAATCTATCTTAATCTAGTCTAGCTTGAAAGAATGAGCTCTGGGTCCAGTGGGAGACTTTGCTTCAATAGATAGGGTGGAGAGCAACAGAAGACACCCAGTGTCAACCTCTGGCCTCCATATACATCCACACATTTGTGTCCCCATGTGCAAAGATGTGTACATACACACTCCTGAACCCCACTCCCACCTTACTAGTTCTTTTTCACATTGTCTTCAAAATCCAATCTACATTACATTATGTACATACATACACAGACATATATGGCACTTTGGCCATGCTCACCATCCACTTATGGCAAGTGGCTACTATAGAGGAAGTCACAATTTTAGATAGTGGAAGGTCTTTCTACTACCTGAACAATGATAACAATCCAGTCACACAGACTCCAGGTAGAGAGAATAGCAAGAAGGAAGGTCCTGAGCCTGAGGATGGGTAAAGGTTTAACCAAAATTGAATTCAATTGTAAAATACAACAAAAAAAATACATAGTTATCCACTTTATGACATTTCCCTTTATTATTGCTATAAGTTAAATTGTACTTTTAAAATATTCACAAAACATGACAAGCCATCATTTTTAAATTTTCAATTAAAAGGCTAGTTCAGCATAGTTTAATAGTTTGTTACAATAGAAATGAACTCAGTGCAAAACAGAACTTTTTTTAAATGGGAGCCAAGTAAATGCATCTTGAACATATTTTCTCTTTTGCCTTCAAACACACAAATTCATCACAGTCTAGTGGGTATTTTCCTGATAAATATACTAATTGTAGGTTCTACTTTCTAATAGCATTATCTATCTTCAGGACAGGGCTTTGAGAAAAATACATCTGGGTAGCATTGCTTATGTTTTATCTTTCTCTGGAGGAAGGCCAAGTCTGACCCTCAGCCCGGCAACATAATGAATTAATTAGAAACAAAGGTACCCTATGCAAAGACAATGAAAACTCACTCAGAAATAACTTTAAAAGAAGCATTGGTTATTTTCTGGAGTAATGTCCAGTATACAACTTTCATGCCCAATCAGCATTCTATTATCTACATAAGACTAATTTAATATATGTCTTTATTTTGATTCTTCAGGAACCAACTCCAAGATCAGAACAGAAGTGCAGAAGTTGATTTGGGAGTTGATTCCAGGAAGCAGGAGTAGGAGTCACACTGAGAGGGGATGATGCTTTAAAAAAAAAAAAAAAGAAGAAGACATGCAAAGGATCATGGGCACCTCATCATACTGTGCCACTCCAGGTCTGTGAAGGTACTTTTCATGTCTCAGAAATTTTCTCAGCTCTGGAGAAATACATGCTTCCTAAGCAATCTCCATCCACAGCACTGCTGGCCGTGGGCTAGGGAAAATGACTGTCATCTTTTAATGCACGTGGGCAGAATCTCACTCAGCTAGTGTTTAGAGAAAACCTTCAGGTAAAAGGATGTGGGTGCCTGCAGCTGGCAGCTGTATGCTGCATATAGGAATGAGAAAGACCTGGCGCATCTGCACAGGTCACTGCCAGCAGCCATGTAACGCTCACCCTGGAAATTCACCCAGAAGCTTGCTTCACTGCTGAATGCTTTACAGTTTATCAAGTTCTGCCACTTAAATTGTCTTATTTTATCCTTATGAGGCTCTTGAGGGGTGGCTGAGTAGGGTTTACTAGTCATATGTTATAAAGGAGGAATCCTACTGTGCTCACAGATGGGAAAGCAGTGCAGGGATCTGGCTGTAGGGGAAATCCTGGCTGCCTTCCCCAAATCCCAGCCCACCCCTCTCTTCTTCTGTACAGCTGTGCAGTTTGCTCTCTCTGTGGCATGGCTCCTGCTCTTAGCGATGGGTCAGTTGGTTCTCACCAATTAACTCGTTGTGTTCTAATAAGCACGAGACCGGTGAATCGCATCAAATTAGAACAGAGGAGAGCAAGTAAGGTATCTTATCACTTCTTTTTAAGTTTTACACATCCATGAGAAAATATTTAGCTGTGTAGTTTTTAGCTGCCTTCATGTGTGCATGAAGCAAGCCCTCATAATGACATCAACATCTCAGGAGGCATAAAAGATGGATGGATAAAGAAGACAGAACAAACTCCATAAAATAACAGCAAAACCAATGAGGTAGCGAGTGTTCACTGCCCATTTTAGAATTTCAATATTGGGAAATTTGAGAGACGGCTGCAGCCTCAATTGATTAGCAGGTATTGGGTTTTACTTAGATAGAGATTTTTAAAAAGTCACATCTGGAGAAGGACTAGTGGGCACAGACAAGGGACCTTCATAACACCCATTGGAGATGCATCTATGGCACTTATGTACCTAGGGCAGGGTTTGGCAGCTTCTTATTGCAGACAGAATTCACACTGGAAACGTATTCTCTCTCGCCCCATAGATTTCTTTCTTGTGAGTAACTGGCTGCTCATGAGTGAGCCTCATCCCCTGGAATGAGGATTCAGAAAGAATGTGAGAACCCAGCCAAAGCACAGATGAAAGGTGATTCTAAGGATGATTCACTACGCTGAACACTGAAAATGGTCACCAGTGTCCCCCTACAGCATAGACTCTAGCATGGGAGGAACTTAGTGCACTGAGGAATCAAATTTAATCTACAAAACAGAACTGAGGACAAGTGTCAGTGTCTTCACAGAAGTTAGATGTCCTGTCAAATCTCACAGGAGGCTGTCCCAAAGTAGATGGCTCTAAGGAGGAGGCACACACTGGCTAGAGGTCCCACAGAATCCAAATGATAGCTCTTTGTGGGAGTTGCTCTGTATCTGAGATCCATGTTTCACTCTACCTGACTCGAAACCCTCTCTAGGGTTTCTACATTTTTGTGTCTGAATGCAAAGCCACAAAACTGTAAGCATCATGAAACTACTCTCCTTAGTGCTCAGCACTCATCATTGGCTCAAGAAAGAACTGCAAATTTGAAAGCCACATTTTGAGTTGTTTTCCAGAAGATGAATTTATTTTCTAACTGTAGATTAATTGCATACACACTTGCACACATACACATGTATGTGTAAACACATGGACACACACACACATTCTCTACTTATGCAAAGAAATAGGAAACACAATTTTTAGACCTTTCTTTTTGCATTTATGTCAATGAAGTTTTAGTTTTTTAGGATTTCTTTTATATTTAATTATGTGTATGTGTGTGTCTATATGTATGTGTGTGGGTATATGCCCATGGAGGCCAGCAAAGGGTATTAGAATCCACAAGAGGTGGAGTTACAGGCTGTTGTGAGTTACCCAACTAAGTGGGTGATAAGAACTTAACTTGAATCTTCAGCAAGAATAGTAGGATCACTTTGGCCCTTTTATTTTTAATGGGCACACATGTGAAGAACTGAGTACAACCTCAGATGTCATCTTCAGGAACAACATATGCCTCCTTTGATGTAATCTTTCACTGGCCTCATCGATGAGGTAGATTGGATGGCCAGAAAGGCCCAGGGATCCTCGTGTCTTTACCTCCTCAGTGTTCAGAGTGGAAGTGCCCGCCACCATGTCTAGCATTGTGTTTTGCAGGGGTGGGGGGTGGGGGTGGGGGGGGGGAGAGTTCTGGCATCAAACCCTGGTCCTCATGTTTGTATGGCAAACACTTTACTGCTAAAGCTATCTTCCCAGCTCTGTAAATAAAGTTTCAATATTTAATTAGTTTGCAAAACTGTTTATACTGTCAACGACAATAGGTGCATTTCCATAACTCTCAAACAATAGGTAAATACTTTAAGCTGCATCCAAACATAACTTAAATAAAGGTATTAAAACTAAAACAAGTCTCCTATTTGTAGAAACTTATGTTTATTTCAAACATTTAGGTTTTACCCAAAATACTGTGGTCTCTGTTGCTAAATGTTTGCAATATGTATTCCTTCCTTTTTTTTTTAACTCACATTTTTTTATCTAGCTTTCTGAGTTAAACTCTGGATGGATTTGTTTCTTTCACTCGGTCTTCGTTTAGCTATGCCTAACCTTCTGTTTCAGACACCTACTAAGACTATGCTTTCAGCCATCTCTTTACTAAGTTCTATTTCATGCACCTATTCTGTTTCTTCTGTATCTTTAATCATTTAAGCAGATTTTTTTTTTCTGTCCTGTCTATTGTAAGATGTCTAGATAATCTCTCAAACCTGTTTCTGCTCCTCTTGTCCATGGTGGATTATTTCCACAGTGAGATTTGGTCTCTTCCAATGGCATTACAGCATAGGACATATTATGTGTTAATTTATTGTCACCCAAATTCTGCAAATTAAACCCACAAGGTCATGGTTTATCAAGCTACATCATTTCCTTTCTCCATCTAAAATCTAGACAGAAAAACTTCAGTTTACTGCTGTATTAATGAACTTTAATCAAATAATTATTGGAGTCTAACTTCTCACTTTTTACTGGCCCAAGTCCTCACTGTTTTTCATTATATAGGTATTAAAACTCCATGTTCTGGAGACCAGAGGGTGGGGTTTAAGTTATCTATTACAGTTTAATGTTTTAGCTTCTTTATTTCTTATCACTGCTGGTTTTCTAACTTTCCTACAGGTTCCCACATTTAAAAGAATGTTACATTGACCTAGTATTTCTCTTTTGTAATGAGTTTCTGATTTAACAGAAACTAAGCTCTAAGTAACTAAAGCTCTTAACTATTTCTTTTACAACAGCTTATATTAACTGTACAAAATAGTGGCTTTCATTCTTACATGTGAATATAATGTACTCTTGAAAATATTTTTGCTTTTAAGCTTTTTGAAGTTATAATATTTTTACACCATTTCCCCCTTCCTCTCCTCCCTTCAAATCCTCCCATAGCTGCCCTCTTGCTCTTTTTCAAATTCATGACCTCTTTTTAAAAATTTTACATATACTGTACTTGTAAGTTTGTTTCCAGGGCTTATCCTTTAGTATGTGATAATCAATTGGTGTGTTCTTTTCTGGAGAAGGCTGTTTTTCCCATGCTCAACATTCCTTAGTTGACTGTAGTTCTTTGACAAAGGTTGAGGCCTCCTAGCCTACCCCCACCCATTCATATTAGCATGTCCATTCATGCCCTTCTTGTTCAGGTCATGTTTGGGCAGCCATGCTGTTGAGATTTTCTGGATGTAGCTTCTCACATTCCTAGGAGACACAACCTCACAACAAACTTCCTGTTCCTCTAACTCTTACAATTTTTCCACTTCTTCTTCCATAATGGTCTCTGAGCTATATGTGCAAGAGTCATATAGTAGAGCTATCCACTGGGACTGGGCTCCACAACTCTGCGTTTTCATTGGTTGTGATATTCTGTAATGGTCTCTGGCTGTTGCAAAGAGACGTTTCCTCGATGAAGAGTAAAAATATTTTATAGTTGATGTATTTTTAGTATACATTTTGCTGGGTTTTCATAAGGACATTTTTACACAAGTATACATGTATACTCCTCCCCTTCAAGTATTTCTTTAAAACAAATGTTCAGAAGTGGGATTGTACATTTGGGAGGTATACTTTTAATGTATCTTATACATTAGAGTGATAAATACTGTAGAATATTGAAAGGTTTATCTTCTTTGCACTATCTTATAATTCAAGAATATAATAATGAACATGAGACAGCTTTTAAATAGTTTCTTAACCAGATTTAACTTGTCTCTTTCTTATTTTAAGCTTTACCCCTTTATAGAACATCTGCCTCATCATAAACTTTGGAAGTATAAATCTAAAATACCTGGACATGCCCATAAGATTAAGATGAGCAGAAACTTTGTGAAAACATCCTTCTACATTCTTACTTCTACAAGGTGAGAAACTAACATATATACATTCTATTGTCACAGCAATCACATACATTCGTGCTGAAAGGCTAGATGGTGAAAACAGGAAGGCATTTCACGGGGATGGGGGCAGGGACACATTTTTGTGCGTGCTGTTATTTTTTAGTGTCTACTTCTCCTAGCCCTTAAACTGTCACTGAAGAGTAGCTTTGAACCAGCTGCTAAACTCTGAAAGGTCATAACCCAGGAGCAGGGGACTGTAGGAATGTGTTCAGCGAAGATGCAGATGGGTAAACAAGCCATAAAGTAGACTACGGTTTCTCTTTTCTAGCATTTCACTGAGAGCTGACTCCAGGCTATTACCCTGTGAAAGTGAAATGGAAAAGAGCCGGTCCTAAACAAACCTCTGGCGTGCTTTCCCCATAACTAATGAAACCCAGGAGTGCCCTGAAGTGAGGTGTGACAATTTGAGAGGCAGAGAAAAGATCACAGAGGTGAGAAGCCTATCACCTCTCTTTTCATATCCCAAGGAGCATATGGGCCAGACTTAGGATGCTCTTGGTTCTGGTGGCCAGGGCAGCAGATGGACACTGCTGATGCAGTGCCCCCTCCTCCTTTCCAGGCAAGCTTTTCTAAAGGTGCCTTAGTTGTGAGCATGCATATATGACAACCACCTTGGAAACTGACCAGGGCTAAGCATAGCATTTCTGTATCCAAGGGTAATGAGAAGGAAAGATGGGATGAACTTCTGGATAAACAGCTATGGGTAATAGACTGGGTGTGGCTTTTATGAATGGAGGACGGAGGGAGCTCACAGGCTTTCATGTCTCATACAAGTAAATGAAGTGGATACAGGAGTAGTACTGAAAAAGGTGTCTGGATCTCTAGGTGCTGAGGTATCAGAGCAATTCTTTTTCTTAAAGATCTCTGACATCTTTTTGGATCACAAAATTAGGACTGGTCTCCTCTCTCAATGTGTCCAGTATCAGAGTTAAGTCAGTCATCAGGCAAGGCTAATCAGCTGTCTCTTCCATTTTCGCTTTTCCTTTTCCATAGACTGAGATAGCCATGCGCACTAGGATAAAATCATCAGGGCTGGTGGGGCCATAGGCTAGAAATCACATGGACTTGAAACACCCTGAGGATTGACAACTAGGGATACCACATCAGAATTCCATTTGGAGTAAAATATAGTCCATTTTTGTTGTTGTTGTTGTTACAACAGTTTGATTAATTTTACTATAAATGGTCATTCTGAGGGATCTTTTTCATTACTTGTTAGTGAATTCCACTCTGTACTACAGTACCTTCCTTTGACTTGAAAGTGTTTATTGGATTATTTGCAAGTGATTTTTTTTTTTTTTGATTTTTTGAGACAGGGTTTCTCTGTGTAGCTTTGCGCCTCTCCTGGAACTCACTTGGTAGCCCAGGCTGGCCTCAAACTCACAGAGATTCGCCTGGCTCTGCCTCCCGAGTGCTGGGATTAAAGGCGTGCGCCACCACCGCCCGGCTGCAAGTGATTTTTTTAAAGTCATAAACTTTAAATGCTTTATGTTAAAAAAGTCCTTGTTTTACCTAGGCATGATGTTATAAGACAGCAATTTCAGTTATTCAGAAAGTTGAGGCAGGAAGAACACAAGTTCAAGGCCAACTTGGCTTTGCATAGTTAATTTTAGGCTAGCTTGGGCAACTTAGTGAGACCTTGTTTACATGGAAAAATTAAAAAAAAAAACCTGGCTATAGTTGTGGAATCATCATAGAGCATTTCCTTGGTACACACACACACACACACACACACACACACACACACAGACACACACACACACACACACACACACACACACGTGTGCATACATGCTCCTATTTTCTTGTCCTTTTATTAGGTAGATACTTCTGCATGAAGAATTTTAGTTTGGAACCTTTTCCCCTGTAAGTTCTGAAGACATTACTTCCCTGTCTTCTAGCATCAGATTTTGAAGTACAAAATGTGTCAGGACTACAAAAAAGAAAAATGCAAAAGACAAGCAGGCAACATACAAATGAAAAAGGGTTATCCCTACTAAATGGCCACCAGACATGTATGAGAGCAACTTTTTCCATAACAGGTCAGTAATGGTTATGGAATGTTAGTAGCATTGGTGCATGTTGAAGACATGGCTGTTTTACATAATGTAAAGGGATGAGAATGGTAGTATGAACTGTTTGAAGGACATGCTTGTAGCTTTCAATAGTAAAATCCATTGCTTCTA
The DNA here is from genome assembly GCF_949786415.1 of Peromyscus eremicus. NCBI lineage: Eukaryota > Metazoa > Chordata > Mammalia > Rodentia > Cricetidae > Peromyscus > Peromyscus eremicus. The sequence continues at coordinate 113,520,776 of NC_081419.1, read as the reverse complement.
CCTTTTTATTTGTGATTGTTTTGTTGTCTCTCTAGCTATAAACATTGAAATCCTTCTGTTCATTCTTGGTGGTGTACAATTCCTGAAGACATATTTATGTGAAAACCTTTTAGTCTTCATCTCATGCCTACTAGCCGGTTTCTTTTTGTTTTGTTTCAGCACCAGGGAAATGGTTCTTCTACTATTTATTTGATTTTTTTTTTCTGTGTCCCATGCTTCCTACTCATGCATTTTAACTTATCTGATGGATGTTGGCCTTCCTTATTCATAGCCTGCATCTTTTACATCTTCTTTCATCTTTTTGTTTGTCCTTTGCTTTGTAGTCTAAGGGGTATTTAAATATATCTCTTCTTTGTTTTCTAATGATTTATATCATCAAACATTTAAATGCTATGCAACTTTTAGTTTCTGTGAACTGTTTCATTTTTAGTCAGCCTGTTCTTATGGGTATATCTTGGTGAGATTAACTTACATGCTTCACACCCAGAACATCTCCAAAGTTGTCCTCTCTGAAAATTGTCTGTTTCTGCCAGTGCATGCTTTTCCTCTTCACCTTGGCTACTTATTTGGCTGTTGGTAGTTTTCCTCTAGTATCTGAAAATCCTGAATTTCTATGCTTATAATCAAGGGCTATATTGATTAATGCAAGTTAATCATTCATATTTCCTTTCTGCTTGGCACTTATAAATCAAACATGTGTAATAAAAATTCCGTTTAATTTTAAAAAAAGTTTTTTTTAATCTTACTACATAAATACCCACTTCAATAAAATATTTCAATTTTTCTGTATAATGTATGGATGACTGACATATGTAGTAGTTATAGAATCATTTATGTAGGAAGTGTCTAGTATTTAACTGGTTCTAATTAAAATTGTCTTTTTAATAAAATCTTTTACAAGTTTTTATTTTGAAGATTTACTTAAGAACTTTTTTCTAGTTAAAAATTCTTCATAACTATTTGAATATATATGTTTTTTAAACATCAACATACTGCTTTACACATAGTAGAAAATCCACTGTTATAGGTGTCTATAATTTGTGACTGTGATTTACTGATGTTTTATGTATGTGACATTTAAAAAAGATGTATAAATTATGTGAAATTGGTATTGCCACTATAAAAAATAGTAGCGTGACACCTGCAATTATTTACAAAATAGACATGTTATAGGGGAACCATGCATTGTTGTACAAGCAATTATTTTATCCTTAAAAATAAAACCTCAGTGACTATTGACTACTTAATCTTATTGAAAAATTTTCATTTATAGGATGCCAAGATCTTTTTTGTGACCTCACGTTGCCACTCATTTGTTTTCATCCACCCACCTTTATTCCTACTTGGGATCACAGGGAAGGGCCAGGGTAGACTGATCTCACCACATTAAGCCATCGCCACTCTGCTCCTTTTGGTCTTCCTTACAAATTTTCTCCATGCATGCTTCAAATCTGGAAAAAACAAACTTTTGGGCTGTAGAAACAAAGAAGCTGCAATTTCCTTGCCTTAGTCCTTGGCCCGTGATGAAGTAGAGAGCACAATGTGGTGATTGGAGCCAGACTTACCCTTGGCCATGGGCATTGCAGCCGACCCAAACCTAATTAAGAAAGATCCTGAATAAACTTGGGTGAGAGCCAAAATCACTAGTCCCTTCAATCAATATTTTTGATATAAAAATTAGCATCTGGCCTGAATAAAAGGCAGTACTGTTTCATGCTGCAGGAAAAAAAAAATCCTCTTTTCCATCTATTCTGACCTTCTGTTAGGTATTTTACTGATTTATTTCTATGATAAGGTTTTGGTGCAGTTGACTTGCAAATTTTGGCTTTCAGCTCCTCATTTGGACCAAAAGCTGCAAGGAGAATTAGAGTCACAAGTCTTCTCTTAATCCTGAGCTGGCATAGGCGTCAGCTTTTTCCAACAAGTAGACTGGTTTGACTTGTTCTCTTATTTTTGACTGAGTTACCTTTACAAAGATTAACTGAAATAACCCTTAAAGAAAATTGCTTTAGTAAGAAAGAGGACACGTGCCTAAGAAAGTACTACCAGAGTCTTAGAACTCCTCTTTCTGCTCTGTGAATGAATGCTGAATTCTGTTGCCTACTAAGAAATCTCTGTAAATTTATGCAACAATTCCCAGGAGACTCTGTGTGTAGGAGTGCTTAGCACAGTGTCTAAAGATAATTGGCTTATTAGCTCTCAGGATGTTATAAACCTCCTTCAGAATGTAGTCTTAGTTTTGAACCATAGAATTCACAGCTAAGCTAAGGAGATAGAGACAGCAAGCGTTCATGTTTGATTCATTTTAATGCTGATGTTATTCCAAAGAGTTGTATTTTAATGAGGTTGAAAGGAGGAACAAATTAAGACATCACTGCCTTTTCAAAAGACTCCAGGAAATACTTAGTCATGAAATGAAATGATTTCCAGGGTTCACTTTAAAGTAATCTAATGAGAGGAAGAGTAAAGGGGAGGATGAAAAGCCTGGTCACGAAGTGACAATGCTTAGAGCATGATGATAGGTGTGTTGGATTCATCATGCTATCCTATTCTACTCTATTTTTTCCATTATAAATTTAAAGTGGCTCTCTTAGCAATGAATCTTAAATGATAGGCCACAGGAATCATCTCCAACTGAACATAACTGTCTTGCTTGTGCTAATGCCTTGCCCTATACCTCTTCTGGGAGCTTTGGTTGATTGGAGGCTAGCTTTGTTCCTTCAGTTTGTTAGTGGTAACGGACAATCTAACTGTACATTTTCTCATTAATATATAATGATTACACTATTGTACATTAATTATATCACAGTGTCTGGTTTTAGTGGTCTGCTGCTAAAGTTTGAAAAGCCAGATGCAGGGGGAGGGGCTTGGACCTGCCTCAGCTGAATGTACCAGGCTCTGCTGACTCCCCATGGGAGACCTTACCTTGTTGGAGGAGGGAATGGGGGATGGGTTGAGGGGGAGGGCTAGGGGGGTGGTAGGATGGAAGAGAGGGAGATCTGTGGTTGGTATGTAAAATGAATTAAAAATTTTCTTAATAATAATAATAAAAAAGAAAAGCCAGACCTCCCAACCCATGATTTGTAGTGTTTACTCATTTCTGTGGTGTCAGGTTTCCCACTATGGCCAATTTCAAGATCCCATTGTGATGTCACTGAAGGATCTGGAAGGATCCATGCACAAATGGTTCTCATGAAATTATATGTCTCTCTAGCTATAGCTACCTCCACCGATTACCTCTAGTGAAATTCCTAGACGCAACTATCTACCCGTCTTTTCCTTCCAGAGTGACGTAAATCACATCAACACAAAACCATTTATGATTTTGACAGTGTCAATTTTAATGGTTTGTTTATTAAAGTAACATTTTGCAGACAGAATGAAGTGAACTGGTCATCTCAAATGTTTCAGTGAAACATAAATATATTCACACCCTCTATACTGTATTTCACAATGCCACAAAATAATATACTACAATTGCCTAGAAATAGTCTCTTTGTGTGTGTGTGTGTGTGTGTGTGTGTGTGTGTGTTTAGGCTAAAGGTCAACCTTGAGTGCTATTCTTCAGGAGCCATTCACTTTATTTTTAGAGAGAGGGTCTCTCCTTGGGACCTTGATAAGACCAGGTAGGAATCTACTTGTTTTTGCCTTCCCAGAGCTAGGATTGCAAGCTTATACCACCATGCTTGGCTTTCTATGTAAGTGTTGGGGGTCAAGCTCATCTAGATCTTCATGTTTTCATAGGAAATACATCACCAATAAGTTATCTCCCCAAAGCAGAGAAATACTCTCTTCCTGATTTACAAAACTCTACACAACTGGGTATGGTATTAGAAAAGAATAGAACACAAATACATTGTTACTATCTTCCAAATTATTATTGTTATAAATCAAAGTGTATATTTAAGATAGTTCAAGTATTCATCAGAACTTAGATTTTTAAGGTAAGAGCTAGAATTTTATATATCTGTTACTAGTGAAGCAAGATGTAGAGAGGCATCCTGTGTATGAGGATCTGGCAAGAATAACATTCTACTGAAGTAGATAATAGTCAAAGGTTGAACTTTTCTTTTTAAAGTTATGGAGAGAGGGGAGGAGAATATTAAAAGTAGGAATCTAATATACAGGAAAAAAGGGCATCTTGTGAAGATCTTTTCAATGTTGGGTCTATTTTTCGTAGAGACAGACATTTCTTAGAAAATGGCCCATTGAGAAGGAAAGGAGAAGCGTGGACTAAATTCATTTCAGTTTACTAGTGTAAACACCCTTAGACATCAACAAAGAATCAGAAAAGGTCCCTGCTATGTTATAGGAGCCAATTGGTCTACCAAAAGCTCTAATAATGGTTTACAAATTCTGGCATACATTGGAATTACCTGGGGAGGCTTGTTAAAATGTAGTGTCCTGGGAACCACTGGGATCAGATCCAGTGGTGGTCTGGTGTGAATCACGTGGTTTGTCGTGTTAACACGCTTCCTAAATAAATTCTGAAGCCTATGGTCTCTCTCAAACTGAAACATGTTGAAAGGCAGTAAAGCTAAGTATCCATGACACTGTCATGCCATGATATGATTGTCATTCCTTCATTATACAAAATTTTCTTCCTTACAAATATCAGATTGGAACCTTCAGCTTCTGTTTCTCCAAAAGCTGATTTCTAGAACATCTATCTCTCAGTCATTCAGTCAGATATTCATCCAGCTGTTGATTCTCTTCTTCTTTTTCAAAGAAGAGTAAAAGTGTCCATGCATATGGATGTGTGTATATGGGTACCATGCACATAAGATGTTTGGGATGTAAAACACTATAACTCAGAGAGTCCTTGATCCCAACAGATCCAAACTCTGATTAACGAAACTCAGTAGTTACTACCAAATTGAAATCAGTCTTAGTTAACTTAGAGGACTTTTTTTCTTATAAAAATCAGTATTTCTTGCAATTCACAACTTTCTATTTTATATATACTCATACTGCCACTCAAAGGAGTCAGAGTCTCTCCTCACTCAGGAAGCATTGTACTGGAATTACAGTCCTTTTCCTAAGTGTATATTCACTGTAGACTCTGACAAAAGTAAGTCTTTTCATATGTGTATGGGAAGGTAACAAGTTGCTCCAGGACCCTCAGATCTTAATAAAAAGGAAGAACCTCCTCCTTGCTCTGCATGTTGGGCAGGAAAGTAACTTCTCCATGATGAACAGAACACAAATTCCTCCATGCAAGTAATAAGCATGAGCATTGTTAATCAGGAAGATACCTATCCCTCTGGTGGTTTAAAATTTTAGGGCAGGTGTGACACCATAGATGATAACAGACAGAACTAGAGAAGAAGGGGGATGCTTCCTGTTAGGATGCAAGCGTAGATCTCTCTCTGCCCTCTTTACTGCCTATTTCTTGTTTTGAACTCCAGGTATTCTACATTTTGTTCAGTGATTTATTAAGAACAACTTCATTGAATGCACATATTAAAAAGAAAAGACATACATATCTTCCTTGCTTTATGCATCTATATGATATGTGTTTTCTCTGCAGAAGTAATGCTGCTCCAGTTCACTCAGAAGAGTTGGACTAGTTATCAGGTCAGTCTTCAGATGGGCAGCTGCACACATAGTACCCATTTCTTTTCCTCTTCATCACAGCATTCCTATAGCTTTTTACCACTTATGAGGCACTTTATAACTGGGTACCACTTTTTTAAAAGATTGATTTTTTATTATATTTTAACTATGTGTATGTGTGTGGGTCAGAGTGTGGATATGCCCATGTGAGTCCTGGTGCCCACGGAAGCCACAGGCATCAGATGCCCCAGAGCTGGAGATACAGGTGGTTGTGAACAGTCCAACTTGGGTGCTGAGAACTGAACTCAGGTTCTGTCTGGAAGAGCAGTAAGTGCTCTCAGCTGCTGAGTCATCTCTCCAACCCCAAGAGACCCACTAAAAAAATTATAATCCACCAGGGGGCTATACTTTTTAAAAAGTTTTGCATGGGTATCACCTTCTTTTCGAACACTTTTTGACTATCAGTGTTGCCCCATCCAGCATTGGTGTTGCAGGTTGAATTTCTGTCTCTGTGCACAGCATGAAAGCTTGAGCCCATCTGTGTCACACAGAGCCAAAGCTCTTTTGAAGTGATTTGTTTACAGTGTCATTTGATGGAGTGGAATGTTCTGTAACTCATTCGAACTGTTACAGAAGCTTGGCTAAAAGGTCACCACTGCTCTTTGGAGTTTCCAAGTCTGGGCACCATCTGGGAGCTTGTTAAAGATAAGGTTTTCCACTGGCTTTTTCCATACCAACTAGAACCAATTAGCAGAGGACTAATTTTTCAGAGATGCTTGTGTCGTTTTGTGTGTTATGAGAGGGATGAATCATAGATGCACAAAAATGTGTAATACTGCTTCTCACCAAATCTGAGTAGATGTGCCATGGAGGATGTTGTTTACTGGACCTGTATCTACAAATACATAGCCTTGGAAGAGACAGAGAATTCATTTTTAAATACCTTGTTGAACCAGTTCATTCTTCTGGTGTAACTTGGGAAATTTTTTAAAATTGAGTTTCACTCAGAATTCAATAGAAAAATGGGAAGTTATTAAGGCCAAACGTGCTAAACTCACTCTGCATGGCACCAGCATCAATTGAACTGTTTTAATATTACAGTTTTAGTCTGGGTCCAAAACTGACTTGTGCTTGATTTCCTTCTTCCTCTCTAGAAGACAAGAGCCATGAACTTCCCAGTCCCCAAAAGCTTAGCAACAAAGGTGTAGGAGAGCACCAAGAGAAAGAGGAGATTGGCATCAAGGACACCTCTGGTCACCACTGGCCAGTTTTGCATTCTCTCCCAATCATTAACTATGTCTTTTGATACCTGTCCTTGGATAAAGTTGACATGTGGCAAACAGTAGAAGCAACATTGCCTTCTGTCCTTCCTGGAACTTCCCACGATACATACAAATTGTTCCTGGTATTGGTATGGGTTGAGCAAGAGACTCAGCTCCTCTCTGTCCCTTTTTCTCATATGTGCAGATGGCATACTTGAACACACAGTAAGATTATCCAGTTAAAAATCAAAATCCTTTCATTTGGTTGGAGCCCTTGACAGGGTCTGACTCAAAACCTGGAGAGCAGCAGCTAAAATACAAGCTCCTTGCCATTAAAAAATACTCCAAGAAAAGTGTGCATTTGTGTATTTCCAGCCAAGGAGAGGGAAAATGTAAATCTAGAATTTTATGTATGTTTTGATTTTGTAGCAGCGGGCTAGAGACATTAAAGAAATGACTATTTCCCTCACTCAATTAAGCTGGTTTGGAAAATAAAATTGTCCCAAGGAAAGGGTAACATACAGCTATATTACTTGTGAGACAAAGGAGGAAGGAAGTCTTCTGGCAGTCTCTATGTTCCATTCATTATGCCAGGAAACTTATGTTTCAGGTTCAATGCTCATCTCATCAAAGCTTGCTTCACTGTCAAAACTCTTTTCATTGGAGAGTGCAGGGTGTCCTGACTTCTTGAGTGGGAAGTATTTCACATTCAGGAGATCACCGAGTTTATCAACGACTTCCAAAACCTGCAATGAGATGCTCTTCCATAAGTTATCTTTAAACTCCAAAATGGCCTACTGTGCAGAGCCTAGGTTAATGGCAAGCTTCCCAGAGACCCATAGAAATGTTTTGCCAGCAAAGATCCATGTCATTAGGTTTGGCTTGTAAGTCCTAGAAGAACTTTAATAAATTAATCAATTTATCTGTGTGGGTACATGTATGTGTACAGGTGTATGTGTGTGTGTACACATGTATGTGATTGTCAGAGGACAACCTTGGCTGTCATTCTTCAGGAGTCATCCATCTTGTTTATTGAGACAGGGCTTCTTGCTAGTCTGAGCTTGCTGATAAATGAGTCTCAGGATTTTCTTCCCCCCTGCCTCCCCAGTGTTGGTATTACAAGCACATGCTACTACTCTAAGCTTTTTTTAAGTGGGTTCTGGGAACTGAACTCAGGTCCTCGTGTGAGCACTTTACAAACTGACCTAATCTCCCTAAGCGTGCTAGAGAAATACTGGATGGTAATTCTTTTATTTAATGCTTTAACTCAATGTGGAGGCCCACAGAGGTTTCCCAGTAAGATCTGAGCTTGCTTTACCCAGCAGGGCTGCATTAAGAGATGGCTTGACCACGTGCATGGTTACCAGGTGATTGGAAGGGTCTGCACTTGGCTGAGCTAGGGGGAGGTCTTTTGCCCCACCCCTTGGCATTCCTATAAAATGCCCTTTAGAAGAGACAGAAGGGGCTGGTGGATGTTGACTCAGGCCCTCCGGAGGTTATCCTGTGTTTCTGTCAGTTTCTCTCCCCTCTATCTTTCTATCTAAATATTTCTCATCCCTCTCTCCTCAAGAGTACCCTGGGGGAAAAATGGGAGCAAGTCTCCCATAACTCAGCATTGTAAATGTTTTATTTTAGAAGTGTGAGGAGAGGAACTTAGATATCTGACCTGTCGAACCCTTTATTTATTTATTTTAAGACTTGCATATAACCTCATAGAAGAAAATAATAGGGTTGCAAAATACATTGGAGATTATGTCTTCATAATAGAGTAAAACAACAAAACAGAACATTTTGGGAGCTAATAGCTGCATCTTCAATCCTCTCAAAACTTACTCCCAACACTCATTTTTAAAATACCCATTTCTGAGCTGGGTTGTGGTGGTGCACACCTTTAATCTCAGCACTCGGGAGGCAGAGCCAGGCGAATCTCTGTGAGTTTGAGGCCAGCCTGGTCTACAGAGTGAGATCTAGTACAGGCACCAAAACTACACAGAGAAACCTTGTCTCATAAAACAAAACAAAACAAAAACGAAAACAAAATCCATGTCTACACTCCATGGAATAACACAACTTAGACTTACAAATAATCTAGACCACACGTATTTCAGTTTTACATTGAAGTTCTTGCTGAAGTATGGAAGAGTATGAACACTTCTGGGACAGGAGTTAGAAGGGAGGGAATTCTTACCAAAGTGGGTTTACACTGGAGGTGATTTTTAAGGAAGCAGACATAAATTCTGCCCTGGGTATTAGCAAGAAGCCACTGGCTGGTTGTATATTTATCATCTTTATCTGGGGAGTAAAATGATGAAGGAAAGCTAGAGCTGTCACAAAGGAGCCAGAAAAGGAAGATGTCATACTAGCCTGTGTCTTTTCTGTCCCCAACCTGGCCTCTGAATGACTCCCTCTTCCCCTCTTTTCCTTTGTAGGTGTTTTGCATATGTATGTGTGTTCTTGTGTATGCAGCACACACATTCAAGGCATACACACACATGTCTGTGCATGGAGACCAGGCATAGGCCAGGCCAATACTTTGTGTATTGCTTTCCACTTCAATTTTTGAGGGTCTCTGACTGAACCTGAAGTTCACCAAGTCAACAAGCTCCAGGGCTGTGCCAATCTCTGCTTCTCCAGTGCTGCGATTAGAGGCACACGTGCTACCACACCCAGCTTTTCATGTGGGTGCCTTGAATTCACACTCAGGTCCTCATGCTTGCAGATAGCAAGCACTTTACCCACTTCACCATCTCCCCAACCCTCTGACTGCTTTCGTTTAATATTGTTTATATTCTATGAGTGTACATGTCCAGTTGCTACCTTAGACCCCTGACTAGTCAACAGGTTCAAGTCTCACTTTATGTAATATTAAATCACTGCTCACACGTTTACATTGAAATGGGTGTGTGAGCTCAGAAATAACTGTCAAGTTGATCTATCAGTGCTCCTAGCATGTCAGGTGTTCCATAGCAATGAAGAATTTGTAAAAGGGAGCCCAGGGTCTTATTATTACAGAGTTGCTTATACTTGAGGTCTTAATGCTGTTTGGACCACAAGAAATAAAGAAGTTATCTCTGTTAGCCACCCCATTCCCGTCACCTTTTGGAGCTTACTCACTGTTCATATCTTCTTCTTGGTTTCTGTAAGATTTCTTCATTACAATCTTCTGACTTTCTTGTGTAAACAGGCACAAGCTTTCCTCCATTCTCTTCCCTTCCTCCTCCCCATTCTCTCTGTCCTCTCTTCTTATCTTTCCCCTCTGTTTCTATTCCTCTCCTCTCCTCCCTCTTCTGTCTCTCTATCTCTGTCTTTCTCTCTTTCCTCTCCTTCCCGTCTGTGCCTGTCCGTCTGTCTGTCTGTCTCTGTCTGTCTCTCATCACTTCCCCTTCAGTCTCTTTGTTTCTCGCTCCTCCCATTCTGTCTCTCCCCTCCTCCCCCATCTCTCTCTTCTCTCCCAGCCCCCCCATTTCTCTCTCTAGAGTGTAACTCAACCTCAAATGGTACTCTTCAGCTTTTCATCCATTATGCTTTCATTTCTGTTCCCTGCATTCCCGTAAAACCACACACTCTAGGGAACACTAAGCTCCCAGGAATTGCTGATTCGACAGTTTCTTCTCATCTCTTACCCTATTTGAACTTTCTTGTGTTTAGGTGACTTTTCGGTCCTTTTTTCTGGAAACTGGTGTTTAGTGTACTTAACAGTATAGTATTCCACATCCTTCCTGGCAGTTTTATCTCTACCTAAATTCCCACCTATTTCCCATCTGCAATTCCATGTCTCAGGATATATGTGCTCCACTGGGGTTTGGCCTGGCCTCTCTTGCTTGTTTCTCAACAATTAGACTTTTCATCCTTGGCTTTATCATCGCCTGAGTTGCACAAACTGCAGTAGCTCTAGGCTTGCAATGTTTTCTGAGCTCTAGAATTCATTTTCACTTTCATCAATGGTCCATAGGCCCCTGCGCTTAATGTATAGTACAGAATTCACCTTATTTCTCCATTCTCATTGAAGGTGATCTGACTCTTACTCTATGTCTTCTCTCATTTCCTGCTTTACCTTCATCCTTCTGTTCAGCAAGCCTAGAGATCTAGAGAATTACCTTTGGTCTTCTCTGCTCAGGCATCCCCTACCTCTAACCATTTGTCAAATCTTGGCAATTCATGCATTCGTAGTGTGTGTTCATAGATTCATTTCCATTATTGCTGTTTCCACCACCATTGGAACTCCTGTCAAGTTTTATTTTATTTCAAATGACTTCATCTCCTTTTCTCCAGGTTCTTTCCTCTCTAACCCACTTGTCACACTTATTTCACAGTGACTGATCATGTTGCTTTAATGGTCAGAATGACTAAATGTTGCTCCATAATTATTACTTAGAAGGCCCATCTTAAAAGTCACTTTCTTTGTGAATATTCACCACTATAATAATTCACCCACACTTTTATGTTCCCATATTGTTCCCTATTTTCTTCTCATGATTAATTTATTCTTTCTGTAATTATCATTATTTTGTTATTAATTTAGTTTGTCAATATTATGTAATCTTTTTGTTCCAGGTTTTGTATATGATATATACATATCAGTGTTTATAAAAATTCATTGATATCAGTCTTTTCTATGAAACCAAAATTCTGTCTTTAATCAAATCTTCAGTAAATGGATTTTTTTCTATCCATTGATTTGAGCGTGCTGTTAGATATTGTTGACATACCATAGTCATTTGCTTTTTAAAAGTTTAGCAGTGAGTTTCATTTGTCATTAGCTTTCTTTTTCTAAGCCACCCTAGAGAACCCCAAGATGGCTCAATATAAGTACTTGCTCAGAATCCAGGGTACCAGAAATAGTGATTCTGTTGGTGGATGGATACTCACTTCATCTAATACCTCCTTAGTATGTGATGATGAAAGGCAGAACCGAGCCCGACCTTCTGCTAGGGCAGTGGCTGGAAATCCAACAACCACCACCCCGATTTTTTTCTTAAGCAAATACCTTCCAAAAGCACTTAGGGAAAGAAAAAAAAGTTAACAGAGAGATGTTAGAATCATCCTGCTGAAAAAAAGAATATGGTTAGTGGACTTCTTTTTAAAATGATATAAAGGAAAGGACGATTAAATTTTCTCTCACACAATGGACCGGACCATAAAACAGAAAATTGCTTGCTGTTCCTCATAGCTGAGTGTGTGCTTTTATGGAACCTGACACACTGGTTAGATAGTTGTCAGTATGGAGCCTTTGATATCTAGCAGAGAATGCTGATGTCTGTGATGCTGATTAAAGAAGTCTGCACTGATAAGAACTCCTTGATCTGCAGAGTTCCTGGACTAGAAATCAAACAGCTAGTATGATACAATGACAAGAGAAATACTATTTATTATATGTAAACATATATGTTTTTAAAAAATGAACTGCAGCATTAACTGTGGATATTTCAAGAAGGGAGACTTAGTGACTATAATTTGAAGAGCAGGATTTGAGGGCTTGCAGAATCCAAACTCCAGGAGTGAAGATTACAGTTACCTCAAATGAGAAGTAAGTAATGGCAAGGGTCTCCTCATTTATATATATATATATATTTATGAGTGAATACACACAGGTATGCACAAGAGGAATAGCTTCTTGCCTGACTTTGAGGGGAACCAGATAAGAGGTGAGCAGGGAGGTAAGAGACCCTCAAGGGCAGTTGCAGCCTGTAGGATGTCAGTCATCAGACTAACTACAAAGCTCTTGAGACAGGGAAACCTTTATAAGCTCTCCCTTCTCTTCATCCTTCTGTTTTTTGTTTGTTCCAAAGTTAATCTCAGTAATGATCCCAGAATATTAAGCTCAAAGTCCAAAAATCACCTGTTCTAAGAGTCAAAGTCAGATTAAAAAGGCAAATACCCCCAAGTGAGTTCTCTTTCTCTTTGGGCTTTGTTGATCTCTGCAGGAAATCTTAATTGCTGAGTGGATCTACTCACAGGGAAGTCAAGGCCTCCGGTCTGTTCTTAGCATTAAGAACTTGCTGCTGTATTATGTTAGGCTGGAAGCTGACAGCAGCATAGAAACTTTCTAGTCATAATCCAGGAAAAAATTGACTGAACCAGACTGTCCACCCATTCATCCATCATCCATTTTGTTATTTAGCTGTCTGCCTTTTGGTTGCCTCGTGCAGAATGCCTGTTATCAAACAAAGCAGTGAGACTGCAAAACCTACTGAACACACAACCCTTCTGGCCCCCTGGCTTGGGCAAGGCTCTCTTTTCCCCCTTTGATTTCTACTGAGAAGGTTACAAGGCGGCAAACTTTCTAGCTGAGAAAGTTTGAAAACAGGGGCTGTTCTTTCTGCCTTCTTGATCACCCTATGGAAGGCTGCCCACGGCACTGCACAGGATGAGAGCACAGAATTGTCTGAGAAACAAGTCAAGTGCTTTTATTGCTAACTACAAACCACCTGACACATGAGCTCAGGCCAGTTTTCAGGGTTCCCGGAAGACCATTTCACTGTCAATATGTTCCCTTTGTACCGACGGAAGTGAGTTTTGCCAAAGAATGTTGAGCAAAACGTATGACTGTTGGTTCCTTACGAAAATCTGGGGCCTCCCTGGAAAATTTCTGAATTTAAAACTTAGACCACTGCAGTGAATATAGATGATTGCATTTTATATAATGAGCCTATGGGTATGTAACCCCCAAAGCATTTTAGAGCTGCTGCAGGCTAGAACTAAGTATGTGAAGCAATAATAATGATAATGATGATAAGCATTACCACTGCACTGGGTGTAGCACTATGACATCTTGTCTACCAAAATCTCCCAAGGGCATGAAAAGGACAATGCAGGGGAAGTATAAACCTTGCACCACAAGATAGTGTAACATGTTCTTTAAATGTATGCTGTAAGTTTTACACCTATTTATTTTTTAGTGTTTGTATATGAGCAGGCATGTGTGCCATGGCACATGTGTGGAGGTCAGAGGACATCTTTTTATAGTTAATTTTCTTCTTTCACCATGGGGATTCCAGGGATTGAACTCAGGTTGTCAGGCTTGGCAGCAAGTGCCTTTACCTGCTCAGCTATCTTGTCAGCCTTATTTGCACATTTTATGGCTGAAATTACATTGTACTGAGCACTACAGATGATAGAGCTGTTGTAATATATTTAAACCTACACCTAGCTTGAGATTAATTTTGATCTCATACAGGTAGAAATAGGAAGAAATCTTGATTTTTAAGAGTATCAAAGATCTAATTTTTTTAAAGTTTTACTTTGTGTTTGTGTGTGCATGTGGGTATGCATACGTGTGTGTACATGCATGTGGAGGCAGGGGTGGATGTCAGCTGCCTTCCCTTTATTTTATTATGGTTTTTGACAATTTCATAGTAAGTATTTACTGTATTTACACTATTTCCACCCTGCACTCCCTCCTCCAACTTCTCCCAAATCCTGCCCATTCCCTCTCAACTTCATTACTTTTTCGTTTTAATTATTATTTGGAAGGAGTCTCTCACTGGACCGGGAGCTCATCAGTTTGGCAATGCTGACTGGCCAAAAAGTCCCAAGGATCTGACTGTTATGATTACAGATGTGCACCTTGTGCTTTCACATGGGTGCTAGGGATCTGGGAGACATTTTCCCAACTGTACTGTGTTTCTTCAGCCCCTAACATCAAAAGTTTTAAGTGTGAAAATGACAAAAAATGTGCTTTCATAGCGGCTGATACAATTTACTCTCTATATCAAAAGCTTCTTCATACATAACCCTTCAGTGGAAGAAACAACATAGAAGGAAACAAAGCCAGGCAGGCAAACACATCCTGCAAATAACTGTCACCACAAATACATGCCGTTACCTTTCTTTGTCACCTGCTCTGGGTTTCCTTAGATAACCTAAATAGGCATCTTTCTGTCATAGTGGCTGATGCATTTTGAATTGTCAAAGACAGTGTTCAAGATTGTTAAACCCATGGAGGGGGCAATAGAGGGGAGTGGTTGGGGGATGAGAACATGAAGGAACAGGATGGTAGAGCTGGGGGAGGGACTGAGTGGGAGAGCAAGGAAAGAGGTATCTTAATAGAGGGAGACATTTCAGGGGTAAAGGAGAAACCCGGTGCTAGAGAAATTCCCAGGAATCCACAAGGACAACCCCAGGTTAGACTACTAGCAATAGTGGTGAGGGTACCTGAACTGGCCTACCCCGGTAATCAGATTGGTGAATACCCTGTCATCATAGAGCTTTCATCCAGTAACTGATGGAAGCAGATGCAGAGATCCACAGCCAAGCACCAGGCCAAACTCCAGAAGTCCAGTCAAAGAGAGGGAAGAGGGATTCTATGAGCAAGGGGGACCAAGAACATGATGGAGAAATCTACAGAGACAACTGAACCAAGCTCCTATGAACTCACGAACTTTAGACCGACAGCTGTGGAACCTGGATGGGACTGGACTAGGCCCCCTATATATGGGAGACAGTTGTGTAGCTTGGTCTGGATGAAGGGCCCCTGGCAGTGAGATCAGGATCTATCCCTGGTGCATGAGCTGGCTTTCTGGAGCCTGATGCCTATGGTGGGATGCCTTGCTCAGCCATGGTACAGGGGGGAGGTGCTTGGTCCTGCCTCAACAGAATGTATCAGGCTTTGCTGACTCCCCATGGGAGCTCTTACCCTTTTGGAGGAGGTCATGGGGCGGGGTAGGTTGAAGAGGGGAAGGCTGGGGGCGGGCAGAGCAGGAGGAGGGTTAAGAGGGGGATCTGTGGTTGGTATGTAAAATTAATAAAAAAATTTGTTAAAGAAAAAAAGATTTCTAGCAAAACAACAACAACAAGAACCTGTTCAACCCATACTCTGTGTGGCTTTAATGAGATGTAGACCAAAGCTTGGAAGGCTGTGCTGCAGTATTCAGAGCTTCAGTTCATGGGCAGAGGAAAATGGCATTGAAATCTCAGCTTGCTGATTACAATGTGGGTGAATCTAAGAAGGTAATCTGATCTTTGACCTTTGTTCGTCTCATAACCACATTTATAAACTGGAAGCAAGGGCCTCATCCACGGTGAGTGTTCAAAAAGGTCAAAAAGCCTTATTTAGAACATCACCAGCATCAGCAACATTAGCTTCTTCTGAAGAACAATCTTAAGATGCAGGGAACCAGAATCTAGGGCCCAAGATGGTGTCATTAATGCAGAGCAGCAGGTTATTCGGTACGTTTCTAGGAGCTCCGCTTTCATTAACTGCGATGATTATTTTGGGGAGCCATGCAACCATGGCAACTTAACTATGTGTTCAGTTGAAACACTAATGAGGACAGCATAAGAGAGTAGTAATAATAATGGCCAGCAATGTCAGGATGCTTACACTACATCAAGAGCTATGTTAAGCTCTATAAATGCAATTAAAGTTATTAAAGCAGCAAATCCTGACTAACTCTTACATGAAAAGCATCATTCCAGATGCCTCAGATCCCTTTTATTTTCTTTTTCTTCAGTGCTGGAGATTGGGCCCAGGGTTTTGTGTGTGTTGGGCAAATATTCTGTCGCTGAATTAGTTCCCCTGCCCTTTATTTATTTAACCTTAGGAAGTGGGCACTATTTTATGTTAGTTCATACAACATAAAAACTCGTCTTTAGAAGACTGGCTTGCTTGTCCAAGATTCTCCAAGAAAGAAGATGAGTCGAAACTCTGATTCTGAAATCTTTACTACAACATTAAGAATAATGGTTACATGAAGTATGTCATATTATTAAATTTGAAATGCATTTGAAATTTGGGAATATTAGTACACTGTTGAGTAACTATGTATAACAGTGACATACTATATATTCTAAAAGCTCAAAGAATGTTTTTGAATATTTTCACCATGAGGAAATGATGTTTGTGGAAATAGACATTTCCCCTGATTTAAATACTATATAAGTATAGTTAGATATATGTATATATTCATGTATATATATTATATGATACCCTATTAATTTGCATAATTTTTATATTTTATGTATCCGTGTAAAAACAAATTTAATTAAAAAATTCTCTTTTTACTGTGAATGGGCTCCTTATTGGATTAGTCACTGTTTTAACTTGTTGAGATTCTAATTCTGGTCTCTATCTTCCTGCATACTCCTTACTGCTCTCACCCCACTGCCATGCATTGTGAACCTCAACAAGCTTATATTGGGTGCCTTCTTTTGAGCTAATGATAAAATATTAGGTAGACATGCTCTACATTTGCAATCTTAGAGAACATTCTATTTACCCAGTCATTTTGAATAAGTACATGTGTCTTTTTGTGACCTCAAAAATTAGAAGGTAGAGGGTCTAGATCAGTGGATATGTAGAATCTCCACTGTCATTCCCCCACTGTCATTACACTGAGCAGAATGGTGTTGCATTCTTTCTCCTTGGACACTCAGTGCATTGTTACTTTGACCTACATTTGTGATTTAAACACTTGGCATGGAATGCTGATGGTGTAGCCTACTAAATAACTCACTCACATGTGTGTTTCAATTGCTTGATATTTGGCTGTGGCAAAATGACATAAGGATATGTTTAGAGGAATTTTGAGAATTCCTCTTTGAGAACTTATGAGTCTCTTCTACTCTGGATGAGTTCTCAACAGTCTAGGCTCCAACTTCTTTTAATTTTTTTTTCTAAATTATCTATCTGTTCAGATGGGTGGTGGGTCAAACAGAAAGCTCCAATACTGGGGTTATGTTTTAGAGGGATAGTCTTGGGTCAGAAGGAGTATCAAGACCACCTTTTTATAATTGACATAAATCATTTCCCCAAAATTTCCAGAGCTTGAAAATGGTGTAGAGAGGTGGGCCTTAGCATCTGTCTCTTTTTCTGGAAGTTACATCAAAAAGTCCTGAAGATGCTGCCAGGTGACTTCTGAGAAGCTGGATGTCTGAGGTCAGAACTCAAGAATCCCTCCAAGCACATAATCTAATTCATGCACAGAAAAATTTCATGGTGTCAAATATACCATCTCAGTCATGACACACTGGGCATTGGCATGATTCTGAGGGTCACTGGATACTCACGATACTTTAGCAGGCATGTACAGGAGCACAGGGATAATGGGAGAGTAGTCATTGCCATAGATGATGAATCCCATTTCTGTCAGCCGCTGTCGGAAGTATTTTATGTTTTTTGTAAGTTGCTGTATTCTCTGCAGACCTGAAAGGAGACAGGTATGGCACCCTTCAATCCCCATATGGAAGAGGAAAGTAAATATCAGGTTGATTTGGCAAACATTTTCTGTAGGTTCGCCTATCAGCCAGGAAGAGTTGAAATAGGATGATCAGACACAAGTACTGTGTTGTGCCTGGGAGACAAAATGGGAAAAGGCTGTGCTTAATGATGCAAGCAAGCTGCAGGACCAGTGGGAGCAGGTACCTCTTGTGTATATATTCCATGCCAAATGTTTAAATCACTAACTCAGGAGAAGGGAGTATAATAAGAAAGGTATGCGCGCGCACACACACACACACACACACACACACACACACACACACACACACACCAGTTGTTGGTAGCATTATTTATCTAAATTGAACCAGCTCATTAAATTCCTAGACTAAGTCTCCAATCAAAGGGAAATTCACATAACTTCAATTTAAAGAAGTAGCATGCCATGGAGCAAGAATGGGGCTAGCTTCATTTGGTAGCAGTAGAGAGAGAGAGGGAGGAAAAAGGAACGTCTGCTTTTCTCAGCCAGAAATGAAAGACAACTTTTGTTTATAACAGGTCAGGCAAAACATGTGTGTCCATGTCAAAGATACTGATGCTTTAGTTCAGTTCAAAGATCATCCTCTGTCCAAAGCATGTGCCTCAGTCCTGTGGTCACATTCATAAGATGACAAAGAGAATTAAAGAGAAGAAAAAGTTCTGAAGAAATCTGCTTACACCAGTCCTTCCTTTTAGTGGGTATAGGTGAACAAGTAAGGCAGAGGTAGCGGGGGTTTGCTCAATGAGAATGAATAGGGTTCAATATTTCTAGGTGTTCTAAATGTTAACTCAGTGTTAGCATTTGGCAGAGGGTTGCTATTTAGCCAAAATGCACTGTAGTTGTGGCTGTCTCTAGCTGACTTCTATCCTGATTGGTCAGGTGCTCATTTAAATTGGACTGAGGTCATGCATTAAAAGTTATCCAACATTTTGAATATTACTTGTGGGTGTTTGTAACTTGCCAGAGAACGAAAGTGAAAACTTCAGGGAACATGTTAGTTATGTCATCTTGGTCCTTGGAAAATGGTTGAGCTGTGGGGCATCTTTTGTTCAGCATTTTTTCCTCCTATAGATAATGATGTTTGAGTGAATTTGATACTTTTCACCTTTACTGCAATGACTGGGACAACTGGAATAGTCTATCCTTCTGATTGTTGATTCAATGATGGAATAGAATTTGGGAATATCTGTCTTAGTCTCAGATCCACTGAAGAGGTGAAAGAATGGGAAGCTAGATCTTTGTCAACACATTGAGGTATCCTACCAAGAATATTATTGACTCAGGTAAAATCCAAGGCACAAGATAGTGAGGGTCTTAAGTGAAACCCTTGCATCTAGCCATGGCTAGGCTAGAACATCATTTGGACTTTCTGTTGTGTGACTCAGTAAATGATATTTTCTGCTACCTATGAACAAATGTTTCCTGAGTGACGACAGGTGGCCACTACTTTGTTCAGACAGACTAAAGGATATAACAGTCTCAATAAATAACATGAATAGAGTGTTGATGAGATTTCTCAGTGGTTTTAGGCACAAGTCTGATGGCCTTAGCTCGATCCCTGGATCCCACAAGGTGGCAGGAAAGAAATAACTCCTGAGTGTTGTCCTTTTATCACATGCTTGAACACACACACACACACACACACATACACACACACACACACACACACACACACACACACAATAGAGATAGAGAGAGAGAGAGAGAGAGAGAGAGAGAGAGAGAGAGAGAGAAGAGAGCAAGAGAGGTACAGAGAGAGACACACACAGAGAGAATTCAATAAATAAATATTAAAAATACAGCAGCAGCAATGATTATAGTCCATATACATGTAATGTCATCACAGTTATAAGCAGGTACCATTTACTAACTTATTTGTTATTACTTTATGATGACCATATCAAGGTAGGTACTGTAATCTTATGAAATACATGAGGGAAAACAAGTACTTACTTTAAGTTTATATAATTTGTAACTATTTAAGCTAGAATTTAGCCCAGGAAATTGGCGTTTAGAATTTACTCTGTTAACCTCTACAGTATAGTGTTCTGTCTAGATAATGAATATATGGTGGCTATATTTTCTAATTTTTAATAAAAATTCTAATCTCTACAATTGCAACTGATCATAATTATGCCCATTTTTTTTTGTAGTAGAGCAAGTGGAGAGGTTGAAGGCCTCATGATGTAAGAAGTTGGACAGATATCAAGGATTAGAGTCCAAAGTCTGATAAAAGGAAGACCTTGTGAAGCTCCTTTACTCTGGCTGTGGGGCCTGTAGATATGTACATAAGAGTAAAGTGGACCAGTAGACTGTCCTCCTGAAGTCATTTGCTTATCTAGCCTTCTGGTATGTTGAGTAATAGGATCAGACATTTCCCAGACACATCAGATATTCTTTCATAAATTTTCTTTGCTGATTAGTTCTAAAGGGACTTAACATTCATTGCCTAATTGTGCCAGCTGTACATGCAGAGGAATGAAGATTATGTTGAGTAGAACCAAGAAGTGGGATGTTAAATGTTTCACTGGTTCATGCTTCTTGTTGCTTTTTATTTTTTTGAGACAGTTTCTTTGTGTAACAGCCCTGGTTGTCCAGGAACTCACTCTGCAGACCAGGCTGGCCTCAAACTCACAGAAATCTGACTGTCTCTGCCTCCAGAGTGCTGGGATTAAAGGTGTGTGCCACCACCGCCCGGCTCCCTACTTCTTTCCTGTTATTGCTCCTTATCTAACTCCAGTCCTCAAGGAAGATCCTTTCCTAAATTTTTAGTTTCTGGTAAGCAGATTATGATAGAGAAAATATCTGTTCTGTCATCCTGGCCACAGATAGTGGGTAAAGATTCCCTTGACCTAAGGAAGTTCATTTGAATATTAGTGAGGGAATCATGAGGTACTCTGTCACAGGAGCTTTTACAAAGAGATGATAAATACTAATTAAGCCAACCATATCTTCTTGCTAGTAAAGTTTAGATATGAAAAACTTAAAACTAATGGCTGATAGAACAAGATTAGAAGAAAGGGGAGAAAAAGTTGTTAGCAGAGTCCACGAGATAGCGTGAACCATTGGTTAAGCGAGAAGCTGTGAAAAATAGACCAAGTTCAATTGGCACCAGTGAGGGGAGAAGATGCAAAACCAGAAAAGGCTTACAGTCAGTGGGAAGGTAGGTGTGACATCAAGTTATCATATAAGATAGATATAGATGACATAGATATAGATGCACCCACAACTCTAATGACTATCATGAAGGAAGGGTTATGTGGTGTTAGGACAGCTCACCCTGGGGAGACTAGAGCAAGTACAAGGTAGCCTGGCTCCAATGATGACCAGACTGGGATCTGAAGTGTGAGTAAGTTATTAGGTAGAAAAACAGCAGAGAAGAGCTGCCAGTTAGAGAAACAATGTAATGGTACGATCCTGGATAGCGTAGCAGGGTGGTAGAGACCTAAGTGAGTTTTTATTGAGTGTGAGCCCGAGTAAGGGAAGATTGCCTAAAGTAGGACAGATGGGTGTACAGGGATTGAAGAATCCAACATTTCAGTTGTGATGAGGGTGAAATTAAAAGGAAGAAGAAGAAGAAGAAGAAGGAGGAGGAGGAGGAGGAGGAGGAGGAGAGGAAGAAGGAGGAGGAGGAGGAGAAGAGGAAGACAAGAAGAAAAAGGAGAAAGAGAGAGAAGGAGAAAGAGAACAAATGCATGAGATGCAAAAATATAATATTCCTGGGATTTTTCAACATGGCAATCACAGATAACAACCTTTACTCTGGGATTCTTGGATGGCCACTGGATTGAAAGAAACAGGGATTGCAAAAATGGTTTACTTTCATGTGTACATCTTTCTCCCCCACACTCACTCATCCTTCAAAAACCAAAAGGAACAACAATAAAAATGATTTTTCGGTTCTCCAATTCTAGATTCGTCAGTTGTAGGGGATCTGAAAATATGCAGGGCCATCTATATAAATTCTACTGTGTAGACACAGCCTCTTAAGTCATTTAAAAAATAATTGTTTTATAACATGTGGAAATGTCTCTTGGAAACTTGTACGTGTACATGGAATAGCCTATTTGAAATATAAAACCAGAAATTATGAAGGATGATGTTTGCCTTAAAATTTTACCCATACGTTGAAACTCCATGTTTAGGGAGATAAGAGCATAGAGTGGAGAGAATGGGTCCAAGGACTAGAAGAGGGCCCGTAAGATGTGTTATAAAGGTGATTGTAAAGAAGGCATGGATACATATCCCAGCCACCCAAATGTATTCCATATGGCCTGTCCCCTTGTGTGCTCAGCTCTTTTGTTGATTGTTAGCTGCACGATGAACAGATGACTTCATCAGGCCCAGCCTGATGATTCCTAAATGTTCCCCCTCAAAGACTAGGAGGATTTCCTGGTCTGGAAGTTCACAAATGATTTAAATTGCTTTTCCCAGTGGCATTATCTTTGCACTTACCTATAATGACTCATCTATCATTGGACAGCCCGGCTACTTAATTGGCCCCGTCTGTCTTCTCTTCCTTGATTACCTCAAGTAACTGGATTGTTAGCTAGTGCCACCACTTCACTACCTCTAGAACGCTCGAAAACTTAATAAAAGCAGATCAGAATTTTGGTTCTGAGGTTATGTGATTTGTAAGAACTGGATGCTTCATTCCTGTCCTATCTTTCTTATCTTTGAAGCAGTTATTAGCACATGATAAGCCATCACGGCACACTTCTTAGTCACCATGTGTCCTCATATAGGTCAACTATAAATGCCTTTGAGGTCTTTGGTGCTGGCCAAGATACAGCTCCTTTCAATTACTCTGTTCTTCACTCTTTAAAGTTGGAAACATTTGCATTCTCCTGAAGGGCCCGGGGGCAAAGGGGGAATTTGTACATATAAAACGCTGCTCATCTAGACAGGATGTGGGTGATTGTACTAATTATGGTTTGCTTTGAGATCCGTGCTTGAAGAGGGCTTGGTAAAAACAGAAGAAATATTTGGCAGGGTCCTTGTGCATAGGAATGGTTGCTGTTGAGACAGCACCCAGGCATTCTGGAGACTGGGCACTGCAGCCAGATCCTGTTGGAAAGGTGTAAAGCCGCTAATTACAGAGGTTCATACTCTTCTGCCACATATTCCAAAGAAGACAGAGAAGGTCCTAGTCAGCTAAAGAAATGAATGAGATGATTCTAACACGGGCTTCTAGTGAATTTACGGAGTTGTTCGTTTTGCTAAAAACTCTGGGCTGAGTGTTGTGAGGGAAAAGAATAGGCTTTGGAGTTAAGTGCAATAGAATACCACCAAGCTGAACCTGGACAACTTTAGTCCTTAAAAAGAGCCTCACTGTTTTCTGCAAGATAAAAATAAGCTTATCTCGGGAAGATGGGGAGAAAGGAAGAGCGTGAGACAGGAGACCTGATCAGTACCACTCCTGGCATCCAGGACATACTTGAGAGTTAATTCTCATTTCCCACAGTTTTCAGCAGCTTTGGTGACATCTTGGCCGAAGAATCACATGCTCAGGCTGCACCCAAGACCCACTGAATCATGGACTCTGGGGATGGGACTGGGGATGAATTTTGATTTTCATAAGGAGGCTAGGGTATCTCAGAAGCTGGCACTATTGCAGTTTGCCCATAAAGCTATGCATGCTTGTGGTAGGTACCTGACTATTCGCTGACTGAGCTATACTCTATGATTGTATCTGAAAATAAAAATAGAGGATAGACATCCACCTCTTATTTGATATTATGTCTAGGTAGTTACTGAATCTCAGGTTCCTTTTGTGGGGGTAACCTGCTTTCCTGGCAGTTACCTGATGCAAGGTACTCACTCAACTTGGGATCAGCCCCGTCATCTGTCTCACTCCTTTTGGAGGGTAGACGGGGTTAGGGTTGAACCCACACCTGCAAATGAGCTACGTGCTGCCATCCCCTCCTTTCAGACTTCCAGCCATACTGGCTTGAGAGATGAGCTGGGTTAACAGAGGCCACGAATACTTTTAACCTTCGCTCCGATGCTGTTAAAACAAAAACAGCTGGGGCAGAGGAAGGCAAACAAATAAAACACAAAGCCACTTACTACAAAGCTTTGCAGTCCCCTAATAAAAACAACGGTTTGCGGTGTTTCCAGAAATATGCTTAGGACAACTCAGTCTCCCAGAGGACCAGAAGGAATTATGGATGGTGCAAACTGCCAAAGTGACCTGTCCCATCCCCCCCCCCCCCCCCCCGCCCCTGCCTTAGGTTTTTTTGAGACAGGGTTTCTCCGTATAGTTTTGGTGCCTGTCCTGGATCTCGCTCTCTAGACTAGGCTGGCCTCGAACTCACAGAGATCCACTTGGCTCTGCCTCCCAAGTGCTGAGATTAAAGGCGTGTGTCACTGCCGCCCGGCAAAGTGACCTGTCTTAAAGGAGGAAAATTTCCTCCCCACCAAACCATTGGTATGCACAGAGGTGGAGTGGGGTGGGTGGGCAGGCATTTCCCTTTCTAGGATGGAGAAACACGAGATGGTTTGATGGTCTCCTGGGCCAACACAGTGCCACTCTCAGTTTCTAACAGAGGAACATACACACACCCAGATGCCAACGGGTGACTTATTTTATCATTTCTCAGGCTTAAAAATGGGCATGCGGGAATACACACTGCTTACCCCCGCCTAAATTATTTAGCACACCACTACTGTCAGAATACTGACTGGGCAATCTAACATTCCAGTTTGGGCAGTGTTACTTGAAAAATGAGGTCCTTGTCTCCAAAGATGGAAAGTATCTTTCTGTAAAATATTTCTCACCATTTAAGCAGTTGGGATTTCAGAAAAATCAGCCCATGGAAAATCAAATTGACATTAGAGAATGCCTACAGTAGTGTAAGCCTCTTCCCTTTCTTAGTCCCTGGCATTCCCCTGCCGGCTTCCCTGGTATGACCCAGAGTGGGGGGTTTTGAGCAGACCTGGCAGTAAAGTTTCCATGTGGCAGCAGGAACCCAGTGTCTGTTATTTTTAAGTACTGGACACCAGACAGGACATTTTGTTTCCAAGACACTCAGGGGCAGAGAGATCTCAGGGAAGATCAAGAGGCTCTGAGTGGTGAGAATCGTAAGAACCGCATTAGCAGTGACAGGCTTCCCAGTGGGGTGGAGACAGCAGCATTTGGAGGGGTTTGCTTAGAGAAGCACACATTTTTATAAGGCAGCGGAGCTCTCCCTTTTGATGTCAGGATTCCAAGGTTACGGCATGTTTTATAGCTACATACACATGTGCCAGGGGCTCTTTAGTCTGCTCAGCCATGGCCCCAGGGAATGTACACAGAGGGGCAGGCTGGACGTCAGGCTGGGCAGCTATCTGCATGGCCTGATCTCAAGGGCTCTGTGGAGCTACTACTACAAAGCTACTCAAACACTCAGAGGGATTTAACTCACCAAGCAGGATGAGAAAGGTCATCTCCCGCACATTAACGAGGAACCAGGGAGTGATGTGTTGGAATCCTTTACAGATGTGGAAACTGAGGCTGGAGGATTATGAAAGCATTGCCGAGATAACGTGGAAACCGGCTCTGCTTCTAAGATTATCAAAGCCTGCTGTTTGAAGACTTAGCTCATTGGTGATGCAAGAGTCCTACGATTTAAGGCTCTATGCATTCTACACACAGAAGACTCTTACTACATACAGAAGCTGGACCAACTGTGGAGATGTGGTTCTGGAGCTGTTTGAAAAGAAATGATCTAATGGAGGGCAGAAAGAAAATAGTATGCAGAGGGAGTACATGCCATTAGACATGTGTCCATATTATTATGGTACTATCTCATGAATATTATTAATTGAGTGGGTTAATTTGTATTGAAATGGAGAGCAGTATCTTAGCAAGTCACTGATAGTAGAATTTTATATATTATAGGAAGGATGGACTTTCCAGATCCCTTATTAGTGATTTTTAAACAAAGGAGCATACCAAAGGTTTCTGGAATTATTAAAAGTTGAGGGTAATAGGGACGAAAGTAAGGCAAATGTCCTTTTACATGCAGAATTAATTTCTCCTCTCTCTTTCTCTCTCTCTCTCTCTCTCTCTCTCTCTCTCTCCACACACACACACACACACACACACACACACACACACACACACACACACACACACAGAGAGAGAGAGAGAAATTAAACTCAGGCTGAGTTATCTAAGTTTAAAACCTTTGGTTTTCAGGGATTGCTCAGAAGTGAGCACTGATGGAGCCGAATCCTGATTCTTCCCCCATATGGCACCAGCACCAGGATCAAGTGCCAGAGGACTGTGAACCCAATTTCTGGGGTTCACAATCAACTCCACCACCACGGGTTTGTATTTCCTTTCTCTGACTTGGGTTCTTCACCTGTAGAAGTGGGAATAGTGATGACAATGATGCACATTTCTTTCTAGTATGAGGATTAAATAATGACCACTTGGTGGAGTGACAGGCACACAAGAACTTCAATGTTGTAAAATTAAACAAAGATATATGTTTATACAATGGGCTCCAGTTTCTATTTCATTTGAAAAAAAAAATCCCATGGTTCAAAAAGAGTAAAAACCCTTAGTTTGAGCTAAAACCTGGCTGCTTGACTCAGGTTTACTCCCAAGAGCTGTCCTCATGGCCAATGTCACTACAGTCTATCAGGCTGTCCCTTTGTTCTTCTAGATCATTTTGCTGCCAGAGATTTGCTTCCATTATTTCCCCATCTCTCAGAATTGAATGTTCCCTGGAATAATTTTTATCCTAAGTGTTCAGTTTGAAGCAGATTGTTACTGGGAACATAACATTTGAAGTATTTTATACATTTAATATATATATATATATATATATATATAAACACTTTCATAAATAATATATATTCAAACAAAAATAACTGAAAGCTCTAGAGATACGGACACGCAGTGACATTTTGATCCAGTGAATCCTTAAACGGAGGCCTTCTGAGAGAGACCGATTAAAGAGACAGCCTGGCTGGAAAGGAGACCCCGCTACAGTCTTTGAGGATGAAGGGTTACATGAGCTGGGAAGGAGTGACCTTCACATGTTGAGAATGACTCTGGCAGCCATCCAGCAAGAAAATGGGGACCTCAGTTCTACAGCCCCAAACTGAATTCTGTCATATACATCCTAGCATGGGAGAGGAGCCTGAGTTATGAAAGGGTAGACGGTGGCATCTTACTTCAGCCTCCTGGGGAACCTGAGAGGAGAACAGCCTCTGCCCAAACTCTCAACAAGGAAACTGATAATAAACGGGCATTGTTTTAAACTGCCACTTAAGGCAATTTGTTATGCAGAAACAGAAAGCTAATACATTCCTTGTAGCTCAAACGCACACATGCTGGGCTTCGTTAGGCATGAATCCACCTGCTTAATCCTCCCCAGCTGTGGCTGGTGAGGTAGCTGGTTTTCTCAGCAAAATTCTCCAAACCAGAGTGAGGCTGAGTAAGTTTTGCTGCACAGTTGAAAATGAGTCCACGATGAAAGAAACAAAGGCCGGTGTGGAATACCAGCTCCTTTGCACTCTAGAAGATGAGACAAATAGAAGTAGGTTCCTTCCTTCTCCAGTTGTACTTAACCGGCGTGGAATTCCATGTGTGTTACATCACAGTTCCCCTGTCTCTGTCTTTTCATTGAGAGCCTAAGAGGGAAAAAACTTCAGCAGGGTTGCTGGACGGCTGAAAGGAAGGGGCCACACAATCTTGGCTCCTGTATCATCTAAAAAACAAACAGTTTATGCTCTTGCTAGTGAAAACTTCTAAGGACTCACAAATAAGTGCTGATTTCATTCGCCTGACATAAAAATTCTATCACTAGCTAACTCCTAAGATGAAGCAAATGAAGAGGCACAAGGTCCTGGAAAAATTTGCCAGGCGTTTCTGTGTAATCAGGCAAACATCCCTTCCTATCCAAGAGTTGAGGGTTTTGGCTAATTTCGTGTTCATTGGGCAAACTCAAGTTGCCTGTGTGTATCTGAGCAGCAATAAGGCAGGGAGGCAAATGCCCGCCACCTTGATTGCTGACCCCGACCTTAGGTCTGCTCACACAAAAAGACCAGGTAGAACTGCTCTACCCACCAGCACAGGTGATTAATCACGACGGAGGCAGGCCCTCAGTTGAAAGCCAGTGGAGCGTAGCACCTGACATCTGGTTTGTATTAGCTATTGCTGAAATGCCAGTGGCCTGAAACCATTTAGAAAACGCAGCTCTCCGTGCCCTCTGTTTCCTTACAGGCTTCTTTCTCTGTCTCCAGCTGGTAACCAAGTGGCAAATATATTTAGGAAGCAGCAGCTAATTCCTCCCTCAACAATGCCAAGGGCCTTCAATGCCGGGACCCTCATACAGTGCGTTTTTGGTGGAATTCTGTCAATACTCTTACATTCATCAAGGGAATCTCAGAAGGACAGAACAAACATGTTGGTGAATTTGACTGGAAGAAAAGAAAAAAAAAAAACAACTAGTAGGAGGCCAGTTTTCTATTCACTGAGTTCTTTGCTGCAAAAGACAATGAGAAATGTGAGAAGACCTTTTTAAACTGTACTTAATGATGGACGGTTTATCCCTTGGATCCTAGCTAGCCCCCTTTTGCTTCTCACTCTCTCTTTCTAACAGAAGGGACAGAGTTCTGAGTGAAGAATAAATTTCTAGAATAACACACCCAAGATGAGTTTGGTGATACCGATGAATATTCGTGCTTCGCAGCCGGCAGGCAGCTAGCACTGAAGACAAGCATCTAATGAAAGAAGTTTGCACTGTATCTCATGACAAAAACAAACAGTGAGGGACTCGGTTCCCCTTGAGAGCTGGTGGCTGTCACCCAGTGTACTCCCTCCTTTCCCTATCTCCATGCCCTAAATCTTCACACTTAGACACTCTTGTTTTTAAACCAATCAAACTCAAGTGTAAAAATATGCGTGTCCTGTTCCAGAGACCAGAGCAAAGGTTGTAGGTCACAGCTGGAAGGGGCTGGTGCCACTTTCTCCAAGTCCACATTGGGTTAGGGGCAGGGTCAGTGCCTCACCTGCCAGTCTCGTGATAAACTTTCACAAATGATCAGAATGAATGAAATAATCCAGACAAAAGGACTCTGAAATGAAACACAATTTTTTTTTTTTCAGGGCAAATACATTCTAAGTATCCCTCACTCATTTTTTTTTTCTTTTCTTTCTTTCCTCTGTAAAAGGTACATTTAAAAAAATCGAGTTTCAAAAATAATGACGTTGCTTTGGCATTTTATTTAACACTTCTCTCAGTAATTGAACAAAGCCCAGAAATTTAAGCTTTAGAAACTTTACAAAAGTCTCAGAATGAACTATTTGGCAGGAACTTGCCCACTTAACAGTAACAGTAGTAACAAATGGTTCTTAGAGCTTTTCAAAGAAGGTAAAATGCTTAGTGATGTGGATTAGGGTGTTTTCATATGAACTCAATCTTGGACTGAACTATTCAGTTCCTTTTCTCTGGGCTCAGAATTCAGACTTCTCCTGTGTTTAGTCACTCAGTTAGCCAAGGGTTGGCTATGAACACAATATGAACATGGGAGGCTCCATCCCTGTTCAGATATTAGCTTCCTCTTAGTCTCTGGCCTCAAAAGAATTCAAGTACAGCTAAGTGGGAGTGGGGGCTGACTAAAAAAATAAATTCATCCAAGTTCAGATAATTAACCCAAATGGTCATGTTCTTAAGTTACAATTTGTGATTTTTTTATGGCAGTATCATTTTTTTCTTTTTGATTATAGCCCTTAATTTTTGTCCAAAAAAAGACTTTTTCTCTGTTCCTGCTTAAATTCTAGAGCGTTTCTAATTTCATGTCAATTTTAATTTCTGCTTTTGGTGAAGCATTTTCCTCAGGGTCCATTTTCGGCCACCATAAAGAATATGGTGCTGGAGAGTTTAGAACACGTGGCAGTGGTATCACTAGGCACTATGGTGGAGCACAGTTGTATAAAAAAGAAGGGAAGTAGCTGTAGTCAAGTAGGCTACTAGCCTGGAGAGCCTACACAAAGAGACCTACCTATTCTAGTCATTTGGGCTCTGGTTTCCTTTTGTTCTTAGCTGCTCTTATTATACTGTAAGCTATTGGAGAAAGGTTGGGTAGCTGCCTAAAAGGTACAAGATCTTAAAAGTCCATCAGGAAATCTGAGGATGGTGAAGACTGGTTACCTTTTCACCAAAGGTGAGTTTTCTTTTCCAAGACAGATGGTTTATTTTACCTTCCAAGCATCTCTGTGGTTAGGCAAAAATCATGTGATTGAGTTATGGCCAACAACAGATTTGGAGGAGAAAGATAATGTGTTTCTCCAGTGATGGCCCATAAAAGCATAATGCATATTTCAAGTTCCTTACCCTGTCAGCAACTTTGGGAGTCAGTTTTGAAAGAGTTCCCCACCCCTGAGTACTGGTACTAGAGATTGAGCCTAGGGTGTTACACATACTAGGCAAGTATACATCTCTACATCCTCAGGCCTCTTTTTACTTTTTGTTTAGAGACAGTCTTGCTATGTTGTCCAGGCTGGCACTGTACCTGCACCCTGTGTCTTAACCTTTCAACTGAAGTAAGAAGTAAATTACTATTGTGCTAAAACTATGATCCGTTGGAGTATGTTGGAAGTTGTCTGTTCTCTCAACCAATATACCTTCACCGATCCAAAAAATCTATAATGAGTGATTACTATAAAAAGCTATCAAGAATTCAAAGTCCTAACATCCTGCTATCTTTTATTAGCTGTGTAGTAGAAAAGAAAACCCACATTTTCTGTGGGAATTTTAGTTTCTCAACTTCTCATTACCATTCACAAGATAACCCCACAGGACAAAAATTGACGTACAAATGATCATTACAGCAGAGGAAGAGAAGGAAGGAAGCTGGATAGAAAAGATCACATCAGACAGGAGAGCCAACCTACTCACCTCTGTTTCAGAAATGTAGTCTCTTGGACAGACAGGGTTAGATGGGGCACAATTCCTGTTGATTACTATGTATTAAAAAGTCAAATGCACCTTTGAGTTTTAGACGGTGTCTCCATAGGAAGTTCTAAGTGTGGGATTCAGTTAAATTGCTTGGATAATTAAAGGCACAGTTCGGCTTTCACTTCTGCAATATATTTGGGTAGTGCCGGCTGGAGTTACCCAGTCTTCCTACCTCACGTCTATGTCTAGACAAATCCCAGTGTACACAACGTAAAACCATTCATTTATCAAGGGAATAGAAAAGTGAATCTAGATTTGGGCTCATGCATGGACCCACCCAGTGAGTGATCTAATTCTAGCATTTGAACCAAAATAGCTCCATAGACATTTAAGGACAGGATGTTACAGTGCTCTTAGAC
Organism: Peromyscus eremicus; assembly: GCF_949786415.1. Lineage (NCBI taxonomy): Eukaryota > Metazoa > Chordata > Mammalia > Rodentia > Cricetidae > Peromyscus > Peromyscus eremicus. The sequence continues at coordinate 113,489,448 of NC_081419.1, read as the reverse complement.
GGTGCTCAGGCTGCAAAACTTGCTGGGAATCTGATTTATCCCAAAGCCAGCATTTAGTGTGCAGTCATTCAGAAGTTCGATGCCTCGAGACATGATTTAATACTTGATCACTACCTATTTGAAGAGCTACATTAGGGATAGATGTGACTAAAATAACAGGAGAAAAAAAAACCTGCCAGAAACTAAATGAAGTGAAGATTGTTTTTTGATTAGGGACATGAACTAGGGCTTAGGAAGATGGCCAGGAGTTTAGGAGGTAGAGAAGGGTTTGGTAGGTTACCGGGAGGGATGAAAGCTTTCTAGATGGAGCTAAAACACTGAGCATGTTTTGGGAGATAAAAATGCCTGAGAAGAGCCAATGAGACTGGCCAAAGCTCAGTCTGAATGGAGTCATTCAGCTAATACATGACTTTGAAGATAACAGAGAATTCTACCTTTCATAAGTTTGTCCTTTAAGGACAGGGGATTTGATCAGGAATGATGCAGATGTAACATAATGAAATAAAATATTACACACTAGGAGCTGGAGTTTTGTATGTACATATTTTGTAAGTAAATTTCCACTATTCTTTTCCTGTCAGTAGACATTACTGGTGAGTCAACTGTAAACAAAATATTTCTAGGCATGTGGTGGCAAATGATAATATCATGATTCAGAAATTTGGTGATTATTCCAGCAGCTTGACACTGAAGTAACAGCTTAGAGATTGCTGGTAAAAATCATACATGTGGTCTTTCTATAGCCATTTTGATTACATAAGGAACCAGTTAGTCAATGGAGCCATCCAAATTAAGAACTGTTAGTTATTGTTAGAATCATTTCATACTACTGTCTCCAATTAACCTTTTTAAGTGAAAGAACTGATGTTGCACAAAATTCTAAAATATGCAAAGATATGTGGTTGCGAGCTGCCCAGTGTGAGTGCTGGGAACCTAACACAGGACTTCTGCAAGAGCAGCAATTGCTGTAATTGTTGAGCTGTCTCTCTAGCCACTCTTTTGGTGTTTTGAGATAGGGTTTTACTAAATTTCCCATGCCGGCATCAAGTTTACTACAGAGCTCAGGCTGGCCTCACAGTGAAGAGCCTCCTGCCTCAGTTTCCCAGATGCTGGGATTAGACGTATGCACCATCTCATGCATAATGAAGAACTGGGTTTGTGTGTGTGTGTGTGTGTGTGTGTGTGTGTGTGTGTGTGTGTGCTCATATTCATGTGGAGGCCAGAGGACAGTCTTGTGTGTTGTCCTTCAGGTGCCATTCACCTGCCCCTGCCCTTTTTTTTTTCACATAGGGTCTCTCACTGGCTTGGGATCAGCAAGCCCCAGGGATCCACCTATTTCTGTTTTCCCAGCAGTGGAAATAGAAGCCTGCACTTCCACAGTTATCTTTTAAAATGCAGCTTTGGGGATCAATCTGATATCCTCTCTTTAACAACTGAGCTAACTCCCTGGCCCTACGCAGACAAGAGTTAAAGTGGTTCTTGTGGATACCATTCTTTGTATCCCAAGGAACACAAATTACTAAAGAAATGATGTCTCTGTTGGACAGTGATGATCAAAGGGAATAACGTAAGCAGTGTTATTACCGTTAGCTCTTAGGACTTTACAGATCACAGGGAGTTTTTTGAAAGCACAGGTTTACAGGAGGACCTGTTATGAAGAACACACAGTTCTGTGGGCAAAAAGCACTTTGCTATTCCTGTTGCCAAAGTGATCACCCATAGGAGGGATGATGGACAAGCACTTGTGGTAATTGAGTGAACAGGGTTGATGCTTGGATTTAAACGGTGGCTTAAGGAAGTGGATCAAAACGTGTTTCATTCTTTCCTTTTTCTGGTTCGCTCACATTTTCCAGTCCTCAGGCCTCCTTTCTGCAAGGTTGTCTAGCTCTGTCTATGTTTGCCAGAAAGCTGTCTTCTGTTCTGTTTCCCCCTGCAAACATACTCTTACCTGGTTCCTTTCTTTTATATGGAAATGTGGTTTTCAAATGAGGCTGCTTCCCAAGCCCCTGGAGGGATGGTTAGACTGTTTGCTAACCCTGGCCCTAAAGATTCTGACTCCAAATGAAAATGTCTATTACAATTCTAACAAGCTCCAGGTGATGTTGACACACTGGTCCAGGGACCACCCTTTGAGAACCACCATAGCATACTATGTAGTCATCTTCCTCCTCCCTGCTTTCCCATCTTCATGAAACATGAAGTGATGATGGAAGACAGATGGGCAACAACTCCCTACACTGAAGGCATTGTAATAAACATATAAATGTTATGAGCAAAAGTAGACATGGATATAGGTAAGAATTACAAGGGCAAAGGCTGACCTTAGTGAGCAAGTTCAGTTGCTTAGTTGGCTGATATGAAACATTCAAAGTTTCTGTTCAACCCTTTTGATAAATAAATGGCTCCCAAAATATCCCAATAGCTATTTTATCAGCATCTGCCTCATGGCACAATTGGGACTATATATATTCCCTTGCAATTCAATTTGGATACATGTCTCCATAGTCTGTGAGGCATGTGCTGATAGCCATTGATCCAGTGGTAGTTCTCAAAGGGCGGCCACTGGACCAATAGTATCAGCACCACTCAGGCTTTTTATAAATACAACAAGCATTCATGCAGAAACTTTTTTGGGGCCAAGGCATCAGCAAGCTGTTTTAACCGTCCTTCTAGGTGGTTCTGAGATGGAATCACATTGTTATATAAAGGAAAGGAATCACAGTAGGACACTTGTGCTGGGGAATTGTCTAGGAATCAGAGGCTGGGGTTCTGCCAAATGTAGACAGAGGAAGAGGCTTTGTAGAAAAGGTGATGGGGAAAGAATAAAAACACAGGATAAAACGGGATAATAGTACGTGAAGCCTGTTACCGTGGAGAGAAGGATGCCAAGGGGTGAAGACCAATTGGGCAGGAGGAAGAACAGGAGAGCAGTAGGAGAGCAAAGTCTCCAGAATGGAGGGGAGGAGCCAAGGCAAGACTGAGGGGGCTGAAGACCTAAGAGCAAGCAGGCTGGGAAGGGTACTCCTCAGAAGTTTGCTGCAGTGGAAACCAGCAGTTGCAAAGGACTGGGAGGGAAGAGAAGGGTGTTTTGGAAGGACACCAGCAAGACCACGCTGTGGAAAGGGACCAGTGCTCTTCAAAGAGAGGAACTGAAGACAGTGATGCAAAGAAATCAGAGGCATTTATTTGCTGAAATCAAAGGACAAGGGAGAACATTACTGCCATTTAATAAAGCTTGGTTGAGAAACCAAGGACCATGCTTGTGGTGTGCTGTGAGAGGAAGAGTCTTTTCTCTTGGAGTTTGCAATCCAGTGAGAGAAAAGCAAGAATAAACATGAATACTATGGAAATTAAAGTGAAGGAGATGGGAGAGCTGGAGGCTGGGCTACATAGGACGGGGCAGCTCCTTCAGAAGACCAATTCTAAGCAGAGATGGGTGGGAGAGAAGGGGGCGAACAGTGGAGACAAAGAAGAGCCATTCTAGAGGGACCAGAAAGTGCAAAGGCCTTTCTGTGGAAGTTGTTTTGAGTGCTCATGAATCCCAGGGCTGTACTGAGCAATGGGAAGAGCCTGAGAAATGTGAGGAAGAAGTCTTGAAAGCCTGTGGGCCACTGAACCTCATACCAAGTGAGTGGGAAGCTGATGGAGTTGGGGAGTGGCATGCTATGAGTTATACTTTCTCTTTTTTAACTAGTGTTTCTCTCATATAAATGTTATTTTAAAATGTCAGCAAGAACATAGGATAGATTTATTAGAGGCTGGAAGGTTTGAGGAAGAAGGGATGAGAAAGGATGGAGAGCAGTTACCCAGTCACAGAGAGAATAAATTCTAGAGTTTTAAAGAATAGTGGGATTGCAGTCCATAATGCCCTATTATTTATTTTATGAGTAATTAGAAAACAGGAGTTCAAAGGCTCCAAATGAAAAAAAATGTTAAAGAAGTAGAAATGCTAACTACTCCAATTTTCTCAGCATATTGTATGCATATATTGAAATGTTACTTACTCTGTATCCCATAAATATATAATTATTATATGCTATTCAGAGCTTTTAAGATGTACAAAGAAATGGAAATACTAACAGTCCCGATGTGACCATCTCTCACACTGTATGCCTATGTTAAAGCATTATACTGTATCCTCTAAATTTTTGCAGTTAAAATAAATGCTAAAAAGGATGATTTGGGTTTCTGTACAGAGGAAAAACCATAAAAAAGCCAAGACAGAAGTGGGCAGAATATTCAGGAAGTTATTCCAACTGACCTGAGGGGTGGAGTTTGAGCGGTGACCAGAATATAGAAATATTTTTAACAAGTGCTGTGGGATGCAGGATGACTACTCCTTATGGAAGAGCAGTCATAAAGTCTTAGAAAAAGGGAGAATTCCAAGGCAGGTAAAAACTACTGAAAATATTTGAGAAAGAAGAGAAGAAAGCAGGTAAATTAAAAATCATAGTGCTTTGCTAAGTTCTTATTGTGCATCACCACCATGCAATATCCATTGTCTAAACTGTATCGCTCAGTCCTTCCACTACTTCGATTTTCAGTGGAGGAGCTGAATTGAGAGAAGGGGCAAGTTGGGGGTGGGGGGCTCCGGGCCACATGTGATCTGGCTGCAGAGGATGCCTCTTAATTTTTGGTACAACTCCACCTCCATGTTCTTTCTGTGAGAAGTGCAAGATTGCCCACAGTTGGGGAAAGAGGGTTTGGGGATGAATAGTCAAGACTGGGAGTTGAAAAAGACTGGCTGAATAACTGAGAAGAAAAAAGTTCATAGAAGATCTAAACAAAACAAGGCGGCAGATGACATTGTTTTCTGGAGGGAAGCTGCTGGTATGGTTTGGGACTCAGGCCCTTGTGACTGCTTGTTTGACATCTAGATTAAGCCAGTGGCAGAACTGTAATCTTTCCAGAGTTCTCCAAAAGGGACCCGCCTCACTGAAAGGTCTCTTCAGGTACCACACGGGTGTGGAACAGATTCTGGCTCCTAGTCCTCTGGAATAAACATCTCCACAATCTTATTTAGCATAAACACTGACCTGAAATCCAGAAGGCTGGCAAGATGGAAGTTGAGTCATGACGTATTTATTAAGCCGAGCACCAAGTTTGACACTTAGAGGAACACAAAATTAATTCAAGACACATTTCTTGCCCTTAAGGGGCTTACAACATTGGTTTAGCTGGGAGACCACCCAACAACCATTAGGATGGAGAAATCAAATCTTCACATTAGGCTCAGTGTACTGCACAGAGTGACAGGCTAGGAGATTAAACGGGCCTTGGTGCATATGGAATGCACACCCGGCCTGCAGACCCTCAGCCTGTGTGCATTAACTCTACCAGCAGCCTGGTTGCAGAGTGAAGGTGGCTGTTTGTGCATAAACATTGTCATTTCACTGGGACTGCTATTTCATCTTTGAACCTTGGCATCAAAGGAACGCTGACCTTACTGCTGTAGCTTGCCTCTCTTTGAAGCGTATGGCTTTGCATTGCAGATTAAAGTGAAGACATTCATCAAGGAACAGATCTGGCCAACCGCTCCCCAAACTTGCCCATAACAAAGCCTTGAAAGGCTCCAGTCACGGTTGCAGTAGGTTGAGGAAGGCTTGGAGCCAGGCTCCCCTTTCTCAGATCCTGTGGGGCAGATCTAGCATGATGCATCTTTTGGAGCTTTGGGTAACTTTATTCTCAGTATATCTTTGTAGAGAAGGCCAAGCTAATGCAGTAGTCTCACCTATCCTATTCATTTGAGCAGGCATTGTTATAAATGAGGTCAGTGTGATCATTCCCAGAGTGCCTTTGAATCCTTCAAAAGATGTGCCAGGCAGAGTTACCTGAAACTTGGTTGATGATTCTCTAAAAGAGAACCACGTTCCTTGGTTCATTTACTTAAAAACAAGCAAAGCAAAACAACAAAAACTCACACAAAACAAAACCAAATCTCAAAAACTGTCTTAGTTTTCCTCCTATGTCTATTTTGACACACAGCATTCTGTTTTCTTTTAATTCATAAGATGCCAAGAGACATGAGGTTAAAGTATTTTAACTGTGATGTTAAGAATACAAGGACCTGTTAATGTGGAAGGGGGAGAATTTCACGATGTCCCATCCCTAGAAAAAGAACTACAGGTAACTAATGGCTATTGGGAGCAGGAAATTGGCCTCTCACATGGATGGACCCCCTTACTGGTTGTCAAAGGATACTTAAAACAAAACAAAACAAAATCAAAAAACAAAAACCCCAAGCACACAAAACAATATCACTACCACCAATGAAAGAAATAGGCCTTAGCTTTGTTAAGGTGACAAGGTGTTTTAGAGTTTGTTATGGCAGCCTAACCTTGCTTATCCTGACTAGTCCAAGACCTGGAAGAACATCCAGTCCTACTTCATTTCTTTCCTAAGACGTTTTCTAGAGAATCAGTGAGTTTTCACATACTTCTTGACTGCCCCAGGAACAATAGCAAACAACAGCAAGCAATTATATAAAATTCATGATTGTTTCCAGACATCCCCAAGTATTTTATATGGATTAACTTACCTCACTGTCATAAAACATCAATGCATAAATGTTATTGCACTCATTTCACAGCTGGAAGAAGTGAAGCAAAGAAAAGCTAAATCACCTGCCCAGGGTCGGATGCGCCATTCCCTTGCAGGATGTCACGTGATGATAAGTAGCAGCAGAGGAATCAGATCCCAGCAGCTACCTCCTGTTTGCATCATCAGGACTCCCCAGACTGGGTTCTCAGCCTTGCAACACAATTCAGTCAAAAAATACAAAAGGCAGTCCTAAAAAGACCCCAGCAATCCACCAGCCACTTTATTTTATATGATAGAAAAGGAACCATCTTGTGGGTCATTTTCCATCTTTAGTGACAAAACAAACTCCATGTTACAGTTTTTTCAATATTCTGGCAAGCAGGAAGACTCACTGGAAGGGCCTCAGTGGCTGTCAGTGTGCAAGTGGGTGGAGGCCCCACTGCAACTGACCAGTTTCATTCTTACCTGATTTATATAAGGGATATAGGTTGATCCTGATCAGAAATGCTTAGGGCCAAAAGGGCTTTGGATTTTAGATTTTTTTGGAAAATATTTGCATATGTGTTGTGAGCTATCTCGAGCTTGGCCCCAAGTCTAACCACAAAATTTATTGATATTTCATATATATGTTATCTGTGGGATATTTTTTTGAAATAGATTTTTTTTCTGAAATTATTTTGTAGCCCAGGTTGGCTTCAAACCCATAGTCCTCCTGTCACATGAGTGCTGAGATCATGGGCACATGCTGCTATGCCTTGCACCCACAGATAATTTTACAAAATATTTTTAGTGTACCTGCATTTTGATAGTCCTATAATAAATATGAGGGTAAGTGTGGACTGTTCCACTTAAAGCCTCATGTCAGTGTTCAAAATGTTTCAGATTGCAGAACTTTCCAGTTTCAGATTGGGATGGATGCTCAGCTTGAAGTAGGATTTTCTTTCAGTAAAACACTTATATAAGTTTTCTTGCTTATTATTATTAATTATAGATATCCCCATATATTCTGTTAAGTGGATCTAGAAGGCTGCAGTAAACAGTACAGGGCTTTTTGCCAGATGGGAGGCATGATGAAGTACAAGGATTGTGTAGCTCTGTGGCCAATTTTAAGTCAGCCTAATTTGCTGTTTCTCACTTGTACTCACTAGCTCCCTGGCAGGAAGAACTATTTTATTATCATAACATGTAGTAGAATCCTTAGAGACTAGTTCTGAAAGATGGAATGAGAATTCTCTGACACAATTCAATGACACAATTCTCCAAAGAGCAGGTTAAGTTCGTTTGGGTTAAGCAAAGTAGCACATGGTAGCTGAAATGACATAGTGACACATGAATGACTGGGCTGATATTGTGAGTTTACAGGTCCTCAAATGACCAGTGGTGATTTTCCCTTGCCCAACTTCTGGCAATAAGACATATAAAATAATATACTAATGATATTCATCTCAGGGAATCACAAGGGACAGCAAGCAAGTACAGGCAAACACACATAGACACACACACATGCACAAAAAGCACACACACATACATTCACACGCAAACATACATATATACACAGAGACATTGCTTACTTCATTTTAACCACTGATAATGTAAAAATGATCCAAATTTGATGACCATATTAACATGTTGCTGAAGACTGTCTGTAATGTGATTTAACGGAGTTTGTGGTGTGTGTGTGTGTGTGTGTGTGTGTGTGTGTGTGTGTGTGTGTGTGATGATGATGATAGTAGTTCTAGTATGCTCATCACTTGACTTGACTAAAAAACTGGGATTTATGAGCCAAAAGTGTATACTTGAGAAGGTGGGAGATTGGTAGGAAGAAGCCTGGGAGAGTTCTCGGGAGCTGAGTTCTCTGTCGACTCCTTACCTCCAAGGTTCCCATCTTCTCCCATAATAAGTTTCAAGGATCTGATGATTTGCGTTGCTATTACGGGACTCATGGATGTCGCATAAGTGGCACTATGTGAGTGAATCCGTACATAATCCACAATTTCCTAAAAACAAAGGAAGAACCCAAAATGGAAGCAAATAATTCTCAGAACTTGTCCTCTGTACATTACAGCAAAACATTTGCTCAGGTCCTCAAAAGACAACAGTGGTCTGTCTTACCCTCAACTACTTTGTGTAACATCCAACTACTTATTTTGCTTTCTCTTTTTTCTTGGTCTTTCTTATCAAAATCTAGAAACTGTACAAAAGTGTGAGGGAGCTACAAATTTAGAGCTGGGCTACAAGGCAAAAACCGGGCATGTGAAGGAAAAATTATTTCTGAAATATCTGCCTTGCACAAGAGCAAATGCTCAGGAATAGCCAATGATACAAAATCTGGTTCTTTTGTTGCTTGAGAATATTAGCAATTGTGCCATGAAAACTAACAGTACATTCAGAAAAAATGCATGTACTAGACTGCAAGATGCAGAGCAAAGAGAGGGTGCTGCTAAGAGGAGCTGTCTGGGGATGCTCCAGTGAGGAGACAGGGTCTATGAAGCTTTGATGCATGAAGACAGAAGAAGAAGAAACGAAAACTTGAAAGGAGAGAAAATGTCCAAGATACAGAGACAATAGACAGCAGAAAACGAATGCCGTTCTTCCCTCCTGGTCCCCACCAACATTGTGCTCTTCACTTTTCTGGTCTTTTCTTCCAGCAGTCCAATGAACCTGGGCCGGCCTTGTGCCTACTTTGAGAAGAAGAGATACTGTGCTGGTTCTGAGCTCACCTCAAAAGGCTTTGGCACTTTGGTTCAGCACTGCAAATGGTTCCTTTCATTTCTTCCTCTACTTCTAGATTCTTTCTTTACCTTTCATTCTATTCTAGTTCCCCCCTTAAAAATCTTCAAATTGTTCATTTTGATTATTTCTCTCTTTATTTATGAGTATTTACCTCTTCCCTTCTATCCCTCCTTTTTATTTTTCTTCTCTCTTCCCTCCTTCCCTTCTATTTTTCCTTCCAGCACATATATTAAACACCTGTGTTGGGCTACGTCCTAGGTTCATGTGTGAGGCTAGGTGGCAGGAGGACTGAGGTCATAGTCTAGTTTGACATCTTTGACTGTTCTTTTTCTTTTTTTTCTGAACCATATAAAAGCAGTCAGGAGTATATTCTCTTCTCTTGAGGAGTGTAGATGACATGGCAGGCCTTGAAGCATCAGCTATGTGATATTTGAGGAAGTTTGCTCTGGAGCCCCTCAAAGAGAGATCTTTGTTGATTTCCCAGTAATTAAAGATGAAGTGCCCTTCAGAGTTTGTGTTCTGCCCTTTGGTAAATGGTAATAGGGATTTTCATCCTCTGTTGAGGTTAAATACTTTCCCACAGGCTGCTAGGGGAGGCAAAGAGGGGACAGTCAGTGAGTCATAGGTATTGGACAATGGAGGCTTCTAGGTTCCTGTGTCTGTGGAGGAGTGTTTCAAGGGGTGATCTGACCACAGTAGGTGAGCGGATTTGGAGGAATGCAGAGGAGGTTAAAAAGCACATATATTGGCTTGCTAAAATGAGTATTGAGGGTGGAATGTATGAGTAAAGAATGGAGGAGTCAGTTGGGAGTGGCTTTGAAGCAAGGTGATCAGGAGTTGTTTCCTTGAGGGGTAGTATGTCCCAGAATTGAAGCATAAGTTCTGGAACTTAATTGTTCAGTCCAAATCTTGGCTTTGTTACTGACTGCTATGTGACTATGCACAAAATAACTAAGCTTGCTATCTCAGTTTTCTTCTTTGCAAAGTGAGATAACAGTGATACACACCTTACTTACCTGAGAATCATTATGAGAATATATATATATATATATATATATATATATATATATGAGTGAATATATGTATTTCTTAGAAAAATGGTACATTATGGTAGCTAATGCAGTTGATGGCAGTCGTTGGATTGTTAATTTAAGGGTTTGTAGAACAGGAAGCATTTGTAGGGTGGAGGCAGGGACCAAAACACAAAACTTCTTGGGATTTTCTAATTTCAGTTTGCTTATTTGCAAAGGGAATGATCTAAGGTTAAATTGCCCGCATATGAGTAGCTGCAAGGAATCAACCAATGAAATGTAGCTTGTTTCTTCCTCCATTCCAAGAGGGATAGTGGTAGGAGTGAAACCAAATCAAACCCAACCAAACCTGACTTAACCACTCCCAACTGCAACAACAAAACAGACCTTGAAGAAAGGAGAGCATGAACTTGATGAGCTATTGGATGGCTCAGAGGAGAAGCTGGGGCCAGAAGCTGACAGCATAGCCAACGTTCACAGGACACTTTCAAGTCCTTTTTGAGAACTTCGTATGTGTTAATTCACTTACAACTCTGAGGTAGGCAATGCTTTTTAATCCCAGTTTTATACGTAGGATAATTGAATGAGTCACAGACATCCTGAAAATTCTTCACAAAAGATGCTAAGGTAAGGATTTGGACCCAGTGATTCTGGTTCAGGAGTCTCCACCTTTAACAATATGCTGATCACCTCTTCAAAACCAGTGCAGAGTAGCCTCAGTATGAGATGAAGTGAGTCTTGGAGGGCACAGAGCCCAGCTCTCCTGTTTACCCTGTGGTACTTCCCTGTTCTACAGACTTTGCTCTTGTGGAGTTTTTGTGTATAATATTTTTATTTTGTCAAAGGGAGTGTGTCCCAGGAGAGAAAGCAATGAAGGGTACCCTTTTCTCAAAGTCCACTGTAGTAGGGACTTAGCAGAGAGCCTGCACATAGTGATAGTTGAACGGAAAGCCAAGGAGCCTCAGCGACAGGAAGGATGGCCAGTCCCTTGATGCACTAAGGATGAGCAAGTTGTATTCCTAGGAACAAGTGCAGCAACACCCCAGCTGGGAAGTATTCACTACAAAGATCAGACAAGGAAACAAAGCAAAGCCTCTTTTGATCAAAATGTCCCCACCTCCAATTTCCGTTCATAAATTGAGGAATTTCATGCAGTCAGTTACAAGTATCCTTAGTTTGAGTAATAGAGCATCAGTGAGAAATCACCCCCTTGAACCTGAAGACTGTCTGTCCTACAGTATAATTCCTTTGGACTGAGTCCATTTTGTCCTAGTCTGGGGAAAGGGTAGTTTGCTTGCGTGGTTGAAGAAGTGGAGTTCTGTAGTAACTTCTGGAGAGTGTCAAGGAAAGCCCACTGATTCTGTCCCTTCATTCCCTGACTGGGTACCACAAGCCATGAATTAAGAGTTGACTTTGGTCCTTTGCAAGGCGAGTCTGCACTGTGTCTTTCTTTGGGAGCGGGTTAGAGGTCCTCCCAGACACAGAGTTCCAAGCCCTTTTTTCTTTTCAAGTTCAAAACCCTGATTATTTTCTTTACCCATAGGCCTGGAGTTCAAGGGCAAGGGTGGGTTTTGGGGAGGAAATCAGACAGGAGGCTTTTAGAATAAACATCTTGGTACTCATTCCATGACCCCTATTTACTTCAAAGGGCTATTACATGCAGGCAGGGCTGAAAATACCAGCACAGAACTGTTTCTGCAAGGGGCCTGCATTCGCTTGCTTTTCAGGCCACTGGAGCTAACTATCACCTCAAACCTAGCCTATGTCTCCCACTTCCTTCCTCTAGAATTTCAACCCTGCAGTCTATCAGTCACAAGGACTCTCTCTCCTGCACTTATTTGCCAGTCGTCATCCTGAGGAGGCTGGGAGAAGCCACTGGGCGACAGCAGAGATACAAGAAGATGCAGGATCATGCTCAGGAGAACAGAGAGTGAGCAGTGTTGAGCACACTCCCCCAGCAGTTAGAGAGATAGAAATTAAAAGTTGAAAAGTGAAGTGATCATCTAGATTTTTCACCTGGAACATCATGAAAGGATGTCCGCCTGAGTGAAGTGTTCACTGTGAACAGAGCTCCAGACTCAAACAGCGAAAGAGAAAACCTCATAGGTTTTTGAGAAACTGCTTCAGCTTGGAGTTACCCCTGATTCAAGATGAATTTGTAGTACACTTAAGAAGAAAGAAAACTGAGACCTCAATAACACCTCTGCTTTCCGTGAGATCTTAGCACCAAGAGAATTTTTTTCCTTCCCTCACTTGTTTCCAAGTATTTTCCACTTGCACGATTCTTCTGGTTGCTAATGTGCCAAACTCAGCTCTTGATCCACTCCACAAAGATTCCTAGAACATCTTCATTGCAGTTATTAAGAATATTGTCTGTGGGCATCAGGGAAAGGAACGGGAGGAGAGGAGGGAGGAGAAACTGTGGTTGGTATGTAAAATAAATGAAAAATGTTAATTAAATAAAATAAAAAGAGTTGCCACAGTCTCTTCACAGCAATAAAAACCCTCACTAAGACAAAAAAAAAAAAAAAAAAAAAAAAAGCCAACCAGAGAGCTTGCATGGGACTGACCTACATCCTCTGCAAATGTTACAGTTGTGTAGCTTGGTATTTTCCTGGGACTCCTAACAGTGGGATCAGGGGCTGTCTCTGACTCTGTTATCTGCTTTTGGAACCCTTCCCTCCTACTAGGAGAGGAGGTGCCTAGTCTTACTGCAACTTGATACACCACGGCTGGCTGATATATATGGGAGGCCTGCCCTTTACTGAAGGGGCATGAGGAGGGTTGGAGGTAGGGGAGGAGAGAGGGGTTTGTGGAGAGGGACTGGGAAGAGAGGAGGGAGGGAGGGGAAATGTGATTTGGCTGGAAAATAAATAAATAAATAAATAAATGATAAAAAGAATATTGTCTGCACACCAAGATTAACAAGAGATTTCAGATCCAAGTATTTTTATCTTTTTCTAGAGTTTTGAACCCATTTGATTATTTTCGAGGTTTGTGGCCTCCATTCTCTTGCTCAACCTCCATGTACTGAATTCTGTCTGTGTCTTCAAGGTTTTGTATCTTGGTGTTTTACAGCCATGTTTGGTTAATGAACCTTGTCATACACACTCTAATTCGTGATGCCACCTGGTGGTTAATTGAGATACTGCAGGAAAACATGGGTTAGGAGAAGGAAAAAAAGAGTGTAGGAGTGATTCATGTAATAATGATAGTTTTCAAAATTGCTCAATTTCTACCCTACAGGATTAGAAGCCATGTAGACAAGAGTATTCCTCTTTTGAAACCCTGCACCTGCCTTCAGAACAGAAAACATGTGACAGGATCCCAGGGAACCGTCCCTCCTGCTGCTAGTCCCAAGCCTTTGTTTAAAAGAGGTATCAAATGAAGGCACTCCAAGGAGAAAAATGTGACATCCAACAAATTTGACAACATTTCAAGGATCTGCTTGCTTCAGTTTATTCAGGTGCCTTTGGTTCAGGAAACAGAGTTACGCTTGGTTAAAAGTTTTGTGGCTCAGAACTGCTGCTAAAGCAATCAAGGCCTCACAAGGCAAGGTAACCCGGAATAGACAGCTCCTCACCCCGAGACCCTCTGATCCCACTGATGTGACAGTTAGGAAGGAAATATCAACCTTTCCCTAGAAGTCTTTGAGGGTCTGGCATTCCCTCTGTTTCTAGCATTACCTAGCTCATCCCCATAGGGCACCGGAGGGAGGATGAAATACAATGCTTTGAGTATGGAAGAAAGCAGCAGTTAAAGGAGGGCAAATACCACTTCAAACAGGACTTTAGGCATCTGTATGTCTCATGGCAAGTGGTCAAGATGAAATATGTTGTTTTAAACCACTGGCTTTTAGTGATAGTAGTTGTCTGCTACATACCCCAATTGGTCTAACTGGTTGACCAGTAGGCTGAACTTTCATTCCTGCTGGTCAGAGAGGATAAGGAACTGGAAATTTTAAATATTCCCCCCACCCCCGATTTTCAAAATGGGGTTTCTCTGTGTAGGCTTGGCTGTTCTGAAACTCACTCTGTAGATCAGGTTGGCCTCAAACTCATGGAGATCTGCCTGCTTCTGCTTCCTGAGTGAATGCTGGGATTAAAGGCTTGTGCCACCACTGCCTGGCTTAGATAACACTTTAGTAGCACTTCCATGCATTAATTTGGGGCCTACAATGCCCTGCTAGTTGGAGCTATACCAAGTCTGTATGGGACAAATGTAGCCTTGTATGAGATAACTGCCATGATTTGGAAAAGGCACATTCAAAGGGACATGGCACAGCTTCTTTGTCCCTTAGATCTATATCTGAATATTTGATTTTCTTTTTCCCTTCTTCTTAAAAATTTCTTCCAAATGCTTATTATTTTATTTTTCATTAACAAATAAGTAATAATATAAGAACAAGACAATGGGGACAGTCATCATTTAACAGTGTAATGTCATCTGATCCAAATCTTCAGACATTTTGAGATTGTAGAAGATGGGTTATCTAACATTATAGAAAAAGTTATTTCTCAGAAAAATAATCTTAAAAATCCATTTTTATTCTGTTGTTGTTTAGGTGACAACTTGTAAAATCCACAAGGCCAACTTCTTTAATACATGAACTTTTCCAATTGTTGCTATTACTTACTTTATTTTCAACACACACACACACACACACACACACACACACACACACCTCCTAATTCTTTAAGTTTTGAATTAAAAAAATTGTGTGCAGATCTTGCCTGCATGTATGTCTGTGTACCATATTTGTACAGTGCCAACTGAGGCTTCAGATCCCTGGGGCTGGAGTTACAGATGGTGTTGTGCCACCATGGGGTGCCAAGAATTGAACTCAGAAGAGCAACCAGTAGTCTTAACTACTTAGATACTTCTCCACCCCACTCCCTTGTAGTTCTTATAGGATCCCTTATTACTTCTGTGGGTTGGTGTATGCTATTGTCTCTTTGTGAAATTGAACCTCCCACTACTTGTCTACAAGACTGATTGATGATCACTCTACAAGACGTCCCATAGTCCAGCAGAGTTACCTCTCTCCAAGGTACTCTGCATATTGTGCCCTTGCTATTGTTATTTTGTTGTGATGTGATTATTCTTTCCACACTTCTCTTGACGTTACAGGTAAGCTGAACCAAAATTTACATGAAATTCAGAGAAGTACCCCTTCCTGCTTCCCTAGGGTGTTCAGGATCTACACAAACACTGGGAGTTCCTTCTTACCTTTTTCCCTGCTATATAGCCTCCCGAGGCTGCAAAGCTTTTGGTGAATGTGCCCATGTATACGTCCACATCTTCAGGAGCCAGTCCAAAGAACTCTCTGATACCTTTGCCATGGGAGCCCGTAGCACCAATACTGTGAGCTTCATCCATGTAGAGATAAGCCTTGTATTTCTTCTTTAGAGCCACTATCTGGGGCAGATTCACAATGGAACCTTCCATGCTAGCACAGAAGGAAAAATTCTTGGTAAGTAGTGAATAACCTTCTGAAAAGATCTGTTAGTTGCCTTCTAATGCTTCACAGAAAGCCTGCCCTGCCACTGTCAGCCTGCTGACAAGGAGGATCTGTCGCTCTTCTATCGGCATATTTTATTCAGCGATGACAACTCTCCAATCTTGTAAGGCTTCTCTGCATGTCCATGCTACTTTAATAAAATACTTTATATCTGATGGATTGAGTGGGTTGGGGTTGTTATTCTTAGTTCTCAACTCAAAAATAAACTTACCATATTACGGACCTAGTTTGTTTGTAATACTGATTATTGCAGTTCGATCAACGCTTTTGGGATAGGTATTCTGCCGCTCTTAGTAAAAGTGCTCCACTCTGAGCCACTTTGATCTATCTGCTATTGTTTATTTGACCCCTCCCGCCAGATCTAAATTTAACATTTGAACTGCTAAAGATTAAACTGGGGGAATTAAGAATACACAGAACTTCAGACATCTTAGTATTAATTATCACACAATAAAATATCCCTTAGTATCCCTGCTCAGCACTCATCACAAATCAGACTTTCTTCATAGTGATGAAACAGAAATGGATCAAGCCTTAAAACTCCTGACAAGTTTAAGGCACAGGATTCTGAGTTCCTCCCACAGAGGTTCCAGAGGTGAGGGGGGAAGGGCTGGTCGATTATACATACAAGCTTCCAGGATAAGCTCACACCAGTAGCTAAGGACAACATTTTGGGATTTACCCCTACTAACCAATCCTTTTGCTTTAGACCTAGTTTATTATTTATTTAGTTTTCTAAGTTTTAGATTTCAGGTTATTTTTTTTTAAAAAGCTTTTAAAGTGATAGAACTTTTTAATAATAGCTTTAGATTTGTAGAACAACCGAGCAAAAGGTACTGCGGATTCTTGTATCCCCAGTCTTATCAAATTTCTCCTGACATTATTGTCACCCACTAGTGTGGGCCATTTATTATACTTTGATGAGCCAATTTTGATACATTAACTGAAATCCCCAGTTTAAGCTTTATTCTTTGTGTTATATATTCTATGTGTTTCCCAAAAGAATATGGATGACTTCACAGATTGACATGTCATGCTTGTCCAGGATCATGCTAAAATCTCTGTTGTCCCAATTTTAGTGTGTGTAGTGATTAAGAGAGTATCTAGGTGTTTTATTTTCCATGGGAGTGCAAATTGTAATATGTTTCAAGTCCTTACAGAAGGGTAAATATAAAGCCAACTAGGAAGTAAAATTAAATTTTACATTTACATGCCACCTCTGGATCTCAGTGGGTTTTAAAGAACATTGGCTCTACTTAGTTCTCAGAATACTGAAAGCTTTTGCACTGCACAGCTTGGACTGTACAGAGAGTCTGGCTCTAAGAAAACAGACTCCTGTGTTCACAACACAATGCAGCTTGTCAAACAACTCAAGCAACCCTTCGATTTAGTTACAGACTGATCATTTGAAGAGTGGTGAGCTTCTCCATCCTCCCTTGTTAGGTATCAGATTGTATATAATACATTAAAAAATAAGCTTAAGTGTTAGGTTGATTCAGTCAAAACAGTCCATTTGAGTGTCACAGCTACCCAGACCAAAGGAGCTGAATTTAACCATCAATGATACAGCATGCGGGTATTTCACAAGGCCATTTGGATGGCCAAGTTCTGATTTTAATGGAAGACCAAATGTTACTTCCAACACTATTTTAAATTTCTTGCTTATTAAAGTTGTCTCCACTGAGGAGGAGGCAATATTATTCTCTGCCTCCCTTGGGCTTAGATTGTGGGCACACCACTTTCTAAACTGGGTCTTGCAGCTTATATGATGTTCATTATCCTATGCTTCATTCTTATGTATTATAAGCATGATGATGAAGCCTTCTTCACAGGATCTTTATAATAACGAGCACTCATGCTTGTCAACTGTCAGACCATCCCAGATACTCAGTAAGCTTGGAAGGAGAAAGTTTCACTGAGGCCTGACTTGAGAAAACAGGGACCTTTAACAAAGTTCTGTGTTGAATCTTCTAAAATGAAGGCATGTGGAGTCAAACAGGATAAATGGCTTCAAACTCTCAAAATTCTTAGATTTTTCTTGTCTTTAAAATGCTGTAAGTTGGCAACACAAATATGCTAGAAACCTGACATGACACAAATAGCTATTCCTTTTTTCTGGAACTGAATTTGGCAGGAGGCAAAGTTAACATTGAACAGTGTTTGTAGACAGTCTCCACAGCTAATTAGCCATCTTTCCATGGGCTGCTCTTGCTGATGTAAGGACCTGACCACCTGGTTTGTATTTCTTCCTCCAAGATTAATGACTCTGCAATACTGCTGAGTTTTGGAGTTAATGCCAGGCACACATAGAGTCCTAAAGGGAACTCAACTTTTGTATAGTTATATTCATCCACACTGTTTTCATTTTATCACTATTATTGAATTTGCATAAAACCTTTCGCTATAGAGGGATAATGCGTCTGGGTGAAAGTATAAAGTAGTTATTTTGTGTTATCATCACTAGTTTCTGTCAAAACAAGACCAAAAGCAATAAAGAAAAACATAGCATGTTGTTATTTTTTCCTGGATGAAAGGTTTTGCTTTTCTTTTGACTTTAATAGAAGAAAAAGAAATAAAATACAGCTATAAATAAAGATAATGTCATCAGTTAATCTGAGGCCCTGTCTAGGGACTTGAATTATTCTTTAACCCACAAGTCAGTAAATTACTATTTTGTTTTTTTTATTGCATTAGCTGAAGTGACCAGACGTGTTTTTTAAATCATCCTCTCATCATCCTCTTTTCCACATGAAAACCAAAAATTAAACCACAGCTCAGGAAACTTGTATGGTGCAAAACTCTCCTGGGCAGGCTCAAGGTTTAACCAATGAGAAGAGAAGAAGGGCGGGGGTGGAGAGAAAGGTTCGAAAAGGGAGTGGGGAAGGATGTAGAGGAGAGGAAAGGGATGGGGAAGAGACAGAGACTGGGATAGAGAGCCAAAAAGGAGAATGAGGGAGGAGAGTGTTAGGACAAAACTCATCTTATTCTTTGTCTTTACATGTTGAAACTATAAAGGATTGGAGAAAGTTTACCACTGAAGTTATTCTTCAGTTTTCACAGTTTGGGGGAGAAGGGCTCTTAGTCTATTCTTAGACTCAAGATATTCTGCCAATTCATCATATGCTTATGGGTCTGATTTGGGAAGGGTTGGCTCATACTATTGGATTCTGAAAGTTTGGGCTCTGACTATGCTAGTTTGTGTTCCAAGTTACCTGTGACACCTTTACTAGCAGCACGGTTTTGAATGAGTTTGAGACTTCTTAACCATTATGAATTGATAAGGAATCTATTCTCCTCAGATACTGCAGAAATAATGCTGTAGTCCAAACAAACGTTAGGGTTAAAATGATTTTTAGGGCTAAGACAACAAAGTTGGAGGAGTAAGAGGACATTTAGCTGGGTGTACAGCCCCCTTGACCAGATAAGAGGAAGACGGACAGGGATCAGAGAAAAAGACAGCGAGGCTAGTCTTGGCAGGCCTGGCTAGCCAGCTCCAATAACAGGAAGTTCTTGTGTTCTCCTAGTAACCTGAACTTTATGGGTAGTTAGGTTTTAAAAAACATATTCTTGTGTCTAACGTATCTAATTGTAATAGAGGTTAAGGATGTCATCTAAGAAAATCTCCACTATTCCAGGAAGGAGACCATCCCAAACTGCCCCACGGATGGTAGACCCTGACTTATGAGATGCTAGAGACAGTCTTTTATTGTTACCTTTCAGTTCAGCTCTTCCTTGAGCCAAAACGGTGTACTTCCCTTTTGCTTTCTCTCTGGCTGAAAGAAACCTTGATTATTTACTTGTGCTATCT
The DNA here is from genome assembly GCF_949786415.1 of Peromyscus eremicus. NCBI lineage: Eukaryota > Metazoa > Chordata > Mammalia > Rodentia > Cricetidae > Peromyscus > Peromyscus eremicus. Next base: position 113,469,815 of record NC_081419.1, on the reverse strand, counting down.
CTGTCCTGGTGTGAATTCTTCTCCTTTGGGAAGATCTCAGACTGCTGCCACAGTTAGGATTGGAAGGGTATTCTCCAATCCACAGCAATATGTGTTTAACACAGTATTAGGACATCAGATTAGAACCTTAAAATAATAGTATTTGACTTTTAGACCCTAAGTTGTGGATTCACGGGCATTTAGACTTGAATTTTCAACCTCTTTAATTTACAGGTGGAGAAATTGAAGCCTAGATAGGATTACTTTAAGTCAGAGTGACTTTGTACTTTTAGTGTTTACAAATTGAATGTCAACAGATAGGCTTCCTCTTCTATCTACATTGAGTCTTTGTCCTATCAGGACCACTTGATTTTTAATGCCAGCTCTGCTTCATTTTATTAATCTGCCCTGGGGCAGTTTATTTAGGCCTCAGAGCCTCTGTTTCTTCATCCTTATAATAATCTCAACAGGTTTGTGCAATATTGTGCACTTGGAATGTTTAGCAAGGAGTAAACACGTCCTCCCTCTGTAACCATCCTTTTCTGTAAGAAGAGCAAACAGTTTTACTACATAGACAGTTTACTGTTTCCCAACTTGAAACCTCTCTAACTGAAAGTGTGAGATTATGAAGATACTCTTCATTGTGGGCTTTCTCTGGGTTTTGTCTCTGCCAGACATTGGCTTATATGATCTTAGTACTTGCATACATGTTCTATGGAGGGTACACAACTCTGGGGACCAATGCCAGGATTTGAGTCTAGGTCCCAGATCTGTCTCCAAATCCTGACTTCTCTATATTCTCTACAAAAATAGGAACACCCATGGATATGGCAATAGTAATTATTATTGATTGTTACTAATTTTATGAAGTATTTCTATTTTGAAGCCTCCTTGAAACTTTCTGACTTGAAAGCTTAACTTTTCTCTTTAAGAATTATGAAAATATTGTTGTGGGTGAGCAAGGTGTGGTGGTGTACTTTACCCGTGGGGCAGACAAGTAAGAGATAAACAATAACAATAACAACAACAGACAACCCTAGGAGTTAAAATGTGGAAGAAGCTTTTGGTAGCTACCAACCAGGTATGTGTCTGTAACACTTCTCAGGAACAGAAGTAGACTTGGAAACAATTGATCTCATATTCCCAACCCTGACACTTTGGAAAATCCTATGGAAAGCAAGTTCATTTTCTGGTGATAATTCTACATTGGCGTGCTCAAGTGAGAGCTTTCCAACTGGAATTTTGCTCAAGAGTTCATGTTAGGCTAGTCTTGGTTTACTAAGGAAGACCTGAGGCTGCTGGTGTTATGAAGGCTGTTGAGGTGGCATAATTATCATGAAGAGAAGAGAAGAGGAAGCTTTTTTGTGGCAGCATGTTTCTGACACGGAAACTTTGCTCAGTATACATGCTAGGTTGATTGATCTGCAATAGACTGATGCAAAAAGATAGATGCCTGCATGTTTCCCATGGCTTTGTACATGATATAACTTTCCCATCGAGAGTTAAAGGGAATTCTCCTTTCTTGGAATCCAGGCTAGCTCTGGTCGACAGGGCACAGCGTTAGTTCTGGGCCACTCTCTTAAAATAATGGAAATTTCTGGGTTTTCTGTCTTGGAAGCCAGAGGCCATGTTGTAAGGAAGCTCTGAATAGATGATCTGATGTTTTTGTGTCAACACTAAATGATACAAATCCTGGTGTTGGTGCCCATAAAATAAAATAAGATTCATGTGAATGAGAAAAAGGCATCCCAGTCACCTCCCAAAAGCCAGTGCTAAATGTGTGAATGAGGTAATTTTGGATATTCCATCCCTACTTGAATTCTTGACTGACTGCAGTCTTGTGAATGAGCTCAATGAATACTGTGTGTGGTAGTAGACCTGACTCACAGGACCAAGGAAAATAAGAAATGGTCACTGTACAACTTTATTACTTTATTCTTTGGAGGGGTTTGTTACACAGCAACAGTTAACTGAGAGTCGCCATTGCTAAATTGTAGTTTAGTGCCTTGTTGGCTTAGGGTCAGAAGTCTACACCTGCATACCTCCTGCCCCCATCAACAGAATAGGGCAAAACCTAGCCTAGCCCCTAATAAATCTGGCTGCTGTAGTGGTTTCTGATGGGAATATTTGTCAGTAAAACACTGATGGACCTCTAATTTCAGCCACTGTCTGAGCACTTAAAAATATAACCTTTCCTTTAGTGGAGATAAGTTCTGTTTGTTTGAAATTGTGTTCTTTTGACTCTGTTTAAAGGAGATGCCCAGTCTGCCTTCCCTCAACCAATTCATCGTACCATGACTCCAAGCCTGAATGACAGGTGTTTAGATAAGGGTTGCTTGTATCCCTTTCAGGCTGGCAGCTGCTACAAACCACACAGGGAGAAAGCTTGCTACTGAAAATTATGACGGCATAGGCTCAGTATGAGATTACTTCCTATAAGTTCAAGTTTCAAGACAATGAGTAGTTAACTGTCCTATAGTAGGGCTTCCTCAGCCCTGGCACTATTGCTGTTTTGAACTACAGAATTCTTCTAAATGCTTCGTGCTTTACAGGAGGTTCAGGAGCATTCCCAGCCTCTCCCCACTAGATGTCAATAGTATTCTACTACATGTGTGACCACTAACACCTGACAAATGCTCTCTGGTTGGACATGGGGGCAAAAATCACCCCAGCTTTCTAAACCACTGTTTTAGGGATTTTGTAAGCACTGCATATTACTGGGATTGACGTTAGGAAATAATGATGTAGGTGTGGAAAGTGATGTACTATGAACTGCCGTCTTTGCAACTACAGAACTCTAATCAACTACAATGAAAAAAAATGACTCCGGTTTTTATATTATCTTCGACTTGGGATAATTCACCCCCTCCCCCTCCGAAAAAGGGGGTAGGGCATGTTTCTTTGTTACTCGGTATTGACTTATGACAGACAGTGTTCACTTGTGATTGATAAAGATAATATCTTCATAATCTCATTTGTTTTCAGTTGAAGAGGTTTCACGTTAGAAAACAATACACTGTCTATGTAGCAACGTTTGCTCTTTGTACAGAAGAGGAGGGCTGCAGAGGGAGGACTCGCAGCGCTGTTGTTGTTCTCATGGATCCTCTGCAGCCATACTCTTGCTTGGGGCTTATCCAGCCCTCACCTCTTCCCTTTATATTTCAGGTCTCTATCAGAAACTCACAGGGGATATAGCCCCAGGTTTCTCTGCTGTAGGGATTGTTTTGGAATTGATTTAAGAAGGGGCACTCTGAGATAATGTTTCCTTGGCTTACAAAATAGGGTGTAAACAGAAGAAATGCTTGGATGCAATTTCCATTTGAGCCACAGTAATCGATTTAGAAAGAGAATGAGGCAAATTCAATCACAGCCAGAGATATAAGTGTTGCTCTGAATGACTTAGCAGGTATTTTACTGCCTAGCTTAAGGAGGGCAAGAGAATAGTCCTGAGAATATTACCGAATGCTAAGATCAACACACTACTATCCCCACTATGGAGGAAGGATTGCCCTTGAGGTTAGGCCCCTGTATTCTGATGCCAGTCATTAACCTACTTGATTAATGCCTGAAATAGGTGCTTGGGTTCACTGTCCACATAGAGGGATTGAGGCCAACCAATGAAACATCTGTGACAGACATGTCTTGGGACATCCTGATGTTGAATAGCCCAGGAACAAAAGGTCTTTCAAATGCTGGGGTATTAGAAAGAAGCAACACAGATCATCAATGAGGACATTTCTAAGGAAGGCTTCACTAGCATGTCAGTCCTCAAGTGTTCCAGCAGATGCACAGAGTTGTAGAAAACACAGGAGACCCCAGATCTGGCCACTTCTATTGGTAGCTCTATGTTGTGTTCCTCCATAGCATCTACAAGCATCTCCTTTATTCCTTAGCCAGAAAGGTCATCTTTTCTCCATTGGGCAGCTTGCTGTGAGCCTCTGAGTGCCAAATGCCTCCAGTTATTCACATACCTGTAGATGCCCTCTACCAGGATGAGAATCTTTTTCCAAGCTCGGCCTGTGCGAGGCTGGCCATTGATGATAGCTTCTCTCAGGAGCTTCTCTAGGTTTTGGACATCTTTAAATAATGTGAAAAGAAAAACTGAGTTACAAGAGTGCCTTTTGCTTACCTTCCTCTTTTTGTTTCTTGTGAGGTTATCAGAATTATTATTTTTTTTTAAGTTTTAGATTTATACTCAGACCTGGACTTTGAGAAAGCAAGGATGGAACAAGAGAACACCTGGGGGACTTGGGGCTTGTTTTCCACTAAAGCTTAGCTCTGGCCAGATGAATCGTTCTGTCTGTACAAGCAGGTTGAGTCAGTTTAAGGCTTATTTAAGCTTCTCTTCGCCTACCTGAGAGAACTTGGAAGTCTGTGCTGTAGACCAGTATCAAGTGAAGCTGAGGCTTTGTGATTAAGCAAAAGCTGAACTCTGATAGATAAAACAACCAACCACTCATCAGTTGTTTAGACCCAAGTCTGTTAGGGTTTGCATAGAGTACCTGCGTGGTGCTAGAGGTCTCATTATCCTTGGGGGCTTGAATTTTGAACTGTCAGATGTTTTAGCACTGTTCAGGTTGTGAAGTAATTGGCAGTCCTGTGTGAAATATTTGTGAGCTCTGGACACATTGCTAGTAGTTGACAATTACCAAGCCCCATCTTTGTGCCCAATATCCTTCTAATGCTATTTTTAGTCACATGTCATTTAATTCTCACAAGACCACTGCGGAGAAGGCACCATAGGTTCTTTATGTGGTGAGTCAGGCAACTGAGGCACAGAGGATTTCATAATACAGTTCCTCATGTTGTCATGACCCTACAACCATAAAATTATTTTGTTGCTACTTCATAACTGTGATTTTGCTACTGTTGTGAATTGTAATGTAAATATATGATATTCAGGAGAGTTGATATGTGACCTTTGTGAAAGGGTCATTCAACTCCAAAGGGGTCACAACCCACAGGTTGAGAACCAATGGTCTAAGACCTATGATTGTAAATGGCAAAGTTGGGTTTTGAAGTTGTACTAAGTTCCATATTTGTAACCACAAATTTTTACTGCCTTATGTGAGAGACCTTGTACCACTTTCTCAAGCTCCATAATGATGCAGGACAGGATGAAAGGTTAATGGCTGGTGGAACATCCCTGTTTGCTTTTAATGCAAAATCAAAAATAGTGGAAATAGAAGATGGCTAGGCTTGAGCCAAGAGGCCATTTGGAAAGACTTATGAATCAACTCAGCTACTTGGTGTTTTTATGTGTTATTTGAATTTCAACTTTAAAGCCAACATGAGTGAAAAATTACAGAGGTTAATGTGCATGTTTATGTAGATTTACTGTATTTATACTATATATTTTTGCTCAAGAAAACCCACTGATCCTTGGCTATCCCCAGTGGAAGGTGAGAGACAGGTAGAGAGGTTTCTTGAGTTCAACCAGGCTGCTGAATGACAAACAAGTGCTACTCAGTGCATGCTGCTGAGGTCTTAAAACTATTTCTTGTTATGATAATAAACTAATAGAGTCTCAGAAAGCCCTTCATGAGCTTGTCTCTGAAGGTGTCTTCCCTGAGACGCCTTCTGTGCTGTCCTCAACACACACCCTCCTGCTCTCTTATGTTGTTTTTGCCTCTTGTCTGTCTGGAAGGCATCTACTCATCATCCAAGCCCCACTTTCAACTTGTCAATGACACATACCTGAGCAAGTGTTTTTGTCTCTCTCTCTCTCCTGTCATAACTAATCTATTATTCTTTGAAGCACTTATCACTTAACTTGTTGTTAGCATTCATGTCTCTACTCCACAGAAGGCAGGGACCATTCCTTGGTCTTAGTCTAAGTATACAGTATTAGAATCACATCAATTTTGGATGATCAACTCATTTATTTTTATGGATAAAGAACATGGACCACAAGAAGGAAAGGATCTAGATAAGAGTTACTAGAGAGGACAGTTGTATTTTGTCTGGAGCTAAGGTGTCCTTAGCAAATTGTATTTTTTGTTTTGGTTTCAGAGTCTCCTCTCTTCTGAATGTTTTCCTCCGATGCCACATCACTCACCACTAGATGGCAGCCAAGGAGACAAAAAGCAACTTTCCCGTTTCAAATTCCCAGGGCTCATACATCCTCACCTGTGTTGCTAGCTTGTTTTTACTTTACCCTAGGCTGACCGTTGAAGGAACCCCTGGGAACAGAGGAGACAGACTCTCTGTTCTATAATCTACTGCAGGCTATTAGCTTATGAATGGACAAAGAGATAATGAATAAGAATGAGACATGATGTGGATGGCTTTAATGCCATCCTGATAAAAGTAAGTCCAATTGAAATAAACTAGAAGTTACTTTAATACAATGGTATAAAATAATATTTGTTTTAAATGTCATTTCTGTATAAAGGTTCCGGAATAATGGGACATGAAGCATTGAATGGGTGTTAGAGGGCAGGGTAGAAGAGAGAATACTGGGAGGGATAGTTAACACTAATGACCTGAAAAACTCATGAGAATATGCTATGTAGAAGCTTCCCAAAATACAAACATATATAGAAAGAGTTTAAGTGGAATTAATGGTAATGGGGCAGCAATGCCCTTGCTAGACACCACAGACTAACAAATAGAGACACTAGTGTCATGAATGGATGGCCTCTATGAGAGTTGTTGGCAAGTAAGTTCCCATAGAACCCCCAATACTACAGGCTATTGTCATTGTTTTTATTACCTTCAAGAACTCGATGGTAAGAAACTGTTGCTGAAGACACTACATATTTGAGTCATAGAACTTGGAGAGAGCAAGCTGGTTCTAGCCTGGAAGCTTCATCCCTATTTTCATAGTACTAAAAGGTACTATGTACTTTGTTGGAGGAGAAAAGTAATCATCAGTCTTATCCAGCTGTGCATTCTAAAAGCTCCAGTAACTGTCAGCCTGATATGCCCACTGTGCAATAGTGGCAGGAATGTCATGGAAGTAACCAGCTACTTTGTGATCCTACTTACGGCCTGTTCTACAAGATGGAACCTATTTCTGGCACTGTTGGTGAAGCCAAAAACCTGTGGCTAGACAGGCCCTAGGTTCTAGGAAAAAACTTACTACTATTACTCTGCTAAATGGACATAGTATTAAACTAACTCCTAGGGGCTTATTGTATTCCCATAGATTAGTGCTTCTCTCAAACTTCACCAGAGAAGCTTTTTTATAGTAGATGATACTCAACACAGAGACCCATGACTGGTCAAGGTGCTGCAAATGAGAGACTTTGGAATGCTCATCCCTAAATTGGACATCTATGTTATATCCCTTCCATCCAAGGCTCAAGGATCATTGTGGAAGAGGGGGCAGAAAAATTGTAAGAGTCAGGGTGGTAGATCACTAAGTGTCTTCTAGACATAACAAGGCAGTCACACATATGAATTCTAAGCAATTGTGACAGCGTGCACAAGATTTGTGAAAAATAAAGATAGACAAAATGCCAGAATGGAGAGGAGATATGGACACAGAAGAATCCCATCCTCAGGTAAGGATAGCTGCCAGGAAAGGAAGTTCTCTTTAATGGTGTGTCTTTTGGTAGGTTGACTGTGCTCCAACCAATGTCCATATACCTGAAGGTAGATTGGTAGCACAAATTTGATGGGTTTAAAAAATTGAGGATACAAAGTTGGGTGGGAGTGGAATAGGGGATGGATATGGGAGGAGTAGGGGAGGGGGCCGATATGATAAAAAATATTGTCAAAGAATTAGTAGAAATATTAAAATTTAAAAATGAGTATTCCAAGATTAAAAAACAAATCCGTAAACCACAAATGATTGAGTAGTGCCTTCTATGGGTAGAGGATTCTAGTGGAGTTTGTGAAAACCCTAGTTGCCAGATTTCTTCAAAATGCTCCAGAATCCCCAGAAAGGGTTGTTAGAAGGGAGGCACTCAGGAAGCCTCACTCTTCCCTGAGTATTTGTAGGAGGTTAAAGCTGCCGGGGGGGGGGGGGGGATTTTCTTCAGTGGTGTAGCCACTGGTTATTTGTTTATGCCCCTATAAATAACCCTTCACCCATGCTTCTGTAGGCAATCCTAACGAAATTTATTGATTCACAATGATGTGAAAGTATAAAGGGGACTCATTAGGCTGAAATATGATGAAAATTCATTATATACATATATGAAAAGTCACAATAAAACACATTATTGTGTATAATTAACATAGGCTAATTAAGAACGTTAAAAACTGTTCTAGAGTCAGTGAAGAATAAACACTCAGGCCTCTGGTTGGAGCTGGTTCCTAAACTTAAGCTGGATAGCTGGAGAGTCTTTTTTTATGAAATGTAGTGAGCCAACCTAGGAATAGGCTGTTTCACTTCCTTCAGTAGAAAACACAGAGAGATTCTTAGTACCTGTGCTGGTTTGAAAGAAAATGGCCCCTAAAGGGAATGGTGCTATTAGGAAGTGTGGCCTTGTTGAACTAGGTGTGGTTTGTTGGAGGAAGTGTGTCACTGTGGAGGCCGGCTTTGAGGTCTCATATATGCTCAAGCCGTGCCCAGTGAGATAGTCTACTTCTTGTTGCCTGCAAGATGTAGGATTCTCAGCTCCTTCTCCAGCACTGTGTCTGCCTGCATGCTGCCGTGTCCCACCATGTACTGACCCTCTGTACTGTAGTGAGCCACCCCCACTAACTGTTTTCCTTTACGAGAGCTGCCATGGTCATGGTGTCTCTTCACATCAGTAGAAACCCTAACTAAGACAATATATAACAGGTGAGAAGTCAAGGCTAAACTGCATATTCTGGAGGGGAGATTCCAGCTGCTAATGGGATGGGGTTGCAATAGCTATGGTGTCAGATGGCTTTTTCAAAAGGTGCCACAGCTGTCTGATTCCTACACATACTGTGGCAGTAGCTGCTTGCTCAGGAGTCATATCGAATGCTGAAAATGTGTAAATGTCCTAGCTATATCCCTTCAGCTCAGCTTTTTTTTTTTTTTTATACAAACACAGGCCATTCTTTGCTCCCCACTCCCCAAAACACCCCCTTTTTAGTCTGCAGAACTGTATTTGATCTAGAAAAGTAGAAGCTTTAAATTAACCGCAAAAGGGAACTGGTGTTTATATATGATTCCCTGGGTCCCTCATCCCTCAGGTAATTCTGGCAGCCATGGTTTTCAATTAGGAATGAGGTCTTGGACACTGTGGTAAGCTGCTCGATGGTACCCCCTTCCTGGGCTGCTTTCTCCTCTCTCTTCTGCCGTGCTTCTCCAGCTTACTTTCTAAATAAGAGAGGTTTCTCCTTAAATCTTTACCTCAGGGTCTGCTGCTGGGAGAAAAGAACCTAGACCAAGCAACAGACTTGAGGTCTGGCTCCTGACGTTTGACATTTGGGTGACTTCAGGGACGTAACTCAGTGACTCTGGGGTCAGTTTTCAGTGACGTGTAGGTGATACAGAGCTATGTGTTATGGTTGCACAGAATTGAGTGAACTAATTATTTAAAGGGTGAAATAGGTCTAGAACCAGCGGTTCTGAATTTTAGCTGTGACTTATTTTTTTCCACATTTTACTATCCAGGAACTACTAGCCTGTGGTTATAAAACTTCTGGTCTCAGCTTTGAACTGAGCATTGCTGAAAATTAACTTCTTAGTCCTTTTCTGTCCATAGCAAGAGACCTTTGAAGGTTCTGAGTTTCTTTCCTTTCAGAACTTTCATTCTGCTTAGTGCTCTCAGTTCCTCGAGTGACTGTTGGAGACAGGGAGGGAAATATACATTGTAGTTAGTAGCCGGACTCATTGATACAGGGTTGCAAGTCTATTTTGCTATTTGTTATGGTGCTCTGAGTAGCTTTTCTACACCTTGCATCTATTTTTTGTTTCCTATACAGAACTCAAGAGCCAAGAATACTGCTTTGTTTGTAGGTACCCTATGACAAAGAGTACACTGTCTGCATCAGGCTAGACTCTCCTTTCTCAGCTATTTGAGGAATGTTGTGATGGTTCATCTTGACTGACACTTGGTGGGATTTAGAGCCTCCTTGGAGATGAATCTCTGAGCATGTTTTTGAAGGGCATTTCCAGAGAGATTTAACTTAAGAGACATGGTAACCTATCCTGAATGTGGATGACACCATTTCATATGATGGGTTCCTTGACTGAGAAGGAGAAAGCAACCTGAGTGCTAGTAGGCATTCCTGTGATTGATATACTGTGTATCCTAATAAACTTATGTGAGGGCTAGAGAACAGAACAGCCAATAGATTAGACACAGAGGCCAGAAAATGGTGGCACACACCCCTTTAATCCTAGCATTCCAGAAACAGAGATCCATCCAGATGTCTGTGAGTTTAAGGCCACACTGGAAACAGAGCTAGGCATGGTGGCACACATCTTTAATCTCAGGACTTGAGATCTCATGTCTTGCTTGGGAAAGACACACGCCTTTAATCCCAGGAAGTGAAGGCAAGAAGCAGAAAAGTATATAAAGCATGAGGTCCAGGAACTAGAGGACTTTTAAGCTTTTAGCAGCAGTTCAGCTGAGATCCATCTGGATGAGAACTCAGAGGCTTCCAGTCTGAGGAAACAGAATCAGCTGAGGAGTTGGTGAGGTGAGGTTGGCTGTGGCTTGTTTTGTTTCTCTGATCTTTCAGAATTTACCCCAATACCTGGCACTGAGATTTTTTTTTTATTAATAAGTCCTTTTAAGATTCGTGTCACACATTCCTTTCTGCTTCTTGAGTGTGGATGGCATATGACAACCTCCTCATGGTCCTGCTGCCCTGACTCCAAGCCATGCTGCACCCTAAAACTCTGAGTCATAGCCAGCAGGCCTTCTTTAGGTTGCTTTAGCCTGGCATTTTGTCAAGCCATGGGAAAAGTAAGTCGTGCAAGTGGAAGATGTATAAAGAGAACTTGGGATAGAAAACTGTCCACAGGGAAAAAATCAGGTTTCGTGAACTCTCATGATCTCAATCAGTGTTTTAGAATGTCCTAATATGGACAGTCATCCTTCAGAACTTGTCTTTCCACTGAGAGCAACAATTAATAAATGAGAAGCTTTTGTAGGGCAAAGGATACAGTAAATAAGATAAAATGACAGCCTACAGAATGGGAAAGGATCTTCACCAACTCTACATCTGACAGATCTCCAAAAATATATTAAGAATTCAAGAAACTAGACATCAAAATACCAAACAATCCAATTAAAAAATGGGTTACAGAGCTAAACAAAGAATTCTCAACAGAAGAATCTCAAATGGCTGAAAGACATTTAATGAATTGCTCAACATCCTTAGTTATCAGGGAAATGCAAATCAAAATGACTCTGGGATACCATCTTACACCTGTTAGAATGGCTATGATTAAAAGCACTGATGACAGCTTATGTTGGAGAGGATGTGGAGCAAGAGGAACACTCCTCCACTGTTGGTAGGAGTGCAAACTTGTACAGCCACTTCGGAAATCAGTATGGCGGTTTCTCAGAAAATTGAGCATCAATCTACCTCAAGACCCAGCTATACCACTCTTGGACATATACCCAAAGAATGCCCAATCATACCACAAGGACACATGCTCAACTATGTTCATAGAAGTGTTATTCATAATAGCCAGAACCTGGAAACAACCTAGATGCCCCTCAACCGAAGAATGGATAAAGAAAATGTGGCACATATACACATGGAGTATTACTCAGCAGTAAAAAACAATGACATCATGAAATTTGCAGGCAAATGGATGGAACTAGAAAATATCATCCTGAGTGAGGTAATCCAGGCTCAGAAGGACAAACATGATATGTACTCACTCATAAGTGGATACTAGATGTAAAGGATAACCAGACTACAATCCACAGCTCCAGAGAAGCTAGCTAACAAGGAAGACCCAAAGAGGGATGTATGGATCACCATACGAAGGAAAAATAGATGAGATCTCCATGAGCAGACTGGGGGTAAGGGGAGACAATGGAGGGTAGGAGATGGGGGATGAAAACATAAGGGAACAGGATGTTTAAGCTGGAACAGAGATGGAGTAGGAGAGCAAGGAAAGAAATACCATGATAGATGGAAACATCATGGGAATAAGGAGAAACAAGGTGCTAGAGAAGTTCCCAGGGGTCCACCTTAGACTACTAGCAATATTCGAGAGGGTGCCTGAACTGGCCTACTCCAGTAATTAGATTGGTGAATGCCCTAACTGTCAGCATAGAGCCTTCCATCTGATGGAAGCAGATGCAGAGATCCACAGTCAAGCACCAGGCTGAGCTCCAGGAGTCCAGTCAATGAGAGAGAAGAGGGATTCTATGAGCAAGGGACATCAAGATCATGATGGGGAAAATATACAGATACAACCAAACCAAACTAGTGGGAACTCATGAACTGTGGACCAATAGCTGTGGAGCCCCCATGGGACTGGACTAGGCCCTCTGCATAGGCGAGACAGTTGGTTTAGTTTGAACTGTTTCAGGGGCTCCCTGGCAGTGGGATCAGGATCTATCCCTCGTGCATGAGTGGGCTTTTTGGAGCCCAGTGCCTATGGTGGGACACCTTACACAACCTTGATGCAGTGGGAGGGGTTTGGACCTGCCTCAACTGAATATACCAGACTCTGCTGACTCCCCATGGGAGTCCTTGCCTTGGAGGAGGTGGGAATTGGGGGTGGGTTGGGGGAAAAGACTGGGATGGGAGGAGGGATGAGAGGGGGATCTGTGGTTGGTATGTAAAATGAATAGAAAATTTCTTAATAATAAAAAAGAACTTGACTTTCATGTTATTAGAGTTTATCTGGCATGGTTGCATGTGTCATACATGCAAACTTGGCATCTTCTACAGAATCTTAACTAGCTCCCATAGGATGTCACTCTAATCTATGGATGAGTGTTCAAGAGTAAAGCATCATGGTATTGGGTGCATTGTCCTGAGTATCACAAAGCTGCAAGTAGACCCAGTAGAAACAAATATATCATATCATATCATATCATATCATATATATGCATATATACATATATATACATGTATATGTACATATATACATATATATACATATATATACATACATATACATACATATATATATATATATATATATATATATATATATATATATATATATATATATATATATATATATATAGTTGCCCCATCTAATTCTTTTGCCCTCTGTACACCTTCTCACTTCCTTCACCTCTCAAGTAGAAGACCCTGGATATAGCCCTGCTCTCTAAGGTGCTGCTTTCATGATGTGACTATGGCATAAAGCTCCATGATGCACACTAGTAAGAGGGAGCAAAACCTTGTATTTGTTTCTTACTGCTGTTGCAAGAAAATAGTTCAAATTGTTGACTAAAGTAAGACCAACAAGGTTTTACAAATCTGGACATCAGAAGCTGCAATGTGTCTGCCTGGGCTAATTCACAGCTTTGGCAGGATGGGCCATGTTTCTGAAAGGTCTGGAGCCGACTGCACTTTCTCGTAGTTTCCCACTTCCTGGCCCCGCCTTCCTTAGAATGTGGTCCTTTTCCATCTTCAAAACTAAAAATGAAGCCGGGCAGTAGTGGCGCATGCCTTTAATTCCAGCACTCGGGAGGCAGAGGCAGGTGGATCTCTGTGAGTTCAAGGCCAGCCTGGGCTACAGAGTGAGTTCCAGGAAAGGCGCAAAGCTACACAGAGAAACCCTGACTCGAAAAACCAAAAAAAAAAAAAAAAAAAAAAAAAAATCTCAATAAGTGCTTCTTTCTGGTACAAAATAACTACAACTGACATTTATTTAAATATAGTGTCATATTTTTCTCAGAGTAAGAAGGCAGCATGAATAGTAAAGTTATTGAATAGGTTGAATATTCAAAAAAGCTTTGTAGAAAATAGATAATTAAAATTTTTTTTTTGGTAGAAAAAAATATTTTTATAAAGTGATCGCCCTTGTAATTCTTGCCCAAGTCAAGATATTGAAATTGCCAGACATACAGAAAACCCTCATGAAATTCTTCCAATCACATCTGCCTTTCTCCATAAATGCAAATGTGATCTGAACTGGTATCCAAAGATTCCATTGTGTGTTAGTTTTCCATCTCCAGTATGCATTCCAAAGCATTTTAGCTTATTCTCACTGGATTTGTTTTTTTTTTTAATTTTGCAATACAATTAAGTTCTACATATCAGCCACAGATTCCCTTGTTCTCCCCCCTCCCGCCCCCCTCACCTAGATAATTAAAATTTAATACTAGTTATAATCCCAACAGAATTGAAGACTTTAAAACAGCAATGTATTTGAACATATTTAAATTTTGGAAAATTGTAAGAATAGGAACATTCCAAAACACCCTTATTCACCTGACCCAGATTAATGTTTCAACACATTATCTCACTTTCTCTATGTATGTATGTATGTATGTATCTATCTATGTATCTATTTATGTATCTATGTATCTATCATCTATCATATCTATCTATCTGTCTAATCCATTTATCTATCATCTATCTATCTATCTATCTATCTATCTATCTATCTATCTATCTATCTATCTATCTATCTATCTATCTGATCCATTTATCTATCATCTATCTATCTATCTATCTATCTATCTATCTATCTATCTATCTATCTATCTAATCCATTTATCTATCATCTATCTATCTATCTATCTATCTATCTATCTATCTATCTATCTAATCTATCCACCCACCATCTATCTAATTCTTTCTTCTGAATTGAGACTAAGCTGCATATATCGTACCCTGTACCTATAAATAGTTCACTACATCTTCCCTAAGAATAGAGGTATACTTTTATATGACCAATTAACTTATCTTATATGAAACCATATGTAGTACCTTAGGCTTTATGAACCACACATGCTCTTTGTCACACACTCCTCTTTGTTTTCTATATAACCCTTTACAAATGTAAGCTCACAGGTGATAGATAGTATAGTTACCCACCTTGATGCATTACTCTTAGTACTGTTAAGTTTATTTATTTGTCTATCTTCTGATTTTACAGTTTGGCCCAGGAATAGCATCATCTCATGTCACTCAGGTGTACTTGTCACAATCTTCAGTATCCTTTATAGTAAACTGTTTTCTTTGATTGTTTTTGCCTTTTATAACATTGCCAAGACAAGTCCTTGGCTTTTGTCAGGCATCTCTAATTTGGAGTTTTCTGCTCTGTATGCTATGTAAGTGATGGAGAATCCTCAGATATCCCATTGAAGATAAAATGTTCATGTACCCATCACTAATGGTGTTGGTGTTTCCAGCTGTCCAAGCGTTGTGTGATTTCTTCCTGATGTAGTGACTAGTCTCTGTCCTGAGTGTGCCTTCACAGACTGTTATCCTGTGAGTAGAACCTGAAGGAAAATTCTAAATGGCTGCTTGTGTGGTGTGGTTGTGTTACTTCTTTTAGGTTAAACTACTGTGGGTCCTGAATAATCACTGAGTAGTTGGATAGTAAGACACAGTCAGTGGTTGGACCAATCTATTTAAGTATTTAACATAAGACTGTTTTATATTGCTTTGCTTAGAAATTTTCCCGACTACCTGGGTGGCAAAACAAAACAAAAAGACATGAATGTTGTAAAGGGACTCATGATGAGGAAGGGGGTGACAGGAATGGGAGGAAGGTAAGAAGGGATGGGGGTGAGAGTAACCAGAGCTCACTATATACAGATATGAAATAATTAATACAAAAATCTGTAATAACATTTAGGTCTTCTGCCTTTCATTGTACATTATAGACATGCAATATATTATTAGTTTCAACCCAAAGATTTGTATATACGTTGGTCTGGAGGTGGCAACAATCATTAATCTACCTCAGATGTTCCCTAGATGCCTATATTTTACAGTTTGGTTCACAAATTACTGTTTAGTAGAATGGAATGAAGAAATAAGAAATCAATCTTGACAATGACCCAGCTCACTTGTCCCAAATAAATCACAACCCAGCTCTGTCTATTCTAGAAGTGAGATTATTGTGTTAACAATATACATGGTTTATTCATTTCCAGATATAAGTTTCTACCACCAGTCATCTGTCATGCTAAAGATTCAAAGACAAACATCACACTCGTGCTAACACCAAAGAATTGGACTGGCCACTTAATAAAAAAATTACTGTTTCTTTTTCTCTGACTTCATCTTCATCTTGGCAGAGCTTCGTTAAGAATACCAGCCTAGCTTTGAACTCACAATCCTCCTAACTGAGCCTCCTGAGTGCTAGGATTTCTGGAAGGAACCATTATACTCAACTCAAACATACTTCTTAAATCCCTGAAAGCTATGTACTTCAAACATGAATTCTTAGTACTACCAATCTAATTTGAAACTGGATGTGATAATAGATGCTAAATCAACATAACTGAAGGGATTTATCTCATCAAATAACAAAATGAAAAGTGAAATATTTGTTGAAAATACAAGAAATGAGGCCAACATACCTTTAATTACACTGAACTAAATATCAGAGTTGAGCCACATGTCTGCATTCCTGCATGTCTGGAGTGCCTGGCCCTGATCCTAATCTCATCATAGCAATCTGTTCACAGATGCTAAAAGTAGTTCTCCAATGCATGTCAATCCCTATCTGCTGTGGGATATTTGATACCTTGAGACTGTGTTAATAAAGTTAACCTTGAATAAGGGGGCGGAGCCAGTGACTAGCTGTGGAATTAGCCATAGAGAAGCCGGGAATACCAACAGAGGAGACTCATAGGAAGGAGTAGGGAGGGTCTTAGAGATTTTGCACTCTCTTCTATCTTTATTGAACACTACATTAGTTAGAAAAGGGATTCTCTGGGTTCACTTGAGAACACTTGTGCATTTTCTCTCTTCCCTTATGAGACAATTGTTCTTTGGCTTGTGAATTCTTTGAAGGAAAGGGTGTACTGAGGAATAGATCAAGGAAAGTGGAGGGGAATGGAAAGAAAGAGAGAAAGGTGTTAAGAAATAGAAGAGAGTGTGCTAATGTGTGTGTGTGTCTTATGTGAGCATGCACACAAAATGAAGGGGAGCCTCTGATGCTAATGTGCCAGAAGCAGAACTTTAACAGATCATATAGGTCAATGCCTTTCTTAGCTTTACAGGTGAGGACGTTGAATGTAAAAAAGATTAAAGGATTTACACAAAGTGGCATGAGTCAGGGGCACATCTGGATCAGAGGACATAGGTGTCACCAGCTATGACCTGCCTTTTTAAAGTGTTTTCCTGAGACTTCCAATAATGTCTGATCTGACCCATAAAGAGTGAAGAAATAGCCTTCTGCATAATTTTCGCCACTCAACGACATAACAAAGCCTGGAGGGCATTGAAAATCTTTTGAGATCTCTTTTTAAATTTTACTTTATGTCTATGAATGTTTGTATGCATGTATGTATGTGTACCATGTGTGTGCCTGGTACCTATAGCAGTCAGAAAAGGATATCTGATACCCTGTCACTTGAGTTACATATGGTTGTAAGCTATCGTGTGGGTGCTGGGAATTGAACCTGGCTTCTCTACAAGAGAAACAAGTGTTCTAAACAACAGAACCATCTCTCTAGCTTCTGAAAGGATATTTTAATAGAGTCTAAGAGTATTTGGAGGATAGAGATATGAGCCTTTTGTATGTAGGGATAGGGAAAACAGGCATTATACCAAGAAGAACACTAACTTTTTACTTACACATAGCTCAAAATTAAAATCTTTCAACTTTTCCAAGACAAGGTTATAGGAAGGAGAGAATTATGACACATCTGATAATTAAATGGTGTCCTAAGATATCAATCACATCTTTACAGGCCATATCACAAGATCACTAACAGTGACATTAATGTGTTTTGGTAACACTTAGCAGTCTGGACATTTAATACACTTCAGCCATTTGTTTCAGGTCACCAGAGGTTAACAAGCCAGCAGTGAATATAAGCCTAATTGTCTTTCATTAGGCTAAGTTGCCAATTTGAAAAGCAAGGACAACATCTCATGAATAATCTTGACCTTTGTCTAGGAGCAAGCCAGTGCATTTTTGATAAATGCACAGATACTCACTGTTGTGTTTGAAGGGTCTTATGGTTGCACCTGAGAGTCGAGCCCCCAGGATGATAGATGTGTGGTTTAACTCATCACTTAAAATGAGGCATCCCTAGGCAGAAAACAAACACAAACCATAAAATAACAAAAGGAAAGACAACATATGGGAACTAGAAAACACTACAACCTATGTTAAGTCCCAATTCTATTTAATTAGAAAAGTTTGAGATTCAGCTGGTATTTATACGGACAAAATCTAATCTTTCAGCTAGTTCATGGAGATGGCAAGCTATTTGTAAGACATTGCATTTTTACTGGAACGCTTGCAAATGGTTTTCAACAGAGAGATCATGCTTAAGCATCAGTTAGAGTCTAAAGTATTGAGCTTTGACTGAAGACTGATATTTACGGAGGACTGTAGACTAGTTTGGTTCCTTGATTCTGTGCTAGATTATTTGGAAGGTTCTCATTAGTCCTCCTGGCAGCCTGAGGCTTCTTACAGTGAGGCATTTCAAAGTCTTATCCTGTCTTCTCATTCTTCCTGTGTTAACAGCCCATGGAGACAGAAGCATCAGTGTGGTTTCATAGTTAAGAACTTTGAATTTGGAAAAGCGTGCATGGAAAGTCGGCATGAGGTGGGTAGAAAATACTGTTGCTCATCCATTATGCTTGTAAATTTGTTTTTCTTTAAAAATTTAAAATGAATACATTATTGAGCTGTTCAGGAGTACCTGAACTGAAGAGAGACGATGGCTCTCTTTTGTTTTCTGTGGTCACCTGGAATTGAGTTCCCCCTTATATTTTGCTAATTTCACATACAATATGTTTTAGGTTTTTGAGGCTAAAGCTAGAAAAATTGTCTTGTCTCCACACTGAAGAATATGTGTCTATTTGCAATTTTTTTCTTTTGAAACATTTGAAAATTATTGTAAACCTTATGATACCTCACATTTGTGTTCTTTAGCTGTGTAATTACTATAAATAAGGCAGTTGATATTGTCACAAAGTTCCATATTTTTATATCAAATGGTACATATTTTATAGATCAGCATTTAATATGTCAATAAAATTAACATTTTCCCGCATATTCTAATAATAATGGTGTTATCTTCATTTTTCAATGAAGTTTCACAGAATCCAATTTAAGATTGTATATCACACTTAGTTGTCATTACATTTTTTAAAAGCATAAATATGATTATCACACTTGCTTATTTAGAATGAGGTAGCCAACTTCCCATTTCTTTCTCAGGGACATCCTTAAGCATTCCGGCATGATTTACAATACGAGGTACTTTATGATTTGGCACGTGCCTTCACTGTTGGTCTCTTCTTGGATCGCTAGCCCATGTTCTAGTTATTCACACTCTATGCTTTGCACATGCAGTCCCTTCTTTATTGTTCTCAGAAACAATGTGCTAACGTATCAATGTTCTGTTCTCATAGTTCTAGCACAGACATTGCGAGCTGTCTCAGGAGGAGCCGTCAGCTCTTTTGTCCTGTAGCACCCATTCAATTTTATTGAGTATATTGTTTCTCCACTGTAATTTAAACACTTACATTTACAAGGCATGTGTCTTGTTCATCCTTTTATATCCTGTGTGTGGCTTCATGCCATGACATGTAGACTCTCAATAATTAGTCAATCAAACGAATGAACAAATGAATGACATAGAAACTTTTTTTGGTCTAAAGTAATGCTTAGTAAGTATTTGCTACTTGACAAATGTGAAAGTCCTTAAAACTTAGGCTTTTCTAAGCTACTATTGAAGATGACATTTGATACACATTTAGTCCGGCAATTCAATAACTGGGGTCATCACAATGACTATGTTGATATATTTAGCCAAAGATTTTGATGTTAAGAAAATGACCTTTTTGGCAACACTTCTGATAGAGGATTTGCCTGAAAGTGTAATTCTTATGAATAACACAGCAGAAGACACCTGACAACAATGCTTACCTTTCCAACAAGTATAGGGATATTCATTGAGTTGGTTGCGAATCCCATTCCAAAGATCATCACTGCTTCTACATTCAAGAACTTAGCCATGAGCTCCTCCAGCTCCTTATGCTTATCCAAGGTACCTAAATAGAAGTTCACATGAGGAGTGATTCTTGCTTTTCAATGAGCCCAAGTTTAAAAACCCAAATTTCACTAAGCATACATCAACCAAGACCTGTAGCATTGCAAGAATCTTTGTCATAGTCCCAAAATAGAAACAACTCAAAAGCCCATTTGTTATAAAAGGAATGCATTAATTTTGGAAACACAGTTGAATGTAACCTAATGAAAGACAAAAATACTTCCTCAAACAATGGTATGAACACATTTTATGAAAGAAGGTGGACTCTTTTGAGTATAGGTTGGGAGTCCATTTGTATAAAGTTTGCAAATCTATAGCACTTGGATGTTAGAAAAGTGATAGTTTTCTTTTCTTTTCTTTTGGGGGGGTCATAACAAGGATTTTGGGGTTCTCTGAATGGTCTATATTTGGATGCTGTTGGATACACAGGTATATTTGCTTTGTAAAATCCATTGAGCTATATACACTTATGGCTCCTTCAATATGCATTTTACAGTGCAATGGAACTTATAAAACACACTACAATTCCTATATCCCACAATTAATAGTTACAACCCTCTTAGAGATTTCATTCACCTAAATGCACACAGATCCCACAACTTTTATAGCTACTAATGGTAATAGGTGAATTTATCAAATCTTGGAATGTGGTAGATACTCTGACAAGCCTGCTATCTAAATAATTTCATTTACTCTTAGGCTTCCAATAGTGCAGGTAATATTACTTTACTGATAAGAAAACTAAAGTTTAAAGACATCTCAGAGAAAACTCAACAGATATAATTTAACCTAACTCTAAATCTACGTTTTAATTCTCATGACCTATCCCCGTCTCTTCCTCCTCATCTCCCTCTTCCTCTTCTTCCTCATTTTCCCACCACCTTCTCTCTTCTTTCTCTTAATCTTCTTTGACATGGTCTGATTATATAGCCCTGGCTGCCTTCAAATTAGTGAACCTCCTACTTCAACTCCTTGAAGTAGGCATGCATCACCATGCCTAGCTTGTAACCTTTCATATCCTTGTTTGCTGCTCTTTTCTTAAATATTATAATCATATTGCTTCTTACTGGTAGCAAAGGTAAATACTTCCTGAATTTTGTTTTTAATCACTTCACCTTCTAGATCTATAGTACCCAGCACCATAACTACTAGCTATGTTGTTAGTGAAATTGAAGAACTGAGTTCTAAATTATATTTAAATTTTATTAATTTTATTTCAACCTTAAAATTAAAGTACTTAAAAATATTTCTTATTAAACACAGTGTCAACATTTTAATAAGATTTAATTTGACTCCAGTTATGGAAAATTTAGTGTACACACTGAGATGTAATATGAGTGAAAAAAATACCAAGAGGTTTTGTATTGATTATATGTTTAAGTAGTAATATGGCTATTAGGAAACAAAAATGACAGCTCTTGCATTATATTTTTACTTGGCATTTTTCCTAGATAATAGATTATGTTTGCACGATAAACGATTTTATCCACTGAGCTGTCTCTCCAGTGTGATAATTTAAACTTTTAATTGCCCCAGCAAACTTTGAGTAAGAATGACCGTACTATTGGCCTGATCTGTTTGGGAGGCATCCAGGCAGTGGGACCGGGTCCTGTGCTCATTGCATGAGTTGGCTGTTTGAAACCTGGGGCCTATGCAGGGTCCCTTGGCTCGGCATGGGAGGAGGGGACTGGACCTACCTGGACTGAGTCCACCAGGTTGATCTCAGTCTGTGGGGAAGGCTTTGCACTGGAGGAGATTGGAATGGGGGGCGGGCTGGGGGGAAGGGGAGGGGGGCGGGAGGGGGGAGAACAAGGGAATCTGTGGCTGATATGTAGAACTGAATTGTATTGCAAAATAAAAATTAAAAAAAAAAAAAAAAAGAATGACCGTACTGTGTGTTGCTTCTGGCAACTCAGGGGATAAATAAATTCAGGTTTGAGAACAAAACAAACACACAAGTGGTGAGATGTAACTTGTACCCACAGGATTATAAGAGCTGCTGTTGAGATTTAAGAGAGAGCAATATTATTACAATGTTTAGGATCATTATAAACCTTCAGTGTAACAATCAGTATGTATCACTATTCAGGCTGGAATATGAGGATTCTGTTCTCATTAGTAAGTTAGCTCCCTTGTTATGCCAAAATGGTTAAAGGTACAATTTTAGCAAGTATTAGATGGTCAGTTCAAAGATTTAATTCTTAATATTTTTGTATTCAATATTAAGGAGGGTAGTTGAAGAGCAACTGTTGTCCTTTATGAGAAATCACAGCATTACACATAAACAAACTGGTGGCCTTCTCAAACATAAATTCATTTAATCCCAGAGTTGAAGCAGTCCTTCTTACTCAAGGCTCAGTGGAGTAGTTAAAAGTTAGACTGTCATACTGCAGATATGGCTTGGATGATAAAAGCATTTATTATTCAAACTTAATGATCTGAGTTAATATCCCAGAACTCAATGAAAATAGAAAGCCAACTCCACAACTCCCTCGACTTACACACACACACACACACACACACACACACACACCCCAATAATAAAATTTACTAAAAGGTTGAAATCTTGATATAAAATTTTGTATCATCAAATATGTTGCACAATAGAAAGAGTAAGTGAACTTTGAAGATGAAAATGTGAGCACATGATTATTTGTTGGATTCATTTTTATTTAGAAGATGCTGCCTTTCAAAGAGGATGATCCCAGGAGTAATCAATCAAAAGTTAGGAGACTGGGTTCTGGCCCCAGATCTGCCATTAACAGCTGAGTAGTCTCTGGCTACTGTCCCTGAAAGTTGGTAAAGAGATTGGAAGATATGGCTCTCCTGACATTGCATATGTGCTTTTTTCCATATAGAATGGTCTCCCGTCAGAGTAGCAGCTCCCATTCACCTTCTCATATCCATCCAATATGTGAGCCATTCTCTGCCACCCTCCTCAGCTGCCCAAGGAAAACTAGTCTGGAGATGACATAATCTTTATCCCACGATGATTAGTATTTCTATAAGTTGACTCAAGAAGTTGGAGAAATATCTATTATAAGAGGAGTCCACAGGGTGCAGACAGACACATGACAACCATGATTTCCATAGATGCTAACAACATCAGAATGTTCTTTCCAGCAAAAACTGTGGTATTGTAGTAGATGTGTTGTCATGATGAACAGAATGCTTCTCCTGATGCTGACATTCAGTATGTAACTAGAGAGTTGTATGGAGTCTTTTTATGGAGAATGAAGACAAGCATGAGCTAAGAGTAGGGGAAGAAATTATGAAGGTCAAAGATCTACGCAGAGCCAAAGCAACAAGGTAACTAGGCAGCAAATATCAATATTTAGAGAAGCTGCTTAAGGACAGAAGGTACCTAAATTAGTCAACTCACTAACTTTCCTCATAAATTGTTCCTGCCCAGATGATCAAATGAATAACTCTGTCACAACCAAATCACTCAGGTGTATGTGAACAGATACTTAAGATAAATCTCCACCTTTGTTCTTTCTAAACCTGCTGTCCCACCTGTTTAGTTACAAGAGTTGAATCACTACTGTCCTTAGGATGGCGTGGGATGTGCTGCTAGGCAAACAGACAGCCAGGCAACGGTGGGATGTGCATGTGCCAAAGACTGTCTTGAGAGGTTGCCCAATATAAGTGATTCTTTATAGATTAATAAAAATATGGCTTTTTTGAATGAATTAAGGCTGATTTCTTATTATTCTTAAAAATGAAGGATGACTCCAGAAGGCAAAGAAGTTACTAGAAAATTGATGTGCTTCCTTTTCACACATACACGGCTGTGCCTCAATCCAGTAAAGATGTTAAGTTGCAGCTGGTGGTCCAACTACTTGGATAGTTTTAGAAACAACATTCAATAGTGTGTCTTTGGTATAGAAATACTGTCTTTTGTAAATCCTGATAGAGTGTAACTATAGTCCTAGTTGAAGGAACAAACAAATGCACAATCATTTCTATTTGGCTAGTGTCGCTGCCTCTACAGATTGCTGTGTTATGTAGATATTGACTCCTGTTATTACTTTGATGCTTTATTTATCCAGAAGGATACTAAAATTTGCTCTGTGAATAAAAGAATAAATACAAACTGGATCTATCTTCTTGCCAGCTCACTAAGTGATAGTTTCAGATGCCAAACACTGAGTTCATTGCCATAAGTTAAGTGAATAAAAAGCAGATTCAGGATAAATTATCAACATTCTGGGCATGGACTACATGCTTCTGTTGGCTTTTCAGTGATACTGACTGGCTCGCCCTCAGTCAAAATGTAGAGATGTCTGGCTTTCATACTGACATACTAACACTGATTGATAGCAATGAGTATGAGTATAACTGAGAAGTCCATTCCACAGTTATCAATTATTCCTCTGTCTCCCATGTGAGGCTATTTCCCTAACTGTGACTAGTCACATTTGGTTCATAATAGCCTGTTTGCAGACTGTTTCTAGACTTGGCCTCAGCACAGGGTGTATTTACCGTGAAAACCTGCCAGCTCTCCCCATCTGTCTGTTCCAATGGTGCTGTGCTTTCAGCTCACATCTGTGCCACTCTGTGTGCATTGAGCATTCCAGCATTCAAGCCAGCATCAGTCCTTGTGCCTGAAGGGATCTAGCTTTAGGCATCCCACAGAAGTCTGTGGGTACCCTGTTCTTTTATTTGCATTTTATGGGATTATTTTGTCTCTTGATTGACTTTACTTTTTGTTAAGCATTCAGAGAAAGATGAGAACCTAGATCCCTTGCCTGGCTCCCACATTCAGAGACAAACAGCAGAAGCCACTTGCATCTGCACACCCACTTAGGACGTCATTTCAAACCAAACACTCACCACATCTTGTTAAATTAAAGCAGAGGTAGATAATTAGAGTATGATGCAAGTAAAGTGTCTAAGGGAAGCATGGTTGTGCAACTGTGACAAATTTTCATGGCAAATGATACTGATGAGAGAAGAACCATGAAATTGACAAAATGATGTGTCTCCACTTCATGTTCGCATTCTTTTATTTCTCTTTTTTACTTTTTCATTTTTTGAAAACTTCATACATAAGTACTGTATTGACAGAATTTTCTCCCCTCTCTTTCTTCCCTCCAAGTCGTTCAAGGTTCCCCTTTATTTCTTCTCAACTTCATGACCTCTTATTCTTTAGTTATTATTGTTTTACACACACACACACACACACACACACACACACACACACACACACTTATATACACAACTTGCTGAGTTTACTTGATGTCGTTTGTATGTATATGTATTTTGGGACTGGATAACCCAGGGAAGACTGATCTCCCCTTCTTCTAACCATTAGTTGCCTGTAGATCATTATCTAGGGATGGAGCCTTAAGAGATTTTCCCCTTCTTGTTAGAATGTCAGTTGGTATTGCCTATTTCTCAGGTTTTAATTAGGCAACCATATTGTTGAGATTTCATGAATTCAGTTGCCTGTCATATATAGAAGACACTATCCTGCAGAAGATTACTTTTTGTAATTATATATATATATATATATATATAATCATGACATTTTAATATACATATAGACAGTGAAATATCAAACAAATTAATATGCTCATTGGCTCACGTGGTAACCCCTGTGTTGTGTGCGTGTGTGTCGCACGCGCATGCGCGTGCGCATGAAGGGCCTCTAGAATACATTTCTTAAACAAGAAATTCAAATTATGGGGTTATGGATATATCTCAGTTGGTAAAATATGTGTGTTGCATGCAGAGGCCTGTGGATTCAATCCTCAGTGCTGGCAAAAAAAAGAGGAACAAAATTGTAGCATCCAGGACCTAGTGCTGGGTGAGTCCATTGATGTTTTTCTATCCCAGCAGTGTGCTCAGACACTCCCAGCACTATAAAAGCTAGCCAGCAGGGAATGAGTTTTCTTGACAGTCAAGGTTGATTTCTCCATGTCCTGAATCCCATACTAAGTGATGTCATCAGCAATAGGGTCTTACCATTTAATTTGATGGGTGACTAAAAGCAAATGTTGTTCTGGTTGCTTTGGGGGCCTCCCTGACTAATAACTCACAGAGAGAAATCCCCTACCTAGGACTGAGATTTTCATTTTATAATTCATGTCTTCTGGGAGCAGCACAGTCCACCATGCAGAATAGATCTATTGCGATTTCTTTAAAAAACATACTATATTTTAAAAATTAACTTATAAACCAATGGGTTTTCATCAAGTTTCCCTATAATTTTGGTTAACTTACCTCCTATTTTTTGTTCTCTGTTATCTCCCAACCCTCATACTCATTTAAACCTTTAACCTTAGAGTATTTCCCACGGTCCTTTCATGTCACCTGTGTTCTACTATTAAGATGCAGGTTTTTTTTTTTTTTTTTTGGTTTTTCGAGACAGGGTTTCTCTGTGTAGCTTTGCGCCTTTCCTGGAACTCACTTGGTAGCCCAGGCTGGCCTCGAACTCACAGAGATCCGCCTGGCTCTGCCTCCCAAGTGCTGGGATTAAAGGCGTGCGCCACCACCGCCCGGCAAGATGCAGGTTTTTGTATAGTTTTTTTTCATATACTTTCATTTCAGTTAAGCCTTTCCCATTCTCTCATTTTCTCACTCTCACCCACTTTCATGTTTAAATATTTCTGTCTCTGGGATTCTCTCTATTTTCATTTTACCCACATTTTACTTTGTTCCCTTAATGACCAGCCCCCAAGGTTCCATATCTAACAACCCAGTTTACACATGTATTCCAAATTAAGTATACAAAAGAAATATTTAAATCTGGCTTCCACATATGAGAGATAACATGTAATGTTTGTTTTTCTGAGACTGGGTTACTGCACTCAGAATAATTTATTTTCAGTTCCATCCATTTACCTGAAAATTTTATGAATTTGTTTTTCTTTCTATCCAAGTGAAATTCTATCATCTATGCACTCTACATTTAATTATCTATTTTCCAGCTAATAGACATAAATTAATTCCACTATTGTAAATAGAGCAACAGAATATAGATCTACAAGTATCTCTGTAGTAAGATATAACGTACTTTGGTATATGCCTGGGAGTGGTGAGCTCGGTTGCATGGTAGTTTGATTTCTAGTCTTCTGAGAAACCTCCAGACTGATATCCTGTGGTGGTATTATGTTCCCCAAAATATTGGGAACCCTAATAAACTTATCTGGGGTCAGAGACAGAACAGCCACTAGACACAAAGGCTAGAAAATGGTGGCACTCACACCTTTAATCCTAGCACTCCAGAGGTAGAAATCCCTTTGGATCTCTGTGAGTTCAAGGCCACATTGGAAATGGCCAAGTATGGTGACACACGCCTTTAATCCCAGAAAGCGAGCCTTTAATCCCAGGGAGTGGTGGTAGAAAGCAGAAAGGTATATAAGGCATGAGGACCAGGAACTAGAAGCATTTGGCCTGGTTAAGCATTTGGCTGGTTCAGCTTTCAGGCTTTGGAGCAGCACAGTTCAGCTGAGAGCCATTGGGATGAAGACACAGAAGCTTCCAGTCTGAGGAAATAAGGTCAGCTGAGAAGATGGCCAGGTGAGGTTAGCTGTGGCTTGTTCTGTCTCTCTGATCTTCCAGTGTTCACCCCAATACCTGGCCTCAGGTTTGCTTTTATTAATAAGAACTTTTAAGACTCCTGCTACAATATCCAAAGTAGCTGCACTAGTTTACACTTTCACCAAGAGTGTGTGAATGCTCCTCCTTCACCACATCCATGCCAATATTTATTGTCATTTGTATTCCTGATGATGGCTATTCTGACTCAAGTAGACACAAAGCTGGGAAAGAGGTGGGTAGAGGGTACTAAAAAGAGTTGGAGGCAGTGGTGGGTGAAACTTTATTTATGGATACCAGAATTATAATTTCATATACTTCTCCTGTGTCACAAATTCTTATTCTTGTTTTTTGTCAGAAGGATAAATCTGGAAACATTACCCTTAACTTCATAAGTACATACTAGAGAGCCCCTGGATTACTTAATGACCCTGAAATGAGTAGGCCTCTGGTTCTAGCTGTGAGAAATATGGAATAGTACAATGTACTCTTCAGTGTTACCTAGGAGAAATGTTCTTAGTTTTAATTTCCCAACATATGGACTCTAGCAGTATTGAGTGACAAGTCATTATAACTATGCCTGGACTGTGTGTTTTATCTTCTGGACTGGGGAGGAGGAAGATGTTTACCTGCAAATTATCAGTGTCTGAGAATCTCCAGGTTAGTCATCCCAGGTATCCCATTTGGGGCATGTACTATACTGATGTAAAATTGTTGGCATATTACATTGACATATTATACTTGCTTGGTTCTGTTGAACCTACAGGGCCAGTTTCTACACTGTTGGAGATATCTGTGCTTGTTGAAATCTGGCTTGGGTGTAATTCCTAATGCTGTCAGAGGAAGGGCGATTAACTTGTCAGAACTCTATTAAGTCTCAGGAAATTGCCAAAAGGCTTTCAGAAACCAAGATACATTTTCCCTTTTCTACTCCCAAGCAACTCCCCTGAGAGTGCCCTTCTCCTTACAAGGACCCTTACAGAAAAATAAAGATGCTTGAGAGTAATGGAATGACATTTCATTAATCAGCGTTTACAATAATTTGGTCTGAAAGGAACTGGCACCATTTATGAACAAGTGGTTTTTTATATAAGTAAAATAATTGGAGTGGGGAATCTTTGTAACTTATATAATGAAACCAATTGTTTATGCATGCTTGCAGCATTGATTTGCATAAAGTGTGTTCATTAAAACAATCTTTTGTGGTAGTAGATCTTGTACATGCTAGAAAAATACTCTACCACCAAAATCACTTAAAATAACTAAGATCTCTACTTGATAGAAATTCCTGAGAAACTACTCATTCCCAGAGAAACTTGAACAGTTTAAGTTTTACTTATTTAAAATATTTTAATAGAGACATCTTACTATTCCAAGCTGGCTTTTTCTTCTGAAGCTTGAAATAACGAAACTATACATTTCCTATATTTAGCTTCAATTTATTTGGCAAAAGACACAGAATTACTCAATAACTAAAGTTCACGTACAAGGACTAGTCCAGAAGCCATGTTACAGGGGCAGGATAGAGTATTTACATACTAGTGATTAAGGGGAATCTTCTTAAACTGGACAGAGAGAGATTTCAGCACAGTTGTGCATTGCTAGTAATGTTAGCATCACAGCTCAAACTTTAGATGTGAAATATGTTCCTAGTACATCCTTTTTTGTGTGTGTGTGGAGTCCTAAGTCAATAAGATGTGTTCCTTTTGATGACTTGAAAAATGAAAGCATTGATGGCTACACCCTCAAAGCTGCAATAATAGTTGAAGGAAGATTCCCAAGTGGGCATGTGTTTAAACTAAGCAGGTGTATTTTCTTTCTTTTTTTTTTTTTTCTTTTCAAGAGTGGACAAATCAACAAGAGATGAGCTCTTGTTGGCATAAGTATTGCCTTGTGGCCTTCCATGCATTTTCTTAGATGTGAACTTGTGACTAAGAGCACTATTAGGTCATTGTGACTATTAGCTTGTGACTGTTAGCACCATTGGGTGACACTACAACAGCACATAGGGTTTGGGGGTTATGTGCAAATGATGTGCTTCCACTGCACATCCAGTCATCACCTTTGTGTGTGCAGGGGAAGAAAGATGAGAAACCATACATTTTTGTAGAGCTGATGTGGGAATGAAGAGAAATGAAATAAATGCTTCTTCATGACTTCTCCCAATTTAACCTTTCCTTGGTCTCAAGATATGGAAAGCAGCATGTGTCAGGATATGTTCAATGATCAAAACTAACTCACTTCATTGATTTTCTGGGTGTCTCTTAGCTACTTGCCCTTTTCCATTGACAGATATTATCTGCCAAGCATATGTGCTTATCCTACACAAAGTAAAATACCACTATACTTTGAGAAAGTCAGCCATGCTATCTAGTTTCTGGTAGTGCTTGGAGTGTGGTCCCTAGGACAGCAGTGTCCAAATCAGTTTGAACTCACTAGAAATGCAAAATATGTCTTTTCCTTTTAGGAGGCAAATCTGTTGTTACTTAATTTGCAACATTAACCATTTTCTTAAGACTATGAAACACATTTTCCAATCCAGTTACCTGAAAATTTTTTAAATTTTTAGCTCTCAGAACAATGATATTTTGAATCAAGAGTCAGTTTTCTTTAAGGATATGTATGACTCCTGGTATGCTGACCACATTCCAAAGGATGGATCAACACCCAGGAGTATACAGACAGCACAGATGCTGTCAATGTTTAAGTACAGATAAAAGAAGACAGGAAGCTGGGGAGCTAGGCAGGTAGGCATATAACTGGGAGGAGCTAAGGAGAGGAGATGAATGTGATCAAAATACATTTTATAAAATTCTCAGAGAATTAATAAAATAGTTTAAAATGTAATAAAAATTTAAATATATTATTTTAAAAGATATTTGCTTTAATTTGAGTTATCTGTTGCACGTATCTGAATAATTACACTTAAAAATGTCTATGAAAACTCTGATGGTGTAGTCATCTACCACCTCTAGATAATTGTATTTTTTTCTAAAAGCCCATCTGTCAAATAGTTATCTGAGAGGGGCTTGTGATTTGTTACACATTAATTGTAAGTCTCATTGATCAGATTGCCTAAGGTCTTAGGTAGGACTGAGCCATGCTGGTGAACCCTGCATTTGCCACCTAGATAGATAGTAAAGAAGCTGACTGAGGCCAGGTGGTGGTGGCACACACCTTTAATCCCAGCACTCGGGAGGCAGGCAGATCTCTGTGAGTTTGAGACCAGCCTGGGCTACTGAGTAAGTTCCAGGAAAGGTGCAAAGCTACACAGAGAAACACTGTCTTAAAAAAACCAAAAAAAAAAAAAAAAAAAAAAAAAAAAAAGAGAGAGAGATGGGGTGGGCTATTAATTCTGCAGAGGATATCACCTAGATCTCACAATCCTGAGTTTTCTTCTCCAGAATATGAGAATAATACCACACAGGTTGCCCAGAGCACAGGAACTCTTAAGGAATAAATGAGATGCTACATTAAAAAACCCCAACATGATGAAGAGTTGTAAAGCATTTCGCAAGAGCAAGTATGCACTCTGCTTTTGTCTGAAGTGTCATTTCTTTCCCATAAATTTTACTCTTTCTGTGAGAAAAAAGTTGTTTCCTTTCCTGAAAGAGAAGAAAATAATGTGCTCCACTTTTCATATTCAGTAATTCATCTACCATTCATTCATTCATTCATTCACTCACCACAGCATTCCAGAAGGCCAATCTGTCTGCTCAGGATATTTACATTTGAGTAGTAGAAACATGCTTATACACAAACAACACCAAGATTATTTTAATCAGTGATGAATGTCAGTAGGAAAAAAATGAAGGAAAGGAAAGAAAAAGGATGTTCTGAAGGAGATATGATAGTTGTTATTTTAGAAGTCTCGTTGTGAAAGATCCATTTTGATGTGTTCAGAAGAATTAAGCCCATACTTAAAAAACTTTGTGATTAAAAACAGGATGACTGACATTTTAAAAAAGATGCGTACATTCCTTTTTCTTCTTTTTCTCCCTTCCTCCTCCTCCCCTTCCTCCTCCCCCTCCTCCCCCTTCGTCAATTTTATCACATTTGAAGTATACAATATCAACACGAATCTGGTTTGATATGTAGTACCATGAATCTTATGGATTGTCCAGAGTCCAGGGAGACACTACGTCTGGCATGGGATATCTGAGGGGAAAAAAAATCTACATATACTATGCTCTTATGTCTGTTAACTTTATTCCTCTAAGATAAAATTTTATCTGTTCAGCTTAAGCTCTGTCAGGCATTCAGGGCAGGAATAAATCTAGATGCACCAAGCTCCTTGTCCATCTACTGTATTTCTCTAGGATGAAATCATGTCAGTATAGCTTCAGTTCCGTCCTGATGCTCAGTTCTTCTTTGTTCCCTTATTTACTGTCCTCTCAAGTCCTGCTAACCATTAAGCTCTTATGCTTCCAGCCTCATCTTCGTCCTCTGTTTCTTCACCCTCCATCTCTACTTGTTCTCTACTCCTGGCTCAGATGAACTCTACAAGAGTTCTGCCTTACCATCTACGGAAACCCTATTTTGTCTGTCTCTACAGAAAACACCTGTTTCTCTTTCTCTGCGCCTCAGAAATGTTGCTCTACCCTACCTTCCACCTTGATATGTAAAAACCTCTTTTGTTCTCAGTCAATTGCTCTGGAGAGCCACTAGGTCTCAAGGAAAGGGGATAGTCTGAGTTTCATTAGCACAAGGAACAAAGCTATGCATCCCCAGCCAGCTTGTCTCCTAGGCTCAGTAGGGGAGTTAGCTACCTAGAAGTTCATCAGGTCTGAGGAGTTGAACTATTTGCCAAATGGTCTTGAAATATTTGGGCATGCAAAAATTTCATAACAGAAGATAGCTGAAATATTAAAAGCTGAATAACATTAAATATTCATAATAAATGGCTTGCCTTTTGACAGACCCTTGGCCGGTCAAAGTATAGCTTTAATACGCAGCTGTATCTCTATAATATATTCTTGTGGCTCACCACAGAATCTGAGACTCAACAGGACAGAATTCCAAATTAATCAATGTACTTACCCATCTCATGTCTGGTGCTGGCCACACCTACACCATACTCTTCTAAAGCGTCCTTTACTGTCTTCATGGACTCGTCATATTTGCTTGCAAGCCCAAGGTAGTTGTAGGAGCCCATGTTGATGACATCTTTGAGAACTCTTCCAGTATACCTTGTAGGAAGATAAACAAGTGAACACACAGTGCTATCTCATTTGATATTCTACTGCTTCAAAGACTTCAGTTAGCCAAGCCTCACATTGTCTTTTCCATTTTAACTTGTGCTGTTCTTGGCATAGTGTTTTTTTTTTTTTTTTTTTTTTATTAGAGGACTATAACCTGATAGTGAAGTGAGGCACATGATGAGTGAAAGGACCTGGTGCCCAGTGCATTACCAGGCACTGGTTTTCCCTCATTGATTTTATGATGTCCAAGTTCTGGTCGAAAGTGCTACTAAACCTTCTACAGGAAAAAAAAAAAAAAAAGGCCCCAGTCATCAGTCATCACTGAGTCCACCATTGAGAAAGCAGGAAGGTACAATTTGACAAAGAAGTTGACAAAGGCTCTTTCAGGTCGGCTGTCTGTGCTGTGTACCTGCTGACTCAGGTCTAACCTTAACTATAATGTAAAAAAAGGCTTCTTGGCAACTTAATCACTTTTCTTCCACCATACCATTGCAAAAGGATAAGCAGGTGAAGATGAGCCTCATCCACACCTTAGGTTTTTCGGATCTGTAACTGGTGTCCTTGCTAGAATTTCCCTGAGTGTTTACCCATCAAGCCCTCCCGCCCCCCGCAGCTGGCTGCTTCACCTGAATGTCCAGTTATAGTCATCAGACACTTTCTCCATTATGTCCAAGTAGGGCCCTGGGGCACTGCAGACGGTCTGATTCCAGCTGTCTCTGATTCTCATGTAAAGGTTCCTCTTATAAAAATTCTCAAAATCCTGATAAAGCGGCACAAAATCCTGTCATGACAGAAGTGGAGGCGGAAGGTTAGCTTTGCTCTTTCTTTCTTTTCTTTTTAAAGAAGATCTTATTTGCAGTTGAAATCTAAGAGAAGTGAAAGAACCTGGTTAATTCATAAAGTGATCTTCTGTTGGGCAGGTGGATTGGGGAGCAGATGGAGCTCACACAACTGTGGGGCCTCCATGCTTAAAGAACCCACCCCCTAATTCGAGTGGAAATAAATGTGGGCTCTGTGGCACATGTCTGTAATTTCAGATTTTTAGGAGGCCAAGTTAGGAAGACTGCAAATTCAAAGCCTGCCTAGGTTACAGAGTATATTCAAAACTAGTCTCAACAATTGAACGAGTCTCTGCTAGAAAAGAAGTAGAATCAAATGGCTAGTGAGACGTCTCTGT
The DNA here is from genome assembly GCF_949786415.1 of Peromyscus eremicus. Lineage (NCBI taxonomy): Eukaryota > Metazoa > Chordata > Mammalia > Rodentia > Cricetidae > Peromyscus > Peromyscus eremicus. The sequence goes on along the minus strand of NC_081419.1, from coordinate 113,435,862 downwards.
GGTAGGCTTTATAGAGAAGGCCCTAGACTCAATCATTGGTGGTGCTAAGTAAAAATGGATAACAAAGGTGCTAGCTCAATTCAAGAGAAAACGGCAGACAAGGAGTTTCTTTACTGTCCATTAAAAGGGGTTGTTCCAGTTGCAGGGTTGGGATGTATTGATACTCGAACAGTTCAGTTGGAAAGAATAGTTGAGATATTAGTATTGGTTTTTGAATCTAAATACCCTCCTGCATGGTGCTTTCGGAAAAACAGGTGGATGTGAACTGTGGTAGGAGTCTTCACTAATCACGAGGAACTTGATAGTGATTTGAGGAAAGAATTTGAAGTGCCTGTTGGCAAAGAGCTGTGACATGCTGAGGGCCAAGAACTGAGCTGACGAGGCTTGGGAGGGACCAGACCCCTCTCGTAGGGGAAGTAACAGCTTATGTTTCTGTACAAAATGTCACCCATGAATGTAAAGGTATGCAATAAGCAGAAGTTAAAAACAGAGCATCTATGATTTTATCATTTGGCTCATAATAGTTGGTGTTAGGCAGAAAATACAAAAGTCAGAACTATGGTCTGAGCCAAGTGCTTTGGGCATTCACAGTACTGGAGCAGGAGAGAGATTCACAACTTCGTTGGAGGAAATGAGGAGACTTTATGGAAAAATAACTTTGTAAGTGGTGGTGAGGCAGAATAAAGTTGTGATGGGCAAGAATAAGGAAGGAGGCTACACAATGTGAGTAGGTTTGTTTGCTAGAAATAGAGAGCATTTGAGGTGAATGAGTGAGAATAAGCCATCTGGTGTATCCTGTTGTCCTTTGTTCAGAATTCACCTCATTCAAAGTCAAGGCCAATGTTAAGATTCACATGGCCTCTGAGTACCTTTCTTTTCCTACCTTCTAACTTTTCCTACAGTGTGGATAAAGCTGTTGTGTCACCTAGGCATAGAGCAAAGGAGACTTATACAGGTGTCTGAGGAGACTGATCTTTATCTTACAGCCAATGGGAAGGTGCTGAATAACTGGGAATAAGCTTTCTCATTGTCATTGTCATGGTCATCCTCCTTGCCCTTCTTTATTGTGTGGAGCTAGTTTCCTGAGAAAGGACCTTGGGAAAGCCATTGTGGAATATCTCTCTGTGCTACTGATTTGCCTACTCACTCCTTGAGTTAGTTGACTCTAGAGAAAAATGCAGAGAATGTGCCACTTTTGATGGCAAGTGGCTGTACCCAAGTCACATCCCTTCCTGTTATTTCACACTTTGGTGCTAAATGACAATGACAGGATTCCTCAGGGGGAGTTTATGATTTTGTGTAGGGAAGAATGCTCATAAACACGCATGGAAGGAACTTCCTATTGCATGAAAATTTGCCACTCTGCTGGTTACATTTGATAACTTCAAATCACTCAATTTCTCTAATAGCCGTGATATAGGTCTTATTTTAAAAATCTATGACTTTATGTGATGAGCCATAACATCTTTTCATGCTCTCCCCAGGAAAAAGATACAGTTTGTTTCCTCTTTGATTTCGTAACTTTTCAGACTGTTCCTTGCTTTACAAATTAGTCTAATGAAGATTTAGCATTTCAAAGACAAAATGTTTACAATAAGACTTATTGTTTTATATCTGTAGATTTGATTTGTCATTTGGCTTTTTTTTTTTGTATTGCTGACATAAAGAGCTCAGTGTAATAATGACAACGAGGACACAGTCCTTTGGGGATATGGTGTAGGAAAAAGTGAACTCTACCTAGAACCATATATATAAAAGAGTATTGATCCTTCTTCATTATGCCAGTTCTTTTATTTTCTTTAAACTTATATGATAAGTTTAAAATGAAGATTTCCCAAGTGTCAAAGATACAGCTTCAATAGGAAAAGTGACAGAATGTCAGAAAACATCACTACACAAATTAGAAATTGTGACTAGTTCAGAGTTTGAGCTTGGCAGCATGTGTAAGTTCTAGAGAATAAGTGGACAGGATGGTGGTTATATTTATAATAATGCACTGAGTATTTTAAGTTTGATTAAACAGAAGAGCTTAAATGTTCTTACCACAAAAGAAAAGGAGATGAAGTGGGTGTAATAGGAAAGAAAGAGGCAAAACTACACTTATTTGAGAAGATATGATTCTACACATAAAAGACCCTAAAGACTCTACTGGGTAATTTCTACAACTGCTAAATACATTCAAGTAAGTAACAGGATATGCAATTAATATAAAAAGTCTGTAGCTTTCAAACACACTGAGAACGCAATCAAGAAAAAAAAACCTCATTGATATTAACCTAGAAGAAATCTTGGAATAAATCCAATTAACGAAGAAAAAGACTAGAATAAAGAGAACTTTAAGACACTGAAGAAGTGTAAGAACTATAAGAAGAGGGAAAGACATCCCATACTTATGAGTTAGGATTACTATTATAAAAATGGCCATCCTACCAAAGCGATTCACGTAAAGAACACAATTCCTATCTAGATTCCAATGCAATTCTTCACATAAATCTTAAATTTCATCTGGAAACACACACAAAAAAATCCAGAATAACCAAAATAATTCTGAACAATAAAATAATCAAAATGCTGACTTCTCTGTAGAAAGTTAAAATCAGATTTTACTAATGAACTCATTTTCTAAGATATTCTAGAACTTTCGTATTTTTGGAGTTGTTTCTCCAGCCTATCTACATACTATTATAGATGCAAATGTGAAAAATCTTCACCTTAGAAGAGTGGATTTGCTTTTGAGGCAGAAGATATGTGGAACCAAGCCTTAAGAGAAGATTAGATTTTTCACTCGCTAGTGATTTCTATTGTGTCTAAAGTTACCCTCCCACACAGACAGACACACATTAAATTTATAAAATTTATAGTGTGTGTGTGTGTGTGTGTGTGTGTGTGTGTGTGTGTGTTAGTGAACTATTTGAAGGATTTGGTTCTCCCACTGTGTATCCCAGGGAACTAACTGGGATTTTCAGACTTGGTGGCAAGTACCCTTACCTGCTGAGCCATCTTGCTGTCTATTTGTTTTTTAGTTACAGGTGAGGCAGGAGTGAGCTATACAGATACTGAAGTGAAGATGATTCCATGTGGTGATATACTGTATACCCTAATAAAATTTGCCAGAAGATCAGAGAGACAAAGGAACAAGCCACAGCTACCACCTCTTACCTCACCAACTCCTCAGCCTGAAAAAGCCTCTAGTTCCTGTCTCCTCATGCCTTACATACCTTTCTCTGCCCAGCCATCACTTCCTGCAATTAAGGATGTGTGTGCTTCCCAAGCAAAGGCATGAGGTCTCAAGCACTAGGATTAAAGGTATGTGGTTCCCAAGTGCTGGGATTAAAGTTGTGAGCCACCACTGCCTGGCTCTGTTTCTCTCCTAGACTGAGTCAATCTCATGTAGTCCAGGATGGCTTTGAACTCACAGAGATCCAGACCGATCTCTGCCTCCCGAGTGCTAGGATTAAAAGTATGTGCCACCACCACCTAGCTTCTATGTTTAATCTAGTGAATTGTTCTTTTCTCTGATCTTCAGGCAAATTTTATTAGAGTACACACTATATCACCACAATTCCAGAAAGAAGAAAATGGAAATTAAAACTCCTGACATAGGTGGAATGAACAGAAAGAGTCTGAAGAAGAGCAAGGAGGTCATAGTACTTGAAGTAGAGTGAGCCAAGGGAGAATGGTAGAGAAGAAAAATTAGAGACAAAAGAGGAGACCACATTCTGCAGAGCCTCCCTCAGGTCTGTTTTTTGGTTAGTGACTTGGACAGACACTAGTACTGGACAAAGATGGGATGTGGCTTGACTTGGGGTTTAAAAGAATCATATTGGTTGTCTGCTGAGAAGAGATCATAAGGTAAAGGATGGGCATCAAGTTCATTGGTAAGAGAAAACAGTAGTTTGTACAGAGCTGCAGCAGCATGAATGGTAAAAACAAGAACGAAATAGAAAACTAACAGCCATCTGATGAGAAACATATTTTGAACACAGGGTGATAAACAATTACTGACAGATTTGACTTGGGGTGCAAGAGAAAAGGGCAGCATCAAGGATGACATAGATGCTTTTTGTGCAGAGCCCCTGGACTTTCAGAGTCATCATTTACTGATCTGGGAAAAATTGTAGAAGACAGAGGCCTGGAGGGGAAGATGTACTGGGAGTACTGGACGAAGAATTAAGAATGTAGATTCTTACTTTCTTTTGTTTTCTCAATAAAATAGGAAGCAATAGATTATTGTTGAGTGTCAAGAGAGTCAAGAGGTACTGGAGGCTTGAAGAGGGAAGAAAATGTAAGGAATGGTTTCCTGCAAGAGGCAGTGGCTAAACACACTAATGTGATTGGCAGATATCACTCAACCACCTGGAACTTATTTACCATGAATGCCAAGGGAAATCAGCCCTCTTAGGCAAGGGTAGATATCAAGTAGAGTTTGTGTCAGAGTCCATGGAATTTAAACTGAATAGAGGCAGGAAAAAGTGAATACAGGGAATTGAGAGAACTTAAAATCTGATCTGTGATTGAGGCCTTGATGGATGGGATGGGGTACAGTTGCTAGAGGCAGTGCTGGAGGGAGAAAGCTGGTAAAGACAAACACTTTAGACAGAGCAGATGAATAGGATGTGTGCTCAGGTTTGACTCGTCCCTATCATCAGTTGTTAGTCATTGATGGTGAACTTCAAAAAATAACACCTCAGTAAAGCATATATGAGCCACCTTTCATGGAATTGATGGTACCTAGCTGGACATGTGAAAGGAGATGAGCACCTAGGGACAGTGAGAGATAGTGCTGCCACCACCTGAGAACTGGTGGTGGCTGAACTTCTAAGGAAGAGCTTCTGGAATAACAGGTATTGACTTCTCCTGTATACATCACAAACTAGAGAAGTATTTTTATGAAGCATTCACTCCCAACTTTGATTGCAGAGTAAAATTACCCAGCGAGCTTTTTGTACTGTTTTATCCAGGCTTTACCTCAAAGTAGTTAAATCAGAGAGTTCTTGTGTAAAATCCAGACATTGGTTTTCTATTAAAATTCCTTGATTTCAATGAATAACCAGGGCTACAAAGCAGTAGCTTAATATTCCTGTCTTGAAAACTGAAGGCTAATATAGTCAATTCCTAGAGGTACCCCAAGAATCTCTCTAGACACTCATAGGTCCACACAGTGAGATCAGTGCCTGAGCCCCCTGTCTGCCATATTACCTGAGTACTCCAATTACCCTATCCTTTATATTGCTCAGGAGAAAGCTTCTTTGGGACCATCCTGATATTGTTCCAGGATCCTTAATATAGATGACACAGGACAAATTATAATTCGTGTAAATGTGAATATTTATTTAAAATTTTATACAGTTGCCACTTGTTGAGTTTTCCTTGTTTCAAGTGGGTGCCTTGGATGTACTTGATCAGGTATCAATATGACTTAGACATACAGTGGAGACAGTGTTTCAACTACAGCGTTTTATACCAAGCTAGTGTCCTTTTCCTTTTTGAGTTTACTGATAATTTTACCAAGAGTCCTGAGCCTGTGTTGTAATCGTAGACTGTGGTTTGGAAATTTGTATTCTTTTTTCCCTGTTAGTACAGAGAAAAGAGATTACAAAGCTGACTTAATTGCTTTTCTGTTACTGTGATAAAGCAACATTACCAAGGCAATTTAAGGAAGAGGGAGTTTAATTTGGCTTATGGGTCCAGAGGGATAAACTTTATTTTGTCTTACGGCTCCAGAGGGATAAACTTCCATCATGGCAAGAGGCCCAGCAGCAAGTGGCAGGTACTGCAGCAACCCAGGAAGTTGCAAGCTCACATCTTGACCCACCAAGAACAGAGGAGAGAGATCAAACTGCAAGTAGGGTGAGACTCTGAGCTCTTAAGCCCTCCCCCCAATGACGTACTTCCTTCAGTAAGACTACACCTGGTAAACCTCCAGAACAATGCTGTCAACTCAGGACCAAGTGTTCAAGTCTAAGCTTATGGTTCAAACAAATAAAAGAGCCTTTATGTTTTGGAATCAATTTGAGGGCATTTGTGTAAGAAATCAAAATGGCATAAAAGCAAACAAATGTTAAATGTAGAGAAGTATTTCCATTTGAATGGAGAAGTGGGAGAAATAATAGGAAAACTGAGTTAATGAGTTCTTATATTTTTGGTTATGAAAAAGGAAAAGGGAAAAATCAAGGCATCCATTTACAGATTTTTGAGGAAAACATTGGATCATCTCCATTACCGATTAATGAATGTGCTTCCTTTTCTGAAGCTATTTTGCCCATAAGCTGGTTTCTTCTATGGGGACTATGTGCTATGTATCACAAGTGATTGTGTTTAGAATACAAAAATGCTCATTTTCACTAAAGGAACCATAGGTCACTGGAAAATAGGCCATTACATACTTTGATGAAGAGTCTTCAAAACATGGTTTAGATAGTTTGTTAACACACGGCAAGGATATTGACAGAATCAGGGCATTAAAAAAAATCAAAGGAAAGACTGAAGACAGGATTGGGAAGACTAAGTCACTTCCAAAGAATATAGTCATTAATAATTATAACCCTTTACTCCAAAAGGTTCTAAAGGAGCTCAAATGGGACAAATAACAAATATTAAAATCATAGTTACTAAGGAGAATATAGTGCATCAATCTGCTTTATAGAGAATAGACTGAAAACTATTTATTTTATGAAGAAATGTAAATTACTGAATTACTTATTGCCATGCCTGTGGTCAAGCAATTATTGTAACACTGGAGACAAAAGTTGAAGCACAGGTTACTGTGTGATGCTCAAAGCCCGTCATTTGAGACTGAATGAATTATCTATCCTTCTTATTGCTGAACAAATTGGGGCTTTATAGCTTTCTGAGTATTTCCTGGGCCAGAAGGGGATTTTCCTCCACTAAAGTCTCTGATAGCAGCCACCATCAATGCAAAATCCTGAAGGCCCAGTGCTCTTATTTCAGTTCAGAATGATTTTAACAGGGCTTTCCCATCCACAGAGCTCCCAGACAGACAAATTTTCAAGACAGGGTTTCTCTGTGTAGCTTTGGTGCCTGTCCTGGAACTCACTCTGTAGACCAGGCTGGCCTTGAACTCACAGAGATCTGCCTGGCTCTGCCCCCTGAGTGCTGGGATTAAAGGTATGCACCACCACTGCCCAGCTGACAATCATTGTTAATATAGGACTACTTCACTGTGATGACTGTGACATTGCCATCAGTGTCTGCGCCCAAGGAAGAAACTTGAAATTATTTGGTATTCCTTCTATTATTTTTTTCTAGATGCAGTCAGCCACCAAGACTTGATTTCTGTCTACATCTCTTCATAAGCAGCTCTATTTTCATGTGATCAATCTCTTCCACAGTTTGTGAAGAAGTATTTTCTTTTTTTTTCTTTTTTTTTTTTTTTTTTTTTGGTTTTTCGAGACAGGGTTTCTCTGTGTAGCTTTGCGCCTCTCCTGGAACTCACTTGGTAGCCCAGGCTGGCCTCGAACTCATAGAGATCCGCCTGGCTCTGCCTCCCAAGTGCTGGGATTAAAGGCGTGCGCCACCACCGCCCGGCCAAGAAGTATTTTCTTAACAACTGTAAGCCTTCTTCATTGTCTCTTCTCTTCTGGCCTTGAATAGAATTCCATCTCTGACATCTATCCAATTCTCTGAAGTTCATTTCATCTTTCTTTCCTCTGTCTGCTCTTCTGGAATGGCGCTGCAGATCCTGTATACTTCTTTGCCTTGGCTACACACTGCTAGGCTAAAGACTAGCATGGGAGATGACACAAGATCCACCCTGAGAGTTTTCTCCTGAGTTCCTTCTTTAGATTTTCAGCTGCCAGTTCTTGACAAGCTAGACTTGTTGAAGAGGAATCAATCACTTTGCACTTATGACAATCTTCTCTATTTCCCATCTCAATGAATGATAACATTTGCACAGCTGCCCACACCAAAACCCTAGGTATGGCCTTTATCTCTCTGTTTCTTCAAATCAGATTGACCATCTGTAATACTACTTCTTAAACATCTCTTCGCTTTATTTCTTATCACTGCCCTGTTGTCAATAACTTGGTCCCAGCCCTACTGTCTCACCAAGATTTTTTTTTTTGTATCAGTGTCATCTTTCTGTAACCTATTTTTCATAGTGTAGAGAGGATAATCTTTCTAAATCTACAAATCTGCATTCTTCTGCCAGAAATCTGTCAATACTTTCTCATAATAAACATTCATGGATTATAAGACAATTATAGTCTGACCCCACTTGCCTTTCACACAGTCCTTGTCCTCATACTCAAGCATTGAAAGCCCTTGATTCCTTGAATATGACAACACTTGCTCTTATTCCTGGACTAATGCGGGAATTTATCAAGGCAACTCCACACAGTTAAAAGGAGGTTTATTTTGGAGTAACTTACAGCCAGTAAAGAGGTTGATTACAGGATCCAGGAGAGGTGAGGTGCAGTCCAGCAGGGTTCTCTGGAGAACTCTGACTCGGTCTGCCATCTAGCATCCAGGATCATGAGGAGCCAAGAAGGCCAGCCTGGACAGATCTTGGGACTTAAGGGCTCCCATCTCAGCCACGCCCCAGGGTCAGGTCATAGTTAGGCATGGCAGCTACTGGCTGCCTCACTGAGGCAGTGCTTCAAGGTCAAAGCTGGAACACCTACCCACTACACTGGACCATCATAGATCTCTACCAACCCTTTGCCTTACCACTTTCTCTTCCACATTAATAATTTAATTTTGTTCATCCCGGGAGCCTATTCTCAGCACTACATTCAGGTTGGGCAATTTTTCAAGCTCTCCTATTGCCCTCTCCTAGTTATATCTTTGATGCTTCTTGTCAGCATCTTCTTTTATGGTTTGTTCTTTGAAGGCAGAGACTATGTCTGTCCTGATATTCTCCTGTTCTTAGATTATACTCAAAGAATAATGCTTCTTTCAACTTTCATCAGAGAAGCTTCTCTTTGCAGTACATGGTGATTAACACAGAGACCTTCAACTAGCCAAGGCGCAGGAGGATAAGAGGCTGTAGAATGCTCAACCTTAGATGTACCATCTACATAGCACTCTTTCCTCTCAAGGCTTAGGGATCATTGGGGAAGAAGGGGCCAACACAACCAAGCAAACAAATAGAGAAACAAAATACAACCAGAGTGGATGACTACAAGAAAACAGTGTCTTCCACACACAGCAAGGGCAGTTACATGTATGATATCACATCATGCACAAGATCTGTACAAAGTCAAGGCAGACCAAATGCCGGTATAGAGAGGGTATGGCGTGAAGTCCCACTGGTAGCTGAAGAACTATTGATAGTGGATAGCTTCTAGGAGAGGGAAAGCCAGTTTTCTTTAAGAATGTAGCCTCTGGTAAGTTGACCATGCTCCAGTGAAAGGCCATACATCCAAGAATATTTGGGCATCAGAAATTGTACTTGATGGATTAAAAAAAGAAAAAAAGGACACAAAGTTGGATGGGTAGGGAAGGGGGTGAAAACGGAAGGAGTTGGTGGAGGGAGTGAATATGATCAATATGTGTATGAACTTCTCAAGGAACTAGTTATATATATAAAATAGATCTCTGAATATCTGTTTATTCTCTAGCTCAGTATAGAAACAAGGCAGTATAGACATTTTCAAAAATATCTAGGTAAATGGTTCTGAATAGAGTGACTTGATCATCACTATGTGTTTCAGTCAGTGTTAATGGCAAATCTAGTGTGTAGAGGCCAGGGGTGCTGTTTAAATTCCTTAATGCCCAAGGTTGCTTTCCAAACCAGGGAATCATCTGGTGAGATATGTAGATAATGCAAATTTTGAGAAATCCTAACCCAGATGAAATAGAAATGTCACATTTCACTCCGATACATGTTCTTATTTTGGAATAGAGCGCAAATGATACTAAACCTAGAAGACCAGAGAAAAGTACTTCCTAGGCGCCCTTGCTTTCATTGGTGTCTTTCACATTAGTTTGTTCATCATTAAAATGATCTTTTATCTTATATGCTATGGAAGTATTATATAAGTTAAATATTATAGTGAACAAGAAAACTTAATTTGTGTTCCTGGCAATTAATTAATAGTACTCTATTAAATGTGAAAATAAAGGCCACAATACACAGGAGGGAGGGCTTAGTGAGTGGAGATGAGTGGAATTTATGCTAAATGGTTCTTGAACATGTTATTCTTTCTGGATTCTGTACCCAAATCCCTGTTTTTGAGAAGGGTAGACACTGACACAGATCCAGGGAGGCAAACATACGTACCTTTTGTTCTTCTCGCTCTACAGCTGCGTTGCATTTTTCTATTCCCCAGTTTCTCATAAAGTCTCTGAGATAGCCAAATAGGGTTCCAATTCCATATCCCATGTAAGTAAAAACCAAGACATAAAGTGGTGGCTCTGGGTAGGACTCAAAAATGGGCTTATCAAAAAAACGTGGCTTCTTATTTTGCTGAAAACACAAAGGAAATCCAAGATTAGCAATAAACATATGATATTTATATTTGCCAACTTTTGATTTCTAAAATTTAAAGAACACATTAAAAAGTATTAAAATTAATTGAAAAATATTGGAATTTGATAATTGACGAGGCTAAACAGAAACATAAATTTACTTTATAATCTATAATGAAATAATTGATTTAAGAAAAGATTCTCCCCAGGCGGTGGTGGCGCACGCCTTTAATCCCAGCACTTGGGAGGCAGAGGCAAGTGGATCTCTGTGAGTTTGAGGCCAGCTTGGACTACAGAGTGAGTTCCAGGAAAGATGCAAAGCTACACAGAGAAACCCTGTCTCAAAAAACAAAACAAAACAAAAAAAACAAAAAAAAACAAAAAAAACAAAAAAAGAAAGAAAGAAAGAAAGAAAGGAAGAAAGAAAGAAAGAAAAGATTCTCAACAGACCAACTATTTGGTGAAAAGTTAATGAGGAACAAGATGCTTTTAGATTCCAAAATGCAGCTCCATGAATTACTTCTTAATCATGAACTCATCATGAACTCGGGCTCACTGCCTTATCCAAGTCATCTAAGCACTTGCCACGAACAACCAGCACTCTGTGCTCTTGTGAGGTAGCAATCCATGCTCAGGATCTCCTATGAAACACTAACTCTGAACACTGCTATTCATAATTTGTATAAACATAATTTGTATGTTTCCATAAAAAGTAAAAAAACACAGAAACAAACAAATTCAAGAAAGAGCCAGCAGAATCTTTTGGGTAAATCATCTTCTGCTATTTCAGCTGGAAAAGAAAAATGTTACCATTTTATCTTTGTACTTGGTATGGTTTATAAATAAAACTAAGTTTAAATGTGTCTGTGAGACAAACAAACACACACACACTTTTCTCTTTTAGGAATTAATGTCACAATGGAGAGATTTTTAACATCAACTGGTCCCAATTCTTGTAACATTAACTTGCTCACACTAGCTTTATTGATGTTTGCTCAGTGGATTAATGGATAAAATAGGATACCAATAGTTTCATTATTATATTATTTCATTGGAAATATACAAATACTTTCTTAACAGATGGAATTTTCCTTTATTAAACTGAAGTCAGTCGAACCTCTTAGAAAGAATTTTTATTTTTTCTTTCGAGATGGTTTTATTTTTTGGGCGGTGGTGGTGCATGCCTTTAATCCCAGCACTCAGAAGGCAGAGGCAGGTGGATCTTTGTGAGTTCAAGGCCAGCCTGGTCTACAGAGCAAGTTCCAAGACAGCCAAGGCTACACAGAGAAACCCTGTCTTTAAAAACAAAAACAAAGACATCTGATGTCAAGATGGTTTTATTTTTAAAGATTTGTTTAGTTATTTTATATGTACGAGTGTTTTTGCTTGCATGAATATATGCACACCTCACGCATGCCTGGTGACTATAGAAACCAGAAGAGGTCATTGACCCTTCAGGAGCTGGAGTATCAGATGGTTATGAGCTGCCATGTGGGTTCTGGGAACTGAAACCAAGTCTTCTGCAAAAGCATCAAATGCTCTTAACTGTTCAGCTGTCTCTCCAGTCAGGAAGGATTTCCAAATCTAGGGCTGAACAATTGTTTGCAAATATGAGATCTTTTCTCTATCCAAGTAGATGGGGAATAAAGCCTTGCTTAATAAGTTTTTTTCCCTGAATATACTATTGCTGCATTCTGAGCCATGCTCTTCAGAATGCTCTTTCATATGTGGTGATGCCCTAGGGTTTGCTTTCTACCTGTACGCTGATCAAATTTGGAAATAAACAGGATATTGCGGTATCCTCAGAGGACATTCCTCTATAGATGATTTCTTTTCCATTGATGTCGGCAACACTGTTGATAGCGATTTTTCATGTATAAGGCTAACACAAAAGGAGATATGAATTCAGTAAACAGTATTTCTTTTAAAGAGCAATAACACAATAGTATATGGATGTGGAAGGTACAAATCATCATTATGTAGAGAAAAATGTAATTGTCATAAGGATGACTCTAAGGGGATCATATTTTACCAAATGATCAGAAGTGGCTTCCTGAAGAAGGCCGAGCTATAGGCCAGTATTGATAAGGAGTGGAAAATAATGGTGGAGAAGACAGCCTGGGTTCAAATCTGGGTCCTTTTATTTACTAACTGTGTGACCTTGTATAAGTATCTTAATTTCTCTGGTTTTCAAGTGTCTCAAATAAAAAAATGAGACTAAGAATGTTTGTTTTGAAACTTAAATTAGATAATATCTGCAAATGACCTGTCATAGCATAAACACTCATTAGATGTTACAATAGCTGTCATGTTATCTCCTGAAGAGAGATGATAGATGAGAGTATAAGATTGAAGATGCTGATTTAGAGAAATATTCGGGGAAGATGAAAAAACAAAATGTGGGAAGAAGTGGGAGGAGGGTCTCCTAAGTAGCTGGCAAGTGTGAGAAAAGAGAAAGGCATGGGAGGTCCAAGGGGGTGAGATAAAGGACTGAGATACTGAAGTTGCAATGGTCCATTGTGTATAAGGCTGCTCAAAAGATAACCAAGCAAGTCATTTTCATCAGGCAGTTGTTGCTGGGATTTTATCTGATACAATTTAATGAGGGATGGATGAAGAGATTGAGGGACAGAGGGAGAGAAGGAAGAGGGAGGAAGGTGGAGAGAAGGAGGAGGGAGAGAGAGGTAGAGGGAAAGATGGAGAGGGGTGATAGGAGAGGGAGGAAGAGCTAAAGCTCTTGAAAGCACACGAGACAAGGCTGTTACTGTTCAGCAGAGTGGAGGTAAAGAAGAGGAGGTAGAGGTGAGGGGTTGGGCAGTAGTAAAGGAAAGTGCTTACTTTTTTTGTTTGTTTTTATTTTCCGAGACAGGGTTTCTCTGTGTAGCTTTGTGCCTTTCCTGGAACTCACTCTGTAGCCCAGGCTGGCCTCTAATTCACAGAGATCTGCTTGGCTCTGCTGGAATTAAAGGTGTGCGCCACCACTGCCCAGCTGGAAAGTACTTACATTTAAGTAAAGAAATGTGGAGTGTCTTCAGGAGCTGAGAAAAATGTCCAGTAGATTAAGGTTAATTAGAAACTTGAGAGTTAGGGTATTTTCTAGAACAAGGCCCCTTAAGGAAAATGGAGTGAGGAGCACATGAGACACCTCAGCCACCACAACAGAATAACTCAGCACTTTGGAGATCTCATGAGCACACTCTTGTTTGGATCTAGGGCCTGGGGATGTGGCAGGAAGAGAATGAGAAGGAGGGGGCATAGCTCCCTTGTGCTTAGCATGCACAAGGCCCTGTGACTGATCCTCAGTGCTCTGCACACACACACACACACACACACACACACACACACACACACACACACAGGAGAAGGGATCTAAAATCAGCTGAATTCTGTAGCCTCTCCTACCATTTTCAAGGAAAGTTGCTTTCAAGATGAGGCAACCCATGGAACACAGCACACTCTATTATGCTGCTCTGTCAGGCCTTAGGAGGAGAATGGATTTGACAAGGAGGCACAAGGGAAAGCTTCAGGCCGAACTCACTCTACCAGGGCAAGAAGTCTAGCCATGAGATCCACTTCGGGATGGTAAAATGTCAATGGAATCCCAGAGAGCTAGAGATGAGGTGAAACTCACTGTCCTCCTTACAGCGGAATGCGTGCAGTTTTGCACACAATGACCAAGAGCTGTCACTAAAGCTTTTCTTCAGAGATAATGCAGGGGTCATCTTTGTGTTTATCACAGCAGTTGAGTGAGGTCTGAGTAGAAAAATGAACCACTGTGAATGACATGGAATACAAAACTTTGTCACAGTATTTTTTCTGCATTCAGTATAGAAGCTGGTTGTGTGTGTGTGTGTGTGTGTGTGTGTGTGTGTGTGTGTGTATCCATTTTCCTAATAGTATTATTGGAACTCCATAGAGTCTTTGAACAATTAAAATAACATAATTAGTAAAGAAATAAACATAAAAATACAAATTTGCAAACTATTTGGAAAGTGTAAGGACATTGAAATGATGTAATATTTATTCAAGATAATCTACAGAATAGTTTCAAAGACTAGTGGAAGTCTCTAGTAATAAGCCATAACCTACTCCCTCCTTGAATGTCTTCACTCTGCCACTCAACGTAAGAAAGTTTCCCTCTGAGCAGATGTGGCTATAAAGATGGGTTTTCCCTTCCCTACTCCAGTTATGAACTGGAATGAGGAGATGCCAATCCGTCAGCATTCTTATCATGCTCTGATGCTGCTTTATAGAGGCCAAATTCCATCCAAATGTGCCTAACAGATAAAAAGTTGTCTTTCCAGTTGTTAAGCTTGAGCTGTTTAGGGGGTCCCCAGGCAGGGGAATTGGAATCCACCTGTCCCTGGTGCATGAGCAGGCTTTTTGGAGCCTAGTGCCTAAGGTGTGATACCTTGCACAGTCTTGGTGCAGGGGGAAGGGGCTTGGACCTGCCTTAACTGAATGTACCAGGCTCTGCTGACTCCCCATGGGAGACCTTGACTTGGAGGAGGTGGAAATGGGGGAAGGTTTGGGTGGAAGGCTGGGGGGTAGGAAGAGGGAGGAGGGGGGATCTGTGGTTGGTATGTAAAATGAGTAGAAAATTTCTTAATAATAAAAAATAAAAAAAAGAAGTTGTCTTTCTCCATTCTCAGGGTGGAGATTGCATAAGTTGGCAGGGAGTAAAGCAGCCCTAAGATTTCCATGGTAGAAGAGAAAAAACAGGATCTCCAAAGGTTACTGTGCCACCCAAAGCCCTGTTCACAAAACCTAGAGACACAGTAACTGTTCAACAGCTGGCTCTAAAATAATGGCTTATTGACTTTACTGAGGAGCAGAGTTTGACCATAACAACATAAAATTTCAAAGCGTTCCACACTTCAAATCCTTGAATTTATTTGGACCAGAGAGCAGGAGAATTCAAGGCCCTGAAAAAAACAAACAAACAAACTGAAGCTTCAGTGCTAAGCAGTGTAGAAGAGACCAGTGGCTGCAAAACTGCAAATTAAACTGCAGGCAGGAGTCAGTTTTCCAGAGAACCAGGGAAGTACACAGCTAAAACGGGTCCTTTTGGGATCAGACCAAACCTCAAAGGCTAGCTTCAAAACTATATCCTTGCAAAAGTTGTGATTTTGATTGAGTCAGATGATGGGGCAGCTTATACCTTGTAGGGATATCAGCCAATAAAATAACTTCCCTGTAAGTATGGAGACTAGCAGCTGATACTGATGCCCATGGCAGCTGGTAGCTCACCAGAATGACTAAAAAAGATGACAACAGGAGAGGCCCGTTGTAACTACTGTCATTCCAATGCAGATGTGAAGGCAGATGTGAGCAGTGTTAGAGCTTCATGTTCTGAGACCAAAGGTTTTTTTTATGGAAGTTGCTCAGTGAAGCTACTAAAGCAAGCAAACACACAGATGCATATGACACACACACACACACACACACACACACACACACAGACACACACAACACACACACACACACACACATATAAGATACCACATATACACAAACTATGGGTGAAGAGATGATTTTTATGCAGCGGTGTGACAATATATCATTTTAAAGTTCAGTTAGTAAAGAACTTGAGATCAGTAAAGAAATGAGAAAACATACAAAGAGTAAGGAAGAGCTGGCAAGAGAAACTGTCTGTGGGAAGGACCCAGATGTTAGATTTAGCAAAGATGTCAATGCATCTCAGAAGAAAAATAAAGCTCTTTGGGATAAAAACAAGTGATTTCAGATAGTAATTTCAAACCAACCCCCCCCTCCCCCCGGCAAAAGAACCACAGAAAGCAAAATGTCACTATAAAATTAAGAACATATATACATATCACAACTCTGTTCAAAATGCCAAAAGAAGACAAGATGAAAGAAATAAAAAAAAAGCATGATGACAGTGTCTCACCAAATAAAAGACTCAGTAGAGAAATAGGTATAAGATAATGGAGCAGCTGGGCCTGTTGACATGTAATCCGGAACTTGGGAGACTGAGGCAGAAGGATTATGAATTCAAGCTAGTGATGGATTTAAAGGGAGACCCTCTCGGAAAGATGTGTAAAAATTGCAATAAAAAATTGTCAAGGAGACTCATCAGTATATTTAAATTGAAAGTCAAAAGAGTCAGGAAATGTTGGTAAAGAATTTTTACAAACCAAAGCCCCAAACCCACAGAGGTAAAGAAAATTAAAGGGAATTGACCAGAGCCTCTGGAAAAATGTGAGATATCATTTAAGACAGAAACATTTACCTAATCTGAGAGGAAAGGGGATAGATGGAAAAATACTAGTAAAATATGAGAATATTGGCTGAAAACTCACCCAATTTTGATGATATATATTGGATTCATATTTAGATGCTTATTTCTACCTAAAATAAGATATAAAGCAAATAGATCCACCACATAAATGTTATAGTAAAAATGTGAGTGATAGAGATGAAGAGCACATCATATCACATCCTAGGGACCACAGTGAGGTGGACACTCTCCTTTTAGCAGACATGATGGTGTCCTGAAGGCAACATATTCAAAACATAGAAAGACTAGTAATTGTGGGTTGGAAAAGGCATGCTTGAAAAGTGATTGTAAAATAAAGATACTACAAGAGAAACAATAACTGGGAGAATTTATGAATAGAATAATCTCTTGAAAGGAACCCAAAGAAAGTTCTTCAGTCTTGGGGAAGTGGTGGAGACAGGAAGGAGTGAAAGGAGGGGAGGAGATGGTTGGGATATATTGTTACGAGAAGAATAAAATAAATAAATAAAATGTAAAAAAGTATTAAACAGCAATTCAAATACAGTAATCTCCACCCCCAAGAACAAGGGAAATACCATTATATAATTATGAAAATGTAATCTGTACATTTTTGGTCTTTTTTTCTAGTAAATGATTTTAAATGACATTATGCAATATAATAGTTCAAGCTTATTATTGAAGCTGTTGTTGGACGAATACTAAATAATATTGGTGTAGAGGACTTAGATATGAATGAATCTACGTTAGAGTAAGGAAATGATTCAAGGTGTCAGTAAGAGCCCACAGGAACTGATGAGTGGAAAAAGAAATGGTAAATGAGTATTGATAAAATTAACACATCTCTGTCTCTCTCTAGCTCTGTCCATGTATCTATACATTATATACACACATGCATATATTAATAATACATATACATTATTTAGGTTTTATCCTTTTCTCTAACCTGTTCAAAAGGTTATTTAATGTAATAATTATGATAGTCTGAATTTGTCAAGCATATCAATGTAACATTAGAACAATAAGAGTACAGAAAGAAGAAAGATTGTATTAAAAGAACAGTTCTGTATCTCATTGGGTTTGCATATGTATAAAAATGAAGTATATTTTGACAAGATATATGTATATATACTTATATATATATTATACACACATATATACATATATATTTATTTTTGGAGCACTGAGTCTTGAACACAGGATCCTACACGCAGTAGGTAGGTGCTCTACCACTGAGCTACATTGCCAACCCTATATATTTATGTTAAGCACCAAAAAAAACTAAGAAAACTGAAGAATACAAGGAGAACCAGTAAGATAATAAAAATATCACACTGGAGCATTCACTTAATGCAAAAGGAAGCATTAAAGTTAGACTAGATACAAGACACCCAGAAAGCAAAGCAAAGCAAAGCAAACAAAAAACTGGCAGACATAAACCTAATGATTCTTATTTTTTTTAATTTAACTTTTTTATTGATTCTTTGGGAGTTTCACATCATGTATCCCAGTTCTGCTCACCTCCTAGTACCCCCATATTCTTCCCTCACCCCTGCAGCACTCCCTCACAAAAGAAAACAAAACGAAGTAAGCAAGCAAATAAACAAAAACAAGAACAACAACAAAAAAAACAAAACGAAACAAAAACAACAAAAAGTTTCTTTGTTTCTCCTTCTTTCCCGCATCTCCAACAACTCTTCATTCATCCTGGTGGCTTTGGGGGCCTCCGTGTGATCTGTTTTACCCTTTTGTCCTATCAGCTTTACTAGCAAATGTTCATTACAATGAGTCACTGATCTGGTTCAAGGCCTCTGGTTTCTGGTACACCGTCCTCACTGAATCTTCACCAGAACTCCTCTGGGATATCCTGTGGTCACCCCGAATCTTGGAGATCCTGCGGGTATCGTTCCATAGGACCAGTCCCTTCACAAGCTCCAGTAGCTCCTAGATGAGGTAGATGCCCGGTGGGTCAACCCAAGGCCCTGCTGTGGGTCAACTGGGGCTGCCCTCCTCAGGCGAAGGGGCGGAGTCAGCTCCCTCAAGTCCATTCCTGTGGTGAGGGATAGGGCCAGCTCTCTTGCTATAGTGTCTAGGAAAGGCAAGGCCAGCTTTCCCAGGTCCAGCGAAGGGCTGGGGGGCTCAGCATGGCCCTCTGATTTCATATGGTTCCTAAGGCCTCCTGATGTGACACAGACCACAAACATTAACACAGATCCCAGCTGCGCTGCACCACAGACCCAGACAAGGCCCTCGGTAGCAGCTTGTGCCCAGATATCTTGGCTCTGGGTGGAAATGTGTCCACAGGACACCACCAAGGCTTCAGGTTGAGGCCCCAACCCTGGGCTTCTATGTGACTTTTGGTGACAATATGGGACTCGGACTTCAGCACAGATACCAGCCGCGGTAGGACTCAGGACCCAGACATGGTCCTTGGCAGCAGCGTGGTCTGGATGTCACCAATGCCCCAGGTGGCAGTGCAGGCCACTCAGATTGGCACAGGCCCCAGCTGACATGGCCCTTACCTGCAGCTCTGGCCTAGAGGTCACCATGACATTAAGTAGCAGCACAGGCGACTCAGATCTGTATGCATCCTGGCCCTCGGACACCAACCTAGACTCAGATGGCTGATCTGACCCTGGGTATCCTCAAGGCCCTAGGTGATTCTTGTCACGTAGTAAAAGTGAATGGAGGAAGCAGTCCCATTAAGTGACAGTATCAAGCTGGATACAAGAAAAGTGAAATCCAGCTATTCGCTACAGAAACACAGATTCACAGTTGGAAATAAACTGATAGAGTGGAAAAGTCTGTATCATGAGAAAAGCCTCCATCAGAAAGCTGTGATGCAGCACTCATTGACTTCAGAGCTGAATTGTCCTTAGAAATAGGCAGCATTTTGTTTTATTGTAAAGAATTATTTTGTAGAGCTGGAGAGATGACTCAGAGGTTAAGAGCGCAGGCTGCTCTTCCAGAGGTCCTGAGTTCAGTTCCTAGCAACCATATGGTGGCTTTCACCCATCTATAGTGAGGTCTGGTGCCCTCTTCTGGTGTACAGGTGTACATGCAGGCAAAACACTATATACATAAATAAATTTAAAAAAGAAAAGCATTATATTGTAGCAGTAAAATGGCAATCCACTAGGAAATGCAACAATGACAAGCATATGCACTGCTAAAAAATCCACAAATACATGAAACAGAGCCTGAGAGAAATGAAGGAATAGAAAATTCTACAATAATAGTCGGAATTCAGTGTTCTGTTCTTGATAACCAATAAAACAGCAGACGTCTATAGGATTCTTCTCCCCCAAACCAGAAAAATACACATTTTCTCAAGAGCATGTACAAGCTAGCTATAAAACAAACCCCCATAAATTTAAAATAATTGGAATAATGCAGTGTATATTTTCTCCAACTACAATGAAATTAAAAATAAATAATAAAAAATGAAGAATTTATAAATACATTGAAATGAAACAACATATTTCCAAATTGTGATGTGTAACATGAATCTTAAAAGGTCTTATTAATGGAAAAAAAAACCTACAGCCAGATATTTGGGTGAAAGCTGAAAGATCAGAGAAGCAGAACAGCCAGCCACTAGTTCTTACCTCTTTGAAATCCTCAGTCTAAAGATAGTGAGTTCCTGTTTCCTCATGCCTCATATACCTTTCTCCACCCAGACATCACTTCCTGGGATTAAAGGAGTGTGTGCTTCCCAATACTGGGATTAAAGGTGTATGTCACCACTGCCTGGCTCTGTTTCCAGTGTGGCCTTGAACTCACAGAAATCCAGAGTGATAGGATTAAGGGTGTGTGCCATCAATGTTTGGCCTCTATGTCTAATCTAATGGCTGTCTCTGTCCTCTGATCCCCAGATAAGTTTTATTGGGTTGCACAATATATCATCACAAGAATAGGTCAGAGAAGAAATCAAAAGAAGTTAGAAAACAATTTGAAATCAATAAATGTGAAGGCATACAACCACAACCACACTTATTGGATGTAACTAAGCAGTGCTTTGTGTGAGATGTATAGCTCTGGTGTGTACGTCAGAAAAGAAATATCTCAGCTCAATAATCTGTCACTTTACCTAAGACACTGGGAAAAGTAGAATAAACTAAGTTAAAGCAAATAGAAAAAAAAGGAGAAAAAATACAATGAGACCTAAATAGGCAATAGAGAATTTAGTTCTTCAAATGGCACAAACCTTTAATCCTAGCACTGGGGGTGGGAGGCAGAGGCACGTGGATTGCTATGAGTTCCCTGGTTTAGAGAGTAAGTTCTATACAGCCAAGGCTACACAAAGAAACCCTATCTTTAAAAAAGAAAAAAGAAAAACAAAAAAACAAAAAAACAAAAAAAAAATGATGACTGATCATGAGAATACTAAAACAACAACAACAACAACAAAAAAACAAAGTCAGGAAGGAATGAGACATTACTGCTGACTGTACAAAGAGAACTATTCTGAGG
Organism: Peromyscus eremicus; assembly: GCF_949786415.1. Classification (NCBI taxonomy): domain Eukaryota; kingdom Metazoa; phylum Chordata; class Mammalia; order Rodentia; family Cricetidae; genus Peromyscus; species Peromyscus eremicus. Next base: position 113,414,696 of record NC_081419.1, on the reverse strand, counting down.
TGGTATCATGGGTAACTATATGTTAACACAACAGAGCATTCATGAAATGAATACATTATAAGGAAGACTTTGATACAAAATCTGATTCATAAGGAAAAATCTAAACAGACCCATAGCAAATAAAAACACCAAATTACTGATTTAAGACTTCTAAAATGACCAAACCCAGCTGATGTCACTGTTAAATTCAACCAAACATTTAACAGGTAATGGATATCAATTCTTCTTAAATAATTCTAAAATACTAAAGAAAAAGAAACTGCTAAATTTATTAAGAAAGCCAATGTTATCCTTGGTACAGCCAATATTATCAAAGGTATAGACCTCTGTCAAGCTATAGACTAGTATCTCAAATGTTTTGTTGAAAATTATTTATAAAACCATGTGGCAGGTAGCACATTTATAACAGGTAGCAAACCATAACATATTTATCATATGCTCTACATTTTCGGGCTTTCCTTGAAATCATCGTTAGAACTGGCATGTCACAGACTGAGGCTATCAGGAGCTGGGTATGCATAGAGGGTGGGAGGTTGAGGGATTGGAAGCCCTACAATTCTTGATCAATTTGTTGAGTCACTGAATCTACAAAGCAAAGGATTACTCAATTTGAGACTTCTCCATATGTAAGAATGATAAAAATCATTTAAAATCTATCCATATTTGAGTTTTCCATTACTTATAACTGATAGTATCCCATTAAATTAGCACCTAACCCTTAGTGAGAAGGGCAGAACTAATAGTCATGCTGGACACAGATGTACTCATCTCAGTGATTTAGACTGGTAATGAGCACTCCCTTCCAACTGCCAAGAATAAATTACTGCTAGCATTTTAAACATTGATCACGCCCAATGGAAGATATATTCCAAATAGCCCTTTCTTCAACAGAATTCCCCACATCAAACAGCTGAATATCTGATTGATTCAAAGACTGCTATTTTTCTCTTCTAAAATACTGTCACATGTGAAGCTGATATTGCTGAAGGCATATGAATGGCATAACACTGAAGACTGTAGCAGTGGGATGATGTAAGAATGATCAGTGTATACAGTTCTACCTTACTTGGCAGAGCCTTAAGTGCAACTTAAATGGCATTGCTTAAGACTTGAATTCCCGTAAGTTGTCTGGAAATTTGGGGAGATAAGTAGTTGCCTCTCCATCTTCCCTTATCTATTTTCCATCCTATATCCAACCAACCTTAGATAAAAAATAATTTTTAAAAGTGTACCTGAACTTTTAAAGCATGAACAACCATTATTCTTTGTCACTGTTCTCTAAACAATACACCATAAAGACATTTACATAGCCTTTATATTTACTAGGTATAATAATTAATCTAAAGTGGTATTAAGCAATTGGAGAACATGTATAGGTTATATAAAATCACATAGCACTTTATATAATATCAGTAAAGAGACTTGAATATCAGTAGAGTTTGCTATCTTTGATTGGTCCTGGAAACAACCCAACATGGCTACTAAGTAATGAATGTATTTATGCAATAGCATTGTGTCATATATTTTACAGATAAAAAAACATTTAAAATACTTTATTCATCCTTGTGTCTCAGGCTAACTAGTCATTCAGAAATAAAAGAGTTGTTAAATACTTATTTTCTACCTGCTTATTACTAATACACAAAAATTCAATTGTTTTATACATTAATTTTTAAATTGAAAACATTTTTTTCATACAATATATTCTGATTACCAGTTCCCCTTTCCAAACTCCTCTCACATCCCCCCTCTACATACTAGAAATAAACAGGTAGAAAATAAAAATTTAACAAATACTATTTAAGGTAAAAACCAAACAAATTGTAATGTAGAATAGTGGATTATATAATGAGGACAAAAAATAGATTCAATCAAATAGACTCTGTAGTTCATTTACATAGTTTGTAAATATTAACTTTGTAATGATTACAGAGGTATCATGGTGTTGTTGTAAGACTAGGATAACCTGAGTGAAAAAGAGTTCCAGGAGTTTTCTGTCCTGTTTTTGTATCTCTTCTGAAATCTATTTTTTTTCAAAATACAAAGTACCTAGAAATTATATATAACTAAATAAGAAATAAGAGAGCTGCTTCTGTTTACATTATGTTGTCTGATTCCTTGTGTGAACAGTCACATTTAATAAGGCCTTGTAGACATAACACTTTTCTGGTAATATTAATTTTGAGCTTTAAGATGCCTGGTATAATTAGTCACTATTGTTGGAAACTTTTTGAAGACTCTGAAATATGGGGATATTTCACTTGATAAAATCTAAGCAAAGCCTCTCATTCAGTAGATCCCAGTAGGATGGTTGGAGTAAAGGAAGAGGTGCTCAGCAACCTGGAGTTTAAATCACTAAGATATTTTAATATGTAAGATAATACAAAATAAAACTTAATTTTTATACTGTACCAAAATTCTGGCATCAATTATCTCTATCATGTTTTGTTATTATTCTTTTACTTTTATTTTAAACTCAACTAAGCCTCAATAGGTATTTGTTACTTAATGCTCTGCCAGAGCCAGGTGGAATGAATCACAGATATAAGAGAAATGTTGAGGTTACTGTGGAAATACAGAGAAAGATGATGTAACATTGTCTAGAAGAGGGAGCAAATGTTTCATCAACCAGGGAACAATTGACCAAGGTTTTGAATGATGAGCCAAGAAGATAAAGGCATGTAGCACTGGGTGGAGAAAAAGATCCCAAGAGAGAATTGAGAGCTTCAGGAGATATGTGCATCCCTTTACCTCTAGACTGCTGCTTTCACCATCTTGGTGGACTTTTTAGTTCATCTCGAGTCCCCAAGTTCTTTATTCTGCAATGGCCAGAGAACTTCCTAGTCCTATTACTGACATAATATTCATTCTAGTATTTCCAAAGTGCTACCTCCAGAAATCATGAATCAATATGATATTTCAAAGAGTACTCCAGTTTTCCCAACTCCTGAGGACTCCTGGGGTGTAAAAACTGTGATGAGAGCCAGGGGAGGCATCTACCTGCTCATCACTGTATCTCTATCATCATTCGCTGACTGGATCAGCTGTTTAAGTGCTATAATTATATCAAAGCTAAAAGCAATTTAACTTTGTGGAAAATGGCAGATTTCTACCCTCCCTGTGTCGTGCCTGAGTTGTCTTTGGGAATTACTTTTCCCCATTAAACTAAAGAGTTTAGCAAGAGGATGATGCCCTGCCAGACTCTGCTCCTCCATGGTCTAAGGCAGAAATGGAAGGTTTTACATGTAGTTTTTATTTTGAGAAAGTAAAAGAAATGTATTTACTTCTGACAGATACAATTTTACAATATCAATCTTTAGTAGTTTTTAAAAATTAGCATACAAGCCGAGCCATGGTGGCACATGCCTTTAATCCCAGCACTTGGGAGGCAGAGCCAGGCAGATCTCTGCAAGTTCAAGGCCAGCCTGGTCTACAGAGCGAGTTCCAGGACAGGCATCAAAGCTACACAGAGAAACCCTGTCTCAAAAAAAACCAAAACCAAAAACCAATAATAATAATAATAATAATAATAATAATAATAATGAACAATAAAAAAATTAGTATACAAAGTAATGAGTTTTATTGTAGCATTTTTACATATACTTCACATTTGTTTACTCTCCTTTGCTCCCCTCCTCTGTTCCACCTGCTCCCTTCCTTGTGGTCCCCTTCCTCTTCCTCAGAAGTATCTCATGAATTTGCTCACTCTTTTCCCCATCTTTGAATCTCTTTTGACAGTTTTATGTCCCCCTTATAGTTTTATGATATCAGTTGTGAAACTGAGGTTAAAGACATCTGAAATTGTAGGTATTGCTTTAACAGTCACTGACTGATTATAATCCCAGGTCTTTGTTTCTGTTTGTTTGCTTGTTTTTAAGGAACCTACTTCCCAGGTAAGACCTTGCACTAGATGTCAAGAAACCAGGACTCATACTGGTGATAGCTTGATGGAAGTAGCAGCCTGGTAAGCTGCTGTTCCTCCTTTTTGGTAAGAGAAAAGATGAGTGGAACTGTGAAGACTTCTAACCTCAAAATGCCTCTCACTAGCTGGATTATCCCACAGACAAAAATGAAAGTAGCTCTTTGCTGTGGGATGGTCTGTATGTCAAATGTGTTGCTGATTGGTCAATAAATAAATCACTGATTGGCCAGTGGCCAGGCAGGAAGTATAGGCGGGACTAACAGAGAAGAGAATTGGAACAGGAAGGCAGGGAGAGACACTGCCATCTGCCGCCATGATAAGCAGCATGTGAAGATGCCGGTAAACCATGAGCCATGTGGCAAGGTATAGATTTATGGAAACGGATTAATTTAAGATATAAGAACAGTTAGCAAGAAGCCTGCCACAGCCATACAGTTTATAAGCAATATAAGTCTCTGTGTTTACTTGGTTGGGTCTGAGTGGCTGTGGGAGTGGCGGGTGACAGAGATTTGTCCTGACTGTGGGCAAGGCAGGAAAACTCTAGCTACAGCTCTTGATCACATTGGAATTATGGCTCAACAACAGGGTAGTTTCTCTGGTTGAAAACCAGCAGGTGAACCCTTCCTTTACCTGGACTACCTTTACCTATACAGTTGCTAATCTGTATATTGGTTCTCATGTTAGAGAGTAAATACTTCTATGTTAAGAAGTTGAAAAGCCTCCAAAGTCAAATGGCCTTAGGAAAATGTACCTAGTAAAACTAATCTGAAGACAGTGTAGGTCAAAAGTCACTGAGAGATATACTTTATATTTGTGTATTTCATTGTAAATTTTACCTCAAATAAAAAAGAACTATTGACAAATATTGAAGTCCAGTTCTTGGTACACATGCTGAATAGTTTAGGGACAAAGTATAATGACTCTACAACTTCTTTGAAATGCACAATATATGTGGATTTATGAATGAATAGAGGGATAGATAAATGAGTAGATTTACAATAGAATATAACAAAATATCTGTTGTAGAATGTAAGTGATAGATATGTGAGCATTTCTTGTAGTATTTTTAAAAACATTCCATAAGTTTGCAAATATTTATAATGAAATGCTGTAGTTAAAAAGCTTTTGTCTAGTGATAAAAATATTGATGCAGGGACAGCCTGTCCATGGAACTAGATGTTTAGCCAGGCAACTTTGCTAAGATTATTTTCTCATCTATAAAATGGGCACAACAACACTTTAATCCCATTTGGTTATTTGAAGACTGAATAAATTATTATTAGCAAAGTTCTTAATTACAGGGCAATGTAAAAGTTTATTAGTTAAAATCTTTGACAATGATTTTGTGTATGAGTCATTGATGGCAAAATAGACTGAACTGACTTTTCTTAGGTTTCAGATTCTGAGGAATGAAGAATTTATTAGCACCTGATGACAAGCCCACATGGCTGAGGGTTTAGCCAGCTTCTTCCTAATCCAGGCATAGTTTATCTTCTTCTAAGAGGCAGTAAGACTCATATCGACACAAATGAATTACATTTCATTTCTATCTTCAGATTGTCCTACTTTTAAAAGCTTGATTCTTCCCAGGTTTGGAATATAGCACAAGTACTGTCTGGATCCCACACAAAAATGTCTGGTACCCTGGTACCTGGCCATCCCAAAAAAAAAAAAAAAAAAAAAAAAAAGATCTAGTGACATGTGATTTTTACAAAGATGGTATCTTTCCTCTCTTCCTCCCTCCCACCCTTCCTCCTTCCCTTCCTCCCTCCTTCTGTCTCCTCCCACCCTTCCTCTTCCCTCCCTCTTCCTCCCTCCCTCCCTCCCTCCCTCCCTCCTTCCCTCCCACCTTCCTCTATTTATCTTCCTTTCTCTGATAGATTCCCACTCTGTAGGTCTGACTGGCCTTGAAATTCTGACTCTCAGATCTCTGTCTCTTATGTACCAGGTTATAGGTGTGGGCTACCACACCCAGTTGAAGAAGATGCTCATTAATCATCATGTACTCCAACAAAGGTCATAAATATTATAGCATAATTAATAACAGGCTGTAAACTTTGACAGTTGGAATGAATTCTATGTATCACACAATCACACAGCAGAGATTTTTTTTTTAAAAAAAATTCAGTCCTAAAGAAGCAATAGTGCTTACTGTTCTTGCAGAGCATATGAATTTGATTCCAGTGTCAGGCAACTCACAGGTTCCAGGTGATCTGATGCTCTCTTCTGCACTGCACCTTTACACACATACACACACACACACACACACACACACACACACACACACACACACACAGAGAGAGAGAGAGAGAGAGAGAGAGAGAGAGAGAGAGAGAGAGAGAGAGAGAGAAAGAGAGAGAGAGAGAGAGAGAGAGATGGGGGAAGAGAAAGAAGAATTGAATATAAATGGATAGAATGAAAGAGGAAAAATCATGAATGATACCTAGATTTTGGTTTGAGCCACAAGAAGGACAGAGTTTTTTTATTGAGAAGAGAAGGGCCATAACCAGAGCAAGTTTGAGCAATGGAGACAGGAGTATCAGGAACTCAGTTGTTTATAAGTTAACATTAAGAACATTTTGACCATCTAAGGCCAGAGATTAAATAGGGAGTCAAGTGTGTTTGCGTGTGTGTAACAGTTGTTGTAAAAACCTGTTGGGAGGCCCTGCTGGTCAGAAGTTGAGGTTTACCATGGCCTGGCAGATCTCTCCAAGCTCGGCAACATGGAGGACTCCCTTCCGCCAAGTAGGGGCTTCCTGCTCCCTACCTAACCTTATCTGGAAGATGTCTCTAGGTCTGAATGCCTGACTTGCCTCAAGGATGTTGCTTGACATAGTTCCCAGGAAATGCTTTTCCCCCTTGCCCACATGATAATTAGGTAAATGCTCTAGTCATTTTGATAGGGCCGTGCTTCCACTAATCCAGCTATATGAAAGGAGCATGGCACTTAATGCAAATTAAGGTTTATCCCAAGGTTTCCCAATCCTATATATTTCCTATACTGTGGAATAAAGTTGAGTTGTCTCACTGAAGTCATCTCCTGGAGGACTATTTCCATCGTATACACAGTGGTCTGATCCTGTTCCCTGATTCTACTCCCTCCACCCTTATGGACCAGTGGCCAACAATCCCCTGGGAGTAGCTCTGCCAAATGACAGATTTCCAAATGGTGGTTGTTTTAAATGTAGTGATGTTTTATGAATCAGCAATAAGAACTGGACATGGGGGTATTCTATTTGTTTAAAAATGCAGAGAGAGATCATTCTTTCATAACCAATTTCTGTACTTATACTTAGATTTTGAGGAGTTTGTTTTGATCACCCATTGCTCTCCAAGGAAAAAGGAGACTCACAAATACCTACTGTAGGTATGGTGAGAAGACAAGGTCAGATTATCCTGAAAGATAGACAGCACTGTGAGAGCCAATGATACCATTGGAAAAGGGAAAAGATGCAAGGGTTGACTGTGGTGGTATTGTGTTCCCCAAAATATTGTGCACGCTAATAAACTTATCTGGGGTCAGAGACAGAATAGCCACAATATTAAACATAGAGGATAGGCAGTGGTAGCACATGCCTTTAATCCTAGCATTCCAGAGGCAGAAATCCATGTGTTCAAGGATACAGCCAAACATGGTGATTCACGCCTTTAATCCCAGGGAATGGTGGTAGAAAGCAGAAAGGTATATAAGGCATGAGGACCAGAAACTAGAAGCATTTCAGGCTTTTGAGCAGCACAGTTCAGCTGAGAGCCATTCGGATATGAGGACACAGAGGCTTCCAGTCTGAGGAAACAGGATCAGCTGAGAAGTTGGCCAGGTGAGGTTAGCTGTGGCTTGTTCTGTCTCTCTGATCTTCCAGTGTTCACTTCAATAACTGGCCTCAGGTTTGATCTTATTAATAAGAACTTTTAAGATTCCTGCTACAGTTGACCCTTGGGTTGCCATTGTTTGTAGGTCAAAGACATGATCAGGAAACAAGAAAAGAAACTAGAAAGAAGTAGTTATTGACAAAAGAGGAAAATCAAGGGCCTCATGTCCTAGAAGCCAATAGAAGGAATGTCTTTAGGAAGATATGTACCAGTGTGTTTTTCATTACTTATTGCAAACTTGAAGTTGAGTATTTACAAAGAGTTTATTTTACTGACAGTCTTGGAGGCCAAGTCTCCAAACAACAGAGTATTGGCCCTGGCAAGGGTTTCCTTGAATTCATTACCTTGTGGAAAAGAGCAAGAGATCACATATAGACAAAGAGAGTTACTCAGGGACTGGATTCACTCTTGTGACTTCCTCTCATGAGAACTAACTCAGGGTCTCACAAGAACTACCTGCATTATTTCTAAGGGCAGTCTCTAGTTATCTAATGACTTTTCATTAAGCTTAGCTCTTGAAAGTCCTTTCACCTTGGTGCCACCATACTGAGTACCAAGGCTTTAACATGTGAGCTCTTGGAGAAAATACTCAGTCAATATTCAGACCATAGTAAGGGGGAGTGAATATTTGTGACAAATACTGCTGGTAAGCCAAACAATGTGAAGATTGATAACTTTCCACTGGATGAAGGAATTCAGAGTTTAATCTGGAATTTATTGAGCTCCTACTATATACCAGACATTGCCAAGTACACTCCTATGTAGCAGTAGAGGGGAAAAGGTTGATGGCTAAGCTTAATAAATAATATTGAGCATCACTATAGATAGTAAAAGAAATGAATGTACTAAGGACATTTAATGGTGTATGGAGACAATCTCAAGAATTCTAGCTTGTGTATTCCAGATCAGATGTTAATATAACAACCCAGGAAGGTGAAGATGGAAAGATCATTTACTGCCTTTCCAGGCTTATATAGATTTTGTATGGAATAATTTTGAGTTGCTGTATTTGGATTTTGTACCCAGGTACATGTCTAGTTTAAAAGTTAAGCACATGATCTTTTATACTAAACAAAATAAAGCTGAAAAAAATAAGGCAAATGTTTATTTATAGCCTGAGGAAAGGCATCATGGCCAAAACTTGAGAGTAATGGGTGATCAAAACAAACTCCTCAAAAAGTGTAAGTACAGAAATTGATTATGAAAGAATGACCTCTCCCTGCAATTTTAAACAAATAGAATACCCCCATGTCCAGTTCTTATTGATGATTCATAAAACATCACTACATTTAAAACAACCACCACTTGGAAATCTATCATTTGGCAGAGCTCAGATGGGACACAAGAATCAGTTGGAAGAGACAGGCTCCAAGGAGAGTGGAGCCACCATGAAGCTAGCTCACCCCCATGGTGGGCGAGGTAGTGAGGCAGGTCAGCTAAGAACGCAGTAGAGACAGTCTCTTCTTACCACTTGGGCTTCACCTTATCTACTTGGATTCCTGCTAAGCACGCTACCTAAGTTCCAAGAGTAACAGTTCTGTTAAGACTGCATTCACTCTCTAAGACTTCTTGAGCTGAGTCTCAGAAGTCCCAGGTTGCCCCTTAGTCATTCTGTATTAGCTATGTAAGCCATTAGGTCAAGTCTAGATTCCAGGGGAACAGCATGAGATTCTATATCTCAATGGGAAATGTCAGAAAAAATTTATATTCACCATTCATTTATTGTGTCACCTGTTATTTACTGATAGCAGTCTTTTCAGAAAATATTGCACATAGTGAGCTCTATGTCTACAGAGAAGTTATGCACCCTGCAGCAGCTTCTGAAAGGGACAGGCATTCTAAACTACCAGGAAACTTACCTCTATGGCTCCCTATGTGCTTAACTCTGTGTCCACATGGCTCAAGGTCACAAAGGTATCTCTGTTCTTTATTCTGAATTGTTTAAAGTGAAACATGGAGTTGAATAAATAGTTCACTGCCTTGGTGTGTCTGTGGTTGGACAGTGTTGTATATACAAAGCTCTAATATGTGAGTTTGAAGTTATCTGTGAAAATGACCTCACATTTTTAATTGAGTACCAAATAGCAAGGACAAAGCAACCCATAATATCCATAATCCATACTAACACTACCCTTTAATGTTGAATGCCAAGGGCCTCTTCACAGTGGGGGTAATAAATCTCACTCCTACTGCTGTTTTGTGTTTAGAGAGGCAGTGTGAGTTAGGGAACACAGTCTTGTGATTAAGGATTGGGCAAACCTAATTTCCAAACTTTGTTTTAATTGTTATAAGCTGGTGATCTTGATTAAGCTTTCTGTTTCCTCACTACTGAAGCAACTCCAGTAGAAACAAAGTGAGAGGGTGGATACAAGGCTCTTAGAATGCCAGGTGCTTTGAAAGAGCTCAATTCATGTTGGGCAGTATTATGGTTATTATTTTCTTGGTTACCTTTAACACTACAGAATAATGTACAGTAGGAAGGACAGCAGGGTGTTCTTGGATTCTGTGCTTACAATGGAAGCACAAGCCCTTTCAGGTGAGTGGCTCATGGTACAGTTTCTTCCTAACTCTAATGACCTTGAGAAGTTACTTAAGTTCTTAGCACCTCAGTTTCCTTATCTATACAAAAAATGGAAACAAATATCAGTTTAGCATTATTGCCATGAGAAGCAAGTGAGGCAAAGTATGTTAAATGACTGACACTAAGCAGTGACTGACAATTTTGTTTGTTAGCCTTACCATTGGTGCTGATCTAAATAACCAGATTCTTCAAACTACTTTCCAGCTTGACTTTGCACTTCAAAAACACAACTGAGAATGTGGGTCTTTGTTTCTTTGTGATTCTATGATATTCCCTCCTCCATTCACTTCTCAACTGCTTTATTTTATATATATATATATATATATCCTAATCTTATCTGTGGCATTAGATGTTTTCAATGTTGGGTTCTAAAATGTCCACATAGATTAAAATTTTTTCACTTTATGTTGTGAATTGTAAACATGTTCCTGGTCTGTAATATGTCTTTTGATGATTTTATAGTATTGTTTTTTTTTTTAAAATTTTGTTTTATCATTCAGAAAGAAATGTTTGACTTTTATACTCATAAGTTTTTAGACTTTCCTTTTGTGGATCTTGAATTTTTTTTTTATCTGTTTTGTTTTTCGAGACAGGATTCTACTATGTAGCTTTGGTTACACTGGGACTTGCTCTGTAGACCAGGCTGGCCTTGAACTCACAGAGATCCACCTGTCTCTGCCTCCTGAGTGCTGGGATTAAAGGCATATATCACTATGGCCCAGCTTGGATCTTGAATTTTATGCTATAATTATGATGACTTTCCCTATGTAAGTACTATTTTTAAAATACATATTATCCATTATTTTCATGTATAAATTTTATAATCTGTATGTTCTTTTGTTAATATAAAAGGCTCTAATTATTTCATGTATAACATAATGCTAATTATCCCTCATTATTATCCTTTCAAATAGTTTTTTTACTTATTTTCCCTTATTGTTTTTCCACATAATTTTAAAGTTATTTGTCTGGCTTAAGAGACATTCTATTCACATGAAATTTATAGACCACCATAGACTAAACTGGAAAATTTTCATCTTAACATTTCTATCAATATTATATGGATTTCTTCTTACTCTAGTTTTATTTTGTGGCTCTTGGAAGTATCTCTTTATTTTTTCATTTTTCTTTATTAAGAAATTTTCTACTCACTCCACATACTATCCACAACCCCCTCCTCTTCCCTCCTCCCACTCCCCAGCCCTCTTTCCCAAGCCACCCCGCAACCCTACATCCCCCAAATTGAGGTCTCCCATGGGGAGTCAGCAGAGCCCAGCACACTGAGCCTAGGCAGGTCCAAGCCTCTTCCCACTGCACCAAGACTGTGCAAGGTGTCACACCACAGGCACCGGATTCCAGAAGCCTGCCCATAGACCAGGGACAGATGCCGATCCCCCTGCCTTGGTGCTCCCCAAACGGTTTGAGTCAAACGACCATCTTCTGTATCCAGAGGGCCTAGTCCAGTCCCATGGGGGCTCCACAGCCACCAGTCCACAGTTCATGGGCTTCCACTAGTGTGGCCGGTCATCTCTGCACATCCTCCCATCATGATCTCGATGTCCCTCGCCAGCAGTATCTCTCCTCTCTCTCATCAATTGGATTCCTGGAGCTCAATCTGGTGCCTGGCTGTAGATCTCTGTATCTGCCTCCATCTGTCACTGGACAAAAGCTCTGTGATGACAGCTAGGTTATTTGCTAGGCTGGTCACCAGAGTAGACTGGTCCAGGCACCTTCTGGACCACTGCCAGCCGACCAAGGTGGGGTCAACCTTGTGGATTCCTGAGAGCCTCCCCAGCACCCTGCTTCTTCCTATTCCCATGATGTCCTCATCTATCATGGTATCTTCCCCCTTGCCCTCCCACTCTGTCCCTGTTCCAGCTTGACCCTCCCATTTCCCTATGTTCTCATCCCCCACTCCTTGCCTTCTGCCACCCCCTCTCCACCCAGTTCACTCATGTAGATCTCATCCACTTCTCCTTCACAGGATCATCCATGTGTCCCTCCTAGGGTCTTACCCTGTTAGCTAGCCTCTCTGGAGTTGTGGGTTGCAGTCTGGTCATCATTTCCCTCACATTTAGTATCCACTTATGAGTGAGTACATACTATGTTTATCTTAACACTACTTCTAAATTATTTTTTGCTTTAATTTTAAATCTATTCCTGTGTTCTTTATTTTGGTGCTATGGTAAAGGGCTTCCTCCCTTCAATTATATATATATACTTTAAAGATCTATTTATTTTTATTTTATGTTTATGAGTGTTTTGCTTTTATGCATGTAAGTGCACAGCACACATGCATGGTGCCTGTGGAGGCCAGAAGAGGGTGCCAGAGCTCCTGAAAATGGAGTTATGGGAGATTGTGAGCCACCATGTAGGTGCTGAGACTTGAACCCTGGTCCTCTAAAAGAAAGGCAAGTGTTCTTATCCACAGAGCCATCTCTACAATCCATCCCTTTGTTCATATTTTATTTTTTAAGTTTTCAGTGTCTTTTATGATGCTGTGTAAAGTTTTAAATTTTTTATATTGTTAAAAATTGCTGATCTTGTCATGGTTCTTCTCTGTTCCTTCTGCTTGAGTGCAAAGGTGAAAATCCATGGAAATGATATGGGATATATTTGTTTTCTTCTTTGCTAAATTCAGTGGGTAAGGTTCATATACATTACTTAATAGCATAATCCAGTCTTCTGTGGTGATTGCATTATAATTATCTAAATCTCAAGCATGGTCTACATAGCTCAGTGATTGGATACTTTTTCCTAAGATAGCGGTTGCAGTCCCTCTGATCCTTCCAATACCATTTACACCGTGACTGCACAGGCAGGAAGCACAGTCTTTATCCTCCCTTTGCTTCTGGGATCAAGTCCTTTCCTCTAATTTCTGACAGGTTCCTTATTGCCACCTGAGACTAGTTCCCTAGTATCCTTGTCTTTCAATATCTCGTGGAATGGTCTCCAACACTAGGTACAGAGTCACAGATGTTTCTGGTCTGCCCCTTTGATCTCTCTAACAGCCTATCACCCAACTACAAAGCTGCCTCCTGTAGCGATATTTTATTTGTGCTGAAATGTGGTAATATTTTATTTGTGCTTTAATAAATAAAATTTGCCTGGAGATCAGAGGACCTAGCAAGCCATTTTAAGTAAACAAAGAAGTCAAGCAGCAGTAGCACATGCCCTTAATCCTATCACTTAGCAGGCAGGATCTCTGTGTGTTCAAGGCCACACTAGGGAACAGAGCCAAGTGTGGTGACACACGACTTTAATCCCAGTACCAACTATAGAGTTCTGGAGGCCTGTACAGACATGAAGTGACAGAGCTGGCCAGGAAAAGGAAGTGATGTAGCTAGACAGAGAGCAAATAAGAAGGCAGAACAGCAAGACAATAAAGGCGTGGGTAGACAGGAAGTAACTCACATTTGGAAGCTGCAGAGTTGGTGAGGTAAGGTTGGCTGGTGGCTTTCCCTATTTCCCTGATCTCTAAGGCTTTTCACCCCTATATTTGGCTTTGTGTTTTTTATTTAATAAGACCATTTTAGAAATTCATCTACAAGCCTCCACATTCACAGGTATAGTAATAGTTATGAACAACTTTGTTGGTACAAATTTCCATGTTGATCAGTTTTTAATTATCAAAACAAAATGTCTGAAAATATAATTTTATCAAGATAAAAAATTATGAATGTAACAATTCTGGTTGTCCAAGGGTAGAATGCCAGTATTGGCTCAGGTCTGATGAGGATCTTGTGATATATGACATATTAATGGTGGGAATATATGGGAGAAGAAGGGATCACATCACCAGGAAGGAAGCAGGATTGAAGCTGGGCTCCTCAAATCCCTACTGGGGTCATGAGTACAACTAACCCAAGTATCTTCCATTAACCCTCACTTCTCAGGGACTCTCCATTTATTTCTGTTCTCATCACAAGAACTTGTCTGCATTATATCTGTGCCAGGAGATTTTATAAAGGATGAAATTAAGAATGAAGAACAAGCCAGGCAGTGGTGGTGCACGCCTTTAATCCCAGAACTTGGGAGGCAGAGGCAGGTGGATCTCTGTGAGTTTGAGGCCAGCCTGGCCTACAGTGTGAGTTCCAGGAAAGGCACAAAGCTACACAGAGAAACTCTGTCTCCAAAAAACAAAAAACAAAACAAAACAAAAAACAAAACAAACAAACAAAAAAAGAATGAAGAATAGCTTATGTTTGGGAAGAAACTTTTAAAACAATGAATTATTTAAGTTCTGCATTAACCGCTTTCAGTCAAAAATTTGAAAACTTTGCAACTGTTCAGAAGTAGAGTTCATAAAAAATAAGGGCATCATGAGCTCTCCAACCTTTACATGGATATGCCTGTGAGGCAGGAGGATCAGTTATCTTGGATAATAGTATTCTAGTAGACATAACAACACTGGACACATTTTAGAAGTAAACAAATAATGGACTTAATCAATGTGAAATCCTGTTTCAGTTTATCCCTGGGGCAAATAGGGCTTAAAGAGGAGAGAAAGGCAATAGGATTAAGGATCAGAAAAGCTCAAGAAGGAAACTAGATGATTTCCAAAGTGGAAAAGTTCTGGTTCCTGGTCAATTGTGAGGTTGGGCTGCTGATACTGGAATCACAGAATACACACCAAGCTACATTGGAACAAAGGGGAGGACATTCCCAAATTACTGCCTAACAGTGTTTACTTTTTGCTTGCTGTGCTGGGAAATCTTTTGCCAACATCCTATTACAGAGTAGTTGGTATGTGAAAGTGGTAAGTGTATTTCTGTGAGTAGGGGTTGAGGCACTGTCCCATAATACTTTAGTTCCATCAAAACATTTGAAAGATCACTGACCTCAGATGCCTACAAATTCTCATGGATTGCTTTTGCCAATAGGCAAGGCTGTTGGTTAAGACATAGCTTGCTGAGAGGCCCATGAGGTAAAAGTTTTACCAACGATCATGATAATAAAGACAAGTTTATTCATACTTTAGAGGGAGAAAATAGGTCCTTTTTGCTTCATTCTGTTATGAGCTCAGCAGAGTTTATTATTTCAGGGAAATATTTATTAAGACATAACTGAGGCTCTTAGTGGAAGCCAATTTCAACTTAGGAACATCTAAATATATCGTAGCAAACAGGATCTGGATGGCTCCTCAGAAAGAGCTGTCGGGAAAGGCCACAGCAGTGACATTGTGTACCTAAAGAAGCTCCCATCACTAAGTGTGTTATGGTCTTGTACAGTTACACTTATGTAGCTGCAGGGTCTGCCCTTACATAGGAATGGCTGTCTTATCTATTTACTCTTTTAGTTTCAAACACTAGAATGCAGTTATGAAACCAAGGTAAGTAAAGAAAAGGAAAACTCGTTTTGAAGGCATCTATGGTCAAATAAGATACCCAAGAATCAGAATAACCTAGGAGGTAAACAGTGGCTAGTGAAACAAGTACTTCAGGGACAAGGGGCATCTTAGCAATGATCTGAGTGTACGATGTGTGTGTAGTGCTGTGAGTTCTCTT
Organism: Peromyscus eremicus; assembly: GCF_949786415.1. Classification (NCBI taxonomy): domain Eukaryota; kingdom Metazoa; phylum Chordata; class Mammalia; order Rodentia; family Cricetidae; genus Peromyscus; species Peromyscus eremicus. Next base: position 113,398,816 of record NC_081419.1, on the reverse strand, counting down.
ATGCTCTTTCTCTACATCCTGCTCCAGCCTGAGATTTCTGGTAGATGCTTCACAATGTCTTTTGGAAAGAGATGGATACGTTTAGGGGACCATACCATTTTACCACACAAGCCAGGCTCATGAGTGCCTCTTGCACCTTCCAACTGGACATGCTAATTTGATTCACTGCGTGGAGGCCTGGCCCCAGCCAGCTCTCTCTGTTCTAGGTGCTTGGCACAACCTCACATTTCCCTCAGGCAGAGGTTGGCTCCCTAGGGTGACTGAACTAGGGGAGGATTGCATGGGGTTCCACACACAGCTTTGCCAATTCCCTACAGCAAGATTGCCTATCTGTCTATTCAAGTCTGTCCTCAAGGCAGGTTAGCTCACCTTGTGACTCAGACCAGAAAGTTCTGACATGATATGCAACACGCACAATTATTTTTCTTCAAGAACCTCACGGATCTGAGACATTAATTTTGAATATTTCATGAGTTTCTCTTTCCTAGCACATCCCTTCAAATACTTTGTAACAGCAGGGGGTCAAAAAGAGGGGGAAATGTGAAATGGAAATAACTGGAAAGTCTGTTTGAAAGATGCTGCTTTGCTTTCAGTGTGTAGGACACCCAAAGCTACACTTCCCGGAGTGGTTTTTAGAAAGGAATACTGGATGGTCAAATTTCAAAGAGAGACTCCAGCCTCTAATCAGGCTGGGGGCTGTGACAATGCTCTGCTAAACACCAAAAAGATCCTTTCAATTAGAAAGGCATTGCGTGTGCACCAGGGACAAGCGTTATCTACCCCATGATCGCAGCAAGATTTACCATCACTTCTGTTTTTCTTCTGAAGCATTGTGAGTGTAGCAAGTGTTTTGGTAGGCTAAAGAGTTTAGTTTTTCACAGTCTTGTCCCCCCAAATGCTCGAGAGAAAATGAAAAGTTTTCCAAGTCTGTATTTTAGAGAATCTTGGACCTTGTGATTCTGTATGCACCTTCTCTTTTCTAGAGACGAAATTCCCTTATAGCCACATCTAAGCTTTTAGCAACTACACATGACGAAATACTAGCTGAAGTGCAGAGTCAACACTGTAAAACATCTCCTGAGAGAAACTTTGAGAAAAGACTGCCTTAAAATGGGTTGCTATGAAAAATGCAGATTAAGGATGTAGGAGATAGCTTCTTACCTGGGCTTCTTTGGGGATTCCATTTTTCACACAGTCAGTGCTTTGCCATTTGCTGTGCTGAGTCTTGGGATTGTGGGCAGTCCCATTAGTAACAACACTACCCTTAGGATTGGCCATCGGTGGGAAGTGCTTGAGCCCAGCAGGTTCTCTTTCAGAGGTCTTCTGGAGCTTCAGTTTTCAAGTAGCTGAAGTGATGATATAAAGGACTTTGGGGCTGAGCCTTAAAGGAATCCTACCAGTCAGGCTTTTCCAGAAGAAGAACCACAGTCTATCTATTGACTGAATCTTTAGTGGTTACCTTTTACTAGGCTACTCCAGTGGCACTGTGGATTCCATGGCAACAAACCTGCTTCTGAAACTACAAAGAAGTTTGCCCTGTAAACTGCTCTCGGAGGCAGAGGAAAGCTGGAGACAGAAAATTCCAGGGACACACACTGAGGAGGCGGGCTGAGAGGTGGAGAGACTTTTAAAGACATACACAGCACACTTACAGAGTACACATTGCTGAAGGGCTGATTACAAAATTTTCTCCTTCTTTTATCATCCTCTCCCCTTCGCATTTAGTTATTTTTTCACTGTAAGCTAAGCTTATAAATCAAGATTTCTTTGTACTGGAAAATAACATTCATACTAGGGCTAAAGGGGCAAGGGACCAAAGAGTTGTTGTCTAATGGGTACAGAGTTTCAATTGGAGTGTGAGAAAAGCTTGTGTTCATGAGTCACTGAACAGAGATGAGGATATATGTAATGTCACTGAACTGTACAAGTAACAAGATTCAAGTCGTCAGTGTCCTAGCATGTTAAATGTTAAAATCACAGCAGCCATAATTATAATCCACATATAAACACATGCACCATACAACCATCAAAAAATTCAAGACAGACAGAAATCAGTAAAACAGAACATGCTAATTCTTACCAGAAATACATCATTTTTTTTAATCATATGACCTTAGAGGAGCCATTTACCTTCTCTATGTTTCAGTTTTTCTGCCTATAAAATGAGACAATATATTTGGTGAATTAGCATATGTAGAGCAGTAAGAAATGAAACTTGGATTTGAGTTGCCACTGACTCTTTTGTTGTGAGGCATATGGTGACCACAGGGTCCTAGTCCACAAATATCTCTGGCTTACTCATTACCCTTTATTCTTTCAATACAACAGCCATCAGAAGTCTGTTTCTTCCCTTGATCATCAAAGGGCACTGTGGTTTGTTGGGCAATACCAATCGTTTACAGCCCGTTGAGTATTTCTGAGCCTACCTTTGTGGTTTTCCTCTGTTGATATCAGAAAATCCTATCTGAAACTAAAGGCCTTAGGAGTAACATTCTAGGTGGCACACTCCTGTGATCCCACTATTGGGGAGCTAGTGGTATGATGATTGCTAGTTCTAGGCCAGTTTGACAGTTTGGAATACATAATGAGGTCCAGGCCAGATTGAACTACACATTGAGACCCTCTCCTAAGTTTTTTTTCTGTTTCTGTCTCCCCACCCTTCCCAGCACCATATTCTGATCTTCTCCTGAATGTTGAAACTGAACGTTCTGCTCTTGAGATGAGTCTCAGCAATTTAGCCTCCTTCCACAAAGCAACCCATAAACCCCAAAAATATATCCCCATGTTTGCTGTTTTGGAGCTCACCATCAAGTTCTCTGGTATACCCTGTGTGGTAGTAGACCATATGACTCTCTCAGGTGTCCTGTCCTGTACTTGGGAGGAGATATGCTCTACTAAGGGACTAAGAAGAAACTGAATATATAGGTCAGTTTCTTAACTGAGTATAAAATGAATAACATAAACCTTGGAATCCACCTTAAGTCTTTTATTCATCCATCAGAATGTAACCATGTCATATAAAGATATAATTTAATACACTTGTTATATTTTTCTTATTAATCTACTATGCTACTGTCTTTTAGCATAGAGATGTCAGTCATGAATCTTTGTGAACAAGGAGGGGATTGCTCTTTTTCCTGTCTTTACACAGAATCAAGACTGTTTGACACCAGGTACCTAAAAATGAAGTGCACTTATTGGGCCAATAGTACAAATGAATGAACAATCAAGCAAAGAAATAAAACAAAAATAAGAGGAAATAACATCTGTTGCCAGAGTCTTATATCCTGGATCTAAACTCTCTTGTTTAAGATTTGTTCCTCTCCAAAATGAAGTGACTTCTAGAAGAGTTAATTGTAACAATAATGTGACCACATTTTTCAGGCAAGAATCCCCATTTTTCCTATCCCTGGATGAGTAGAATGATAATATTGAGTTAATTCAAAGTGTATGTCCAGCCCAGTGTGTTCCACCACAGAATTTTTATTGCATTTGTCCCAGCCCCTGTCATCAGAGCATAATGAACTTCTTACTGGTCTCTTCTAAGGCTGGTACAGTGTGTGTTGGGCACTAAATCTTTGCTGGCTTGTTTCCTACTAAGTTTTGCACAATGGAGAGATAAAGAAGTAGGAGAAAGTACAGATTATGGTTGGCCTGACTGACTGCCTCATGTTACCCAGAAAGAAAATGTGAAGACATTGTGTTATTTTGGCTGAGTTCTATTGTTCTGTACAGAATTAGTAATAATATTTTGATCTGGATTTTGGAGGCCCAGTCTTGGGACTTGAACTGGCCTGTGCCCGTGCTGTGACTATCGTGAGGCTGTATCCACAACCAGTAAAACTATGCTTTGAGTAAGGATTTTAAGATAAAACTAACAATTTAGAGGGTAGAAGACCTCCTTTCTTTCTTTTCCTCTTTTACATTTCTATTTTATTTTCTTTATACTTTCCTTCCTTCCTTTCCTCTTCATATTTTCTTTCTACAAGGAAACAAAGGCCATATGTAAAGAAAATATCTCAAAAGCATGTTGTTTCCCTCTATTCCCATCTATCAAACTTGGTAACCATGAATAGACCTTTAAGAGAGATCTACTACAAGGTCTCACTCTTGAACCTGCATGCTTGTGTGTGGAGACACCCATGCACGTGTCTATATGTGTTCATGTGTGTGCAGGTAGGTGCATGTGGAGGACAGAGGTCAGTATCAGGCGTCTTCAGCCTCCTTCCAACTTAGTTGTTCTTTCTTTTTGAGATTATAATTACATCATTTCCCTTTTCTGTTTCCCCTTCCACCCCCTCTCATATACTTCTCCTTGCTTTCTTTCAAATTATTGTCCTCTTTTTTTCCCTAATTGTTGTATATGCACATATGTGGGTGCATATGCATATATATTTATAAATGTAACCTTCTCAGTTTGCATAATGTTGCTCACATATATCCTGACCATTTCATATTGGAAAGTTCCTGGAGAAGACTAATTCTGCTCTGTGAATTCCTTAGTTATCCACAGTTCTTTGTGCAAGGGTTAAAGCCTCATGAGCTTTCCCCTGTCTACTTTGGTATTCTGTTGTTAATATCCCTTAGATTTTTGAGACAGAGTCTTTCTGTGCACCTAAGCTTTAAGGATCCCCTGTCTCTACCTCTCAGTGTTGACTTTTTATGTAAGCAATCAGCATTTGAATACAGCAAGCACTTTGCTGACTGAGCTATTCCTCTCCCATCCTCACTCTTAAACCTTTTCTGTTTTAAGTGTCATACAGCAATGCATATATATTCTCCCATGCTTAAAATCACCTTGGCTCACCAATCCTTTGCACTGAGTACTAGGAGTGTAATCAGTGGTGGGTCATTGCTTTGTTTCATCTATCAAAGTAAGTGTGAGGTTCTGCTCAAGTGAATGGATATTTTAGGTTTAACAGTAAACACAGTAAATACTTAGCAAGGTTTTAGTGTTTTTAAGTAATGAAATGAATTTCAGGTTAATCATTAAACTTGATAATGGTTTGAATAGTTACTGCACACTTCATTTTTGCTGTGTCTTCAGGCAGCAGCATTTAATCAAAGACTCAGTTTCCTTCTCTCTAAGAACTAAGACTTAGCAGTGCCTGCGTATCTACTATTTAAGATATAGTTCATTGTTTCAGATCAAAGTAAACCTATCCTTGAGTGGGGAACAGCAAAATCAAAGCTAGTTAATGATAGTTTTATGTTCTCTGATGGGACTTTTTGTTTTGCCCCGAAGTCTGCTTCTAAGCAACTCTGTTAATGGAGCAGACACAAGGGGAGATAAGAGAGTGCAGATAGACAATAAAGAGATGCTCCAAGGCTTCTCGGTATATTCTGAAGAAGCTCTTAGATATATGAGAATTGTCAGGGAATGAACAAAATGAATGGTTAGAATTGCACAGAATTGAGTCAATGGAGATTTGTTGCTTATCCCATGATTAGATTTTTATCTATTTGATAGAGTAAGACTGATATGAAAACTAAAATTTCAAAAGATTGACTTCTCAAAGTCACAAGAATAATATGCAATGATAGTAGGTCATGAACTCAAAAGTATCTGTGCTCAAGGTGAGAGGTACCAGTGTGTGTACCATGATATCTCCCCTTAGGACACAGATTTGAGGAACATTAGCCACCAAGGAAAGAAATAACAAAGATTGTTAGGGCTTAAAAGATTTCACTTGTGACCAAACAATGAATAAATACTTTATTTTGCCTTTTTGATGCAGTAAAACCTTGTAATCCACTAAGTAGTTATGAAGAATTAATGACATCTCAGTGTTGACTCATAAATGTACATAGAACTCAATTTTCCTGAAAAAAGTTCTGAGAGTGTAGATAATTTCATTCCCCAAACTCCTCAACACCAAGATTTAAACACAATTAGCATTAAAAACTATATGTGACCAAATATAAAATCTGGATTGACCAAGAAGTCATTGAATTTGTTTGAGAAAATAAAAAGTAATTACATTAATTTATCACTTATCAGGTGGAAATTATAGCTTTTAATCAGCTTAGGTTTAGAGCTTCTAATCAAGATCAAGATAGATTTAGTTTTCATATCTCCAGGTTTTGTGGACTACTAAGATGAGGAAGATTATATGCAATACACATTTATCATCTCACAGCGTTGCCCTGAAATACAACCTGGCTCCAACTGCAGGTTCCATCCACATCTTGTTCAGATTCTTTTGGCTTGGCTAGAGGTCCTTGAGAGACAGTTTACTGTGTGTTATCTGCTCTCTGTCTCTCCCTGTACCTGGGCAGGCCATGTGACCATAGTTGCTCTTTTTTGTGCAGTGTGGGCCAAGTGTAGTGAGGATTTCATATTGATGGCATCTGACTTGTGCCAAAATATACAGGATTCATGAGTAAAGCATCTCTTATATTTCCCTCTATTCTGACGTATGTTCATATAATGGCCAGTGGGGTTGCAGCCAGTTGCCCTCAGCAATAACAATATTTTGAAACTGTTATCAGCTTGCATCCTTTCCTTGTTTTACTTACCCATTCTTTTTGAACACCTCCCAAGAAAATCCTTGAGCCCAAATCTTTGTTTCAGAGACTATGTGCATGAACCTAAATTAGAACAAATGTACACCAGATAGTCCAGCAGACACGTTGATTTGAGGTCCAACTGGGTTTTTGGAGTGATCAGTACTTGGCTTATCCTGAAGATTAAGTGAGTTGTATGACAGAGTCAGAACCAACAACCAGGGGCCCTTTATGGGACCAACCTAAGCTCTCTACACATATGTGACAGTTGTGTAGCTTGGTCTATTTGTGGGACTCCTAACAATGAGAGCATGGAATGTCCCTAATGCTTTGGCTGGCTCTTGGGAACCTACTCCACATATTGGTTTGCCTTGCCCAGGCTAAAAACAAGGGGAGGTGCTTAATCTTACTACAATTTGATATGCCATGCTTTGTTGATACCCATGGGAGGCTTGCCCCTTTCTGAACAGAAACAGAGGATGAGTGGATTGAGCGGGGAGGGAAGCAGAGGGGACATGGGCAGAGGGAATTGGAGGAGAGGAGGGAGGGAAAACTGTGGTCAGGATGTAAAATAAATAAATAATTAAATTAAATTAAAATGGAAATTCTACATATTCTTTTAATAAACTCCCAGGGAATTTTGGAAACAGGAAGTCCTATTATGTTTTCTCATAAGATAGAACTGTGAACTAGAGTTACATAGAAGTGTCTACAATCTGAGTTGAAGAGGAACATCATCGACTTTGAGTCATCATATAGAAACCTACAATTGGAATGATGGATAGGTCCTGAAATATCTTCTAGAGCAACTTTTGTATGTAGAAGAAAATGAAACCAATGAATCGTCTTTTCCTAACACTTACCTAGAAAGAATCTGTTTCTAGTCCTACTTATCAAGGGATGGTAAATAGAAATGAAATGCTCAGCACTTCCATGAGGAACAGATTTATTTGATCTGAATGTAAATAGAGCTCACTGGTCTAAGATCAACATCCCAATGAGATTTTTACTCTCTTTTGTAGACTCCAGGGAGAATCTGCTTTCCTGGGCTTTCCATTTTTAAGAGGCCATTCAAATCACTCAGCCACTACCCCTTCCTCTCACCTTCAAACTAGCAATGCCACATATTTTTATTTTTCTTCAGTGACAAATTTCTGATTGACATTACCAGAAATGTTTGAAAAAGCCTGAAGTGTGTAATTATATGGATAATCTATTATGATCACAGATCAATCAAATTCCCCTTTTAGGAAATAAAGTATAAATTAACAATTATTTTTAGTGTGCATCATGATGGGTCTTGTAACATAGAATGGCTTAGACAAAATAATTGACATATATTATCTTCCACAATTATCTTCACTGGGTGTGGGGACAACACTTAACAGCTAATCTTTTAGTAATTGACAGGTATGTTGTACATTGTTTCTAACTATAGCTTCATATTGAATTAGATCTATCAAAAATTCTAATCTAACTGAATTTTTGTGTCATTTGTTTAAGACTTTTTAAAACCCATTTTGTCACTTAAGGTAATATAGTCACAAGATCCAGTTATTGGGGTATAGAAAAATGAGGGAACAGTTACTCTGCTGACCACATGTTATTTCTATTAACTTTAGATATGTGAAATGTATCAAAGGGTCTCTTTAGTCTATCATTCTTATTAGGGATTTTGAAAATGTGTATTTTTATATTTACTTATTTTATTTTATTTATTTATTTAGTTTTTCAAGACAGGTGTAGCCCTGGCTGTCCTAAAACTCACTCTGTAGAGCAGGCTGGCCTCAAACTCAGAACTCAGAGAGTCACCTGCCTCTGCCTCCCAAGTGCTGAGGGATTAAAGACATGTACCACCACAATCTGGCTTTTAATTTTGTTTTTAAATATACTTTATTATTAAAAAAATCTTGCAGGAGGTGGAGAGGTGGCCCAGTGTTTAAGAGCACTGACTGATGTTCCAGAGGACCTGGGTTCAATTCCCAGGCCATCCAGTGTCTGATCATGCCAGGATTAAAAAATGCATCTAGTATTATATACTCTTTCATATACATGAATGCCTTTACTTGCATTCAGTTCTTTCTTTTTTTTTTAAACTGAAGATAGATTCTTCTCATACAAAATATCCTGATTACAGTTTTCCCTTACTTTACTCATTCCAGTTCCTTGCCCCACCCCCACCCCCAATATCCATTCCTTTCATGTTCTCATTAGAAAAGAACAGGTTTCTAATAGATAGCAACCAAACATGAGAAAATAAAATAAAACAAAATGAAACAAAAACTTTCATATTGAAGTTGGACACACAAACCAATAGGAAGAAAAGAGGCCCAAGAGCAGTCAAAAGAGTCAGAGCCCCACTCATTCTTATAGTCAGGAGTCCCATAAAAATATTAAGCTAATAGCTATAATATATGTGCAGAGGACCTGGTCCTGATCCATGTGGGGCTTGTGCTTGCTGTTTTAGTCTCTGTGAGCTCATATGTGTCTTGTTTAGTTGATTCAGAAGAACTTGCCCTGCTGGTATCCTCTATCCCCTCTGACTCTTACAGTCTTTCTGCTTCCTGTTCTGCAGTATTGATTCCCTGAGCTCTGAAGTGGGGCATTTGATGGAGACCTCCATTTTAGACTCTCTCTGCACATAATGTCTGGCTGTGGGTCTCTGCACCTGTTTCCTTCTGCTGCTGAAGGTAGCCTCTCTGATGATGACTGAATGAAGCACTGATCTGATGTGGGATGTCTTTCTGTACACTGTGAATATGTGTTGACCCCATTGGTTAATAAATAAAGCTGCTTTGGCCGATGGCAAGGCAGGATAGTGCCAGCTGGGAGATCCAAGCAGAGATACAGGAGAAGGGCGGAGTCTGACAGACACTATCCAGCCGCCTAAGGAGCAAGGTGCCAGCAGACTGGTAATGCCATGGCCACGTGGCAATACGCAGATTAATAGAAATGAGTTAATTTACGTTTTAAGAGCTAGTTAGTTGAGCAATAGGCCAAACATTTATAAGTAATATTAAGCCTCTAAATGATTATTTACAAGTGGCCGTGGGACAGGGCAGGACAGAAGAGCCTCTTTTTACACTGACCTATGAGTAAGAGTATCATTAGGAATAATTTTATTTATTTATTTATTTAGACAAGTTGCTTTGGGTTTTACCTATGTCTCTTGGCTATCTAGTCTCTGGTTCTTGGTTTTTTAAGCGGTGTCAAGTACAGGTGCTTTCTCATGGAGTGAGCCTTAAGTCAAATTAGTTGTTAGTGGCTACTCTCACAAGTTCTGTGCCACCATTCCACTAGCATATTTTTGCAGGCAGGACAGACTGTAGGTCAAAGGTTTTGTGGCTGGATTGGTATCCATATTTCTGTTTTGGTAGCCTGCAGAGTACCTTCCTGAACCAAAGAGACTAGAAAGTGGGGTGAAGGCTCCATGTAGGACCAGCTTTTCTTCTCTATGTTCAATGAATTGTGTGGATATTGTCCTCAACAATTGAGCCCTACTGTCAGTTTGTGGAGAGCAACCTTTATCTTAGCAGAAGCCTGGGTTGTTTGGTGATTTCCATGGGAGCCCCTTGGCCAACAACTCAATGAATGAAACCCAGTCTCTCTACTGGAAACCTCATCCAACTACAAGAGGAGGTGAGTTGAAACTCCATATCCCTCATCACTAGGAGTCCTCATTAGGACCACCTTCCTAGATTTCAGGAAGTTTCTACTGTGATAGGTTTCTACACTACCATCCAAAATGCTCCCCAATTGCAGTTATCTCTCTCTGCACAATCTTCCTCTACCCCCTACATACATGATCCCTCCTCCCATCTCCAAAAGCCCCCTGTCCACCCATAATATCTATTTTATTTCCTCTTCCCAGGAATATCCATGTGTCCCCCTTTGACCCTTCCTCTTTACTGAACTTCTTTGGGTCTATGTATTGTAGCTTGATTATCACTTACTTAATGGCCAATACTTACTTATAAGTGGATAGAAACCATATTTGTCTTTCTGGGTCTGAGTTACCTCACTCAGGAAGATTTTTTTTTCTAGTTCTATTCATTTGCCTACAAATTTCATGATGTCATTTTTTAACTGTTGAGTGATACTTCATTGAGCAAATGTACAACATTTTCTTTATCCGTTCTTCTCTTGAGGGACATTTAAGTTCTTCCAATTTCTATCTACTGTGAGTAAATCCACAGTGAACATGGTTGAACAAATGTCCTTGTAGTAGAATGGAACATCCTTTGGGTATATGCACAACAGTGGTATAGCTGAATCTTGAGACAGATTGATTCCCAATTTTCTGGCATATTAATTTCCATAGTGACTGTACAAGTTAGCAATCCCACCAGCAGTGGAAGAGTATTCTCTGTGCTCCATGTCCTTGCCAGCATGAACTGTTACTTGTGCTTTTGATCTTAGCCATTCTGACAGGTGTAAGATGGAATCTCAAAGTAGTTTTGATTTGCATTTCCCTGATGGATAAGGATGTTGATAAGGATGTTGAGTGTTTCTTTAAGTGTTTCTCAGCCATTTGAGATTCTTTTCCTGAGAGGTCTCTGTTTAGGTCTGTACTCCATTTCTAATTAGATTATTTTAGGTTTTTTTTTTTGTTTTTTTTTGCTATCTAGTTTCTTGAGTTCTTTATATATTTTGAATATTAGTCTTCTATTGGATGTAAAGTTGGTTAAAAAATATTTTCCCATTCTGTAGGCTCCTGCTTTGTCTGATAATGGTGTCCTTTGCTTTACAGAAGACTTTCAATTTCATGAGGTTCCATTTATTAATTGTTGAACTTAGTGCCTCCACTACTCGTGTTCTGTTCAGGAAGTTGTCTCTTGTGCCAATGTGTTCAAGACTATTCGCCCACTTTCTTTTTATCAGGTTCAGTGTATCTGGTCTTACGATGAGGTCTTTGATCCATTTGGATTTAAGTTTTGTGCAGGGTAATAAATATGGATCTGTTTGCATTCTTCTACATGCAGACATCCAGTCTGACCAGCATCATTTCTTAGAAATGCTCTCATTTTTCCCATACGTATTTGTGGTTTATTTATCAAAAATCAGGTGTTCATAGGTGTGTGGATTTATGTCTGGGTTTTCAGTTCAACTCCATTAATCAGTGTGTCTGTTTTTAAGCCAATAATATGTGGGTTTATTATTATCATTATTATTATAGCTCTGTAGTACAATTTGAAATTGGGAATGGTGGGGCTTCTAGCATTTCTTTTATTGTTCAAGATTGTTTTTATTATTTTGTTTTTTTTTTGTTTGTTTTGTTTTTCCATATGAAATTGAGAATTGTCCTTTCAGGATCTGTAAGGAATTGTGTTGGAATTTTTATGGGGATTTAATTGAATCTGTAGATTGCTTTTGGTAGGATGAACATTTTTACTATGTTAATTTTACTGGTCCATGAGCATGGGGGATATTTCCATCTTCTGATATCTTCTTCAATTTATTTCTTCAAAGATTTGAAGTTCTTATCATACAAGTCTTTCATTTGTTTGGTTAGAGTTACTCCAAGATATGTTATATTATTTGAGGCTATCATGAAAGTTGTTGTTTCCCTGGTTTCTTTCTCAGTCCATTTGTCATTTGTATAAAGGAGGGCTACTTATTTTTGTGAGTTAATCCTATAACCTGCCACATTGCTGTAAGTGTTTATCAGCTGTAGGAATTTCTTGGTGGAATTTTTAGGGTTGTTTATGTATAGTATCATATCATCTGCCTATAGCAGTACTTTGACTTCTTCCATTCTAATCTGTATCTCCTTGATCTCCTTCAGTTGTCTTATTGCTCTAGCTAAAACTTCAAGTATTGTATTGAGTAGATATGGAGAGAGTGTTAACCTTGTCTTGTCCCTGATTTAAGTGGAACTGCTTTGAGTTTCTCTCCATTTAATTTGATGTTGGCTTTAGCCTTGTTGTAAATTGTCTTTATTATATTTAGATATGTCCCTTGTATTCCTATTCTCTCTAAAACTTTTATCATGAAGGAGTGTTGGACTTTTTCAAAGAACTTTTCTTCATCTAATGAGATTATCATGTGTTTTTTCCTTTCAGTTTGTTTATATGATGGATTACATTTATTGATTTTCATATACTGAACTATCCCTGCATCTCTGGGGTGAAGCCTCCTTTATAATAGTTGATGATCTTTTTGAAGTGTTTTTGGATTCAGTTTGCAAGTATTTTTTTGAGTATTTTTGCATCCATGTTCATAAGGGAAATTGGTCTGTAATTCTCTTTATTTGTTGAGTTTTTATGTGGTTTTGGTATCAGGGTAACTGTTGCCTCATAAATGAATTAAGCTTCCATTTTGTGGGGTAATTTGAGGAGTATTGGCATTAATTCTTCTTTGAAACTCTGATAAGAGTTCTGCACTAAAACCATCAGGCTTGTTTCAGTTGGGAGACTTTTAACAACTGCTTCTATTTCCTTGGGGCTTATAAATCTATTTAAATTGTTTATCTGATCTTGACTTAACTTTGATAAGTGGTAACTATCAAGAAAATTATCCATTTATTTTAGTTTTTTTCCAATTTGGTGGTGTAAAGGTTTTGAAATTATGTGCTTGTGATTCTCTGAATTTCCTTGGTGTCTGCTGTCATGTCCTCCTTTACTTTTCTGATTTTGTTGATTTGGGTATTTCTTGTCTATCTTTTAGTTAGTTTGGATAAGGGCTTGTCTATCTTGTTGATTTTTCTCAAAGGACCAGCTCTTTGTTTTGTTGATTCTTGTATTGTTCTCTTTGTTTCTAGTTTATTGATTTCAGCCCTCGGTTTGATTATTTCTTGCCATGCACTTCTCTTGGGCGTGCTTACTTCATTTTGTTCTGGAGCCCTCAGATGTGATAAGTTGCTAATATTCGATCTCTCCAATTTTTCTAATGTTGGCACTTAGTGCTAAGAACTTTCTTCTTATAACCACTTTCATTGTGTCTCATAAGTTTGGGTGTGCTGTGTATTCATTTTCATTGCTGGAAAGTCTTTAACTTCTTTATTTCTGTCTTGTCCCATTTTTTTTTTTGTTTAGTAGAGTTATTCAGTTTCCATGAATTTGTAATCTTTCTGTTGTTTATATCCAGTTTTAATCCACTGTGATCTGATAGAAAGCAGGGAGATATTTCAGTTTTCTTGTATCTGTTGAGGCTTGTTTTGTGTCCGAGTATGTGGTCAATTTTGGAGAAAGCTCCACGAGGTAAAGAGAAGAAGGTATATTCTTTTGTGTTTGGATGAATTGTTATATAAGGATCTGTTAGGTCTGTCTGTTTTATATCTTTTAGGTCCAGTATTTCTCTATTTAGTTTTTGTCTGAATGATCTCTCCATTGGTGAGAGTGGGGTATTGAATTTTCCCACTATCAGTGTGTAAGGGTCAATATGTGATGCAAGCTGTAGTAGTGTTTCCTTAAAAATTTGGATGCCCTTGTGTTTGGGGCATAGATGTTAGGAAGTGAAATGTCATCTTGGTGGATTTTTCCTTTGATAAGTATGTAGCTTCCTACTCTATCTCCTTTGACTAATTTTGGTTTGAAGTCTATTTTGTTAGATAATAGAACAGCTACTCCAGCTTACTACTTAGGTCCATTTGCTTGGAATAGCTTTTTCCAACCCTTTATCCTGAGTTAATGTTTATGTTAATATTTACACTGTGGGATGTTCTGTATGTTAAATGTGTTGCTCTGATTGGTTAATAAATAAAACACTGATTGGCCAGTAGCCAGGCAGGAAGTATAGGCGGGACAAGGAGAGAGGAGAATTCTGGGAAGTAGAAGGCTGAGTCAGGGAGACACTGTCAGCCACCATCATGAAAAGCGAGATGTAAGGTACCTGTAAGCCACGAGCCATGTGGCAACTTATAGACTAATAGATATGGGTTAATTTAAGATATAAGAACTAGATAACAAGAAGCCTGCCATGGCCATACAGTTTGTAAGCAATATAAGTCTCTGTGTGTTTACTCAGTTGGGTCTAAGCGGCTGTGGGACTAGCAGATGAGAGAGATTTGTCCTGACTGTGGGCCAGGCAGGACTGGAGTAAACTTCAGCTACATATTTAGGTGTGTTTCTTGGATGCAGCAGAAAGGTGGGTCCTGTTTTTACATCCATTCTGTTAGTCTGTGTTTTTTTATTGGAAAATTGAGACCATTGATATGGAGACATTAATGATCAGTGATTCCTGTTTCCTGTTATTTTATTGATGGTGTGTGGTGATGTGATGGTGGTGGTGGTGGTGGTGGTGGTGGTGGTGATGTGTATGTGTGTGTGCTTCTCTTTTTTTGGTTATGCTGATGTGAGATTATTTATTTCTTGTGTTTTTATGGGGGTAGTTAACCTCCTTAGGTTAGAATTTCCTTCTAGTACTTTTTGTAGTGCTGGATTTGTAGATGGTGTTGTTTAAATTTGACTTTATCATGGAATATCTTATTTCCTTCATCTATAATGCTTGAAAGTTTTGCTGAGTATAGTAGTTTGGGATGGTATCTATGTTCTCTTAGAGTGTATAGGACATCTCTGCAGGCACTTCTGGCTCTTAGTGTCTCCACTAAGAATTCAGGTGTAATTCTAATGGGTCTGCCTTTATATTTTACTTAGCCTTTTCCCCTGAAGCTTTTAATATTCTTTCTTTGTTCTATATGTTTAGTGTTTTGTGGCCAGGGGACTTTGTTTTCTGGTCCAATCAACTTTGTGTTCTTTATGCTTCTTGTATCTTTATAGGCATCTCCTTTAAGTTAGGAAAATTTCCTCCTATGATTTTGTTGAAAATATTTTTTTGGGACTTTGAGCTGGAATTCTTCTCCTTCCTCTATTCCTATTATTCTTAGGTTTAATCTTTTCATAGTGTTCAAATTTCCTGGATGTGTTGTATCAGGGATTTTTTTTTTTTGAGATTTAACATTTTCTTTGACCAATGTATTCATTTCTTCTATTATATCTTCAATGCCTGAGATCTTCTCTCTTTCAGCTCTTTTATTCTATTGGTGAAGCTTGCCTCTGTAGTTCCTGTTACGACTCCTAAATTCTTCATTTCCAGAATTCTCTCAATTTGTGTTTTCTTTATTGCTTCTATTTTCATTTTCAGGTCTTGAATAATTTTTTCATTTCCTTCAACTATTTGTATTTTCTTGGCTTTCTTTAAGGGACTGATTCATTTCCTCCAATTGTTTGTTTGTGGGTTTTTTTTTTTTATTTCTTTAAGGTATTTATTCATTTCCTCTTTAAGGACCTCTATCATTCTCATATAGTTAGTCTTAAGGTCGTTTTATTGTGCTTCAGCTCTGTTGGAATATTCAGAGCCTGCTGTGTTTGTTTGGATGGATAGCTGGGCTTTAGTGGAGACATATTTCCATGGCTGGTATTGTTTGTGTTCTTATCCTGGTGATGCTAGTGTCTAAGCATCTGGGTTTGGGATGATTATATGTCTAGGTGCTGACCTATAATATTTCTTAACCTGAAAATGTTTTCTCGTTTTTTGGAGAGTGTGGTGGCTGTGTGATGCCTGTTTTCCTGGCCGATCAGCTGGTGTGTTCACTGGGAATACCTGCTGGTGTTGGAGGCTGGGATAAGACAGTGAGGAGATTATGGAGTGAATGGTTTCAGGGATCCACAGGAGATGAGATGTGGGCTGGAGGGACCGGAGGCTGAAGCTGGTGGTCTCTTGCAGTGTTAGGGATGAAACTGAATGATTGGGTCTAGGGGAACAGAGAGAGAGTGCTAGAGGGGCCGGGCAGTCTGTGGGCAGCCTACCTGGTTTTCTGGCTGGCATGATCTGTAGTTGAGCAAGAGATGGCTGCTGGAGTTGGGGGTATTTAATACAGCAGAGAGTGATGGGGGGTAGAGAGGTTAGGAAAGGATGGTCTGAGGGATCCACAGGAGATATGGCTAGTGGGAAAGGGAGGCTGCAGCTGATGTTCTGTTGCAGTGCTCCAGATGAAACTGAGGGATTGGGTTTAGGGAAACAGAGTCATTCTGTCCTTTCTCATTCCCTTATATTTAGCTTTTCTTGTCTTCTTTATTCAAAGTAGAGTTTTAATTTGCATTTTCCTAATGGCCCTGTGTAATGAACACTGCTTAAAATAGCTATTGGCCATTTGTATTTAAAAATAAAAACTGTCTATTCAGTTCATTTACTCATATGTTGATTGCAGGTCTATTCCCTTGGCATTTAATATCTGCAGTTCTTTGTAAGTTCTGGATATCGGCCCCTTGTCTGAAGTGTAGCTTGCAAAGATTTTCTCCCATTCAGTGGGCTGTTAACTATGCTGATTGTTCCTTGGTTGTATAGAAACTTCTTATTTTTTCTAGTCCCATCTATTGATTCTTGGGGTTAGCTCCTGTGAGGTCAGTGTTCTCTTTGAAAGGTTCTTGCCTATCCCAATACCTTGAATGGTGTCCCTTGTGTTTTCTTCTAAAAGTGTTAGTGGTTCAAGTTTTGAATTAAGGTCTTTGATCTGTTTTGGTTTTTATACAAGCTGAAAGATGTGTATCAAATTTTACTATTCTGCAGGTAGAAATCTAGTTTTGCCAGCACCATTTGTTGAATACGCTATCTTTATTCCAAAGTGGTTTTGCCTCCTTTGCTAAAAATTAAGTGGGCCTAGCTTTGCCATTTCTGTGTCTTTTATTCTAGTCCATTGGCCTACTTGTCTTGTCTTTTTTTTTTATGCCAGTAACAGGCAGTCTTTATCACTATAGCTCCACAATATAGTTTGAGGTCAAGTATTATAATACCTTCAACATTATTCTTACTCCTTAGGATTATTTTGGTTGTTTGCGGTCTTTGTGGTTCCATATGATTTTTTTTTCTAAATCTGTGAAACATGACATGAGAAATTTGATAGGTATTGCATTGATTCTTCAAATTATTTTTGGTAGTGTAGACATTTTTACATTATTAATTCTGCCTATCCAGGAAAATGGAATATTTTCCCATTGTTTAGTGTTTTCCGTGATATCCTTTTCTAATATTTTGAAAATTTCATTGTAGAGATCTTTCACTTTTTTGGTTAGATATATTTCTATAGTTAATTTTGGAGAGAATTGTTTTGAAGCAAATAATTTTCCTGTATATTTTAATCTTTTGAATTTTTAAAAAAAGATTCTTAAAATTAGTTTTACTTATGTATGTCTATATAAGTGAATGCTACAAGTGTGTGGATGCCCATGGAGGTGAGAGGAGAGCACTGGATTCCTTGAAGCTGGAGTTACAGGTGGCTGTAAGCCTCCTGATACAGGTGTTGGAAACTGAACTCAGGTCCTCTGTGAGAGCAGCAAGTGCTCTTAACTGCTGAGCCATCATTTCAGCCTGAATATATACATTTTTACAGGCTTTTATAAGTTAAATCTGTATTGTGAAGTTGAGCATCCCAAACACTTTTTAGCACTTTTTGGTTATAATTTAATTTACATGGACAAAAGTATGTAGTTTAAATATATAGATCAATCAACTTAAAAAAATAAGTGCACATGGAACTCCCATTCTGATCTAGGTATAGAATATTTTTATCATTTTGGACATCTTCATTCCCTGTCCCACTTATATAAGTTTTACAACTCTAAGGAAACCACTGTCTTAATTCATATCATCATAGATGAGTTCTGCCGGATTCTACATAAACAGAACTATATGGCATATATTATTTTGGATATATATATGTATATACATATATGTATACGTGTGTGTGTGTTTGTGGTGTAAGTGTGCATACTTGCTTGTGTGTATATGCATGTGTGTATATACATGTGTGTGCATCTCTGCTATAGCAGAGATGAGTTTTACCTTACTGACTCCATTGCCATTTGACACCAAGTTTCATCAATCCCCATAGCTGAAATTTATGAAGAAATCCTCAGGGAAAGTCACAGAAATGAAACATCCAAAGAAGCTTAGAGGAAGAGGAAGTCAAAACTGAAAGACAAACCTACTCCAACAGATATATAAAACTTGACAAAGAAACACAAAGAATAGAACACAGTCACCTGCCTTGATCCATCTCCAACCAATCAATTCCCCTCAGGAGACTCCAAGACAATAGAGATAGCTGAGATGTCTGAGGAATAATTAACATCTGGAAGCATGAAATTAGATTTGTATCTTTCACAATGTATAAAAATCATTTTGGAGTGGTTCAAAAACCTTTGTGGAACTAGAATACTATATCAAGTGAGGTGACCCCAACGCAGAAAGACAAACATTGTATGTTCTCTCTCATCTGCTGTTCCTGCTTCCAGATCTTCAGATGTGACAACACAGAACAACTGCAGAAACCAGTAAAGTGAAAGGAACCACGGGAGAGGGTGATAGGGAAATAGCAGTGTACAAGTGAATGGAGAAAGGGAAAAATGGGAGGTGCATTAATTGGAAAGGTGAGAGGAAGGATAATAAAGCAGGAGGAAGGATAATAATGGCAGGGACATTTGAGAGAGCCATAGAGAATCATATTACTTTATAGTCCCCTAAATTATATACAAAATGCATAACTATATACACATACACACATACATACATACATATGTTAAATGAAGTTATGCCACTTGGGGTGATAATGCTTCCCTCAGGAGGCAATGACTATTGAACAAAAATCCCAGTGGCGAGCATGAGGAACCTCCTTTCAAATTGTTGGCAAGAGAACTGCAAGAGATTTTCAAAAAGAAAGTAAGCTATTGCTGTTTCCCTTGCTTGTCTTCCAGAAGTTGAAAGTAAGTCCCCCCTGCTGATGACACCAGGCACTTTGGACACAGGATCAAAAGGAATCGAGTTGGCACCGACCTGACAGCCTCCTCCCTGAGGACTAGCTTTCAGAGGACCAGCTTGGTGCAAGCTGACAAGATAAGAAAGCAAGCAACACTTTCACATATGATGCCTACAATCTACAGCAATGACCAGCACTACGAGAGTTCCATGACTTAAAAGTGGCACTTACATTTTGTAGGTAACCAGGAATTGTCCAGCTGGACTTAAGGCCAGCTCAATAGGAGGGAGAGCATGCCTGGTGCTATAAATGTAGCTAACCACTCATGACGAGTGGCAGTATAATTCCTAACTGCATTTTAAAATACTTACTCTGACACCCACAGAAGAATGTCGCTCTCACCCCTCATCGAAGAAGAATCTTTTTTGGTAGACTGAGTGTGGAGATGGTTAGATGTGTATTTAAAATAATCATAATTTCGAAATTTCTGAGAATACTGATAAACTGTCCTTGAATCTCCATGAGTAGCATGCCAGGAATTTGAAACACTAAGAAACTTGCTTTTTTATTATATATTTTAATTCTGAAATTCTTTTAAAAATTTAAAAAAAAGACAGGTTAGGGGGAATTAAACCTCTTGTGATGAAGAGAGGAAACTACTCATTTTATGTTCCCAATACCTGCTCCCAGTGACAGGTGAGATGCACAGGCACAGGCCAGCAAACAATCAAAGCTTGTGGACCATGGGGTTCATGGACTTGACATATGTGTCACTTATTTCAGAGTTCATCTACCTAGTGACTAGAGGGTCACTTATTTAAGACAGAAAAAGGCACTGTCTTTACAGCATTCCATGGGGGCACAGCATCAAGAGTCTGATGTTCTGCTCCAACATCATTGTTGAGGGTGCCATCCCTCAAATATGTGGTAGGAATGATCATGTAAACCATTCTTCATGGTCCTGTCTCATACAGGTCCTGATATGTCACACACAGCTTCACCACAGGAATGTAACAGGGAGTTGTAATTTGCCAGAAAGTAAAAAAGACTGAAAAAGCAAAAGCAAAAACAAAACCACTAAAAAGCTGGCTTGAGAAACTTTTTGGACTGTCCACCTAGAATCCCTCTGCAGCTATCCTCCATCCAGGGTCCCTCCTCTTCGATATACTACTTGGGAAGCAGTGTAAGCCCCTCTGCTGCTGCTCACTGATGCTCCTGCACTGAGCACATTGCTGTTCGTTGATATAAAAGTTAAAGTTTCTCTTTTGCTCTCCTTCCAAATCTGGAGGGTTTCTAGTCCCCTGACAACATTCCTTTTTCTTGAAACCTGCTGCTGTCACTCATGCTGTCTCTCTGTGTTCCTCTAAAGCAGTGGTTTTCAATCCTAATGCTGTGACTCTTTAATAGAGTTCCTCATGTTGTGGTGACCCCCGACCATGAAATTATTTTCATTGCTACTTTAACTGTAATTTTGCTACTGTTATGAATCATAATGTTAATATTTTTGGAGACAGAGATTTGCTGAAGAGGTAACGACTCACAGGTTGAGAACCACTGGTCTAAAGACTTGACTTTTATAATACACATATCCCAAAGGGAGTTACCACTGTTATATTATTACTGTTGCATTTTGTAACATGAATCTTAAAAGGTCTTATAATAAAAAAAACAACGCATAGCCAGATATTAGGGTGAAAGCTGAAAGATCACAGAAGCAGAACAAGCCACAGCCACCACCTATTACCTCACCAATTCCACGAATCCTCTGACTGAAATCCTCTGAGTCCTCACCTGAATGGATCTCAGCTGAACTGCCTTAGTTCCTGTTTCCTCACACATCTTATATACCTTCTCCACCCTGCTGTCACTTCCTGGGATTAAATGCGTGTGAGCTTCCCAGTACTGGGTTTCAAGGTGTATGCCACCACTGCCTGGCTCTGTTTCCAGTGTGGCCTTGAACTCACAGAGATCCAGATGGATCTCTGGCTCCTGAGTGATAGGATTAAGGATGTGTGCCACCACTGTCTGGCCTCTATGTCTAATCTAGTGGCTGGTTCTGTCCTCTGATTTTCTGGCAAGCTTTATTGGGGTACGCAATATATTGCAACAGCATTCTGCTTTGTAACTTTTACTTCTAGCTAAATGAAAATAGATCAATTCATTATCTATTAAAGGAAGAAGTGATGATATCCGTCAATTTATAGATTAGATTAACAGTTTATGATAGTTCACCTGCCTACCTATTCACCTGTACAGCAAACACACATACGATACCAGATATATCATTTCACTACAACATTTGAAATGAATGGATGTGATTTTAGATATTTCAAATCGTTTCCAATCAGTTACATATATCCATGCATTGAGCTACACAATCAACATTTTCCTGGAAAGAAGCATCTAATACTTGAAAATTTGTAAGTAAAATTACAGTGTTTTTCAGTGGACAGAAGACTATAGCATAGTGAACTCTTGGGGGGGGGGTCATTGATAGGACAAGATTCTGTTCCATTTTGTTGATCATTCTACAGTTCTGTAGGAACTGTTAAACAATACTTATGATTCTTGTGAAAACAATCCAAATTAATATTTACTTGTAGAAATATTGTTCACTTCTGGACATTTGATAAGATAATCCAAACATCACTTACCTTTTATTTGAGACTGTTCTCCAGTTTTGCATCTGAGAAAATGCCATTCTCCTTTTCTTGCCTATCGCTATATATTATATATATTTCCAGACTGTATTGCAGGAACCTTTGACTCCAATTTGAACACAAACACAGAAGGAGGATGATTCTGCACTTTATTGGGCTTGTAGTTAACATACTGTGCACTACTACTCACAAGGAGCCAATGGATAAATAACATATTATTAAAATTAAAAAGAATACCACCATATCATTTTATCAAAGTAAAATGGGACCATATGAACACAGTGTGATTAAAAAGTCATATAAAAAAGAAATAAATAGATGGAAGAAAGCATACAACACCCTCACTGGGACCCAATAAACAAGACTTCTGTCATTGTGATACTGATGGCCCATATTGACTTGTCTTCAGTCAGCCAGTGTGTGTGTCAAGGGACCAACAAGCAGAGAAATTGTAACTTCCTTAGGACTTCAGCTCCACTTGGTCTTCACTGTTGACGTGTCCTGCTTGAGTTATTAGCTGTTCATCTGCCTGTTCATCAATCTGGAGCTGTTCTATTCATTCATCTCTACTGCCCCTTTGGTCCTACATTTTCCTTTTTTAGTTCCACATGAGTTTGCAAGTGTGTTTCCAGTAGTCCTCCAACTGATTTATCTGGAGCCGTCCCCTCTTCCCACATAACAGAGGTGTTTTGTATATTACTATTCACTTCCTGCTTCTGCCTCTCAGCTAAGCCATTTAGAACTCCTTGAACATGGTCTCTTTAACTCTTTATAGTCCTTCTATCACCTAATGTACTATCTGTCTGTCTATCTGTCTGTCTGTCTATCATCTATCTGTCTGTCTGTTGATCTATCATCTATCTATCTATCTATCTATCTATCTATCTATCTATCTATCTATCCATCCATCATCTACCTATCTATATATCTATCTATACTAGGTATACTCCATGATGTGATCTGAGAATTAATGTTAATATTTAGAATTGAAATAAAAGAACCTGAATTTGTCTCAGTCAGCTATCAAGAGAATTGGAACTGCTTGGGAAATGCTGCCATGGAAACAAACATAGCTTATGAATTTACTACT
This sequence comes from Peromyscus eremicus, assembly GCF_949786415.1. Lineage (NCBI taxonomy): Eukaryota > Metazoa > Chordata > Mammalia > Rodentia > Cricetidae > Peromyscus > Peromyscus eremicus. The sequence goes on along the minus strand of NC_081419.1, from coordinate 113,375,868 downwards.
ATTCAGTTGAATTTGACATGTGGAAAGACATAAACATGTTCATCTTTGTTTCTGATGTAGCACCCTCATGATAATCAGAGCTCTTTTTTTTTTTTTTTTTTTTTTTTTCCGAGACAAGGTTTCTGTGTAGCTTTGCGCCTTTCCTGGAACTCCAGAGTTCATTTTTAGAACATTTTTCTCACTACCAAAAGGAAACAACATATCTATTATCAGCAATTCTCATTTTCTTTAATCTTTACTCTAACTTCCAGTCCCCCTATCATCTATTTTTCCTATAGATAGTTACTTATTCTGAACATTTCATATAAACAGAATCAGAGTGAGTGGTGTTTTTATGCAAGGCATCTCTCACTCTTTCACTTAGCAGAATATTTTGATGCTCATTTACATTTTAGCATGCATCAATATTTTATTCCTTTCTCTGGCTGAATAATAATATATCATATAGATATATCACACTTTGTCCATTTACAAATTTATGGACATCAATTGCTTTCATCTTTTGGTTAGTATAAATAAGTTTTTATGTGGAAATGGTTTTCTAAAATATGTTTTCTATTTCCTTAGATAAATACACAAACACAACACAACACAACAGATAAATACACAAACACAACACAACGCAACACACACACACACTCACAAAATGAGGCTTTATGAGTGAAAGGACCTTGAAGTTGGTATAAGACACTCCAAGATCAAGTTCTCTGTGCAAAGGATATTTATGTGCCCCAGAGGGACAAAGGGCAGGGAATAAGAGACAAAGACAGGAGATAGAGGACTAGGGAGAATGAGAAAGGAACAAGGAAGAGGAGTAAGGAAGGAACATTTGCCCAGGAGGGACAAAGGACTGTTTCTGGATAGAGAGGTGATAGACATGGCCCATAGGCAATGACAGTTTATGAAGGGAAAGGGGGAAACCCAGTGTTAGGATGAATTGATTTGTTTTGATTGGACAGGTTATTAGGTGAGTCAAAAGGGGCCTTTTGATTGCTGGACTTGGATACTTTGATAGCTGGACCTTGGTGGACAAATAAGGGAATAGACCTTGGGACTAGCTTTAGAAAATTAACCTAACAGTTTAGCAAAAGAGAGGGAATAGGGGAGAAAAGTAAAGGCAAAACCTGCTGGCAACATGTTTGCCATCTTTGGGCCTGCGTTTGCCTGCACAGAAGTATGACAGAACATATTTTAAAAAACAAGCTGACAGATGGATGATTCTACCTAGGATGCTTTGTATTCTGTGGTGGTTTGAATGAGAACAGCCTTCATAGATTCATATGTTTGATACTTGGTCCCTAGTTGGTGGAACTGTTTGGGAAGGATCAAGGGGTGTAGTCTTGTGGGGTCACTGGGGAATGGTTTTGAGGTTTCAAAACTTATGACATTCACAGTGGCAGTCACTCTCTCTGCTTCATGCTTATGGATGTAAGCTCTCAGGTGCTGCTCCACCACCATGCCTACCTTCCTTCAGCCATATCATGATCATGATGTGATGGTCATGGACTCTTATCCTCTGTAACTGCAGTCCCCAATAAATTGTGAGAAACAAAGTTACATTTAAGATTTAATTATTATGCTAAGAGATCCATGAAACAAAAAAAAATGCATCTGATCTACAAGCCTCTTGCTTGTTGTGGGGTGGGGGGGGCAGTCACCACAACGTGAGAAACTGTATTGAAGGGTTGAAGCACTGGAGATGTTGAGAACCAATGGCCCAGAGAATGTCTCTCTTTACCTAAGATCTTTCATGCTTGTGAATGTATGTCTAGCCTCCTTTTCTTTGCTAACTTTGTTAAGCTTAAGCTGTTTTGATAAACTGATTCTATAATGGTATACTATAGAAGGAAAATTCCCAGTCTCTCTAGATTGTGTTTATGAGTTAAAAATTTTATTTTGATACTAAAAGGAGCTTCAATTGAGGAATTAAGGCTTAAACTTAACAGAGATAAAGCTATAATGTCCTTTTCCCAAGGTCAGACATTTAGACAAAAGCTCCCATTCCCTCAAGGGCTTGAAGAAAGTTCCTGTTTGCTAAAAAGGGAGTCATTCTCCTTATCTTTGGCAAAAGGAATGTGTGGCCTTTCCATTAACATGACTATGATGCCTATTAACTTGTCAGGGGCAATGCTAGCCTCTAGGCTCCCTCAGTCTCTGCTTACAAATTCAATCCCAGAAAGTCCTAATCTTATGAAAACTAATAAGTTATTGTAAACTGTTAAGGATAACTAATAAATACAAGCTAATTGTCAGACACCTTATAGATGATCACATTCTTTAAAGTGTTCAGAACTGTACTTGTAGTCATGCTAAGTACTAATGTGATTAATTACAATAAAAAAGCTTTATTTAGCCTATATTTTTCAAGGTTAAGCCTACGTTTGTTTAGCTCAGATATACTTAATAGATAATGATCCTCAAACTGGTCAGAGATCTGTTGAATATGACATTTAAAATATTTAATGGCAAAAGCTTACTATGACAGAGCCCCAGCTTCTAGCAGTGACCCCAAGGTCTCCAAAGAAGATGACAGAGAACCAAGATGACTCTACCTGAATTGTGGTAACAATAACCACTGGCCAAGACTGCTCCAATGCCTCATCTTGTTGTATCCATTTCTTGAAACCCCCAGAAACCACCAAGGAGCCAGTTTCTGATACAAGCACATAAGGGTCCTTTCATTGTCAGGTTTGAACCTGGGCTACTGCCAGGCAGATAGAGAGAAATGCAACAGTAGTGGTGGGCCTAGGGGTAGAGAGTTTTTAAAGGGAAAAACCACAAGCTAGGAATTACATGTTTTGGCAAATTGGGATTGGATAGAAGGGATATGGGGCAAGGTTATTTTTTGAAACTATTGGTCTAGACTTTGGGCACGAAACCACATTTGAAACCATTGGGTTAGACTTTTGGCAGTGATAGATTCACAACATGCCCCCATGGTTGGGCATGTCCAGCGGACCTAGACACTTCCGCTTAGCCAGTTCCAGGTCAAAATAGCCATTTCCAGGTCAAGGTGTCTCGCGTGACCAGGACCCTGTGGCTTTGCATGGTTGCGTAAGAGCGCACAATGCAACCATGTGATCTACGCGCATGCGTGGAGTAGCCACATCGACTTGTGTACGCCTGCACCACCCAGCCTTTATAAGCCGGCGCCATATTCCCTTCTTCTTCTTCTCCATGCACACCTCTCTTTAACAGGCCTGAGCACCCCTGTCTTTCTCTCTTATCTCAATAAAACTCTTGTTAGTGGATTCTGTTGTGTTTCATGACATTTCCTCGCAGGATAAGAGCGCCGCCAAATAACTAACATCTAGTGTCGTGACCAAGCGGGCACTTCTGGGCGCCCTGCACCTGGAAACCCGTAAACTGGGGACTGCTCCACACAAACCGGGGACTCTGCTCTGTACGCAACAGACCACCTCCATTAGCCTGGGCGCACGAAAAATCCATGCAACACCACTTCTCCGATTGGTGAGTCCTCCACTTTTCAGCCAGTGTAAACGGTTTCCTGAATCTGTGAGAACGACTGTTGAGTGTCTGGCGCCTCACTAAGTATTCTTGAAACCCAGGGAAACCCTGGCCACAGTCTTTATTGGCTACGGTTGGCCCCTATCGCAGGCCTAAATTTCTAGCCATCTCCCACATCTGCAGCCTGAGATATTCCTCGCGGTTGGACCACCACTGTTGGGTGCATCCTGGGGGCTGTGTGAGGGCGACATGTTCTTCTGGCTTGACAAAGCCGCAGATGCTGTCTGGATTCCCGGGGAAATCTTTGCCTCACGCAGCGGGGCACCTGCTTCTTGGCTGATGAGCCGTTTAACAGCCTGTGCCCGGTATCTGTCCTTGGCCTTGGGGACGCCTGGGGCCTTGGCTCCGGATCATGTTTGTTTTATTTATTTATTTTTATTTTTCTGCCTCTCTGCTGCAGACATGGGAAACAAGGCTTCCAACCCTATTAGTCCTTCCTCTCCCTTAGGCTGTCTTCTTGAAGCTTTAAAACCTCTCAGCTTAATGCCTTACTTAAAATTCCTAACCTGATCCACCTCTGTACTAAGAAATGGCCCAAATATGCTTTAGAAAATAACAAAATAATGGCCGCCGAGGGGCTCCTTAGATCTTGATATTTTACGGGAGTTATCTAATTTCTGCCAGCGAGCAGGCAAGTGGAAAGAGTTGCCCTACATCATAGCTTTCTTCTTTCTGAGTGCTAAACCATCTCTTCTGGATTTCTTCTCTCCTGCTCATATGCTCTTAGCTATGCCTAAACCGGAAGATTCTCTGACTCCGGAATCTCTGACTCTAGATCCTGCTAACGAACCTCCACCTCTCCGACCTCTGGCTCCCACCCCTACTCCTAAGGTGACTGTTCCTTCAGCTCCTCTTCTGGATTCTTCTTCCTCTAAAGCCGATCCTTCTTCAGCAGCAGCTGCTTCTCCCTCAGCAGCGGTCATTTCCAAAGGCCCTGCCCTGGCTCCAACCTTCACTCCTCTGACTACCCATTCTCAAACTGCTAAATTGCCTGATTCCAGCCATCCAAACCCTTCCACTGTTCTCCCTTTGCGAGAGGTGGCTGGTGTGGATGGACTGGTTAAAGTTCATGTTCCATTCTCTCTTGCAGAACTCTCTCAGATAGAAACTAAGCTGGGTTCTTATACTTCTAATTCTGCTTCCTTTATTAAACAGTTTCAATATATAACTCAATCTTATAGTCTCACCTTTCATGATATATGCATGATACTTTCTAATAATTTACTTCCTAAGGAGCGCAGGCGAGTATGGGAACAGGCTATGACCCATGCATATGAAATTCACCAGACTAACCTTTCACATCCCCCAGGAGCTGAGGCAGTTCCTGACCAAGAACCACACTGGGACTATAAAACCCAGGATGGCTGTCTAGCCAGAGATAGGTTTATTACCTGTCTCCTGACAGGCCTCCGTAAGGCTGCCCTAAAACTAGTAAATTATGAAAAACTAAAAATGGTAATTCAGGATAAGGACGAAAATCCATCTCACTTCTTAGAGCGGCTCACCAAGGCTCTACTTCAGTTCACTAGCTTAGGCCCGGAGAGCCCTGAGGGCAGGCAGCTCCTAATGACCCACTTTGTCTCACAGAGCTTCCCTGACATTAGGGATAAACTTAAACGTTTAGAGAACGGCCCTCTGACCCCACAGGCAGATGTGCTGGCGATAGCATTTATGGTGTACCATGGGAGAGATGAGAAGGCCCAGAAAAGGAGCTGCCAGATGCTGGCAAACACCATCCGACCAGCTCCCCGAAAGCCTTCTGGTTCCTGTTTCAAGTGCGGGAAAGAAGGCCATTGGGCCCTGGCTTGCACCACCGCCCCACGAAGGCCACTAAGGCCTTGTCCAAAATGTTGCCAAAAGGGTCACTGGTCAGCTGACTGTCCTAATGTCCCAAGTGACATAGGAATGCCAGACGAAGACCACCCTCCAGCTGACTTCCTAGGCTTGACCTACAGCGAGGACTGACGCTGCCTGGCACCTGCCCCAGCCACTCCCATCTCACACAGGGAACCAAGGGTAATAATAAAAGTAAATGAGTGCCCCATCTCATTCCTTTTGGACACTGGAGCTACCTACTCTGTCCTGAGAGTTTTGGGGGCCCACCTCTCCTGCTCGTCTCCCTATTGTTGGGGTTGGGGGACAGCCTTACCTATCTCATCAGACGCCACCACTTAATTGCATTTTCAGAGGCATCCCTCTCACACACATATTCTTAGTGGTGCCAAGCTGCCCTGTACCTTTAATGGGAAGGGATCTTCTAGCTAAGGTAGGAGCGTCCGTTTCTTTCACTCCACACATTCGCCTCACCCCAGATGCGCCAGCAGCTCATCTCCTTCTCCTAGCCACTCACTACTGACTCTAACAATTCTTTTCCCTTGCCAGCCTCTCAGGTAGACCCAAAAGTCTGGGATACCCAGAACCCTTCTATCGCTAGGCACCATCAACCTATTACTATCCAGCTACAAAATCCTACCAGATATATCACTCAAGCTCAGTACCCTCTCTCACTCCAGAGCCTAAGAGGACTTAAGCCTATCATTTCTGACCTTCTCAGGAAAAAGCTGCTCCGCCTAACCTCTTCACCTTTTAACAACCCCATACTCGCAGTTAAAAAGTCTAATGGAAGCCGGGCGGTGGTGGCGCACGCCTTTAATCCCAGCACTCGGGAGGCAGAGGCAGGCGGATCTCTGTGAGTTCGAGGCCAGCCTGGGCTACCAAGTGAGTTCAGGAAAGGCGCAAAGCTACACAGAGAAACCCTGTCTCGAAAAACCAAAAAAAAAAAAAAAAAAAAGTCTAATGGAACCTACCACCTGGTTCAAGACCTCCGGCTCATTAACTCTGCAGTGGTCCCCCTCCATCCTGTAGTGCCTAACCCTATACTCTCCTGTCCACTATCCCTTTGGGAACCTCTCACTTCTCAGTTCTAGATCTCAAAGACACCTTCTTTTCTATTTCTCTCAGTCCTCAGTCTCAAAATATCTTTGCTTTCACCTGGACTGACCTTGACACTCACCGGTCCACACAGCTGACCTGGACTGTTCTGCTACAGGGATTCAGAGACAGTCCACACCTATTTGGTCAAGCTCTAGCCTCTGACCTGCTTTCTCTGTCTCTCCCTGGCTCTAAACTAATACAGTATATAGATGATATTTTACTCTGTAGCCTGTCCTTACAGGTTAGCCAAACTAACACTTCTGCTCTCCTAAATTTCTTATCCAGCCAAGGTTACAGGGTGTCTCCTTCTAAAGTTCAGCTGTCAACTCCCCAGGTCACCTGTTTGGGTCTATCTATTACTCCAACCCACAAGGCTATTACTGTAGACAGAAAGCGTCTAATCCAGTCTCTTACAGTCCCGTCTACTAAACAAGAGATTCTGTCTTTCCTAGGAATAGCTGGCTTCCTACGGTCTTGGGTTCCATCTTTTTCTCTCCTTGCTCGCCCCCTATACGAGGCAGCTCAGGGCTCGCCACATGAGCCCCTCCTCCATCCTGTCACTAAACCTTTCCAAAAGCTCCAACAGGCTCTTCTTTAGGCCCCAGCGCTTCATCTTCCAGACTTAACCCGTCCGTTCTCCCTCTTTAGCAGAGAAGGAGGGATTTGCCCTGGGAACTCTAGGGCATCAGCTGGGACCCTCCTTTGCACCTGTAGCCTATCTGTCAAAGAAGCTAGACCTTACCAGTCAGGGCTGGGCACCTTGCATCCGTGCCTTAGCAGCTGCAGAGCTCCTTATTTGGGAATCAAAGAAGCTAAGCTTTGGGTCATCCATTACTGTTTTCTCTCACCATAATCTGTCCTATCTCTTAACTTATAAAGGCTTACAAACTTTACCTCCTTCCCGGGTTCTTTCTCTCCAGATGGCATTACTAGAGGATGCCACACTTACTTTCCGGACTTGTCCACCTCTTAATATTTCAAGCCTCCTCCCTCAACCTAATGCTGATTATTCTTCTCATTCCTGCACTGAAACCTTAGAGGAACTATTACCTCACCCTTCACACATACAGGAGGGCACATTGCCTCAGGCTACTTATACCTGGTACACAGATGGCAGCTCCTTTTTATATGAAGGGACCCATAAAGCGGGTTATGCCATAGTGTCAGACACTGAGATAATAGAGGCACAGGCATTACCCACACATACCACTAACCAACAGGCTGAGCTGATAGCTCTCACCCATGCCTTCCAATTGGCACAGGAACAATCTCTAAATGTTTACACAGACTCCAAATATGCTTTTCATATCCTCCTGTCCCACACTGCTATTTGGAGGGAGCGTGGCCTTCTCACAGCAAAAGGGGGATTTATATCTAACTCAGGCCAAATAATGGCCATGCTGGAGGCTTCCCACCTCCCCAAGGCTATAGGAATTATCCACTGCCGGTCTCATCAGACTGATAGCTCCATCATCTCTAGGGGAAACAACTGGGCTGACCAGGCAGCCAGGACAGCGGCCCTCCAGGGCCAAGTCTCACCTCACCCACCACAGGGAATCCATACAGTACAGCCTACACCCTCACAGGGAACTCCAGACACTAGACAAATTCTTTCCTATCTACACCAGCTCTTTCATTCTAATAATCTTGCTCTGTTTCAATTCGTAAAAGCTCACCTGCAGCCCACCTCTGAGGACTTATACTTCTTAAGAACTATTACTGCCTCTTGTGAGATCTGCCAAAAAACAGATCCCAATACCAAGTACAGGAGTCAGCCTTTTCCCACCCACCAGGCTAGAGGTTCCCTTCCAGGGACTGACTGGCAGCTCGATTTTACCCGTATGCCCACCGTCAGGAAAGTTAAATATCTCCTCGTGATGGTGGACTCATTTTCCAATTGGGTGGAGGCATATCTGGTTTCTAATAAGTGGGCTCAGACAGTTGCAGACCTCCTTCTCCGAGAAATTATTCCTCGGTTTGGGGTTCCTGCTTCTCTTCAGTCTGACAATGGCCCGGAGTTCACCTCTCAGATTTCTCAGACACTAGCTAAGGCTCTTAACATTCCTTGGCATTTTCATATCCCATACCATCCTCAATCCTCAGGAAAGGTGGAGCGTACCAACTGGTCTTTAAAAACTATTCTTACTAAGATGTCACAGGAACTTTACCTCGACTGGGTAAGATTATTGCCTCTAGCTCTTCTCAGGCTCAGGGCTCTTCCTAAAAAGCCTCTTTCAATTTCTCCATTTGAACTAATGTATGGAAGCCCAGTTCTAACACCAGGTCTTTTATCCAACCCTCCAACTGTTCCAGATAGACTGTTAACTCCCCTTTTATGTTACCTAAGGTCTATCCTATGGAGCTATGCAGACTGTTCATTACCTCAGCCATGTGACAATAATTGTCCACCTCCAATCCACATCGGGGATCAGTTTCTTCTCTTTCCTCCAGGCCAGCGCTCTTCACCCATTTCCCCTAAGTGGCAGGGACCCTTCAAGGTAATTCTTGTGACTCCTACAGCTGCTAAACTCGAGGGCTTTCCTCACTGGGTCCACCTGTCTCATCTAAAACCTTTTATCTCACCTCCATCCCAGAAAAATCTCTCTTCATATACAGTAAAACAAACAGGGCCTTGTACCCTCAAGCTCCAGAGGACATCAGGATCCACTGGCTTGTCACCAATTCCAGAGGAATAAGGTATCACCCCTCCCTTTCCCAACTAGGGCCACACAGAACTGGAGGCAAAAAGGACCATCAGAAATATCCAGGTGGTAAGGAAAAATGTAATACAACAGTCTATCATTGTTCAATACTCAGTAACTGATCACCTGTGTTTCCTAGATGCTAAACTAATGAAGGAAACAGGTGCCTTAAATAAACTACTTCTAATAAGGCTTGTCTTAGATAAAAATTAAGCGGAGTACTAAGACCAGATCTACCTCAGATAAATGTCACATGTCTCCATCTGGGCAGGCCAGATCTACCTCAGATAAATGCCAACTCCAAAAATAAAATAATAATGATTCTTTTTTCTCTAAGCTTTTTCTATGTCACCAGTATCTTGTCAGACAAAAGGTTCCCAGCCACAGCACAAAGGATGGACAGCTGCAGAACAAGAGGATGGCAGAACTTCATTCCAGGACCCCCCCACCATCATCCCAGGATTTCACAAGCTACTCTCCCCATTTCCCCCAAGAGCCAACCGACACCCACTATTCAGCTGGAAGCAGTCTTTGAGAGAAACATCGCCCCATACCCACTCAATCACAAATTTTTTTTTCTTTTTTAAAAAAGAAGAGTCAGGGATGATAGATTTACAACATGCCCCCACGGTTGGGGATGTCCGGTGGACCTAGACACTTCCGCCTAGCCAGTTCCAGGTCAAAATAGCCATTTCCGGGTCAAGGCATCTCGCGTGACCAGGACCCTGAAGGGTAAGAGCGCGGCCAAATAACTAACAGGCAGGGAACCACAACCCACTGAACAGGATTATCTGGGCTGCTCATCAGGATTATCTAGATCTCTTCAAAGGCCATAAACCACAGACAGAATGTCTGCAGGAGCATACTGCCCTGTATCTGTTCTAGTTCTCATGGCACAATCCTGAGGTCCTGCCCAGAGCTGAGTACAGCAGGTGGTCTAAGATGGTGGCCCTTCCCTAAGATAGTCTATTTTGCCTTCACAATCTGCTGCCAAGACCTGGCCCAAAACTGTGGACAAGTAGGACACTAGAGAATTGATTGTTCCACTTTGTCTGACAAAGTCAAGGTCAGTACCTCTCATGTTCCTCATCCACAGGAAAGCCTCTCACCTTTTGGGCCTGGTGGCCAAAGACTGATGCTGTCCTGGTACCTCTGTCCCCAGTGCCATGGAAACCACAGGAGCCTGGGATAACCATCTAGTTAATAGACTAGTCTCTGCCACTTTGATTGATACACAAGCCATTTGGATTATACTTCTTGCTGTAATTTATCCTTCACAGATCTCTGAAAGTATTTAGGCTAAATGTAGCTTTGTCAGCTTAGCAGTAGCAGACAATCAGGTTCTTCCCCAAGACTGCAGCTACCTTGTTAGCTCATTTCAGATGTAAAAAATCAAGTCTTGCTTTTTTAAAAGCTACTAGATATTCTCTTGAGAAAAGACGGACAGGTTTGCCTTGCTAACAAGCTTCATATTAAAAGAACAACAGGTTTTAGATGGCTGAGGTTAAATTAAAAAGTTTTGGACTAATTTTCTTGGCAGAGGAGATTTTAAGACAGTCTTAATACTGACTTTGTTGCTTGGTTGTTAGTAATCATTCCTATGCTGATCTACAATAAAAAAGAGCATAAAGGGGGAAAAAGAAATACAAAATGTACAGTTTGAGGAGAAAAGGGGCACCAGGAAATTGAATGTTGGAGTCAAGGCTTGTGCTGAAAGAGGTAAGGAGAAAGAACAAAGGGAGTGCTGCCCTGAGGACAAGACACCACCCAGCTAATCCTGCAATTTGTGAAAAGAAAAGCATCAACAAGTCAATGGTTATGCAAATGTAATTCAAGGAGGGAACCATGTTTTTTCCCCAAGCAAGCAGCCCAACTTTGCATCGGTGATGGTGACATATGGTACTGGCTTTTGAGTTATAAAGAATGCAAGAGGTCAGAGGCAGTAGAAACTTCCTCCATGTTTAAGAAAAATCTCTGTGGCTGGGAGTGTAGTAGGGGAGTTCCTGCATGGAAGCCTGGAGAGGCCATTGTGTGATGCTGTGAGGGTGAATCATGGATTGGGTTGGAGATTCCAAGGTGGTGGTGATGACACAGCCATGGGATATTTGCCAAAGAGAACAACAGACAGGATATGGAAATAGTCCAAGAGAGACAGAGAACTATATTTCAATCAGTAGAGCTTGAAGGGCAGTGCCAGCTAAGTCCTTTGACATCAGACACGAAGTTACAGAATTTGGAGTTTGCCCTGCTAGGTTCTGTTTTTACTTGGGTACAATATTTCCTCACTATGCCACTATTCTACCCTTTTGGAATGATAATATATATTCTGTGCCATTGTATGTTGGAAGGGTGTGATTTGCATTTTGGTTTTATAAGGGATTACAATTAAGACATTGCTTTGAGACTCAGAGGAGACTTTGGATTTTTAAACTATATTAAGATCGAGAAAGACTATGAGGACTTTGAAGTTGGACTAAATGTATTTTTACATTATGATATGGCTACTGTTAATCCCATCAGTGAGAATTAAGACCACCACCATAATTTGAGCCAAATTTGAAGCAAGCTTGATTTTTATTAGGGTGTACCCAAGAGCTGGCCAGTGACTGCCTCCAAAGTCAGGTTAAAGAGAACAGCCCCGAATCCATTTCTTGGGTCCCCTTTAAGGAATAAACTCACAAGTGGTTGCAATGCAGGTTTACAGAAGAGAGACAATGGAGTAATATGGAAATGCAGAAGAGAAAAAAACTCATCGTGTGGCAACCATGTGATTAGGGAGGGATTAGGGTATTCTTAAAAACAAGTAAGGTCATGGAGTTAGGGAAGGTCAGGTTCCAGGAAACAGGCTTAAAACCAGCAACTCAGTAAATAGAACTTGACAGTAAATAGAAATTTACTTTTAATAATACAGCATAATGACTCTTGCCTTCAAAATGGAGTCAGGCAAGTTCCTCACTGCAAGCCTATGGGGGCCAAGGAGTAGCATGTGGTTTTTGGTATGAAAGTGGCTTTCGTAATACATATACTTGAATACTTGGTCACCAGCTAGTAGAGCTGTTTGGAAAAGAGTAGGAGGTGTGGCCTTGTTGAAGGAGGCATGTCACTGAGGATAGGCTTTGAGGTTTCGAAAGCCCATGCCATTCCCAGTTTACTCCCACCCCCTCCCTCACCTTCTACTTGTGGATGTAAGCTATCAACTACTGGTCTAGCCTATGCCTGCCTGCTGGCTTTCATGTCCCCTATGATGATAGTCATGGCCTCACCCTCTGAAACTGTAGCTCTTCTAAAAGTTGCCTTGATCATGGTATTTCATCACATAAATCAAAAAGCAACTCAGACATATTGGAATGTTTATGTGAAACCTATTTGAGAATTAAGCAACTGGAGGACCATAGGATCTTTGAGATTTCATTATGGACATAATGCAATAAGGGTATTTTATACACTTTAGTATAAAAATAGACTTTTCTGTTTAGAATCCAGTGACTTTGCTACAAATCTGTGAGCTATAAGCACAGGGCAGTGTGCTTCTGGTACTCATACCTATACTTGTACAGCAGTAAAGTTTAATGGACAGAAACTTGTAACAGGTGTGCAGGGGCCCCAGAACAGCTCAACCACACAGCTGCCATGACAGGCTTAGGGGCCCAAACACAGCTTCTGTGACAGGCTTACTGGCAGGCAACACCCAGATCCAGGAAAAGCCTTAAGCTGACACCACCCAGGGATCTACCCAGAGATGAGGAAATACCTAACATCCCAAACATTCCAACCGTTAAATAAGGTGGTCAAATGTCCCTGAGTCTAGCATACACCTATTCTTGTTTTTTTTTTTTTTTTTGTTTTTGTTTTGGTTTTTCGAGACAGGGTTTTTCTGTGTAGCTTTGCGCCTTTCCTAGAACTCGCTTTGTAGACCAGACTGGCCTCGAACTCACAGTGATCCACCTGGCTCTGAAGGCATGCACCACCACCACGCGGCATTAGAGGTTTCTTTCTTTCTTTCTTTCTTTTTTTTTGGGGGGGGGCTGAGGATCGAACCTAGGGCATTGCACTTGCTAGGCAAGCACACTACCACTGAGCTAAATCCCCAACCACCTATTCTTGTTTTACAAATATCCCTAGACAATTGTCAGCCAATCAGGGTCCTGAACCCTGGAAATCTCCTCACCCCAACCTCTGCTATGATTAAAAAAACAAAAAACAAAAAACAAAAAACCACCCCACCTGAGCTCAGGGCTCTCTGCTCTCACAGCTGCATGGAACAGATAGACCAAGCCCTGGAGCTTGAAAATAAAGGCCCTTTGCTTTTACATGCAGGATTTGGTCTCTGTGGTGGTCTTTTGAGGGTCCCTGTGATCTGGGCATAACACCGGTTTTCTTTCACAATGTCATAGTTTGCTGGGAATGGAGTTCTGGTATCAGACCTAGCACTTCTGGGGAGAATGCGATATTTAGTGTGGACTAAAGAGGAACTAGATGTCTTGGGTAGTTTCTCTGTAGATTTCATTGTGTGTGCTCTTTATTTGCTGGGATAGGAACACAGAATGAGCCAGCAAGATGATTTCACAGAATTGCAAAGTTAAGTCTTCCTTGGACTGCTGAAGACCATCCTCTGGTATGTAGACTAATAGAGATCAAGATTTGACTAGTTGAGAAGGAAATTAACTGCAAGTGGTCAAGGACATTGCCTGTGAGGGTCAAAATATCTTCTTGCAGTTAATACTACATTTGGTGACAAACACATTGTCTGTATTTTATCACTTGGTCGACCAGTGGGACCTGGTCCAACATGATAAGAGTCACTAACATACTCCAAATAGTGGCCTTATTTGGCTTTGGAGCTGTTTTTGCTTTGTTGTTTTACAACTGATTTCTTCACATCATGAATTTTTGGACAGAAAGCCTGATTAAGGGATGGCCTCTGCCAGAGTACAGGAAGTTAAAGAAGGATTTCAGCTTCAGAATCCTGGCTGAATGGGTTGGATGAACAGTGTCATGGACTTAGTCTGCCATTGGCATGGTTGGTCACAATATCCATCTGATGCTTAACTCTATACAGTCCATATTTAGGAAGTGCCAGATTGCTCTCCAAATTGACAGAACTATTTTATGTTCCATTAGCAATGTATAAAAGTTCCAATTTCTCCATATCTTTCTTCACCAACACTATTTTAGGCAGAATAATTTCTGACAGAAAAGCAGCCAACAGTTTTCTATACATCTTTGGAGTCTTGAATTCACATGTATTACTTGGTCCTGGTTTGAATAAAATATTGAAAAGTTCAAGATGGAAAGAAGAGGTAATAGAGAAGAGGATTAATGAAAATGAAAGGCATATAGTAAACCTCTCAGAAACTACTATCTAGGAAGTCAATTAAAAACCACACAAAGAGTTAGCGGGAGATACCCTGCAAGGCTGTGTTAGTCCTGGAAATCCTGGGTCATTAAACAAAAAGCCCAGTGTCCATAGAAGTTGTTGGCCAGGGAGACTCTAGAAGCCCCTAAATCAATGCAGGATCTTATTTCTCTTGATTACCCATTAGATCTAGTTGATCTTCCCTGTGGTAGTTAACGTAATTGACCCTTATACGATCATAGGAAGTGGTACTATTAGGAAGTGTGGTTTTGGTGAAGGAAGTGTGTCACTTTGAGGTTGACTTTGAGGTGTCCTATCCTCAGGATATTTCCATATCTTCCAATATTTCAGTTGACTTCCTATTGCCTGTAAGATGTAGGACTCTCAGCTACCTCTCCAGCACCACATCTGCCTGTATACTGCCATGTCCCACCATTATGATAATGGACTAAACCTCTGAACTGTAAGTGAGCCACCTCAGTTAAATTTTTCCTTTATAAGAGTTGTTGTGGTCATGGTGTCTCTTCACAGCAATAGAAATCCTAACTAAGCCACTGCCCTGTTGCTTAAGATACCACATACCGTGGATGCCATATCTATTGAAATCTAGCTGGAAATGAGCTAGACCGGGAGTAAAGGCATCAATGGTCATACCTATCTGAGAATTCTATAAATTACATACAAACCTGCCAGGCAAGATGTGTCCATTTTGTGTGATGATGGCACTTCTATTGTAGGAGCAACCAACTACTGCCTGTTTTAATTTGAGGCATGCTCTACAAGAGAAAGTTTATGCATAGTATTATAAACACAAAAAAGCACATGACTGAGTTCTGAGGCTCTTGGGGTGAACCTAACTCAGCTGTTTGTCTGAATCAATGTAGCATCAAACCATTTTCTAAATATCTATGGCTATACTCCCAGACATCGGCAACATCTACTCTCAGTGTTATTCAGAAAAGCCTTTCTTTGTAGTGGATGCAAGTTGATGCAAAAATCCATGCCTTCACAGGATGCTGAGAATAAAGGACTGCCAAGGACTCAGCTATAAAAACAGAACTTTATTCCACTTCTTTAAAGGCTCTGAGAACATTTCAGAAAAGGGGAATGAAGTAACATAAGAGCTGAAAAACAGGGAGAAGGACTTCAAAATTGCCATTTTCGAAGCACAGCACAGTCACTGTGATCATAAACTCAAGAGTACCTGTGACTACTGGCATTGATCCCACACAAATCAGGCCCTATTAACGGTCAGCTATGGATAGGAAGAGGCTCATGGGGCCTTCCACTTACTGATATCTATTGACCACTAGTGGGAAGGCATAGTACCCACAAAGCTTTGACAGCTCCAAACCCAGGATAACACAGATAGTCCTAGTTAAATGCTGTAGGACATTCGACAAAACAAAAACCAATGAATGCTGCAGAGATTTTTATAGAAGAAGAAGACTAGCAGGGCTGAGAGGGAAATAAAATGCTGGGAGGGAATAACTAGAATGCATTATAAATGTATGCAATTGTCAAAGAACAACATTTGTTAGTATAAAAAGAAACCCAAACAGAAATTGAGACTATAGCAAGCAAGCATAGCTTTTCAAAATAAAAAGGAAGTTTCAAGTAAAACTATTTTTTTTCTAATAAAGGAGATAAACATGTCTAGAAGATGAAGTACTTTGAAAGCAAATATAGAATGAAAATGTATTCTGGCTGGTTTGATATTAGGTTATCTTGACAGCCAAAATGAAAAGCCCCTAAGGTCTTCAATGTAGTAATTCATACTTACTGAGCCTGGCCTTTAGGCTTGTCTAAGAAGTTTGGGAGTCTGACAAGCAGTGGATGATAGACTGTAATCTGTTTAGGATTATATTAGCTATATGGAAGTGATATAACACTTGATAAAATAAAAATACATGTGTCCTTTGTCCCAGTGATCTTGATTTTGAGAATCTATCCTATGTTATTAGCAGTACCAAATCCCAAAGATATGTGTATCATGTTTTTACAGCATTGTCTGTAGCAGAAAAATAACCACAAAACCCTAACAAGAAGCAAAAATAGACAAAAAAAGCCTGAATAAAACCCGAGTGCACATTATATTTATAGGATGAGACATTGTATAGATATGATAAATATTAACACTAGTGTTCTAAGTTACATTTGAAGGAACATGGAAGAACAGTGAGAGAAGAAGGCAGAGAGAAATAATGCAGAACAATTGTGAATAACACAGAATCATTGTGTAATGGTACCACAGGCTCAGTGGATGAAGGTTTTGGCCACAAGCCTGATGACCTGAGTTGTCCTCAAGTCCTCATGGTAGAAATACAGAACTGACTCCAGCAAGTTTTTTTCTGACCTCTATGTGGTGATATTGTGTTCCCCAATATATTGTGCACCTTAATAAACTTATCTGGGGTCAGAGAACAGAACAGCCGCTAGATAGACATAGAGGCCAGAAAATGGTGGCACACACACTATTATTCCTAGCATTCTGGAGGCAGAGATCCATCTGGATCTCTGCGAGTTCAAAGCCACACTGGAAACAGCCAGGCATGGTGACACATGCCTTTAATCCCAGGAAGTGATGGCAGGAAGCAGAAAGGTATATAAGATGTGAGGACCAGGAACTAGAGTTGGTTAGGCTTTTAGGCTTCTAGTAGCAGTTCAGCTGAGAGCCATTTAGATGAGAACTCAGAGGCTTCCAGTCTGAGGAAACAGGATCAGCTGAGGAATTGGCAAGGTGAGGTTAGCTGTGGCTGGTTCTGTTTTTCTGATCTTTCAGCGTTTACCCCAATACCTGGCTCTGGGTTTTTATTTATTTATTTATTAAAGATTTATTTATTTATTATGTATACAGTGTTCTGCCTGCATGCCAGATCTCATTACAGATGGTTGTGAGCCACCATGTGGTTGCTGGGAATTGAACTCAGGAGGTCTAGAATAGCAGCCAGTGCTCTTAACCACTGAGCCATCTCTCCAGCCCCTAAGGTTTGTTTTTATTAATAAGACCTTCTAACAATTTGTGCTACACCTCTACATGCATGCTGTGGCACCTGGGCACCCACATACACAGAGAGAGAGAGTCACACACAGAGCAAATGAATAAATGTAATTTAAAATGTTACTCAGAGAACCTGGTGCAGACCCAGGTTCCCTACATGTATGTTATGGCTGTTAGTTTCTTTTTGTGGGACTCCTAACAGTGGGAGCAGATGTTTCTCAGACTCTTTTGCCTGCCCTTAGGACTCTTTTCTGCCTATTGGGTTGCCTTCTCCAGCCTGCATATGAGGGCTTTTGCCTTGTTTTATTGTATTTGCTCTGTCTTATTGTATCATTTGGCTGTTGTCTCTTGGAGGCCAGCTATTTTCTGAAAAAGAAAGGGAAGGGGAGTGGATCTGGGGGAGATGGAAGGCATGGGGGGTGCTGGGAGGAGTGAATGGGGGAAACTGTGGTCAGGATGAGAGAAGAATATATTTTCAATAAAAATAAAGAAAAAGAGAGAAAGAAAGAAAGAAAAAGAAAGAAAGAAAAGAAAAGAAAGAAGAGAGAAAGGAAAGATACCGTGTAGGGAATCCCTTGTCACACATACTTTAAAAAAAAAGGAGTTTCTTTTATTATATCTGGGGAATAATGGGATAAATAAATTAATGTCTCCTTAATGAATTTTGCATCAGTGAGTTTGAGTAGGAATTTATTCCATAATTTCTGAAAATAAATTCTTTGAAGAAGGCATTGTACCTTGCACATGCTCCTCTGAGTAACTCTTCAGCAAATTCACGGCTTCACAGAGCTAGACTCAGATGGAATTATATCTTTTGTCTGTTGTGTTTTCCTGTCCGATGTTAATAAACATTTGTTCATGTTTGCTCAGGAATAATCACATAACACAACTGCTGCCTGAACAGAGACCAAAAGAACCAAACATGGGTAGTGGAGGAGCAGCTGCATGTATCCTCTTGTGGGAGTTAAGACATATAACAGAGGCTGACCTGCCTGGAGGTGCAATACTCATGGAGACAATCCCAATATGACAACACTTCCCATGTGGTGTGCCTCTTGCCAGATACATGCTCTTCACAATAGTTGTAAGACATGCAACCAAATCTGAGCTGTCTGAGAATGGAGATTCCCTTGAAAAGAATCTCTGGGTGGCCATATTCCTCTATGTAGTGTGGTGTGGTATGACACCTTGATTAAAGGTATATGCCATGTGATTATATGGCTGTCCCCCAAGTGGCTGATAGAGAAAATGTTGCAGTCCTAAAGATACATACAAAATGGATTGTTAGCAGGCTGTGGCTACAGGTCTATGGCTGTTCCTATTTATGAGAAGACAAACAGTAGTGTTTGAGCTGACTATCCATGTAATGGAGGAATTACAGTGAGAAAAGGACATGATGACATCATCTTCCACATTGCCCAATTATTTTTCAGGAAAAGTAGAAAAAAAGAAAAAGAAAAAGAAAAAAAAAGATGGAGATGGAAGTGTTGGCTTGTCCTTTCTTACAGTAGGCATCATGTGAGGAAGAGCACATGTCAGGTCTCTGCTAAATAGCCCTTCTGTGATAAACACAAAACTTGAGACCAAGGGAAGAATCAGACAATGAAGTGAGGGGAAGAAGGTAAAATGACAGACAATATCACCTAAGTCCAATCTCCCATGCACAGGAAGGGGAGTCATGATTCAGCATACAGCAGGAGCTTTAATGGTCCTGTACAGGAAACCGTGGTGATCAGGTAAGCCTCTGCTTCTGAACTGCTTGGATTGGGAAATGTTTGTTAATCTCCAGTGTCCTGTGCATGTATGTTCGACAGTTTCGCTTGCTGTTAGTTTTAGCTTTATTCCACTGCAGTTAAATATAATACAAGCAATTATTTCCATTTTTCTATGTTTGTTAAACTTACTTTGTGCCCTAATGCAGTCCAGAGGAGGCCAGCTCCCAGAACTGCTCCAGGGCTGTGAATAGAAGACAGGGTAGTGGGGCTATAGGAAACTTTTTTTATCTGAGGGTATTTAGAAATAAATTTCTATCTATCTGACAGGTAAATAAGGAAACACACATGCTTTCTGATGGTAACTTTCTTTTTTACTTCATCTTAAAATATTTCTTTCTCTTAAAATCTGTCTCCACACAGCTACATCTCTTTACAGACAGCTATATATCTCTCTTTACATACATACAGCCACATCTCTTTCCACACAGCCGTATATTTCTATGTACAGTTACATCTCATTTTTACATCGCTCCAAATCTCTCTTCTATATGCATTTCTTCTCTCTACCCTGCTACATTCCTTCACACAATAGTAGATCATTCACTCACTCTCTCACTCATTCAGTCCCCTCTACACACACATCTCCCTCCTACATCTTTTTTCTATATAGTTATACAAGCTCTCTCTTCTACAAAGCTACTCATCTTCTACCTAGCTCTCTCTGCACACATCTCCTGCTCTCTCAGCACACACACACACACACACACACACACACACACACACACACACACTTACTTTCATCTCTGCCCAGCTCTTTACACAGACATACATCTCAGAATCTCTTTTTGAAAATATCTCTTGCTCTCTCTCTTGTCTAGATATTCACCCTCTCTCCTTAGCTTCCTCTGCACACTTACACACACAGTGCCCCATTAGATGATCTTTTTTATAGAAAGTTCTATGGGCTGCTGAGAAAAATGTGTATTCTGTCATGTATAGATCAAATGTTCTGTAGATGTCTTTGACGTCATTTCATCTAGATGCTTCTCTGTTTAGTTTTTATCAGGTAGACTTTTTTTTTTATGGTGAGAGTATAATTTTGAAATTGCCTACTACTATTGTTCTGTGTTTACATCAGGAATACTCATATTTTTGAAATTGGATGTATACATTTCAGTGCATGTATGTTTATAATTGTAATGAATGTCTTTATTGTTTACTTAACCAGCATGTAGAAACCAATTTCATTTCCTCCAACTAGTTTTGGCTTAAAATCTATTTTGTTAGATATTTAAACAATGACATCTGCTTTTTTTTCTACTTCTATTTCTTGGAATAACAATTTCCATCTTTCACCATTATGTAGAATCTGTTATTGATGGTGAGATGTGTTTCTTAGAGACAGAAAATATATAGATTTTTGTATCTTAATCCAATTTGATAGCCAGTGTCTTTGAATTTGGGAATTAGGACCATTAATATTCAGAGAAATTATTTAAGTACATATTAATTATTGTTATTTTGTTGATTGTGTAGTGTTTGGTGTTTTCACATTCCTCATTTTTTTAACTATTCTTTCTCTATGTAGGCTATTTTCTATAGCTTCATTTGTGAAGGGACCCCAAACAGCTTGACCACACAGCAGCCATGACAGGCTTAGGGGCTCAAATACAGCTTCTGTGACAGGCTTACTGGCAGGCAACACGCAGATCCAGAAAAAGCCTTAAGCTGATACCACCCAGGGATCCACCCAGGCATGAAGAAGTACCTGACATCCCAAACATTCCAACCATTAGATAAGGTGGCCAGATGCCCTTGATTCTAGCACATACCTATTTTTGTTTTACTGATATCCCTAGACAATTTTCAGCCAATCAGGGTCCTGGACCCCGGAAATCCCCTCACCCCAAACTCTGCTATGATAAAAACTCTGGCTTTTCCTCAGCTGCCACCAAGGTGCTCGGTCCTTCTGAGGAAGCTAAGGCCGTGTTGGGGTGAGACCCTCACTTCATCCAGCGACTAGCACCATGCTGGCAGTCTGCAACATGGCCTCTGCCTCCCAGCTCGCCTGCATCTACTCCACCCTCATCCTGTAGGACGACAAGGTTGGTCGGGAAGGACAAGATCAACGCCCTCATTAAAGCAGCTGGTGTCAATATTGAACCTTTCTGGCCTGGCTTGTTTGCAAAGGCCCTGGCCAAAGTCAACATTGGGAGCCTCATCTGTAGTGTAGGAGCTGGTGGGCCTGCTCCAGGAGCTGAAGTGGCACCAGCAGGTGGTCCTGCCCCCTCTATTGCTGCTACCCCAGCTGAGGAGAAGAAAGTGTAGGCAAAGAAGGAAGAATCTGAGGAGTCTGATGATGACATGGGCTTTGGTCTTTTTGATGAAATCTCTTTTGTTAACATGTCCAATAAAAAGATGAACCTGTTAAAGAACAAAACAAAACAACAACAACAAAAAACTGTGCCCCACCTGAGCTCAGGGCTCTTTGCTCTCACTGCTGTGTCAGAGAGACAGAGGGACCAAGCTCCTGAGCTTGAAATAAAGGTTCTTTGCTTTTACATGCGGGATTCGGTCTCTGTGGTGGTCTTTTGGGGGTTCCCGAGATCTGGGCATAACACATACATTTATCTGTCTTAAAGATCCCTTCAAGTGTCTTCTTTAGACCTGGCTTAGTAGTTATGAATTCTTTTAGTCTGTTCTTTTCATCATAGACATGGTTTCTTTCCTTAATTATGAATGATAACTTTGGTGAGTGTAATAGTTCTGATTGGTGACCACTGTCTTTCAGAACTTGAAATTCACAACTCCAAGTTCTTTTGGCTTTTAAAGTTTCTAAAGAGAACTCAATTGTTATTTTGATGGCCCTCTTTTTTATATGTGACTTGGTGTTGCTCTCTTGAAGTTTTTAATACATTTTCTTTGTTTCAATATATTGAGTATTTTACCTACAATACATCATGATAATTTTTTTTCTTATCTTACATACTTGATACTCTAAATGCCTAATACTTAGGGTATTTCTGTCTTTAGTTTTGGAAATTTTTCTGGGATTTTATTAAAATGTTTGCTATTCTTTTGGCATTAAATTCTCCTACCCTCATGATTCACATATGTTTTTTCTTGTCATAGTACTCTAGTGCTTTCTCAAGTTTCAATTCCTCTACTATGTCATTAAGCCCTATTGTCTGTCCTCCTGTGGTCCATTTTTTTTTTCGTGAAAGCTTCCACTGAGCTTTTAATTTGATGCTGAAATTTTTATTTCTAGTACTCCAGTCTGTTATTTTCTTTAGCATTTCTATCTCTTTATTGCATTCCATTTTCTTAGCCTATATAGACATCCTTATTTTCCTCAACTGTTTTCTTCAAATTCATGAGTTTTTTTCATGTCCTTTTTTTCCTTTGAACATTTTTTTTTTTGAATTTCATTTAATTCATTCTCATTAGGTCCATTATTATGGGATGATAATTTGTGGAGAAGTTGTATTGCCTTAGTTTTTCTTCCTTTTGCATTGGAACTTATACAGATAATTGGTTGAGTTTTCATTTTAGTCAGCTTTATTTATTTTCAGTGGAAGTGTTTTCAATGTTCAAAAAGGAATCACTTGAACAACAATCACTTAATAACTACATAGGGACACTGATAGTACTGTATGCACTCATGTATTAGTTACTGTGGGGATGAGTGGGAAGAAGAAAAATCAGAGAAATAGTAGTGGTTAGTTTGGGGTTTATAGGAAGTGGAGAAGGGGCATGTAAATGGAAAGAGAATGGTAGAGACAAAGGTGGGGTATTATGGTAATTTTGGCTAAAGATAGACTAAAAAGGAGGAGATAAAGAAAGGCAATCAACAACACATATAGACACAAACTGGACAAATACAGCGGAACATAGAGTGCAAAACACAAAGTTTTCTGTGCAATGGAAAACACATCTCTAGATACTATGAGAAACAGTGTATATTTTAGCCAGGATTTGTGGGCTTCATTTCAAGGTTTTAGGGGATATTACAAGAAATTTGGCATAAAAAGGTGTGGTGAACCCAGTAGGTGGAGGAGAATGATGGGATCTTAAATAGCTAGTTCTGAGTAGACAGTGAGAGAAGAGATGACAGGTAACTGTAGTAGCTATTAATTGTCTTCCTTTAAAAAAAAAATCACTGTCAGTCCAAAAGGACAAATGAGAAAAGCGATCATTAATCTTGGACTTTTCCTACTGGTTCAGTCCTACATTGGAAGTATAGCTCAGCTCTGACCTGCATGCTCACTGTCTGCATCTCCTTAACTGTCTCTGTTTCTTTAGTTCGAGTCACCAGTCAATCCACAGAAGCTCCAAATGGCAGAGAAAGAGTGACATGACAGCCCCCAGTAGTCTCCTATCTGAAGAGATCTGTAGTTTCCCAGTTGTTTATGTTCATGTAGATTTGTATAGAGATTATTTAAAATTAGGGCAAACTCAGGGCTCTGGAGTCAGACAGGCCTGCTTCTGTTCTACTTACTAATCATCAGCAAGTTATTGTAGAAGAAAGTTACTGGAGCTTTTCTGAGTTCAGTGTTTTCTCCTTATAAAGCATGGGTAATAGTGCTTCACTGTCTTGTGACAATTAGAATAAATAAAGTTCTTTACATGTTTTCCCCTTTATACTACACATAGCTCACAAGTTACATTCTCTTTAGTAGCTGACAATGTAAAACTTAAAAGATATTAAAGTTTGGCTAAAGTTAAATTCGCATCTGCTGAACAGATCTGTAAACTCCATGTGGCAGGCCCTACCTTGCCAAGAGGAAACACATACCATACCCATGCTCTCGCCCCTTCCTAGGTTATAAAAGAACTGAGAGACAGAGGGCATTTATAGGAGTACGGATATGAGGTTGATGAAGTAAGTGTTCATCATAACCATGCTTTTTCATATACAATAGCAACTAATGGAGGCATCTAGGTGAACTGCTTATGAAGATGGGGATGCCTGCTAAAAGGGAAGTCAGAAGTTCAGAGCTGGAGTTTTTCTGGTCCCACCTGGCTCACAGTCAGGACAAATCTCTCTCACCTGCCAGTCCCACAGCTGCTCAGACCCAACCAAGTAAACACACAGAGACTTATACTGCTTACAAACTGTATGGCCGTGGCAGGCTTCTTGTTATCTACTTCTTCTATCTTAAGTTAACCCATTTCTATTAATCTATACTTTGACACATGGTTCGTGGCTTACCGGTACCTTACATCTCCCTTATCATGGCGGCGGCTGGAAGCGTCTCTATGACTCAGCCTTCCACTGCCCAGCATTCTCTTCTCTGCTTGTCCTGCCTATACTTCCTGCCTGGCTACTGGCCAATCAGCATTTTATTTATACAGAGCGATATCCACAGCACTTCCCCTTTTCTTTTTTTTTTCAAAAAAGGCTTTAACTTTCATATAGTAAAATTACATATAACAAAACAATTATCAAACAAGAATTATAGTTACAGAAGTTCATTCCCAGACACACAATTCTAAAATACAGAGCCTGCTCATCTGCCCAGAGACTAGTCAAAGAAGAGTGGAAAAGGCAGGAGGGCAGATCAAGTGCAAAGACAATGGTAGAAGTGTTCGTAAACTGTGTTTGGAATGCAGAGTTTCTTGTGGAGGCATGGCACATGCTAGGAAGGAGCTAGTTTGTCTTATTTTGTTGACTATCTCTTGGAGATAGCTGCCATCAGCCTTGAAAAGCCCCTAGGATTTAGTTTCTGCAGGCTCTGCACATGATCACAATGGTCTTAAGGTCTTCAGAATTCTTCTTGATCAAAAAATAAGGAAAATAAAATAAAATAAAATAAACAAAAAATGAAACAAAACTAAACAAAATGAAGCAAAACAAAACAAGTTTCAGAAATCCCAGAGATTACTAAGTTTAGGCTGACACCTTGTGGTTTGGCGTGAATAGGCATGTCATCAAAATTCTTCACACAGATGACGGGTTAGCAGAGTTTTGGCCTAAGAAAACAACATGCAAATAAGTAAAATTAACTTATATTTCATATTTTGGGGAGATTATTTAATTGTATATTAAATATATAAGAAAGATAATATTTAATTATAAGAACTATGGCTTGCTTTTTAATTTTGAATAATAGAATAGCATAAGTTTTGTAATCCCAATTCTTGAGAGAACAGCAGGAAGGTCATAAGTTCAAGACCAGCCAGGGTAACATAAATCAATATTAGTAAACATAATCTATTCCTTTCCCATCATTAGAGGCAACTTCTTCTTTACTGTTCACTAATTTTGTAATCTGAGCCCTCTAGAAGCTAAAAAGGTGTTTTTGAGAATTCAAAGGAATTCAGGAATGTTCCTTAACTAGTCACCCATCATCTGGGTTGTTTTGCTCTACTCAGGCAGAAATCATGGGGTAGACAAGAAGCTCTTTACATGACACCATGCTCTAATGGCTTTCATTTCCCTCAACATTTGACAGTTGCCAGCGGCAACAGCAACTGACACCTTCTTAGAAGATAGTACCCATGCAAGCTTCAGGTACAGGGACCTTTGGTCCTGGGCGGCTGCCAGTGTTCCAGCATGCAGCCTAGGTCTAAGACTCTCGGCCCTAAAGACTTGACGGTTCTCTATAACTCTCATGGAGACTGCAGGCTTTCTTCTCTGATTCTTTCCAGTTTTTGCCATCTCTCTGCTGTCTTGTCTCTGCACTTACTTCCCTTATTCTTTTAGCCTTGGCTACTCTTAAACTGTTCAGGTGTCAGGTGTTTCTTCCCAAAATGCTTGGCTTGGGGTAACTTCCTTTGTCTAGACAAAAGGAAATTTAGACCCGAGCACCATGGCCGGGATCGCTGGGGAACGGTTTTTCTTCCCACTGTTGTCAAGGTCTCAGCCTCTCAGCTTTTGCCCTAGTCAAGTAACCACTGCCAAGGTTTTGCTTTGGGAAGCTTGCCCAGGGCTCAGGAACCATATGCTGGTCACAAATGGAGCTGTTGGGAAGCCCTGTACCTGGTATCAGAAACAAGACACTACCTGTGGGACTGCTCTAAGGCCATGACACATAGATACTCTGAGACTTTGAACTCTGAGCTAAGAAACGCACTGATGGGCTGTTTAGGGGCCCCAGTGTTAAGCAGCTAGTGCCAGGAGGCTACCTGAGACCACAGAGAAACTGTTTGGCTGCTAGCCTGTGCCCACCACAGTCTACTGTCCTCTTCATTGCTCCTACTGTCCTCTGACACTCTGCTGCTCATGTCCCTGCTCATCTGCATACTTGAAAGCAGACAAGTTAGACCCATGGGGAAAACACTTTATTGGATCTGATACAACATCAGGAGAGGTAGAATAGGAAAGCATCTCCCAGCTGGCTTCACTGAGGGAACCTAAGCCTGCTTATAGTTTGAAGTATTGAGAACACAATAACAGGTATCTGATTGAACCAACCATAGCAGTCCATTTTTGATCAGCCACAGCCACTGTTTAGGCCAATCACAGCCGTGCTTCTCAGCACAAATCAGTCGTTAAGTCTTGTGTTTCAACCAATCATGACCTTGCTCTGAGTCTTTTTAGTCCCTCTATCAGGAGAAGTGAGCTCCTTCTGACCAAGATAGAAATGGTTCACAGAGGCTTTTGACAGTAAAAGTCTAGTACAAACAGTCTTGGCTGAAGCTGTATTGTCCAGAGTCAGGGAAATCAGCTGGAGCCTGGTGCACGGTTGTTGAACAGTGTCTGTGGCGGCGTTCAGGATGACTGGTGCTGGCATAAGATAGTCTGGTTGGCTGTTAGACTGATAACCTTTCTGCCCAAAGCGGCTAAGGCATGAGGGGGGTCCAATCCCCACACCACCAACATCTTTCTTTATAGGAAAATGAACACCAGGAATGTTTATAATACAAACTCTATCATTAGTAGTAGCTGTCATTTTACATTTTTTTTTAAATGCCCAAATTCCTAAAGAAAGATATGTCCCAAAGACAGACTTTTGGTCTATCTCCTTTACCATTAGTGTTCTCGAGTCTGTGCTTGACCTCTCCCTCCCTGCGATAAAGGAACATTGAGTGGTGTTTGAGAATGGTGGAGCCCTTGTTTGGGAACTAGGGTCCTGGAAAACTTGATGACCACTGAAGCTACCAGAGCCATTGACTTTGGGTTCTTATCTTGTGAATTTGAAGAATGAAATTCACAGACCACAGAGAGTGAATTTTAGAGAGAAGTTCATTGTAGATTTATATGTAGGAGATGGAGAAGTCATCCATATGGCAGACAAGAAGACATGGGAAGGAAAGAAGTTAAGGAGGGAAGATATATATATATATATATATATATATATATATATATATATATATATATATATAGAGAGAGAGAGAGAGAGAGAGAGAGAGAGAGAGAAAGTGAAGTATAAACTATCAGGGAAAACATGCTCAGAGAGGAGATAAGAAGAAGAAAAGGAAAAGATGCTTTTCTGAGTAATTTAGGAAAGCGGGGGTGAGGTGGTGGGGTGGGGTCTTACAAAGCTGTATGCTGTGGCTCTCTAAGCTCCCACACTGGGAGTTGTTTTCTTGTAGTAGGACAAGGGGCTAATTGTGCCTCTTGTCTCCTTAGTGTGGACTAAAGAATCTCATCTTCCTGAGGGATGGTCCCTTGGCCAGGTGATTGGCCAGCCCAGGGGGATTAACTCTTAAGGGAACAGACAATGGCACATCTTCATCCAGAGGTAGAGTCCATTCTCTGGTAAGGGGGCAAGAGCTTTCCTTTAATGCTACTGGAGCACCTGTACTACTATGGACCTGTGGCTCCTTGCCATACTCTATTTCCCTCTTCAGTTTATCAAAACAAAACAAAGATCATTCCTCCAAGAGTATTTTTGCGAATGAGACTTCAATAATTCTTGAAGATGAAATGTCAATATATAGAAGGGATTTTTTTTTTAAATTCATTGGTCACCTTTTCTGTTTTTTTTTTTTTTTTTTTTTTTTTTTTTTTTTTTTTTTTTGGTTTTTCAAGACAGGGACCTTTTCTGTTTTTATCTCATAACTGACCATGCTTTCAAGTTGGTGGAGTCCAGGTTTATTCCTCCAAAGCAGTGGTTCTCAATCTTCCTGATGCTGCTTCATAACTAATTTTGCTACTGTTATAAATCTTAATGTAAACATCTATGTTTTCAGATGGTGTTAGGCAACATCTGTGAAATGGCCATTATACCCCCAAGTGGGTCATGACCCACAGGTTGAGAACCTACTGCGCAGAGTCCAAGTCTATCATGTCTCTAGTGGGAAGACACCCAAGTCCTGCCATAAGATGCAAACATCACTCAACGTTATTAACCTGTGCAACAGCAAGCCCACCACATCCATGTGATCATTTTTCAAACGGGACACTTAACAGCTTATTCGGCATCATTTGAATTTAGATTGCTTCCTATTATTCAGCTTTCCAAAGAATACTGGGCTCCTGTTTGATTTATGTGCGACAAAAGTGGTTTACAAAGACAGCTTTCAAAATTTCTTCTGACCTAAACACCAAATTTAGCTTTTATCCCCAGAGTTACATAAAAAATGTATTTTGTTTTGTTTTTTTAATGGAAGTTGTTTTTTATTGATTTCACTGTGCCTTGATATGCTCGTGGCAAATAAGTCAACCTCTCTATGCCTCCAAGGAGGACAATAGCTCATAATTTCATTTAGTGGGGACCAAATCAGATAATTGATGTGACAGTATCTTCGAGCTAGAAAGGATCCAATGAACAAATGTGTGCTCAGTCATTTTCTTCAAGTTCCTTAACTCAATATTTCAGAATCTGACAAAATAGAATTCTTCAGTTAGAGTGTGCAATTCCTTGCAAATGCAGGAACTTTGGTGGGAAATGCTAATATTTTCTTTCTTGTGTTTTGGGTCAGGGTCTTACTATGTATTTCAGGATGGCTTAGAACTTGCTATTAGCCTAGGATGGCCTGGAACTCAGAATACTCATAAGTCATCCCCCCAAGTGCTAAGATGATAGGCATGAGCCAGCAGTTTCGGTTAAAATTGTTCTTTACATAATTTATACTAATTTATTTGTGGATGTGACTTAATATTTTAAAACACATCTATTTTTTTTTCTGTCCTGTTTCTTAATGATAACTTTTCCTTAACCAGCCTGAAGCAGCCGTCACCTTGGGTACACAGATCAGGTAAGGGTGGCTATGATAGGATGGGGAAAGATGAGAATTTCTGGAAAAGAAATACAAGGAGAACAACATGACTTGAAAAATTGCTATCACTGCTGTTGTTAACAACAAGAGTCAGCTTGTTTTACATTATGAGAGATAGAAATTTCTAAAACTTCTTTCGGTTCTATTGAAAAAATAAAAGCTGTCTTATAGGTTCAGTTTATAGGCCTTTCACAGGAAGAGCATGTCACACTCACCCAAGACTGCTAAGAAAGAGGATGATGGAGATGCTGTAGAAGAAAGACTGTAGGATGAAATGGATACATACAAAAGTGCCAGCAGATGGCACTTTTGAGAAGCAAAAGTTCAGTTATAGGGAAAAGATAGTCTCACCTTTCTTCATACAGGTAAGTGCAATGTGAGTAAACATGTTGTTGTTAATGAACACTTTCTCAAAAATTTTGCAGAGCCTGAAAGACATTGCAAATATAGTGGCAATGAAGTCATATGGAAAAGTTGAGGATGGCTCTGTATTTATTATTCTCTGAAGTAGTCACTGCTCTGACATCAATTTCATATGGCGGATATTAAATAAAAGATACCATCACTGTACCTATGTGCTATCATTATAGATGCATTTGCAATTGAAACATTTAAATATTTTTTATTTATTGGATGTATTTTTGGAAACACTGCAAATGTGTACTTTCCAATTTTTCAGAAGTCTTACGTTCAGCTGAAATGTCCTTGAATTATCAGAAGTTAAACAATATAACAAAGTATAAGGAACAATGAGATAAAGGCAAGTCCAGCTCACACCTTTCAGATGTCATGTGACACCAGGCTGCTTTTTCCTTCTTTACAGTGGAGTGACCCTTGAATTAGTCCATTCCATGGCCCTGTTGTGAGAAAAAAGGACATGTTGCTTGTCTACACCCTTGGAAAAATGAATTCACTGGGCACTTTTTTTCAACATCGAGGAGAGATATCAAGGTTTGGAAAAGGATAGGAAGCACTCTACTCCCGAGGTACATCTGCCTCCTGGGTACATGCTCAGTCTTTCTTTTTTTAAACCTTTGTTTCTTTTTATTTTGGGATAGCATCTTGCTAAATTGTTGAGGTATGCCTTCACCTTGAAATTCTCCTGCCCTAGTCTTCCCAGTGGTTAGAATAACAGCCATTGAATTTGCTCTAAGACTTTTCATTTCTTTTAGATGTGTGTGTGTGTGTGTGTGTGTGTGTGTGTGTGTGTGTGTGTGTGTGTTCATAGATGCATGTGGTACAAGTATGTGTCAAGGGCAGACGTTAAGGTTGGGTGTCTTCTTGAGTTGCTCTCCACGTTTTAATTTGAGATATGATCCCTCACTGAACCTGGAGTTCACTGATTTGACTAAACTGGCTGCCTATTGATCTCCTGAGATTGGCCAGTCTCTAGGTGCTCAGGACTACAGGTGTGCACTGCCACACCTGACTTTATGTAGGTACTGGGGATCTGAACACAGTCTCTCATGCTTGCACAATAAGTACTTTATGGACTGAGACATCTCCTCAGCTTCACAAAACTCTTCTGATCATTGCAATTTTGCAGTAAGAAATGGAAGACAACACATCTATGCTCTAGGGAAGTGGAGAGGTGGAGAGGTGGCAGCTAGTCACATCACATTGTGTGTACAGTCAGGAATCAGAGTCAAAAGAATGCTGGCACTTCACTGCTTCCTTTTTTTTTTTCATTCAGTCCTGGACCCTGATCCACCGAATGGTACTACTCACAATTGGGTGGGTCTTCCCACCTCAGCTAAACCTCTCCAGAAATATCTTCACAAATACCCTCAAATGCTTATCTCTTGGGTAATTCTTTTTTTTTTAAAATTTTATTTGATTAACATTTTTTAAAATTTATTTTAAACACAGACCAGTTTCCCTTCCCTCCTCTCCCCTACTCCTGTTACCCCCCTCGTGTTCCCATTTACCCCTCCCCTCCCCATCCACTCCTCCTTCTCCATTTAGAAAAGAGCAGGTTTTCCATGGCATTGAACAAAGCATGCATGGCACTTCAAGTTGAAGTAGGACCTAGAGCTCCTCCCCCTGCATCAAGGCTAGGTGAAGTAATCCAGCATGAGTAACAGGTTCCCAAAAGCCACTAAGCACTGGGGACAGGTCCTGATCTCACTGCTAGGAGCATTACCAACAGACCAAGCTACACAACTGTCACACACACATGCAGAGGGCCTAGGTTGGTCCCATGCAGGCTCCCTAACTGTTGGTCCAGAGTCCATGAGCTCCCACATGCTCAGGTTAGCTGCCTCTATGGGTTCCCCCTTCATGACCTTGACCCCCCCCCTGGCTCATACAATCCCTCCTCTGTTTCTTCAGGAAGATCCTCTGTGCTCAGCCCAGTATTTGGCTATGGATCTCCGCACCTGCTTCCATCAGTTACTGGATGAAGGTTCTCTGTTGACAATTAGGGTAGTCATCAATCTGATTACAGTAGATTGCCAGTCCAAGCACCCTCTCTACTATTGCTAGGAGTCATAGCTGGAGTCATTCTTGTGGATTTCTGGGAGTTTCCCTGGCACCAGATTTCTCCTTAACCCTGAAATGCATCCCCCCCAATCAAAATGTCTCCATTGTTATTCTCCCCTTCCATCCATCCTGCCCCCAACCTGCCTCTGGTGCTCAGCCCACTCAACCTGCTCCCCCAAGTTCCTATCCCCCATCCCACTCCTGGGTAATTCTAAATCCCACCAATTGACAATGGAGACTAACTATCAAAAATCCTATCTTAAATGAAAATGGCTCTTGATTAATGATTAGTTAAGAATCTGTCACCAAGTTTTTCTACAAAGTATCTTGTGTTGCAAGGAAGTCAGCCTCTGATGGGCTATGGCACCGAGTGATAATATACTAATTCTTCATACTCAGGCCTCTTCAACAGTCCTTGGAACTGCTAATCCGCAATGATGTGTTTTTCAACTCTTGGATAATGTGCCCATGTTACTGTATTTAGGAGTGTTCTAATGCTGAGGGAGGATGTTGGTGCCCACTCATGGAAGGTGTAAGAAGTGTCCAAGAATTAACACCACCAGAAGTAGTGTTCAAAGAGAATGTAAACTCCCTTGTACCTCAAAAAGGATTATCCAAGGGTGTGAGTCCTACAGATTCTCAGAGTTCCCTGGTGATAATTGGCTTGTTTAACCCAAACTGTTATGGGTGATTCCTTTTCCTTACTTCTTCAATGTCTTGCAGGTGTTTCCTGTACCTCATGGATACACTAATTGAGCCCACATCCCTGCTGAGGGTCAGCCTTTGTGGGATTCCAAACTACGAGAAATCCAATAATATTGACTCCAATGTGGAGCTCCTACAGTTGAATCTGTTGTTTTACTTGTGGAGTTTCCTTGGTTCAAATGCTTTTTTATCTCACTTTTGCTACCACAGGTTTCTGATTAAAGTTGTAAGGTGAAATTGGAATTGGGGCATTGGTTTATTTTAGTAGGAAGGCATATTAACATGCCTATTATCTTTAATAATCTGTTTTATGAAATTAATTATCATCTAACATTGTCTGGTTACCTCTCCCCACCAAATAGTCCTCTTTAGAATTCAGTATAGTAGCAAATAAACCACTGCAGAATACTTTAAAGATAACAGAGATCTTTTGTTTCCTTGAAGAAATGGTGATATTTTATACATGATACTTGTCAGAAATAAGACATTTTAATGACTGAGACTCACTCTACTTGTGTAATTTCTTCTGGTCTTGGTCCCTCCTGCACTTTATTTCTCTATATTCTTTCCCTCTTCATTTGTCTCCATCTGGACTCTTGGTCCCTCCTGCACTTTATTTCTCTATATTCTTTCCCTCTTCATTTGTCTCCATCTGGACCCAGCTCCTTAGTCCATTTCCAAAGGTGGCCAGAACCAGAAGATGCCTGTTGAATGTGTGGCAGGAAGAAAACTCTCAGATAATGGCACACTGTCAAAATGTCCTTTCTTGGTAAAAGTTATGTCAAAGACATTGACTTCCGAGTATTTCATAGACAGAAAGGCTGCTTGTTGGAATATCCTTTAATGGGGCAGGTTCTTTGAGAATCATGTGCTATAGTCAGACATAGACATCCTCTTGGGGAACAACTCTCTGGCTTAAATGTGATACAGTAAAGGAGCACTGCTGTGGATTTCGCTTTGTATAAATAAAACACTGATTGGCCAGTAGTCAGACAAGAAGTATAGGTGGGACTAACAGAGAAGAGAATTGAGGGAACAGGAAGGCAGAGAAAGAGATGCAGCCACCACCAAGACAAGGAAGATATAAGGTACCAATAATCCACGAGCCACGTGGCAAAGTACAGATTAATAGAAATGGGCTAAATATAAGAGTAAGAGCTAAACAATTATAGGCCTGAGCTAAAGGCCAAACAGTTTAAACAATATAAGTGTCTGTATGTTTATTTTATAAGTGGGCTAAGGGACTGCAGGGGCTTGGTGGGAACTGGAGAAAAAACTCTCCAACAACAGAACACTACTGTTTTAAATTGTTTTCCTTTCTCTATTCAGAATATCATGGCAGACTTCAAGCTTCTTGAACAGTTTCATGTGAGACTGAAGACTGACTCTTAATCACTAAAATCACTTAAAGCTGACTTTCTCCTCATCAATAAGCCTTCACTAGGAAATAGTCTTGTTTTAGAAAAAAGGAATTTTCCATTCTTGTTCTGGGGGATTTTGACCAATATCAACAGCCTGCCACATCTGCCTCTTTATAACTACAGTGTCAAAAATACTGTTTACTTATTTAATTTAGTTAATTGAGTAGGTCGATTTATGAATATCTCAAAGATCTTTTTAACATGAGTGGGACTAAGAAACTAAAAAGGATGCTTTCCTTGGTGTGGTTGACATTTTTGCTGGAGCTGAAGAAGCCAAAGGCTGGCTAGTGGCCTGCATGAAAGATTCTGTGAGGTTCAGGAGTAATCAGATCCTCAGAGCTCTTCCCTTGAGGGCAAGGGAGGAATAGGTTGTAGAGGGAAGAGTACCCCACCTTCTCTGCAGGTAAAGGCATTTGCCATCAAAACAGACTGTGTGATTAATATATAGTTCTGTTGCTATGAGCAGAGCTTGACATTTTATGGCCTGGATTTTATTTCTTTGCAAAACAGTTCTTACCCTTTTACTTCGTCAAGCATGTTTGTACAACACCCCTATAAAGATGTCAGAGGTTATGAAATCTGCTCAACATAGTGGAGCCATTTATGAGGAGGAGTCAGCCATCCCTGGGTGAGAAGCCTACTTCTCACACTTGGAATTTTCCATTTAGTAAGATTTTATTATCTCTCTGTGTTCAAGTGTTAATACTAACGTGTTAGTGGAAAATGGCACTTCCTACAATCTCCATGAGCAGGAACATTTTATTTTTGTTTGATTTGACTGTAGTTGTAAGTATCTTTAATCTCACCCATGCCTGGTACTGTAAACTTGGTCTTTTTGCTAAGTGGGCATCTTGTTAAACTGCCTTCTAAACACTAACGTTTATTATACTCATAGATTAGTGCTTTTCTATCCTTCACATAGAAGCTCCTTTTGCTGTTGGCAGTGGTTAATATAGAGACATATTTTGTAAAAGTGCAAAGAATGAGTGTTTGGCCCTAAATAGTGCATCTATATCACCATCTTCAAAGCCCAAAGAACATTACAGGAGAGTCATGGAAACAACTGAAGAGCTACAGGACAGGGAGATGTGTTACAAAAAGATGTCTTCTGGATATAGCGTAACTGTCACTCTTATGAAGTCACTGCAGCTATGGTTCCCTGCACAAGACCAGCACAAGATTGGGAGTGTCAACATTTCCCAATGGGTGGTGGAGGAGCTCTGTAGCATGAATCTTAAAAGTTCTTATTAATAAAGTCAAACCTGAGCCAGGTATTGGGGTGAACGCTGGAAGATCAGAGAGACAGAACAAGCCACAGCCACCTCACCTCGCCAGTTCCTCAGCTGAACCTGTTTCCTCAGACTGGAAGCCTCTGTGTCCTCATCCAGAATGACTCTCAGCTGAACTGCTGCTCCAAAGCTTGGAAACCTTAACCAGCTAAAAGCTTAACCAGCCAAATGCTTCTAGTTTTTGGTCCTCACACCTTATATACCTTTCTGCTTTCTACTACCACTCCCTGGGATTAAAGGCTTACTTTCTGGGATTAAAGGCATGAGTCACCATGCTTGGCTGTATCCTTGAACACATGGATTTCTGCCTCTGGAATGCTAGGATTAAAGGCGTGTGCTACCACTGCCTAACTTCTATGTTAATATTGTGGCTTTTCTGTTCTCTGACCCCAGATAAGTTTATTAGGGTACATAATATTTTGGGGAACACAATACCACCAAGGAGCTCATGAGCTTCCATACCACACTGAGGTACTACTGTCAGTTAACAGTTGCTGAGGGTAGGGGTGCCATTTTCTTTAGTGATGAACCTACTGGTAAGTTGCCCATTCATCAGTAAATGACTTCCTATCCACTCTCAAGCCAGCAACCTCAATTAAACTGAGCTGTGCTCACAGAAAGACACAACAGTAGAAGGAGAATTTGTCAAAGGATTTGAGCAGGAGGAAGAAGGAGCAGTGAGAGGGTCATGAGGGTGACAACCATGAAAATAGTTAAAGTGTACCACTCACTTGAAGTGGCAATGTCCAAACCGGCAAAGCATTAAGAAGAAATTGAGTTTACCTGCCCTCTGAATTTTGCTTCATTTCTAGTGGCCCCACGAGCACAGGAAGAATAAAGCCTTTGCAGTTGTGTGGCTGATCTTATGGGCAGGCTCCTGCCAGATGATCAATAACACTGGATTGTAGAAGAATTCTACTGTCTTCTCTATCTTAGCCCTGTGATCTCCTTCCTCTTCTCCCACTTCTAAAACAGAATTTACATTGATTTCTCTTTCACTTTCATTTTAGCACTTACAGAAATGATATGCAAATATCAATTAAGAGTTTGGAATCCATTTTTTCAAATGTTATCATTAGTAGTGCAAAAATACAGATTAATGGAAATGTATATATGTTAATGAATAAGAAGGGAGATTTAGATACTTATCTAAATCATTTTCTATGTTGATAAAATTAAAGATTTATGTATCACCCAACAGTTATCCTCATGTTTCCTATATGTATAAGATACTGATAATAATTTTATCTATCTCATAGGTTAACATGAAGATAAAACTATTTATTGTTTATAAAATGTGTTTTGTATTTTTAGCTTTCAGTAAGTTGTATATTAGTGGTGATGGTGGTAGAATAATGTCATTATTAGATTCCTAAATAGAGAACCTATTTCAATATTGACAAGGAAACACATGCATAATTGTCCTAAAAATTCTTTTGTTATAAGAAAAACGTTGGAAAGAACACAACACACACACACACACACACACACACACACACACACACACATGCACACACACACACATCAAAATGACATAGGTAAAACATGCTGTGGGATAATGCTTTTGTATACTGGTTTAATAAAATGCTGATTGACCAGTAGTTGGACAAGAAGTATAGGCGGGGCAAGCAGATTAAAGGAATTCTGGGAAGAAGAAGGCTGACTCAGGAGTCACTGGCCCGACACAGAGGAAGCAAGATGACATGGCAGAACTGAGAAAAGATACCAAGTCATGTTGGCTAAACATAGATAAGAATTATGGGTTAATTTAAGTGTAAGAGCCAGTCAGTAATAAGCCTGAGTTAATGGCCAAGCAGTTACAATTAATGTAAGACTCTGTGTGCATACTTAGGGGACAAGTGGGAGAGATTTGTCCTGACTGCCAGCCAGCCAGGACACAGGAAATCTTCCAACTGTAAAAACAGGCTGTATTTATTCAATGGAGTACTATATATTAGCGAACTGTATCAATAAGGATAAACCTCAGAAGAATACTTGTCAAAATAACTTTCAAAAGGAATACCGAAATGATGACATCAGTTATGTGTTTGCCATATTATAGGGATGAATATATACCTAGGAAAGTGTGGAGAGAAATGTAGTAACAATAATCTTTACTATCTAGAGAACTGTTATGTCTTGTAGGGAGAAATGGTTCTATGATGATAGATGCTGCTGCTTTTGGCTTCAAAAGACTCAAAAATGTTTTCTAAGTTGAGTAATGGATGAATAGATCACCATTGAAGTTCTTTTTGTGTACATTAAATATTGTACAACAAATTTAAAAAGCAGTAAGTAGCAACACTTAAATAGCAGACAACATTATTCACGAATTAGCTTATTTTTTACTCATATATTGGGGGAAATAGGTGTTATCTTAGAAAGATTCTTTGACTCAAATGTAAGAAGCCTTAGATAATGATGTCTTTGTTCAAATTATATCATTTCTAGGGAACTGAAAACAAGAGAAATTCAAAGCAATGAAAAATCATGGATCAAATATTTATTACTGGCAGCACATAAGGTTAATGAAGCAAGGTGGTTTGCACAGAGCTAATTACATCACTCGCATATCAATAATACTCCACTGAATCTAATCATCTATTTTGCTTTGCCCCTGGTACCCTTACAACTCATGGTCCTTCTGCAGGTCTTTGGGTGGAGTGACATTGTCTATTAATGTCTAGACTCTTCTCATAATGTGGCCTTGATGGAGGTAGCTACTCATGTTGAGATATTGTTGTTACATTCAAATTTTCTAGAGGGCTGGGATTTGATTCAAACTATCCACCAAAGCCCAACATCAAAGAGACACTTTATATGTGCCTTATACCATGTGAGACATCAGTGTGGTTGTACATTAAGTTTTGAGGAAAACATGCCCACAGGAGAAGCTGACTAGACTAGAACAAACGGCACAGAGTGATCATATTCTGAAAGGCCTTTGTCTGAAGCCAGGAACGCAGGTCTGCTGTTTGTCCCAGACCTACTTTAATCACAAAGTGGTCATGCCTGCTGTATTTTTAAATGTTATCCCCAAAGTCTGGATTCCTTCATGGTAATCCATAGCATAGAAAAGTATTGTCATCCATAATTAATATTAAAAAACAGAAGGGGATATTGCTAGTAGGAAAGTATGGGAGCCAGTTCCCACTTAGCTCGTGTTTTTTTCCAACTGAGCATTAGTTACGGGCTTATTTTAAAACACAGTCTTAGAGTTTGCACACCATGACTTAATTGTTCAAGCCCATAAAAATCCAGGGAAGTTAATGTGGAGCCTATTGAGGGAGGATTTCCAAGGAATGACTGGGTGTGCCAGCTCTGTGGCCATGTCACATGACCACAGTGGGGTGTCTGAAGTGGAAAGTTGCCTTGGGAAAATCTCTGCAGTCATGGCAAATGCTTGTGTGCTTCCCTTCATCAGTCAGTAAGAATGGCTGCAGAAATAGATTATCAACAAGCAATGGATGGGAGCTGAGCTAGATCATCTAGTTTCAGGCACTTTGAACTCTCCCTGGAGGGTCTGCCGGTAGACATAATCAATTTTGTAAAGCCCTTGGTTTCCATGGCAGCTGTAGGGTAAAACCATTAATAAGTGCAAACAAGCAGACATGACTTTGTTCCATGAAGTTTATTTTCATTAAAAACAAAACAAACAGACAAAAAGCACACAGTGTCAAATATGATCTGTTGTTGTGCTTGAGCTCTGGCATAGATGGATCTTTTGACTGTAAGTGTGTGTGTATACATGTGTGTAGTGTATGTATGTCTGTGCAGAAGTGCAGTGAGTCTATGTGGTCTATGTGTGCATATGTAGTGGCCACAGAGGTCCTTGTCACGTGTCTTTATTGCTTGCCACCTTCCTTTTTGAAATAATCTCCTACTAAGTCTGGAGCTTACCAATTGGCTAGATCCCTGGGCCATCTCCACTGTCTCAGTGCTGGGGTTACAGTAGTTTGTCACCATGTGCGGCTACTTTCAAGGGTTCTGAGGACCTGTGTTTAGTTCTTCATGCTTGTACAACAACAATTCATTCACTGAGTCATCTCCCTGGCTCCTGGATCTATTTTTTTAAATAAGGTAAAGCACTGATGTGCCAGCAGTGTCTGTTACCTTGACATGGGATATTTCAGGAAGCTTTTTTGGAAGAAAGAATTAAGACCAACAGGGCACAGAATAAAATGAAATAAATAGCACTTCCTAAAATTATAATACATGTACAAATTGCAACAATATATATTTTATACAACTTCACAAAATAAAAAAACAGTTAAGATATGACGTCTTGTGGTGGTGGGTAGGAGAATGGTAATGGAAAATATGAATAAGTAAACAAAACACAGGAGTAGGCTTTGATGGGCTTGTAAGTGTACTGTGCTTTGATGGAAAGTTTTGGTTAAATGACCCTTATCTGCTGGGTTTCCCCACTGGGAGAATAATAATGAAAAAACAATGACAACAAAGCAAACTTTCATCCTGACTTGAACCCAAGGAAGACAACTGTGTATATGTAAAAGCCATGACTTGACTATGACAGGGCTCAATATGTACTCCCAGTAAATGTTTCCAATAAACATTTATTGAATGCAGCTAAGTGCAGGATGATCTTTCAAGGTATGATTTTATGAACTGTGAAAATAAACTAAATATTACTTCTAGGTGTTCTTTTGAGATAAAATGTCTAAGTAAATGAAACTTCAGGTATAGTGTAAGTAAGGACGATGGCTGGCCAGTAAAAAAAAAACCTTACTACTGGCCTAGGCTAGGATTGATTTGGCAATTGAGAGTTCATATTCAGAAAGCTCACTGCAACTTAACCATGCTTTAGCATCTCAAAGGATTTGGTTTGCTGAACAGGTTAGGTACTGTGAAGTTTATAAGATGACAGGCAGGGATATGTAATGGTTGAGCATAGAAGGGCCAGCCACTAACAGATAACTAGGTTAGTGAGTTGTGGTGGGTTATAAGTCACTGGGATATTTTCATTGCCAAAGTCTTGTTATTAAAGAGAGAGACCTACTTAAACTGACCACTGTATTTAGAGAAACAGTAAATCAGACATCTGTAAAGGAAAATAAGATAAAGTATGTCAATTAAAATTAATACGACATTGCTGGGATGGTTGTAAAACTAATATTCTACCTTCATCAAAGATTTTTTTCATATTAAAATGGTTAAATATCAATCAATACATTTGGCTAAATGTTGTATGTGTGTTTCTTTTGGGAAGTTGCTATTTCATTCATAATTTTTGAAAATATGGTTATTGAAGGACAAAAAATAAGAACAGGAACAAGTTTCTGTGTTACTCATCCATGTACATGCTTTTAATATATGCAATTTTTGAAAGTGTTTTTGCTATTTATTCTAACTATGTGTATCTAACTGTTTTATATCCGAGAAATCTATTAATAATTTTTGATTCTAATGTGTATGGAGCATAAACCATAAACAATTTTCTTTTTTAAAAGTGTCTGTCTGAAATGGGTTGAAAATAGAAAAGAACAACTGGTCATTTAACAGGTAGCTTGGGAAGCATCAGTCAGAATAATGTGAATAAAGAACAGGTAGTAATTAGAGTTAGAGTAAGTGCAAATATTAACTCACAGAAGCAAAGGAGAGGGAAAAATGGACTAGGGTCACACTTAAAAAAAGCACCAATTCATTGCTCTTGATGAAGCATACGGCAGAGATCACCAAGCTCCAAAAAGATGTCTGATTCAAATGTTTAAACACTAGGATTTTTGCAAAAAAAAAAAAAAAGACAGCACTTCCTTACGGTTCTGCAGACCTGTCATGTACCATCTGTGTACCATGAGGCATCAGTTCCTCTTCTTAGGACTTCTCCTAAGTAGCCTGTGCTTGCTTTATTTGGAATTCTATAGCTTCCTTTTCATGGAAACTGCTTGATGGAGAGGGTATAGTTTTAGATTTTAAATCCTTAGACACGTCTAACGTTTAATACCCCAACACAAGTTTGTGTGTGTGTGTGTGTGTGTGTGTGTGTGTGTGTGTGTGTTACTTTGATATACACTGAAAAGCAGTGGGGTGGGCAGGAGCTTGCAGACTGAACACTGAACTGTAAGCACACATCATCAGTTACAATGGGAGTGAGCGAATGTTTTGTCCTCTGACATGAGCAGATTTCTTGAAGGGAGCCAGAGCTCTCACATCTGTCTTCACCATACATCATTTTCTCAGACCATTAGGCAGCCACTTACATAGAGCAGAGAAGTCATGTCATAGCCTATACCTCAGTGGAAGGGATAGGAAAGGAAAAACTTTGATGAAATTTAGAGATATTAAGGAATGAATTTAAGAGGCCAAGACAAGTTCAAGGTGTGCCTGGGCTACAGAGTGAGTCCAAGGTTAGCCTGGGCAATTTAATGAGACCCTGTCTCAAACTAAAAAGTACGTGAGGGTCAAGAATATAGTTCAGTTAGGTATAACTCAGTTGGGAAAACCTTGTTTGGCATATTCAAGGACCTGTGTTTAATCTCTAGTACAACAAAAAGGAGAAAAAATAATGTCAAACTACATAGAAAAGACCGTGAAACTTGAAAAATAACCATAAAATTCA
Source organism: Peromyscus eremicus (assembly GCF_949786415.1). Lineage (NCBI taxonomy): Eukaryota > Metazoa > Chordata > Mammalia > Rodentia > Cricetidae > Peromyscus > Peromyscus eremicus. The sequence continues at coordinate 113,333,989 of NC_081419.1, read as the reverse complement.
GGAATGGGTATGAACTTCCCAGGGATCTGAGGATTATGCTATGTCTGGCATGGAATATCTGAGGGGAAAAAAATCTATGTACACTATGTTAGTTATTTAGCGACGCTCTTACCCTGCGAGGAAATGTCACGAAACACGACAGAATCCGCTAACAAGAGTTTTATTAAGATAAAAGGGACAGACAAGTGCTCAGGCCTGTGGGAGAGACACATGTATGGGAAAGAAGAAGAAGAAGAAGAAGAAGAAGAAGAAGAAGAAGAAGAAGAAGAAGAAGAAGAAGAAGAAGAGGAAGAAGAAGAGGAAGCCGGGAATATGGCATCAGTTTATAAAGGCTGGGTGGTGTAGGCGCGTACAGAGGTCGACGTAACTACCCCACGCATGCGCAGATCACATGGTTGCGTTGCGCTCTTACGCAACCATGCAAAGTCATGGATCCTGGTCATGCAAGACACCTTGACCCGGAAATGGCTATTTTGACCTGGAACTGGCTAGGCGGAAGTGTCTAGGCACATGCCCAACCGTGAGAGCGTGTTGTGAACCCATCACACTATGCTCTTATATCTGTTAACTTTATTCCTCTAAGACAAAATTCTATTGATACAGCTACAGCTCCATCAGGGCAAGAATAAGTCTAGATACACCAAGCTCTTTACTTTATTTATCTGGGATGAAATCCTGTCTACATAGCTTCGGTTCCATCTGGTTCCCTCTCATAGTCCTGCTAATGACTAAGCTCTTATGCTTCCTGCCTCATCTTTGTCCTCTGTTTCTTCTCTCTCCATCCTACTTGCTCTCTACTCCTGGCTCAAGAGTTCAGCCTTACCATCTACATTACCTCTATGTTCTTCTCTTCTCCCTGGTCATACCGTTCTGTCTCTACAGAAAACATCTGTTTCTTCTCTCCCTGGCCACAAGGTTCTCTGCCTCCACAGAAATGTTGCTCTGCCTTAAACCTTGATATGTAAAAACCTCTTCTGTTCTCAGTCAATTGCTCTGGAGAGCCACTGGGCCTCAAGGTGAGGGAATGGTCTGAGCTTCACTTGCACAAGAAACAAAGCTATGAGTCTCCTGTCAGCTTGCCTTTGCCTAAGTGACCTTATCCAAGTACTTGCTCTGGAAGGGAAGTCAGTTATCTAGAAGTTCTGCAGGTCTGAGGAGCTGAACTGTTTGCCAATTGGTCTGGGAATATTTGGACACTCAAGAATTTATTTCATAGCAGAAGACAGCTGAAATATTAAAGGCTGGACAACACCAACTATTCATAATAAATGGCTTGCCTTTTGACAGACCCTTGGCTGGTCAAAGTATAGCTTTAATACACAGTTAAATCTCTATAATATATTCTTGTGGCCTGCTACAAATGAGGATACCCAGAGGTAACTGGGAGTGATGGTTTGCACAGGCTCTTAGGTCAAAATAATTTTGACTTATACTGATGAATTTTAAGCATTGAATATAGTACTTGTCTCTTTCCTATTTGAATTTCCTACTGAAAATGGATACAGGAATAAATTAATCAAACATAAGGTGCCCACCACTCAGATAGAGAATGATACAATGACCCAACAAAAATGCCTACAAAGATGGGAGAGAAAAGGTGAAGCAAAATTCACTAAAGGCATTCTCCAGGAGCACATTATATTGCCTGTGGTCAAACAAGATTACTGTGACCCTAACTGCTGCAACTATGTACACAGTTTAGATCTGACCATTCAAAAAGAGAGATGCAGGCAGGTGCTTAAATGAGAGCTAGCAGGACTTGGGAGTAAGGAATGGGAAGCAGATGACATAGGACAATACCAGGGCAATACCAGGGAGGAAGTGAGATTTTCAAGGATAAATGGCAGAGAGTCGTTCTGATAGTATTACCTTAGTTTTTGTTCACAGTTCCTCACTTACAACGCAGAGCTCTTATTTCTTCAATGACAAGCAATGAAGTTGAATTTTTCCCATTTTTCCTTTGGTTCTTGAGGTAGCTTCAGAGTAGTTTCATGCTGATGAAAGTGAAAAAACAGTCTGCTTAACAAAGATTATTACTTTAATTACACACATTTATGGGTATGTTGTAATAATTAAATTCCTGTCTGGGTGTGCAATGGTCAAATCATGGTGATTAACATTTTCTTCTTAGAATGTCTTTTTATTTTCCTTTGGTTAATATAATGATTGTGTATTTTTATAAGGTAAAGTGTGATATTTCAGTACATAGTCACAGAAAATAGTGATTGAATCAAGGTAACTCATGTTTCCAACTCTACCATCTCTTTGAGTTTCGAGTCACTGAGTTTCTTTCTTTTAGTTATAAAAATTATGAGCTCTAGTCACCCTTCTGTGCTATTGAACTCTAGAATTTATTATTTATGTACAGTTGAGTTTTAGGATTTACTATCAAACCTCTGTCAAGCTTTCCTTCTTCTAAACCACCCCAGCTATGAGCAATCATTTGTATATACCCACTGAACATTTATTTATTTTTAAATATCCACATATGATTAAGAATATGAGATATTTGTGTTTTTGTATCTGACTTATTTCACTTAGCATGATACCCTTTTATCCTATCCATTTGCAGCAAGTTAAGTTATTGTTTTATGGTTAAATAGTATCAATGTGTATATATGTTCATATTTTCTCATCTATTTATTCATTGGGGGCATATAGGTTGAGCCACATCTTAGCTGTTATACATAGTGAAGTAACAAACATAGATGTGCAGATGTCTCTTTGATATGTTGATATCATTTATTTCCCTTGGATATATACCCAGAAGCAGGATAGCTGGATTATATGGTAGATTTGATTTTGGTTTTTGAGGAGTCTTTCTTATGAACAACAACACAACAACAACAACAACAACAAAACTCAAAATGAAAAAAAATGATATAAATGTAAGACCATAAATTATGCAACTCCTGGAAGAAAATACAGAAGTAACACTTTCAGTTACTTTTTAGTCAATAGCTTTTATGATAAGATCCCTAAAAGCACAGGAGATGAGAGCAAAAAGATTACAGTAAGCTAAGAAACTTCTGCTCAGCATAGAACACAGTCCACAGAGTGAAGAGGCAGCCTAGTGAGTGGGAAAATGTCTGCAAACTATTATCTGGCAAGGAGTTAATATCCAGAATCTATAAAAATCCTAAAAGCCAGTAACAAACCCCCAAAATAGTCCAATTAAAATGAGCAAAGGATGTAAGTATTCAGTCCACAAAATACATGCAAGCTAATGCATTTATGAAAAAAGACTCCATTTTGTTAGCCACTGGAGAAACGCAAATCAAAACTATAGCAGGGTACTTAGTAGAATCAAAATCATTCTTATCAAAGAGATAAAGATACCACAGAAGCATGCAGAGCAAAGGGAGCCTGTACACTGTTAAAAGAATGGATAGTCCATTATTGTGTTGTTGGGACGCTTTAGAACTCAGAAGTAGCTTCACACATAACTCTCCCTCTGTCTGTCTACCTTCTTTTCATCTGCTCCCTTTTCTCCAGAACAAAGACCACATGAACAAAAATTTCTTTCTTCAGACTGAGAGTGGGGGGTTTCTTTGACTCTTTTGCTTGCACTTAGGACTCTTCTCCTCCTACTGGATGGCCTCGTCCAACCTTGATATGAAGGTTTGTGCCTAGTCTTATTGTAACTTGTTAGGCCTTGTTTAGTGGATATTCCTGGGAAGCCTGCTCTCTCTCTCTCTCTCTCTCTCTCTCTCTCTCTCTCTCTCTCTCTCTCTCAAAGAGGTGGGAATTGGATCTAGGGGAGAGGGGCAGGACTGAGAGGAGTGGAGGGAGGGGAAACTGTGCTCAGCTTGTAATGTATGAGAGAAGAATAAAATAAAATTTATTAGAGAAAAGACTGAGCCTAGAACCTAGTTTTCCCTTGCTTTGTAGCTGTCCATAAGCCCCCTTTTCCAGAAAAGTCTTGTCTCTTACCTTGGAGGAAGTTATGCTGCACAGAGCAAAGCCATATAATCTAAACAGGCATTGTTGAATTTTGAGCACTGGATCACACTCTTTGTGTCCAATCACTTTTCTGCACGGTTGTCTATGCCAGTCATGCCTATGCAATGAGATTTCTATGAGAAAGCCTCAAAGGAGAGGAATTTTAGAATTTCTGTGCAGATGAACATGTGGAGGCTCACAGGCTGCTGAAGACAGTCTCATCCAGGATCTGTCAGAGCACTGCACCTCAACTCTCCAGACATAGGTTGCCTGCTAGAAGCTTCCAGACTTTATTTTGTGTACCTTCATATGTTGTTTATCCTTCTCCCTTAAAACATTCTGCATAATAAGCTAGCAAGTGTAAATAAATGTTCTCCTGGCCTCTGTGAGCCACTCAAGCAAATTAATATCTTCCAAGGCAGGGATCCTGGGAACCCTAATACATAGACTGTCATTCAGAAGTTCTAAAGCCTTGGACTTGTGTGTGATGTCTGAAGTGAGGGAGGATGGTGGGACAGAGCCCTTATCTGTGGGATCTGATGCTGTCCCTAGGTTGATAAAGCAGAATGAATTGAAAGAGAGATATTCATCTAAGGTCCACAGCAGAATTATTGGCTCATGGGAAAGAAAATCCTAGTTCATTTTGCAATCACAGAACTTTTCTGTATAGTGAACTTATGGTAAGAAAAACTGAAGTAGAGATTTTTCCCTCTGCATTATCAGAGAACAGAGAGTCATATTTTGAAAGGAAGTCTAAACGAAATTGTTTAGTCTACATGAATATGTAACTTTATGAAAGGAAAATCTAATAAATAGCTTCTTTCTTGATGATGACTAATGCTAAAATTACAGGTGGTGTTCCTGGCAGAGGCTCAGGCCTCTGCACACATCAACCTAATTCTGCACAATTGCTCCTCTTTCAGGGTTTGTGTCACTCCAAGCCCACCAGCAATCCCATCTGTTAGACAGAAACAGGATCTCTTGGTCTTTCCCATGAGTCCATGGTGCCCCTGGACGACAAAGAAATGGAAAGCTGAGCTTTCTTGCTCTACCCCCAAGTCTCTCTCTGTATGCCCCAATCTCAGTTCTATAGACCTCTGTTATTATTTCTTTACATTGCTCTGCTTTGATCCTCAGCTTTGGAGTCCAGACTGGGAAGTCTCAGAATGCTCCTTCCCTAAGTTAGGGTGCTCACCTAAAGGCTCTCTCATGTGATTCCTCTTCATCACAGCTGACATCTAGGTTGTCAACTCTTGCACAGATAGCTTGGGGTAGAAGCAGCAGGAGTGGCCATAGAAACCCTTGGAGAGGGAGAAGGTGGAGAAGAGCTTCAAAGAGTTTGGCTCAAAAGCTAGAGGTAAAGTCAGATCAGTTAGGACTACAAGCCCAGCAAATATTTCCCACTCAGTGCTTTTGGGAAGCCTCCGGCCTCACCATTTCTTACCTGCACTTCCTTCACATTTATCAAGGGTCTCTCCCAATCAACTTCTCTTCTCACTTACCAGCTGCCCCACTCTTCATTTGCATTTCTATAAATTTCCCCTGATGTCATGCCTTTCCTCTGGTGTCTTTGTAACTTGCTGATCCTCCTCTGAACATACTAGCTAACTGAAAGCCCAGACTACTGTAATGGGCCACTTGTGTTTCCTGGGTTACTATGCCAATGAGAAATGTGTTTTACCAGAGATAACAGATAAAGCTATGTAACAAGGTCATCCTTCTTACAACCAAGAAGACATTAGTCCCCTATGATGAGTTTATAAATGGACTACAAAGACACTGTAGGCTACATATTCCTGCAGAAAGGTTGCAGATGAGTTTTTGGCAACGAAGGCTGAAAACTAAGGCTGTGTTCTGGCTTAGATTCTCTTGGCAGTGAGCTGGGCACCAGGGTGTTATATAAACAGCCTTCAAAAGAAAAGTATCTTGCTGCCGCTCCTTAAATGTTAGGAGAAAATAATGTCACAGGATGGTGGGAAGCCAGAAACTGAATCCAGAGTAGGAGAACCGAGGAAGACGGTAGAGTTCAGTGCAGAATAGGAGCACTGCTCGTAGGAGGAAAACCTTGGGCATTGGGCATGCTTTACTGTAATTATTCCTGGCATATCTGTCTGTTCTCTATAAAAAGGAGATGAGATGCCCTTTCAGCAACGTCTGAAGATAAACAAGTATCATACCAAGAGAAATCCAAACAGTTCTAAAAGACTAGCAGATTATGGTATTTTATAAGATCCTGATGATTCTTAAAAATCCAACAGTAAGAAAGGTTAGTAAGGCATAAGGAAAACTAAAAAGGAAAGGGAATTGGAGGATAAATTAACACAAAGGTGAGAGGCTTACAAAGTCTACATCATCACTTTCCAAAAGAAGGTCCACACCTTTTACTGTAACCTGGGTTACAGTGAGAATTCTTCAATCAGAGAGAATATGGGTCATTTCCATTAATTCAGCAAGTATGGCCTTAGCTTCATTTTCCTATCACAGTCAGGATTAGATTTATTAAAATACCAAATCATGAAGTTTTTCCCACCTCTTAACAGCATCCAATGCAGAACAAAGTCCTGTGTCTGTGAGTCCTCTACAAAAACAGTCAACCCAAGTCCAAACCCTACAAGTTTTTTTTTTTTTTAAATTACTTCCATCTAGATTGATTTTATTGTCAACTTGATGCAATCGAGAATCGTCCTGGAAGAGGAAACCTCAACTGAAGAATGAATTTCCTTGGTTAGACTGGCATGTGGCCATGTCTGTGAAAGTTTGTCTTGATTGAGGATTGATGTAGGAGAGCCCAGTCCACTGTAGGTGGCACCATTACTATGGCTTTTTAAGAAATATATCTGAATGTGAGCCAGAGATGTGAGTCAATAAACAGAATTCCTCCATGTTTTTTGCTTCAGCTCCTGCTTCTGTCCCTGCCCTGACTTTCCTCAGTGGGGGATTGTGATTCAGAAATGCAAGCCAAAGAAACCTTTCTTCTAAAAGTACCTTCTGGTCATTTTTCTTTTTTCTTCTTTTAATCGCAGCAACAGAAAACCAAATTAGAACATTTCCTTACTGTGATTGTCTATAGCTCTACACACCCCATGCCCTTCATTTTCTTAAGCTGCTCATACAGACTTTTTCAGTTACAGGCTTCAGTGTCTCTGCTTATAAGGCATTGGCAGAAATACACGCTAACCATGATGCTGCTGGGAACAAGCTGAGGCCTTTATTGCCTTAACTGAAATCTCAGGCTAGTAAGAATGTGCAAACCTCTTCCTGTGAGTCTTCCTGTTGGGCATCTACTTGTCTATGGAGAGTTAATGCACAGCTGAGCTCTGATATTCTTTTGAGACCCTTCTGTGTTTGGTTTATTTTCTATTTCTAATTATAAGCTTCTCTGGCACTTTCAATTATCTGATCAGATTTTACTTTTCCTCAGTTGATTTGGGTTCTGTCTTAACACCTGCTTCCATGATCCCTCTGCTTGTCTATTTGTCTTGTGTGTTGTCTATGAGAAGAAATTTCTTTAAAAAACAGGTTTACATAAGTTAGCACAGTAAATGAACAGATCCTTAGAAACCTATATAATAATATTATGCACACTTAAAAATGAGTGCTGGGAGAGAAGAGAGAGAAAGCAGAAAACTTATTTGATTAGTGGCTGGAAATGTCCCAGGTTTCATCAGAAACATTAATATATACATTCAATAATCTCAATGAACTCCAGGATGGATAAATAAAAAGAAATCACATATAGATATTTTATAATGTAACTGTCAAAAGCTGAAAATGTAAACTCTTTGAAGTAACAAGAAAAAATAGCTTACCATATACAGGCAGAAATAATTCCTTATTAGTTAACTATTGCTGAGAAATAATCCAAGCACAAAGGCATTGGAATGGTGCATTTGAAATGCTGAACACAATGAAAACAATAAGAGAAAGAAACTGAAATCCTAACACATAATCCAACCAAATGAAATGCTTACTGGACAATGATTTGACACACAGCAAAACTACCATTTAAAAAAAAGGAAGGCAAAATGAGAACATTCTCAAATAAGAACTGAGAAAATTCATTAATTCTATACACGCTAAGAGGACTGCTAAAACAAGTCTTTCAAGCTGAAAACACTTGATGTTATAAGTAAGTGGAACCCAAAAGGAGGAAATAAAAACAACAGAAATAGTTAAGAGACAGTTGCATAAAAATTAATTTTGATGATAAACCATTTAAAAGTAACAAACTATACTGTGATTATAATACAGGTCAGTATCATGACAATGTCAGCAATAACTGGTACAGAGTAAGGACAGAATCAAGCTTAATTAGAGCAAATTAGAATTAAAGTAGCATTAATTGGAAGTAGATTGAGGTAAGAGTCACTTTTTAATGCCTTCGAGAATCTATTATAATAGTAAAAGAATAATAAAAAGAAACTACAAGATTAAAATGCTAGGTTAAAAACATTTAACATGCATTAGACAAGACAATCAAAATTACAAAGAACAAAAATAGAAGGGGCACAGAAAACAAATGACAAATGACAGATATGAATACTGCTCTACAATATTAATATACATGTTCTAAATATTCTAATCATATGACAAAGACTACAAGACTGAATAGAAGGTATGATCACATGAAATGTTTTCTATAGGACACATACCTTATGTTTAGAGACACATTGGAAATAGAAAGATGTTCTATAAATCGTAAACATGAAATAAGTGCATAAAATACCAGATAAAGCCACCTTAAAGTAAGGGCTCTTATTTGAGACAAAAAAGAAGTTCTTATTGAGAAAAGTTTGATATATCAAGAATATAAAATAATATTGTGTTGAATGTGGTAGTATCTAGTTATAATTGCAGCAATAGAAGACCGAGGCAGAAGGAGTGTAAGTCTGAAACTAGTTTGAGTGGCACAGTAAGTTATGGGCCATGCTGGGCCATATACTAAGACCCTATCTCCAAGAGCAAAATAAAATAAATGAAAAAAGTTTATGTAACAATTTACAGGTATATAAACCCACTAACAGAGTTTTATGGTACACAAAACCGATAAAAGCAATGCTTGCCCTAAATTTGAGAAATAAGGCAAAGATGATGTCCATGTTTGTCTCTTCTATGTGGTAATATAGTAGAGTTTTTAACTAGTGACATGAAGAAAAAATAAAATATAGACAGGAAAATAAAAGGATCTGATTTCTTAAGGAGGTAGACAATTTTTACTCAGATGCCAAGTTCCTTTATGTACAAAGTTTTAGACGTTATAAATCAGCCAAGCGAGTTGTTGGAACACAAGAAGAAAGGACAAAAAGACATTGTGTTCCAATATACTGTCAATAAACATTCTAACAATATGAACAAGGATGACATCCAATAATATGAGCAAAACATCTAATAACATGAACAATAAAAACATATACTAACAGGAACAAGAATAAAATAGAGCTAAATAGAGCCAAACATCTGCAAAATTTTGACACTAAAAAGACATTGCTGAGAAAAAAATTTTAAATATATAAATAAAAGGAGGACATTTCTTGAAAGATTTATTTTTTGTTTTATGTGTGTGTGTGTGTGTGTGTGTGTGTGTGTGTGTGTATGTATGTGCACCATATGCATACAGGTACTCATGGAAATCAGGAGAACATGTTTGATTTTCTGGAACTGCAGTTACAGGGAGCTGTGACTGGCTAATGTCTGTGTTGAGAACTGAACCCAACAGTCTGAAAGTGTAACAAGTTTACTTCTCCAGTGAACAGCCCCTAAGAAGACAGATGTTCTGTTGAATCCTTGCAAGGCTTAGAGGATTTGACTTGATGGGGTGTCGAGGGCATAGAGAAAGGACAGACACATAGAAATGTGGATACAGAAAAGCTGGATGGACTGGGCTCTCTGATGGGAAAGCCACAGCACCCTGGAAGCTCAGTGTGTTTATCACATACAATTGAACAGCGAGACAGGGTGTCTGCACACAGATAAACAAAGAGGCAGGGTTTATGGCATACAGCTGAATCTAGGAGATAGGCTTAGCTAATTTCAGTAGGTGCAGTCACTAGAGGGGAGCAGTCTGCAGGCTATAAATATTTGGGGGACAGACAACTGTGGTGGACATTTTCTGCATACACTATCAATATGGACACTTGGACCAGAGGAAGGCTTTGCCTCTCTATGAGACTCATGGTGGGGGGTACTTTAGCATTTTTTCATGGGTCTGAGGCTATGGTCCTTAACATAGCCCATGTCAACAATACACATTCACTCAGGGATTTCTCCATTCCCCATGATGTTTCTTATTCACTGGAAGAATCAGTATTAAGACCATAATTCTCCTCAAATCTACAACTTTAAATCAGTCCTTAAAATATCACGATAGTGTCATTGAGCTGGTTCAGTAGGTAAAGGCACTTGCCACTAAGTCTGACAGTGAGTCCAATTCCTAGGATATACATGGTAGAAGGCTTGATCCTATTCTTGCAATTTGTTCTTCAACCTCTACATGGTGCCATTATATACATGTGTATGGTGCATGCATGGCTCCCTACATTAATGAATAAATAAATTATATATAAAATATATATTTACTTATGTGTATATAACTATATATTCATATGTTATATAATATAATACATTTATTTATTTATTTGTTTGTTTTTTTATCTCAGAAAGTATTTTGAATGGCATGGCATGGGTATGCTGATTTAAATTTTTTTATGGTTGTTATTTTTGACACAGGATATCACTATATAGACCTGGTTGACCTGGAATTCACTATGTAGATCAGGTTGCCCTGAAATTTACAAAAATACACCTGCCTCTAATTCCTCTATGAAGGGATTAAGGTGTGTGCTACCAGTTCCTGCTTTTTTTTTTTTTTTTTGAGACAGGGTTTCTCTGTGTACCTTTGCGCCTTTCCTGGAACTCACTTGGTAGCCCAGGCTGGCCTCGAACTCACAGAGATCCGCCTGCCTCTGCCTCCTGAGTGCGCCGCCACCGCTGGGCAAACGAGTATGCACTTTTTTTTTTGGTCCGGAGCTGAGGACCAAACCCAGCTCTACTACTGAGCTAAATCCCTAACCCCCAGTTCCTGCTTTGATCTGAAGATTTTTATGGAAATTCAAAGATCTCAGAAGAGGCAAAACAAGTTTTTAAAATTTTTATTATTACTATTACAATTTATTTTATGTATATAGGTGTTTTACCAACACATATTTCTATGTACCACTGCCATCCTGTACTCTCAGAGGCCAGAAGATGGTATTGGATCCCCTGGGACTGGTTTGAATCCAGGTCCTCTGGAAGAGCAGCCAAAGGCAAAACAATGTTCAAAAACAATTCACTGGAGGAATTTATAGTTGCATTTGAAACTTACTATAAAGCTTCAGTAATTAGAGCATGGTGGCCTTGACACACAATCATAAAGACAAATAGAAAATGAAAGTTCAAAATAAATCCTTAAAATCGTGTTCATTTTTCCCTCCAAGGTATAGGGGAATGCTACTTATAAATGCTAAAAAACCCGTCTGAATCATAAACACTTTATTGTAAGTGAAGGAAGCTATTAAAATATATCTACACATATTATAGCTGCATTTATATGCAGTGTCCAGCAAAAGCAGATTTGGGGAGAAGACAGATTGTGTGTTTGTGGAGAGCAGGGAAGGCTTGAACTACAAATGGATAGGAAGGAACTTTTGGCTGTCACATGGCATCAACATCACAGCATGTGCCCTTCTGTAAAAGGGGGAGTTTATTTTGAGACAGTTTTGCTATGTGGCTCAGGCTGTCCTTAAACTCAAGCTCTTACAGCCCCAGTTTTTTTTTTTTGAGAACTGGTTTGCATCTTGAGCTGATCTGAATGAGAATGACCCCCACAGGCTCATGCAGTTGTACGTGTGATCTCCAGATGGTGAAATTGCTTGGCAAGAATTAGGAAGTGCGGCCATATTGGAGGAGGTGTGTCACTGAGGAGTGGGCTCTGTGATTTCAAAAGCCCACACAATTCCTAGTTCTCTCTCTTTCTGCCTCATGCTTGTGGATCAGGAATTAAGCTTTCCCCTACTGCCCCAGAACCATGCCTGCTTGCTGCCATGCTCCCTACCGTGATGGCCATGCACTCACTCTCTGAAACTATAAGCCCCAATAATGTCTTTCTTCAATGAGTTGCCTTGGTCATGTCTTGACACAACAATAGAAAAGTAATTAAAAAGCACCTCCATGCCCAGCATAAAAGGAATTTGTTAAGAGAAAAAAAAAAACAAACACATTATAGCTACAACCCAAAACTTCTTTGCCCACCTTTCTCTTCTTTCCAGAATTGGTGTGTACATAGGTGCAACATACTTATGCCTTGTTCCATTTGCATACACAGTTCTGTCCCATGAATGATTTATTGACTCATCTCCAATTGTATAAACATGGACTACAATGGCCTCACAGTTAATATCCTTCTCAATTCAATTTCCTCAGAATTTCCTACTCTTGTGTTCAGTGTTTAGGTGTTTTATCCCCACAGGCAAGCTTTAGGAAAGGGTATATAAAATGGATATAGGTATCTGTGTGGTTGGACCACTATGGCTGTTGGTCTAAGAACACAGTTTGAAACAGACAAGCAGGAGCCCGAGGTTGCCTAGGTCAGGATGATCCTGCATGATGCTGCTTATCCTGGAACAAACTAAATTTCTTTGGAATCAACAGGCCCACACAGCAGAGGCACTTTCTCAAGTGGTCAGTCTGGCCAGGTCTCAGAGCACAGGGCTCCCGAATTGACTCCAGCTACCAGAGGTTCTAGAGTGTTTATTTATTGTCACCTCCTCCTGTAGCAAAGGAGTGGCAGTTAGCTGGTGTTTTCCTGGCCTTTTGCTTAACTGAAGTTCTAGCACAATGCTGCTCTTTGAGCAACCACAACTGGGCTTGTGACCACCAGGCCAACAGCAGTGTGCTGGGCCTTTTCACTTAGCCAGCCTAGAACTCAGGCCCAGGATTGTTGACTGCTGGCAAGAGCAGTCCGCTCCAAGAAGACTGACTTTTACCAGGTCCAGAGGATGGATCTTATCAGCCTAAACTGGTTACAACCTTCCTGCTCTGCTTGATGGTTGCTAATTCAGAGCCAGGCAGAGGACTGTCTACTTGCTGGTCATTGAGTTCTAAGGACATGTTCACTGGGATTGCAGAGGGATAACCAGAAGAGATAGGTTTTGATATCTATAAAAATCCTCTTGAAAGAAAAACTGCCTTTACTCTGTGGTGAAAGCATGCTTCTCTGAGTCACCATAGGCCTGCTTTATCCAGGATAGGAGGTTCTTTGGACACACAGGTTGCTAGTGAAATCAGTTTTTTACCCTTGATGGTTCTTAGCTGGAATCACCATAATCCGTCTCTAAGGGCTCCAGGGTAACTGTATTTTTCTGCAGGATCACTGATACTGGGTTTCTTCCCTTGAGCTGGAAGTGCCTGTGGATGTGCTTGGCTTTAGAGAGGATATTGCTTCTCCAGCTTTGGAACCAAACCTGGAGGGTGGCTCTTTCGAAGACTTCAGAAACTGCTGTCAGCACAGACCCTTTGGAAGCTGTTAGGACTCAAATGAATCCATTGTAATTTATTTAGTGCTGGCAGTCCCAAAGGTACTGGGACTTTACACAGAGCCCAAAAAGAGAAAGTAGAAGGGAGAAGAATTCAGTTGGAGGGCCTACCTTGGAAATGAAGACATGGCCAAGCTTATGTTGCCACCTTGTGGCCCAGTCTGGAAAAGGTCCTTCAGTAGGATGAACAAAAGATTGGGAGTAGCAAACAGGAGCCTAGTAAAATTTCTCACACTCTTTCCTTATCCTTTTTTATTAGATGTTGAAGTACTTTAATTTTTTTTAGGTTATAGCTATAAGAAAGAGATAATACTTTAACTCTAATGGTTGTAGGTGATTTATTTCTGGCTGATAATAAATCATTAACAAATAATTCAGCTTCAGATTAATAAGGCATTTGATGGAAGCAAAGGTGCAAGGTCTTTGCATTATTTCATCTGATCCTTAAAACCACCCTAGAAAGGTGCGTTTGTGCCCAAGGAGACAAAATGAGGATCCTGGGGTCTGTTTCCTTCTTCTAAAACTCATCCTTTTCTTTTGCCTCCAACAGTAGACAACTCATCTACAGTTGTCCCTTACCCTCTCTCCTGCAGCTGGGATGCCAAGGAATTCTCATGCTTGTTGCTACGGTTCTCTTGAAAATACCATTCTCTGTAAAATGAATTGGGGCAGCTTCTTCTTCCTTCTCAGGCACATTTGCATCATGATAGAAAATAGCCCAGGAAGCCATGGGGATTTAAAGGCAGTGTTACATAGCAAGGGATATAAAGGAGGAGGACATCTGAGGGCAGATGAGCTAATATTTCTTTAAGTATCCTAACAAAGGCAGTGCTGTGCTGGCAGCTTAGGGTATCTGGACATCTGACTGCATACTAGTGTAATTGAAAATCCAACTGAAGGCAATCAGTTGTTTGCCCAGCGTCCTGCATGGATTTAGCACCAGACCAAACGCAAATGCCACCTGAGAGGCATTGGAAGTTGATCCTAAGACAAACAGAGGGATTTCCTCCTGCCCTTATCGTTTTGAGAGAACAATATCTTCATAATTCCAAAAGGAGCAAAAACATTTTAATTCCAATAAATTTGAAGTTTACAATCTTGCCAAATAAATGTGAAGGTCAACACAGTACTGAGGATTCTGTACAGAATAATACTCATGACATACTCACAAAGGCCAGGAAACATAGACACTTTTTTCTAAAGTGTCTTGTTTAATTCTCAAAGAGCCATCTAAGAGGGTGCATTGCAACTCCACTTTACACCTGAGCTAATTAGCTACAGAAGGAGTTGGTGGCCTGCCCTGGGCTATGCAGAGGGTGTGGGATGCAGCTTGGCTCTAACAGGTTTGACTGTAATTTTAAGCTCTTACTCCATGTTCACAAGACTAAACTCATTGTTTATAATAAAAGGAAATGGTGTCTCTGAGCTCATTATTTTCAGAAATGCCCTCTTTCCTCAGTGGTAGGCAGGAAAGGAGGGTGGGTAGAGAGAACAGACACTCTGTGTGCTTGTAACCATGGTTTCCACATTATGGAGTCCCCATTTTTTCTCTATTTTCCAATGGTCCCAGTTCCATGATGAGCTCTCTGTAGATGCTAGCAGGTGTCTGGCAACCCTGGAGGGGAATGCTGGAATGTTCCATTGTAGAGGGTAGCCATTCCAGCTTTGATCTGGAAGTTCCAACCCCCATTGAGACTTCGGCAACTGTCACACCTACAAGGCTGGGCCAAGGGAGGTGCCTGGAGACCCGAGATCTGGATGGGCCAGCGCTCTCTCTCTGTTCCGGGACCCTGGACGGTGGAGGTGGGCCAAGCAGAGCTCCAGAGAACACGCTGGACTGCGATACACCTTCCCCAGACCCCGTGACCTACCTATCCCTTAATTTGTAAGTTATGCCATTAAATAAATCTCCTTTTAACTACGTGGAGTGGCCTTAATAATTTCACCAATATCCCATGGATCCTTTAGTGCTCTATTGCTCTAGCTTGAGGCTCAGCCTCTTCCTCCTACTTCTCCAGTGAGTTATTGACCCTATTCCCCCACCTACCGCCACCATAGTTATCATTTCTGGTAACTTTCCAAAGAATGTGAACCAAGCTGATTCAATAAAGACGAGCACATGGCTGAATCTTCAAGGTAACAGGAATAAAACACAGAAACAAAGGAAAAGTACTATGATACTGTTTCCTAGATTTCAACACCTGCTCTTTGTCTGGAAATCTCTCAGTCTTTCACCCCAAGTTTTTCATGTATTCTAGAATGTAAGACATAACACTGCTATCTGGTTTATACTCAGGGGAAAAAAAAACTACAGTGTAGGCCACTGGAAGCTCAAGGGGAGAACTCTGTGGGAAGGGCAGCTGACCCTTCTCTGTTGTCTAAGGCACATTGTCCCTTTAGCATGTACAGAGCGCCTGTGTGGGCTGGGTAGGTGTCTCCATGATGGGTAAGGTGACCTGCTGATGTCCCATGCAACTTAAGTCAGAAGCTCATTTTTTAGTAAAAGGGGGGACCTGTAGGGCTCTGGTCCCCGTTTTGGGTAACTGTTGCCTTGCTTGCTGACCTTGACCTTGATATCCTCCCTATGCTAATTCCCTGCCAGGTCCCACCCTCCTGAATGCTTAAGGGAAGTTCCTTGTCTGTGTATCCTGCATATTGGGCGTTAACAGCTTAGATGCAAGATTGTAAAACATCAGTAGGAACTGTAAGCCTGTATTGAAGACCTCCTCCCTCCTTCAATAAATGGCATTTGGCATTTAAAAAAAAAGCTCATCTAAGCAATTTTTGTGATAACCTGTGTTAGCAAGGGTATGGAGGTATTCCTTGTGCAACTCTACCTTACTGGCATGCCTCTTGAATGAGGAAGAAGAAATCATTGAGAGTCTGATGGAGGATTCTTCCAAAGGTTGTCACTATGGTGGGGTAAATAATTTTTATTTTGAACCACAGCAAAATGACCACATGAGCCAGAACGACATGACAGTTGTGACAGGTTTCTAGAGCAAAGGAGGAATTGCAGCAGGGTCTAGGGGTAATATAGCATACAGTTGGTAGGGCTAATTAATGGGATCTGCTCTTTACACTGGCTACTGATGTCAGTGGCTCCTGACAACAAATGTGTGTTTCACAGATTGCCACCAAAGACTCTGAACGATGATGTGAAAGTGTGTCACACATCACCATCTTGAACAAGATGGGATACCAGGGAATCTTCTGAAGTTATGGTCACATTTCGTTTCTTGAACAGATGTGTTTGCTTTGTAAAAATTTACGTAGCTGTACATTCATGATGTGTACATATTTGTGTACATGTATTATATTTTAAAAAATCTATACAATTCATCTTCCTCCCACAAATGAAATTACAAACACACACACACACACACACACACACACACACCAGCTGGTGGGTGGTTGTGAGAAATCAAAAGATGTAGCTAAAGTTTTCCTTTACAATCAAATATCTCTCACCTGCCGGTCCCCCAGCAACTCAGACCTGACCAAGTAAACACAGAGACTTATATTGGTTACAAACTGTATGGCCATGGCAGGCTTCTTGCTAACTGTTCTTATAGCTTAAATTAATCATTTCCATAAATCTATACCTTGCCACGTGGCTCGTGGCTTACCGGCATCTTCACATGCTGTTTGTCATCGTGGTGGCTGGCAGTGTCTCTCTCTCTCAGCCTTCCACTTCCCAGCTTTATTCTCCTTCTTGTCCCGCCTATACTTCCTACCTGGTCACTGGCCAATCAGTGATTTATTTATTGACCAATCAGCAACACACTTGACATATAGACCATCCCACAGCAAAAAGATGCTACAGAAAAATAAAAATCTATCATTTTTCTCAGCACATTTAAGATGGTTGTTATTAAAAATGGAGATTTGCTTCATGTGACTTCACCAAAGATAAGGGAGTAAAAAAATCAACCAACATAGAAGGAGCTCAAGTGTGCAAAGACAGGGATGCCATAAGGAAATCTGGGGCTTAGTGTCTAACTTTAGAATTGTGTGACATAATGTCCCTAGATTATACATCAGGCAGTAGGAGTTTAAGAACACATTGAGAAATCATTGTACATATATTCTGTCTTTACAGACAAACTGTGTTTTCCAAAGAAGTTATTTTTGCTAACATCACACATTTTATAATATTCTGAGAGACCTTTAGTCATCTTTGACTTGAGTATTCCCTAATCTTAGATTAATTTTTTTTTTCTGAAAGAGCTTAAAATTCAGCAAGATATTGTGGAAAATAATCTAATTGCGGTGAGGAGGGTTCATGTTAGAGACTGCTCCCTCTTCACACTGAAAGAACCCCAGGAAAATTGCAGGACTCCTTGGGCTGTAACAGGCCATTCTGACTCTCGACTCTCCAGCAAGGTCAGGCTTCATAGATTCGGGACATACAAGCCCTACACAAGACTTAAGTCACTTCAGATACCAGCAACATGCTTTAGTGATCCCAGGGAACCTGTATTGTTGGTCAGGTGGCTTTAACTTCTGAGGACTCTGCTATTTGCCTAAGGTTTGGTAATTTATTAGAATGCTTCACAGGATTCAGGAAAACATTCTGCTCACTATTGTAGTATTACTATCAAGGGTACAAAGGAAGAGTATTTAAATAAAGAGATGCTTGGAGCTATGTCTGCAAGCATCTCAAGTAGGACATTTACAATTCCTCAGGATAGTAACTCTCACCTCCTTGATGTATGCTCATAACCTAGGAAAAGTTACCTGAACTCAGTTTAGCTTTTAACTGGGGCTTCATTATGTAGGCATAATTTATTGATTCACTGTTATTTGTAATTGAGCTTGAACTCTACCCATTCTCCCCTGCCAAGAGATTTGGTTGGCATTGTGTATCTTAAATCCCCAGATCTATGATATCATCGAACTGTGGATATCTCTCTCTTGAACTGTGAAGGGTGTACACACTGAGTCTCCTTGGGTATAATCCAATGAACCCAGCATGAATAAACAGTTACACTCCTATTAAGAAATTTCAAGGTTTTGGAGCATTCTATTCAGAAAATAGAGGCAAAGAGCAGACAAAATTTTATGAGCAACAGGCTGTTTGTTCATCTAGTGTTGAATTGAAGATTCTATGGCATGGAGAATTACAGCACACAGGATGCTTTTCATGATTTTACATCTATCATGAGAAATGAAAAAGATAACTCTGCAACCTGAATGATGCCACATTCACAAAGTAAGCAGTGTTGCCCCTGGAATGTTTAGTTGTCCTCTGCCAACGGGAGTTTAGTAGCATGTTTTTGAAAGAATGGATCCATACAATGTCTCAGCAGAGGGCTGGGCTCTGTGAAGCTTGAGGGTCTGAGCACCTTTACTCTGCTCACTAATGCCAAGATTCTGCATGACCCTGAGCAGACACTGTCAAGGCCTTGCTCATCCCCATCTCTATGCACATTGTGATGACTATTCTTGGGTGTCAGCTTGACTACATCTGGAATGAACTACAATCCAGATATGGAGGGCACACCTGTGATCCAGATCTTGAGGCAGAAAGATAACATGCCTTAGGTCTAGATCTTGAGACACAGGGTTTTTGTCTGGATTTTGAGGCAGGATGACACCCACCTTTAATGCAGATCTTAAGGCAGAAAGGCATACCTTTAATCTGGGCTACACCTTCTGATGGAAGCCTCTATAAGGACAGTGGAAGAAGGAAGAGTTTTTTTGTTATTGCATCTTGCTCTTGCCTTGTTAGCACATCCATTCCTTCACTGGCATTGAAGCCCAAGTCTACAGGAATCTACCATATATAGAAGACCAGCTAAGGTGCTCAGCCTAGTGGGATGTAGTGACTACCAGATTCTTAGACTTTCCATTCACAGATAGCTATTGTTGGACTGCAGCCTGTAAGTCATTCCAATAAAATCCCATGTATACATATATGGAAGTCTGGCTTTGTTGGAGTAGGTATGGCTATGTTGGAGGAAGTGTATCACTGTGGAGGCAGGCTTTGAAGTCTCATGTATACTCAAGCCAAGCCCAGTGTCTCAAACCACTTCCTGTTGCCTGCAGGTCAAAACAAAGAAATTTCAGCACCATGTTTGCCTGCATGCTGCCTTGTCCCTCCATGATGATAATGGACTGAACCTCTGAACTGTAAGCCACCCAGTTAAGTGTTTTCCTTTATAAGAGTTGCCATGGTTTTGGTATTTCTTCACAGCAATAGAAACTCTAACTAACACACACATACTGATATTCCAAATGTTGATATATCTGAGTGAGGATAAAAAGACATGGGAAAGAGAAAAAGGCCCTCACCCCTGCTGGATGAGAAGTAAAAAAAAAAAAAAATCTAACAAGATCATGAACCATGTCTGTAGTCAAACATATGCCTTAATTTACTTGTGGCCTATATACAGTAAGAATTTGTTGACCTTTTTTTTTTTAATCTATGGTTTATCAGCCTAAAAATCTGTATAATGTACCTTAAAAACCACATTATGATCCCATTAAAGTTCTTTAGAGAAAAATAATTATATTGAAACATTTTCACTTAATCTCTTAAACTTTTTTAACAATGTAACTTCAAATGTTATCAAGATCATACATTGCTATTGACATTTAAATGCAAATCTTTTGAGAAGATCTTGTGACCACCATTTTTGCTTGTGTATAACTATCCTTAAAAAAAAACTTGTCTCTTGCTCCCCTGTTAATACCCTTGCCTAAATACATATTAAACATTAAAATAACAACATTAAAATATGTTGTTAATAAACTTAAACTTTGCTTCATACTGACACATCCTGAAATTCATTTCTGTGGTGTTAACTTAAGAATCCCAGCTTTACTGGAGTAGAATTTCTCAGGCTGCTACAGACAACTGGTACTTTCAGGTAGTAGGACATTTTGATAGTTGCTTTCTAAAGGGTGCTACTCTGGTAGGCACAGAAGGTGCCTATTCAAGGAAGGGAAGGAGTCAATGATCTTAGGAGGACTCAGTGGGGAAGAGCTACCCCATACCTTGAGGATGCCCCAGGTGATTCTACTTTGAAGTTTCTATACACTTAAAATGTTTAATACTATGACTCAGAAAACTTGGTGCCTCTTATGGCTTATAAATTATCAGGTTTTTTTTTACAAGTTTTTTTTCAAGACCTTTGTGTTGATTTGTACCAAAGACTTTTTAATCTTCTGGCATTTATGCTCTGGGTATTCTCTCATTAATCAAAATCATACATAATAAACACTTCTTCCTAGAAGAGAAAAAAAGAAAATGAATGCTGGGGAAAGTGATAACTTCAGGTTAAAAAGAATGCTATTGATTTGAATTATTCATAACCTAAAAGAGAGTAGAAGTACTTAGGGACATCAGTTTATTGAAAAGTCATAATGTTAAAAGGAGGCAAGAGTTGAGAGGACATATGACATAAGAACATATGAATATATAGTTTTATAAGCATCCTGGGGAAACTTTTGGAAGGTTTTATAAGGTAGGTAATATTTATTCTACAACTCAGTAACTCCTTTTCAATGTTTTCTTAATTGTCAAATAGGTATAATTTTCTACTTCCTAGACATTTTAGGATTAAATGAGCCAATAACTATAAAACAAATAGAAGTTATAGTAACAGTTAGTACCCTCTCTTAATGTTTGAATATGATTTGTATTAACCAAAACTCATGTTGAGGCTTGGTCCTCAATTTTGACAGGTGGTGATGACATTAAGAGGCATTTGTATCTTGAAGGATCCATCATCACAAGTAGGCCAATATTTGTTTTGTGGAAATAGGTTTGTGTGGGATTTCCCTGACCCCACCCAAGAATTAGGCCCACTACCCACAGCAGACATTGACTGAGGAGGGGTAGTGTGCCACCAGCCTGTCACCCAGTCAACCAGTACCCAGTCTCCTGGTACCCAGAGACAATCAGACACAGTGGGGAGTCGTGTCAAGCAGGAACTTGTTTATTAAGCATCAGCACACCCTTTATAAAGCACCAAACCACAATCCAGCTTTCCTTCTACCAATCACAACAAAGGTCACATATCCACAAGCCTCTCTGAGCATAGCTCAGCATGATGATCACGAGGAGGTCATGCACCTACATCATCTCTCCTGATCCCAAGAGCCAATCATAATTTTTGGTAAACAAGTTAGGTCCCTGCCCAGCTCACTTCCTCTCAGTGCCATCTTCGGCTTTTTGCAGCCCAACATGTGCTCGGCATATCCACAGGTGTGAAATTGGATGAGTTAAGCCCCCTTTCTTTCCCTTTCTTTGTAGGCACCCACTTGTCATCACGAGAACCTCACCCAAAGTTAAAAGGATGCTGGTATCCTGATCTTTAATTTCCTGGTCCTGTCTATTTGTTCTGGAGCTATTTTTGTTCTGCTATCATGCCTATGTCAATACATTCTGTAGCTAGAGTTTTTCTGGTCCTGCCTGACCCACAGTCAGGACAAATCTCTCTCACCTGCCAGTCCCGCAGCCACTCATACCCAATCAAGTAAACACACAGAGACTTATATTACTTATAAACTGTATGGCCATGGCAGGCTTCTTGCTAACTGTTCTTATATCTTAAATTAACCAATTTCTATTAATCTATAAGTTGCCACGTGGCTTGTGGCTTATCGGTATCTTAACATCTTCTCATGGCGCGGCTGGCAGCATCTCTGACTCAGCCTTCCACTTCCCAGAATTCTCCTTTCTCCTTGTACCGCCTACACTTCCTGCCTGGCTACTGGCCAATCAGTGTTTTATTTATTAACCAATCAGAGAAACACATTTAACATACAGAACATCCCACAGCAACATTCTCTGAAGTTCATGTTTCTAGGGGTGGAGTTTGTTTGAAGTGTATATAAGAGCCTACTGAATTATTTCGTAGATAATTTCTAAAACTCTACTACACATCACAGATTGCTATGCAACTGACTTAAATCAATTGACTGTACAATGAACACTGAATATTAATTTTCCAATTGAGAGGTGAGGCCTGGGAGCGTGTAATGTTAGGGATCAGTTTGTTCTGAGCCATTTCTTTCTGTTGTTGTAAGAATGTTCTATTATTCCCGTCATTTTGTTTTGAGACCAGGGTCTGTCACTGAGTTAAGGAGTTCTGGCTTCAAAGAGGTTGGTGGGCCAGCAAGCTCCCAAGTCAGTACTTTGGTCGACTCACTGTAATGAGGGGGAATATGTGCTAGAGGGGGTATGAAGCATTTTATCAAACAGGAAACAGTGTGGTTATTCTAGGATTTTGGAGTAAGATGGAGTTATGAGAATGTTCCATTGAAGCCAATTCTGATGTCTCAAAGAACAGTGGGACTCTGTGTAAGAGGTTAACTTCAGGTCTGGGCACAAAATGGACTCAAGGTTGGTCATTACTAAAATACTAATACTAAGGTGTAAAATACTGTGAACATAGAGTTTTATTGGAATGCCAGCATGTGAATTCTAAGTCCGGGTTGCTTCTGTTTATCACAGTGATTTCAGTGCTCTAGGTAAGAAGAGTATGATACTGTCCTTGAAGTTTCCAAGACACTTGCTGTATCTTAGTCAACAAGGGAATGAACAAGGACCTTAGCTCTGTAGACAGAAAAAAAAAAGAAAAGAAAAAGAAAAAGAAGTGAATTCAATTGTCAGCCTGAAATAACAACCTAAACACTGCTCCCTAGAACTTCTGTGATGGAATGGCAACAATCAATCTCAGCATTGCATTCTAATATCTTTAACACTGGGACCAAGTGGTCCCATCCAAAACCCTAACTGGCAAAAACTGTGAACAATCAAAGTAAGAGCAGATGCTTCATTCATAGTATTTGGGTTTCAGACAGCAACATTTCTGACAGCCTATCATTTGAAAACTCGTTATTTTTAATTATGTGTGTTTTAATTATGTAGGGGCAGGTGCGAAAGTACTGAAGGAGGCTAGAAGAAAGCATCAGTAGTTGTCATTCACAAAAGAGGGTATCCTTGAAGAATGTTGAAATTTCGAGCCAGTGTTATTGAGGTCCTAAGGATCTAGATGACTATATTTGACACTGGTTGATAACCATAATCAGAGATAACATCTTGAGGGTTAAATTTACTGAAACCACTAGCAGGCAATGTATTATTAACTATTAATGATTCTTGATACCTACCATTGTATCAAGTATATAGTCCTTAAATAAACAACTATTTATTGGTAAAATAATGAATATTTTAGTGACTATTACTTTAAGCAATAATAGTGGATAGAAGTCAATTATTTTATTTTATTGTGCTTTTAACAAGAGACACTTTTCTACCCACCCTATTTATGTCTTTATTCTATGATTTATAGTGTAAGCTGTAAGTAGTTGATAATACCCTCTAGCCTAACATGGTGGCATTTAAATGCAGGTTTTGTGAATAAGATTCACAAGTATGTGAACTTGATTAATCATATTCTGGAAAATTGAAGTCAGTTTGATGAAATAACATGTGCTAAAGGAAAGAACAAATTTCATCTTGAGCAAAAAAGTTTGTCCTTTCTATTTTGTATTAGCCATTTTCCAATATGGAGCACTTTTAAGTAATGCATTATAATTTTGCAACTCTGATTCTTTGAACACATTAAACTCCTTTTGTTCCTTTTTGTGCATATTCTTATGAACATTCACTTGCTCCACAAGTATTTTCCAAGCTCTAGATTTCTGAACACTGATGGAGTGAAGCTCTTATGTGCAGGGAACTGGCAGTGTTTTCAACTGCAAATAACAGACTCCACTGTACTAGCTAAATAACAGAATAAACATGCCAATGTATTGGATAATTCATAGCATTATAGAGGGCAGGAAAATTAGGCACAGAGCCCATGCAGCCAGGATGGATGCCTAAATGTTACCACTAGCAACTCTGGGAAAGACTGAAGTCCTTCCAGCTGCCATTGTCAAGCATCAACTACACAGTTTTATCAAGGTGCTCAATGTGCGATGTTATTTACACAGTCCGGATGACTGCCCTACTTCTGGGATTCACTCTCTGTGCAACAGTGGAGAACAGATTTCACATGGTGACTACTTTCTTCTGCAAATCCAAGTGGAAGTATGTAACTGGGGAAGATGAGGTCATATGTCCTTAGTTACAAGGAAAAATTATTAAGTAAATTCTGACTTCTATCTACCTGGGGGAGGTAGGCTTATAGTATAAGAAATCCTTCTAGCACAAAGGGGCTCTCAAATCATGCTAGGTAGCAACATCTGCAGCCTCTGGCCACCATAACCACAGAGTCATATAGGCTGAGCATGTTTTGGACAAGGAAGGTTTTGCCCTGAAAGATCCTGACCTGCCTCCTTGCTTGTTCTTGTCTCAGTCTTTCAACTGCTTATTGTAAGGGAAAAATTGTAATATTTAGTTTTGTTTTATGTAATGAGACTATTAACATTTTAGAGTTTCTGATATGTGCTTGGCTCTATGCAAGAGAGCTTTACGTATATTTTGTCTTACCCTTGTCTGTCATCCTTTCTCTTTCTTTGTCCTCCCTCAACACTCTCTCTCTCTCTCTCTCTCTCTCTCTCTCTCTCTCTCTCTCTCTCTCTCTCTCTCTCTCTGTGTGTGTGTGTGTGTGTGTGTGTGTGTGTGTGTGTGTGTGTGTGGTGTGTTCTGGGAATCAAACATAGGGCTTCTCACACACTTGATACACTAGTGCTCTGCCACTGAGCCCCCAATCCTCCAGTGTACATTCCTCCTAAACACATAAACCAAGATAGGTAGTATTCTCCCAGACTTCAGTTTTATAGGCAGGGAAACCAAGTTTATGTGTGGTTAAGATGCCTCGGTGGTCTTTGATGTGGGAGACAGAGTGAGTGAAAGGACTGGATTTTGGACACAGGCCACCAGAGCTCTCTAACTGCTACACTTCTCTTGCCTAGAGTATAAAATTTTGATCTTAAGTTCATATAACATCATTGGTCAGCAGGCTGTGGGTCCTCCTCTATGCTATCTAATTACCTTCAGTCCACCAGATCTGTATCTCCTTCCTCTGTTGATGAAGTGAAGAAGTGATTTGAATTCTTGTAGATTAGGGGAGATTCTAAAATATGAACACAGTGAGAGCCATATATGGCATCCCTGTGAGAGAAGAAACAAGACAAATCTGCCAGTCTATAAGTGGGCTAATGATCTGAACAGGCAGTTCTCAAGAGGACATCAATGACTGCTGAGACAGAGACAGACAAACAGACAGACAGACAGACAGACAGACACACACACACACACACACACACAGAGAGAAAGAGAGATAGAGAGAGAGAGATAGAGAGAGAGAGAGAGAGAGAGAGAGAGAGAGAGAGAGAGAGAGAGAGAGAGAGAGAGATAAGGGTATGAGAAGGGTATGTTTTTCAGTTGCTGCCTACTTTATTTTTTAAGATAGCATCTCTCACAAAACCAGGAGCCTGCAAATTTGCTTAGATTTCCTGACCAAAGACCAAAGATCTTCCTTTCTCTGCCTCACCAGTACCATGATTACAGTCACTGTGTCTGGCTTTTAGGTGAATGCTGGGGATAAACTCAGGTATTCATGCTTGAGCAGCAAGCAATTTACTGACTGAAACTTCTTACCATTCCCGGGCTCCAGAATAACGTATTTTCTATTCTCTGTGGTAAGATCTTGTGTTTTTACATTGATAAGATATTGGCTCATATGGTTATAGAGGCTAAGAAGTTCTATGATCTGCTGTTGAAAATGAACAAAAGCCAGGGACAGACTTGGGTGGAGTTGCCCTGTCCCAGTAAAGGACTGATGAGCTGCCTCACAGCTAAATCTACTCATCTCCTTGCTTTTGTCTCTAGTTTTTCTGTAAATTGTAAGAATGCCACAGGCATAGTAGAGTGAAATTAGACTTCTATCTTATTTTGGGTTTCCTAGTGCTGTGAAAAGACAATATGGCCATGGCAACTCTTAAAAAGTAAAACATTTAATTGGAGTGACTCATAGTTTCAGAAGTTCTGTCCATTACCATCATGATGGGGATCATAGTGGCATGCAGGCAGACGTGGTACTGGAGGAATAGCTGAGAGTCAGACATCTTGCAGGCAACAGGAAGTTGACTGAGAGTCACACTGTGGGAAGCTTGAGTAAAAGAGACCTCAAAGCCCGTCCCATAGGGACACACTTCCTCCAACAAGGCCACACCCTCTAATAGTGCCACTCCCTTTGGGGGCCATTTTCTTTCAAACCATCATAGAATCCTTTTTACCTTCTCTTCCATTTTTAGCCAAACTAATAAATCCATCTTTCTTCATCAAGTTTGATCTCACAGTTCATTCTCTTATATGTATTGAGAAAAAAGCTCAAGAGGTTTTACAGCCTGGAATTCATCTACTTTCAAAAGGATCAATAGTAGAGCAAGTGAGCCTTGATGCAGTGGGGAGGGCCTTGATCCTGCCTCAACTGAATGTACCAGGCTTTGCTGACTCCCCATGGGAGCCCTTACCCTTTTGGAGGAGGGGATAGGAGGTGAGCAAGGCTGAGGGGGGGTGGGAGGAGGGATGAGAGGGAGATCAGTGGTTGGTATGTAAAATGAATAAAAAATTTTCTTAAATAAAAAAAATTAAAAAGAGTAGAGCAAGATGAGCCCATTTGCCCGGTCAAGCAGTCACAGGGCAGGTCCAGCCTCTTCCCTGTTTGTCTGTTTAGGCATTCATCAGATCTCCATGGTGACAAGAACTGCCAGTTTTGTTCATTCTACCGATTCAAATGTTAACCTCTTCTGGAAACATAAAAACTAATGTTGAATCTCATATATGGGGACCCAAGGGACAGTCAACTTGACACATTAATTGCCACATTGGCTAATACCACAAAGTGTAGCTTTACTTTTCTTTCCTTATTTAAATGTTGATTTTTAAAAAAATCATAGATACCATCTCAGTTAGGCTTCTATTTCTGTGATAAACACCACGGCAAAAACTAAAAGAACACACAAACATCTACAGGAGGAAAAGGTGTTTATTTCAGCCTACATGTCACCATCATAGTCCTTCATGAAGGACATATCCCCATCAGAGTCCTTCATGAAGGGAAGTCAGGGCAGGAATTCAAGGCAGGAACCTTGAAGCAGGAACTGAAGCAGAAGCTGTGGAGGAACACTGCTTGCTCCCCATGGCTTGCTCAGTTTGCATTTCTATATATCCCAGGACCACCTGCCCTGGGGAGGCACCACCCACTAGGCCCTCCCACATCAATCACTGATAAGAGGAGCCCCTGAAGGCTTGTCTATAGGGCAGTGTTATAGAAGCATTTTCTCAGTTGTGGTTTTTCTTTCCAAAGAAAACTAGCCAACACATATACCTGTGTCAAGTTAACATAAAACTAGCCAACACATATACCTGTCACCACTTATCTAATGGCCAAAGATGTGGTATTATATAGACACCTCAATTTAATTATTGCTAGACTTAAACTTTCTTTTATGAGAGATTTATGCTTCTTGAGAATTTCAGCTAAATGTCTGACCACCTATAAATTCCTATACATTTCTAAAATGCAAAGACTCCCAAATGGCTATTAACAATTTTTATTTCAGAGAATATACTATTATTTAAAAATAAGATTAGAGAAAAGAAGTATAAAACAAACTTTGAAGATATTTTTACCAACACAGAGCCCATTTGGGGTATTTGTGAAAAATTTCAAACTGTGTTCCACCAAGTATCTGGGACATGGGTGAGACGCTCCTGGGAAGATACAGGGTGACCAGGGGTACTCCAGACTCTAAAGCCCTGCTCCCCCAGGGCCGCTTCTTTGAAAAGAATGAATCTGCTTACAAAGAGGCCACTTGAAGGATGGAAAGAGCATTTTCTTCTAGTCCCAGATGCGTTGAGGAGTTAAGTTAGGCTGTACCTCTGGCCCTTTACTCTTGGGCTTTTTACTGTTTTCTTTAAACAGGAATCCCTGCCTTCAATGTATCTGTATTCATCCATCAACTTAACAACATGCTTAAATCAAACAATCATCCCTCAGGATTCCTCACAGATACTAAAATCCAAGAATGTTCAAGTCACTTATATAAAATGATGTGGTATTTGCACAGAACCCATGAATATCCTCCCAGGTGTGCCAAATCATCCCTACGTTACTTATAACATCTGATGCAGTGTAAACTCTGTGTGAATAGATATGCAGGAATAATGACAAGAAATAGTCTGCCTGGGTTCAGGGCAGAAACATTTTTTCCCTAATATTTTTATTCATGGATGTTTGAATCTATGGATGTAAAAACACTTGGATCTAAAGAGCCAACTGTTTATTTCTTGAACAAAGCTACCATTCGGTATTACCTCAAAATGATCTTGTCCATTAAGACAAACAAATTCTGGGTTGGTGCACTGGCCTACAATACTAGGTACTTGGGGGCTTAGGAGGGCATGGAACACAAGTCTGAGGTCAGCCTTGGCTGCATATTGAGTTCAAGACAGGACATCCCAGGTAAATCAGTGACACTGTCTAAAAATTTAATATGTGAAAAGAGGACCGAGGACATAACTCAGTAGCAATTTGCTGTGTAAGGTCCTGGGCTCAAATCTGAGCACATAAAAACTAAAACCAAAACCAAAATACAAACCAAACCAGGGAAACGAACAAACAACCCCTCTGCCAAATTTCTACACTTCGTACTTTTCTGGAAATTTCTAATATATTTTTTCAAAACTAAAATTTCCATGTATCTAAAACTATTGCATGGATTCTCTAGTTCCTGAGAAAATTGTCTTTTCTCCTATAGCACAAGTCTTCCATTCTCTTTATGAAGAGGAGAGGCCTTGCACACTCCTCACATCCCTTTCTAGACACCCTTGGCAGCCTTACTCAGGGCTGTCACAAATGTCTTCATCTTTGAGTGCAGGGAGCATGTCTCTCTTCAGGTAGAGGTTTATCTCTCTCTCCAGCATCTGGCTAGGAGCTTTGTAGGACTGAAGAACTGACAATACAAACAGGGCAGGAGCACTTCAGTGATGTGCCCAAAGTCATTAGGTAAGCCCTGCCATTTAGCCTAAGCCTCTGATTGCAAATTAGATGCCCTTGGCATCAATCGATGCCTCTCTTCTTATCTCTCTTGGTCTTCAGGTTGGCTTTCCTTTAATAGTTTGGTTAGCAGTTACCAGTTTGAAACATCATTGTGACACACTCCTAACACACCTTGCCTGAAGAAGCTGATGAATGTCATTCATGGGAGAATTTTAGATCTATTGCTCCTCCATGTCCCTTCAGAAAAGAGCAGGTCCCCCAGTGATACCAACTGAACATGGCATAACAAGATACAATGAGACTAGGTGTAAACCCTCTCATATCAAGGCTGGACAAGGCAACCCAGTAAGTGGAAAACAGTCCCACGACTAAGCAAAAGCGTCAGAGACACCTCCACTCTTACTGTTAGGAGTCCTGCAAAACCCCAAGCTGAACAACAACAGCATCTATGCAGATGGCCTGGTGCAGACTCATGCAGGCTGCATGATTGCTGCTTCAGTCTCTGTGAGGCCTTATGATCCCTGCTCAGTTGATTCTGTGAGCCATTTTCTCCTGGTGTTCTTGACTTCTGTGGCTCCTTCAATCCTTTTTTTTTTTTTATGGCCAGCATTTTCTTTCCTCAGCTTCAATTCTTCTTTCACCTCTCCTGTGAGGCTCCCTAATCCCCTCTGCATCTGCTCCCATCAGTTGTTGGAGGAAGCCTCTTTGATGATGATTGGGCTAGGCACCGATTTATGAGTATAGCAGAATTAGAATCGTTTCATTGACTTTTTTTTTCTTGTCAGTCATGTTTGGTTCTACCCTAGTTAAAGCCATCCAGCTTCCAGTTCCTAGGCATGGGCATCCCTCTTATGGTTTGGGCCTCAAGTTAGAGCAGTCATTGGTTGATCACACACACACATGTGAGCTCTGAGCCACCATTGCCCCATCACATCTTGCAAGCAGGAAGGGTGGGTTGATGGTTTTGTGGCTGGGTTGTCCCAGTCCCACCAGTGGAAGCCTGGCCTGGTTACAGAAAATGGATGGTTCAGGCTCCATACCCCCCATCACTAGGAGTCCTCACTAGGGTCACCCTCACAGACTTCATAAAGTTTCCACTGCACTACGTTTCCACATTGCCCCATAAATGCCCATGAATTCCAGTCATCTCTCCCCATACTCTCTCCTTCCACTCCTTCCTCCTCAACCTGAATCCTCCTGTTCCCAACCCCATCTGTCCCCAGTCCATCCATAAAATCTATTCTACTTCCCCTTTCCAGGGGGATCCACGTGTCCCTCCATGAGCCCTCCTTGTTACTTAGCCTCTCAGGGTCTGTGGATTGTATCAAGATTATCCTTTACTCTACAGCAAATAACCACTTATAAGTAAGTATTTATCACACTTGTCTTTCCGGGTCTGGGCTATGTCACTCAGGATGATTTTTTTTCTAGTTCCATTCATTTGCCTGTAAATGTCATGGTGTCATTTTTCCCCCCTAATAGGTGACTAATACTCCATTGTGTGAATATACCACATTTTAAAAATTCATTCTTCGGTTGAGGGACATGTGGGTTGTTTCCAGTTTCTGGCCACTATAAATAAAACTGCTATGAACATAGTTGAGCAAGTGTCCTTGTGATATGATTGAGCATCCTTTGAGTAAATGTCTAAGAACGGTATAGTTGGATTTTGTGGTATATCAGTTCCCAATTTTTCTGAGGAACTGCCATATTGGTTTCCATAGTGGTTGTACAAGTTTTCACTCCCACCAGCAATCGAAGAGCGCTCACTTTGCTCCACACCCTCACCAGCATGAGCTGTCACTTGTGTTTTTGATATTGGCCATTCTGGAAGGTGTTAAGATGGAATCTCAAAGTAGTTTTGATCCGCCTTTCCCTGATGGCTGAGGATATTGAACATTTCTTTATGTGTTTCTCGGCCATTTGAGATTCCTCTATTGAGAATTCTCTTTTTTTGATCTGGACCCCATTTTTTTTTAATTTTTATTTTGCAATACAATTCAGTTCTACATATCAGCCATGGATTCCCCTGTTCTCCCCCTTCCGGCCCCCCTCACCTTCCCCCCAGCCCACCCCCCATTCCCACCTCCTCCAGGGCAAAGCCTCCCCCGCGGACTGAGATCAACCTGGTAGACTCAGTCCAGGCAGGTCCAGTTCCCTCCTCCCAGGCCGAGCCAAGTGTCCCTGCATAGGCCCCAGGTTACAAACAGCCAACTCATGCAATGAGCACAGGACCCGGTACCACTGCCTGGATGCCTCCCAAACAGATCAAGCCAATCAACTGTCTCACCCATTCAGAGGGCCTGATCCAGATGGTGACCCCTCAGCCATTGGTTCATAGTTCATGTGTTTCCATTCGTTTGGCCATTTGTCCCTGCGCTTTATCCAACCTTGGTCTCGACAATTCTCACTCATATAAACCCTCCTCATTCTCGCTAATTGGACTCCCAGAGATCCACCTGGGGCCTAGCCATGAATCTCTGCATCCAGATCCCTCAGTAGTTGGATGGGGTTTCTAGCACAACAAATAGGATGTTTGGCCATCCATCACCAGAGTAGGTCAGTTTGGGCTGTCTCTCGACCATTGCCAGCAGTCTGTTGTGGGGGCATCTTTGTGGATTTCTGTGGGCCTCTCTAGCACTTTGCTTCTTCCTATTCTCATGTGGTCTTCATTTACCATGGTCTCCTATTCCTTGTTCTCCCTCTCTGTTGTTGATCCAGCTGGGATCTCCCACTCCCCCAAGCTCTCTTTCCCTCCACCCTCTCACCCTTCATTACCCCCACTCATGTCCAGGCTGTTCATGTAGATCTCTTCCATTTCTTCGTCATTGGGTGATCCCGTGTCTTTCTTGGGGTCCTGTTTTCCTCCCTGGTGATGTGAGTAGCAGTCCAGTCATCCTTGTTCCACATCTAGTATCCTCTTATGAGTGAGTACATACCATGTTTGTCTTTCTGAGTCTGGGTTACCTCACTCAGGATGATTTTTTCTAGATCCACCCATTTGTCTGCAAACCTCATGATGTCATTGTTTTTCTCTGCTGAGTAGTATTCCATCATGTATATGTACCACATTTTGTTTATCTATTCTTCAGTTGAAGGGCATCTAGGTTGTTTCCATGTTCTGGTTATTACAAACAATGCTGATATGAACATAGCTGAACAAGTGCTCTTGTGGTATGATTGAGCATTCCTTGGGTATATGCCCAAGAGTGGTATAGCTGGATCTTGGGGGAGATGGATTCCCAATTTTCTAAGAAAGCGCCATATTGATTTCCAAAGTGGTTGTACAAGCTTGCATTCCCACCAGCAGTGTAGGAGAGTTCCCCTAGCTCCACATCCTCTCCAGCATAAGGTGTCTTCAGTGTTTTTGATCTTAGCCATTCTGACAGGCATAAGGTGGTATCTCAGAGTTGTTTTGATTTGCATTTCCCTGATGATTAGGGATGTTGAGCAATTCCTTAAATGTCTTTCAGCCATTTGAGTTTCCTCTGTTGAGAATTCTCTGTTTAGTTCTATAGCCCATTTCTTAATTGGACTGTCCCATTTTTAAATTGGATTATTTGGTTTGTTGCTGTTTAGTTTCTTGAGTTCTTCATATATTTTGGATTCTAGCCCCCTATTGGATGTGGAATTGTTGAATTTTTTTCCCAGTCTGTAGGCTGCCATTTTGTCCTGATGATCATGTCCTTTGCCCTACAGAAGCTTTTCAGTTTCATGAGGTCCCATTTTTTAATTATCAATCTTAGTGCCTGCAAGTAGAGATGATAGTGATAATAATTCTTTACTTCTTAGGGCTGCTATGAGAATAAAATAAGACATGTGTGAGGCAGTGCCTTGCAAACTCTGAAAACCATAGTGCTCATTAGTCTTTATCATTACCTATGAATAATAAGCAGCCTTGCAGCAGGTATTTCTAGTTACTGAACAGAAGCTGGATTCTATAGCATTCTACAGATGTTGGTATAGGCAGAGTTTTTCTGTCCTGACCTCCTGTTCTCAGATAACTGACAGTCACTTCCCAAATAACTGACTAGGAGACTTAACATAATTTAGAAATGTTCTGCCAATAGCTCAGGCTTGTTACTAACTCTTAAATTTACATTAAACCGTATTTCTTATCTATGCTTTGCCAAGTGGCTCATGAATTGTTACCTCATTTTGTACATGTTTTGCTTTCTTGGCAACTGGCTGGCCTCTCCTGACTCCACTCTTCTTCTTCCCATCATTCTCCTAGTTTGGTTGTCCCACCTATAATTCCTGCCTGGCTGCCAGCCAATCAATTAAACCAATTTGACTGACAATTCTTTACAGTGTACAAAGATTATTCCATAGCACATTGGAAGTATCTGAATATCTGTTTTGTTTTTATCTCTTTGGAAAAATAATGGTATCAAAATCAATTATTAAATGATGTGTAAACACATGCTGGATAACTAAAATGAATTAAAAATAAAATAAAAAATTTATATAGCTATAAAAAGAAGTGGCAGTATATGACATTATGTTCTTGGCCTCTTTGTGAGTTGCAGGAATCCAGCCAGGCTAGGCTCCTGCTGATTGCCGGATCCATTTTATCCTTTCTCATATTTGGAAACTCCAAGCCCTGGTTGCTTTCTCCACATATGCTCACAGAAACCTCTACCCTTTCTCTGGTTTCTATCATGCTGCTGCTGCTGCTTCGAGGACCCCAAGGCATTGGAAAGAAAGCACAGGATAACGGTGGACTGAAGGGGATGGAGCTCCTGCAGTGAGAGGGGCTTGTTAGCAGCTCCCCTCAGAGCCCTCTGCACAGGGCTGGCATCATGGCAGACAGAGAATCAGGAGAGAATCAGAACGGAGTCAGGTCCCAAATTATTTCTGAGCACTGCTCCTGGCAGAAAAGCCTCACACCTGACCCCAAGCAGCAGCCTGCAAATTGGCCTTCAGAGCTCTGCTCCATGGTTGAGAGAGACCAAACACTGCAATTAGGGCTGGGCCAGGCATTCAATTAGCCTGTTGCTTTTTGTAGACCCTGGCTGTTCTAGAGAGAAAGGAGACTCTCCAAAGCCACTGTGGCAGCCCAGCTTGATTGTCATGCTTGGAGAAACATCTGCCATTAGAGCCTTGGAAAAGTCTTTTTTAGTTAAAAAAAAATACAGACACATATCTCTTTTCTGGCATTTTTTTTAAATGGTTCTCTTTAGTAGTCCATGCTGTGAAGGTGAAGGTAAAACCTTTTTTTTTTTTTTTTAATGGATAGTGTAGGGAGTGCAGAAGTCCATTTTAAAGACCAGTGATTGGAGATCTTGATGGTTAACTTATTCATCTAGAATTTATTGAGGACATACTCTGTGGTAGGAACTCACTCCTCTATGTAAATTTTTGGTGATCAAACCAAAGATCTCGTCACACTCAGATGGAAACCGTGCCCATTTCCACCTTAAGTCCCCACTGCAGTGAAGGAGGGCCACATCTGCTTTGCACAGAGTGTAAGGTACATTTGTGTTCAGTATGGCCCACTGCTAGGCTTGCTGGCCTGTATAGTCACAGACCTTTTAATATCAGTTCTGGCATGTATCAACCTGGCCCTGTATAGCAACAGAACAGCCCATTTTTGTCCACTCTCCTGTCCCCTAGTGTGGAAGTTGCTTGAAGGCAGAGAATGGTCCTGGCTTACCCCTGCTTTACTCTTGTTTCTCCAATGACCTTCTCTGTTTCTAACACACAGTGGGATTCCAGAATGTAGCTCTAAATTAAAGGAATAATTATGAGTTTTTAAATAACATGGATTGTGTGTTCTATGGCTTGTTTTCCCAGTGCTTACCTGTGTCTGGGGTGCAGTGAGTGCTTCAAATGTTAGCAAAATAAATTCACTCCGCAGATTAGGGGATTTAGATACTCTTAAGAAATAGCACTTTTATGAAAAACAGTGAGCTTAAGTACCCCCCAAATGAACATATTTCTTTTAAAGCAGCTTTAAGAAACCAAATGCCTTCACATTCTGGAGGGAACAGATATTTTCATTTTATACCAAATGAGGAATAAGTTGTTCTTTTGACTTTTTTCTTTTCTTTTTTTTTCCAAGCCAGTTCCTCTACTGGCACTCAAATTTATAGCTACTTACGATTAAGCTAGACCCGTACACCTGTTCCTCTGGCCGCTATTTCATACAGAGAAAGGAGAATTTAGATGTCTGTTTTCGAATCTCTAGGTTGCTGAGACTGTGATGAGGAGGTACCCAAACAGGCTGTTTATTTAGTTGCATTGGCATGACAATTGGTCATGACAAGTTGACTGGCACCTGGTCATCCAAAACTGACCTTATTCTCTAGTCATAAAGTCATGGAATGATTGCATTGCCAAGTTATTTTACAATCTAAAGGGATTCAAGACCAGTGGAAGTGAGATAGTAGTCTATGGTTACAGCAGTGGAAGAATTAGAAGCCAGGTCTCTAGAACCTAAGAATTACTCTTACTATTTCAACATATGTCACAGTCACTCATAAGCCATCAAGTGAACCTGCGCAGACTTCCTGAGGATAATGAGGATGCTGTTTCCTCTGTTATTTTCCTGATACTACTGCTCAAGCTCTGTAAGTTTTGAGCTAAGCTCATTGAAAGAGGAAGGGGTTCTCATTTATACAAGTTATCCCTTTATTGCTGTGACTAAATACCTGAGACAACAGCTTCCGGGGGCTCTACTTTAGCTCATGTTTTCAGTCTGTTGGTTCTAGACATGGAGACACAACTTCAGGATGGCAGGAAACAGCAGGGCAAAGCTGCTCACTTCATGGCAGTCAAGAAGGAGGGAGGAAGTGGAAGAGAGGGAGACAGAAATGGAGTGAGGAGAGAGGGGGGAAGGTGTAGGATGGGAGGGAGAGAGAAAAGGAGGAGGAGAAAGGGAGGGGGAGAGGAAGGGAGGGAGGGAGGAAGAGAGGGAGAGAGAATTTCAAAGGCAGAACTCAATAATTTTCATTCCCCAATGAGATCCTACCTCCTAGTTTTTGTTACTTCCCAACAATACCTTCAAATTGTGAACCATTGATGAAGTCAGAACCCTCATGATTCAATTGCTTTTCTGAAGCTTCTTCAGCTGGTAACCAAGCCTTTTATACATCAACCACTGGGTGACAGTTTATCAGGAAACTTTAACCCTTTGCTTCCCATTGCTTTACAGGGAATGAAGGTATTCTGGGCCTCTGCTTTTCTTCAAATAATTCTTCCAAGTCTCAAATTCCTAGGTCAGTCGATTTTTACAAAAGGATCACATGAACCTGCTGTGGAATAATCCTTCTGTATACTGTGAGTATGTATGTATTACTCTCACTGGTTAATAATGAACTGACTGGCCTATAGCTGGGCAGGAAGAGATTGAGTGGAAGAGCCAGACTAGCAGGATGCTGGAAAGAAGGAGGGTGGAGTCTGGATTAGAGATAGCAATTGGATTAGAGGTAGCCAAATGACTTAGTATCTTTTCTCAGTATGGCATGCCCATATTACTTCTCTCTATGTCAGTCATTTGAGAACTGTCAGGTAGGAAAGAAAAATTCACCTACATGAACTTCCCTTTGTACTGAGGCAGGGTTAATCCATCAGGGAAGGGGTAGGATGGAGAGATGCCCTGGAGCCTCCTATCTGAACATACTACCTAGCTGTGTTTAGCCACTGCTCCCAGGTGTCAAGTCTGATGTTCTGCAATTCTACTTTCAGGGCAATTTCCTCCATGCTTTTCAAAAAGTATCCTTCTTTCCTTACTTGTCTTTTGGTTACAGGAAGAAATTTGCCAATTTGAGAGCACATGGTTCATTGGAAGACTCACAGGGACTGTGAGAATACTGGGCAGGGTAGAAGGGCAAACGTAATAAACACTTCTCCATTGAACACCTTACATCTTGTCTTTCTCTAGTTAAGGTTCATGCAGTAGCCTAGGATTGCCTGGCAGGTCTTGATGAATCACTTGATTCAGGTGAGTGGCTGTGTATCTGTAAAGTAATGCAGTATTTATAAACTGTTTCATTTAGGGTCCCCAAAGAATGCACCATGAGAAGAATCCAAGTACAAGCAAAACATTTGAGGGGTGATCCCAGAAAATACCTGGAAAATGTTGAAAACGCAAGAGAAGAGTGAATCCAGCCAGTAACAGGTGCCTAACCCATTCAGATGCTACACTGAGTGCTTGGTGCTTAATCCTCTGGCAGAACCTGGAGAATCCATGTAGAATCTGTATTACACTGTGTTTCATTCAAGGGCAAAAGAGTTGGAATTGTACCCACTGTCTCTCATCAATCAGGGCTTGAAAGATGGTCAGAGCAGGTTGTGTTATTTATTCATCAAGAACTTCTCTATACCATAGGAAGAAGCAGTCTCAGAAAGAGAAATGGAGGCTGACAGGCAGGAACAAAGCTTCCTGTGAATGGCTGTTACTACAAACTTAATGGCCTAACACCCAAATCCACTTCAGTCTAGAGTTTGGAAGTTTGAAGTGAAGATGATGAAGAGTTATACTCCTGGAAGTCCTAGGGTCACATTTGTTCCTTTGACTTATGGTCCTTTGATTTATGGTCCTTTGGGCTATCTTCAAGGCCAACTAAGTAGTACTTTTCCCTCTGTGGTTACCTCTCCACTTGCATCAGCACATGCCCCCTGCTTCTCTCATTCCCCTTGGCTCCTTCTTCTAAAGGCCTTTCTGATGACACTGGTCTACCCAGGCAATACAGGGACATTGTGTCAAAATCCTTATTTTTATCTGGCTTTCAAAGACCCTATGCATGGAAATATATAGTCCCAGGTTCTGGGGAACAGGATATAGACACTCCGAAGGATTTCCTTCAGCCTTCCACAGATGAGTTCTGAGGCTGGCTAATCTTTGTTCTGGATTGGAGCATAGTAGTGAGGGGGACCCTAGACATGAAGCATCTAAGAATAGTAAATAATTTTTTCCTTAAATCGGAACGCATTGTTCTCTCTAACCAGTCAATTTGGTTGAAAAGTTTCAAATGAGGAAAAATAAAAGGCTCTCAGTCTTTGATCCCGGCCTTTGAAATGATTTATGAACCAGTCTTGGTGCCTGTGGGAGTCCCATTGAATGCCACCCAGAATCTCACACTGATTCCTATTTGGCTGAGGGTGCTTTGAATATTCTTTCATTCCTTTCTCCTTGTCTAGGGTATGCCACAGAGAGTTTGCACCCACCTAAACTACCACCTCCAAACAGATGTCTTGACTTTCATTTTCAAGTGCTGGACACATGAAAGTATCTTTTTAAATGTTTATTAGCAGAAAGGGTAGGGCACAGGTAATGGAGTCCTTTATGTGCATGCCTGTTTGTGTATGTGTGTTTGGTTCAGCTCTTCTGACATCAGATTGAGCTCTGGGATATGTATCTGCAGGTGAAGCTGGTCTTTAAACCAGTGGTTCTCAACATTCCTAATGATTTGGCCCTTTAATACAGTTTCTCATGTTGTGTTGACCCGCAACCATAAAATTATTTTGTTATTACTTACTTCATAACTAATTTTGCTACTGTTATGAATTGTGATATAAATATCTGATACGCAATCTCTGTGGAGGTCAAGATCCAGATGTAGAGAACCATCGCTTTAAGCAGAAATGCAGGACACTGTAATTTCTTTAGGACCAACCTGAGGCCAACATGATGAATTATCTGTATGGCTTTTCCAACATCGCTGATATGTAGAGCACTGAGGGAAGCAGGGGGCAGACAGCAAGCCTTGGTCCTGACCAACTCTGAGCTTTGGTGTGTTCCAAGCTCTTCGCCTGAGGCAGTAGGGAAATAGACTTGTAGGAAAATGTTGGCACTGTGTTGGTGACTGGTAGTTCTCTCCAGTATGCCAGCGTTTCCCAAATGGCTGACTTTCAGCTGCAAGACAAAATGATTTCCCTGGGACAAATTATAAGAAACCTTTCCCCAAATGCTGTTACTGGATACAGTTCCCACAGTCAGAAGAAATGAAATCTCTATGACTTCTGTAGTTATAGGTTCAAGCTCATAAGCCACTGAGGCCTCAGCATCATACCTCCCTTCCACATCTTCACAAATCATGGAAAGTCCTTCTGAAGCCTGACACTGGCTATTTTATCCCTTCTTAGAGAGCACAATGATGCACACCTAAGCAGTATATTTGCTTATAGACAAAGCTGTGATGTACAAATGCTGCAAGCCACAGGAAAATGTAATGGAATCCAGTTACTATCACAAAAAGCTACTACTTGGAAAGGTCAAGGACCTTTCTGAAGGTCAATCCATGGCTTAAGAAGTCTTGGTGATATTTTAGCTTTTGTATATATATATTAGCTGGTTCCTAAAATGATTTTCTTGTGTGCTTCTAAGAACTCCTAACAGTGTATTTATATAAAATACCTATCAAGCACCTAAGGCCAAACGATCTCCTGAACTAAGGTAACACCCTTATGGAAACAACATCTGTCTCCTAGGTCAGGTGGATAGCTTTATTTCTTGTGCAATTTAAGGTAAAACCCTCCTTTCTTATACAGCGTTACTAATATTATAGACTCCTAACTTCTTACCTAAGCACTTCTAGGAATGTAGATTGATCACATAAATTCCCTTTTTGATATACTAACTTATCATTAGCTCTTAGTTGACCTTCTCCTCTACCACTCTCCTTTCGGATTGCAAAAGAAAGCCTGAGGAAAACTCTTGTCTGCCTTTTTGACCCTGTAAGAATTCAAGCCTGGTGCCCTTGCTCTGCCAGAGGATTGCTATTACTTGGGTTTATAACTGGATTCCTGAGAGACTTGGGGGAGAACTGAGAGAATAAGGAGACTGAGAGGAGGAGAGGGAGAGGAAAAAGAGAACAGAAGAACTAGAGGGTAAGAACTGGAGAGGAATGAAGTAAGATGGGGAAGAATTAGATTGAAGAGCTAGAAGAGAGTACTAGAGGAATGAGATGGAAGATGAAGGAGAGCCAGATGGGGAAGAACAAGATGAGAAAGAAGGAGATGAGAGAAGAGCTAAGATGGAAAGGAACTATATGGATGAGAACCTAGATGGGGCAGAGCTAATATGAGAGAATTAAGATAGAACCTAGAGGGGACAGCAGATACATGTAGAAAGAAATCAGGCAAGAAAGGAGATAGGCATGAGAGCAGAATAGAAGCTATGTAGAGAGAAAACTGACACATAATAATAAAGTGTATGGATTAAGGAGTTTCATGTATGTAGATTCGTTTCCTATCATCAAAGATTAATTATCAGCTGGTTGTAGTTTCTTCACGGACCCTGGAAGGGGATTATCGAGGGGCTGGACCCCCATAGTCCCCGATATGCAAACACCAAATTTTGGTTAATGCCAGTTTCATCTAAATGTAATATTTGTGATAGAAGGAAAAAAAAATCTTAATTCTTCTTTCCTCTTCTCAAAATAAGCAAAATAAAATACCAGTGTTGCTAGCTGCTTATTGTGGTCCTGGGTGCATGCTATTGAACGGGAAAGCCTGAGGAATAAATGAGTGAAACTAGAAAATGCTTTGCTAGATGAATTTTTTGCTGGAATTACATTCTAATTCTATTTTTCTGATTGCTGTGGTTCCCATGGTACCACAGAAATGTCAGGGAGGCCTCACGTAGGCTTTCAGGATTTCACCACTTATTGAACTAATGTAAAACTATAAAGGAGATGAGGATTTAGGGTCTTTTCTAATGCCGTAACATCAGCAGGGAATAGAGCAGTGAGTATTAACCAAAAATCCTCGTTGTCCCTCTGCTAATTTTCAGAACTGTACTGGACAGGTGGCTTGGCAGGGAAAATGCAAAGTTGCTGTCTGAGAATGTTTTTACTTCTCAATCCTGGAAAAGTACAGGCAGACAGCAGCATGAGGGTTGCGGAAGGGGTTGTGTGTGGTCTCTGAGCTTCAGTAAGATGATGGCAAGGTTCTCGAAAGCTGTTTTCAATCTCCGTGGGAGCCAGAAATAATGTGTCTACCTTCAGCTTTACCACTTACTGAGTTTGTGAAAATGTATGATCAGCTTAATATTTCAGATTTGAAATCTCAGAGCTGAGGCACTCCCTGAAGAATGCCGAAGCTAGAGCATCACCCCGTTACATGGTCCTGCCCTAGTGATAGCTCCTCAAGGTGTTGAAGGAAAAGTGTGAATGCTTAGCCACAGTCAGAGTCACGCTTTGTTTCTGTTGAATTTAGTGGCAAATGTAAAAACCAGGCTCTTCATCACTCAAATCTTTAAGAATACTTTGCCATTCTGAGGGAACCTTTCTGTTGGGCAGTGTCTCTGGTTTATAAGGTCATTAAGCTTGTTGATGGGCATTTTGAAAGTGAATATGACGCTATGTGTAAAGGGGCAGAAGTATAACAGAAAACTCACAAATTCCTTCCCCAGAATTTGCTTTCTCTTCCTCAGATAGCCTTTTCCCCAGGACGGATTGTGCTTTTGGGGAATTTGACTTTCAAAATGTCAGTATTTGTGATTTAATCTTCCGAGATGGAGGTTTTTCTAGGACTTCCCCCCATATTTTAAGCTTCAGGTATTACAGAAATTAAGGATTTTGGTCTTTTTTGGGGATTTACAAATTTAGGATCGGCTGCTTGGTATTCTGTCTTTTAGGATGTAATATGAGTCTTTACCATGCTGAGGAAACCCTGAAGGCCTGTGCAATCTTGGTTCTTAACTGCTGTTAGACTGAGATTGTTTACCTGTCTCCGTCTTCTCATGACTCATGGCTGTTGAACAATCATTGTTTGTTGGAAGAATGAATGGCATGGATTGCTTCTACAGGTAATGGAATAGGATGAAGATACTCATAGTCGGGGCGGGGGGGGGACTTAAAGAGGCTCAGATCATGTGTCTAGGTCAGTGATAACTTTGTAAGAAGGGCTTTC
Source organism: Peromyscus eremicus (assembly GCF_949786415.1). Lineage (NCBI taxonomy): Eukaryota > Metazoa > Chordata > Mammalia > Rodentia > Cricetidae > Peromyscus > Peromyscus eremicus. The sequence goes on along the minus strand of NC_081419.1, from coordinate 113,291,646 downwards.
TTTTCCTGCTTTCTGTGGTACTGGGGAAGAGATTAGCTTAATGTGCCCATAGATAAGATGAAGTCTGGGTTTCCTATAATTTTTGTAAAAACATGAAGTAGAAATGACCACCACTTGTTTTCAGGTATAGTCCCCACCATGTGTAGGTAGGTAAAATTTGACCTTGGTTTCTTCCACTTTTTTCTGAAACAGAATTATATCTATTTTTTGAGCTAAGAGTAGGCGATATTGCTTCCAGATTTTTTTTTAACAAATGAAATGCCTTTAAAACTAGACACATATATTCTATACTGTAATTTCAAAAAACATAAATGAAACTATTTTCATCTTTGTCCTCTTAATTCCACTATTTTAAGACTTTATTCGTTCACAATTTCCTTACATACAGACAACACACACACACACACACACACACACACACACACAGAGTGTACTTTGATCATATCTAACCCCACTTTAATTTCCTATCCACCAACACCTTCCCTCTAACAAATCCCTCTTCTATTTTCATGTTTTTTGTTTGTTTGTGGCCACCACAGTTAGTTAGGGTTGCCTCCAAGAGCATGAGTGAGAGGTTATTTACTTGAGTAAGGGCAGTTATTACCCAGACTCCCAGAGATGTTGACAAGCACAACTCCAAACCCCAAGCCACATCTAGTGACAGAGCTTATGCACTGCTGCCTCCCACTTTCCTAAGGGTCTGTGGTGCTGCCACCTAACTAAACTCAGAGCATCAGGGTAGGGACACAGCATGCTTGTGTTTTGATCTTCTTCCAATGGTCCCAGTGAGGCAGAAGACAGACTCATGATACTCAGGCTCCATTAGATGGCCGTGTTGCACTGCTTTGCATTAACAGATGTTTCTTCCCCAGTGTAAGCCTCAGGCTTTCTGCTCCTTAGAGTGAGCCATTCAAATGTGTGAACAAACATCTGGAGTGAAGTTTTCTGTCTCATCTCGGTATCCAGCACGGAGCTGTTTTGTCTCATCACTGTTCTCTATTAGGAAGTGTGAAAATATGTTAAAACGTCCCTTCATACACTCTTCAGAGTAAAGCCTATTGGCTTCTGGATTACATGGAAAATCTGGCCTGTTGCAAAATGCCCTGAGACTCTGATATCCCTTACACCAGCTGGAGATTGTACTATGTGTCTACAGTTCTGCCTTCTCTCCTCACCCCTGTCCTCATTCACGAGGCATGGAACATGCTTTCTATTTTACCGGTTTTGGGCCTCCTCCCTTGATTAAGTTTTCCTGATGGAAGGGAAAAATAGAATGGACTCCACTTACAGGCTAAGGCTTTATGACGTCTTGAGAATTGCTCTTCTGCTTTGGCCAACACCATGAATACGTGGCCTGGGTGATTGCTGTAATTTCCAGATAAGACAAGTCCTGCAGGACTACTGGCCAATCTGTATACTTGTGAGCAAGTCCCTGATGATACTTTTGTAAGTCACTGAGTCTTGGAGGCTGTTTAGTACTCAACCTATGGCAACAATGATTAATGTAAACACTTCAAACTTACTTATTTGGATTTTGAGGTATATTTCCTAGGTATGTTGTATGCAGTAAGGTAAAATGAGCACATTCTGGGGTTTGTATTTTATGTGATGAGTAGTAGCTATATCATTCACTCAAATAACTAAGCTTGATAGGGATTTTTTTTTCTGTTACTTTTCCTTTGCTGTGACCAATTGCTTGACAGAAACAGCTTGAGGAAAAAGAGGGTCTGTCTTAGTTTTTGGTTCAAAAGAGTGAGTCTGGTATAGTATGTAGGGCTTGGTAGAGCAGAGCCATTCACATCACTACAGGAAAGGGCCAGGGCAAGGGGGGCCAAGGACAGGCTTTCCAGTGACCTCTTTCTTTCATGCTAGCACCTACATTTCACCACTTACCAGCAAGGCCCTTATTTATTGATTAAGGGATTAACACATGTATTAGAAAAGAACCCTGTTATCTAGTGTTACCTGCAAACATCCTCACAGACATGCCCAGAGGTGTGAGTCCCTGAATCTGTCTCTAGTCAAGTTGACAACTGACTAGAATGGTCAGTTAAGGACCATTTATTTCTCAGCACTGCATGCTTTCTGCTTCTGCTTCCTAGCAACTCTACCTCCTCCACTGCAGAGGCAACCACCTGATTTCTAATATGTTTACTTTACTTGTTATCGGGTTTCATAGAAATAGAATCTTACAGGAGAATCTCTTCATGTCTATTTTTTTGCCTGAACACTTTTCCAAATTCTTCTAACAATATATATTTATTCTAAATGATCACATAAAATGGTGTGCATTTATGGAGTAGACTGTCAATATATGTGTTCAGTGTATAATGATGAGATCAAGATAATTGGTATGTTCATCCTCTGACGTTAATCATTGCTTTGTGTTGAGAGTATTCAATATCCTCTTTACTAGTTATTTTGAAATGCTCAATTAATTGCCAAGTACAGCTATCCTACCTCGTTATTGGAACACTGGATATCATTCTTTTTGTCTATCCACAGCCTTGTAGCTGTTCAAAATATTTTGCTCTGTGATTCAGGCATGGTGGTTTGTTCTTTCTGTTGCTGATTAGGTCTGTGACTAGGACTGTACACATAAACCCCAGTGAGCATACGTTTTAACCAGTGATAGACATTTATGTCATTTCTGGAGTTTGTCTATCATTAATGAGACTATTCCTTTTCAGCACAGGCTTTCATTTCTTCTTTGTAAATACATAGAAATAGAATTCCCATGTTGTAGGGACAATTCTTTTCCAAAGTGATTTTATTGTACTGCTCAGATCATAATGTGTTGGAATTCCTTTATGTTCTTGTTCTTTACTTTTAGCCCATTTGGTAAGTACATCTAGATGGAGGTTTTAATCTTAATTTATTTAGTGAGTAGTAGACATGAGACTCTTTCACATGTTTATTGGCCGTTACTGTATCTTCTTTAATGATGTATCTATTTAAGGATTTTTCCTTAGATTTTAAATAATAATTGTCTTCTAGTTATAATGTAAGACATTTTCATAGATTCCTGGGTTCAAGATTTTATCAGATAAATATATTTCAGTTCCCTCTCTGATTAGAATTGTAAATTTAACTGCTTCTCCTCTTCTGTTATATCAGTTCTGACTTCATGTGTTAGGGAAGTCTGTTATTTGATGTATCAGTAATTCAGGGAATTTTACTTTTGGAAAAATTAGTTATTTCAGCATTAAATACTGATTTGTATCTTTTAATTTTACTTCCTGTCTGGATATTTAAGTTGTCTGACATTAACAGAGCCACCCCAGCTTTCTTTTATGCAGTGTTCACATGTTGAGCCCCTTTCCTTCCTTTCTGCCTATTTGTGTTTGTAACCAGAAAGTTTTCTTCAGGTTGCAGAAAGCTGGGTCCTCATTTTGTTCCTCTACGTCCTCTCTGTTTTCAGCGTCCTTCTCTCCTGGTTTAATTTAATGTAATCATTATTTTATTTAGGTTTATGTCTATTACCGTGTTATTTACTTATTCATTTTCTTTTGTCCCATCTATTGTTTCCTATGCTTCTTCTTGTCTCCTTTATTTTTTTCTTTAAATAATAAGCTGTTTATATCTATTATTGTGATTATATATATATATATATATATATATATAATGTGTGTGTATGTAACATTCATGCATATTACTGCGATGATATGTGTGTGCATATCATGAGATTGACCACTGTGAGTACCTCATCTGAGTAGAATCCTACTGTGTTGTCTTTCTGTGGCACTTTTTCATGTAGCTTAACGTCTCCATACTTTATCCAGTGATTATTTGACCTTTTAAAAAAGGATTTATTTTCATTCATGTGTGTCTATGTGCAAGTGCATGTGCATGTGTGTGCCTGTGAAGGCCAGAAGAGGAATCCCTTGGAGCTGGAGTTACAGTCTGTTGTGAGATGCCTGCTGTGGGTGCTATGAACTAAACTCTTGACCTCTGGAAGAGTCCAAGTGCACTTAAATGCTGTTTCATATCTCCAGGCTCCCCTTGCCCTCTTTTGAATGACTCAAGTGCTCTTATTTGTTTTACTTTTTAGTATTAGTTTTTATTTAATTTCTTGATTTATCTTAGTTACATACTTTTTTATACCAATTTTTAGATGCTAATCTGGACTGTAATAAAACTTTAAATTATGATAATTTGCTTTCATGTCATATTTTATTCCTTCAAACATCCTATATGAACTTTCAATAATATAGTTAAATTTACCATCTTGTTTTATTTATTCTCTTATCATTTATTTTACCATATAGATTATAAACTACTTTATTCTTACATTTATATCTTATTATTATATTATATGTTTATTTTGCTATTATAGGTTATAAGTTCTATTTTACAAATAAATAAATGATATAAAATTATATATAATATGTCACATATAATACTTTTATATATAATATGTGACTATATATATATATATATATATATATATATATATATATATATAAATCTAGATCCTATATATGGGAGAGGCATGCAACATTTGGTCTTTTAGAATCTGGTCTATTTTGCTTACCATAATGATGTCGAGTTCTACCAATTTTCTTGCCAATGCTATAGTTTTAATTTTCTTTCCAGGTGGGAAAAATTCTGTTGTGGACTACATTTTTTTTTTATTCATTCAGTTTTTGATCGATGTCTAAACCGATTTCATATGTTACCCATTGTGAATAGAGTTGCAATAAACATTGGAGTGCAAGGATCTCTGTAGTTTGCTGATTTAGATTCTTCTGGGTTCATATCCAGGGGTGGCATACCTGGTTCCTTTGGTAGTTCTATTTTCAGTGTTCAGAAGAAACCCCACACCTATTCCACAGTGACTGCAGCAGTTTACAAACATTTCTCTTCCCCGACATCCTCACCAGCATTCGCTGTCATTTGTTTTAATCAATGACAGCCACTCTGACTAGTGTAAGAGGGAAAATAAGAAAGTGGTTTAATATGTTTTTCCTGGCTAGCTTAGCATAGTGACATATTTCTGTGTATCTGTATTTCTTCATGTCAGAGCTGTCTATGCAGTTCAACAGCCAGTTTACTGATTGGATGATTTTTAATTTTTAGATATTTGTTTATTTGAGTTATTTATAGATTCTAGATATGAGGTTCCTGTCAGATATATACTTGAAAACTATTCTTCTATTCTGAAAGCTGTCTTTTTACTCTGCTGACAGTTTTCTTTGTTGTGTGGAAGCCTTTTAATTTCATATAATCCCACTTGTCAGTTGTTGACATTGTTCCTGTATTCTGTAACTTTGTTGAATGTATTTATCAGATTCAAGAGTTTTCTGAAGGCTCTTAAGTACAGGATAATGTCATCTAAAAGTAGGGATAATTAGATTTCCCCCATTGTTATTTATATCCTTTTTATTTCTTTATTTATTGTGCTAGCTAAGACTCTGATGACTATATTGAATAAGAACATAGAAAGTGTTAATTCTTGCCTAACTCTTGATTTTAGAGGGAATCAAAATTTACTTGACATAAACTTTAATTTTCCTCATCTGTAATGCATGATGAGAATTCCTCTATATCTTAGAAAATTAAGAGCTATATGAGATAGTGTAAGTACAGCCTTTATTAAGTTTTTTTTTTTAATCCCTGTTAGGAACTTGATACATTTAAACCTTTTTTTTTGTTTTGTTTTGTTTTTGTTTTTTGTTTTTTTTTTTGTTTTTCGAGACAGGGTTTCTGTGTAGCTTTACGCCTTTCCTGGATCTTGCTCTATAGACCAGGCTGGCCTCGAACTCACAAAGATCCGCCTGGCTCTGCCTCCCAAGTGCTGGGATTAAAGGCATGCGCCACCACCGCTTGGCTACATTTAAACTTTTGTTACACTTATAAAGAGGACCAAGACCTCAGGCACGAAAAACAGACTATAAAATAAAGTTGCAATTTTGCATACTCTGGTTCGTTTGTAGATTTTCCAAACAATTTTCAAGGATAACTTCAATGAAACTTCCTGCGTTTCTTCTTAATCAGCTTACTTCAGGAGTCCAAGACAGTAAAGAAGTGGGAAGGTATACCCAGTGCCTTTAATTAGTAACCATTAGTACCTTTTCCTAATGTGCCAACAGGAAGGTTGGAAGGAATCAGCTGGTGAAAGGTTAATTAACTCAATCTTTTATAATTCAGAACAGGCCTGGCTGTGTTTTAAAACACTTCATTTTGGGCAGAAAGCCTTATGTTTGGAAAGGAAAGAAGGAACACCCAATCCAAAGTCAACTGAGAACAAACAAAACTTAAGAAGACCAGCAATTCAGCCAGCTTTTTTTTTTTTTTTTTTTCTCAAGACTTACTTTCTACCAAAGTGCAGGCCGGGGCAGGGGTCATCCAGCCTGAGTCACAGATAAGCTAGTCAAAATTCTAGGTGGGTAGAACAGGTAGAGAATTTGGTTAGTGTCCCAGGGAAAGCTGACGTCATATTAGCTCACCAGCTACATGGATCCTAGCTTTCTGTACATTTTTTCTCATCTTCGAAACTTCTGTGATCCTCTTTGGATTAGCAGATATCTCTTCTGTGTTACTTCTACTTTGCTGAGTTTGTTGTTAGATTTCTGCTCTTGGGAGCATTTGTTTGCGAAATCTTCCTCTTCTCCTTAACCAGGGAACAGTCTGGGCACAGTTTTGTCTGCGTGGCAGTGAATTTATCAGCTCCTAGGAGACCATATTAGGTGAGCTATCATCATGAGCATTCTAAAACCCATGTAGCCCAGAATGGCAAGACCACTGTATGAGTGATGTGAGCCCACGTGAAGATTAGAGCAACTGCTGCCTGCAGTTTTATGAATCCGAGATTATCTTGTGGATAATAGGGGATTCATTTCAAGGTAGGCACTCACCCCTCACCTTTGTGGTATAGGTACTTATACCTTGGGCTTCTATGTGTCAGAATTTACAATTATATCTACTCACCATTACAAAGAAAATATTCACAGCTGCCTTTTTTCTTATATCTCCAGCTAGCTGTGACTTTTTCCTGGGATTTTCTGATTACTCAGAATGCCAAAAGTAATGACAGCATATCATGGGCATGATACATGGTGGCTTAAAGAATGGGCATCTTTAGGATGCAGTGATAGGCTCTTTGCTTTCCTTTTGATTAGCTTGAGAAAATGACATCTGTCTTTGTGTCTCATTCTTAGGGTTAAAACAACAACAACAACAAAGAAACCAACACTTTTTCCTTACTTTTCTTTCCACCTTTAAAATTTGATTTAAAAATCTTCTTTAAAAAGAAGAATAGAAGAGAATAGTGCAAATCAATTAAGAGAAAGGCACAGTGGTGTGACTAGAGCTGCAGAGGATTGCTTTGCAGGGATTTGGCAGGACTGTACAGGGTTAGCAGCCTAGGAATGAGCAGTGTTTCTCAGGACAGAAGACACACATCCTGGTAGAGTCTGAGTGCATCCCCCAAAGTTCATATGTTTAAAACTTAATCTCCAATGTGATAGTGCTATCACATTGACTTGATATTGGGAGCTTGACTTGAATAAGGAGAGACCTCATGAACAGATTAACATTGTGTCTCTCATGCAGGCTAGTTATTATGAGTGTGCTTGCTTTAAAATGAACTTGACCCTTTCTTTCTCTTTTGCTCTCTAGCCATCTTTTCCCCTCCTATCTTTTTACTTTCCTTCCCACCTGCTCTGTCTGCCCTGACACAATTTCTATCATAACACGGCATAATGCAAAGACCCTTGTCAAATGCCTACATCATGCTATTGGACTTCCCACCCTGCAGGACATGAGCCAAGTAAACCCATACTGTCTATAAATTTCTCACCCCGAGTAATCTATTAAAGTAGCACAAAACGGACCATGGCATTGCTAGTCCTCCCATTCTCCCTGGAATCCATCCACACTGGATCCTCTGGTGGAAAACGTCCTTTCAGCATGTGCAGGAAGAGAAACTTGCTGCCCAGCTTTCCTGCTGTGTGTGTGGAAGCATGAGTTCTGCAAAGCTGAGCCAGAAGTGTCTTGCTCCTTTGCTGAATTGTCTCCCAGAAATCTTGGAAACAGTGTTTCCAGTGGATTTGTTATCTAGTCCTCCAAGCCAGGAAGAATCTTCAATTTTACTAGTGCTGACAGGGGAATGAGTCATGCTTAAATGTATTTTAGCAAGATCCTAAAGACCACAGGACCCTAGTCCAGTAAAATGAAAAGTGCATCCAGATCCCTAAACAGGGACCAAGCTTGGCTGTGACTTATAGACCTTTGGGGTCAGTTTTTTAACTACTAAGTCCACTCATGCCAAACATAGGCATTGACTGGTTAGATGAGCTCATTATAACTTCTCTCTTCTAGTAAAGCTGAGATTTATTTGACACCAATTCTTTATAGACCTAAATGACATTGGGATGACAAGTGCGTTTCTATGTTAGACCTCAACCTTTGGAATTAAGTAGCTTTGTCGTCCTACTTTATCAAATGGGGTCATGATCTGCAATTTTCTTTCCAACTTGATTTGATAAAATCAAGTTTAATTCATCTTAATTTATTACTTTTCTGTTGCTAGAAAAATTCTAAGGAGGGTGCATAGAAACTTGAAATACCAATCAAAGATTTGCTCCCAGGTAAACTCAGCTGTGGATTCATAACATAAACTGCATGCTGATGTGAAATGAATCATTAGGCAAACAGTGGGAAAATAAACAGCTTCAGCTAAAGCCATGTTTTAAGCATGCCTGCTGCAGGTGCCTTGCTCATGGTAACTCTTTAATGCTCACAGCAGCCCTTGAAATGGGCTTTATATTTTGGCAGCTCAGAGAACGTACTGTGGGCAGACCGTACTGGACAGATTTTGGGTTGGAACTTCTGGACTTCCTCCATACTTCGTTCCTGGACTCAATTCTGTCAAAACTCGTCATCAGAGCCCACATACCAGGCAAACACCTAGCCTTCCTGTGAGTTCTGTGTGGGTCTGGTTATCCTCAGTTGTGTGATTTAGGATTTTAGTTCTGTGCCTCCTTGAACTTCAGCACTTTTCTCTGTGGAATAGAGCAATTCTATCTACCTGTTGGGATTACAGTGAAAATGTCTGACGGTGAGAATGAGGCTTCTCAGTTGTATTAGTTCCTTCTCTTGTTACTATAGTGAAATGCTGGGCAGGCAACTTCAGGGTGGAAGGATTTATCTTGGCTCACGCTTTCAGAGCACTCAATCTGGAGTCACCTGGACATGCATTTGGGTGGAAGACCATGTGGCAAGAACATGGGGCAAAGGACATCTTTTCATTTCATGCATGATCAGGAAGCACAGAGACAGGAAGCTGCCAGGAGTAACATGTCCCCAACAATCTGCTCCAGTGGTCTGCTTCCTCCTACCAGGTCTTACCTCCCAGAGTTTCTACAAAGCCCACAAATAGCACTTGCAGTTGGGAAGCAGGCTGAAAACACAAACTGTGGGGAGCATGTCGCACTGAAACCAAATCACCAGTTAATGGTGTTTGTTCTCTCTGCACTTGCTCTGTTCCTTTGTTCCTTTTCTTTTTCCACTTTGCTGTGTGTGTTGTCATGCAGTATTTATTTCTTGTTTCCCTAGAAGAAAGGTGGCATCTGCCTTTTGTCTGCTTTACGTTTTGTGATTTCTTCACTACCTTGCACTCACAAGTGTTTCCTTTCTCCATCCACATATTTCCTTAGGCTAGGATGTTCCAGCCTTCGCATTCTTCGCAACACAGCCCAGGGGAATTTCATCCTGCTGTTTTGAACATCTTGTCCTTCCTACTTAGTCTCCAATCTCATGCAACATCTAAAAGAACCGTGCCACAGCAGCATAGACAAGAGTCAGAGGAGGTTACAGGATTCTAATTATAAACAAAGCAAGCCAGACTTGTATAATTAGATTGGAAGGAAGAGAGTTACAGCTATTTTAAAGGTTGTGACCCAAACTGACAAAAGATGGGAAATGCAGGGAGGCAGATGCCTCATCAACTTTCCTTTGAATGTGTGTGTGTCTGGGTGTGCATGTGTTTCCTGATATATTGTTCCCCTTCAAGGTATTTTGAGCTTCTAATTTCTGAATTTTCATTTTTAAGGTATTCGCAGAATGTCATACACAGGAGACTGATGGACTCCTTTGAAACTTAAATAACCCAAAGGAGTCATCTAACCCTCTGGGTGGAATACGTAGTCATGCATTTTTAAAAAAGGTATATTATATACATCAGAGACTTGGATGGCTCATTAGGAAGGCTTTGGTGGAGTTTGTAATTCAGGATTTAATGTGCTGCCCACAGACTGTGCTCACTCGGGCTATACTAAATCTGTTTTATTCTACTTTACTTTCCACAGGAACATCACAAGCTAAAGCATTTACATAAAATGACTGACTAATCATTTGCATGGTTTCATTTTTGAAATCTAAGGCTTTTTTCAAGTTAGATGAAAACCTGACCTACCTGAAGCTAACACATCTTCCACAAAACTCAAATAACCTTGACAAAACCTTCTTATTCTTCTCTGTCTGTATCTTTTGTTTTACACCTAGGCCATAAATAAATTGCTTTAGCCTTCATCTCTGGGGCATTTTTTAGTGCTTGGGTCCTCGACATTAAACGCTAGGGATCCCTCCCAGAAAACAACCTCAAAGTAGATGAAGCTACCGAAGCATGTCCCAATATTTTTTATTTGGTGTTAATTAGTCTTTATACGTTCCAAGATTCAAAAAAGAAACAGGTGGGTGGTGAAAAGGTTTTGAGGGAAGCTGTGTAAGGCTAAGGTTTTGGGAAACATACGCTTATGTATGAGAGGAGTAATCAGGCATAAAGTACTAAAACTCAGCTTTCCTCATCCTATATGGATTTCACTATCCTAACTTTGTCTGTTCTTGCTCCACCCCATTTTCATTTTCTTCATTTTACATCTGCTAGCCTTTAGAGTCACACAATTCATTTCTCATTTTGCTGATACTGCACTGACCACACACACTGGAATGAGCCAAGCTTCTAGTAGGTTCATCATGAGTTTCTTGTGACATTCAGTCTTCTGGATCCCAAAGAGCTAAAGAAAGAGTGAATTCAATTCCCATCTGGAAAGACACAATTCCTTCTTCTTTATACTGGAGAAAATGAACCACATTTAGAGGGCTACTGGAAACCCAATAGTCATAGGATGTTATCTCTTATGCCTTTCAGAGGTTCAATGGTATAAGGGAAAATTCATGGAGAGAACATCTTTAAATGAGTATTTAAGAGGTGAAGCACAGGAAAATATGGAATGGAGTTTAAAATTCCCCTTTCTATGTCTCCTTGGAACTGGGAAAGGTTCAGGCTTTCTTCACTCTATCGTTTCTGATAGCATCATGTCCAGAGCACAGGCTGAGTACAAAGGAAGAAATCACTGACCATCTGCTCCTTGCTGGTGCACTCAATTGCTCTTTTAAGGTTCTATATTCACTAATAATGTTGTCCCCTACCCCACTCCAAAAAGTCATTTTTTTCCTTTATACTATATACAAAATAAACATGCCACAGATAAGGAAGTTGACATCATGCTGGATTAATAGTTCTTGCCTTGGTTTTGTGCCTGACTGCCCAAGTCACCTATTCCAACTGAGACAGTACCTCTGTGCTTCATGTTTCTCTTTTTAAAAGTGAGTCGGTCTTGGGCTCTTGTGCATTCTTTTATTTTTTATTTAATTTTGTTTGTTTGTTTGTAGCCTTTGCTGGCCTGGATCTCCTTGTGTAAACCAGGCCAGCCTCAAACTCATTGAGATCTGCTTGCCTCCACTTCCCAAGGGCTGGGATTAAAAACATGCCCAGCCCTTCTTGTACGTTCTTTACACATGGTTTTGGATTCTAATATCCCAAATATTTTCTACAGTTTCTGTGATCAGTGCTGTGGAATAATGCTCTTGTACACTATAAAGATTTGTCACTCATATTGGTTTAATAAAATACCGATTGTCAGTAGGCAGGCAGGAAGTATAGGCAGGGTGACCAGACTAGGGGAATTCTGGGAAGAGGAAAGGAGAGACGGGGTTGCCAGCCATACACACAGGAAGTAAGATGAGTATGTTGGACTGAGGAAAGGTACTAAGCCACGTGGCTAAACATAGATAAGAATTATGGGTTAATTTAAGAGTAAGAGCTATAAGCCTGAACAATAGGCCAAACAGTTTATAATTTATATAAGCCTCTGTGTGTTTACTTGGGACTGAACAGCTGTGGGACCTGGCAGGACAAGAAAACTCCCATCTACAGATTAAGCCCTAAAGCTGATTGTTCTTGATGTCCTACAGAGCCCAATAAAACATCATGGCACCAAAAGCAACTTAGGGAAGAAGAGGTTTATTTCATCTTATAACTCACAGTCCATCATTCAGGGAAGTCAAGGCAGGAACTCAAGGCAGGAACTTAGAGGCAGGAACTGGTGGAGGAGTGCTGCATACTGCCTAGCTCTCCATGGTTTGCTCAGGCTGCTTTCTTATACACTCCAATAACCGCCTACCCAGGGATGACACAACCTACCATGGGTTGCATTCTCTCACATCAACCACTAGTAAAGAAAACACACCATGGGCTTCTCCACAGGCCAATTTGGTAGAGGCATTTTCTCAAATGATGTTTTCTCTTCCCAAGTGACTATATCCTGTGTCAAGTTGACATAAAAACTAGTCATCACACCAATCATTAATATAATGTTAAATAGCATTTTGTGTATGTAACTAATATCTTGTTTTTTTAGTATGTGTATGAGTATTTATACTGAATTAAAAAATTATATAAATATAGATTAATTCATTTGTGATTTTGCTGATTTCTGGCTTGCTTTTTATCTTTAATAATTTATTAGTGATATATAAGTGATATATCAAAAAAAATTCCTTGATTTAAATTGAGTAGCGTAAATAGACTTTCCAAGCTAGTTAATGTGTTCATCACTATAGAATGTAGTGTCTGTATCCTTGTAGACAAATCCATCTATCACTGTTATGGAAAGCACACCAATGCTGTGCTGCTGGGGTTCAGTGTCAGTGGGCTGTAGGTACTGGAGGCTTATCACATGAGATCACTGGTGCTTTTCTCTCAGAGAACTGTGCCCATGGCAACACTATGCACTGGCAAGACTGAGAGGAGCACCACAAGAAGACCAAGTGTCACAACTGTAACATGTTCAGAAGGCCTAGGGAAGTCCCATGTAGGCTCCCTGGGCGTTGGTTCAGTCTCTGTGAGCCGCTATGAGCCCAGGTTAGCTGATTCTCTGAGTTTTCTTGTGGTGTACTTGACCCCTCTGGCTCCTATAGTCCTTACTCCTCCTCTTCAGCAGGATTCCCCCGAGGTCTGCCTAATGTTGGGCTGTGGGGCTCTGCACCTGTTTCTATCATTTGGTGGATGAAGCCTCTCTAGTGAAAATTGGGCTAAACACCTATCTATGAACATATAAAAACATAATTAGGAATCATTTCAGTGATTTTTTTCACCTGTTATGTTTGGTTCTATCTTAGGTCTCTGGGCTATCAATCTTCTGGATCCTGACCTTCCATGCAGTGTTGGGGTTGTCTTCATTTCATGGTATAGGTCTCAAACTATCAGTCATTGGTTGGTGGCTCCAACAATTTCTTTGCCAACTTTACCTCAGCACATCTTGTAGGCAAGGGAAATTGTAGGTCGAAGGTTTTGTGGCTGGGTTGGTGTTCCAGTCCCTCCACTGGAAGTCTTGCCTAGTTACAGGAAATGTCTGGTTCAGTGTCTGTATCTCCCATTGCTAGGAATCTTAGCTAAGGTCATCCTCTTAGATACCTGGGAGTTTCCATTGCACTCGGTTTATAGACCATCACAGAGATGCTCCTGATTGCAGTTGTCTCTCCCTCTGTCTCCCCAAACCTGATCCCTCCTGTTTTCATCCCCTAATAGTGCCCCTGTCTATCCATAATATGTATTCTATTTCCCCTTCTCAGTGAGATTAATGGGTTCCCACCTTGATCTCTCCTTGTTACTTAGCTTCCCTGGGTCTGTGGATTGTAGCATGGTCATCCTTTACAGCTAATAGCCACTTATAAGGGAGTATATACCACGTCTGTCTTTCTAGGTCTAGGTTACCTCATTCAGCATGACTTTTTTCTAGTTCCACTCATTTACCTTCAAATTTCCTGATGTCATTGTTTTTAATAGCTGAGTAATACTTCATTGTGCAAATGTACCATATTTTCTTTATTCATTCTTCGGTTGAGGGATATCTAGGTTGTTTCCAGTTTCTGGCTATTACGAATAAAGCTTCTATGAACATAGTTGAGAAAATGTCCTTGTAGTATGGTAGAACATCCTTTGGTTATATGCTCAGGAGTGGTATAGTTGGGTCTTGAGGTCTTGGTGGATATTTTCTTTGATGAGTATCAAGTGTCCTTCCCCATCTCTTTTGATTAATTTTGATTGGAAATTTATTTTACTTTTTTATATGTATAAGTATTCTAATATAGAATGGCTATACCAGCTTACTTCTTGGGTCCATTTGCTTGGAAAACCGTTTTCTAACCTTTTACTTAGGTTATGTCTATCTTTTTTTCCCCCCTGTACAAAACACTTAATAGTCAGAATTCAAATTATCCCATTAGCCTTGACTTCTGCCTTATATCCAGTGCAATAATAATATTATTAGTGGTTCTCTAGAAAGGTTCATCCTTTTAGGAACTGTTCTCTTCTTTTGATGGTTCTTTCTACTTCTCACATCAATAAGACATGTCATCTTCAGGTTTGTTCTAATGTCCTTTTTTCCCTTTACACTATCGTCATTTGTTCTTTTATTCTCTGTGTCTTATTGTGCTTTGAGAGAGGATGAGACTAGAACAGTATTTGCTGTAGTTGTACTGATAATAGACATTATGATTTTAGCTTGAGGACAAGGATGACAAACTGAACACTGAAGATACACCAACCAGAGCAGTACAGTTGGAGGCATAAAGAGCAAGTAATACAGAGATGAACTTAGTAATTTATATTTAGATAAGGTTATGTCTATTTTTGATATTGAGGTGCATTTCTTGTATTCAGCAGAAGGATGGAAACTGTTTTCACATCCATTCTGTAAGTCTGTGTCTTTATTAGTGAATTTAGTCCATTGATATTGAGAGATATTAATGAGCAATGGTTGTTAATTCCTGCTATTTTGATGGTGGTGGTGGTTTTGTGTGTGTGTGTGTGTGTGTGTGTGTGTGTGTGTGTGTGTACTTCCTTTCTTTTGGTTTTGGTGGTGTAAAATTATTATTTCCTATGGTTTTTTTGAGTGTAGTTAACTTCCTTGGGTTGGAGTTTTCTTCCTAGTATCTTCTTTAGGGCTGGGTTTGTGAATAGATACTGTTTAAATTTGGTTTTGCCATGGAATGTATAGTTTTATCCATGTATGGTGATTGAAAATTTGGCTGGGTATAGTAGTCTTGGCTGACTGTGGTCTTGATTTTAGAGTCTCTGTTGAGAAGTTAGGTGCAATTCTAATAAGTCTTTATATGCTACTTGACCATTTTTTCCCTTGCAACTTTTAATATTTTTCTTTGTTCTGTGTGTTTAGTGTTTTGATTATTATGTGGCAGGGGGATTTTCTTTTCTGGTTAAAATATTTGGTATTCTGCAAGCTTCTTGTATGTTTGTAGGTATCTCTTTCTTTAGGTTAGGGAAATTTTCTTCTATGATTTTGTTGAAAACATTTTTTTGGGCCTTTGAGCTGGGATTCTTCTCCTTCTATTCCTATTATTCTTAGGTTTGGTCTTTTCATAGTGTTCCAGATTTCCTGGATGTTTTGTGTTAGGAACTTTTTAAATTGAACACTTTCTTTGACTGATGTATCAATTTCTTCTATTGTGTCTTCTATACCCGAGAGTCTCTCTTTCATCTCTTGTATTCTGTTGTTGATGCTTGTTTTTGTTGTTCCTGTTCACCTATTTGGGTTTTTCATCTCCAAGATTCCCTCAGTTTGTGTTTTCTTTATTGCTTCCATGTGGTGATATTTTGTGTATGATCTAACAAATAAAGCTTGCCTGAAGATCAGAGGGCAAAGCCAGCCTAGTTAGTCGTAGAGGCCAGGCAGTGGTGGCACACACCTTTAATCCCAGAATTTGGAGGCAGAGGCAGATGGATATCTGTGAGTTCAAGGCCACCCTGAGTTACACAAGATTGATCCAGTCTAAGAGAAACAGAGCCAGGCAGTGGTGGCACACACCTTTGATCCCAGCACTTGGGATCTCACACCTTTAATCTCAGCACTAGGGAAGTGGAGATAGGAAATGATATGGTTGGGCAGAGAGAGGTATATAAGGTGGGAGGAGACAGGAGCTTGGGCTCCCTTTCAGCTGAGGATTTCATTGAGGTAAGAACTAGTGGCTGGCTGCTCTGCTTCTCTGATCTTTCAGCTTTCACCCTGATATCTGACTCCAGGCTTTTATTATTAAGAAAAGTTAGGATTCATGCTACACTTCTACTTCCATTTTCAGGTCTGGAATACTTTTATTCATTTCCTTCACCTGTTTGTTTGTTGTTTGTTGTTCTAGATTTCTTAAGGGATTTATTCATTTCCTCTTTAAGGGCCCCTATCATTTTCACAAGATTGGATTTAAGGTCATTTTCTTGTGCTTTATCTATACTGTAATATTCAGGGCCTGCTGTAGGGACCTGTAGTCATCTGGGTTTGGGGTTATTATAGGTTTAGATGCTTATTTCTGAGTTTATCTTTGTTAGATGGATTTTTTTAAAAAAAAATGTTTTCCCCCTTGGTTTCTGTTTCCTCACTGGTCTGCTGGCCTGTATGGCCTGGCCATTTGTCGACCAGCAAGTCTTCAGGTCCAGTAGGGTATCTCCACTGAGGTTTTTGAAACCTATGTGACCTTTGGGGTTTTGAGTGCCAGTGATGCCTTGGGGTTTTTAAGTACCTGTGTGGCTTCTGGAATTCTGGGTACCTGCTTGGTTTCTGGGATTTTTAGTATGGAGTGGCCTCTGGTAAAGCGGGAGTCTTCTGCTGAAGTTGTGGGCCAGGAGATGGAGCCCAGGGGATGGGGTGCCATTGGGTACTATTGAACAGGCTTTAAGGAGTGTTAACAGGTGATGAGTGGTGTCTTACCTGGGGTCCCTCGTATTGATGTAGCCTTTGGTAAAGCTGAAATCTTCTGCTGAAGTTGTGAGGCAGAATATGGAGCCCAGGGGAAGCTTTATTTATGTTCTTAATGACTAACTTTTTCTGTTTCTTTTATTTTCCCCAGACCATCTTTTTTCTACTCTTTCTATTTTTCCATGTTTTAAATAGTTTGCATATACATCATCATCTATTTATAATAACTTTACTTCATAAGTCTCCGCTGAATGCCTACCCTCTCTAGTCATTGTTCTAGGTGCCTAGGACTCATTTGTAAACACAATAGTCAAAGGCTTTCCATTCACCATTTTTCTGTGATTTGCTGTGTGGAGTCGTAGAGAAGTACTTAACTTCACTACCAGGATGATGTGAAAACTATTGGTTCAAATGGAAGGTGCTTTAAGGGTAGCTGATTCCGCAGTGTACAACAAGAATTTCCTGGCTTTATCATCATTCACCTTAGAACTCGCCTTCACCCTCACTCACATTTCTCCTTCCCTTGACAAACAAAGAGGTGTTAGCTTGGCTTGCCTATGGAAGTTAATTGTTTTTTCTCACGTTAAGCTGGATAATTTAAAAACTAATACACTGTGTAGACAACAGTGCCTAAAGGTTACAGAGACAGGTTGGTGAGCTGGAGGCATTCAAGTCTGCCAAGCAGAATAAGAAATCGAGAAGGCTAAATTACAGACCTATTAAAAATAAATTAGCGGTGTCGAGAAAAGCAAATTAAGATGCAGATAATCAATCTAATTCCAGGGTCTCTGGTGAGTGTTAATGTGCAATGCTTCTCATGTTGGATGAAGGTATCTATTAATTAAAATATTTATATAAGATGAGCCTTCATAAAGTCTTTTTTTTCATGAGAGACCAACTTTGATTGGTTCGACTCTCAGAAGACGGCCTTGCTTTTGGAGGTAAAGGCAAAACTTGCCTTCTTGCAATCTAAATTAAAGCCCAATTTCCATAAATATATTTGCTGGCTGGGGAAAGTGCTTCCTTCACTTTGCTCCACTTTACTTTCCCTATTTATTTATTTACTTACTTATTTAGTTACTTATTTTACTCTGGCTTTGTATAAGCAGTTTGTAGTTGTTCATCTTGCTGTTTCCTGCTGCATGATTTTTCTCAATGCAGTGGTGGTAGCTGAGCACCCAAGCAAAGGTTTGGATTCCTAACTGCTTGGGGAGAGAAAAAAGGTTGGAATGAGCAGAGAGGGAATGTGTGAGCAAGTAGAAGGGATGAGGGACTCAGGAGAAGGGAGAAAAGAGAGCAGGGTGCACAATCCCTCAGCAAACATAAAAACAGGAATTATGGAGAGACTGAACTGTGAGAGTAAGATGTGAAATTTCTGGATTTGAGGCCATCATATGTAATTGACTTCTGGCATCATTATTTTCCCTTCTACTCAGTACATTGCTATACAGATTCTCTAAGCTTAGGCTAACCTGCAGTGTAAGACTTTTGCTTCTATTCCTCTTACTCACCCTCTGAGTGGGGGTCAGAGAATAGCACAGCAGTGAGGCCACACAGAGCTGTGTGCTGTGCATTGGCCCATCTGGAGTTAAAAGAGCTCAGCTTTGTAACCCTGGGATCAAAGGAGCAAAAGAGCCCGATGCTGCTACTGCTGCACATCACTGCTCTATTTTGTAGCAGACATGAGACTGAGTCAGAGGCTAGAATGAAAGCAGAGCTTCCATCCCCACCACATGTCTTGTGTGGGTCTAACTCTAGCTAAAAATGCTGAGAAGAATGGCAGAAGGCAACATGCGGAGTTTTGGTCCTTTACACTCATTTTTTTTTTAATTGACAAAGTCGAGTAATACAGGAAAAAGTACAAAAGAAAACTGTAACAAAAGATAGATACAGTGATTCTTTTTCTCCAAGACCAAGTTTTCACAGGAGACAGGAAGGGGAAATAAATAAGGAAAGTGACACATAGTCCTGACAAACTTGAGCATTGGAAGCTCGGTATGATCTGTTTTAGAATACAATCAGAAAGATGACCATATTCTCCCCAGGAACAGAAGATCCTCATGATGGTGTGACAGATCTCTCACTCATGTGGGTCTTTGCCATATGTCAGGGGCTTTTTTGCATGCTCTTAGGGTAAAATCACATTTTTAGTTTTCTTTGAAGAGGACACCCCTTCCCATACAGCTGTCTCCATATGGGATTCTCCCACTCTGAGTTTGATACCTGACAACATTCAATTTAGGATTTTACTTTTTACAGTCTATATGTAACTATAGCAACAGTGAGTCAATTGACAGTTTTTTGAAAGTTATCATGTTCAAGGCTTCCATATTTATATTATGTTCTAAACTGTTATTGTCTAGGAACATATTCTAAAACTGGGTTAGGAGTCCTTATCATGTTCCTGAAGAGAGTCTACTTGCTTTCTCTACTTAGCATTTGCTATATTCTAACTAGAATTTATGATAGTATAGTTAAATTCCCTCTCTTCTTTATTTCTTTCTGTACCCTATTCATTTATTCTATTATCTATCTATCTATCTATCTATCTATCTATCTATCTATCTATTTATTTATCTATCTGTCATAATTAGAGTTTCTATTGCTGTAAAGAGAAACCATGACCATGGAAACTCTTATAAAGGAAAACATTCATTTGGGGCTTGCTTACAGTTCAGAGGTTTAGTCCATTATCATCATGGTGGGAAACATGGTGGCATGCAGGCAGACATGGTGCTGGAGAAGGGGCTGAGAGTTCTATGTTTCAATCCACAGCAACAGAAGTAAAAAGAGACACTTGGCCTGGCTTGAGCATCTGAGATCTCAGAGTGACACACTTCCTCCAATAAGGCCACATCTACTCCAACTAGGGCATACCTCCTAATAGTGCCACTCCCTATGGGCCAAGCATTCAAATACATGAGTCTGTGGAGGCCATTCCTTCTCAAACCAGCACCCTATCTATCTATCTATCTATCTATCTATCTATCTATCTATCTACCCACCTATCTACCCGCCCATCCATCTATCATCTATCTATCTATTTATCTATCTACCTTCTTTTTATCTATTATCTACCATCTATATTTTATTAATGATCTTTCATTAAATCATTACCTATTTATCTTCATGGATCTGGAAGAATTATGTTCTCTCTTCTTCACAGCTCTGGAGTTACCTTGGAAAAATGGCTTATTCCCTGGTAGGCCCCAGGGATTATACAAAGTCTCATTAGGAAGATCTAAAAGGTCTTAGGATGCCCTGGCCACTCTTTTATTTATTTATTTTTTTACCTTGAATATTCTCTGACAAAGTTTTGACAATGTAGAGGAACAGTGCAGAATATTATTTTTATAATTAAAATTACATTAATATTTATGTATGTATGTGTTTTGGCTGCATGTATGATTGTACCATATGTTTGCAACACCCATGGAGAACAGAAGATGGCACTGGATACTTTGGTACTGGAGTTGTGGATGGTGCTGAGCCACCATGTGGGTACTGGGAATTGAACTCAGGTTCTCTAGAAGAGCGTCTAATGCTCATTACCAATCCCACAGAGTACTCTTTTAATGTTTGTTTTATTTTTCACCCTCTCTGTGTGCATAAAAATAATGCTTCTACATTGTGTTGACTCTGAGATGTAGAGGTGTCTGCAAGGATATTGACAGGCCACTCTGGAGCCCAAGACTCTTCTTATTCTTTAATTTCATTGAGGATTGTTGTAACATTGAATAAAAAGGGAATAAAGTTTATAGGAGTGTGCAGGAAGACTCTATCCTGAATTGCTGTTTAAATAAAATCAAAAGCCCACACCTGTTCCCAGCATCATAAAGAACCTTTTATTATTGATCAAGGGGGTGTTTTATATCAGACCCCACTCTTTGCTGCTGTGACAGGCTCATGTATCTCTGCAGTTCTGCTGTTTGGACCACCATGTGGCTTCTAGTTATCTCATTCTCATGATTTCTAAAAGAAAGCCCAGTCCCAGTGGGTAATGTTCTAATCTGCTCCTTCACCTAAGACTCAGGGAACATTGCAGAAGAAAACAAGGAAATATTGTAAGAGCCAAAGGATCAGGGCGTTTCCTATGAGATTATGTCTCTTAAAAGTGTCAGAAGCTACACCCAAAAGTTTCACCAGCATGACTGACCAAATAGAGTTGAACAAGGATGACAGTAAGGAACATGCCAAAGGGTGTGTGTGTGTGTGTGTGTGTGTGTGTGTGTGTGTGTGTGTGAGAGAGAGAGAGAGAGAGAGAGAGAGAGAGAGAGAGAGAGAGAGAGAGAGAGAGAGATCAGGGAGGGAAGCCCAGAGGCCTCAATCCTACACAAAGGACAATAGGCAACTGGGGAAAGCTGGGAGCTAGAGAGCGAGTACTCCCCCAGGGAAGAGCAAACCAATTATTTGCTCAGCTCCAAATAGTCACTCCTGAAAATGTACAAGTAAGTAACGTTATAAGGATGGAATAGGTTATATTTAAGAATGTATGTGTGCATATACATATATGCATGAAATAAATTGATGAAAAGAAAGTCCATGAATTTGAATGAAAGTGGTGAGGAGTGTGTGGAAGTGTTTGGAGGGAGGAAAGGGATGGGATAAACATTGTAATTATAATCTCAAAAAATAAAATGAAAAAGCAGAGGCCACGCCAGCTGCCAGAACTTCAGGAAACAATTTCTAACAATTGTGTGGTGATTTTCACAAAAACATCCTGCTCTTACTGTTCAATGGCCAAAAAGATTTTTCACGACATGAATGTCAACTGTAAAGCTGTAGAGTTGGATATGCTGGAATATGGTATCTGGTTTCAAGACATTCTTCACGAGATGATTGGAGAAAGAACTCTTCCATGAATATTTGTCACTGGAACATTTATTAGAGGTGCTACTGACAGGCTTCACAAAAAAGGGAAATCATTGCCAGGGGTTCGGTTCATCAGTGCTACTTTTCAAAAAGCATGAAGGAAGAAGTTGAATGATGTGGATCTTCATCGTGACCAGTAAATGTTAATACAGCCATTCCTTTGAATTGTTTGAGGATGGTTTACATATATGGATTACATTCTTAAAGATTTTCTTTTTGTTGTTTGTTTGTTTTTCGAGACAGGGTTTCTCTGTGTAGCTTTGCGCCTTTTCCTGGAACTCACTTGGTAGCCCAGGCTGGCCTTGAACTCACAGAGATCCGCCTGGCTCTGCCTCCCACAGTGCTGGGATTAAAGGCGTGTGCCACCACCGCCCGGCTCTTAAAGATGATTTAAGAAAAAGAACCCCTAAAATATTCTTGAATAAAATAGAATAAAAAGAGAGAATTATCTAGCCTGAGAGGAGCAGTAACTACCCATGTTCTTGCCAAACCTGTCCTCTTTCATGTCTTTGCTCTAGGAAGTTTCTCTACTACTAGGAAGATTTACTACTCCATGGACACTTATGCTTGTTGCCTTCCTACTGAGTAGGCCAGAGGGATCTCTGTGGCTAGGAAGAAAGAAGGTAGGCCTGGAACTTCAGCCACAGCAGGTTGGCAGCTCCTACAGTTGCATATCTCACTAGCATTTTGCAATACTTCATCCCCAAAGTCGCCCGGTATCCTGGCTTCCCAGGGCAGTTCATCTGTGGTCGCTTCACTGACCCTGAGTGGCTCCTTTTAACCTACGCTCACCTCTCTACAAATTCCAGTTATTAAACATGACTATTTTGACTCACCACCTGTATCCTGCCAGAACTCAAAGTGATACAGCCATCATATTCCTCTGGAAATTGGCTAAAATGTAGTTTTCTTGTGGCAAGAATAGATTTCAGGTTTATACAGGAGGACCTGGATTCTTGAAGTGAGTAGAGCTAGAATCTATGAAATCTTCACATTTGGACTTACACATGCATACATACATTGCACACATATTCACTTACTGGAAAATCATTGAATCATGTTGGAATTTGATCAGTAAGGGAAAATCAGATGGTGGAAAGCAGCAGTTATCTTCTTGTGTATGGAATTAGAGAGGTGTAAACTCAAAGCACAGCTTTGTTAACAGATGTGTGTCTTCTTGGGGGGTAATTTCCCCAATTTACTTTTCTAAATGGTCTTATAAGAATCACAGATAATGACTGTAAAGTACCACAGGTCCATGCATAAGTACACTTACTGTTTCTCAATCTACTTTTATCTAACTTTGGTCAGATAACTTGTATCAAGGAATGCAACCTGATAGGGAATTGAGGTCATTTGCAATGTGTCAAACTTGTTCTAGGCTGAACTATATCTCCCCAAATGTCCTTTCATACATAGTAACAATGTGTCACAGACATTCTATAGATTCACTTCATAGTTTACACACTTGCCACTCATTAGCTGACTTCCCTTGTCCATGCAAATTAAGCCAATGCTGAATTTTCCCTGTTATCCCAGTACTCTGCTGTACCACTCCTCTGTCCCTGAGCCCAGATGCATGCATATACATCCATAATTGGCCTTGGACTATATAGGACACCATGCATTAAGGTAAGAAATAGGAGCTAGTATATATTTCATTCCATTTCCATGGTTTGTCTGCAACTCACACTTGTGAGGTCTAATTTTTTTTTTTTTTTTTTTTTGGTTTTTCGAGACAGGGTTTCTCTGTGTAGCTTTGCGCCTCTCCTGGAACTCACTTGGTAGCCCAGGCTGGCCTCGAACTCACAGAGATCCGCCTGGCTCTGCCTCCCGAGTGCTGGGATTAAAGGCGTGCGCCACCACCGCCCGGCCCTAATTTTTTTTTTTAAAGATGGGCTTTCACTGTTTAATACAGGAGGGCCTCAAACTCATGATCCTCTTCCCTTCTCCTGGGTGTTTCAGTTTATATCGGTCTTCCCCTAACTTCTTCTCTCTTCAGCTGACAGATGTCCTATGAATTCATCTTCTAGCATCATACTTGAAATACACAGACACACACAGGAAAGAGAGACAGGGAGAGTTATCTCAATAAGAACTACAAATTTACTCATATTCTAATTCTGGTTAAAGCCAGGGTTAGAACATTGGAGGCAGCAGCATTCAGAGCTACCTGAAATTCAACCACCAGGAGATGTCTCGTCCTACATCAATAACTAGAGGTGAGAAGTGGGGTCACATGTGGCTGAGCAGCAGGTCTACTTTAAGTGACTCATCTGGTCTGTAGAAAGCCAGCTCTGGTGTTTACTAGGAAGTAGATAGGCTTATTTCCTCTGCATATGCAACATTCCAACCCGTGCTTCTCTTTCCTGGACATCCTCCAAGGAGCTAATGCTTGATGTACAACTGATAGCACAGCCGTGAGAAGGGGGAAAGTTTAGTTCTCTGGAATAAGCAAGCAGCGGAGAGCCTGGCTGGTTGCTGAGTTGCAGGTGTTCCTAATCATGTACTTAAGGAACATCTTGCTCAAGTAGAATGTGATGATGTATGGCGATACTTGCCATTCTTTCTTCTACTCAGTCATGCATCTGGTACTTGCTTCTGAGGAGGAAGTCTAAGACAGGGATGAGAAAAGCGAACATCCTACAGCTCTGCCAGGCTTTTGTACTCTCGATGGGGCAGGGGGGAACTGAATATCTACAGGAGAAAAAAAAAGATAGTTTTGGTTCAGTCTTTACACTACAGAAGCATTTTCATTTGTCTAGGACTCAGAGACGGAAATAATAAGAGGTAGGTTATGCCTGTGACTTCTCAGGAGTGTTTCTGAAAGGTAGCAGAGTTTGGGAGGAAAAAAAATACACAGTTGTGTACTAAGAGACTGGCCCATGTGTAGCCTTGCAGGAAGGTTTCAATTTACAGATAACTGAGACTTTGGCCTTAAAAAGCCTTGGTGACCAACTAACAGACTTTTGTGTGAAAAATCTTGTTCCTAGTCTACTTCTGACCCCTCATATTCCAGGATGTGACACAGATGTATTTGGCTAACACAGAGTATTGTTTTATTATTGTGAGGATTCTGGTACTACATACTAGCCAGTCTACCAATCATTTTTTTTCCAATTTAACTTTTTTTATGGATTCTTTGTGACTTTCACATTATGCATCTTGATCCCACTCATCTCCCTATCCCTTTATATCCACCCTCTATCCCAGGATAAAACAAAATAAAATTTAAAAGCAAAGAGAAAAAAAGAAAAGAAAATCTCATTGTAAAAGCTGTAGTGTGACACAGTGAGTCACATAGTATAACCTTTAGTCCATGTATTATTATTTTCAAGTGTTCATTGCAGTGAGTCATTGGTCTGGTTCGAGGCCTCTTGTTTTGCTACACCGTAGATATTGGGCTCTCATTGGGACTCCTATTGGATATCCTGTTGCCCTCTGTCATGGAGATTCTGCAACCTTGATTCTGCAGGGAAAGCCTCTTCATGTGTTCCAGGAGATCATTGATGGGGTGGATGATGGGATGGGCCAACTCAAAGCCTTGGTCCTGGGTCTGGGTAGTTGCTGGGTTGATCAGCTGTCCAGCTTTACCTCATTCTCAACACCAGGGTGAGTTCTCCAGCACCGCCCCAACTAGCTCACCCTATGTAGTAAGCAGCAAGGAGCAGGGTCGGCTCTCTTGCTTTTGTGACCTTAGGGACAGCTCTCCCATCTACCACAGGACACATGGGGTGCAGGTATAGGGCTTCTCTCCCTTGCTCATGACACCACAAGGCAGATGAGGCACCAGGCCAGATCTCTCATGCTTACATTCTCAGGGCAGCTTACCCTTGGCCCCATCGCTGGGGTCAACTCTATTGTGTTGCTCAGGAGAGGTACAAGGCCTGCTCTCCCTAGTTCTGCATCTAGTGAGGGTCAGGGTTAGCTCTCTTGCCTGCAGCAGTGGCAAGGAGTGAGGGAGGAGGGCATCTTCCCCTCACCCTCATCACCACATGGCCTCAGGACCTCAGGGCTTGCTCACCCATGCCCCTGCTTGCTGGGTCAGTACTCCTGTGGAGCCCAGGCGAGGTACAGGACCTGTTCTCCCAAGTGCTGCAGCCAGTGGGATGCTGGGCCAGTTCACCGGTTCTCATGACCTCAGGGCCAGCTCTCCCACCTGTCATATGCGGTGAGGGTTGGAGGGGCATCCCCCCTCGCTCATGCCACCACATGCCACATGAGGGGCAGGGGCAGATCTCCCAGGCTCTCCTCATTCTTTGGCCCAGTTCACCAATGCCCCTGTCAACCAGTTCAGCTTCATTGTGCTGTCTAGGCAAGGTGCAGGGCCTACTACTCTCCCTAGTGCTGAATTTGGCGAGGAATTGGGTAATCTCTCCTAACTGCTACAGGTGGTCAGGGGTGGGGTAAAGGGCATCTTTCCCTTGCCAATGCCACCACATGTTAGACAAGGGGTACAGGACCAGCTCTCATGCCCTCAGGGCCAGGTTACCAGCAGCCCTGCTGATAGAGCCTACTTTGTCATGCTGCCCAGGCAAGATGCAGAGGCCGGCTCTCTCTAGTGCTGGTGGGGGTTTTCACCAGTTCTCCCTAATGTTGCAGCCAGTGAACTATGGGTCCAACTCTGTGCAGTCTTATCCTTTCAGCCTTTGGTGGTAACAGGAAGCACAGGCATCAGCACAGACTGTGGCTGTGGCAGGGTCATAGGCACATACATACATGGCCCTTGGCAGCAGCTCAGGCCGGGATAATACCATGGCCTTGGGTGGCAAGCAAGTCACCAACCTCAGCCCACTCCTCACTGCCTTCACCTCTTCAGATCTGCCTCTGTCCACAGCGCATGAATCATTGTGTCTGTCTGTCTGTCTGTCTGTCTCTCCCTCCCTCCCTCCCTCTCTCTTTCATACCCCACCATATATTTGCTCACCATAATAGAGCCTGTCCACTTGGTGCCTTGTCGCTCTGGGTAGGCTGTGTTTCTCCTCCAGGCCCAGGGTGGAAATCCTAGGACTTGCATGTGGATCTTGGTCTCCCACTCAGTCTTATAGAGCAGGTTCCTGTCTCCTCATCCAGGCACTCTACAAATCTTAAAACCTTTAATTCTTTAAGAACGTTACCAAATTTACCTTACTTAATGGTCATGAAATTCCTGCGAGTTGCCATTTTCTACCCAAATGAGAGATGTGGGAACTGAAGACAAACAGCCAGATTTCAGGTCTGGTTAGTTCCACTCTAAGATTAATGCTGGAGTAGTGTCAGCCAAGGAAAGTGATGCTTCTCACATTTTTATCTGAGCTTTCAGACATAGCCAATGGATCTTGCACTTATTATTTGGAATGAAGGTATTTTATCTTGGCAATACTACAAAGAGGGCAATCAGTCCACTTAATTTAGAGGTGAAAGCAAGAGCTATGTATCACGACCTGCTCATAATCCTTTGGTTGCCTATCATGGGTCACAGTGGAGATTTAAAATTCGCCCAGGGACCCATCTATGGCCTCAATACAGTGTCATGCTCTCAGCTAAGTGTCTGGAACATAATAAGCCCCCCAATAAATATCAGCTTCTCTAATGATTATGATGGCAATTATGGTTATTATCACCCCATAGAAAGCTTCACAGAGACAATTTACCAGCACAGAATTGCTGCTCCTTCAGGTCTGTCTCCTTGTTTTGCAGAGTCAGATATATCTGTGGTCACCACAGTGATTGTCTGTCCTCTGCTGTAGATGTCCAAGGTCTTTAATTATTCCTTGGTTCTAATCAGAAGGAACAAAAACTGATAATCTAAATTAAGACTTTGGTGTACTAATTGTATGTTTGGAAGAGTCTGTCTCAGTTTTTGAGAAGAATAACATGAATGAATGAAGCTCAGCAATGCAATGCTAAATTTCTAGTGGACAACACACTAGCTGGTAGAGACTAGCTCATTTATTTGACACATAAAAAGATAGTGTTAACTCATTCCCATAGCATGTAGAATAGTGGCTTAATCACACATGATATTTGGTAAGTATTTATGGGGTCAGTGGCTTTAATACACAGATGTACTGGCAGTAGAAGGATTGTGAATTAGGGTATCAGTTTGGCCTGAACCCCTTTTCATAACATCACATCTAACTGGCTGTGTGACCTTAGCTCAGTTTCCCAAGGTTTCATTTTCAAATGATCCCTTCATGAAATGACAAAGCTAAACAATGCTGGCATTTTATAGATGAATGGACAGCCTTGAGCTATTTCTCTTTCAGAGAGATGTTCAAATATCAGATCTTTGTGGATTTTCCCTATTGGGCTTATGACAAATTTATGAGAAATTCGACATTGTTTTTTAAAATATTTTATTTATTTGTATGTGTGTACTTGAATGTATGCATATGTACTCTGTGTGTACACATGCCTGTAGATAATATTTGAGGACATCAGATCTCCTGGAACTGAATTACATGTTGTTTGAGCACCTGGATCCTCTGCCATAGCATTAAGTGTTCTTAACTGCTGAGCCATATCTATAGTCCTACATTACACTTTATCTTTTAAAAAAACTTCCTTAAGTAAATACCCTATTCATGCAGAAAATCATCTAACTAGTAACATACAAATTACTTATCCTGAAACAAATTCACCATGTAACCAAGCATTAATTTCTCCTAGTACATATTCAGGAATTATAGTTAGTTTTAAAAGATACTGCCAATATATTCTTCCTGATTTGATCTCTTCTGCCATGCTTGTAAATTCCAGTTATCTCTCATTCTCGTTAGCAATGGGCACTGTCAGTGGCTCACCATTCTGGTGGCTGTGTAGTGGTGTCTCATTGTGGCTACAATTTTCTTTCTGCATTTTTTTCAAATTTCTTTCTCTTGAAGATGTTTGCTTTTGTGAGTGTCAATTGAAGTCTCTTGCTTCTTTATCTTTGGAATATCTTACTTTTATTGATTCGTGGAAGTGGGTCTATCAGGTATATGTAGTATGAATATCTCTTACCACCATGTGGCTTATACTCTAAAGCTTTGTTTCTTCTGATGATATCAAATAATATCAAACTTACTAGTATTTTTTTCCCTTTTCATTTCTCCCTACTCTTCCTTTTTTTTTTTTTTTGAGATGGATTTTCACTTCATAGTCCTTGTTTGCCTGGAATGCTCTGTATAGACTAGGCTGGCTTTGACTTCACAGAGATTCACCTGACTCTACCTCCTGAGTGCTGGAATTAAAGGTGTATACCACTATACCCAGTGTATTGTTTTCTTGATGATTACCCAACTCCCCCCTGCCCCTGATTTAAGAAAAATCTCATTTTAGTTTTGGATATTTTCTTGTAAAGTACATTTTGATTTCCCTCTTATATTTAGGTCAGCTGTCTTTCTGAAATTGTTTTAATATATGGTAATAATGCATTTTAATTATCTTTTTAGTCATTTGTCTCCTCTACTAGACTGTAAAGAGCTAGGGTGGAGAATGCCAATTACATTTCCAATGGGAACCATATATATAATATTTAAATTCATACCACTCCCAACCAGTAGAAAAATTTTGTTTAAGATGATTTTTCTCTCTGAGTTAAAAAAAAACACTTATTTTTAGATTAATTGGAAATGTCATCCTAATGTGTCATTGAGGAAACCTATGCATCACTCACATCTTTGTAATCACAATGCTTCCTGCCTTCAAGCTGACTTCTCTCTTGCACCTGGTGTGATTCCATTTCCAAGGCTATTGATTCCATTTTCAAGGCCAGGCTAAGGAATACTAAACAGGAAGCTGTGCAACTTTTCATGACGTTTTAAAATTTTTCTAGCAGTTATTGACTTAACCTTTTCCCTTTATACTTAAAAAGATTAGATAATACAGTTTTCTTGCTCAAATATTGTATATAAGAATTGAGAACACTTTCACCCTTGTCTACATCTTCCCATTACTCTTATTCTCTCTCGGCTTCTTCTCACGTCTATGGTTTCACGTGTGCCTCTCCAAAGTTTCTGTATATACAGAGGAAACCTGCATAGAGTACAAAGGTGAACAACCAGAGAGTATATACAAGTCACTTGGAAAAGCATTTATTGGAATAGAAACCTATAGGGATACAAGACGTCAGCAGGCATAATGATATCATCACTCATGAATCTCTGGGTGTAATAGACAGGGATCTGGAAATCTGTCTTAGTTCACTGTGTGCTGCTGTAACAGAATTCACAAGCGCCAGATAATTTACAAAGAGAAATAGCTTCATTTGGCTTTTAGTTCGGGAGGCAGAGACTCCTGATACCCAGGTCCTGGATCTGAGAGGGTGTTCTTGGTGTGTCACTCCACTGTGAAAGGCAAGAGCAAGAAAAGGACTGGGAGCAGGAAAAGGAGGAATACACCTGTATTTCTTTTACTTTTGAGATTATAATATTAAATAATTTCTCCCTTCCCTTTTCTCTCTTCAAACCTTCCCATAGTACTGCCTCCCCATCCTCTTTCAAATTTGTGGCCTGTTTTTTCATTAATTATTGTTACAGCCATACATTTAGTATTAATAAACACACACATATATACATATATATTGCTAAATATAATATACTCCATCTGTATAATGTTCTCATGTTCAGGAGCTCCCTTCTATAATAACTCCCTCTCTTCCACTGATAACATCCCTATTCCATTATCTAATCCTCTCTTTAAATGTCCCACATCATATCGACACTGCTTCATTAACAGTTAAGTTTCCAATACAGGAACTTCAGGGGACACAGTCTAGTTATCCCATTATCTCTGTTTTCTGGTATTGAGCAGTTGTGAGTTGTTGTAGAGCAGTGGTTCTCAACTTTTCTAATGCTATGACCCTTTAATACAGTTCCTCATGTTGTGGTGACCCCCAACCATAAAATTTTCATCACTACTTCGTAACTGTAACTTTGCTACTGTTATGAATCTTAATGTAAATATCTGATATGCAGAATATCTGATATACGACCCCTGTGAAAGGATAATTCGATCAGAAGGGTTGGGGTCCACAGGTTGTGAGCCACTGTTGTAGAGGGTTGTTATCTTTTCTTTGTGTTTATTATGTTCTGCATGTCTGTCAGATGGATGTATCCTCCAGTTTCACTTATCTCCTTTTCTCACTCCTTTTGTGGGTTTGCTTTGTTTTGTGTCAGTCTTCCTAGTGAGCTGTCTTCACTTGAGTTTATGTTTCATAGTACTATTCAGTGTGTGGTAGTGGTAACTTCAGTAAGAGATACAGTGATTTGATGGCATTTTCAGTGATAGCCTGCAGTAAAAGATGCTCTTGTGTGTTCCCATTAAGGCTCAGAGGAAGTGGCATTCAAGTATTGGTTGAGGAAAATACAATTTACAATATTTTAGAAACAAGCACATTAAGGAATAAGAAGTAAAAAGAGAAGGAAATGTGAAAAGGAGAAAAGGAAGTATTAATGAAAGGAAAAGTATGTAGGCTAGACTTACAAGAAATAGTAAATATAGAATAGATGCAGAAAAATAAAGAATAGTTATAGGGTCTATGTAGGTAAGATACAAGCTAAAACAAAAACAACTAAACAACTGAAGTATAAACAGTATAAATGAATAGAACACAATAAAATGAAAATAAAATTAAGTGTAACATACTATAATACCACTCAACATTGCTTCCTAGTGCAAAGGAATATGCTTTCTCTAATCTGTGAGTTGATTTTTGTAGCTGGCACTATAGGAGGGAGAGGCCTGATAGCCTCAATAATTCAGACAAATTGCATCGGTTTGTGCTCCCAGCTGAGGGAAGTCTGTGTAGGGGACTCCACTTCCTGCAGGAGGTCCCTAGTCTTATGGCACCACACAGCTGTTGCCACCTGCTATTTTGTCTCTGTTGTGCTTTCTGTGAGGTTGTGAAGGGGTGTGAAAAACACCTAGAGGTTTGTACTTAACTTTGCTGCTAGCTGTTCACTTTCTGGTTAGATCTCAGCTGTGTGGGTCTTGGTTTTGTTTGTCTGTTTGATTTCTGTTGCTGTTGCTGTTTTTTCTGTTTTCTGTTATATTTACATCCTTTGGCAAGACTTTTCCAGACTCAGTATAATTCTTACATTTCCCTATTGTAGCTCACCTAGGTGGTGGCGGAGGTGGTGCCACTCACAAATTCTTTAGGCAAACCACTCTTCAGTGCTCATGGAGAATCTCAGGCTTCTCATCACCAGGCTGCCATGCTGCACTTTTACCGAAGTCTCCACTGCTCTGGCCCTGGAGTACTGTTGTTGGACTTTTTCATCAGGACTGCTGGCTCCCCAGTATTGACATGGAGACATTACTAATTATTAAAGCTTGGTCATAACTTAAGCTTGTTACTTACTAGCTCTTACAACTTAAATTAATCATTTTTTTGATCTATATTCTTTTACTTGGCTCAGTTACCTTTATTCTGTTTGCCCATGCTGCTTCCTCTGTGTCTCCTGGTATCTCCTTGTGACTCCATCCTTCTTCTTCCCAGCATTCTCTCTGCCCCCCAAATCCTGCTTAGCTATTGATCATTTAGCTTTTTATTAAACCAATCACAGTGACATACTTCACACAGTGTAAAGGAATATTCTACAATATTTCCCCCTTTTTGTCTAAATAAAAAGGAAAAGGTTCTAACTCTAACATAATAAAAATATATACAATAAGAACTATTATCGAGTAAGGATTACATTTACAATATCCAGTCCATTTGAATCTGGCAGATTAAAAGAAAATATCCTGATTTACCCTCTATCATAACTAAGAAAAACTGGCACAGCCATATCTGAAAGAAATGGCAGAAGTCATAAAGCCAGCACAGCTGCTTGACAAAGATCCAGCAAAGCTGAGCCATATGACAGCTGCCATGCCACCTTTGGTTTTCATCTCCACCTATTGCATACTTAAGGGACTTTTAATATTTTATACAATGGGGATATTAGATTGGTAGAAAATTTTATATGAATCACTTTTGCCTTGTCCCCAAAATATTGCTTCTAAGCTTGCCCAGGACAGTCCTGAACATACTATTCCCCTCACTTTTAGGGAGATATCCTTATCTACTTGAAGGTCTTCCTTATGTCTTGGAAGTTGGAACACATAAAGAAGCCAGAGTTTTCTTCATGAAGCTATGAGACATTCTTGAAATATTTGTCCCTATACTTACATAGGAACAAGATATTCAAAACAAAGTAAACTTAAAAAGGTCAACAAGATTTGGTAGGCTAGAGAAGTTGGCCACATTTTAGATTACAAGCCTTTTCCCACTGTACACTCTTCTACTCTACATAGAGACACACGGATGCACAAAGTATGGAGTGGAAAGATGATAAAAATATGAGACATCAGGACTTCTCTTTCTTAGAAAACTTAGCACATGCAGAGTCATGGTAATGTCATATGACCAAAGAACAACAGAATGCCAGGATTAGACATATAAACAAATTCTATAAAGATGTAAATTTGAACAATGTATTATGCTAAAATTTGAGTAATAATGGTGGCAGCTTTGGCCTGGAGATTATTCCTGGGCACTCTGACCATTAAGCATTAATAATACATTGCTTGGGACATGGCAAAATGCCCAGGGTGGCTTGAAGATTTTGTGTTGGTCTAGCGTTCTTGAAGCAACCAGAGCTGTTAGCCTGAGAACAGGCTGACATATGCCTCTAGATTCTTAAAAATTGGGTTATAGGGTTAATGAGTAAGAATGACAACTCTGGTGATTAATGATATCAAAACTTTAGGGAAAATGACAACTCTGTTCTGCCATAGTTTTTTTTTTTTTAAAGAAAACTGAGGAATATATTTATTGCCATATTTGCATTCTAGTGTTGCATACATTCTTTTTTTATAACCAATTTAATTTTACATATCAGCCACTGATTCCCCTGTCCTTCTCCCCCAGCCTCCCCCCTTATCATCCCCCCATTCTCACCTCCTCCAAGACAAGGTCTCCCCTGGGGATTCAGCTCGGCCTGGTAGATTCAGTTGAGGCAGGTCCAGTCCCCTCCTCCCTACACCAAGGCTGAACAAAATGTCTCAGCATAGGCCCTAGGTTCCAGAAAGCCAGCTCATGCACTAAGGACAGGTCCTGGCATGGGACTGGATCAGGCCCTCTAGATAAGTGAGACAATTGATTAGCTGTCATAGTTTGTTAACGATGACAAAAAGATGAGCAAAAGGAAGTGAAACATGTGTCCAAAGACAAAAATAATATAATCTATGTTTTGGAACATCATGTATCCCTGCTTACTAAATTCTGTGTAAATAAAGAAGTACTCTGGCTGCTAGTCAGTCAGGCTGCAAGGTTCTCCCTCCCACCATAGTCTGGCTCACTTTCTTCCCCTGCCTACTCCTTATATCTCTGCTGGGACCTTTTCACAGCTGTGGTGGCTCTTGGCAGAAGACTATGACTATGACTATCTAGTCTTCAATTTTATTAAAGATCTCAGAATGATATAATATTAACTTGGTAAACAGGAAGTGCAGAGCAAGCAACTTCCCAAACTAAAAGAAATAATAAAAACACCTTGATGCCTGGATAGTCACCCAAGTTTTCTTTGCAACATTTGAGCATTCTTCTTTGGCCTACAGGCCAAGAATATCTGACAGACTTTTCTGTGAAGCAGGGATTTTTGAAGGACTGTCCTATCCTGTCTTGGCAAAGTTTGGCAGTCTCTTTTTTTTGTGTGTGTCCTGCTTGTTCAGTTTGGGCAGCATACTGCCAGAAGTTATGGCAAGGGCAGTTTCTTGCCCAAATGACTAGCTTTTTCCATAAAGAAAGCAAACTTCATATGTAGGTTCTTTGATGCCCGTCACCATTTTTTGAAGTAGATTGGTGCTACCAGGAGCAGACATGCCTCATTGTCAAGAAAGCTTTATGTTATTAAAACATTTTAAATGCCATATTCTATAGGTCTTTGAACTGTTTGAAGATCACCTATCTATCTAAAATATATTTCTGTGTGACCTTGAAAACATACCTAACATTACTATAAGTTTGATAGTCATAGATGCCTATTAACCTGTATTTATTATACTCTATAACTTTCAAAGACTAAAACCTTACATAACCTTTTAAAATGGGTTGCATAAATATAATACCTTAAACAAGAGTAGAAACATATATAGAATGTAACAAGAATAACCTTAAATTTGTATCAATATAAAAATGCATACCAATGTAAAATATTTGAGAGCAGTGGTTGTTCAAAAGTAGATTCAAAAATTCACCCTTTTATCTCATCGTTTTATACTTTATCCCCCTTTTTTCCTTCATAAAGAGATCCTTGAATCTAACTCTTTTTTTTAAGCTTTTTTCTTGACCATGACCAATAACAACTTGTAACCAATGCCCCCTAAATGATGACAAACATGTACAACCTATTAAATGACCAAAACCCATCCACCCCATCTCTTGGGAATATGGGCATTGCGTTCTCTAGACTGCTTCCTGTTGTCTGAGAGTGCTGGCATCTTTAGAAGACCCTGGGAAAATTGGGGTAATTGTCAAGTCATGAGAGAGTGAGGTATATATTATTTGTTGCCCAATGTCTGTGCAATGGGAAAGTGCAAGGCTTACTAAAGTCCTGGTGAAGTAGTCTGTGAGGCTAGACCATCTCAGCCAACAGTGTTTGTTTGATGAGAGAAGAAAAGAAGTCATTAAACACTTTGGAGAACCTAAGGAAAGTCTTTTCCAAGTATCCTGTATGGCAGTTACTGACACAGTGATACTAATTAACCATCTTGACAAAGATTATCATCTATCCTCTCATCTGCAGGTCTGCAGGTCTACATGTGTGCTGACCTCAGCTGAGCTCAGTGACAGCTCTGCTTCAGGATGCACATCAGCTGCACATGGCTTGACCTGGGTTTGGATGTGATCCAAATGTATCTCTCACACTTAGTGAAGGATCTAATGGCAATAAACAGCAGAGGAAAAGACAAACCATATCACATATGCTCAGGTGAGGATTCTTCTTATATCGCTCTGTAGTAAACAGGAACCTGTCATTGAGCCCAGCAGCAACACAGCAGCCCAAACTGACCATAAGAGGGAACAAGAATATTTGCTGACTATCCTGTTATTTCACAAACTTCTTTCTGGTATTCTCTAAGATAAGGAGGCTGTAGAAGTATTTCACAATATACAAATGAGAAAACCATGTGATTAAAATAGAAAGTTTCAGCTGAGTCTACACTGTATACCTCAACTATGTTTTTTGAGGACAGGTTTCTCAACCTCAGCAATACTAATTTAGACTGGTCGTTGTTGTTAGGGGATGGGAAGAGGACTGTCTTGTGTGTTGAAAGATGCTTAGTAACATTTCTAGCCACTCCTCACTAGATGTCAGTAACAACCTCCAGTTATGAAAACAAAAACTGTCTCCATCAATGCCAATTGATCCCCAACAGTCAAATTTCCCAGTGTTTTATCACCACTATCTTAGAGGAATATTCAGCATCCAAGACATGTTGTTAATGGCCAAAGAGAAAATTCTAGGAGCAAAATATTTTGTGTAAATGTAAATAAACGTACACTCCGGTACAATAGAGTACATATCTCTTGGTAGCAGCCTGGTCATTCTCTTTCCAGTTTCTTTTTCTTACAGCATCAGTGTCTAGAAGGGGCCACCAGCTCCCTGGCAGTAATCACTGACCCCATCCTAGCTCAAGTAGTATGGCTCAGCAGGGCAACAGTTGGTGAATGTTCATGGCTGCTTCTCAAGGGAGTAGTTCATAGCCCTCACCTCAGCTGTGTTCTCTTCTATGTGTCACCTGCCTTTCTCATACCTTTCCACTGTCCTTTATGTACTTCTGCTGTTCTTAATTTTTTTCTCATATTTTTCCTTTTTTCGAGATTCTCCTCCATCATGAGGTTAAACAGAGGAAGTCTCTAATTGGCCATCCTCCCTTTAATTGTCAATAAGACTTTATTTTTAAGAGAATAATCATGTTTAGAAAGATGCCTGTTAGTTTCTTGGGATTGAGGGAGACACACAGAAGGATGAGGCCAGACGGACTAAAGTACGTAAAGGAAAAGAATGAACTATTCTGGGCAAGATGAAGACAGAAATTTGTCCTCATTTTTGTGAGGGTAACACAAACAGGGGAGATAAGGAATGTTAGTGCTGGGAACTCAGTACACTGCCAAGAGCATCCACAGGGTGATTTGTCCAGGAATACCTCAGTGAAGTGGAGTCTGAAGGATTTTTCAGAATAAAGAACCATTCACTTTGAAGCTTTTTGTGCAGTATTCTGTAATAGCTACTTCCTCTTGATACCAATCTTCAGTATGACTCACCAAACACACAATAGCATCAAGGAAGCAAAAATGGCATGCAGTGGGCAGTGTGATGATCTCAGTTGCAAAAGCAGTCACTACTCAAGGGCAAGATTCTAGAATTTATAGAGTATGGGGTGGTCAAGATAAAGTAGTTCAATTGCATAAAAATACAGTAAATATAAAAAAACTGGCAACCTGTTTAATTTTTCAATGATTCCTTTGCTTTCTAATGTTTATTGAAGGCCTACAATATACCCTGAGGTTATGGAGTAAGAGTATTTTTCTGTTGGTGAATACAGCTAATATATTTTTTTTCCATGAAAGAGCAAAGCAAGAGAGGAGAGCAGTCATAGAAGGAAATTCTCACACAGGCTGGTCTACAAAAGTTTTTCAGAAGAAAGAATATTTGAATAATCATGAAAAGATCTGCTAAAGAGAATAGATGCTAAATAAGTGGCCAAGGAGGTGGAAGAACTAATGTCCCAAGTCACTACTTATCATGTTTGAGGACCAGTAAGAAGGTGGTATTAGGGGAGGGCTAAGTTGTGCTGAATGAGGAGTGTAAGCTATGGGGAGGATAGAGGTATACGGATGGATAGAGATGTGCTGTTGTCAACATTTCAGACTCTTGAAAACTTAAGAAGTAACCTTGCACTGTTCTCTAAAGGTGATGAACACACCTTGGAAGGATCTAAGTGTGATAAATATTTCCTGTTTTGAGTTTTCTACTAATTAGCTAAGTAAGATGAATTGCCACAATCTTCACTCAAAAACTGTGCTTT
The DNA here is from genome assembly GCF_949786415.1 of Peromyscus eremicus. Lineage (NCBI taxonomy): Eukaryota > Metazoa > Chordata > Mammalia > Rodentia > Cricetidae > Peromyscus > Peromyscus eremicus. The sequence continues at coordinate 113,253,682 of NC_081419.1, read as the reverse complement.
TGATGATGATTTTGTTGGGTGTAAGCTTGTAAGAACACAGATAATTTTGATGGTGTACATATGTTGCAGCTATACCATACATAGCAACTGAAAACTATTAAGTATTTTCTAATCACTTAGTGTTTGTGATGTGAATGATCAAGGATCCCCAATAAAATACTCAAAAAAGGACTGGCTCATTTTCTAGCAGCTTGATGATTATCATACGTTTGTATATGAAAAGATGCTTGATAAAGTAGAATGGACATGAATGTAATGATCAGAAATCTTTGTAGAGGCAGTAAATTTGTGTGTTTCTATTAAAAACTTATTTTAAACAGAAGAATCTTGGTTCAAATTTGAGTTTTTCCTCTTTGTTTATTAATGTTGCTTATTTCCAATATTAACAGGGTGAAGTAAAACTCCCCTTGACAGAATTATTATAAGACTGTAAGGGTGATATGTCAGTTGCTCCATAGAAAAGTACACAGCCAAGTTTACTGGAGTGTACATTTATTTATATTGACACAAAATATTTTGCTCCTAGAATTTTCTCTTTGGCCATTAACAACATGTCTTGGATGCTGAATATTCCTCTAAGATAGTGGTGATAAAACACTGGGAAATTTGACTGTTGGGGATCAATTGGCATTGATGGAGACAGTTTTTGTTTTCATAACTGGAGGTTGTTACTGACATCTAGTGAGGAGTGGCTAGAAATGTTACTAAGCATCTTTCAACACACAAGACAGTCCTCTTCCCATCCCCTAACAACAACGACCAGTCTAAATTAGTATTGCTGAGGTTGAGAAACCTGTCCTCAAAAAACATAGTTGAGGTATACAGTGTAGACTCAGCTGAAACTTTCTATTTTAATCACATGGTTTTCTCATTTGAATATTGTGAAATACTTCTACAGCCTCCTTATCTTAGAGAATACCAGAAAGAAGTTTGTGAAATAACAGGATAGTCAGCCAATATTCTTGTTCCCTCTTATGGTCAGTTTGGGCTGCTGCATTGCTGCTGGGCTCAGTCACAGGCTCCTGTTTACTACAGAGTGTTAGATGTGATATAAGAAGAATCCTTACCTGGGCATGTGTGATATGGTTTGTCTTTTCCTCTGCTGTTTATTGCCATTAGATCCTTCACTAAGTATGAGAGATACATTTGGATCACATCCAAACCCAGGTCAAGCCATGTGCAGCTGATGTGCATCCTGAAGCAGAGCTGTCACTGAGCTCAGCTGAGGTCAGCACACATGTAGACCTGCAGACCTGCAGATGGGAGGATAGATGATAATCTTTGTCAAGATGGTTAATTAGTATCACTGTGTCAGTAACGGCCATACAGGATACTTGGAAAAGACTTTCCTTAGGTTCTCCAAAGTGTTTAATGACTTCTTTTCTGCTCTCATCAAACCAAATGAAACAAAAGCATCAAATCAAGCAAAAACAAAACAAAACAAAGCAAACAAACAAACAAAAAACTAATAACAACACAATATAACAACACTCACTAAGAATCCTCCATCCTTAGGTCTGGATTCTACAGCATTTATTCTCAGGAGAAATGCCCTGGTAAGCTATTCACTCAACTCACTGCCTGAGATCCCATCACCCAGCACATCCTCTGTCTCCCCCACCCCCTTTCGACAATGCTTATTTGCAATGTGCTTATTGATAGCTTTACTAAGCAGAAGAACTTTGGGGGTAGAAACCATGACATGTGAGCCATCTGTTGTGGCATATGCGCTACTTAGTTACTCGCTGCTTGGCAGTGTCATAATTGTGATTTAAAGACTTGAGTGGAATATAGAAATTGTGCTGACTTAGCATTTGTATGTACACATACAGGGCTTATGTTCTAAGGGTGAAAAAATAAAAATAGAGTAGTGAGTGAGAACCTGCTGGGTCTGAGGGAAGACTGGCCTGAAGAAGGGCTTTGCACAGATGGCAGAGTATCTGCTTCATCTGCCATGTGAGCTCACAGAGGGGCAGCTTCTCTGACAGCTGGTGGTAGTGCTGAGCCAGTGCGTTTCTCACACTAGATGCAAAATTATGAGCAACATGCCAGTGTTGACAGTATAAAATTAAGATTTTTACCTTGAGATAAATGTAGACACATGTGCCTGTAATAAACCACACAGAGAGTGTATCTTTTACCCAATTTCCCCCAATGATGATCCTTTACAAAGCTCTAGTAATGCAGCACAATCAAGGTGTTAACATTGATACAGTCAGACACGGAATGTTTCTGTCACCAAATAATTCCTCCTCAGGCAAAATAACAATGCATCTAAAAAATTCATAGGCACCATATTATCACCTATCAATCTAAAATTATATATTACATAGAAGTCTGTGTATACAGTATACTACATACTGTGTACATGGTTTAAATGAAAATTCCCATCTAGGCTGACAATGTTCCCTTAAGAGCTGTAGAATATCTAACAAAAACCCTAACACCAAGCATGAAAAGCCTACTTTTGAGTTATTGGTCAGGCTTGTACAAGAGACTCCTAAAACAACTGTTGTTGTTGCCTTTGGTTGCTCCTAGACATGGAAGGTAAGCCCCTGTTGTTGAAGATACCATATACTTTGGACACAGGACCCAGAGGACCCAAGCTAGATTTGACCTGAAAGCCTCCTCCCAGAGGGCTAGCTTTCATGATACCAGAAGTTTCCATGAAAATTCTAAGAGAGGGAAGCAACCAACAGTCCTACCTAGCTATGGTACCTATGAGTCACAACAACAACCAGCATGACACAATAACCCCAAAGGTGCAATGATACCAGACACCAACAGTATGTAATTGGATGTAAAACCTTTTCAATAAGAGTGAAATCATGCCTGGTACTGGAAACAGCCAATTACTAGGGACTAGTGAAGTCATGGATCTTAGAGGAGAACTTACAAGTGAAACTTTACTACACTAGCATGATTCCTAACTACATTCTAGATATTTATCCTAATACTCACTGATAATTGTAGTTTTCATCCCTTATCAAAGAAGCATCTCTGCAACAGAGACTGTTACAGAAAACTACAACCTATCCACTGCAGAGAAAGAGATCCTGGGGTGCCCACTCCTAACTGATACATCTACAACATAATTCCTGTACCCAAGGCTCAGGGATCATTGTGGAGGATGGGATTGAATGATTTTAAGAACCAGAGGAATAGGAAATTTGCTGTGAAATTCTGTCTTCTGGAACTATCAGAAAGTCTACAACCATGAGGTCTCGTCAGTATGGTTGCCTAAACAAGGCCTGAACAATGATGATACCAATGGACATGCTAGCATGGAAGGTGGGAGCAGAATCTCATGGGGCTCCATACCTAGACAAAGAACTACAGGCAAGTGGAGAATGATGAAAATGGGAGAATTAGTCTTCTCCAGGAAAAAACTTCCCCAATTGCTTATCTCAAGCAGTAAGCCCAGAAATGATATACATACAGGTGACATTATATGGGTTGAGAAGTTTGTATATGGTACACATACAATCATCTCATATGTCATATATATTTTATTATTCATATTATATATTAATATATACCAATTATTATAAATGCTGTATTTATTTTAATATGTTATTTAGTCTATTATATTTATTCTATTATTATTATTTAGTCTATTATATCATATATTATATATTATAATTAAATCAATTATCCTCTCCCTTTCCTCCATCCAAACCCTCCCATACACACCTCCTTTCTCTTTTTCAAATTTATGTGCTCTTTATTGACTATTGGTGCATGTATATATGTATATCTTCCTAAATATAATCTTCTTGATCTGTATGTTACTTGTTACGTGTATGTATGTGTTCATGTCAGGGCTAACCATTTGGTAATAGATAAACCAGTTGCTGAGGCTGTCCCTGGGAAAGATTATTTCTTCCATTCTCAGTATTTCCTAGTTTCCTGTAGTTCTTTGTGTAGGGTAGAGGCTTCTGGTCTTTCCTCTAGCCACTTTTCATGTCTGTTGTTATTGTGATCATTTAACTTGTGTTTAGGCAGTTCTGCTGGTGAGATTTTATGGATGTAGCTTCTGACATTACTAATAGACACAGTCTTTTTTTTTTAAAAACTGAAAATAGATTCTTTTCTCATACAATATATCCTGATTACAGTTTTCCCTCCCTTTACTCCTCACAGTTCTTCCCACCTCCCTTCCCACCCGAGATCCACTCCTTGTCTGTCTCTCATTAGAAAAGAAAAGGTTTCTAAATGATAACAACCAACTGCAACAAAATAAAATGTAATGTGATAGAACAAAAACATCATATAGAGGCTAGACCAGACAACCCAACAGATGAGAAAGAATCTTATGATCAGGCACAAGAATCAGAAACCCAATCATACTTACACCCAGGAATTTTATAAAAATACTAAACCAAAAGTTACAACATGTATGGAGAGGACCTGGTGCACACCCATGCAGGCCCTGTCCTTGCTGCTTTAGACTCTGTGAGTTCATATAAGCCTTGCTCGGTTGATTCGGAGGGCCTTGTTATCCTGATGTCCTCCATCCCCCATGGGTCTTATACTCTTATACTCTTTCCACCTCTTGTTCAGGCTTCCCTGAGCTCTGAGCGGAAGGATTTGTTAGAGACATCCAACTTAGAGCTGTGTGTTCCAAGGACTTTCTCCATGTAATGTCTGGCTGTGGGTCTCTACATCTGTTTCCTTCTGCTTAAGGAGGAAGCTTCTCTGATGACTGCATAAGGCACTGAACAGTGAGTATAGCAGAATATCATTATGAGTCATTTTACTGCTATTTTTTTAGAACAGTAGTGTTTGGTTTTACCCTAGGCCTATGGGAATCTAGTCTCTGGTTCTTGGTCACCCAAGCAGTGCCATGAGGTTTTGATTCATGGAATGGGTCTTAAAACCAATCAGATGTTGGTTGGCTACTCCCATGAGTTCTGTGCTACCATTGCCCTAGCATATCTTACAGGCAAGACAGATTGTAGGTCAAAGGTTTTGTGGCTGGGTTGCTGTTTACATTTCTTTTTTTGTAGCCTGAATCTTCTCACATCAAAGACACAAAATATATGGGTAGAGACCCCATGTGGGCACCAGTTCAGCTTCTCCATGTTCAATGAGTTGTGTGGATGTCATCTTTGACAATGGGGACCCATTGTCGGTTTGTGTAGAGCAACCCATTGTCTTGGCAACAACTGGGTTGTTTGAGGATTTCAATGGGATCCCCTTGGTGAACAACTCAACTGCATACAACTCAATCCAGGAACTAGAAGCTTCAGTTGGGACTCTGTCTCCCCCATTATTAGGAAACATCATTAGGATCTACTTCACATATTTTAAGAACTTTTACTACATTAGATTTCCATATCATTCCTCAAATGCCCATCAATTCCAGCTGTCTCTCCCTACATCCCTTCTCTCAACCCTATTTCTCCTCCCTCTCCTCACCTGTTCCTTCCATTCCTCTTCCCCCAAACCAGTATACCCACCAAAAAGCTATTCTATTTTCCCTCTCAGGGAAATTCATGTGTCCTCACAGTCCCTTTCTCTATACTTAACCTCTTTGGATCTATGGGTTGTAAGTTGTGTATCATTTATTTAATGGCTAATATCCACATATAAGTAAATACATGCCATATTTATCTTTCTGAGTCTGGGTTACCTCACTCAAGATGAATTTTTATAGATGAATCTTAAAAGATCTTATTAATAAAAACACCCAGAGCCAGATAGTGGGGTTAAAACTGAGAGATCAGAAAAGCAGAAAGAAGCCATCCATGTTCTTACCACTTGGAGATCATCAGCCAAAGAGACTTACTTCCTGTATACCCATGCCTATATGCCTTTCTGTTCTGCCATCTCATTTCCTCTCTCTGCCCAGCTACATCGCTTACTCTTCCTGCCCAGCTCTGTCACTTCCTGTCTGTCTGTACAGACCTCTAGACCTTTATGGTTAGTGCTGGGACTAAAGGTATGTACTACCACACCTGGCTCTCTTCCCAGTGTGGCCTTGAACTCATAGAGATCCAGACAGATCCCTGCCTCCGGAGTGAGAGGATTAAAGGCATGTGCTACCATTGCCTGACCTCTATGTTTACTATAGTGGCTGGCTTTTTCCTCTGATCTTCATATAAACTTTATTGGAGTACACAGATAAAATATCATCACAAATTTTTAGTTCTATCCATTTCCTTGCAAACTTCATGATGTCATTTTTTTTAAACAGCTGAGTAATACTCTGTTGTGCAAATGTACCATAGTTTCTTTATCCTTTCTTCTGTTGAGGGACATGTATGTAGTTTCCAGTTTCTGGCTATTATAAATATAGCCTCAATGACTATGGTTGAGAAAGTATTCTTGAGGTAGGATGAGGCACTCTTCAGATATATACCCAAGAATGGTATAGCTGGGTCTTGAGATAGATTGATTCCCAACTTTCTGAGGAATTGCCATATTGATTTCCATAGTAACTGTACAAGTTTGCACTCCCACCAGCAATGAAGGAGTGTTTCCCCTTGTTACATATCCTTGCCAGAACAAACTGTTATTTGTATTATTGATCTTAGCCATTCTGACAGGTGTAAGATGGAATCTCAGAGTGGTTTTTAATTTGGATGTTCTATCTTAGTCTTTTAGTTCATTTGGATAAGAATTTGACTATCTTATTGATTTTCTCAAAGAATCAAATCTCTCTTTCACTGATTCTCTTTGTTTTTATTTTGTTGGTTTTAGCCTTGAGTTTGATTATTTCTTGCCATCTACTCTTCTTGGATATGATCACTTCTTTTTGTTCTAGAGCTTTCATGTGTGCTGTTAAGTTTCTAGTATGAAATCTTTCTAGTTTTATTATGCAGGCACTTGATACTTTGCACTTACCTCTAAGAACCTCTTTGTTTTCCATGTGTTTGAGTATGCTGTGTGTTTATTTTCATTGAATTCTAGAAAGTCTTCAATTTCTTCCTTATTTTTGTCTTGACTCAATTTTTAAATTTTTATTTAGTAGAGAGTTGTTCAGTTTCCATAAGTTTGTAATCTTCCTGTTGTTTCGTTGTTGAAATCCAGCTTCAATCCATGGTGGTCTGATAAAATGCAGGAGATCTTGAAGTTTTCTTGTGACAGTTGAATGTTGCTTTGTGTCTAAATATGTGATTAATTTTGGAGAAAGTCCATGAGGTACAGAGAAGAGGGTATATTCTTTTCTGTTTGAGTAAAATGTTCTGTAAATATCTGTTAGATTCATTTGGTTTATAATGTCTGTTAGATATAGCATTTTCTGTTTAGTTTTTGTCTGGATGACTTATACATTGTTGAAAGTAGGGTATTATAGTCTCCCACTATCAGTGGATAAGGGTCAATATGTTTTTAATTAGCTGTAGTAATGTTCCTTTTACAGATTTGGTGCCCTATTGTTTGGGGAATAGATGTTAGGAATTGCAATGTTTTCTTGGTGGATTTTCCTTTGATGAATGTCATTCCCCATATCTTTTTATTAATTTTGGTTTGAAGTCTATTTTACTACATGTTAGAATGATTACACTGGCTTGCTTCTTAGGTCCATTTGCTTGAAATATCTTTTTCCAAACTTTTATCCTGAGGTAATGTCTATGTTGATGTTGAGGTATGTTTCTTGAATGCAACAGAAAGATAGGTCCTGTTTTCATATTTATCTGTTAGTCTGTGTCTTTTTATTGGAGGATTGAGACAATTGATGTTGAGAAATATCTATGACCTATGGTTGTTTATTCCTGTTATTTTGTTGTTATTGGTGGTGGTGCATTTTGTGTTTGTGTGTGTGTATTTCCCTTCTATTGATATTGCCTGTTTGAGATTATTTATTCTCTGTGTTATCATGGGTTTAGTTAACCTTAGGTTGGAATTTTCCTGTGGAGCTGAATTTATAGATAGATAATGTTTAAATGCTTTATTATGGAATATCCTGTTTTCTCTGTGTATGGTAGGTAATTGAAAGTTTTGCTGGGTATAATAATCTGGGCTGGCATCTGTGGTCTTCAAGAGTCTTCAGCCCATCTGTCCAGGCCCTTCTGGCTTTTAGAGTCTCCATTGAGAAGTCAGATGTAATTCTAATAGGTCTGGCTTTGGTATTTTTTTTCCTTTGCAGCTTTTAAAATTCATTTTTTCTTCCTTATGTTTAGTGTTTTGATTATTATGTGCCAAGGTGACTTTTTTTCTGGTCCAATCCATTTGGTGTTCTGTATGCTTCTTTTACCTATTTATAGGCATCTTCTTTGTTAGGTTAGGAAAATTTCTGTCTATTATTTTGTTGAAATTATTTTCTGGGCCTTTGAGCTAAGATTCTCCCTTTCCTCTCTTCCTATTATTCTTAGGTTTGATCTTTTCACATTGTCTCAAGTTTCCTGGGTGTTTTGTGTCTGTTTTTTAGATCTAACATTTTCTTTGACCTATATATCCATTTCTTCTATTTTATCTTAAACACCTGAGATTCTTTCTCCCATCTCTTGTATTCTGTTGGTAAAGTTTGCCTTTGTAGTTCCTGTTTGAATTCCTACCCTAATAACCAAATTGGTCAATACCCTAACTGTCATCATACAGCCTTCATCCAGTAACGGACAGAAGCAGATGCAGAAATCCACAACCATGCACCAGGCTGAGCTCCAGGATTCCAGTCGAAGAGAGAAAGAGAGATTGCATGAGCAAGGGGGGTCAAGACCATGATGGGAAAATCTACAGAGACAGCTGAATCAAGCTCAAAGTAACTCACAGACTTTAGACTGACAGCTGTGGAACCTGCATGGGACCGGACTAGAACTTCTGTATATTGGAAGACAGTTGTGTAGCTGGGTCTGTTTGAGGGGCCCCTGGCAGTGTGATCAGGATCTATCCCTGGTTCATGAGCCAGCTTTCTGAATCTCTAAATTTTTTATTTCCAGAATTCCCTCAGTTTTGGGTCTTCTTTTTCTTTAAATTATTATTATTATTATTATTATTATTGTTATTGTTATCATCATCATCATCATCATCACAACTGCAGTTTCTTTTTCCTCCTCTCCTTCCAGCCCCTCCCCTACCTCCCCTCAGACACTCTATCTATTCCTCCTCTGTTTCTATTCAAAAAAAGACTGACCTCCCATGGATATCAACCAAACATGGCATATCAAGTTTCAGTAAGACTAGCTAATTCCCCTCATATTAAGGCTGGACAAGGCAATCCAATATGAGGAATAGGGTCTGAAAAGTTGGCAAAAGAGTCAGAGACAGCCCCTGCTCCCACTGTTAGGAGTCCCACAAGAAGACCAAGCTACACAACGGTAACATATATGCAGAGTGCTTAGGTCAGTCCCATGCAGGTTCCCTGATGTCAGTTCAGTCTTTGTGAGTCCCTATGAGGCCAGGTTAGTTGATTCTTTTTTTTTTTTTTTTTTATTTTACTTTATTCGGTGTGTGCTCTTTTTTTTTTTTCATTCTTTTTTTTTTAAAAATTTTTATTTTGCAATACAATTCAGTTCTACATATCAGCCACAGATTCCCTTGTTCTCCCCCTCCCCCCCCTCCCCTTCCCCCCAGCCCGCCCCCCATTCCAATCTCCTCCAGGGCAAAGCCTTCCCCACAGACTGAGATCAACCTGGTGGACTCAGTCCAGGTAGGTCCAGTCCCCTCCTCCCAGGCCGAGCCAAGGGACCCTGCATAGGCCCCAGGTTGCAAACAGCCGACTCATGCAGTGAGCACAGGACCCGGTGCCACTGCCTGGATGCCTCCCAAACAGATCAGGCCAATCAACTGTCTCACCCACTCAGAGGGCCTGATCCAGTTGGTGACCCCTCAGCCATTGGTTCATATTTCATGTGTTTCCGTTTGTTTGGCTATTTGTGTCTGTGCTTTATCCGACCTTGGTCTCAACAATTCTCGCTCATATAAACCCTCCTCATTCTCGTTAATTGGACTCCCAGAGATCCACCTGGGGCCTAGTCATGGATCTCTGCATCCAGATCCCTCAGTAGTTGGATGAGGTTTCTAGCATGACAATTAGGGTGTTTGGCCATCCCATCACCAGAGTAGGTCAGTTCGGACTGTCTCTCGACCATTGCCAGCAGTCTGTTGTGGGGGTATCTTTGTGGATTTCTGTGGGCCTCTCTAGCACTTTGCTTCTTCCTATTCTCATGTGGTCTTCATTTACCATGGTCTCCTATTCCTTGTTCTCCCTCTCTGTTGTTGATCCAGCTGGGATCTCCCACTCACCCAAGCTCTCTTTCCCTCGACCCTCGCCCTTCACTACCCCCACTCATGTCCAGGCTGTTCATGTAGATCTCATTCCATTTCTCTGTCATTGGGCGATCCCTGTGTCTTTCTTGGGGTCCTGTTTTCCAGGTAGCCTGCCTGGTGATGTGAGTAGCAGTCCAGTCATCCTTGTTCCACATCTAGTATCCTGTTATGAGTGAGTACATACCATGTTTGTCTTTCTGAGTCTGGGATACCTCACTCAGGATGATTTTTTCTAGATCCATCCATTTGTCTGCAAACCTCATGATGTCATTGTTTTTCTCTGCTGAGTAGTATTCCATTGTGTATATGTACCACATTTTGTTTATCCATTCTTCAGTTGAAGGGCATCTAGGTTGTTTCCATGTTCTGGCTATTACAAACAACGCTGATATGAACATAGCTGAACAAGTGCTCTTGTGGTGTGGTTGAGCATTCCTTGGGTATATGCCCAAGAGTGGTATAGCTGGATCTTGGGGGAGATGGATTCCCAATTTTCTAAGAAATCGCCATATTGATTTCCAAAGTGGTTGTACAAGCTTGCATTCCCACCAGCAGTGGAGGAGAGTTCCCCTAGCTCCACATCCTCTCCAGCATAAGGTGTCTTCAGTGTTTTTGATCTTAGCCATTCTGATAGGCGTAAGGTGGTATCTCAGAGTTGTTTTGATTTGCATTTCCCTGATGATTAGGGATGTTGAGCAATTCCTTAAATGTTTTTCAGCCATTTGAGTTTCCTCTGTTGAGAATTCTCTGTTTAGTTCTATAGCCCATTTCTTAATTGGACTGTTGGGCATTTTGATGTCTAATTTCTTGAGTTCCTTATATATTCTGGATATCAGTCCTCTGTCAGATGTGGGATTGGTGAAGATCTTTTCCCATTCTGTAGGCTGTCGCTTTGCTTTGTTGACCGTATCCTTTGCCCTACAAAAGCTTCTCAGTTTCAAGAGGTCCCATTGATTGATTGTTTCTCTCAGTGTCTGTGCTACTGGTGTTCTATTTAGAAAGTGGTCTCCTATGCCAATGCGTTCAAGACTACTTCCTACTTTGTCTTCTAGCAGGTTCAGAGTAGCTGGATTTATGTTGAGGTCCTTGATCCACTTGGACTTAAGTTTTGTGCACGGTGATAGATATGGATCTATTTGCAGCCTTCTACATGTTGATATCCAGTTTTGCCAGCACCATTTGTTGAAGATGCTTTCTTTTTTCCATTGTGCACTTTTGGCTTCTTTGTCAAAAATTATTTGTTCATAGGTGTGCGGATTAATGTCAGGGTCTTCAATTCGATTCCATTGGTCCACATGTCGGTTTTTATGCCAGTACCAAGCTGTTTTTATTACTGTAGCTCTATAGTACAGCTTGAAGTCAGGGATCGTGATGCATCCAGAGGTTGTTTTATTGTACAGGATTCTTTTGGCTATCCTGGGTTTTTTGTTTTTCCATATGAAGTTGAGTATTATTCTTTCCAGGTCTGTGAAGAATTGTGTTGGTATTTTGATGGGGATTGCATTGAATCTGTAGATTGCTTTTGGTAAGATTGCCATTTTTACTATGTTAGTTCTGCCTATCCATGAGCATGGGAGATCTTTCCATTTTCTGACATCTTCTTCAATTTCTTTTTTCAGGGACTTAAAGTTCTTGTCATATAGGTTTTTCACTTGCTTGGTTAGTATTACCCCAAGGTATTTTATGTCATTTGTGGCTATAGTAAAGGGTGATGTATCTCTGATTTCCTTCTCCGCTTTTTTGTCCATTGTATATAGGAGGGCTACTGATTTTTTTGAGTTGATCTTGTATCCTGCTATGTTGCTGAAGGTGTTTATAAGCTGTATCAGTTCCTTGGTGGAATCTTTGGGGTTGCTCAAGTATACTATCATGTCATCTGCAAATAGGGAAAGCTTGACTTCTTCCTTTCCAATTTGTATCTCCTTAATCTCCTTATGTTGTCTTATTGCTCTGGCTAGAACTTCAAGTACTATATTGAATAAGTATGGGGAGAGCGGACAGCCTTGCCTCGTTCCTGATTTTAGTGGAATTGCTTTGAGTTTCTCTCCATTTAATTTGATGTTGGCTGTTGGCTTGCTGTAAATTGCCTTTATTATGTTTAGGTATGTTCCCTGTATTCCTGATCGCTCCAAGACCTTTATCATGAAGGGGTATTGGATTTTGTCAAATGCCTTTTCAAGCATCTAGTGAGATGATCATGTGCTTTTTTTTCTTTGAGTTTGTTTATATGGTGTATCACATTGACAGACTTTCGTATGTTGAACCATCCTTGCATCCCTGGAATGAATCCTACTTGATCATGGTGGATAATTGTTTTGATGTGGTCTTGGAGTCTGTTTGCCAGTATTTTATTGAGTATTTTTGCATCAATATTCATGAGGGAGATCGGTCTGTAGTTCTCTTTCTTTGTTGTATCCTTGTTTGGTTTGGGAATCAGGGTAATTGTAGCCTCATAGAAGGAGTTTGGTAATGTTCCTTCTGTTTCTATTGTGTGGAACAATTTAGAGAGTATTGGTATTAACTCTTCTTTGAAGATCTGGTAGAATTCTGCACTGAAACCATCTGGTCATGGGCTTTTTTTGGTTGGGAGATTTTTAATGACTGTTTCTATTTCGTTAGGGGTTATTGGACTATTTAAATAGTTTATCTGGTCTTGATTTAATTTAGGTATGTGGTACCTATCCAGAAAATTATCCATTTCTTTTAGGTTTTCCAGTTTTGTGGAATAGAGGTTTTTGAAGTATGACCTGATGATTCTCTGGATTTCCTCAATGTCTGTTGTTATGTCCCCCTTTTCATTTCTGATTTTGTTGATTTGGATACTCTCTCTCTGTCTTTTGGTTAGTTTGGATAAGGGCTTGTCTATCTTGTTGATTTTCTCAAAGAACCAACTCTTTGTTTCATTAATTTTTTGTATTGTTCTCTTTGTTTCTATTTTATTGATTTCAGCTCTCACTTTGATAATTTCCTGGCATCTATTTTTCCTGGGAGACTTTGCTTCTTCCTGTTCTAGAACTTTTAGGTGTGCTGTTAAGTCACTAGTGTGAGATTTCTCCAGCTTATTTATGTGGGCGTTTAGTGCTATGAATTTCCCTCTTAGTACTGCTTTCATAGTGTCCCATAGGTTTGGATAGGTGGTGTCTTCATTTTCATTGATCTCTAGGAAGTCTTTAATTTCTTTCTTTATTTCTTCCTTAACCCATTGGTGATTCAGGTGGGTATTGTTCAGTTTCCATGAGATTGTAGGTTTTCTGTAGTTTTTGTTGTTGTTGAAATCCAACTTTAGACCATGGTGGTCTGATAGAACACAGGAGGTTATTCCAATTGTTTTGCATCTGTTTAGATTTGTTTTGTGACCAAGTATGTGGTCGATTTTAGAGAAGGTTCCATGGGGTGCTGAGAAGAAGGTATATTCTTTTTTGTTAGGATGGAATGTTCTGTAGATGTCGATTAAGTCCCTTTGAGTCATGACATCAGTTAAGTCCTTTATTTCTCTGTTAAGTTTCGATTTGGGGGATCTGTCCAGTGGTGAAAGTGGGGTGTTGAGGTCTCCCACTATTAATGTGTGGGGTTTTATATGTGATTTAAGCTTTAATAATGTTTCTTTTACATATGTGGGTGCCCTTGTGTTTGGGGCATAAATGTTCAGAATTGAGACTTCATCTTGGTGGATCTTTCCTGTGATGAGTATGTAATGCCCTTCTTGATCTCTTTTGATTGATTTTAGTTTGAAGTCTATTTTGCTGGATATCAGGATGGCTACACCCGCTTGTTTCTTAAGACCGTTTGATTGGAAAGTCTTTTCCCAGCCTTTTATTTTTAGGTAGTGTCTATCTTTGAATTTGAGATGTGTTTCTTGTATGCAGCAGAAAGATGGGTCCTGCTTTCGTATCCATTCTGTAAGCCTATGTCTTTTTATAGGTGAATTAAGTCCATTGATATTGAAGGATATTAATGTCCAGTGATTGTTCATTCCTGTTATTTTTTGGTGGTGATGTGTGTGTACTTTTCTTCGTTGGGGTCTACTGCTGTGGCTTTATCTATTGCCTGTGTTTTCGAGGTTGTATCTGACTTCCTTAGGTTGGAATTTTCCTTCTAGTGCTTTCTGTAGGGCTGGGTTTGTGGATAAATATTGTTTAAATCTGGCTTTGTCATGGAATGTCTTGTTCACTCCATCTATGATGATTGAAAGTTTTGCTGGGTATATTAGTCTAGGCTGACATCCATGGTCTCTTAATGTCTGCATTACATCTGTCTAGGACCTTCTGGCTTTCAAAGTCTCCATTGAGAAATCGGGTGTTATTCTGATAGGTTTGCCTTTATATGTCACTTGGCCTTTTTCCTTTGCTGCTCTTAATATTCTTTCTTTATTCTGTACGTTTAATTGTTTAATTATTATGTGGTGAGGGGACTTTTTTTGGGGGTCTAGTCTGTTTGGTGTTCTATAGGCTTCCTGTATCTTCATAGGCATTTCCTTCTTTAAGTTGGGAAAGTTTTCTTCTATGATCTTGTTGAATATATTTTCTGTGCCCTTGAGTTGGTATTCTTCTCCTTCTTCTACCCCTATTATTTGTAGGTTTGGTCTTTTCATGGTGTCCCAAATTTCTTGGACATTTTGGTTCATGACTTTGTTGACTTTAGTGTTTTCTTTGACTGATGAATCTATTTCTTCTACTGTATCTTCAACACTAGAGATCCTCTCTTCCATCTCTTGCATTCTGTTGATTATACTTGCATCTGAAGTTCCCAATCGTTTTCTCAGATTTTCTATTTCCAGCATTCCCTCTGTTTGTGTCTTCTTCATTTTCTCTATTTCCCTTTTCAGGTCTTGGACTGTTTCCTTCATTTGTTTCATTGATTTTTCTTGATTTTCTTTCAGTATTTTATTGTTCTCTTCCAGGACTTTTTTGATTTCTTCTAATTTGTTTGCCCTTTCCTCTAGTTGTTTATAGCGTTCTTCACATTTTTTTGTCTTTTCCTCTACACGAGCCTCTAGCTTCTTCATGATGACATTCATAAGGCTATTTTCTTCTGCTTCTTCCAATTTCTGATGTTCAGGTCTAGGTGTTGGAGGAGGGCTAGGGCCTGGTGATGGTGTATTGCTATTCATTTTGTTGTATGTGTTTCTGCCTTGACATCTGCCCATCTCCTTGTGGTTCGTTCTTGGCCTTCTCCACACACTTGGTTCAGACAGAGCTGACAGATTCAGGAAGTCTCTCTCTCTTGTCCAGATGGGAGCTCTCTTGTCCAAATTGGAAGTCCGGGGCAGGATGGGAGCTCTTGTTCAGAAGGGAAGTCCGGGGGAGGATGGGTGCTCTCCTCTCTCTCTCTCTCTCTCTCTCTCTCTCTCTCTCTCTCTCCTCCAGATGGGAAATCCAGGGCAAGATGGGAGCTGGGGGCCAGCCTCTAAGTCTCAAGAAGAGGCTTGGGGCTCAGGCGGATGGGCGTGGGGGCAGGGCGTGGAGACTGCAGGGTCTGCCAGGGGTCTTGGAGAAGGGGATCCTTCCCGGTGGGGCTAGAAGGGAACCTGCCTGGGGACCAGAACCTGGGGCCAAGTTGGGCAGGTCTTCCCCGGAGTGGCTGGTGCCCAGGGATGGGGTCCGGGGCAAGCTAGGACACTCACCTGTGCTTCAGAAGGGAAGTCCTGGGCAAGATGGGAGCTGGGGGGCCGGCCTCTAAGTCTCAGGAAGAGGCTTGGGGCTCAGGCAGATGGGCATGGGGGCAGGGCGTGGAGACTGCAGGGTCTGCCAGGGGTCTTGGAGAAGGGGATCCTTCCCGGTGGGGCTAGAAGGGAACCTGCCCGGGGACCAGAACCTGGGGCCAAGTTGGGCAGGTCTTCCCCGGAGTGGCTGGTGCCCAGGGATGGGGTCCGGGGCAAGCTAGGGCACTCACCTATGCTTCAGAAGGGAAGTCCAGGGCAAGATGGGAGCTGGGGGCCGGCCTCTAAGTCTCAGGAAGAGGCTTGGGGCTCAGGCAGATGGGCGTGGGGGCAGGGCGTGGAGACTGCAGGGTCTGCCAGGGGTCTTGGAGAAGGGGATCCTTCCCGGTGGGGCTAGAAGGGAACCTGCCCGGGGACCAGAACCTGGGGCCAAGTTGGGCAGGTCTTCCCCAGAGTGGCTGGTGCCCAGGGATGGGGTCGGGGGCAAGCTAGGGCACTCACCTGTGTTTCAGAAGGGAAGTCCTGGGCAAGATGGGCCAGGTTAGTTGATTCTGTGGGTTTTCTTGTGGTGTCCTTGATCCCTCTGGCTCCTGCAATCCTTCTTCCCTCTCTTACTCAGGATTCTTGGAGCTCCACCTAATGTTTGGCTGTGGGCTTCTGCTGGGTTTTCTTTATTGATTCTTTTTCCATTTTTAGGTCTTGAGCAGTTTTGTTCATTTCCTTCCACTGTGGTTTGTGCTTTTCTGTATTTTTAAAGGTATTTATTCATTTTCTCATACTGTTTGTATTTTCCTGGATTTCTTTAAAGGGTTTATTCATTTTCTCATATTGGAGGTGGTCTTACAGCAAAATCCTGAACCTCTGGACTTCCCATTCTTTCTGTTCCCTCTTCTTGAATGTTCACGGAACCTTAGTTTGGGAATTGTTTTGTAGGCCTATCCATTGTGACTTGTCTCCACAACTCTGCATTTTTATTGGTTATGGTTTTCTGTAATGGTCTCCACATGTTGCAAAGAAGTTTGCCGAATGAAGGATGAGGACTAAACCTATCTGTGGGTGTATGGACGAATATTTAGTATGTAGTCATGGATTATGCTGGTCTGGAAATGGTGGTTGTTTGTTTTTCTCTAATGTCCATGACTTCACTAGCCCTGGATAGTTGGCTAGTTTTCAAATATCAAGCATGATTTCCTTCTTGTTGAGTGGGTCTGACATTCTATTAGAGATCTGTTGGCTACTTCCAAGGTATGTGTGCACTACTGCACTCTTGAGGTTATTGTGCCATACTGGTTATTGATATGGTTCATAGGAAAAATATCTGTGTAAGACTGTTGGTTACTTCCCTCCTTTGGAAGCTTGCATGATATCTTTGGGTACTGTGAGTGAAAGCTAGTCCTGAGGGAAGGGGCACTCAGGTCAGTTCCAACTCAATGGCTTCTGGGCTCTGTGTCTGAGGTCACTAACTGTGTCTTCAGCAATAAAGACTTACCTTCCACCTTTGGGGAGCAATTAAGTGTGAAAACAATAGCCTCTATATTTTGAGATTCTCTTGGACAACCCTGACAATAACTCAAAAGAGGGCTTCTCATGCCTGGCATTTGGGGTTTTGTAAGGTAGTCTTTGGCTCTTGGAGGGAGCATTACATCTCAGATGAAAAATTTTTATTTAAACACTATATGTATGTTTATAAAGAGACTTACATGTATTATAGGGTTTTTTCAGGTTAGTAGTTAATATGATTCCTTATAACTTTTTCAGATGTCCTTACTCTTATTTTATCTCACCTCTCTCCTTCTTTTGTGTTTATCTACCTCCTCCCTAACTGGAGGACCCCCTTTTCCATTTCTCTAATCAGATCATTTGTACCCTACTATTCCCTTCTCTATTTATCTCCTACCCATCTTCCCAGGCAGCAGTTCCCTTTTACTTTCCTGGTTTCTGTAGTAACTCCATGATATGTAGTCTCATCTGACATTTTGGAGCAAGGGACCTCTGATAAAAGGTAACATGCAATGTTTGTATTCCTAGATCTGAGTGACCTCACTAAACACGATTTTTTCTAGTTCTATCCATTTATGTGCAGAACTCATAAGCTCATTTTGTCTTTCCCACTGGAGTGTATTTATGCTATGTACTATAATATTCTGTAGTGTATGTGTACCACACTTTCATTATCCATTCATAGGCTGAAGGTAATTTATATTGTTTCCATTTCCTAGCGATTGTGAATACAGCAGCCATGAACATGGCTGAGCTAATAATATCTGTGGCACAGGCTTTTTAGTCCTTTCAGTCTAGGCCAAGGAGTTATCACTAGACGGATCACATAGTAGATTTAGTTTTAGATTTTTGTAAATTCTCCATACTGATTTTCACAGTGGCTGAATTAGTATGAAATAAATCTTTTTATATTAAAAATTTACTCTTGCCTGTTTATCACATCTACTTTCTTACTTTACCTGTGTTTCTTTCCTCTTTAATCCTCAACATTTATCATTTTTAACCATTTCTATAATTTTTTATTTTAAGTATGTAATAATAGAGGAATTATATATATTATTTAATTCTTGAATTGGCCTTTTCACATCAGCATTTTTTTTTTTTGAGATTCCTTTAGGTATTGTCAACATAATTTGCTCTTTTGTAAAAAAAAAAAAACTGGGCTTAATATTTGTGTAGATGCACACACTTTGTTTAACCATTTACCAGTCATAGAGCATTTGCGCTGTTTCCATATTTTGGCTACTATGATTAAAGCTACTCTAAAACATTAGTTACATTTTTGTATAAACATATTTTTATATCAATGGGATAAATGCCCAGGAGTGTAAGTGTTAAACTGTGTAGTAGATGCACATTTAGCTTTTAGAGACATTGTATACTATTTTCCTGTGTGCCTATTTTAATCTACATTCCAAGTCTGTATTAATGACTAATTTATACACATCTAGACAATATGTGATGTCATTTTAAAAAGTCCTCTGATAGGTATGTGTTGATATCTTATATAGCTTTAATTTTGCATTTTCCTTATTACTAATGATATTGAACCTCTTCATGAGTTTATTTGTTATCTGCATAGTTTCTGTAATAAAATGACTCCTTGTATATTTTCTTGTTATTTTAACAAATTGTTTTATTCTGTAGAGTGTTGTGAGTTCTTTATACATTATCTTTTTTAGATAAAGGAATGTAAATATTTTTCTCAGTTTATGTCTTGTTTCTTTGCCTTCTAAATTTACATTTGGAAGGGAAAGTTTAATTTTGATGAGTGTCATTGTATCATGTTTCCCTTTTATTTATTGTGTTTTTCTCTTCTTTCATCATGCATGTAGTATAGTGTGTTTTGATCAAACCTATCCCAATTCCTACCCTCCAATTCCCCATTACCTCACCAACGTTTACTTCTTAACTGTCCCCTCGCTCTCTGTCTCTCTCAACTGATGTCAGTCAGTGCTGCCTGTATGGGAGTGAGTGTAGAACCATCAACTGGACCAGGCGCAGTCCTTCAGGATTTGCGTCTCTGGAGAAAACTGGCTCTCTGTGCTCATAGCCAACGGCTTCTCGGCTAGTGTTAGGACTTCGTGAGCTGCTCCCCATCCGTGCTGGATAGTGTGGTCTTGTGCAGGTCTTGGGCATGCTGTCATAGCTGTTGTAAGTTCCTGCATGCAATGGCCCATCATGTCCAGAACTCCTTGCCTAGCATTAGATTCAGAGTGTGTTCTTTTTCTAAAAGTGTTATAATCTTATGATTTACATTGAACTTCCTGACACATTTGAGCTACATATTACACAGCATGCAAGTCAAGTCCCCATGGATGCCCTTTTATTCCATTATTATTTATTTAAGAAAATGTCTCTTCTCCATGGTGATTCTGCTGCATCTTTGTCAAAAGATGAGTTAGACTTAGTAGTAGGACTCTATTTCCAAGTTTGTGATTTTTAAAAATTAATCCATATGTTTATTTTTCTGTCATTAATATAGTATTGGTTAGTGTGGATAGATTGCTCTTAGAATCAGTAAAATATGTTTATTATATCTTCTTATTTTTCAAATTTGTTTTAATTACTTGTGGTTATTTTGCATTTCTGCATAATGTTAGAACTATCGTGTTTGTATCTACAAAAATGTTTCTTGGATTTTTATAGTAAATGTGCAAAAAACATCAGTTTACAGAGAATGACATCTTTGCTGTATTGAGTCATCCAATATAAGAACACAGCACATATCATTTCTTTTTAACTCTCTTGATTCATTTCATCAGTGTTTTGACACCTTCAGCAAATGAGTCAAAATGCATTTTCTTAGATATGTACCTAAGTCTCCCTTTTTGAGCTGTAATGATATTGCTTCTTTCATCTTAGTGTTGATATACCTATTGGCAGTATACAGAATTAATTTTGTGTGCTTCTTTTATTCTGTGACTTTGAGGAAACAGTTGTAAAGGTTTCTAGAAGAATATATATATATATATATATATATATATATATATATATATATATATATAAAATGATGTTACATTTTTTAACTAGTTAATAGAATTCTCCAGTGAGAAAATGTGGACCTAGAATTTTTTTTTAATGAGTTTAAAGAACTATGAGTTCAGGGTAGGCAAAATGGCTCATCAGGTAAGGATGCTTGGTGCCAAGTTTGAGGACCTGAATTTGGTATTCAGAGCATACACAGTGAAAGAATCAACTCATACAAATTCTCTAAACTCCATATGTACACCATGGCACATACATAGACACATGTACACAGATACACTAAAGAAATACATAATTATAACAATTTTAAGTTATGAAAACAACTGGACAGTTGTAAAGCTATCCAAATGATCTATTTCATATTTAGTCATTTATAGTTTCAAAGAATTCAGTTGTATTTCTATTCTACATCTTTTCTATTATTAATAATTTATACTTCCTTTTCTCTCGGTTAGTATTGCCACAAATTCAGCAGTTTTATTATACTTTTCAATAACCAATTCTATGTCATTGGTTTTCTTTTATCAACCTCTTGTGTATAATTTATTATTTTCTTAGTATTTATTGTTTCCTTTATTGTGATTGTTTGGATTTATTTTTTCTTTCCTTTTCAAGGCTCTTAAGGTGTGGTTGAAGTTTTTAATCTGAGTATTTTCTTATTTTTGGAGAATTATAATTTATCTTTCAGCACTGTTTCAGTGTCCTGCAAATTTTGATACACTGCAGTTTTATTTTCTTTGAATTAAATTAAGTTTTAAGTTTTCCTTGAGACTTCCTTTTTAATTCACAGGTTATTCAGAAGTCTGATGTTGAGTTTGTAGATATTTTGCAATATTCTTGTTTTAGTTCTGTTACGGATATTTTTATTTTACTTTCTACATGATTTCAATTCTTTTAGGTGTGTTCATGTTTGCATTGTTGTCTACAGTATGACTAAATTGGGCACCTTGCCCAATTTAATTGGATAAATGTTACTTAGATATGGATCTGTTGATTAATGGTATTGTTGAGTTATTTTGTATCTTTGCTGCTCTGTCTACTTCTTTCAGTTGCTCAGACATAGATACTGAAGTCTCCAATGATAACCATGGTGATCTACTTTTCCCTTTGCTTCGATGGATTTTTGCTTCAGATATTTTGTAGAATTTTAAATACATGTTCCTTATTAATTTTTAGTTATTTTTTCCAGTGATCATGAGTCAGCATAGGATCCAGTACCTGCTAGGCAAGCACTCCACCACTGGCTGTTTTCTCAGCCCTTGCAATTATGTTTTCTGACACATAAACATTAAATATCACTTTTTTTCCTGGGGAAATTAACTCATCTATTATTACATAATGTTCTGTTGTATTTCTAGTAAGTGTTTTGTTCCAAAGTCTACTTTATATGACATTTACAGCCACCTAAGTGTTCTTTTAGTTAATTCTTGACAAGAGAAGCGAAGCTAGAGCTACAGAACTGAAACCATCACTAGATCTCATTTGTTCCCAATGAGGAAACATTTCCTACAAAGTGGAAAAAGGACAGCAATTGGGGTCAGATGTCTTGTAGTATGTTCCTAATGAATTCACCTTAAAAAGTGCAGATTAAAAGCTCTAAACGATTGAGAGGTTTCACAACAGTCAGAAGACTGGATGTATGGAGCTAGTGAGTTGGGGTTGGTGAGTATTTGTGAACATCATTAGAAGAAAAGGAGAATGTGTACCTAAAAGATCTTTGGCGTTTTAAAACCAAAGGAACATGACTGGAAAAAAATATCAACGTAATGATGCCTGATGATATTCTGCTATACTCATAGATTGGTGCCTTGCTCAATAGTTGTCAGAGAGGCTTCATCCAGCAACTGGTGGAAACAGATGCAGAGACCCACATTTAAACATTAGGCCAAGCTCAGGAAATCCTACTGAAGAGTGGGAGGAAGGATTGTAGAGGCCAGAGGAGTTATTAGAAGAAAATCTACAGAATCAGTTAACCTGGGCTCATAGGAACTCACAGAGACTGAACTGACAATTAGGGAGCCTGCATGGGACTGACCTAGTCCCTCTGCATATATGAGACAGTTATGTAGCTTGGTCTTCTTGTGGAACTCCTAACAGTGGGAGCAGGGCTGTCTCTGACACTTATGCTGGCTTTTGACACCCAATTCCTCATTCTGGGTTGCCTTGCCCAGCCTTAATACAAGGTGAAGTGCTTATTCTTAGTATAACTTGTTATGGCATGTTTTGTTGATATCCATGGGAGGCCTGCCCTTTTCTGAGTAGAAAAAGTGGATGGGGTAAGGATTCAGACTGCAGAGAGGCCCTGTGTGTATGGCAGGGGGACTGGGAGGAGAGGAGGGAGGGAACTGTGGTCAGGATGTAAAATAAACAAATAAATGAAACATAAAAAAATTAAGTTACAGCAAATATTGAATACTCTCAGGATACGAGTTGAAAAATGTTAAACTCTAGACCTCAAGCTGATACACATGAGAAAAGCAGTATGATTGTCCCTTTCTAAAAGTAGCCTATGAAAATGACTACAGGGCTAATTCCTGTTGTACAAAGGAAATTCAGCCCCTTTCTGAAGTTGGCAAAAGAGCAGAATTGCCATCACCTTTCCAGTGTTTTTCCCTGAGCTTCTCACATGAGCTGACATTTCCCCTGGCAGAGAGCTCTGCTGTGTTCTTTTGCTGCTCATCACTCCAGGGTTCGATGTAACAGACTGTCACTGCTGCTTCATCCTCCAGGACCCTTTATCCCCCTTCTTGAGAGTCTCAGTGGTGACAGATTTTCTGTCTATCTTCCTACAGTCCCAGATTGTTTTAATTACTGCTTCTGTGTTTGCTTAGACGGTAAACTGTGAAAATGGCCCCTGGTTGTTTAAGTTTCCTAGTTTTTATTTTTTTAAATGAACCAAAACAAAAGTACATTATTGGACCAAAAAGCAGTGCATATGACCTAGGGAACTATTGATTTGTTCATTTATTCAGTTGGAGGGTAATTGATCTATTGTGCTCACCCCATTTTGACTGCAGAGATTTTAATTAATTATTTTATTTATTTTTAGTTTACATTATTGACAGAGTGTCTGAAGGGAGGGGAAAGATTTTTTCTTTCACTGTTCTATTCATTTCTTAAGTTACACCCCTTCCCTGCACTGTGTTATTTACACAGAAGCAAGAAAATGGAGATGAGAAGAGAATATTGCATTGTGAGGTTCCTGAATGTGGACTCGGCAGTGGGGTGTGGGCCCACACTGGATACTGTGACGTTTATGTTGGGCTCATAAGGAAGATCCTCCATCAAGCCTTTGTGTCCCTATTTGTAGCATGTGCAGCAACAGAACAGCTTAACTTGTATGCAGGTTTATATATGTGCCAGCACATTACAGGGTGCTGTGTGAATTGCAGCTCTTTAATTCATGGACTTGTCTATTAGGCTCCTCATTTGCCATCCTTAGTCTTAAAGTGGGAATGTAATCTAGTGTAGTGTCCAGTCAGTACAGGAGCTTTCCAAAGTGAATCTCAATGAAAGAAAGCACCGAGCTAATAGCATTAAGAAAATGGGAGGAAAGAGAAAAGTGAGAGGTTTTGGAAATAATATAGTTTTTGTTGTTTTTCTTTTTCTTCTTTCTCTTTTGGTCTCCTAATGACAAGAGGCATCTTCAGAGATAGAGTCCATTCTCCAGAATAAAAGGACTTTTTAACTAGCAATTCGAATGAGGTTCAGCCCAGTGTTGGACTTGCTTCAGTAACATTTACCAAGCCATCACAATCCACACTGCTATGTTGGGAAAAGTTTTTTCACTGATATTGTCAATAATGATGATAACAATGGCTCTCTGTTAAGAGATTACTCTTTTCCTGGCTTCTGTTCTCATCATATCATACATATGCACATAGACATATCTACACATATATTAACTCAACAACTCTCTAATAATTCTCATAACAGGACTGCATAGAAGATGTCATCCCATTCTTACATTGCAGTTGAGAAAGCAAAGAGGCAAAGGTAACAGTGACAAACTAGTAGTCCAGAGGCTGGTAAGACTCAGAAATAAACCCAATTTTAGAATTGTAGACATCTTTTTTTCCCCATATGAAGATGGAGTTCTATCTGCCTAGTTACACATACTCTACCACCTCTGTACAGGCAATCTAAATGTGTCATTGCTCATGAGCTATTTGTACTAACGATCACACTTAGAACGACATATTTGACAATGTGCTAAATAGCCCTCCGCTATGAATAGCCCTCTGAATGAATCAGCTTGCAGACTGGAAGGCTTGTTCTGGTTAAATTGGTTCTAATCTTGACTTCCTTTTCTTCTTCTGTAATTCTCTGCCAACTTGGAAGCTCCTGTTTCTATCCTGGGTTCCTACCTCCTTTTCTGCCTTGAAGCTTGGTTACTCTTCCATTAAACAGCTAACAGCAGCTTTAGCACCAGGGACAGCGTATTCTAATGAAGTGGTAATGGAATGGAGAGTCAGACAGGTCTTGATTAAAACAGAGTACTCTGATTAAAGATTACAGTTCATTCCCATTTCTTCATGCAATTCTGATTTTCCTTCTGGTTATGAAGCTTCTTCCCTGCCATAGATGACTGCAGTGCAGTTTGCATATGCTGCTCCTCCAAATAACTTTTAATTAGACATTTAAATTAGACTTGTGCCGGTTCACTGAATTTAAAATTTTTATATTTCTCCAATGCAATTATTAGTTGTTTTAATTCACCAGTTCATGGATTGTCATTTATTTTAATATTACTTACTGTGACATTAAAACGATAATTCCTAGATTTTCTCACTACAAAAATAATTTATAAATGTCAGAAATTAAGAAAAAATTTCTAAACAATCTAATTCAAAACAAAATAAAGGAAAAGTAGCTTAAGGCGTTGACTCTGTGATCAGAAGTTAGGTGTTCTATAGTCTGATGAGGAGGAATGATCAAAAACATTGTAATTTGAAGGAAAGTACACAGGAGAGCCTCAGAGATTCCCTTTGTCTTTTGGTCAGGGTGAGAGTGAGTAGGGCCTGCCCTGATGAGAGATGCAATTTTACAGACCCACTCCAGGCTTTTCACTGCCAGAACTGTGTTCCAGTCATAGACTGGGTGAGTCTTCCCAGGGAAAGGGAGACAGGGCCATGAGGTGAGGTAAGGGGTTAAACAGATGGAAGAACATTTCCTAAACGTTGTATTTCAGGCATAGTTCTGGGGAATTTTCTCCATTCAATACTCTCAAAACTGTTATAAAGTAATACTGTTATTGTCTCCACTTATAGAGGAGAAATGAGGCAAAGGAAAGCTAAGAGACTTATCCAAGATCTCACAGGTATAGTCATCATAGGAGAGCAAGATTTTAATCCAAGCTCTCTGTCTCCTGAATTTTCACTCTCTACTATCACCCACAACTGTCACACAACATGACAAAGTGGGAAAATAACAAGGTTGCCAGAGACAGAATGTTACAGTGAAGAGAGACTGAGGAATTGACATGTGCCTTTGAGGAGATAGATAAGGGTGGCTGCAGGCAAGAACCAAGAGTTGGGACCAACATCCTCATCATGTACTGAAATATGAAAACAACTAGTTCACACATCTCTAATCCAAATCCTGTGACAGGGCTCTTTCATATCCTTCACTCCTAATTGCCAATTTTGTAACACACAATGATATGAAAGAAGTCGAGAGATAAATATTGACACTCATGAGTTCAGATACTCTACTCACTTTTGTTGTACCCTGGGCCTTGATTGGAGATGCATAGAATTAGGAATTAGGAGCTGGTGGGGCTTCAATAGAGTAAAGGACTTTTCCTTTATGCTGCAGTTTCTCAACAGTGGCTTAACCTTGAGATGTGATTGTCTATCTCCTTTGCATTTTCTGAACCCCATATGATGGGTGAAAGTATCTCAATAGGAAGATGCAATAGTCACCATAGATACACAGAAAACAGCCGAACCAAAGCAACTACTCAGCTCTTTATGATGTTTCATGCTCTGCTTCAAAGAATCCATTATTTAAGAGTGAACATAAAGCTCGTCTATAATCTCTCTAAAATGTAGGACTGGTGCCTGAAGGTCACATGTAGAGAAAAATGACATGCATCAACTAGCAACAGTTACCAAGGTCTTTTAAAAAACTATTTTTTAACATAGCATACAAGGTTTTAGGTATTAAATCATTTTTGAACAAAGTGTGTTTTAATAGATTCTGTTTTTCTTTCATCTCTCCCACTCCAAGATATCCCTAATCACCAGACTTTTTTCTTTTGTATTATCTCATTTATTCTTTGCCCATCATATCCTTCTTCCTAACCTATATTTTTATTTTCCCTTTATTTCCTCTCTAGTATTTTATACACATTTACATGTATTCACAGACATGTAAAGGCTAGGAGCTACCTATGACAAAGAACATGTGGTTTTGTCTTTCTGAGTTTGGATTATTTCACTTATACTTCCCAAGTTCATCCATTTTCCTGAAAAATTCACTTTTCCTTACAAAATAGTTTCAATATAAGGATTTAAATTAAGTAAAAAACAGAGGTTTGGGGGAGTAGTCAGTGTCATGTGTAGTCTTAGTATACTAAGACTTAGTATACTTCATATATTTAGTGTGAAAGCTGAATAGTGTCATAGTCCATCTCTGTCCTCTATATGGTTTTAATTATTGGAGAAGGGAGATTACCTATGATTCAAACTTAGCCAATTAGGTGATCTCCTCCAGGATCCAAGGACTTACACAATGAATATAGCATGAACCCAAAGGGATACTGGATACACGATAAAGACAGTGTCCTGCCTAGAGTTTTACAGATGGGAGATGATAACCATTCCTCTTGCTTTTTACCCTTACATTCTTTTAGCTTCTTCCATCTAGATTCTAACCAATTATTAATGCTTTGGGCCCTAATATTTTTCTAACATATTTCCTATTAAAGTAGACAGAATCAATGTACTACATAATGCTAAGTCACTAATTCTGATATTGTCTCTAGTAATGATTTAATTGTGGAAACAGACACAGTCACACAGCAGTCCTTTGGGGTGCTGTTACAAATGCCATACAAGGAAAAGCATGTTCTTGCATCTCAGAGTTCCTACTACATCCTCACATTGCACAGGCATTTGTGACAATAACCACCCTGGCTTTTATTCATACTAAAGTGCATCAATAAGACTTTGAAAGCCATGGAGATCTTTAAATTTCCTATGGTGTGAGATAAGGCTCTTTCTCATTACTCTAAGAATAGCCCAGCTTCCAAAGCCATTCAGAAATCTACAGAGGGAGAGCTGGCTAGCAGGGCTTGCAATAAACTCTTATTAACACTATCAAATATAATCTGTTTTTGTCTTGACCTCACTTTAGATTCTCAGCAGGTATAATGGACAGATTTGTAGGGTTTCTTTTTCCCTTTTAAAAGACTAGATAAATGTTACTTTTCTTTCATCAGATTATAAATGTCCAATGTAAATGGAAAGTTCATTGCTTTCCTTGATAACAGACGTAATCTCCCCAATGGATGCCCCTCTGTCAGAAGACATACGAGATAGTCCCAGAGATTGTTTTTGGTTAAAATTGGTTCAGAATAAGCTTAATTTCCCAGTCTGTGCACCTTAACCTCTCTCTGGTTAATGCAACAAGAAAAAAATTTATCCACTTTCAATGTAGAAAAGAACTGTGCTTTCTCTTGCTTCCAGCTCTACTTGGCTGTGTTGGCTCTCTACAGCTTGTTGTGATTGGCCCCATGTGCAATTCTTCCAATTAGATTCTGTTCTTTTATTACTTTTGGTCGGTATCTGGTTGGGAATCACAAGGGAACACTGCTAGTGGATCAATGACTACAGTGATCAGCTCAGATTGAAAGTATAAGTAAAATCGCATCAAAATAGAAGCCATTGACTATATCAGGCAGTTTATACATTTCCGTATATGTTCATTCTTGTCAACTTAGATGCTCATCTTTGACACATGGGAAAAGCAAGGTACACATAGCATCACAAAGTCTGACTCAAGTCACACAGCTAAATAGTATAAGTGAGGGCTTTGGGACAATTGGTTCATGGTTTATTCCTTTTCTAGGTGGGAAATGGGAGCCTAGAAAGAAGGCGGGATTTCAAACTGTAACTTCAGAGCCATGGTTCCAGCTGTGCTCCTTCCTGGCTGTTTATGTCGGAAAAATAAGACATATATATTTTTCCATCTCTGAAATACTAAGAATAGCATCTTTGGTTTGAGATGAGGCAATTTACATGAAATGATTTTATTATATTTTACAATTCCTAAGTGTGGTCCAGTTTGTCTGTTGCTGAACTTTAGAGTGGCATCACATTGTGAAACTGGTTAAAATGTCTAATTTGGTTTTTTTTTTTTAATTTAAGAGTAGGGCCTAATCTGGGTCTTCCTACTAGCAATAGTGGGTGAGAGTGCCTGAACTGGCCTACCCTGGTAATCAGATTGCTGACTACCCAAACTGTCATCATAGAGCCTTCATCCAGTAACTGATGGAAGCAGATGCAGAGATCCACAGCCAAGCACCAGGCTGAGCTCTGGGAGTCCAGATGAAGAGAGGGAAGAGGGATTCTATGAGCAAGGGGTAGTTAAGATCGTGATGGGGAAATCTACAGAGACAACTGAACCAATCTCAAAGGAACTCATGGACTTTAGACTGACAGCTGTGGAACCTGCATGGGACCAGACTTGACTCTGCATATGGGAGACAATTGTGTAGCTGGGTATGTTTGAGGAGCCCTGGCAGTGTGATCAGGATCTATCCCTGGTGCATGAGCTGGCTTTCTGGATCCCATTACATATGGCCAGACACCTTGCTCATCCTTGATGAAGCGAGGAGGGGCTTGGTCCTGCCTCAACTGAATGTACCAGGCTTAGCTATCCCCCGATGGGAGAACTTACCTTGTTGGAGGAATGAATGAGGGGTGGATGGAGGTGGGTGGGAAGGTGGGGGTTGGAGGAGCAGGAGGATGAATGAGAGTAGGATCTGTGGTTTTTATGTAAAATTAATAAAAAATAAGAGTAGAGGCTACCAAATCTGTGTGAGTTGTTTTAATTGTATAGCATCGCTTTTATTTTTTTCACATTAAAAAAATTGAAAATATATTCTTTTCTCATACAATACACCCAACCACAGTTTCTCCTCCCTCCACTCTTTCTAGCCCTGCTCCCTCCAACCACTTTCCCTTTCTCACAGATCCACTCCCTGTCAGTTTCCTCTTCAGAAAAGAGAAGGTCTCCAAGAGATGATAGCCAGACAGGACAAAACACAATATAATAAGACAAAGCAAAAGCCCTCATATCAAGGCTAGACAAGGCATCCCCAAGGAGGAAAGAGTCTCAAGAGCAGGCAAAAATCGAGAGATACATCTTCTCCTAACCACTAACCACTGTTAGGAGTCCCACAAAAACACCAAGCTAACAGACATAACATATACACAGGGGACCTGGTACAGACCCACTTAGGCCCCATACTTGTCATTTCAGTCCCTTTGGGCCCATGTGAGCCCTGCTTGTTTTATTTGGTGGGCCTGTTCTCCTGGTGTCCTCTATTCCCTCTGACTTCTATAGTCTTTCCTCCCCCTTTTCCATGGAGTTCCCAAGCTCCAAGGGTGAGGGACCTGGTAGAGAATTGTTCTTCACCTATCTAAGGATATGCATACTAGTGTTTTATAAAATATTGGAGTTGGACAATGTTAGGTTTAATATTTTTACATTTTCAGATGAATAAGAAGGTGAAGTATTTGCTCTAGTCAGAAAGATTTCTAGTTTATCAAAATGGTTTCTGAATCTATCTATTGCTTTAAAAATGATAGTGGATGCACTTTATGAATAAATTTTAGTTACTTGGAGATATAATAGCTAATTTGAGATGGCATTAATGGTCACTGGATATATCTATAGCTGTTGTCGAAAGTGCAACCAATTTTATTATTCTACATAGTTTTGCATAAAATGTTAAACCATTAAAATCAGTTTGTAAAATCTGTACAATCCCCCAAGGAGTTAATTGACACTTTATGTGACACACTACTAAGATGTCTGACAAGCATGTGAAGGAGGCAAGCAACTGCATTCATCACTTGGAAAATGACACAGCTCTTCACTAACTAAAATGCAACAAATAAATAAATAAAACAGAAACAAGACTAAATGAATTTCATGGATTAACAGTGCCGAGAATGTAGCACAATGGGAATTCTTATAATACGGTGCTGAGATGTAAAATGGTCTGGCCACTTTGGAAATTGGTAGTTTACAAAAGTTAAGGGTGTGAATACTTTATGATCTAACAAATTCTCTCCTAAGCATATCCACAGTCAAATACATGCATGCAAAAAAGACATATATAGAACTTCATATCATGATTTCTGTAGATCCTCCCTCTGGAGATATTGTTAGAATTCTGCCCTCACTCCAGCTGCATGACTGCACATGCACAGTTCAGGAGTTAAGCAAAGGGTCTTGCCTCTTACATTATCAGTGTGCACTGATGATCACGTACACACAGCATGGTTGCACAATCTGTGCATGTGAGACTCTGTAAAGCCCATCTGTGCCTTAAAGAGTCGTGACTCAGACCCCACCCTCACTTTGTCTGCTCTGTTTCCCCACCACCATCTTTCTCCCTGCCCTCCACACATGCTTTTTCCCAGGCTTGGTTCTTCTCCCTCCCCTTCCTCCTAATAAAGCTCTTTGCTACCAGGTAGTGTGGCTCGTGACCTTTTCACGTGGTAACCAGCATGGTAACCAGTGCCGTTTATCATTCATTTCAGATATATCAAATCATCTTTATTCAAAAAAGTGATAATGAATTGTGGAATATTTATACAATAGAACGATATCTGGAAATGAGTAAGCTCGAGCCAGTACTGCAAGCAGAGGTATAAATGTATCTCAAAATATTGTATTCAATGAATAGATTCAGACAAAAAATGAACTACATATGATTTCATTCAAACAAAAATTGAAAACAAATTTATTATGTTAGAAGTCAAAGTAGTGGTTACTTTTGGAGAGATGAGAAGGAAGGGTGAAGGAAATGGTGGTTGGTTATCTTCCACAATCTTGTTATTGGCTTTGTAACTAAGTTCATTTTGTGAAAACTTACAGCTCGTATATTCATGATCTGTGTAACTTTACAGTTGTAGATTGCATGCCAATAAATGTTCAACAAGTTATAACTTTCAGTAAAGTGCCAGGGCCAGAAATCTTTAGGAAAATATCATTCAACTATATACAGATTATGATGAAAATATTTTCCATCATTAACAAATTACTTCCACTTAGCCTAACACCTGCTACACATCTGTACTCCCTAAGGGACACAGTAGGTTAAACAACCAAGACACCAAAAAGAATCATAGCAGTAGGAGATTAAATGGGATACTTAGGCAAGGAGGGGAAAGGGATCGAAAGATAAGCTTTCAATTGACACACAAATAAATAAGTGAGTTGATAAGGGGAGTAAGGAAAGTGAAATCATCATTTTAGATGGGCAAGGAAGGCAGATTGTGAAGTGGAGTCTGTCATATGGTGAATGGGCTGATACAATACTAAAGTGAACAATGGCATAGACCAATGCCAGGGACAAAGATGTGAAGCTGGGGAGTTCTCTGTTTCCAGTAAAGCACATTGCTATCAATAGCTGTCTCTGCTAGCACTTTGTAAACTTGTCTCATGCATTTCTTTTTTAGAAGTATGAGCAAGCAAGCTAGAGAGACTGGGGAAGGGAAAGGAAGAGCTGAGAAGAAGAGATGGGAGGAGAAGATAATTAGATCTCAGAGTGATATTTTATCCATATTAGAATGAGTGTGGAGAGTTAGTTTTATGGCAGGAAAAGTGCTTTAGGTAAATGCAGCATGCATCTCTAAGCATCAAAATTAATAATCAAGCAATGCCTGAGGTGGTAGGCAGGTCCCATTTATACATGGAACCTTAGATTTGGAGAGTTCCAGACACCAGCCTATAATCTCAGTAGTTTATGGAAGAACCCAGATTTGAATATCCTATTGTCTGGCTAAAGTTTCATGCTTTCCATGGAAACAAATACCATCTGTGGAACTAGCTCTAATTTCCTTACTTGATGTTATTTATCAAATACATATAGGCATCCAATAACAATTAATGAAAAGAAGGCCATAAATTTAAAAGATAGCAGGATGTGGGTATATGGAAGGGTTTGGGGGAAGAAAGAGGAATGGATAAATGTTGTAACTGTAATAAAATCTCAAAAATGAAACTAAAGAAAAAATAAAAAAGAAGGATGAAATACTTGTAGAGGGTTTCTTTAAGGGCTGGGTTGAAACTGTAAAGGGCATTCCAAGGACTAAAGACTAGAATAGGCAAGCACTAATGAGTGCATTTAGCACGTTTCCATGTTTCTGGCCCTAACACAGTGGAAGATCTCCAATTAAAGGCCCTCTTCTGGCTCCAGCTCACACTAATGTAATAGTGACTTATATGCTCATGTTACTATCACTCTCAAGAAGAATTATACCTTAAAACAGGTTAAAATGATTTAATCCCAAGCACATGTCAGGACCTATGGATGCTAATAGTGTAGCCAGTGCAGTGAGTAGAGAAGATGGCTTAGAATAAGAAATACTACTTGACTTACAACAGATGTATATGAATTTTTATTCCTTGTGTAGTTTTTGTGAATGGAATACTACAGCGAGTAGAGCTTGTTCTGTGTTCTTTTCTTTAATGTGGTGTTTAAATGCTTGGTTCTTATTGTGGCAGGTAGTGATGATATAATCTCCTTGGACAACCCATCAATTCATCTTTCTGATTATAAGTATCTAGTCTTCTCATATTCTAAATGGTGTTTCTGTGACCATCCTAGACATGTTTAATATCTGTTCCCTAGACACTTACATCTTATGAACCTTATTCCCTACAGCCTCAGCACAAACCTGAAGTGTATTGCTAGTCAATTATGTATTTGAAATTCCTGCCTTAATTTCAGAAGGCATGTTGACACTCTCCCACTATAAAAAATGTCAGGATAACTATATATTTATAGCAGTCTTACTCTGATTGCATCACGTAGAGTCCTAGCACAAAAATGCCTTCTCTGCTATTTTCCTTTTCATCCAAGAATATAACACCTCTGCTTTCTTTGTGAAAGCAGACTTGAAGATTTTTAATAGTAATTCTCCATGACAGATTAATCTTCCTGTATGTCCTGTGATTTACAATCAAGTAGAAAAGTTAAATTGCAGTAATATTTGTCTGCATGTAGGCGAACGAGAAATTATTTTCCTCTTTATTGCTTTTCAATCTTCAATATATTATAAGGTAATTAAAAATAATAGTTCTTAGCTTTTTTGTTTTTATATTATTTTATTTTGTATATATAAATATTTTGCTCACATGTGTGTCTGTGCACCACATATGCCTGGTGTGCATGGAGGTCAGGTAAGGGAGTTGAGCACATTAGAACTGACATTATGGAGGGTTGTGAGCAGACATGTGGGTGCTGGGAATCAAATCAGGGTCCTCTGGAAGAACAAGTATTTGTAACCACTGAGACATCTGTCCAGCCCCTATTCTTACAATCTGAAAAGAGAATAGAAACTGTATGAGTAAGAGGAGACCTACTTAATTATATTTAGTGTTAACATACTTATAATGTGATATGAAAAGAAACTTGATTGTAAAAGATGGAAAACTCCAATTTCTTCTTTAAAGAATGAACTTTATTTATTTATTTATTTATTTATTTATTTATTTATTTATTTATTTATTTATTTATTTATGGTTTTTTGAGACAGGGTTTCTGCATAGCTTTGTAACTTTCCTGGAACTCACTCTGTAGCCCAGGCTAGCCTCTAACTCACAGAGATCCTCCTTACTCTGCCTCCGAGTGCTGAGATTAAAGGCATGCACCACCACCACCCAGCATGGGAGAAATTCTTAAGTGTTCAGGAATAGCTTAAAAAAAGTTTATTCCCTGGGCGGTGGTGGTGCACACCTTTAATCCCAGCACTCAGGAAGCAGAGGCAGGCATATCTCTGTGAGTTAGTGGGCAGCCTGGGTTACAGAGTGAGTTCCAGGAAAGGTGCAAAGCTATACAGAGAAACCCTGTTTTGAACGCCCCCCTCCAAAAAAATATTTCTCCTTAATTATAATAGTCAAGGGGTACAATTAGTGCCAAATCACTTTCCATTTCTGTTAAATAAGCTATGGTAAAATCAAACACACAAAACATCAAAAAATGAAATAAACAATAGAAGAAAAATTTAAACAGTCCTTTGAAAATGACAGGCTATTAAAAGATGAAAATCAAATTTTATTAAAATACTACATGGCTAATATGTGGCAGATTTTGGTCTGGAAGTATTAGAGTCCTACCTGGAGAAATTGTAGAATTTTTTAAAGTACTAGATGCACACATATAACACAGGCACACATGTATGTACATTTGCTTATTCACACACATAGCACATACATGTGAGCATACAAGACTTGAATTTATGTTGATAAAACACCATGACCAAAGTGACTTAAGGGAGAAAGTATTTATTTGGGCTTAAGGTTCCAGAGGCTTAGAGTCCATAGTAATACTGTTGTGGTTTGAATTTATGGCCCCCATATACTCATGTATTTGAAGGCTTGGCCTACAGGGAGTGGCACTATTAGGAGATGTGGCCTTGTTGGAATAGATATGTCTGTATAGAAGGAGGTGTGTCACAGTGGGGGTGGACTTTGAGGTCTCATATGCTCAAGCTATACCCAGTGTGATGATAGACAGTTTTCTTCCTGTTGCCTGTAGATCAAGATGTAGAACTCTCAGCCACCTCTCCAGCACTACGTCTGCCAACATGCTGCCTTACTTTCTGCCATGATGATAACGGACTAATCCATTGAACTGCAAGCCAGCCCCAAATTAAATGTTTTCCTTTATAAAAGTTGCCGTGGTCATGATGTCTCTTCACAGCAATAGAAACCCTAAGGCAGGTATCTTGATATCAGGAGCAGAAAGGCAAGAGCTCACATCTTAAACTACAAGCACAAAGCAAAGAAAGCATCTGGAAACGGCTTTAGTCTTTAAACACCCCAAGCTCACCTCCAGTAATTTATCTCCTCCAACAAGGCTATACCTCCTAAATATTTCCCAATCTGTCACCAACTGGGAACTAAGAGTTCAAATACATATGCTTACGGGAGACATTCTATTTCAAACCAAAACAGTTCTCATTATTCCAAGCAGTTATTTGCTTTATAAAGTCACTACTAACAGGGAATTAGCAAATATTGAACCATGGCTCATAGAGGACTATTGGGATAGGTTCCTGTATGCACTGCTGCAACATTTTGACCAATGCTCTGTTTGTGTTAATTGGGTTCATTTAGTAGTATGCTTATGAGATAAGATAGTCCTGCCACCAATGAAAACCTGCTCTTTCATATAAACCTTTACTGTACCATGTTTAATCAAATTCTTAAACGCCTTTGTTTGCAATGTCTTGAACCTGCAGAAACTTCAAATTTATTTTTTTATGACACATCACTTTTTGAAACATGCAAATCAGCTAGCACTAGGGGGGAATGATTTGACATTTTTTTTTTTCTGGTTCTGGATAACAGGACAATAAAATTTCCTGGCTTTCAATTTTAGACCAATGCTTCCTACTATGCTTTTTTTTTTTTTTAATT
Organism: Peromyscus eremicus; assembly: GCF_949786415.1. Lineage (NCBI taxonomy): Eukaryota > Metazoa > Chordata > Mammalia > Rodentia > Cricetidae > Peromyscus > Peromyscus eremicus. Next base: position 113,217,657 of record NC_081419.1, on the reverse strand, counting down.
TTTATTTTGCAATACAATTCAGTTCTACATATCAGCCACAGATTCCCTTGTTCTCACCCTCCCGCCCCCCTCACCTTCCCCCCAGCCCGCCCCCCATTCCAATCTCCTCCAGGGCAAAGCCTTCCCCACAGACTGAGATCAACCTGGTGGACTCAGTCCAGGTAGGTCCAGTCCCCTCCTCCCATGCCGAGCCAAGGGACCCTGCATAGGCCCCAGGTTTCAAACAGCCAACTCATGCAATGAGCACAGGACCCGTTCCCACTGCCTGGATGCCTCCCAAACAGATCAGGCCAATCAACTGTCTCACCCACTCAGAGGGCCTGATCCAGTTGGTGACCCCTCAGCCATTGGTTCATATTTCATGTGTTTCCGTTTGTTTGGCTATTTGTCTCTGTGCTTTATCCGACCTTGGTCTCAACATGAGTGGGGGTAGTGAAGGGCGAGGGTCGAGGGAAAGAGAGCTTGGGTGAGTGGGAGATCCCAGCTGGATCAACAACAGAGAGGGAGAACAAGGAATAGGAGACCATGGTAAATGAAGACCACATGAGAATAGGAAGAAACAAAGTGCTAGAGAGGCCCACAGAAATCCACAAAGATACCCCCACAACAGACTGCTGGCAATGGTCGAGAGACAGTCCGAACTGACCTACTCTGGTGATGGGATGGCCAAACACCCTAATTGTCGTGCTAGAAACCTCATCCAACTACTGATGGATCTGGATGCAGAGATCCATGACTAGGCCCCAGGTGGATCTCTGGGAGTCCAATTAGCGAGAATGAGGAGGGTTTATATGAGAGAGAATTGTTGAGAACTACTATGCATTTTCTAATTAGTGGCTATCTCACAAATGAACAAATGTATCTTCGTTACTATCTTTCCATAGCTTCTTCATATACCGTGGCTATTTCTTCAATACTTTCTGGAGCAGCTTCACAGAGAAGGTGGAAATTTACATTTCTGTTTGGATGTGCCATCCTGTTGAGTTACTACTATTGAGCTCACAGTATTATAACCTGTGATTGAATAAAGCTCATTCAACACTTGCATTTTTACCTTAAAACACAGTTAGTGTTCCTGGACTTGGAAACACTAGATGGTATTTTGGCACTATGTTAAAGGGCATGGTAAAGCAAAAGAATCAACAAAAGTACAATGAGAAAACCGTGGTTCCAAATAGAGTTCTAGGAAGACACCTCTTTTTATGGTGCATGAAACAAGAAGACAGACCACCGCTATGTTCAATTTCAGCTTGAAATCTGCAATTTACACAACTCCAAAATTTCATTACTTTCTATATCCCTGTGAATGACTGTGAAAGTTCCATGAGTTTGGGATTATTGATTGGTTTCAGTGAGTAGATAGAGTTTTGAATACAAAAACCTCGAGTAATGAGACTCAAGTGTATGTTTGTGTTACTTGGTTCTTAATGCATCAGTTCTGGATAATTCAAATAGAATTTGTTTTGAGTACTCCTCATGACCTCAAAAGGAAACTTCTTTGGAAAAGTTATTGGTACTGGGAAATACCTTTCCTCTTAGCTCTTTCTATGTTGGTATGACTCATCCCCTATATTTTAAAATGTATATTTATTTTATCTCTTGAGATTATAATAAAATCATATCATCCCCTATCCTTCCCCTCCCACAAACCATCACATATAATTCTCCTTGCTAATTTTCAAATTATAGCCTCTTTTCTTCAGGAATTGTTGGTAGATATGTTTTTGTTCTAATCCTCAAGTGCTGTATTTTAAGTAAAAGCTTTGGAATATGTCAAGAAGTCTTGGTTTTTAAATCTTATTCCTAGTATGTATTTTTTAGCTATGCCATCTTTGGCAAACTATCCAACCTCAAGGGAGTTTAATCTCTTAGCTAAATATATATAGCAATACTTTTCTTCTATTAACACTTTAAGAATTATAAATAAAAATGTTCACCTGTTGTTTATTAGATAGTAATTAATTTTGTTTATCTAGACTGGTATATGTTGGATTAGAATTCATATAAAATAGGGGAGTTAAAAATGTGTGTCCAGGAGTCATTTACCTGCTTCTAAAAGTTTTCAGTGTGAAATTGTAAATACCGGGATGTGATGAAGTGTCTTCCAGAATGAGTCTCTGAGTAGCCACATGGAGCAGGACACTAACGGACACATTCTGTGACATGGGCATGAAAGAAAACTATATTGCGTGTGCTCTAACAATCTCAAAGCTTAACTGTGTGATGGCAGTAGTGTATCACAAAATGGATTTGAAGATTCTGGAATTAATGAACTTCTGTTCAACATGAGAGCCCACAAGTCTGTGACATTCCCTGGGAGAAAATGACTGCGATAGTTCTATACTTAAGAAAATGAAGGGTGAACTTGCAAGAACTTAGAGAAGACTGTGGTATTCTTAGTAGATATCAATGTAAGGGGCAAAGTGTGTGCCAAAAAGGAGCTGCTGTAAGAATGGAAAGACTCAAGAAAGAATTTAAGTTGTAGCAACATTTAACACATGGATAAGGGTAAATAGAAATGATAGTATGATAAGAGAATGTTCCAGGTACAGAACAGTGGGTGTCAAATATCACAGAATTTTAAGGGAGCAGATACTGCGTAATCCTAGAGAAGTATGAAAGCATTCCACACTAGAAAGTCATTGAAGACTTCGGAGTAAGAAACAGAGGATTGCAGAAATCATCTGTGGGGAAGATTTTATTCCCAAGGACTGATGTATGGAGTGATAGTACACCTGGAGAACATGGTAAGAGGCCCTCCTTTCATATTGTTTAAATGCAGAGCAAAAGCTTTTAGTCCATGTTGGGGAAAGATTTGCCCAACCAGAAGTGTAGAAGGAAAAAGGATTATACATGGCCAGTGTAGCTGTCAACAAAGGCTCTGCAATGCTGTGTAACAGTAGTGAAAACTATTAATAATCCAGTAGTTTAGAGTCCAAATATTTTTTTCCACTCATGATACTTCTATAGTCAGTGTTGGACATATTTAGGTTGGCATTGGCTTGAGGCTGTAAGTCAAGTTCATGTCTGTTCCACTTGAAGTTTCTGCAAGAGCAATAAGTATCTGGGGATGTTTTCTTTCCACATTAGCACAAGTGCAGGGAGATAGACCCAACTGCAGAAAATGAGTACAATTGCAGCCTCTGAGCAAATTACAATGATCCACACTCCATTGTGCAAAACAATCCACATAAACAAATCCGTAGTTAAGGGGCGATAAGATTCATCTTTTCACCATAAAAATCACACACAGCAAAGTATTGGGAATAGTTTTCAAATCTATCACAACACTTTTGGAAATAGGAAGATTCAAACTCACTCTCAGATGTTAAACTTAACCGGCAAAAATACTATCCACCCTTTTAATGAGCTCCTGGAGCAATGTGTCCTTAAATCTCAAGTATCAGAGAATGGATTTCTTTTAGTGGGGAGTTTTCCTTTCTGTGATCAAACACCTAAGCCAAACTACTTAAGGGAGTGAAAATGTATTTGGTCTCAGAGGCTTCATCATAGAGGGCAGGGCACAGCTAAGCTCATATCATGATGGAGAGGAAGCAGGAAGAGGGTAATGCCAGCACTCAGATAACTCCCCCCTGCACATTTTATTTTGTTTAGGTCCTCAGAACATTTGGATTAGTATTTGCCATACTCAGTGTGTGTCGTCTATGGTGATATTTTATGTGTACTGAAATGTGATTTTATTTGTATATTAATAAATAAAGTTGCCTGGGGGTCAGATCTAATAGCAAGCCATAGCAGAAGCCGGGTGGTGGTGGTGCAACACCTTTAATCCCGATCACATGACAGGCAGATCTCTGTGTGTTCAAGGGTACAGCCTGCATGGAGACACACGCCTTTAATCTCAATACCAACCATAGAAGACCTGGAGGTCTGTATAGGCAGGCAGTGACGAGGCGGTCATGTGGTTGGGTTTACAACCAATGAGAAGGCAGAACAGAAAGTCAATAAACATACAGATACATAGGAAGTAGGTCTCTTTCAGAGGGGAAGGACGGCAGAGGTAGGAAGGGTAAGAAAGGGAATCCGTGGCTGATATGTAGAACTGAATTGTATTGCAAAATAAAAATTAAAAAAAAAAAAAAGAAAGGATTTTTAGTATCAGCTCTTAGCTACTGCTCTGACCTCTTGGGCTTTTAACTCTGCATTTGGCTTTGTGTTTCTTATTTAATAAGACTGTTACATCTACAGTCGTCTTCCTCCCCTCAGTTAATCCTTTCTGGAAACACTCTCTCAGCATCCACAAGAGTGCCTCCCCAATCTTCCAGATGATTCTAAATTGGTCAGCAAGCTGAGAACAAACACATGTATATTAGACAGGTAACCCTTATCAGGTTCAAGTTTTTTTTTCCTCAAATGTAAGAGGATACACAGATTTCAGGAAATAGTTTTGGATTGAAAATGTTCTCATTCTACTTTAATTGCTTGCTCATGAAAACTGTCCTTGTCCCAGAATTGCTAGATTTTCTTCTCTAAGATATTGGTAGGTCACCTTAAGTTCAGTGAATCTCAGTCTCTTTACTTGTGAATAGAATTTACTAGTTTTAGCATTGAATAGTAAATGAAGGAAGACAAAGCACCTAGGACATCACTGGGCTATGAGGAAGTAACTCCGCATTTGGTAACTGCTTTATTGCTAACTCATTTGATTCACACAGCATTCCCAAAAGGCAGGCATTTTTCTAGTCCCCAGATTTCAGAAGAATCCAAGGTAGAATGTCTCTTCTTAGATTATATTTCTAGCTAATGAGATGCATCAGAATCTATCCTGCCCAGTTCCTCCACGTCAGAGAATAATGGTTTCTTGTCATCTAATGTAAGTAATTCAAGACTATTTATCTGGAATTATATTTATAAAAGTGGTTTATTTTAGATATGGGCTGGCTCACCAAATTGCTTTTATATAGCTATATTTTATTTAGTTGCTTGCTTTTATTCGGTTCTATTGTTTAGAGCTCTTTTAGTATCATTAGTATAAAAACATCTTAAATAAACTTTTGCAAATGATTCAGTAATCTAAATATACATGTAAGTGTTTCAGCTCTTCCACTGTTGTTGACTACGATGGTCCTATACAGTTTGTTTATTGACAACATTGTATTGGCTACCCTGGTATGACCTTCCCCAAACTCATGGATATGCATTCTTCTGGTCTGCCTGATTATCCATAGCATGCACATGGTTTCAAACTGTGCTCCACTTCATTTAGCCCTGAGAATTTACTTTTCCATTGGTAAAGAAAGTGGCTTGCTTCTGTGGCAGCACGATAAAGTTGGAGAAGATGGCAAGGCATTTTGGGAGAGGAAAGGCCTCAGCAACTGCAGGAGACTCAAGCTCCAGGTTTCTTCACCATTTTCATTGGGCCTCCAGGGGTCAGTCTCATTTCTAATTCCTGACTGCTTTTGGAGGAAAGCCGAAACAAAGGCAATTCTTCTCTCTTATAATGGACAGAGCATTATTTCCCATTTGCTTGCACTCAGGAGGCCTCAGAAATTTTGCTTCTTTATTGAGAAATAGACTGGAGAGTTTTGTTTAGAGCAGAAAGAACAATACGGGTGATGGAAGAAATTATATTTCACCCATCTAGCCTGGTATGCCCAGCTGGTACCAGTATAAAACCCTTCTCGGGAGCCACTCAGCCTCCCGATGCTTGCATTATGTTTAAAGAGGCCACGCACCATGATGGATTGTGATTCACTAAAGAAGTCAGTAGCTCCAGAATTTAAAAAGAAAGAAAGAAAGAAAGAAAGAAAGAAAGAAAGAAAGAAAGAAAGAAAGAAAGAAAATAACTTGGAAAAAAGAGAGTTCTTCCAAATGGTCAAAACAGCAAGCAGACTTTTTCTTAAGATATTTGTCTTATAGCAATTGATAGCAGTCTTTGTAGCTATTCACAGTAGTCAGCAGACAGTTAGGAAAAATCTGTTCCTCTGACAGTTTATGAAGTTCAGTCTTTGGAAATTGGACAGCAAGGCTTGGTTCTAACCTAGTAACCAAAGCTATGTAATTAATTAGTTCATGTGGGTTTCAGGAAGAAAATGGCGTTGCTGTGTTACAGTAATAATCCCAGTTGTTGAGTTATCAGCAGACTGCAGTGCCTCTCTCCGGGGAAAGGAACCCCGTAATTTAACAAATCACTGTGTTTTGGGCTTTGACATTGCACAGGCTTTTCAATTTCCATCTGCTCCTCTGCTTCATTAGGATTTTATTGTTGCTACAGTCAGAAGCATTTTGATAGTTTTACTTCCCCTAAAATAATGTACCATTAACTATCTTCTGTCATCCCTTTTGGATACCTAAAAATGGAATGCCCACTCCAATGTTAGATAGCTTTAAAGGAGTATTATTTTGGACATTTTCTCCAAGAGTCCAAGGTGGCTACCTTTGCCTAAATTACAGTAATTGCTTTGTGTATGAAAACAAATATTCAAAGCCTACATCATTCAGGATTTTTTTCCTATGGAGAAGAGAAGTGTTTTCTTATATTGTTAAATAATCTTTTTATTGGATCAGAACATGATAAAAATTCAGTGTGTTCATTTGCAAATGCCCATGCACACAATGTTTACGTATAACTATACTCTTTCCATTCTAGTATATGCACATGGATCCAAATATGACACACACCATACACATACACTCAATATTCCATAAATGCATAAATACCAGTAGTCTAAACACAAATATATATATATACTTTGCACATAAATACATGTACATCATTGCATGTATGTACTTTACTGATACAAACGCATGCTATATATCTACAGTATCAACCTTGTATTTATCCACCCACTGTACTCACATACAGTCCTTACTCTCCTAAATACTACACAGACACACATACAGACACAGCACATATTTTCATATGTTACACATATATATAATGAATGTACATACACAATATCCATATACCCAAATTGCCTCTCCCCACATCACTAGCCTATGGATGGATGAGCATATTAACCCACCAAGAATGCCAGAGGCAAACATCTGTAAATAAAACAGGGAAAAACACATTTAAGAAACTATAATGGAGCATATTTTAGAACAGATTTGTGATCATTGGCATTGATTGGCAGCTTGCTGGACTTGGAATCACCTAGGAAACATACCTCTGGCGGTGTTTATGAGGGTTTTTCCAGAGAGGATTGCCTGAGAAAGGAAGACTCAGAGTGAATCCAAAGGGCGGCCCAGCTGCAAAGAGGTCTGAAGAAGATGCAACATACTCTTACCTGCTTTGGAAGCTTCTTTGTGAATGGATGCATCTGCCACTGCTGACACCACCCTGACTGTGGTGTGCTCAAACTTCAGCCTTCCACGGTGTGCTAGCTAGTACCACCAGCTCTCCAGGCTTTTGATACTGGGTTGGGACTGCTGAGGCATCTAACTTCACAGACTGCATAGCTATGGGTTTTTCCACTTCCCTAGCATGCAGGCAGACATTGTTGAACTGCTCAAACTCTGTTGTAGAAGTTGATCTAATAAATGCTAACCTAACAAAGATTTCTAAGACAGTTGGAGAAATTTTAACAATCTTCAAGAAGTAAAATTTTCATGTAGTAACTCTCCTTTGTTGTCATGTTCTATCTGTTAACACATAGACTTAGTCTCCCTCAGGTGAAATGAAAGGGCAAGATCAGAGGGTCAAAATGAAGTCAATGTATTTAATCTACACACACACACACACACACACACACACACACACACACACACACAGAGAGAGAGAGAGAGAGAGAGAGAGAGAGAGAGAGAGAGAGAGAGAGAGAGAGAGAGAGAGATATGGAGGAAGGCACCATCCATTATGAAATATACTGGCAATGTACTATTTTGAAAGAAAGAGACCTCCTTGAGGAAATGGTTTTCTCTCATTGGTGAAGATGAAACGGGCTTCTGTCAAATGCCTTCTACAGCAGATGAGTCCACATCCTGAGACAGGTATGCAGTTCCTTCAGGAGGACAGTGGCTACCTCTGCACCTATGAAAACTAAAATCAGTGTTGACATGGTGAGAGCAGCCCCTCACAGCAGGCCAGGTATCCCCTGGATACGCAGCACTCACTCTTACGTTATGTTTTGAAAATGTATTTTCCCAGTGTCACCTTTACAAATGGTTCTAAGTACGTTGTAGATGGCTGTCAGGACTGTGAGTGTGAAGCTTAAACCCAGAGTGACATCTGACTTCACAAATCTAAGGGCTGTCTGAAGGTGGCTTTGGCTGGAAATCGATTCACGGAAAATGCTTTGAAACCCATTTGACTTTAAAAATAATGTTTCCATTCACCTTTTCTGTTTTTCTCACTCTTCTAATGGCTTTTTGGAGTTTTTTTTTTCTCCCATCCTTCCCTCTCAATTCCTCTTTCCCCAAGTCTTTCTTTTCTCCCTGTGATGTACTTAGTAATTTTTTATCTTTTAAATTTTTATTGTTATTATTATTTGTGTGTGTGTCTTTGTGTGTGTAGGTCAGAGGAGATATTTATTTGGGTAGTTGGTTCTCACCCTTTCCCTTGTTGAGGACCCACCTCTCTTGTTGTTTTTGATGGGCTGTATATGAGGAAAGCTGACCCAATAGCTTCTGGGTGATTCTCTATTGACCATTTCACTTTTCATGGTGAGTCCTGGGATTATAGCTGCATACCCTGTATTCAGCTTTTTATGTGGGTTATGAGAATCAAACTCAGGTGGGCGGGCTTTTACCGCAAACCTTTTACTCACTCACCAGCTTTTTAAATAACAACAACAACAATAACACACACACACACACACACACACACACACACACACACACACACTTTTTAGAGAGGATGCAAGGTAGTCCCCTAGTTAAATATAAGTCATACCAATTAGTTATGTAGTTTAATGCAAAATCGTGTTTCATTAGATATTTAAGGAACTAAGAGGCATCACATATTGACTTTTATCCATCCCTTCTGGCTTTCCTATTTTATCAGATATCTAGGTTTTTATTTTGAAAGTCCATTGATGACTGGCTGATGGCAATTTAGATACAAACATTTAGGCTGTTAATTTCTTCATCTAAACTGTGATTAAAAACATGAAGTTTATCTCCTGTGCACAATTGTAATGCTTCTTCATTTGAGGGAGCAAAATTTATGTTCATAAGCCTCACTTAAGCAAGTTTACATTTGCATGTACCCTTTGCAATCTGGTTCTAATCCCCTAAAATTGAGTGCCATGTATCCAAGCCATAGATTTTACTTCCCTTTGGGGTCCCCATATTGGAAGCCTGGCTATTCTTGAAGTCCACAATACAATTCTAGGTGTTTAAGGCAGCTTATGGCACCTTACTAAAAAATCCATAGCATGTGACTTGCTGTTGTCTATTTTAGCACCCATAGCAAGGAGTGGCACCACTCATAAAGGATTAATGCCTGGTTCCTATCCCTGCCCAGAAGTCAGATCTCAAGAAATGGTGCTGAAAACAGCAAAGCGCTGGTCCTCTGCTGCTGTTGCATGCTTTGCATGTTTAATTAAGAACACTGGATTGGTATTTTTTGGGGGGGGAGGATATTCAAATAGCATGTGATATGACCTAGCCAATCTGATTGATAGTCACTCTAGAACTAGGTATGTGGTCTAACTGAATTTACTAAAGAGAATCCCAGAATTTTTTGCTTGAATTATTAGAAGTAAGTTTGTTCCTTTACTATAGTGAGCAAAAGAACTAGCGTTAAAGTCTGGACATGCTGATGGACACATTCACAGCTACTTACTGAGGGTGTTTGCTTCCCAATAATGCTTATGTAGAAGAAAGAACCAACAGAAAAGGCAAAGCCAGATTCCAAGTGACAGGTTTGAGTTATAAACCTGTATACCTTCCATCAAGTGATCCAATGTATTTTTGTTTTTTTTCTTGAACCGCTTTATTTTTCACTTCAACTTCAATATCCATATAAATTTCCCGGGGATCTTTGATTTTTGACTCAGCACATTTAGGGTGGATCTTGAGCCTTCATTTCTAATTCATAATCAGGGCACGGGATAAAGCTTATGTCTTTTTGTGTACTAGGGTCCTTCACTGTCAAGGAGCATCCTTACTTAATGTCTATATCCTTCCGCACAACAGAAATTGCTTTTGAGCATGTCACCACTTGCTTAAAGTGATAGCAGTTAAAGATGTTACTCTTTTGTAGGCAATATATTTGTGTATTTGTGCTGTATGCTTACGTGTTGTGGATACCTGTGTGCACATGTGGAAGCTGAAGCATGCTGCTGGGCATCTATTTCTAATACCCTCTGCTTTAAACTCCTGGGACAAAGTCTTTCCCTGAACCTGGAGCTAGCCCCTCTCCACTCTACCAGTGCTGGGGTTACAGGTGCACCTAGCTGCTCATGTGATTTCTGGAGATATGAACTTAGTTCCTCATGCTTATACAGAAAGTACTCATTCACTGGGCCATCTCCCCACCCCTAACCTCTGCACTTTTGAGTGGATTTTCTCAAGAGGGTCATGAAGAAGGAACAAATGATCAGTGTGTGAAAGCCAGGTTGATAGCCAATGGAATTACTCAGTAGGAATCTTGGGCTCCAGAAGGCTCATCTCCCCTTCCCCCACTCTGGAAACACAGATTTGTCTTATTGGAAGCATTTAGTGCAACCAAGCCTGTCTCTGCTTGGGACCTGGGAGAATTACTGCCCATGCCTCCTTCAGGGCTCACCCTGCTGCCCAACAGAATGACTGTCCAACCTGGGCTATGATCTCATTTATTTTCTTTCCTCAGTGCCAGGTTCCTGGAAGCTGGTGCCAGGAACAGAAGCAGCACCGTTGCTTTGCCACATCCAGGGCTGGCTGTGTGTAGACAGCACTGTGCGGTTCCGGATGAGCTCCGCCTGTTCCCCTGCCTGGTGACTCAGTGAGCTGGTTTCTCTGTAACAGAAACATATGCCCCATGCACACTGTGTTAGGGGATTATTAATAACCACACAGAACTATTGAAGCTGGCATGAACATCCCTACTCTCTGTAAAGGCATCACTTTCAAATCCAGATTCTGCCCTAACATATTAATAAACTCCTCTTGTCAAAATCACTGAAACTGAGCATGTCTCCAATGTTCTAGCACACCATCTCTGAGTCTGGCTTTCTTTGTCTTAATCAAGAGTTAGCCAAGTAGGGTGGCATTATTTGATTTCAGGAGTATCTTCCATCAGCAGTGTTAAATGTGGAGCATTTGATCTAGCCTTTCTCTACAGCACTGGTTCTCCTGCATGTCAGATTTTTACATTATGATTCATAAATGTAGCAAAATCACAGTTAGGTAGTAGCAATGAAATAATTTTATGGTTGGGGGTCGTGACAACATGAGGAACTGTATTAAATGATCGCAGCATTAGTAAGGTTGAGAACCACTGCTCTACAGTCTTGAAGATGAAGAAGGGAGTTTGTTAACTCTATTTTAAGGAGAAAATATGACTTCTTCAGAAAGATACCATTGTTACTACTTCATAGCCTGAGGACAAGTCCATAATGATAAGGGTAGTAGTGCTAAAGCCAACAACTATAAATTATAAATAAGGTAAAATTAATAAATATCTAGAAAATGTGCTAGACTCTTGACAGTTTTACGTTTTTATCAGGATTGAGAAAAAGTGAGGGCTTGAACTTAGTCTTTGGAATAAAAAGTGACATTCACAATAATACTTGTTACAATGGAGTCCTATTTTAAGCCACTGTGAAAGCTGAATTAGCAGCTTTGTGGAAGGAACAAAGATGACATTGAGTCAAGACAGACTTGTTCTCTTGTCTCAGCAAGCTTCTGGAGGCTTCTCCTGCTGCTTGAGGGGTGTATGCTCAGAGAATGTACACAATATTAAGCTAAATTAAGAAAATCCCAACCAGTAACTCAAATATTTTATAAGACCACTGTTTACATTGCTTCTTGAATAAAAATACGTTAGACTTGATTTATTGACTCTCTTGTCAAGTAAATATATAAGAAGGGAGAATGGAGCTCTAGCTATGCCATGGAGTAAGAGAAAAATGGACTTTTCTCAAAATTATTTTGGCTTCGTTCCAAATACAGGACTTTTAGTTTTTCCCTAGTTGAGAGGAAAATCACCTTATCAGTCTTTCAACATTTGTTAAGAACTCCTTTTTATAATACATTAATAGAGACTTCGTTGGCAAATAGTATAGGCTGGGATTAATAGATTGTGAAAAGACAATATTTCCCGGGAAATAAAGGCATTTTTCCTTCAGAGTTTTGAGATTACCCAAGGGGGATTTGCTGCTGGCAGCTAAATGACTCTATAGGCATTATCAGAATAGTGGAAAGTATATTTGTGGAAAATGTCAAAGTGATAACTGCAGAAGGGTGGCCAGAATGTTACACATTGTGACAGAGTTGTTCTGATTGGTACTTATGCCATTCCCATCATGAAAATATTTTCCTGAAGGTTTACTATTTATCAATGATTTAAAAAAGAACCTTACTGTTCCTGCTTCCTATATAGACACAGCTAATATGTAGAACTCAGTACTACTACCAAGGAAAATGTCACTGTTCTCCACAGAAAAGGTCATTGTAGCAGGAGAGATATCAGAGGCCTATATATCTGCTGTATCTTTCTTATGTCTGTGTCCTCACCTCGTTAAGTCTTTACCCAGTCCCACAGAGACTAGCTGGTCTTAAGCCCTGGCCTCTATAGGTACATCAGTTGTGTTAGGGTTCACCAAAACCCGGGGTCTTGGCTCAACTGTGTATGCTTTAGAAATTTATTCTAATTCTGAAATTAAGGGCTCAGGCTCTCTTATTGTGTCATGAGATTTTTGGACTAGAGTAAACATCCCTAAAGCTTTATGTTCTATAACTCTCTAAATTCCTTATGTAGGCTTTTGGAAATCCTTTGTAATAATCAAAATAGAAGTTCTATTTGTCGTCTTCCTGCTACCATGTCTATCTTCCTACCCCCTCACTGGTGTTACAATAACATTCTCTGAATTTAGTGTTTCCTCTCTTTTCTGCTCCTCCTCATAATCTCAATTTGACCACAACACAGCAGAATGAAATATCACCTTAATATCATCATTCTGAACTTCCGCTGCTTCTCTGCACATGTAACATACTGCAGATCCTGGACATCTGACTGGGAGTATCTCAGGTCTCATTTTACTTCCTCTAATATAGGATAATTTCCATGCAACCCCATAACCATTATTGCTGTCCTACTCCAGACTTCATTTCCTTGGCTGGAATGCTCTTCCTGATCCTGTTTCTAGGCCCCTCCTTCTCAATAACTGCATAGCTGACTCACTCACCTCCTTCAAATCTGTATTTAATGTCACCTCTCCATGAGACCTTCTTTGGCATTCATATTTAAAACAGAATTGACTCCATGACACTTTTCAGACCATTTATTCTGTTCTTGTTGTGCACAGCACTAACTTTCTAGCATATAGTATAATTCACATATTAATTTTACTTATTTTTTTAACCTCCTATCAGAATGTAGGCTCCATGTAGGCAAGGACTTTTGACTAGTTTATTTTATTTTTCACTCCTGTGTCTCCAGTATTTAGATGATTTCTTATTTACACAGAGGTAGCCATACAAACTTGTTGAATTAATTAATGCTCACTTGAAACTCGTCATTGTTTTTCTTGTGCATAGTTGTGAGTGGTATTAATAACTTAATAACCCCCCAAATCCAAAGTCCAGGAAGAGAGCATGCCTCAACTCAGAGATGACTTTGCATTTCTGCACTTGGAAAACTACATAAATATTCCTAAGAGAATGGAGTATAAATAATTCAGCACTTGAAACTCACACTTTTTCACACATGCTGTCAAAAATCCTTCCCCGTACCCTTGCATTTTCCATCCTTCCTTATGGCTTCTTTCTAAACAGTGATTCTCAGCCTGTGAGTCGTGACCCTTTTGGGATTGAACAGTCCTTTCATAGGGGACACCTAAGACCATTGGGAAACACAGATGTTTACATTATGATTCATTACAGTAGCAAAATTACAGTTATGAAGTAGTAATGAAAATAATTTTATGGTTGGGGGATCACAACATGAGGAACTGTGTTAAAGGGTCACAACACTAGGAAGGTTGAGAACCACTGTTGTAAAAGCTTTCTCTGCTCACAGAAGCAGGTGTGGGGCTAGTGTATAGTCTGAAAGTGCCAGGCAGTTAATGCTCTGAAAAGAACCTAGAAAAATCTCCATAGGATGAAGAATGGCAGCTGGTGTGAAACATCCCAGGTTTCCTGCCCCTCGAATGAGACTAGTCTTCCTCGTTTTCCAAAGGCCAGAAGTGGGATCCAGCTTTGGTTAGGAGGTAGGTGTAACTTTTTCATTAATGTAACTTGATTTAATTTCATTGCTTTCCTATCTCATTTTCATGCTCCTCTGCTTTCCTGGAGTTTGATTTAATCACCTCTTAAATCATATTTTATCTCATGTATTGCTTTTGAGGTCCCAGGTGCTCATAAACATGTAGCAAAGACCGTCCACATCGCCAGTGTTTTGTACAGGACCACCACTAGACAGGCAATTCACTTCCCTATGCAAGGTAAGAATTTGTTGGAGATCTCTACTGCTTCCTATTTCCACTCTCCAAGATTTCAGCTTGCAAGAGGAGGCCAAGTGTGCAATGGCTAAGACTCTGGATGTCAGAAGCAGATTTTCTGGGTTTGAGACATTTACCTATCAGTTGTATGATTTGGGATGTATTATGTAACCCTTCTGTTCACTAGCTTCCTTACCTGCATAGTAAGTCTGATCATGGTGCTGTCCATAGCAGGTGCATGAAAATTTAACAAACTCATTTTGGCATATCAGTCCAACCGGTACCTTGTCCAAAGCTGCTGTATCATGTGAAAGAATTTAATGCCCTATCTTGCCAACAAGCAACTTAAGTTCAGTGATGCTAACTTCACCAACCAAGGTCATACAGTTAAGATATTCAGAAACATTAAATCAGCCCCTTGGGAATTAAATATTGTGTTAATATTTTTGTCATACTTCACTTAATTAAAAACTCATTAGAGTGAAACAAAATTAAAAATAGCCTGAAATGCATATGCCCATATTTTCTTTTCTGCCCTTTAGTTTCCAATGCTGAGGTCAGACCTAGTGTATTGATACAGACCCCACCCTAAGAAATGTCCTTAAAATATATTTAGTAATGAAGATTGTAATACCTTTTTTTGTGTATAATTGCTGCCAACTAATTAGTGAAAAGGCATAAGCAATTAAATATGTGGTTTTAGTTTGAACCAATATTAGCTTTATCTGTTTACATTGCTCAATATACTCTGAAGGAAAATACGTGTTTGGAAATATTTCTCTTGGTTAATCAATCCCTTGCTCCCTTCAGAGATAATCCTCAGATACATGAAAAGTTTTGTGTGAAAGAAAGCCATGAACTTTTAAAATTCTCCATGGAGCTATGAAGGAAAGGTTAAATTTTGCTTGAATTGCATTTGGACATGGGACAGAGAAGTTTTGGCTTATCTAGCTTTATTGATAAATAACTTATAAAGTCGATTGTATATATTAATTTGCTATATATTATGGGATAAAGATTATAATGAAGCTAAATAGCATGTTCCTTACCTAGCATAATTATCAGTGTGTGTGTGTGTGTGTGTGTGTGTGTGTGTGTGTGTGTGTGTGTGTGTTTGTGTAGATGGAGTTTATCATCAGGACTGCTGGTTCCCCAATAAATAGCACTGAGAGTTATTATTAATTATAAATGATAAATGATAAGCCAATAGCTTAGTCTTGTTACTAACCAGCTCTAACAACTTAAATTAACCCATTTCTATTAATTTACATGCTGCCATGTGGCTCATGGCTTGTTACCTCATTTTCTACACATCTTGCTTCCTCTGCATCTGGCTGGTGACTCCACCCTCTTTCTTCCCAGTGTTTTCTCAGTCTGGCTCTCCAGCCTAACCTCTTCCACCTAGCTATTGGCTAGTTGGCTCTTTATTAAACTAGTGAGAGCAACACATATTTACAGTATACAAAAGGATTATTCCACAGTATATGTGTGTGTGTGTGTGTGTGTGTGTGTGTGTGTGTGTGTTTATTTTTAGGTGTGTGTATATGTCTGTGTGTCTCTTTTTGTGTATTTTTAGGTGAGAACACTTAAAAAATAACATTTTGGCAAACTTAAAAAAATAACATATTAAGATTGTCTGTCACCATCATACTGTTAATGTTTACACAATATGTTCAACATTTTCCCATTTACTCTAACCTCCACCTCATGGCTGCCATACTTCTGTTTTCTGTGTCTAAGAGTTTGTGTTTTTGAAAATTCTCCTACTAGTGAGTAATATAAACATTCAAGATTTCTCTCTTTCATTCTGAGTTATTCCATTTAACATAATGACACATCTCTGTGTTTTTTCCTATGCTGGAGAATGACCTAAGTCCTTATACACTCCAGGTACTTATTACTGAGCTATTAGTACCAGCCCAGCAGCTTCTTCTTTCTTATGCCTGAGTTATATCATATTTTCATATCAAGTCACCCTTTGATGAACACTGAGGTTGTTTCTATGTATTTGCTTTTGTGAATGATTCTGTAATGAGCATGGCTGGTAAATATAAATTTGAGGTGCTGATTTTATTTCCATTGAATATACTCAGAAGCAAGATTGTTAGGTCATATGTTAGTTTTACTTAAATTCTTTCATAGTATTTTACATAATGGCTGTGCCACTTTCCACTTCTACCCTGTACCTCCACACCCTCACCACAATTATTCTCTCTTAACTTCCTGATAACAGCTAATCTAATAAATGTAGGGTATTATTTCCTTATAGGTTTTAGGTTTCTTGACCATTAGTGATTCTGAGCACCTTTTATTTGTATGCCTTTCTTTGGAAAAATGGTATTTATATATTGGCTTTATTGTTAAATAGAATGTTAAGATTTTCTGTTGGGTGTAGGGATTGCTAAAGTTTAGAAATTTACATATATATATATATATATAACCCTGTGGCTAGGTTTTAATTCATTCATTTTTTTAAAATATAACAAAATAAAATATAATAAGATAAAACAAAAACTATCACATCGAAGTCTGACAAGACAAACCAACAAACAGAAAAGAGTCTATAAGAAGGCATAAGAATCAGAGACTCACTTTGTTTGCACACTCAGAAATCCCATGAAACACTGAACTGGAAGCCATGATGTAAACGCAGAAGATCAGGTGCAGACCTATACAGACCCTGTGCACACAGCTTCAATCTCTATGAGTTCATATGGGCTTTGTTCATCTTGATTTAGAGGGACTTGTTTTCTTGGTGTCCTCTATTTCCTCTGGCTCTTACACTTTTCTCATCTCCTTTTTTGCAGGGTTCACTGAGCTCTGAGGGGAGACATTGATGGAGAAATCCCAATTAAAGCTGAGTGTTCCAAGGTCTCTTACTCTTTGTTTAATGTCTGATTGTGGGTCTTTATATTTATTCCCATCTGCTGCAGGGGGAAGCTTCTCTGATGATAGCTGAATGAGGCACTAATCTATGAGTACAGTAGAGTACCATTAGGAGTCACTTTATCACTACATTTTTTTCTTTTTTAGACCAATATCAGGGACATAGAATAAAACCAAATAACTCAGGGCAGGGTTCAAGGGAAGGAAGATAGAAAGAATTGGTAGAGAGACTTAAAGAAGATTAGTGGAATGGGAAGGATTAAACTGGAGTGGGCGATGGGAAATTAGGGCAAAGAAGGGAAGAAAGGAGGGATATAAAAACTCTTAAAATCTTTGGAAGTGTTATATGAAAACCTACTTGCTGTGAGATGGTCTTTCTGTATGTTGTGAATATGTGATGCTACCACTGGTTAATAAAGAAGCTGCTTTGACCTATAGCAAGACAGGTTATAGCCAGGTGGGAAATCCAAGCAAAGATACAGAGAGAAGAAAGGTGGAGTCAGGGGAAATGTTGCAAGCTGCTGGAGGAACAAGATGTAATAGAATACAGGTAAGGCCACAAGACACATGATGATACATAGATTAATAGAAATGGGTTAGTTTAAGATGAAATAGCTAGTTAGAAATAAGCCTGAGTCATAGACCAAAAATTTGTAATTAATATTAAGCCTTTGGGTGATTATTTTCTAAGTTGCTGCAGGGCTGGGTGGAACACAGAAAGCTTCTGGTTACACCAATTACTTTAGAAGCTCCCCAATGCATGAGTGTGCATGTACCCCACTACTTAAAATGGGGTTATCCTTTAGCAGGATGACAATGCCTCTATAAGATATCACAGGCTAACAAATAGTTCCAGTGCTTTTGTAGGTTACCTCTTTGTAATTACTGGGCAATGAGTTCCCATAGGCCTCCAAACATTACAGACTATTTCAAATGCTCTTTGTTACCTTCCAGAACTTGATGGTAAGACCCTGTTGTTAAAGTCACCACATTCTTTTGTCACAGAACATAGAGACATTAAGCTGGTTCGGACCTAGAAGCTTCATCTCCACTAGTTAGCTTTCATAATGCTATACAGTCCTATGGCAGCTATTAGAGAAGAAAAGTAATCACCAATCTTATCCAACTGTCAGCCCTACAAGGTACAATAGTGACTCACCTGGCAAGATATGCCCACTGATGTAATTGTAGAATGAATATCATGGAAATAACCAACCAGCTTCTGGCTGGATTTATGTCCTGATCCACCATTATTGAGCAAAGAATCTGTGGCTATATAGATCATAGGCCCTAGGATAGAACCTTCTACTATTTTGCTAAATGGACACAGTACAAAACCAACTCATAATGACTTAACATTAAACCCATAAATTCATGCACAAGATCTTTGCAAGCTCAAGCTTGACGAATTCCAAGTATGGAAAGGGAGGTGACTGCAAAATCCCACACTCAGCCAACAAGCTATTGACAAATGATAGTTGTTAGAAGAGGGATAGTTAGTTTTCTTTAATAGTGTAGGCTACACATCCAAAAAATGTATGAGTAGCACAAATTGGAATTGATGGGTTAAAAATAAAGAGGACACACGTTGAGTGATATTGAAGGAGGGATTGATCTAGAAGGAGTTAAAAGAGGGACTGAATGTGATCAAAACACATTGTACGAAATTTTCAGAGAAGTAGTAAACAATTTTTAAAAAACCTAGATAGTTTCTTCCTGATGAAAAATTGATGCATGGGCCTTTAGTAAAGACCTAATGAAACTCATTTCTAATAGATAAAAGAAAACATAAATACCAATCTAAAAATATTTTAGTCTTAAGTGATAACGTTCTTCTAGTATTATTAATTGGAGTCCTAGTTTATTGCATTCTTTTTTTACTGGTTCAAAGCCCCAAATGTTCACAATGCATACTCTTTTTTTTTGTTGTTCCAATTGCTCAGTTTTTAGGAAGCTGTATCCTGTTGGAGTGGTGGCTGGAGTCCAGTCTCTTATAGCAATATAAATTTTCCAAATTCTGTGACCTGTTTGACCTCAGTTTCTTCCTGTGCAGAATGAGGGTAATCTTTCCTTTTATGTTATTTAGTTATGAATATGCATACTTTAAATAATTACAAAGCTCTAAGGTGACTGTCACAACTCTGGGCACAGGTCCCAGGTTCAATAAACTATGACTAAATACAATCCTATTTTGGAAGCTGCTCAGAGCTTCCCATTCTTCTTGTTCCCCATCCCAGCCTTAACATCTCAGGTCTGCCTTCCTCAGTGTATTTCTTGGTGTTTCCCGTGAGGTCCTGGCCCAGCCATTTCATTTTAAATATAAACTTTGGGTTTAGTCTCAGGTTTGCGTTTCCAAATCAGAAGAGAACACTGAAGAAAATCTCTCTTTACCATTTCACCATGGCAACCAGCTGGTTCTAGTATTTCAACAGAAAACCTACAGTTTACAATCTCTTCCCACCTCCTTACCCCAGATGGATTTGTGTTAGATATTTGGCAGATTTTCTCTGATTTTTATAAGAAATAAATGCCTTCCAAAAATAAGTATGTTTAAATTTGAATATATTCCTACTTCCTGCCTCTCCTATCCCTGCAGAGAAATACAAAGAAAAATACTTTGTGGTTGACCAGATTGTTTAACACAGCCCAATGTAAACATTATCTTCCACTGGACAAGTGTCAGTCAACTCCTGTAGGCATATGGAGGGCTTACCAGGACCATGCTGCCTCTCGTTTGGACCTGTAAGTCCATGCAGGGCTTGATGGTCTCCCAATATTCCATACTTAGCATCTCATGCTTAACTTGAGACCTACTGTTTATCTCCTAATGTTTTTGACCCAGAGCCTCTGTACACTTCTTTAACAGTGGGCCTGAGAAGATAACATCATCTCTGCTTCAGCAGCTCTCTTCTTTTTTGTTTGCCACCACCTTTGGGTACCTACTGTCTCCAGAATGAACACAACAGCCCAGTACCACTGTGGCTATAATGCTGTTCTACCCACCAAGAAAATGCTAAGATAAGACTGAAATTCACTTTTTTTTTTTTAGTAAATCAATAAAGTGGAAGAGATAAGTGTGTCCTTAGTGGTTATTCAGTATCTTTTATACTTATGCTATTTTCAACACTTCTTAAATTGTTTCTTGAAAATGGGAATACACATCAAATATAATTTTTCCTACAGATTTGATGTTGTAGCTGATTAATAAGTCTGTGGCCCTTTGATTGATATTTTATTCTAAAAGAGCATGTGAGTTGAACATTTGTGTTTAGATAAATGAATGGAACGTATTGCTCCTCAGAGCTGAAATTGACTTTTCTTTAAATATAGTGTTTATTTTGAGGTAAGCTTAATATTTTATCTTGTAGATTCATAATAAAGTTATATTATTTTTTTTCATGCCATATTAACATTCTCTTGCCAGAAGTCTTATGTGTAATAATTTAGCTATCCCACATTCTTTCTTCTGAAATTTCCATCATATTATCCCAAGTATAAAAAGGGATATATTTTTCTGAACTGGAAATAAAGGAGTTAACATTTTCATTTTGTTTGGCTTTGGATACAGGGTCCTCTTGTGGTAGTGGATTATTGCCTTCAATTCCTGATCCTCCTGTCTCTAGATTTTTGGCGCAGGAATTACAGGAGTATAACAGCAAGTTGTACGTGATGTTGAGAATCAAGCCCAGGGGTTCCTGCATTGTAGACAAGCATTCTAAAAACTGGCTACATCTCTAGTCTCAAGAGAGCTAATGCTAAGACCCACAAAACCAGGAACTTTAGTTAGGACCTGAAGAGATTGCTCAGTGCTCAAGAGTGCTTATGGCTCTTGCAAAGGACCTTGCTTCGGTTCCCAACACCCACATCAGGAGGCTCATGACTGCATGTAACTTCACCTCCCGGGGAACTCTAAATCTTTGTCCTCTGACCTATACTTCAGCACGTACCCCCATCCCACACATATTTACATAATTTTGAAAAGTAATAATAATTATTTTGGAAAAACATGGTCAGTGAATGTCTGCTAATAAGGACCCCAGTCATCTGATTGATTATCAAACTCCAATAGCTTAGTGCTTCTGAGAATGTGAAAAGCAGGTATTATTCTGTCCTGGGAGGAGACAAAAGGTAGAAGTGAGAACTTGCTAGTTTGGAAGCCTTGCATCATAAGTCAGCAATTAGCCACGTCCCTGGGAATGACAAAGTAAAGCTAAAATGAAATCCATGCTTCCATCTGAATGTTCTTTTGGTTAGAAAGGGAAACCCAGGGTGCTACAAGCTGCTTGGATTCCATGTTAAACTTCCTGGATAGGCTCTGAGAGCAAACTCTCTATGGACAGAAACTCTTTCCTGCTCATCATTTCTGAATTATCAAGGCTTACCTCATTTCCAGTTGAGTATTGATGTTGATTGTGTTTTATTACTTTTTAATCCTGTGAAGATTGGAAAACTATCTGTGATTGGTCTAGATTGTTCTCTTTGAATCCGTTTGCTCCAGAGGTTTGTTTTATTTTGTTATTAAAACATAAATCTGATCACACTTCTCAGTTGTTGGGAAATTGCCAGTATGTTTACTTTAGTCTTTGAATAAGGACAGAATCTCCAACCTGTCAGCAGCATCCCAAGTATTTATTCCCTGACCCTTCTCCAAATCTTACCCTTCACTATGATGCTTGTTCTTCGGGGCCATTGTCAAGAAAATGACGTATTTTATTTGTTACTACTGAAAATTTAATCTCCATGGTGCTTGTGTCTACCAGGCCTACTCCTTAACCTTACCTGATTAGGCACCAAGCCTGGCAGATGGCATGAGAGGTGCTCCTTAAAATATTTTAAGTGAATTGTCAATGAAGTGCAACAAGAAAACTCACGATGCTATTACTCTGAGCTGAAGATAAATCACTATTGAGATAGCAAGAGCAAAGTATCTTAGATTAGAGAAGGAGAATGTGGGTCTATGGAAATAATTTAGGACTAAAGATATAGAATATTTATTCTTTAGAGGCCATTGGGAGCTAAGAAGGAGAGGGAAGAAGAGAAAAGTAACAGGTGGCTAATGGGCACAGAAACACAGTGGGGGGTTCATTCTTGAGTTGTGTGTCACAGTAGGGCAGTTACAGTTTGCAGCAAGCAATATCACATTTCAAAAGAACTAGGTAAGCAGAATGTGAGAGTTCATAACACACAGAAATAAAAATATGTAAGTACAGGGGAGCTAGTCACCCTGATTTGATTTATTGAGTTAGTACATGTATCAAATTACAATACCAAGCCACATAAATGTGTACCAATTATATATTAACTAAAGGTAAGAAATGAAAATATCTATTTACTTCTAGTTAATTATATGAATTTATGAAATGTTTTCTATGCGTGGCAACAATACATGAAAATATTTGCATTAAAATGTTTTCAGGGCAGACTTTCTCCTTTCTCTTGTTTCCTCAGACCCAACCCCCTGTCTTATCCCTAGTGTCTCAACAAAAGACCAGCAACAGCCTTCCCTCACTCCTGCCCACCTCTCCTGTGGATCCCACAGACCACCTCCTTCTAGCCTCCCTCCCCCCAAGCATGTTGCTTTGTCCCAGACCCCAACTCCAGCAGGCACTCCATGCTCAAGCACAGGCTATGGCTGCCAGAGATCCAGGTAGGCTGCTGGCAGATTCTTCTCTCTCTGTTCCCACAGACCCCGTCCCACAGTCTCACCCCCAGCTCTGCAGCAGAACACCTCTGGCAGCCTTCCTTGCCCTCCCCGTTCCAATCTTCTGTGGATCCCACAGATCTTCCCCTTCTAACCTTACTGCCCCTACACGTTGTTTTGCCCCAGACCCCAACTCCACTAGACATTCCCTGCTAACCCAAGCACCATGCCCCCCAGGGAAACAAGTAGGCTGATGGTAGACCCACACCTCTCCTACTGCTCCTGAGAGCCAATCCTCCCTCCCAGTCTCATCACCAGCTCTGTAACAGGAAACCTGCTGTGCTCTCCCTTTTCTTTCTGACCCCATCCCCAAGGGATCACAAAGACCTTCTCCTCCAACTTTCCTTTCTTTTTTTTCTTTTCTTCTTCTTCTTTTTTTTTTTTTGCAAATTTAATAGTGATTTGTATTTATTTTTTATTTTATAATTTAATTTAATTTTATATATCAGCCACGGATTCCCCTGTCCTCCCCCCCTTCCCACAACACCCCCCCCATTCCCATCTCCTCCAGGGCAAAGGCTCCCCCGGGGATTCAGCTCAGCCTGGTAGATTCAGTCAAGGCAGGTCCAGTCCCCTCCTTCCTTCACCCAGGCTGAGCAAAGTGTCCCAGCATAGGCCCCAGGCTCCAAACAGCCAGCTCATGCACTAAGGACAGGTCCTGGTCCCACTGTCTGGGGGCCTCCCAAACAGTTCAAGCTAATCTACTGTCTCACTTATCCAGAGGGCCTGATCCTGTTCCATGGGGGCTCCTCAGCTATTGGTTCATAGTTCATGTGTTTCCACTAGTTTGGCATTTGTCCCTGTGCTTTTTCCAATCATGGTATGTACTCACTCATAGGTGGATACTAGATGTAAAACAAAGGATGACTAGACTGCTACTCACAACTCCAGGGAGGCTACCTAGTAAAGAGGACCCTAAGAAAGACACAGGGATCGCCCAACAACAGAGAAATGGATGAGATCTACATGAGCAATCTGGATGTGAGGGGGGTTAATGAAGGGCAAGGGTCAAGGGAAAGAGAGCTTAGGGGAACAGGAGATCCCAGATGGATCAAGAATAAAGAGGGAGAACAAGGAAAGAGAGACCATGATAAATGAAGATCCCATGGGAATAGGAAGAAGCAAAGTGCTAGAGAAGTCCCCAGAAATCCACAAAGATACCTCCACAATAGACTACTGGCAATGGTCGAGAGAAAGCCCAAACTGACCTACTCTGGTGATTGGATGGCCAAACACCCTAACTGTCATGGTAGAACTCTCATCCAATGACTGATGGAAGCAGATGCAGAGATCCACAGCCAGGCCCCAGGTGGAGCTCCAAGAGTCCAATCGGCAAGAAAGAGGAGGGATTGTATGAGCGAGAGTTGTTGAGACCATGATTCCAACTTTCCTTTCATCAACTGATCCCGGTATCCTAGCCTCCAATACCAGCAGGCATTCCCTGTGAACATATCAGTTGAACAAGCTAGGGAAACAGGCAACACATGGCCATCACACTATCCAAAAATGCCGAGAGGAAACAGAGACCAAGGAACAAAACACCTACCCAACAAGACAAATCCAGAAATCAACACCTTAGACCTACGACCATCCCAAACCCAGATGCTGAGACGCTAGCATAAAAATATAACCAGTAACAGCCAGGGCAATATGTTTCCATTAGAGTCCAGCTATACTACCGCAGCAGGACCTGAATATTCCAACATAACTGATGCACTAGGAAAAAAAAAACCTTAAAACAGCCTTTATGAATATGATAAAGGTCCTTAAAAAGGAAATGAATAAATCCTTAAAGAAATCCAGGAAAACAGAAACAAACAGTGTTAGGAAATAAATAAAAATGGTTTAAGACCTGAAATTAGAAATAAAACCAGTAAAGAAAACCTAAACTGAGGTAATTCTGGAAATGAAAAATTTAGGAATTCGAACAGGAACTACAGAGGCAGGTTTCACCAACAGAATACAAGAGATGTAAGAGGGAATCTCAGGTATTGATGATATGTGAGAAGACATGGATATACTGGTCAGAGAAAATGTTAAATCTAAAATGCTCCTAACACAAAACATCTGGGAAATCTGGTAAAGATCAAACCTAAGAATAATAGGTATAGAGGAAGGAGAAGAATCTTGTATCAAAGGCCAGATGTTTTCAATGAACTCATAGAAGAAAAATTTCCTAACCTAAAGAAGGAGATGCCTATAAAGGTACAAGAAACATACAGGACAGCAAGCATATTGGGCCAGAAAAGATTATGCTTGACATAAAAAACTTTACATAATTACTATAAATTTAAAATTTTTACTTAAAACATATTTTCATGGGAGCCCACAAAGATTCCAACTTGTGGTTTGTTTCCGTTTTGACTCAAGGTCAGAGAATCAAAGTTTATGTTGTTCTCCAAGGCTGTATAATAGGATGTTTTGGCCAAAGGCATGGTTACCAGGTGTCTTATGCTGCAAGGCCTAACTACAAGACAGTGTGGTTACCAGGAATTTAGAGAATTAAGAAAGGGTCTACACTTGTTTGTACTTTGTACTTTGATCCTGAAAGGGGGAGGTCTTTTGCCACTCCCCTTGCTTGTGTATAAAAAGCCCACTAGGCAACTGAGTATTGACTGGGTTCTACTGAAGCTATTCTGTGTTTCTATCTTTTTCTTCATCTATGTCTATATTTTTTCTATCTAGCATTTCTCAGTTCCTTACTTCTCCCTTCAAGGACTATTCGACAAGTCAGAGCTGGACCCCGACAGACACGTTTTCATTTTTGGTTGTGAGTCTAACCTTTAACAGCTGAGATATCTCTCCAGCCAAAATGTCAGCCTGTCAGGGACTGCACCTTAGACAACTGAGCCTGCTGGGCTGGGGGCCATGTTGATGTGCTGCTGCATGAGGCCATGTGGATGTCTGTGGTCCATGCTGCCACTGGAGGCTGTGTTGAAGTTTGTGTTCCATGCTGCCGCCAGAGTGGAAGTCCATGATCTGTGCTGCTGTTGACTGTTATGTTCAAAGAAGCTTCCTTTGCAATGGTATTGATGACTACAGACACATAGTTGAGAACCAGAGACACTGAGGGCTTCTGTAACAACTCTCCCCACCCAAGAAAAAGAAAGAAACAGTCTAGGCAGGAAGCCGTTGAAGAGAGTACTTAAAAATTGTGATAGGGATACTGAAGTGTAGCTCTTCACAGTTGATGGCTTCCAGCTGGGGACATGCGGGGAAGGACCCAGTTATATTTAAGGGGATGACCACTGGGAGTTTAATTGTGCTCCGATGTATATATGGGCAACACAAATTGGACTTGGTGTACTTTTTCCTTCCTATTTTTTTTGTGGTGGGGGCGGCGGCGGGGCGGGGGAGCAGGAGGGTGGGATGGTGGACCTGGGAGGAATGGAAAGCAAGTGAAATCAGGGTGCACTGTGTGAAATTCCCAAATAACCAATAAAAATGTTATGTTTTTCAGATGGGGTTAAAATTCTTTTCAACCAGGGGGAATTGTTATTGCCAAGTTTTCTCTGCATCTTTATGGACCTTGGCCTATTTGCTATTTGTGTAGTGGCCCAATCCAGTAACACATAGTGACTATACATACCACTGTGGTTCTCTCTCTATCCTCCTTCCTTAGACTGCCTAGTTCTATGCTTAACACCTACATATTAGTATATCAACAGACATTGGCTTCCATTGAGAAGTCTGAACATAGTAGCCATAGGATGCAAGAGTTCAGTAGAGTCTGCCTGGTTATTGTGTAGAAACAGAAGGAATAGTTCAGAGAAGAGGACATTTCAAAGCAGAGATGATATATACATTAAACAGGTAAATACTAGCTTAAAAATTTTCACTTTGTAAATATTTTATCTCACAGATTTCATCTCATGAACTTGATTACAAGGTATCAGTGTTGAGATTATAACTACTCAGATATACTGAGATGATGTAATAGGTGTGCATTAAGCTCAGTGCTCAGGCATGCAAGATATGACCTACTCTTTTATATAAGTAAATAACTTCTCATTAGAATGCCATTAGTCTTACTTAGTTTGGTGTAAATTTAATCAAGTAGCTCTTTCACAGATACTTAGGGATTTTAAAAATTCAATCGAGGAATTTCTGTTTTTTTCCATGGTGAATATTTCACCCCGCCACTCTTTACCTCTGTGCTGGTATTAATGTGAGCATTAGGCTGCCATTGCTACACCATATCACAGATATAGATAAGTTGCTTCTGTATTTTAAACATTTGTCCCTGGTTTTATGGATTTCTAACATGTATAAAGCCTACCCTTTCTGTCTCATCCCATCCTCAGTAGTCATGGATAAGTTTCTTGTGTTTCCTGCCTAGAAATGCTCAGAGGAAAAGAAGAAAGTGCTGTCTCATTCTTTATGCCTTCTTCTGTGTTAAATGGTGAGCTAGATATATGTCCTCTTGGGATTGACTTTCATAACTTAGACCCCTTTCTCTTCAAGCTTCTCCATCTCTTTCTTGTGTGATATCTGTCAGTGGAATAATATTGAACAGTGGGAATAATAAACTCTGTTCAGTGAAACAGCATAGATAAATCTCAGATCATGTAGTGGGTTAACATAATTTTGGTACATAAAATTCAAGGTAAAACAAAGCAATCCCCAGAATAGAAGCAGATCATCTTATGAATGAGGCAAAGAGGAAAGCTTGCCAAAGGGCATGAGGAAGCTTTTCGGGATAAAGGAGAATAGTTTCACATTTACCTACATATGTTGAAACATGCCAAACTACATGTTTAGATATGTTCAGTATACTTATATTAATTAAAACGTAATAAACCTCTTAAAATAAAATACTTTAAAAACAGGCTTTCAGGACAGCTATGTTGTTATAAGAACTAATTGAAGTAGCTGAAGCCATACCACTTGATTTCTACATCTTTAACTGGAGTCAATGGTTAATGGACACCATGAAGGATTTTTTTTTTCCCCGCTCAGATCTGTATAGCTCTTTAGTAACTGTGAGAAGGAAATACAAAGAGTATTGTAATTTACACTTGCAAGTTAAGCAGTTTGGGTCTTGTGTTCAGAGATAAGAGATCTGTTGATTAAACACCACATGTAAGTACATGTACCACACACCCCCTCCCACTTTTTATTTTCTGGAGACCATCCCTTTGGTTTGATAAATTTTCTTGAAAAGTGTACTGGTTATTTGTGTGTCAGTAAACTATTATTTTCTACCACAAGCCCAGATTTTAAGCCAGTTTCAGGGCCAGGCATTTTCTGATTGGGGGTAGTGTGGCTCACTACCACATCTGTGATGACTGGTGACAGGAGGCCACTGACTCCTTGTTTATGGTTACATTGCTGAGGGTGGAATCCCCAGAGGGCACAATCATCCCCTAGTGTGTATGGAGATGTTTTCCCCATGCTGGAGCTGTAGAATCAGCCATTGGTAAAGAGATGGATGCAGGTACTTATCTGACATGATGCTAACCAGCATGCATGGATGGATTGGGTCAGTAGTGAGGATCTGTTCACATTTAACTCTTCTTGGCAGATCACTCTTGTAGATGTTTCCGTTGTTCACCCTAGTAGTCCTAGAGACACAGCCTTATAACTAAAGGGCCCAGAAGGGCTTTCTAGTGTTTTCTTTTTTTTGTTTTGTTTTGTTTTGTTTTGTTTTTTGTTTTTTTTTTCCCATACCTGGTGGCGGACCAGCTTATGTTGTGTAGGTCAGTCCAATCATCCCTGTGAATTCTTTTAGAGACATCTGGGTTCTAAAAGAGGAAGGAAAATTAATCTAAGTATTTATGTTACCCTGACACAAATTGCTGCCCTAAAAAGTCCAAGTAGCTGTTTTATTAAATGGAACTTCTGATCACCAAAACATATTTTCCAAAACTACTATCTGTCACAGCTAACAGAGGCATTAGATTGCTTGGAATCATCACCAAGAAGGGTAAGAAATGCTGTAGAGGTGAAGTTTACTATGCAGTGGAGGCCTCCAAGTCTCCAAATCTAATTGCCAAGGCAAGCATTTAGTTTAGGGAGAATTCTAGAAATTTTCCTTTCTTTTTATAAAATCTTTCATAGCAGCATAACAAACACTGAGAAAGTTGAGTTTTTGCTGTGTGTACAGCCCTGCACATTTTCAGAAATGAAGTACTTAAGTTATTCACCATTGGGTCAAGAGGCAGTACCTGTTCAGCCCTCTAGATGGCTTTACTCTACAAGTCCCCTGCTATTTACTATGTACTCATCCTACCTGGCTTCAAATATCATATTTTTCCTCTTTTCAAATTTTATATTCATAGAACTATGCAATAATTTTTTGTTTCTGCTTTTTTTACATACTTTGTTTGTGAGACTCATTTGTTACATATGCTAGCAGTTCATTCACTCTTGTTTCATCTAATTTCTATTCTGTGAAGATACTGCAATTATTTTTAATCTATTCTGTCACTGATGGACATTTGGATTGTATCTGAGTTTTAGAAATTACCAAGGAAGCTTCAGTGAAAACTTTTATGCCTGGCATTTGTTATATACAGATCGTCACAGTGTTGCCTAGTCTATCTGTATGTTCTCGTTGGTAGAGTAGCTGTTTGAGTCTTTGACCATTTCCCATTTTTTTTTAATTAGATTGCAGATCCCTTTCAGACTGGCTAGTAGTTGCTATATACCCCAGACAATACTCATGTTGTAAATACATTTTGCAAATTACCCATCCTTTCTTGTGGATTGACAGTTTTCTTCTGGAAATAGACTTTTTCTAATGTTTCCCTCTTGTTTATAATCTATGTGATCATGAGGTATTATTCTATTATCTCTAAGATGAAGTTTCCCCAACAGTAAAAAAGAGATATTTATTCTTTCCTTTTTTGTTTCTTGAGTTTATATTACATATATCCTTTGACAAAGACTGAGTAAAATTTTAAATCAAATTTTTGAGTTTCTCGTACACTGTCTCAGAGTGGAAGTATAGAAAGCACAGGAGTGGTGGGAACTATATAAGAATATGGGTGGTAGAATGAGGACACCTCTACCCTATTATTTCCACCTTTCTATTGTTCAGATGAATGCTTCCCAAAGGTTCATAAGCTGCAGAGTTAGTCTCTTTGTTGGAACCATTGGAATGTGGTGGAAGCTTTAAGAGGTAGGACATAGAGAGAGAGGTCATTTGGTTTTAAAGATGTGCCCTTAAAAGAAATTATGGGACCGCAGGAACTTCCACCTCACCTCTTGCCTTCTTGATCATGAAACAGGCAATTTGCTGCATCATGTTAGTGATGCTAATCTTATTTGTCAGCTTGATCATATCTGGAATCATCTAAAACCCAAGAATCAAGGCACACGTGGGAAGGATTTTCATGATTGGATCATCCTAAATCTGAGTCTTCTAAGGCCAGAAGAGTCACTCTAAAACTGGATCATTTGAGATCAGAAGATCTATTCAAAATCTGTGTCATACCTTCTGGTAGCAGCCCAAGAAAAAGAGGGGAGGGGAGACATGGAAGAAGGAAGCTTTTGCTTTTTGCCTACTTGCCCTCACTCTTGCTAGCAAGTGCATCTATTCACTGCCGAGGCCATTCACTAGCATTAGAATCTACTTCTTTGTAATTACAAGATAGACTGTAGATTGAAGACTAGCTCAGCTGTACAGACTCCTGGATTGGGAGACAGCCAGACATTTTGCCTTTCCATTGGTAAACAACCATTATTGGACTAGTAAAGCCACAATCTGTAAGGCACTCTAATAAATTACACACACACACACACACACACACACACACACACACACACACACACGCACGCGCACACACACACACACATTCATTCATTCTATCAGTTCCTTTCCTCTAGAGAATCCTGATAACTCTGACTAATATGGATTGTGGTACCTGAAATTCTAGAGAAACAGAATGATTAGGATAATTTATATTCGTATCTGGAACAGGCTTTAGATTTTGCTGACACCTAAAGTTACAAAAATCTTTCCTACATGCATGGAACTAATAAAAATACAAAGGATTTCATATTTAAAGAACTTTTCAAGACAAATGCATTTGATTAATTTGGTTTGCCTCTTTAGTGAGGAGCAAGCCAGTAAGCAGCATCTCCCCTGATGTCTGCTTCAGATACTGCCTCCAGATTTCTGCTTTAAGACCCTGCCCAGACTTTCCTTCATTACGGACTGTGACTAAGACCTGTTAGATAAAAATGTGAGATTAAATAAACCCTTTACAAGTTGCTTTTGGTTATTATGTTTCATCACAGCAACAAAAATCCTGATTAAGACAATGTCCTACTTGTCATGAGGAGATGGCCTGACTCCATTTTGGTCCTAGGAGCCATATTGAGTCTGTAGTTACATTTCTGTTTAGTTTAAAACTTAAGTTTCTGTTTCTCAGAACTGGGATGTGCCCTATCCCGTAACCATAAAAGGTCCTTAACATCTGACCCGGGAATATTTCCTAAACTGCTTTGTAAAATCTTAACTGCCTGGTCTTGCTTCTGTTACCAGACTTCCTTGCATAATCCTCCCACTCTGTAGTATTGCTCTATAAAAGAGGTATGGGAAATTGGCTTGGGGATGATCTCTTTTTTGGGGGGGATGATCTCTTGAATTCTGCATTAGTGGGAGACAGCTGGTGGACCAGCTCTGCTGTGCATAATAAAGCTTGATTTGGCCATAATTTATGGTCAGTGGTATTTCTCCTTGGATCTGTGGGATTAATATTTTAAATCTTGTATCTCCTTCAGAGGTCCAAAGAAATGGCTTGGCTTAATCAAGACCCTAGGAGGCTCAAGTCTTCTATTAAGTACAGAAGTGTGAGTTTTGGGGGGCTGGGAATGTCACTCAGTAGCATATAACACTTAGCATATGCAAGGATCAGGGTTCAAATTTCATTCTCAAATCCAAACAAATAAATCATGCTACTTTCCTTTTGTAAGTTTATTATGTCATATATTTCATTAAAGTGATGGAAAGCTGAGTGATAAACACTTTCACCAGATCCCTAGTGATTTCAGAACTGGGTACAAATTATGCACTCTCAATGGAATGCCTGCTAATGAAATTTTGTTCCCATTCAGGGTAATAATGAGGCCCCCTCTATTTCCTGCTCTACAGAAGCCCTACCCTGGTAAACATCTTAACCTGTGACCTAGTATATTTTTTGATGGACTTGATAGAGTATATTGTTGCTGTCTGGACCCCCAAATAAACCTCAATACTAGTATTGATATTTAACTGTCTGCTTACTGTTTTAGAGATAGAATGTCACTTTGTGGTTAAAATTGGGTTAGAACTCTTGACAATCTTGCCTCAGCCTCCCAGGTGTTGGGTTACAGGCATGAGCCAACATGCTCAGAATAAGTTAATTGTTGGATTATGAATCTGTCTTTCTGTGTGTGATGTATGCATGTGTGAACATGTTGTAGCCCACATGGGCATGAGTAAGAAGCCAGAGGATGATGATGGGAGGATATCTTTCTCAATAACTTCCCCATCTTATTTTGAGGGAGTGCCTCTCATGTAATCTGTCCTAAGCTGTTTTAGGTAGCCTGACTAACCAGCAAGCCTATGGGATCTGCCTGTCTCCACTGTCTAGTGTTTGGATTACAGACACATAGCTTCATACCTGCATATATATATGTACGGATGATCTGACCTCTAACTTTCATGCTCACAAATTGGGGGATTTGCTCACTTAGCTGTCACTCAGGCCCAAATAAGTAGTTTTTTTTAAAGGGTAAAAATGATCTTTGGCCAAAAATGAAATTGTTATGATGATAAAGGTAAAACACTTTCATTGAATTTCACTTTCTGCATTTTATTGCCCTCTAATTAGCTTTCTGATAATGCTATACAGTCTTAGTGTTTTCTCATGGAGAATTCCACTGGAGGTCACAAGATCACACTGAGTCTCTACTGGGACACTAGTTTCACATATTGGCTTCTGATCAAGTTATTTCTCTGTGATCTATTTTCTTATCTACTAAATGCAGTTTATTTATCAGCTTTTCTAGGTGCTTTTGAATAATCTTGACCAATAAAATAGCCAATGGCCACATGTGGTTATTGAACATCTGAAATATGTTTCATCTAAATTGAAAGATGCTGTAAGTTTAACACATAGATTTGACTTTAAATTCATAATAGAGCTGATTTATTTTTTTAGCACATATTAAAACAATACTTTAGGTATAGTATGTTAACATATTAAATTTAATTTCTATCCTTCTGTTTTTCCTCTACTCTCCTTTCTTCCCCCTTCCCCCTTTCCTTTATCCTTCCTTTCTTTTTGTGGTGGTGAGGAATGGAGCCCAGAGACTTGGGCGTAAAATGTGGCTTACAGTTTTATAATAGCTCTAGTTATGACTGTGGGTTCATTACTGTCACACTCACTGAGACATGTTTTGCTTATTCCATTTCATTTGAATGACAAAGAGAAAGGGCAGAAAGAGATGAAGACCCCTTCATGCCCCCATCGTCCACAGAGAGGTTTTATTTCCCTACCTCTCTTTGGAGTGTTCAGGTGAAGCAGCAGAAACTCGCAGGTGTTATTTTCCTGCTCCCATCGTAGACCTCCTTCTGGAAAGATGTGTTTTCTCTCTCACTTCAGGTGCACCTGTCTCTCCACCCATTGCCTTTTTACTTAAGTTCTTCCAAATGCTTCCCTGCCTTTATACCCTCAGGGTTATTGTCTCTGAGAAAGGAAAGACTGGTAAATATGATGTGGGCTCAGAATTGTCTTGAGATGCTTGACTCTGGTTGGTGTGACTGAGGAGGAAATCCCTGTTGTTAAGGTACCCACAAGGGAAGACTGGAAGGAAGAAAAGAACACCCCACTTTACCATTTAAAAATACTGTTGCTGTATAGTAATCTTTAAACAGTGCTTGACTATGTGTCAGGAGTGAGTTAACACTGATTAATCACCAGGCAGTTGACAATAGATTCAATACATTACCTCATCTATCCTAGCAATAAACTATTTTGTGGCCATTATTATCCCCGCTTTGTAATTGAGTGCTAAGGCTTGACCTTTCCAGCACCCCATTCAGCTTAAATTCAAACTCTAATGATTTGACTTTAGCGCCTACAAATCTACTAATTATGTTCTGGACTGCCTGGAGTAAAACATCTCATAGAATACCAGGTCTGTGATATGGCCTTGGTGAATCACAGCTTTTAGTGTCTTGTAGTCCCTGTTGGAATTCTCCAATAAACAAGAAGCAAATATGGCTCATAACCCCACTTCAAAATACTTTCCTGTCTTTTTTACCCTTTACCCTCAATCTATTTTTATTGTTTTTTATGCTTTGCTCTGCACTCTATTTTCCCCCACAATGAGAATCCCTCTAGGTAGCCTAGACCAGCAGCCTCAAATTCATGATCCCCTAAGATTATTGATGTGGGCCACCTCCTGGCTTTCTTTTTCCTTTTGACAACTTCAGTAGAGTGGACATGCTATATAATCTCAACCACATGCCAGCTCACTTGATTCGTGTCAGCAGCTTGGAATATTGATAAAGAGGAGTCAATACTAGAGGAGAAGAAACTGACAAGAAGCCTCTCTTGGGATAGAAACTGGAGTGGAAGTAACATAGCCTCATAGTCTCCTCTCCATACTTAATGGTGCCTTCATTGCTTAAGTGGGTCTGACCACTGAGTTGCTCAATCTGGACTTCTTCCTCTTCCATTCTTCTTCCATGGTCTTTAAAAGAGAGCCAGCTTTTAACTATTTTAAGCCATTGCTATGAAGAGACTCTTGATAATGAGTTTCCCAAGATGCTCAGCCCAATGCTGCCTCTTTCAATGGCTACATATCATGTATTCAGAAGCATGAGCCACAAAAAAAGGTGTTGCACAGACAGCTAATGTTTTGAAAACAGTGGACTTTTTCTTGTATTTTGTATAACATTCTGTCTACCTGTGGATAAAACCCTGTTTAGTAGTAAACAGATAAATGTCCCTAGCAAATCTCAAATGAGCAGATTTTAAATGTTTGTGAGGCTACTCTTATTTTTTGTCCTCAGAATAGAATTCATTTCCTCCCCATAACAGAGATGATTGGGAAAACAGATATTTTCCTACAGACAGGCCCAGATACTCTTTATTATATGGCATAAACACAAAGCACTGATATTTGTTTGAAATATGCCCCCAAAGCCTCCAAAAGGGAAAAAGTGTGTGGAAATGGCATGAATTAGGACAGGCTATAATATTCTGAATGTACAGTCTGTACTCAGCCTTGCTGTTTTGCAAAAAGCATCTAAAATTTATGCTTTTAGATTTGTCAGTTTAAAATTGTGAGCTGTATGTTAGCCTGGCTCAGTAAAATATTGAAGGCACTGCTGTAGATGGGAGAGTGGGGGTGAGAAGTGTAATACATCACAATCTACAGCATCGTGCAGACTTTATAAATTCTGCAGAGATTTTTATCCCATCTCATTTGTGAATTTCAGGATTTGCATATTATCTCTCCTTTCTTCCCTTAGATATTTATGAAGAACAATAAATTATATTGTTTTTCTTTTACTTTCTGAGGCACACTGTCAATGAAAAAGCTGTAAAAATGTAATATCCTTAATAAATATGTGTGGACAAATCACAACACAAAGACGGTTAGGACAAGAGGTGATGGAGCTCACTGACTCATCATAAAAGATGGGGGTGCTAAACTTGAAGTCCCCATGTCCCCTTCATAGCAATGTAGTCACAACTATCCTTATTCTGAAGCTCTACAGAGGATGCAGTTTTCAGCATCACTATCTGTAGCACAATCCTAATTGGTCTTAATAAAAACCTGGAGTCAGATACCAGGGTGAAAGCTGAAAGACCCGAGAAGCAGAGCAGCTAGCCACTAGAGTTCTTACCTCTACCAAATCCTCATTCTAACAGAGACTGAGTTCCTATCTCTTCCTGCCTTACATTCCTTTCTCCGTGCAGTCATAACACTTCCTGTTTCAACCTCCCTAGTGCTGGGATTAAAGGCCTGAGATCCCAAGTGCTGGGATCAAAGGTGTGTGCCCCCACTTCCTGGCTCTGTTTCTGTTTTAGATTGGATCAGTCTTGTGTAGCTCCGGGTGTCCTTGAACTCACAGAGTTCCGTCTGCCTCTGCCTCCAGAATGCTGGGATTAAAGGTGTATGCCACCACTCCCTGGCCTCTATGGCTGCCTAGCGGCTTAACTATGCACTCTGATCTTCAAGAAAGCCTTGTTTGTTAGATCACAAACAAATTATCACCACAATGGTCATTTAAAAGGAGACATACATAACATTAAACACTGGAAAAGAAAAGTGCTTTGGGCCTCATTCAAGTAATTCCTGAAGCCATTCACTTACAGAACATCAGGAAAATGAAAAAGATGACCTAAAAAGTCATGCTTTAACTTTTACTCTTTCAGAGACAATGCCTGTCGTAGTTAGGGTTTCTATTGCTGTGACAAGACACCATGACCAGAGCACTTTGGGGAAGGAAGAGTTTATTTGGCTTATATTTTCAAATCACTGTTCATCACTGAAGGAAGTCATGACAGGAACTCAGACAGGACAGGAACCTAGACAAAGGAGCTGATACAGAGGCCATGGAGGAGTGCTGCTTACTGGCTTGCTCAGCCTGCTTTCTTTCAGAACCCAGGACCACTACCTTCAGTAGTTTGGGTCTTCTTAAGAAAGATCTTAATCTTCTTAAGATTAATCTTAATCAGTAAGATTAATCTTCTTTAAAAATTAAAAAAATAAGATTAAATTAAAAAATAAGATTAATCTTCTTAATCTTAAAATACTTTACAGGCTTGCCTACAGCTCAATCTTACGTACAGATTTTATTAATTGAGGTTTCTTTCTCTCAGAAGACTTTAGCTTGTATCAAAGTGGCATTAAACCTAGCCAGCTCAATGTCCCAGCTTTTGGACCCTGTTTGTCTTTTCCAGAAATCCAAATACAGAGATCTTTAAAGTCTGTCTGGGGAGTGTGGCCCAACATCAGATCCCTTAGTAATAAATTTTATTGAACCATATATGATTATATTAGCTCCTTCAACTTTGTCAAAGAACCTTGGAGACATTGTTTCCTATCATTTTGGGATATGAATAATCTGGTTTTATTGGATACTGAAAGGAAAGTAAGTGGGAAGCAATCCATTCCTTCAAAGACTTTTGCAAGCCAATCTAATTAACATACTGGTTGCTCACAAAAACATGCTGTCCGAGTATTACTTTAAGAAGCAGTTTTCTTCCTGTCCCCTCCCCTCTTGTACTTAGGATATAACCTAAGAATTCACGTATGCTAGGTCCTACTATTAAGCTACATTTATAGACTGCTCTTTATTTTTATCTTGAGACAGAGTCTTACAAAACCTGCCCGGTCTCCCAAGTAGATGGAGTGGTAGGCATAAGCCATAAGTCCCAGCTAAGAGAAGCCTTGATCGAGACACTGTCCTGATTGTATTGTTCTATTTCAGTACAGATATGGAACTGGCCCTGTGTCCATGTTGTGTTCTAATTGAGACCAAGTGCATGCTTATACTTCAGATGAGGGAAGAACATTTGAAAATTCATCAGCTGGGTTTCTATATAGGTATCACTCATTTGAACCATTTCCCCCCTATTTTTTTTCTGGCTCTTTAATGTTGATTTCATCTATTACTGGAAACATGTTCTAAGGAATCTCTATTTGTATCAGTCACAACACTATTTGAGGGCATCACCCTGGAAATGATGACAGCCTAATAAAGGAACATAGGCATTTTCCTCAAGCCACTGCTTATAAAACTGATACACAGCTGAAAGGGGAAAGATCTGAAGGCAGTAAATCCTTCCAGAATTCCTACTGTGTGTGGGGCACCTTAAAAACCTGTTAGTCTCAAAGCCAGTATTCACAGTCTGTTGTGTTCTCAACAGAACATTAGTATCTTGCTTAATAAGTGGATATGTTCTTGACCTTCTCAATATGGGTGCTGGGAACAAGAATTTTCTATTAATGGTAGTAAAAGTCATTCTGAATCAAAACTCTGCTCATCCACAACATGCTAAGGGAAAAGAACTGCATTCTAGGGTAGAAGCTTCCCATGGCTTGGAGTTAGAAAGATGGAATAGATGTATCTAATATGGAAGAAAAGCTAGAAGAAAACAGCTCTATGGATTTCACATATGGTTTTGCCTTTGATTTCCTAACCTTTTTAGTTTCTTGATTTTCAACCATCTACGAATGTATGCTTCCTCTTAATATGGGAAAGGGAGATGATGGAGAAGGGGCCTGTGTTTACATGGCATACTGCAGGACTCATTCCATCTGAGAAACACACTACCACGAAACTGCTGATTTTTTGTTTGTTTTGTCAAGTTTCTAAGGGTGTGGTGATTTGAATGGGTAAGGTTCCCCTTTGTCTCAGACATTTTGAATCCCAGCTCTTGGTGTTGGGGGAGGTTTGGGAGGTGTGGCCTTTCTGGAAGAAGTAAGTCCCTGGGGGAGGGCTTTGAGAGCATAGAGCTTCTAGTTCACTATCCCTGCTTCATGCTTGCAGTTCATATGATCACTCAGCTTGCTGCTCCTGCCACCATGCCTGCCCACCATGACAGACTCTATATCTCTGAAACCATAAACCCAAATAAATTTTTTTTTCCATAAGCCACTTTTGGTCCAGGTTTTTCATCATGGCATCATAAAAGTAACTAATGCAATGGTTTTGGTGCAGCTGACAGACCCAGTAATTTCATTATAAGAAGTTTATGGATCTCTGTGAGCACCTGGTATTTTTCTAACTATTCAGTGCCAGTAGCACAACTCCTGTGCTCTGTAATGTTGGTGGATCCAGAGAATATTTTCACTCTAATGATGACTTTTTATACTTTGCTTCTGTTCTCTTGTCTCCTTCCTAGCCCCATCAATGTGTCAATAGATCTTATTGTTGTGAAAGAAAAGTATAATAAAATTAGTTTGAAAAGCTTTGGTAATATCTAAAGTCATAAGTCAGAAACTCCATTGCTGGGTATGCATATTGCCAAAATTAATGAATAGATAGTTCTACCTAAAGAGGCACATATTCAGAGCCACATGCCTAAACGACTGTGTGGAGCACATTGAACGCATATAACCACAATGAGATGCTATGTGTCAACAAAAATGAACAAAATGTGTAGCTGTATACAACAGCATAGCTGGATCTCATAAACAAAACATTAAGTAAAGGAAGTCAGATATAACTGAGTATGTATTAGATGCAAACTTCAATTAAAACAAACAACAACCAAAAAGTGTATTGTTAAATTTCAGGGTAATGGTTCCCTTTGGAGGAGGTGGAAGTTGGAAGTCACACACACACACACACACACACACACACACACACACACACACACACACACACAAAGTCAAGTCAGAAGTATAAATATGCTAAAGTAAGCTCTTTCCTACTCTAGATCATCATTATCAAAAAGCTGGTTTTGTTTTTGTTAACCTCTATACCATTTTTAATGTGAGTTTTAGAAAATACTCTGATTTCTGTATGTTCTATGTTCTCATACTGTCCCCCAAATAACACTGGGCCACTCATACTGTGATGAATTTGCTAGGTTGGTTATTGTACCTTTCTCAACATGGCAGGGGAAATTCTGATAAATATAGTATCCATGGACTTAGTCCAACCTCAGAAAATTTGCTTGAGTCAACAAGAGGCAGGAGAAAAGGAATTTAACATGAGGTGACATTGTGTATAGACTTTACAAAGGGCCTCATCTAAGCTAGACTTTGAATGCTGTTTAGGAAATGAATCAACACAGAGAGTAGGAAAAATGAATGCTAACTGACTAAATGGGATACCTCGTGCTATTTTCATGTAAGTCTCATTTGGTTATCATAATAACCCTATTAAAATCAACATAGGAGTCTTATCTTACTACTCTTTGATATTTAGTTAATCTAAGCAGTATGTTCAAACTTCCAGTAAGTGAGTGACCAATATTTGAAGCTAATGCTTTAGTCCCCTTACATGATTTATTTCATAAAAATAAAAGAGACAATTGGCACATCTAGCTGCATCATCTGGAGACAACGAACTACCATACTGTTCAGTGCATCATTTTGACCCTGGTAGATCTTTAGAAGCCTTTTATTCCAGTAAACAATTAGTAGAATATTTTTGTTTTCTTTCTATCATAGGCTGATATTCCCTTACAGACAACCCATTTAGCCATAAAAATCTCAGTCAGTTATTAAGGCTTTAAAACGTATTGCCCATAGCTGAAAGGGGAATGAAGTTCAAACTCCAAATCTGGAAATGGCAGTGAGAAAAAGGGTTGAGTGTGAGTTAGAGAGAGGAGTGCCTCTAATACATAGATAAAGACTACCCTGGCTTTGGTGCTACTGCAATGATCTGGTGCCCTCTGTGCTCGCAAAGGTGAGCCTCATGGTATTTCCGAGTGCCTGGATGTTTATGAACACAGGGCATAGCTAAAACTCAAAGCTCTTTAATGTCCAGAAAACTAGTAAGATCCATGTTGAAGTTTTTTGTTATATGTAAACCATTGAAGCTTGGAATGAAACGCACAAAACTTTCAAACCCTTAGAAGTGATTTTATTTGTCTTTGTGGATGACAAACTTATGGCCCACAAATATTTCATGAGTTAGCTTTTGTTGTCTAACCAACCATTTTAAATGTAGTAGCTCAAAATACTATGTTTGCATGTTTTTAGATAGATGGGTAAGGTTCTGGTTCTATTCAGAACTGGGCTCAGGGTTTGTGTTTGAATGTTTGGTCAGCTTGTGGGTCAGTAGAGGTGAGCTGGTCGAAGAAGGTCTTGTTTGTGTGGTTTGTTCTCTGGAATGATCTTTGAGCTTCTTGGGTTGACACCAGAGAGTGAGTGAAGACTATTGTTTCCAGTGCATTCTTTTGGAAAATCAAGTTGGAAGCCCAGACCAAGTTTAAGGGAGAGAGAAGATATTTTGCCACACGATTGAATGAGCAGAAAGTCCACATTTTCCGAGATAAGAATGTAAAAAGAGACAAAGACCTAGGGATAATTTTTAATGAACTCACTAGAGTAGTGAAATGGAGGCACTGTTCAAATGCTACTAGGGCCACAGGGCAAAGATATGATCAATCCAGTGTCCCAATCTGCAGCCATATGCCCTCCACTGTGCTTGCTGAGCCCCTCTGAGTGGTAATTGAAGTTCTCTTCAGAAAGGCTGGCAACTTGGCACAGTGGTGTTGTGTAATGAGGACTGCACATGATTTTTGTTTTTTTTTTATATTACTTGGTTTTATTGTTAAAGTTAAAGAAAAGGACAACTTTTAGAAGGCTATAAATATACTTATGTTTAAAATAAAGGGAAACGTTTAATGCTTCATTCTTGGAAATCAGGGGTATATGTCAAGGCAGGTCTTTTGGAAGCCCAGCTGTTGGGGGGTACTTCTTATCCTATGGAGGGAAGGATATAGCAGGTGGCACTGACTCAGGGGATTTGGGATAGGGCAGAAAATAGTATCTGATTCTTAATTCACTATCTGGATCAGATTCTAATTGGAATAGGTTCTCTAAGAAGAAGGATGACTTGGACTACCTCATATTTCTTTAAAATTATGCAGAAATGGTTTACCTATTGCTTTAGAATTCTCCAAAAGGAGAGAGAGGGCCCTAACATGCAAGAAGATGTATCTGTGGCAGTGGAACCTGGTTACATAAGGTAGCCTCCAGTCTCTATCATATGCCAGTGTAGATTTGAGGGCCTGAATATTCTGTGATAAGCAGGTGTCCACTGCTACAGAGTCTATTTTATACTGTGGACCAGGGAAGCTCATCTGTTATTTCCCAGGATCCATCTCCACTTATAGATGATGCTGCCAATGTCTCTGGGGGACAATTCCTGTACCCTGAAGTTCCTGGTACTTTCTGCTTCATGGCTTTCTGAAGCTGTGGGAGATGGCGTGGCATCAAGAGACAGGTTACCAGTACTGACAATTTGGCGTCCTAAAGAAAAATCCTCATCCATAGTGAAGCAGAAACTGAAAAACAACAACAACAACAAACTTAAACTTTCTCAGCTCATTGTAAGGCAGTTCCAAAGTGTTACCACCTTCCTTACAGCATCTCTAGAGCCTGGACACCTGTTCATTAATCATCCTCTTCCTTTTATTTGAGCCTTAAGATATGACTCCAGTGCTTATAGCAGGTTTCTGGTTGATCTCCTCGTTAGTTTTTCCTTTGTTGCTGGTATTTAATGCAGGCATTTCTCCAACACACATTTGTCTCTGCTTGTTGTGCTTTATACTTTCTCCTTTGCTGATTTTATTTTCAGATTAAACTTTGCACATTGTAATATAAAGATGGGATGC
This sequence comes from Peromyscus eremicus, assembly GCF_949786415.1. Lineage (NCBI taxonomy): Eukaryota > Metazoa > Chordata > Mammalia > Rodentia > Cricetidae > Peromyscus > Peromyscus eremicus. Next base: position 113,175,217 of record NC_081419.1, on the reverse strand, counting down.
TGGAGAGATGGCTCCAAAAAACCTTGATTTTACATCCAGTAGTGAAAAGTGACCTCATTGCTTAACCTAACAACAGAAGAGACCTTGATAAAGCTCCAACTAGAAACCTACCTTGCAGCATCACAGTTTTGGCCTATGAAACTGTATGTGTCTGAACTACAAAACTGTAAGATAATAAATTGTAATTGTTTAAAGGCTTTTAGTTAATTTTTGTCAGCAACAGGAAATTAATCTAGACAGATGGTAAGCCATAATATATCCTTTCTATTGATAGCCAATTTATTTTCCATTTTTTCACTGTTGCCATGCTGTAAATAAATTCCTTTCCACGTTCATCTTTACATATATGTGTGAGTAAATGATGAAAATAATAAAAAAATCAAAGAATATTTAGTCTTGTTTTAGATAAAAAAATCTATGTTTTGTATACTAATTGTTCACTTATATTTGTTTTTAAAACCTATTTGTTTTTCTTCATTATTGAAATAATGTTTTAATGTTTTTCTTACTGAATAAAAGCATTCCCCAAACCTTCTCAGTAATGTTTGATATAGCAGAATTTTGTGAAATATAGCTCCACTATACTTTTAATTACAGTGATGACAGTTTAAAATATTTAGAAATTTGAAATTATTCAGTAACAATAAAAAGATAGCTTTTGGTCTGGTCAAAGGTTTCACACTCAGATTTCTCCTGAGCACCAGGAGAAACGGCTCTTCTGTGAATGGTCCATTAGGTTTCCCTGTGTCTCACCTTTCTCAGTACTGCACATTGTCATGCTGGTTCCATTTGGATGGTCTCAGGGAGAGTGTTTTCTTCTCTGTTCTCAGATAGCACTGGTTGGTAATGAGACTGGACATGTTTTTATGTTGTCACTGCTCCACAGCAAGTCTGCAAACTGTTCCTGTCGAGCTCATCTGATTGTCCTCTGCGAATTTGCTGTTTCTGTTCCTTTTTGATGTGCAGCAAGTGATCAAGCGATCTCTTCTTATTGTAAGGCTGGAATCTAACCTCATATTTCATCCTCCTTAACTGTCTACTCTCCAGGACTGGCTTATCCCCAACCTGAGACTTGCTGTAGCTGTCTTCACCTTTTTTTGGCTCCTCTATGGCTTTGTTGATTTGGTTCCCTTTACTCACATCTTAGTTGTTCTCCCCATTCCTACCACCTCCCACTATCGAACCCAAATCTGATCCCACCAAGCCTGTGCTTAGAAAACATTGGCACTGGGTGTTTGTTTGTTGTAATGTTTCTCTGTTCATTGTTGATTCTGTTAAGTTGAGTCTCTTCTTTCTTTTCTTTGCTTAATTGGGCAAAGATTATGTCAATTTTGTTTATATATTATTTAAAAAATATCTCTCAAATTTAATATTATTATGTTTTCCTTTGTTTATGCTTCATTAATTTTTACTTTTATTTTATTATTTCTTATCTACTGTATTTGTGTTTGGTTTATTTTTTATCATTAAGTCATTTGTTTTTGCTTTTTTTTTTGTTCTTTTTATGTATATAATTAGAGTTATAAATTTCCCACCTTTGACTATTTTTAACATTTCCAGAGCTTTTGTTGTGTGTGTTTTATTTTTCATGATTTTTAGGAATTTTAAAAATTTCTTTCTTGATTTAACATGTGGCTTATTTGTTACACAGTTTGTTATTTAATTTCCATTCCACAAAGTCCATATTATGCTCTCTTAAATTTTTTTCACCAAAGAAATTGGTCTGTTACTCTTTTTCTCCTTTTAAAAATTATTCTCATGTTTTTCTTTTTCCTGCAAAACAGTTTTTCTGTGTAAAGAAGCCTGAGTTAGCATCTGTGGTCTTTCAGAACTAAGAGGGCTCTTCTATCTTTTAAAGTTTCTATTGAGACACTGAGAAGTCAACTGTTATTCTAATTTGTGGTTTTTTCTTTCAGTGCCCTCTCTTTGTTCTATATTTTATAACATGCCAAGTGTGTTCTTTTACAGTCATATTGGGTATTTTGTGTGCTTCTTGTGTCTATATGGATGCCCTTCCTTGATTTGCAGAAATTTTCTTCCATGATCTTGTTGAATGAAGATTTCTGGTCTATGCTGTTTACCTGGGATCCTTCTTCTCTAATGCCTAAAATTCACACATTTGATCTTTTCATGTTGTCCCAAGAAATCATGCAAACATGAATCCTTGCTGGTGCTAAAGTTGTGTTTCAGGATAAGCCAGGGAGCATAGAATGGCATGGGCAGGTGAGGTTCTGGGGAATGTGCCAGGCGGGGTTGATAACAGAGAGACTTATTTCAGCTGAACCTTCTGGGAGTGTCAGAAGTGCACGTCAGATGGGGGTTGTGGGTTTCACTTGTTTGAGCTGGTACACAGTTGAATGACCCCAGGGAGGCCTAGCAGTGTGGGCATGGTGCTGGTTAGCAAGGTTCTGGGGAACTCATCATTCTGGACCAGTGCACAGTCTGTGTGAACTAACTCATCATTCTGCAGCAGCGCACAGTCTGTGTGACCTAAGCTAAGTCTGGGAGATTGGGCATGGGCAAGGGTGGGAGAAATTCTAAAATATGTGCTTTCTATAGTAGCCTTTTCTGTTTAAGAAAGGAAGCCAGATGTAGGCTGGGTGTCACCCCCCCTGACAGGTCCACTTCATGGCAGAGTGGTGCTTCCTGCCCATACAAGGGTAAACTGCTTATATCCTTTGAGACCCACAGAAACAACAGGCATAGAAATGCTTGCTCATGGTTAAAACTGTTGTCAGAAGTATACATTTTGAATTAAGATCAAGCACAGGCAGAAAAATAGCATTAATCGAGGCTCAAACGTTAAGAATCACATCTGAAATTCTGACAGTTTCCAAGGAATTTTTCACACTAATAATTTTGTGTTCAATTTATTTGAGAGGATAAGCTTTGTGAATGGCAGTGTGCTGGATGGTTTAGAATGTGAAAAACACAGTAAATTGTCTTCATTTTTCCTTTTTCTGGAACTTAGAATCTTAAAGGCTGAAAACATTGATGGAGACGATGGAGTGCTATGTCTGGGTCATCCTAGTGACCGCTTCAACTTGATTCACCTTCCAGTAAGTGCCAGTTTCAAATGCAGTCATTCTTTCTTAGTGTAATTGATGACTATTTGTCACTATTGAGGGAAAAGTGAAATGCTTTTTAGGAAGTCATGTATCAGCCACAAAATCACTACTTTTGTAGCTACCTCTATTTCCCTTGTAGAATTCAGTAGATGGAATGAAACATTAGCCCCGTCATTTGACACTCATGAAGCATGGTTGGAGTCAGCATACCAAGGGAAAAAATCAATTTTCATCTCAGATACTTGCAAGAACTCTGTATTTATGTTAAAACTAGTTAAATTTGCTGTCTTTCACGAAAAATCGACACATCTGCCCTCCTTTTTCTTTTCCTCCATGCTTTCTTCTGAATTATTGTCAACACAGTGGTTCTCTTTTTGCAGCATTTTGTTTTTAAAGAGAGAGTCACCTTTATAGAGGAGGCCCACACTGCAGGGGCTTTTGGGAAGCATGCTGGATATAGGCCAGAGTGTATTTTCTTTAGAAGTGCTGGAAATCATTCAGTCCTTTTCAAGAAAATCACTCACGGGTCTTCACAGAGGGATCACACTTCAAAGCAGGTTTCTTCTCTCTATGCTCCCAATGTTGCATTTTGAAATGCTCATGTTTGTGCATTCATATTCATTAGGAGTCAAAGCAGTTTGCCATCCTGGTTGATTTCTCCTTTCAGACAGCACTAGAGATTTCTATGGTATTGCCTGTAGTGGGCAGTGAGAAATCCCTAACTCAACTCACTCAACTTGGTACTTTTCCTCACTGGTAAATGATTCAGAATAGTTAACAGGGCATTGAAATCTCCACAGACAGAAATGCTAATGCCTTTGCCAAATAACTACGATTATCAGCTCAATCTTTAGTGCTTGGAATCTGACATAAATCCTCTGAATGTATTAAAGTCTGTTGCAGTACCTGCTGCAGAGGCTTGTTATGTTGACCTTGTGCAAATCCTTCCCTGACAGCAATTCGATAAAAAGATGGGTCCCCAATCTGTATTCTTATAAAGGAGAGAATAAAGTAGCTGTTTAAATTACTTTCATGTACCATAAAAACAGGATTCTAGCTCCTGTGTATCAGACATTTTCCAGTGAGACCATGGAAAAGAAGAATACTATACCAAGATCAGAGAGGATGGTATCTCACCACTCATATCTACTACACTGTGGGGTCTAAAAGTACTTAGTGTCTTTGTGTTGTGCTCCTTCTGACAAAATTTTTTCCCCAGGGACTGAATTTTTGGAACAGTATGTGAACTATAGCATGTCTAAAGTTTTCTAGGTAATCTGGATATAGGAATATATTGAATGAATTCAGTTAAGACTTCTTAATGGGGATTAATTACTCAAGCTGAAATCTGCATAAACCATGAAGATAAACAAGTATCATAAAATAGCTAAAAACCCATTCTCTTTTACATAAAGATAAAACTTGTCAAGACCCAACATCTTAATAGAGATCATATTTTAGAAATGGGCTAGATATAATTAAAATGTGTCACCTGTTTCTTTTTTTTGCCTTAAGTAATACAGTTGTTAAAAGTATTAAAATTACAATTTTGACCCACATTGCATTTCTACTGTGTATTGAGCTCTAGAGTGGAGGGCTGGTGCCATATACTGGCTCATGAGTCAATTTTGTCCTGCAAGCTACTTGTATAAGTACATTTTTATTTGAACATAACCACACCCATTTGTTTGCATGTTATCCATGGTTGCTATTTTTTTTTCACTTAATGACCATTTAATTTTTTTTTTTAAATTTTTATTTTGCAATACAATTAAGTTCTACATACAGGCACAGATTCCCTTGTTCTCCCCCCTCCCGCCCCCTTACCTTCCCCCCAGCCCGCCCCCCATTCCAATCTCCTCCAGGGCAAAGCCTTCCCCACAGACTGAGATCAACCTGGTGGACTCAGTCCAGGTAGGTCCAGTCCCCTCCTCCCAGGCCGAGCCAAGCGACCCTGCATAGGCCCCAGGTTTCAAACAGCCGACTCATGCAATGAGCACAGGACCCAGTGTCACTGCCTGGATGCCTCCCAAACAGATCAGGCCAATCAACTGTCTCACCCACTCAGAGGGCCTGATCCAGTTGGTGACCCCTCAGCCATTGGTTCATATTTCATGTGTTTCCGTTTGTTTGGCTATTTGTCTCTGTGCTTTATCCGACCTTGGTCTCAACAATTCTCTCTCATATAAACCCTCCTCATTCTCGCTAATTGGACTCCCAGAGATCCACCTGAGGCCTAGTCATGGATCTCTGCATCCAGATCCCTCAGTAGTTGGATGAGGTTTCTAGCACGACAATTAGGGTGTTTGTCCATCCCATCACCAGAGTAGGTCAGTTCGGACTGTCTCTCGACCATTGCCAGCAGTCTGTTGTGGGGGTATCTTTGTGGATTTCTGTGGGCCTCTCTAGCACTTTGTTTCTTCCTATTCTCATGTGGTCTTCATTTACCATGGTCTCCTATTCCTTGTTCTCCCTCTCTGTTGTTGATCCAGCTGGGATCTCCCACTCACCCAAGCTCTCTTTCCCTCGACCCTCGCCCTTCACTACCCCCACTCATGTCCAGGCTGTTCATGTAGATCTCATTCCATTTCTCTGTCATTGGGCGATCCCTGTGTCTTTCTTGGGGTCCTGTTTTCCAGGTAGCCTGCCTGGTGATGTGAGTAGCAGTCCAGTCATCCTTGTTCCACATCTAGTATCCTGTTATGAGTGAGTACATACCATGTTTGTCTTTCTGAGTCTGGGATACCTCACTCAGGATGATTTTTTCTAGGTCCATCCATTTGTCTGCAAACCTCATGATGTCATTGTTTTTCTCTGCTGAGTAGTAGTCCATTGTGTATATGTACCACATTTTGTTTATCCATTCTTCAGTTGAAGGGCATCTAGGTTGTTTCCATGTTCTGGCTATTACAAACAATGCTGATATGAACATAGCTGAACAAGTGCTCTTGTGGTGTGGTTGAGCATTCCTTGGGTATATGCCCAAGAGTGGTATAGCTGGATCTTGGGGGAGATGGATTCCCAATTTTCTAAGAAAGCGCCAAATTGATTTCCAAAGTGGTTGTACAAGCTTGCATTCCCACCAGCAGTGGAGGAGAGTTCCCCTAGCTCCACATCCTCTCCAGTATAAGGTGTCTTCAGTGTTTTTGATCTTAGCCATTCTGACAGGCATAAGGTGGTATCTCAGAGTTGTTTTGATTTGCATTTCCCTGATGATTAGGGATGTTGAGCAATTCCTTAAATGTCTTTCAGCCATTTGAGTTTCCTCTGTTGAGAATTCTCTGTTTAGTTCTATAGCCCATTTCTTAATTGGACTGTTGGGCATTTTGATGTCTAATTTCTTGAGTTCCTTATATATTCTGGATATCAGTCCTCTGTCAGATGTGGGATTGGTGAATATCTTTTCCCATTCTGTAGGCTGTCGCTTTGCTTTGTTGACCGTATCCTTTGCCCTACAAAAGCTTCTCAGTTTCAAGAGGTCCCATTGATTGATTGTTTCTCTCAGTGTCTGTGCTACTGGTGTTCTATTTAGAAAGTGGTCTCCTATGCCAATGCGTTCAAGACTACTTCCTACTTTCTCTTCTAGCAGGTTCAGAGTAGCTGGATTTATGTTGAGGTCCTTGATCCACTTGGACTTAAGTTTTGTGCATGGTGATAGATATGGATCTATTTGCAGCCTTCTACATGTTGATATCCAGTTTTGCCAGCACCATTTGTTGAAGATGCTTTCTTTTTTCCATTGTGCACTTTTGGCTTCTTTGTCAAAAATTATTTGTTCATAGGTGTGCGGATTAATGTCAGGGTCTTCAATTCGATTCCATTGGTCCACATGTCGGTTTTTATGCCAGTACCAAGCTGTTTTTATTACTGTAGCTCTATAGTACAGCTTGAAGTCAGGGATCGTGATGCATCCAGAGGTTGTTTTATTGTACAGGATTCTTTTGGCTATCCTGGGTTTTTTGTTTTTCCATATGAAGTTGAGTATTATTCTTTCCAGGTCTGTGAAGAATTGTGTTGGTATTTTGATGGGGATTGCATTGAATCTGTAGATTGCTTTTGGTAAGATTGCCATTTTTACTATGTTAGTTCTGCCTATCCATGAGCATGGGAGATCTTTCCATTTTCTGACATCTTCTTCAATTTCTTTTTTCAGGGACTTAAAGTTCTTGTCATATAGGTCCTTCACTTGCTTGGTTAGTGTTACCCCAAGGTATTTTATGTCATTTGTGGCTATAGTAAAGTGTGATGTATCTCTGATTTCCTTCTCCGCTTTTTTGTCCATTGTATATAGGAGGGCTACTGATTTTTTTGAGTTGATCTTGTATCCTGCTATGTTGCTGAAGGTGTTTATAAGCTGTATCAGTTCCTTGGTGGAATCTTTGGGGTTGCTCATGTATACTATCATGTCATCTGCAAATAGGGAAAGCTTGACTTCTTCCTTTCCAATTTGTATCCCCTTAATCTCCTTATGTTGTCTTATTGCTCTGGCTAGAACTTCAAGTACTATATTGAATAAGTATGGGGAGAGCGGACAGCCTTGCCTCGTTCCTGATTTTAGTGGAATAGCTTTGAGTTTCTCTCCATTTAATTTGATGTTGGCTGTTGGCTTGCTGTAAATTGCCTTTATTATGTTTAGGTATGTTCCCTGTATTCCTGATCGCTCCAAGACCTTTATCATGAAGGGGTGTTGGATTTTGTCAAATGCCTTTTCAGCATCTAGTGAGATGATCATGTGGTTTTTTTCTTTGAGTTTGTTTATATGGTGTATCACATTGACAGACTTTCGTATGTTGAACCATCCTTGCATCCCTGGAATGAATCCTACTTGATCATGGTGGATAATTGTTTTGATGTGGTCTTGGAGTCTGTTTGCCAGTATTTTATTGAGTATTTTTGCATCAATGTTCATGAGGGAGATCGGTCTGTAGTTCTCTTTCTTTGTTGTATCCTTGTTTGGTTTGGGAATCAGGGTAATTGTAGCCTCATAGAAGGAGTTTGGTAATGTTCCTTCTGTTTCTATTGTATGGAACAATTTAGAGAGTATTGGTATTAACTCTTCTTTGAAGATCTGGTAGAATTCTGCACTGAAACCATCTGGTCCTGGGCTTTTTTTGGTTGGGAGACTTTTAATGACTGTTTCTATTTCGTTAGGGGTTATTGGACTATTTAAATAGTTTATCTGGCCTTGATTTAATTTAGGTATGTGGTAACTATCCAGAAAATTATCCCTTTCTTTTAGGTTTTCCAGTTTTGTGGAATAGAGGTTTTTGAAGTATGACCTGATGATTCTCTGGATTTCCTCAATGTCTGTTGTTATGTCCCCCTTTTCATTTCTGATTTTGTTGATTTGGATGCTCTCTCTCTGTCTTTTGGTTAGTTTGGATAAGGGCTTGTCTATCTTGTTGGTTTTCTCAAAGAACCAACTCTTTGTTTCCTTAATTTTTTGTATTGTTCTCTTTGTTTCTATTTTATTGATTTCAGCTCTCACTTTGATAATTTCCTGGCATCTATTTTTCCTGGGAGACTTTGCTTCTTCCTGTTCTAGAACTTTCAGGTGTGCTGTTAAGTCACTAGTGTGAGATTTCTCCAGCTTATTTATGTGGGCGTTTAGTGCTATGAATTTCCCTCTTAGTACTGCTTTCATAGTGTCCCATAGGTTTGGATATGTGGGGTCTTCATTTTCGTTGATCTCTAGGAAGTCTTTAATTTCTTTCTTTATTTCTTCCTTAACCCATTGGTGATTCAGGTGGGTATTGTTCAGTTTCCATGAGATTGTAGGTTTTCTGTAGTTTTTGTTGTTGTTGAAATCCAACTTTAGACCATGGTGGTCTGATAGAACACAGGAGGTTATTCCAATTGTTTTGTATCTGTTTAGATTTGTTTTGTGACCAAGTATGTGGTCGATTTTAGAGAAGGTTCCATGGGGTGCTGAGAAGAAGGTATATTCTTTTTTGTTAGGATGGAATGTTCTGTAGATGTCGATTAAGTCCCTTTGAGTCATGACATCAGTTAAGTCCTTTATTTCTCTGTTAAGTTTCGATTTGGGGGATCTGTCCAGTGGTGAAAGTGGGGTGTTGAGGTCTCCCACTATTAATGTGTGGGGTTTTATATGTGATTTAAGCTTTAATAATGTTTCTTTTACATATGTGGGTGCCCTTGTGTTTGGGGCATAAATGTTCAGAATTGAGACTTCATCTTGGTGGATCTTTCCTGTGATGAGTATGTAATGCCCTTCTTGATCTCTTTTGATTGATTTTAGTTTGAAGTCTATTTTGCTGGATATCAGGATGGCTACACCCGCTTGTTTCTTAAGACCGTTTGATTGGAAAGTCTTTTCCCAGCCTTTTATTTTTAGGTAGTGTCTATCTTTGAATTTGAGATGTGTTTCTTGTATGCAGCAGAAAGATGGGTCCTGCTTTCGTATCCATTCTGTAAGCCTATGTCTTTTTATAGGTGAATTAAGTCCATTGATATTGAGGGATATTAATGTCCAGTGATTGTTCATTCCTGTTATTTTTTGGTGGTGATGTGTGTGTACTTTTCTTCGTTGGGGTTTACTGCTGTGGTTTTATCTATTGCCTGCGTTTTCGAGGGTGTATCTGACTTCCTTAGGTTGGAATTTTCCTTCTAGTGCTTTCTGTAGGGCTGGGTTTGTGGATAAATATTGTTTAAATCTGGCTTTGTCATGGAATGTCTTGTTCACTCCATCTATGATGATTGAAAGTTTTGCTGGGTATATTAGTCTAGGCTGACATCCATGGTCTCTTAGTGTCTGCATTACATCTGTCCAGGACCTTCTGGCTTTCAAAGTCTCCATTGAGAAATCGGGTGTTATTCTGATAGGTTTGCCTTTATATGTCACTTGGCCTTTTTCCTTTGCTGCTCTTAATATTCTTTCTTTATTCTGTACGTTTAATTGTTTAATTATTATGTGGCGAGGGGACTTTTTTTGGGGGTCTAGTCTGTTTGGTGTTCTATAGGCTTCCTGTATCTTCATAGGCATTTCCTTCTTTAAGTTGGGAAAGTTTTCTTCTATGATCTTGTTGAATATATTTTCTGTGCCCTTGAGTTGGTATTCTTCTCCTTCTTCTACCCCTACTATTCGTAGGTTTGGTCTTTTCATGGTGTCCCAAATTTCTTGGACATTTTGGTTCATGACTTTGTTGACTTTAGTGTTTTCTTTGACTGATGAATCTATTTCTTCTATTGTATCTTCAACGCTAGAGATTCTCTCTTCCATCTCTTGCATTCTGTTGATTATACTTGCATCTGAAGTTCCCAATCGTTTTCTCAGATTTTCTATTTCCAGCATTCCCTCTGTTTGTGTCTTCTTCATTTTTTCTATTTCCCTTTTCAGGTCTTGGACTGTTTCCTTCATTTGTTTCATTGATTTTTCTTGATTTTCTTTCAGTATTTTATTGTTCTCTTCCAGGACTTTTTTGATTTCTTCTAATTTGTTTGCCCTTTCCTCTAGTTGTTTACAGCGTTCTTCACATTTTTTTTTGTCTTTTCCTCTACACGAGCCTCTAGCTTTTTCATGATGACATTCATAAGGCTATTTTCTTCTGCTTCTTCCAATTTCTGATGTTCAGGTCTAGGTGTTGGAGGAGGGCTAGGGCCTGGTGATGGTGTATTGCTATTCATTTTGTTGTATGTGTTTCTGCCTTGACGTCTGCCCATCTCCTTGTGGTTCGTTCTTGGCCTTATCCACACACTTGGTTCAGACAGAGCTGACAGATTCAGGAAGTCTCTCTCTCTTGTCTAGATGGGAGCTCTCTGCGCTGTGCTTCAGAAGGGAAGTCCGGGGCAAGATGGGAGCTGGGAGCTGTGCTTCAGAAGGGAAGTCCGGGGCAAGATGGGAGCTGGGTGCCGGCCTCTAAGTCTCAGGAAGAGGCTTGGGGCTCAGGCGGATGGGCGTGGGTGCAGGGCGTGGAGACTGCAGGGTCTGCCAGGGGTCTTAGAGAAGGGGATCCTTCCCGGTGGGGCTGTCCTTCAGAAGGGAAGTCTGGGGCAAGATGGGAGCTGGGAGCTGGGGGCTGGCCTCTAAGTCTCAGGAAGAGGCTTGGGGCTCAGGCGGATGGGGGTGGGGGCAGGGCGTGGAGACTGCAGGGTCTGCCAGGGGTCTTGGAGAAGGGGATCCTTCCCGGTGGGGCTGTGCTTCAGAAGGGGTTGCTATTTTTAATCATTGGATTTTTATCACCAGTTTTGTATTCTTTATTCTTGGCTGCAAATTGCAATAATCATTTGTTTCTTTTTTTATTCACTTCCCTTTGCAAACACTTTATCTCTGCCATTACTGCATGTGTATAATCTGTTCTTCACACAGTAGTTGGGATTAAGTAATCTTTAAAAACTTACATCAAATCATGCTATTTTTCAAACAAAACCTCCCAAGGCCTAGCCTATTTGAATTAAAAGAACATGTCCACACCAAGGCTCACAAGACTTTGTATGACCTAGACTTTTTTTTTTTTTTTTTTTTTTTTTTTTTTTTTTGAGACAGGGTTTCTCTGTGCAGCTTTGCGCCTTTCCTGGATCATGCTCTGTAGACCAGGCTGGCCTTGAACTCACAAAGATCCGCCTGCCTCTGCCTCCCAAGTGCTGGGATTAAAGGCATGCACCACCACCGCCCAGCTTACCCAGACTTTTATGATATCTGCAGTCATCCTTCCCAGTGTCCTCCAACTGTTAACATCACTCTAGACACACTGGGTGTCTCACTGTTCTCTGAATACATAAAGCTAACCTCTCCCTTTCTGGGACTTTGCATTAAAATGTTGGGATATACTTTGTAATATGAATCTTAAAAGGTCTTATTAATAAAAACAAACCTGGAGCCAGGTATTGGGGTGAACGCTGAAAGATCAGAGAAATAGAACAAGCCACATCCAATCTCATCTTGCCAATTCCTCAGCTGGTCTTGTTTCCTTAGGCTGAAAGCCTCTGAGTCCTCATCTGAATGGATCTCAGCTGAATTACTGCTAAAAGCTAAAAGCATAAAAAGGCTCTAGTTCCTGGTCCTCACGCCTTATATACCTTTCTGCTTCCTACCATCACTTCCTGGTATTAAATGTGTGTGTCACCATGCCTATCTGTTTCCAGTGTGGCTTTGAACTCACAGAGATACAGACGGATCTCTGCCTCCAGAATGCTAGGATTAAAGGCATGTGCTACCACTGCCTAAACCTAGGTTTAAGCCGGGCGGTGGTGGCGCACGCCTTTAATCCCAGCACTTGGGAGGCAGAGCCAGGTGAATCTCTGTGAGTTCGAGGCCAGCCTGGGCTACCAAGTGAGTTCCAGAAAAGGCGCAAAGCTACACAGAAAAACCCTGTCTCGAAAAACCAAAAAAAAAAAAACAAAAAACAAAAAAAAAAAAAAACCTAGGTTTAATATAGTGGCTGTTCTGTTCTCTGAACCCCCAGATAAGTTTATTGGGGTGCACAACCACAATACTTCAGTTGGAATATACTTTAGAGTTTTTCTTTCTTCCTTTTTTTGTTTCACTTTATTTTTGAAGAATAGTCAATCCTCCAAGGGGATTTTCTATTTTACATTATCTAAAATATTCTCCGACTTTCTATCAGCAAATATATTCTCTTTAATGATGCTTTGGGTTTTCCCCCCATGTTTGTGACCATTAGCTATTAAACTTGACATTTAAACATTGTTTTTTAATTGTGTAATGATTTGTTTACATCACTTTCAATATGTTCTAAAAGGAAAGGAAGTGTAGGTGAAGAGGGGACAGTGGTGTGCTATGCCATATTTATGCCAATGATGAAAATCAAATGATGAATTTCTAAGAATTATGAGAGCTCGTTGAAAAATATGGACAGTATAAAAATTTAAGTCCTACATTCTAATAGGTAAAGGTACTATACTAAAAGCAAAGGTAATGCCCAGTTTTCATTCTTGATAATTGCTTCATTATACTTTGCTACTATTCACATTATTTAGGCAATTGTATGTATCTTCAAGGTAGAAATTCTACATAATGGTGTACCACAGCAAATCTTTAATCAGTTTGGAATTCACTTATTTGATGACCTCTTACTGGCAATGGTGGGTGTGAATGTAGTGTGTACTCATACACAGCATGAATATTAAGGAACTTAGCAAATTCTACATTAAATTATGCTATTTCTCAAATAACACTTCTTAAACCTATTTGAATAAAAAAACAAGTCCATACCATGACCTTTTCTTTTCTTTTCTTTTCTTTTCTTTTGAGGTTTATGGGATGTGGTGTTGGCAGAAACCTTAACTTACTAGCAGTATATCATTGCACCAACAAGGAACAGACATACAACTTAAACGATTTGAAATGATTTAGAAACCTAAGACATGGAGTGTGTGTGTATGCATACATATGAACATTCTTTGGTCAAAGATATTGCATAAGCAAATAAATGAGAAGTGAGACATTTAAAATGAACTCAGGGATGGATAACACAACCATTTGTAGTTCAGACAGACAGAAGGAGATGAGAATGATTTCTGCAGACCAGTAATGGGATTTTAGCAAAGCTCTGGGTTTCTGAGCAAATTAATACATATGGACCCACATCTGTCCTACTGGCACTGCGATCCCTGAGTTGGCTCACAGTGGCCTAGCTGCCTCTTTTTCTCTCCGTTCTCTGATGAATGTTTATATACCTCCTGCAGGTCTGTATGCTCTACTAATGAGCACTCAGTCCCAGAGTTTAGCAATTCCTTATAGTTTCTACCTTTCCTAGCTCGTCAGTATGTGCTCTTCACACCTACCAGCTCATGCAGAAATTTGAGATATTATGCTATATTGTTATTCCAGACTTCAAGAATGGAGCTCCAGGCTGTGCCATGTTTCATTCAAAGCAGGCAGTTCACCTGTATTAGCTGGCAGATGCTTGAAACGGAGGGATGGAAGAGTATGCTCAGTTCTGCATAGCTGGTATGAAATCTTCAGAGCTCCCTTCACAGAGAGAAGCAGGGAAAATTTTCTTTTTGAAGTGCCATTTGCAGAAAATACAAAGCAAGATAGCTTAATCTAAAAAAATGAAAGCGTATTGATCAGAGAAAATGTATAGATGGCAAGTAAGTGCATGAAAAGGTACTCCCTATCACGTGATATCAGAAGAATGCAAACTAAAACAACTAGATGCCACTAAATCCTATTAGAATGGCCCAGATCCAGAAAACTGAGAACAAAACATGTTGATGAAGAGCTAGAATCATGGGAATACTGCCCAGTCAGGCACAGTAGAAATACAAACTGGCGTAGCCCTCTTTGGAAGACACGAAGCCTGTAACAGAACAGAACCTCCTCTTAGCATAGAATTTAGCAGAAGTGACTCCTGTTATAGAACAGAACCTTCTCTTAGCATAGAATCCAGCAGAAGCGACTCCTGTTACAGAACAGAGCCTCCTCTTAGCATAGAATTCAGCAGAATTTCAGATCTGAAATGTTATGTGTATCCAGAAACCTCCCCAAAGATGCTCATATCAGCTTTATCAACATTTATCTTAATTTGGAAGCAACCAAGGTACCCTTCTATAGGTGAATTAATAAATAAAATATGGTACATCCAGAACATGAAATGTTACTTAGAGCAAATGAGACATGAGCTATGAAAAGCTATGAAGGAAACGTGAATGAAAATAACTAAGTTAAAGAGGATGATCTATAAAGTGTAAAGGTCACATATTGTCTCATTCTGACTATAACATTCTGAAAAGGCAAACTATGAAGAGAGTAATAAGATTAGCTTTCACAAGGGGATTTGGGAAGAAAGGAAGAAAAGTCAGGACACAGCAGAGTTTGAGGGTGGTCAAATTCTTCTCTATGATTCTATAATGGTGAATATATATCATTACAATTTTGTGCAAACCCATAGGATATATAACAAGAGTGTACGAGTTTTTGTGATAATGATGTTTCAAAGTCTATTTCTCTGGCAACAAGTGTACCACTCATTTTATAAAATTTCACGGGGGGATTTGTTATTTCTTCCCATTTCGAGGTTTTTCCATCTATTTTATTAAATTAGGTTTGTTCTTAGATAATTTCATGCATCTATGTAATACATTCTAATTACTCAGACCCCACTCTCTCATCTCACTCTCATCCCCAACCAAGCTTCCTCCTTCAAACAAATCCATTTCCCACATTCTCACCATCCTGATTTTGATAAAACAAGAAGCTTTTCAATGTGAGTGGAAAGAATATATGGGGAAGTTTCCTGTGTTCTGCTCAACTTTTCAGTAAAACTAGAATAACTTGAAAGACTAAAGTTTATATAAATTATATACATGCACACACACACACACACACACACACACACACACACACACACACACACACTTATGTGACATGGGAAAGGCCTTTCCTTGGGCACAGCTTGATTTAAATGTTAGATGACAGCACCAGGAACAGTATTCATGCTCCACAGGCCTCTTCATTTCTCTATTTTAAGACATGTAACACCCCTCACAGACCCAGATGGCTCTGACAGTTCCAGATTGTCTTTTTTGCACTACAGATACCATAGGATAGTGTGAGAAATTTCTCTAATAGAAACATTAAGGTATGTTTATGGTAACTCATATTTTAACACACTTTTAATTTGCTACTTACTATATAATTAGCCAATAGAAACTCAGTCATTCTTCATATCTTTTCTGTGAGAGGTGCTCTTAGACTACTATTGTTCTAGAAATAACGAAACCAAGGTAGCAAAAGGTGAAATGGTGTCCAAAGCCACATATCTAGAAAGTAGCATGATGATTTGAAACAAGTCAGCTATTACTCAGGGTGTGGACAAAGATATTCACAGCCTCCCACATGATCTACCACATCACATGGTCCTCCAGTAGTCTTTTTATATCTCACTGGTTCTGGCTGATCCACTTACCCCAGTCCCCAAAGCAATCCCAAAGTCATTAGTCACTCAGGCTTGAAGTCGGTGTTTCTCTGCATTCACATTGCATAGACTGAAAATGAGGAATGCTGGGCCTTCTGAAAACTGTTACTTAAGGACATAGAGTAGAAAGCTGCAGTATTCATCACAGAGACCTTAGAAGCCACTGGGTTTGTGGATTTTTGCTGAGCAGGATAAAACCCCTCCTCTTATCTTCCTACCCCTGACACAGCAGATTCCTATTGTAGGGAGAGAGTTGCCTCCTGGGAAGAGATGAAGAGGTAGACTCCTCCCTGAACCTGTTGAGCTACAAAACCATGTCTCGTACCTAGCAATACATTTATCCATTTGTAGGAACTTGCTGACTGATGGTCAGGCTGTGCGTTTTGCCTCTTTCTAAGAGCTTTCAGGCAAAACATCTGAGAATCCAGAGATTTGTGCTGGATGCTGAGGGATGTACAGCAATAAAATACAAGCAAAGTAAGCTACTAAGAGAGGCACATCTTCATCAAATGTGGCTCCCCTAGGGGATAGGAAATGACCCTGCTGGCTGTCTAGACCTTCCCACATTGTGGGCTTAATGAATCCAAGCTTCAGAGCCTGCTGACAGTTGTCCATGCTCAGAGAGAGACAGTGATGTAATCCTGATTAAGATGGTTAATAAGGAATTAATGAGAGGTTATCTCCTTGTCTTCAATCATTTCCTGGTGAGAAGAAGAGTCTTGAGCCGAACTCATTAGAGCTGTTCGTTTGCAGCCTCTGAAATTGCCGTTTTGAAATTACTCTGTGTTTTCAAGAAGAAAACTCATTTCAAGTCATTATTTCCTAATGTTATAAGACTTTGTGGTATAAAAAAGTTTTATGTTTGAAACCCAATCCAATCAAATAAATATTCACTAGTTACCTTCTGTGTTGTGATAAGTAGAGTGTTCAAGATACAAAGCTAAAAGTATCATCAGGAGAATTCCAATGTTAGGTTCCCTGTGGAAGCTAAAATCTCAGGCCCATCACTTACTATTTTTGCGATCTTGGGTAATTAAACTCTCAAATATTTAGATTTTTATACAGAGAACTGAGATAAAGGTAATATTGTCTATTAAGATTATTTAATATAGGCAGTAAAAGAAGTATTTAGAAAAGAGTCCGGTTCATAGAAAGCATCTTGTGAAAATGTGATTGTTGAGCTTGGATTGTCATTGAACTAAATCTGAGAACATTCTTCCTGGAAACTGGATAAAACATATAGACTGTGGTATGGTTAAATTCTTTCTCTTTATAAATTATATACAATTTAATGTGATATTAATGGTTTTCACTGAAGATACTTTGGTCAGAGTGCTGAGAAAACAGAAATTACTACCAAGTATGTGTGATAATTTATCATACTGAGATTTCATTTTAATTCAGGAGAGTTTATTGATTATATTTGATGAAACCATTACTACTGATATAGAAGAAACCACAGGAACTTTTCATTACTCTATACACATTTGTTCATTCTAGATGGACTGAAAAACTAAATAAAAAATAGTATTTTTGGAACAAATATAAAGGGATATTTCTACAACCTGATATGATAGGACATTTTTCAGCTAGACAGAAATATCAGAAAATAGACGAATTTGACTGCATCAATATAAAACATAGTATAGTAAACATTCCAGGCATTAGACAGTAAGAGTGAACATTCAAGCTAGAGAGATTGTTAATTACAATAGTTAGGCCATTGAAGAAGGCTACTGGTCCTACTCTTCAAGTGATTTAAGAAAGAACCAAAAAAAATGGTTTCAATAAGTATGAAGAGGTAATTCAGATAAGAAGAGAAAAAGTCACTGATTTTTTTTTAAAAAGATCCTAACCATACACAGGAAGATGCACACAAAGATAAAGACTGTTGAGTTATCAGATTTTCAACCCAGTGTGGTAAGACTAGTATTTTTGCATGACATGGTTAAGGTATGTGGGGGGAAGGGATGACTACTGTAGATGTTTCTGCTGGGAGAGTAAGTTGCTATTATATTTGAGAAAGTTACTTAGAAATATTGTTTAAAATTATAAATGTTGATACCTTACTGCAATCAGTTCTACCCTGGGGAATTTTGCTTAGAGAAATAAAAGCACAAAAAGGTGTGATGTGATATATTCAGGAGTGTATTTATTTCAGTTTTTCTGAGGAGGAAAATGGAAATTAAGCTGGGAGATGTATCAACAAGGTAAGGATTGAATATATTATGGTTCATACATACTGCTGAATATTAGGCGACTTGTAAAGAAAATGTGTTAGGGATGCATGTTCATTTATTTGTTTTCCTTGACTAAGTAGTTTTTATTGACTCTGTTGTTTTTTGTTGGCATTTCTTAGTTTCATAAATAGGTTTTACTGAAATTTTGTGTCTTCCTCACATCCACAGTAAGAAAACTAAAATCTGATGGTAATTCAACTATTAGGTTCATATTCTGTGCAGCGTGAAATGTTTCCTAAGAAAGAGTCAAAGATAGATTTGTGACTCAGTGGGTAAGAACACTGGCTGCTCTACCAGAGAACCCAGGCTTGATTCCAAGCATCCACATAGCAGCTGATAAACACCTGTAATTCCACAGGGGATTCAACACCCTCTTTGGCCTTTACAGATACTGTATGCACATAGTGCACAAACATACAGGCAGGCAGCATACCCATACACATAAGATTAAAAAAAAAATCTTAAATGGAAATCATTGAGGAAGCAAGAGAGACAGAATACTGAAAGCACATCAGTACTATCAAAGAGGAGAACACAGCTGATGTATTATTCTATTAGTTTATTTGCTTCTTGATGAATTTCAAGGTGGTGAATACTCCTCTTTAAGATAACCAACTTCTCATAGCTATCTTACCCAGAGTATCTGTTATACACCATGGTTAGTGTGACTGCATACTTGCATCTTCCAACTGATGTCATGATGTTCTTCCTAGTTATGCAAGTCAGTTATTTCTGAGGCTTCCTCATAGAGTGCTTTGGTAACTGCAAAACAGTCATTACAGTATCTGAATCAACTTATTCATGTTGTTATTTCTACTAGGAATTATTGAACACCTGAAAGGACTCCTGTACTATCTTAGGAAGAAAATGGTGAGTCAAAGGAGCCAAAGAGTTCATAGGAAATTTATATTCTAACCAAGATGAGATATGTAAAACGGACAACAGAAATAAGTGAAAGGATATACAGAAGAAGATGTGTCCATAAAGAAAAATAAAGCATATAGACAATGGGGAATATTTACACTTGGGTGTGCATGCATGCACACATACACTATAAATAAGATGGTAAAACAGGATCATCACATAAGGACAATACAGACAAATGATATTTCAGCTAGACCCTATGGAAAGGATGGCATAAACTCAGGGAGATTTTCAGGAATGAGAGCTTCAGACTTTGACAGAATCAATGCTTCACACCAAGCCAGGAATTTCTCTGTGCACATATTCTAATACATCGTGAGGTGTACAGTGCTTGGTCGAATCAGAAGAGAAGCAATAACTGGATGCTACACATCATTGAGTTAATAGATCATTGGGTATCCTAAGATCACCATGAGATTTTGTATTTTCCTCTGCTTAAAGCCATGCAAGGATATTGAACAGGACAAAAATAGACTCTGTCTTCATTAGTATTATCTAGCAATTTGACACAGTGTAGCGTTACCTGAAAAAGAGTCTCAACTGAGTAATCACCTTCATCAGGTTGTTCTGTGAACATGTCTTTGAGAGATTGTCTTGATTGATACAGGAACCCCCAGCCCACTGTGGGCAGTGAGATCCCTAGGAAGGTGGTCCTGTATTATGTTAGAATGCTAGCTAAGCACAAACAAGCCAGAAACAACATTCTTCCATTGCTCCTGCCTCCAGGTCCATGATTTCCTGCCCTGACTTCATTCAATGATGGATTTTGACCTGGAAGTGTAAGACAAGCTCTTTCCTCCCCCTGCTACTTTTAGTTGCAGTGTTTTATCAAAGAAAGAAAAGCTCTAGAACAGGACCTCACACATTTAAAGGAGGATCTATGAGGTATGGCACAGGTATAGGGGAAGCAAGAGTGACAGCAGGAATCCAGTGAGTAATGAGGCTCTTTCAGAGCTTCAGGATCAGGTACGAGAATGGCAGCTGTGCAGGCAGCAAGCAGTGGTCAAATTTGTCATGTTCTGAAGATGGAGATGGTCAAAATTGCTCATGGACAAAGTGCAGATGAGAGAAGAGTCTTGGGTGACCCTTCCGTCTGGCCGAACCTCTAAAGAACTGTTATGGATCTCTCCAGTCTACTTGTCTGTCTTCTCAGGCCCCTTAAGCAGGAAGTGTCTGAAATTTTCACACCAGGCTTCAGGGTGAGCTAGGAAGAATGACTGCTAGGTAGTGTCTTGCTTCAAGTTGATGTTGTTCAATCAGCCACTCTCCCCTTACAGATCAGTTATCTATTCTCTTTCTGAGCAATGCCAGACACTACCTTACAATCTCTTCTTCTGGACTGGGTGGATAAAAAAGCTGAGTTGTCTTCCTCACTCCTGTAAGCAAGGCTTACCCCTTCTTGAGTGCTCTGGCTCAGAACGGCCTTGAGTTTGTTCTAGGCTTTGACCAATGTTTTCCTAATTTCTAGCACACAGATGTGGTCACATGATACAGAATGTAAACCTCTACTCCTACCACTGAAAACTTTAAGAGCAACACCCTTACTCATCCTTTGGCTATTGGGGTTACTCTCTCTCCTGTCAGGATTTCATCATCACTGCTTGTAGCCTTCATGCTCTCACTCTAAATGAGGATCATCTGAAGGGTAATTCATCTTGGCTTCCTTTCTATGAACCTGCCTATATTATTTTTAACAGTTACTTACTGCTTCGAAGCAACCCCCCTTTTGATTCTAAATTTTCTTAGTCAGATTTTGTTTGTGATATGAATCAGGATGAAGCATTGATGTGGTTTCTGTGATGGGAAAGGGCAATGATTTGAACCCAGTGCTCTAAGTTCTGTCCCCCAGCATACCGTATCCATTTTCCGTGCTCTATCTCATTCACAGTTCACTAGCCCACCACATGAAACAGAAGGGAGCAGCCAAATGAAATGATGATGGACACTGAAGTTTAGGAGGGCATCCTGAGATGCCCATAGTTCATAGGACTGGGTCATGGTTAGAATGGTGTTGATCTGTTGTGGGCCAGGGTTTGATGAGACTACTGACAACCACTAAAAATGGTAACAAAAAACAATTTCATTTCCCCAATCCAGAGCACAGAGTTTTTTTTAAAACTAAGGCTTTCTAAGGGTCAGTTTGATGGTTCGGTGGATCATGGTGAGTGTTATGTAAGCCTGAAGACCTGGATTCAATTCCTAGCACTCATAAAAAGATGGAAGTCGAGAAGGCCAATTCCACAATATTTTTCTTTGACATCCATACATATGCTATATGCTATAGTACCTGTGTCCACATACAGCATATTGCCCCTCTTGAACCCTTGCTTTCTCATTCTCTTGTAGTTAAAAAATAATAAAAATAGCATTTTCTCAAAAGCTAAGCTTGGCAGGGCTGTAATTATTCTTGTGGAGTTAGCTGGCTTCCTTAGCACCCTCACTGATGAGATTTCAGTGAAGGATGCAATTCAGAGTTCTGATCTCCCTGCAGAACCAGGAAGCATCTTTACACCCAGGAAGAAGAACCACATTAGAAGACACGGGACAGAGTTAAGCCTTCTCTGTACTGAGCATCTCGAGCTATTTCTCAACCCTATCCAAGTAAGACAGCCGACCAGTGAAGGAACATCACAGTAACAGCAAGATCCCAACCTTATCAAAGAACCACTGCTCATTGCCGCGGAAGCCTCAGAAGGTGCCAGGTAACAGGAGGCAGGATCCTTTCATTCCAACCACTCTCCTGTGCTTGTTTGTCTCCAGCCTGCTGCAGGAGATGAGACTGGTTGCTTGCTCTGGGGTGAAGGCTGCCTTGTCTGCTTAATTTCCGGTAGGCCCTCTGTGCCCAGGGAGAGAGCATGCTTTGCTTGTGATGTCGGTAATGAACTGCCGCTGGGAACAAATTAATGAGTGTGTCAGAAACGGCGGTGGAACTGCATCACGATTTATAAACACCACAGTAAAAAATGCGAGTACAGCTCTGACACAAAAGCACAGGAACTGTGAAGAAGCAAGCGCCTCTCCTAATGAGAGAAGAATTTAAAATAACATCATTCTGCTCTGACCAGCATTGCCAACAGAATTCCTGAACCCACAAATTGTTTTTTTTTTAAATTTTCATATTTGATTCATAGAGAAACATAGGTAGTTTACACGTTGCTTTTTATATTTGTAAACATAGACACAATATGAAACAAATACCAGTTAAATGTGTACATACGCAGTGGATTGGTATAAAGTACACAAAATGCAACTGATGTGGACTGTCTAGATGTAATATCATGTTTGCTTCTTTATTTTTTATTATTTATTTATTTATTTTTGGTTTTTCGAGACAGGGTTTCTCTGTGTAGCTTTGCTGAACTCGCTCTGTAGACGAGGCTGGCCTCGAACTCACAGAGATCCACCTGCCTCTGCCTCCCGAGTGCTGGGGTTAAAGGTGTGCGCCACCGCCATTGCCACCACCACCGCCGCCGCCGCCGCCGCCGCCGCCGCCGTGTTTGCTTCTTAATAAGACCTTCTTCTTTCTTTCTTTTTTTTTTCTTTTTTTTTTTTTTGATTATCACCAGTTTCTATCACTTTTGATTAATCTTATTCTTTAGCATTTTGAGTTTGGAACTTGAGTACAGAACTTAAAAACCAATGGAGGAAATGATCACATAAATTACAGAGACTCATGATGTTGAAGTTCATGACTGAGGAGGAAAAGAAACCCTCGTTTCTTTAAGAGGAACAGTGAGGTCAAGTGAGCATCTGAGTCTGTGACCCGAAACACATATAAGGATATGTCTATATATGTGGGGAGATGACCCTGGCTTCAACACAGAGTTTCCACAGAGACCTAGCTTCCCACAGAAGCCCATGGGGCTGCTGCGGGGAGGTTAGGGAATACAGAAAGGATCTAAGTTGTAAGATTGCAGACTTTTTCCATATAGTTCAACCAGAGTCCCCCTTCTTTTATCTGCTTCACTTACTATGGATCCACATACATTTTGCATTTCATTAAAATGTATCATAAGCTACAGATAGAAAACTGTAATAGTAGATTGAGCATGGGTTTTAGAACCAATAACACTTAATGCATTAACTCCAGTCTTTATTAGCTATTATATTGGGAGTCCATGTAACTAGTTGGAGTCTTGGTTTCTGTCAAAGGCAGAGTAATAATAGTACCTACTTGCTTGGTTGCCATGAAGACCATAGACAAAGAATTAGAAACGTCTTGTGCTTAATTGATTTTCACAAAAGAGCATGATTATTAGAACACATTCAAGCTAGTAACTAGCTGAAGATTTAAGTGATTTGTTTTCTCCCTCTGACAACTCCAGAACACAGTCTCCTTCCTCCACCAGATCTGATGTCAAGGCTAACAGAAGATAGTTTTGTCTTGAGTCAGAGAATCTATTCTGGCTAATCACAATCTCCAAACATTAAGCAGCATTTCGGAAAAAACAGACCTCATACAGAAGTACTACTTATTTGTCACAAGTGACCAATTTGAATGTAGAACAATTGTAGGAAATGGTTTACAAAGACTTCAAGCAGCAATTTAATGGTTCTCTTTGCCACTCTATTTTCAGTTGTAAATTATTCGTTAGTAGTTTTTGTTTTTAATGTTGTAGCCTGTGGATGTCCATCTACAACAGTATACAAAGAAGAAATCAGTGACTAAATCAGGATTGGGTGCCAAATCCCAATCAACTTTTAGGAGGAGAGGCATGGCTGTGTGAAGTTTCAGTGCAGTGTGTCTGTCTCTAACTTTGGGTGTTGTGTTTTTGGTAATGGTCACAGTGGTGTCTGCTCCTTGATCTCCATCTCTCCAGCCTTATTATAGGTTTGTCTTGTGGCGTTTTTCTTAGCAGGTTGACTTCCTTGAACCCCAGCATTTTTTCTATTCTAAAGGGATTCAATGTTGGATTGTTTAGTGAATGTCTTAGTAGTCAATGCAGTGAGGAAATATGAAAAGAAACAATCATTTTGAAAGGTGTGCTAGTCTTTCCAATGTCTTAAATTGTGGTGGTCTGTTGACTTCATTGGGGTACACAATATATTACCACATTAGGTTTGCTCAATAGTTTTAATGGAGATTACAGAGAAAAATCTAATCATACATCTGTGAATTTCCCCCATTGAGTTTATTTTTGAAATAATACTTTATTATTACTTTACCATATACATTACCACATGTGAAAAGTATTAATAAAATATCGAAAAATAACTAATATAATTGTAGGTATCAGGGGCAAAGATATCCTATGGGTAAATAATTTAAAATTCTTCTATTTTTTATTTTTTAAATTTGTGTTTTTTATTTCATAGATGTGAGTGTTTTGCCTGCATGTATCTCTGTGTACTTTGTGCATGTCTGGTGATTGTAGAGTTTAGAAGAGGTGTAAGATCCCCTGAGACTAGAGTTCTTCATGGTTGCGATATGCCATGTGGGTGCTGGGAATCAAACTCATGCCCCCTGGAAGAGCAACCTACTTTCAACCACTGAGCCATCTCCCCAGCCTGAATTTTCACTTTTTAATACATATAGTGGTATTCTTCAGATGGACTCCAAAATAAGGAATTCACATTTGTGTGAAAACATTTGTGAAGCTTTATACATTTTGGTAGTAGTCTTTGACAATTTGTTTTTCATTTCATTTATCTCCACAGTTGGTATGGAAAACAGTACCATTTCTTTAATTAAAATACTATTTGGAAGATGTATCATAGTATTTGTATAACACTGTGTGATAGCACCTATGTTATAGAATAATATTCAAGGGAAAACAATCAATTTTAGTGTTTCTAGGTTTTTCTTTTGCTTTGAATGCAATTATAATGCACATTTTAGGTTAGTTTACAGGGCGGAGGAGTCTGAGTAGGAATTTAGGAGATGACAATGACTATGTCAAGAGTATAAGTTTTAGAAAAGTATGTTTGAGATGTGGAATAAGTAGATAGCCTTTCCTACAGAAAAGAGGAAACTAGAGGATAATTCTAAAAGCCCAGGTCTCTCTAAAACAAAAGCACAGAATAGACAAAGAAAAAGGCCTTCTCTGTGGACTCAGCACCTGCTGCAATAAATAGTGACTTCTCTCCATTCCCTTAAAGGAATCTTGTCCAGGCTAAGTGAGAGTAAGGTGAGGAGGGAGAAAGACCAGACAGGTTTAAGATACATTAGCTTCTTTATCTCCTAATGGAAAGACTAAAATTTGATTTAAATCCCAAGTAAAATCACATTAGCTGGGTTCAGCAGAATTCCTGAGAGACAGTTATCAGCCATCCCTAATCACTTCTCGAGTGGTCACCTGGCCAGGTTTCCACAAGTCAGCTGACTTCCTGACTTGCTGCAAGTGGTGGCCAGAGTACTAATAGAGGGGATATAATCATTAACTTGTCTGTTTTTGTGTGGTATCCCTGTACACAAAGAGCTGTCTACTTTAATTTGTTTAGAAATTGTGCTCACAATTACAGTATTTAAGAAGACATTTTCTGGTGTAACAAAATACAGGTCTGCTTGATTTTTGTTCAAGAATTTGGAACGTGATTTGGATAGTTCTAGAATGTTTCTCTCTTCACTGCAGGTGCTGAGTGGGTAGCATCTGGGTGTCTACTTTGAATAGCTAATTCTATATACAGTCATCTTTTTCTAGTAATGCTGTGAGCATCATTCCTTCTCTGTTCAAACAATCACTTTTCAGAGTGCTGAGAAAAATGCTGATCATTTGCCTTTATACCTACATGCAAACACATTCTGGTAATACGGGTTCATGAATAACTGAATATATCTATAATCACGGATTTACTTATTTTGCAAAATCATGATTAAATTTTGAGCTTACAGAAATGAAAATACTTAACATTGAATGGATTCTACGATGAAAAGCTGAATGTGCATTTTCAAAGTTGAACTGCCAAAATATAATTTGTAGAACCCAAGTGTTTCAATCAAAGGGTAATGCTGTGATGTAGACTGAAAATCAAAAAATTATAGGAGAATAAATTTGAATTTATAGATTTTCTAGTTCTTCCCTTATAGTGGCAAAATATGTGTGAAGCCTAGAGTCACATAACAAACTTGAGTCCAAGATTGAATTTGAAGGCACATTTCTTCATCTGCAGACTCTCATCAAATACTTAAGCTCCCTCAGGTTGGCATTATAGCTGCAGAGATATTCGCCACCCCACTCTTCCACTGCTTTCCAATGTTGATATTAATTTGAGTTTTAGTAATCTAACTCCAGGTTAGTGGGTTAGACTGTTGTGGATATCACTCTGTATAAATAAACACTGGCCAGTGGCCAGGCAGGAAGTATAGGCGGGACTAACAGAGAGGAGAATTGAGGGAACAGGAAGAAGGAGGGAGAGACACTGCCAGCCACCGCCAGGACAAGCAGCATGTAAAGATGCTGGTAAGCCACAAGCCACGTGGCAAGGTATAGATTTATAGAAATGGGTTAATTTAAGATATAAGAACAGTTAGCAAGAAGTCTGCCACAGCCATACAGTTTATAAGTAATATAAGCGTCTGAGTGATTATTTTATATGTGGGTTGTGGGACTGCGGGACTTTGTGGGACCTGGAGAGAAGCTCTCCAGCAACATTAGACACCTAGCAGAGAAGGTCATAGAACTCTATGAAATGATCCACTGTCATGTCTTGCTTAGCAGAAAAAGGAAACTGAGCCCCAAAGTCTTCCAAAATCTTCTACAAGGGGTTATATTTATCTGGTCAGAGACTCTTCTGGGCTCTCTCTCTATGATCCTATTTGCTGCTACTTCTTTATCTGCTCCCCGTCTATGTGCCCAACTGGACAATCCGCTTCTCTTTGAAGAGTATTCTCTTCTCTTGGAGGAGTCTTGCCCCAAGACTCCTCTTAATGTCTGCCTATCTGTCTTATAAATTAGCATATGCACTCTGTGTAGTGCCTTACCAGACCATCCAATCACACAACCCTTCATACCATCATCATATCAGGGACAAATTTAGGATTTGATTCATTTTTATCTCTACCATCAGATTACGGGAAACTAGAAAAGGAATTCAAAGACAGAGATGTGTATACACTCCATCATCTGTTCTCTGTTACTTTCAAGCCATAGTTCCACATAGTGGTGCTTGGAAGATTCCGAAGAAAGCAGGGAAAAAGAATGATTTAAAATGCTGATACCTTGGAGGATTCTTAAGTCAATAAGATTTGGTCTCTCTCTCTCTCTCTCTCTCTCTCTCTCTCTCTCTCTCTCTCTCTCTCTCTCCCTCCCTCCCTCCTCTCTCTCTCTCTCTCCCTCATCCTTTTGTCAGTTAAGGAGAATGTGGTCATTTATAACAAATTGCATAACTATAATGTGTGAGCCGTGAACTGTGGATCAGAGTGCAACATGGATTCCAGAGAGTTGCCATCGCATCTCTCTATGCTTTAGTTTGTACCAGCAACAATAAACCTTGGTTCTTTAACATTTAATGAGGAACAGAAGTGCTATCTCTCTAAATGTCATCATGTACTTATCCTCCCTGATTGCTAGAGGATTGAGAGGTAGCAACTGGAAGCCTACAGATGAGGAACAAACTTTGTCCACCTCTAGTTTTCTATTTTCTCATCTACATCACACCACTCAGTCACTGAAATTATCGAGTTCTACCAATTACATATTACACATTGCCTTAAGGCTGCTCATCATGTTTCCCTAATGCACAGAGATCCACATAATGCTAGCTTTTTTCTGTAAATAGACAGGAAATGTGTAATCATTTGCTGAGGCAACTAGGTCCAATAGTGAGAAGAGATGGGTCCAGGACACTGAAACATGTTTCTATTGCATATATCAGTTGACCGTGGATTTTCTTCAAAATTTAGGCACTGGAAAAGCAAATTTAAATTTTCCAGTATGTGTTCAGGGACATACTGAGAGTAAATGAACTGGCAGGAAACAAAATAAAATTTCTAATGCAAATTTGGCAAAGTTAGAGTTTGTATCTTCAAGGGCTCATATTTACTCTAAAATTGCTTAAAAATAGTGTAGATAGAAAATAGAAAACTGTAAACTAGGAAAATAATTTGAAATAATAAATTTGTGTTTAAGCTCAGTAGCCATAAATGATGGGTAGATATTTATTTGTAAATCCCACAAAAACTTTGGACCAGTAAAACTTATTTTTTACTGATCACTTCCATAGCACTCTAGTGTTGGAATGTAGAAATCACAAACCACTCTAGTTACAATATGAACTAGGATGACCATTCACCCCTTTTTCCTGCCTTTTGTGATCATCATTGGGACTTTTTGCAAATTAGGAAAGCTATTTAACTAAAGGTAAACATTTGACTTTTTCTTTGAAAATGGTTTATTATTTTAGTAGATTTGGTTAAAATTTCCAAATCCCTGGATTGGGTGGTGGCTCAGTGGCTCTCAGTGTGCAAGCATGAGGACAGAATTTGGATTCCCAGACCCAAAATAAATGCTTGGTGGGTGTAGCAACCTTCCAGTAATTCCATTGCTTAGAAGATGGAGTTGGGGAACCCTCAGAGCAGGGTGACTATTCTGACTGGCTATAAAGGTAAACTCTGGGTTCAATTGAAATAGTCAGCATCAATGTATGAGGAGAAGAGCACTCAAAGAAGACTCCTGATGCCAACCTCGGAGCTGCACATGCACTGTGCACATGTCTACTCCCATATACATAAACACACATAGACACACGCCTGCACACCACATAGAGATCTGCATAAGAATAAAGTTCCAAAACCCAATAAACAATGGAAATCACTAGTTTTAAGATGCAATCTGTGCTTATATTTGTCCTCTTCTCAGAGTTACTCTAAAGCAAGAAAGAAAACCAAGATAGCAACAAGGAAAATTCTGCAGTTGGAGGGCAATAGAAATGTTGAAACAGAAGTGACAGAAAAGGTGTGGAAGCTTTTGGATAGGAACCAGACATAAGTCATCTCCTCTTCTTCGTCCTGAAATCACAATGCTGTCATTCCCAGAAGCAAATTATCTGTGAAATTACTGACAGAAATTTGTATTCTTTTTCTATAATCCTATAAATGATGTATACTAAATAACTCTCTGCTTGGATGATTTTAAAGGTTATTTTTTCACATATCAGTTGAAATAGGTCTACAAAGTTTTCAGATTTCTTTAAATAGCTATGTACTATTTAATTGTATAATTGCCTGCATTTTTTTATTTTTAGATTTTAGCTTTCTGCATGAGTACTGTATGTAGATAATCTCTACACTTTCCAACTTCTTCCATGGCCCCACTCCCTCCCAAATTCAAGACCTTCTCTTCTTCTTTTACTATTGTCACATACAGGGTCCATTTACTTTTACTTCTATCTATGTGTGTTTATTGCTGATCACTGGATTACCTAGTGAGTGAGTGAGTGTGTGTGTGTGTGTGTGTGTGTGTGTGTGTGTGTGTGTAGGGAGAGTGTAGTCCCTGTGCACATAGGTTAGCAAATCCTTTTTGACAGATATATAGTTTATTTATAATTATTTACATCTCTGTGTGGTGTTCATACAACTGCCCACCTGTACATATACTATATATTTATACTTATGCATATAGGGGCCAGAGGTTGTTGTTAGGTGTATTCCTCTCTCACTCTCCACCTTGTATACTGAGTTACTCAATAGACAAGTCAAGCTAGCCAGCTGGCTCTGGCAATCTCTTGCCTCTAATACTCACATGCAGAGATTGTAGGTGGGCTGCCACATCTGCCCTGCCCTTCCATGGGTGCTGGCGATAAAAATTTTGGTCCCCCTGCTTGTGCCCACTGAGTCTTCTCAGTTTCTGCTTATAATAATTTGCAGTTACAAACAATACCCCACAGAATAACACTGGGAACTGATCTTTTCACACATAAATATCTAAAGAAAAAACTCCTAGAAGGTGAGTTGCCATTCCTGTAGATTTCTAATTTTGTTGCAACTTTTAAATTGTCTTAATTTCTTATTTTTACTGAGAATGAAAGAAACTGACTTTCTGCCAAGTACAAATAAACATATCTTCAATTTCTTAGATCTCTTCTTATCTTCCAAGGTCAGTGCTAAACTTCAATTTCCATTCTGTAGATCAAGTTGCCATTTTAAAATATGTGAGACTTTATAATGAAATTTCTATTATAAGCTTTGTTCACCTTTTCTCTTGGATTGCCTTAAATATTTTTTTGAGACAAGAACTCATTGTACAGTTCAGGTTGGCCTCAAACTCGTGATACTCTTGCCTCTGTGTCCCAAGAGAGCATTGCTTTTGTTTGTAAAATTGATTTGTAGAGACTCTCTGTATTTGAGAAAATTGATTTTCTATATATTGACCACAAATTTAATGAGGCTATTTTTAGTTTTTGAGCTCTTTTCTTGTGAAATGTCACACTTATGAGTAAACTGTGCATTGACAAAGCCATCATTCAGAATGAACCAGAAAGCCCTTAGAAGTCCTACTGCCCTCCTTGCCAGTCACAATTCCTCTTTCCCCACCAAAGTCCTCTCTTATGGTAACTCCCTTTGCTTTGCTTTATTCATTTACCACTAATATATGCCTAGCTTTGAACTTTGAACTTTTCTACAAATGGGATCATCTAGTCTTCCTCTTTTGTCTGCCCTATATCTGTCATTCAGCTTGAGGTGCACGGGGTTAGCCCCCCTTCTTTGATGCAGCCAGTGTTCGCTATCAGCACTGTGTGATTGACCTCCTGTTTCAAACTGTACCACAGTTTGTCATGAATGTTTCTGGTCTACTGTTGTTGGATATTATGAGATTTTTATTTACTTTTGGTTTTAGAAATAGTAATTTTGGTCACCTCAAGATTACATAAAAAGAGTTTTAGTTATTTGTTACAATAAATACTTTTTCTAAATCAATTTTCAGTTTGTTTTAAGGTTAAGTGTATAGTTTAATATAAATCTACTGAAATTATATATATAATTTATATATTATTTCATACATAATTTTTATGTGTAGTTTTTCAGAAGTCTACTACATAATTCCATCATGTTTTCTGAATAATCCTTTGTTTTCTTGCCTCTAAATTGAAATATCTTCATGTTTAATTGCTATATGTGTATGCAAATTTCTGGACTTCTCCTGTTTTCTGTTATCACAAGTCACACTATTTAAATTTCCATGGCTAGGTTCTGTAGTAGGCTTTTACGTTTGTTTGTTTTAGCTCTAGATGCTTTTGTTACCCTCATAGTATTCAAGGTTATTTTTGCTTGCTTATTTTCCTATATGAAATATAGAGTAAATTTATGTGGTTCTGAATATTCTACCACTCTTTTTTGCTTTGTTTTTGTTTTTTAATTTGCATCCGTTTCAGTTACAGCTAAGCCAGGAGTGCTTAGTATCTTTATAGTGATAAGAAATTCTTTCTTCTTTTCTATTTTCTTTGTTTAACAAAGTTTCACTAATAGACTGTGCATATTTTTGTTAAGTTTATCTGTATAACATTTTCATATTTGCTATTTTATATGTTGTCAATGATTGCATTCTGTCTTCTTCTGATACAAGTGTATGGAGGAGGATATTGGTTTCTGTATGTTACTTTTGCATCTAGATACTTTTTGAACTTGTAAAATGCTTGTGGTAGGTACTAAATTATTTTAATTTATCCATATTAACATCTACATATGGACATTTTATTTCTTGTTTCCTCACAATGTTTTTCCTACATTTTGTTTACCTGTTAGTTGGTATTCCTAGAGCAGTACTATGTAAAAATTGTAGTAAAAAGTATTCTGTTTATATTTCTGTCATTAATGAAAAAGCATTTTTAATGTTTCCTTAATAAACTTAGTGTTGACTTTGGGTTATCATCATTTGTATATCAAATGCTAATTTATGCCTACTTTATAGTAGTTTTTCTTAACAAGGAGTAATTTTGATTTGTACACGCCAATCAATACCTTTCTGTGATGGTAAATGTTCATTTTGTTTTTAATATGGTAGTTATATTGATAATTTCACAAATGTTAATATTTTCAATTGAGGAGTACGTTTTAATTCTGTGGTGGTGTTTAGTGCATTTCTGTGTTTTATAAATTAAGAATTTTGCTGTGGGTTTTCTACCATTTCTCAAGATAAGATTGATTTGGAATCTTCAGCATTAAAGGTTTTTGCATCACTGTTATCATAATTCCAAAGGAAGAGAGAATTTTGAATATTTTCTTTCTCTACACTTTAGACAAATGTAAAACCGCAAACATAAGAATTATCTGCTCTTTAAAATGTAACCAAGGTCCCCTGGGGTCACCTTTGCCTGGTGCTTTTGTGCTGAGGCATTTCTTAGGAACATGTCTCCTTCTATGCAGAAGGAGAGAATCTAATTTGCTTAGATTTCCTATCTCTTCTGGGACAGGTTCTGGGCAAATTTTTCTCACCACGGTCACTGAAAATCAATTAACTATGCAGCAATCATAGTTCTGGAAGCATTGTTGACAGTTATTTGGGTACTTTACATTTCCTTGATTGAGCTTTTGTAGAGTCAGGGATATAAAAAACTGTAAATTCAAAACATGTGCTCTAGAGTTGCTAAAACAAGCCCAGGAGAGTGTCTTGACTGTAAATGTGCTGCTGCCTTCCAACTGGGGAAACTGGCAGAAGACTTGAGTGACAGGAAAAGACAGAGGAGGTTTTCAAAGAGTGTAGTGAGCCTTTAAGATGCTTTGTAAGTCACAAATATAGTCTCATGCCTGAGAAAGGAGCTTGGCAGAGACCACGCTCCTCACAACTTACACTTCTAAAACTCAGTCTCTCATGCTTGAGATCACACATTTTTGAATCTTCTCTACAAAGCTGTGGTCCATTCTTGTAAATATAGAAAACTCCACCTCCGTTGCCAAGGTGACCTCTGCTTAGCATCTCAGATTATGGTTCATAAACATAGTGTTGATCTTTTCGTGGTACTCACAATTTGCTGTTCTCTGCAGTCCTGGGACCGACGGTTCATTAGACAACAGAAAGGAAAAGCAGAAAGCAGCGAGCAAATAAATCATTTTTAATCACCTTCTATGTCTACGGAAGGGCAGAAAAGCAACTTATATTATGTCATCTAATCTTACCACTTCAGGTTTACAGGAAACAAACAAGTTCAGTGAAGCTAAATGGATTTCCTAAAGCTACATTGTTAGTGGATAACTGAGTGACAGTGTGGACTTAGGTTCTTTCTATTTTTCTGTAACATGAATGAGAAAATGAAGAGCTATAAACAAAGGGGGAAATCTATTGGTAGCCTAATATATGAGCAATTCCCCTCCCCCCAAAAATGAGTTAAGAAGTACCACAGGCAACACAAGCTAATGTCACCAAAATTTTCCATTTTAGCCAGTTAGTTTAATTCTTATTTTATCAAGACTCATTTCACATCAGGGTCAAAAATGCCATTTTTATTAGTTTCTATTTTAAACATTTCATGCATATTTAAAAAGAAAGAAAATTATGACTTTGTTTTTGGCAATTTTCTGGTTAGTGAGGTTTTTCCAGGTTGACAGTGGGTGAATTTCTAGCACAGGGGCTGCTATTTCAGGCTGCTCTATGTGTCAACCCACCACCTATAAGAAACAGCAGGCCCCTCAAACCTTCCCCTTGAACAGACAGGATTTATAGCCATTTTAAACTAACATGGGAACAACTCTTAGCAGGACCACACTAAGCAGCACACTGCTTGCTGGATTCAGCGCGACACTTTAGCCTTCTTTTTTGTTCACAGAAATCCCACAGAAATTTTTATTAAGCCCCAGATTGTATTCCATGAGCATAAGAGTGTGTTTCTAAAAGTCTCTCAAGATGGTTCTGTCCCTTTAAGAAGTTATTGGTAGTGATAGCTTTAAAAGCAAAAACTCAGGCTTAGGAAACCACACATCCATCTATCTTTTGGTATTAATTACATATTAAAAGACCCAGGAAGTCCTGGAATAAGTGCACTTTCTTAGTTGTGTTTAACTGAGCACTAAAAAGGTCATATTTGAAAAGTGGTTGTTATTATTCATGAAATTCCATCAGTTTTTCATGATACTGTATATTCCACATATAAATTTGTTATTTCCCAGTTGGAGTTGCCAAATTATAGTCATGTACCAAATAAAAAAAAAAGCAAAGACTCTTTTGTGTATCCCAGATATATTAATTAGAGTTCTTTAAAGGATGGAACTGAGGAAATATATATATATATATATATATATATATATATATATATATATATATATTATATATTATATATATTATACATATACACAAATTAAAAAGGACTTTATTAGACTTATTGGCAGGATGTAGTCTTTGTGGTTATCTCCCAATGAAAAATCAGAGAATCTGGTAGTTGTTCAGTCCACGAGGCTGGATTTCTCAGCAGTTCCAGTTGGTCACTACAGTCCTAGAAGATTCCTTGAGAGCTGCTGATCTTCAGTCTATATTGGAATCCTAAGGCGATTAGTTCTAGTATAGGTGAAGGAGTACCTCAGTCATAGAGCAGGTGAACTTGCCAGCAAGAGTTGGGGCAAGGAGGCAAAAAGGAAAATCTTCCTTTTTCCATGG
Source organism: Peromyscus eremicus (assembly GCF_949786415.1). Classification (NCBI taxonomy): domain Eukaryota; kingdom Metazoa; phylum Chordata; class Mammalia; order Rodentia; family Cricetidae; genus Peromyscus; species Peromyscus eremicus. Next base: position 113,140,565 of record NC_081419.1, on the reverse strand, counting down.
GCGGCCACGTTAAACTTGGAAATATATGCAAGTATTATATAAACTGTGAAAAAGATGACTTCATTAGTAATAATTAAAATTTTACTTATTTACATACAAATAAAACATTGGGTTACATCTAATTGAGTTGTTAGCCAAAGGGGACAAATGTGAATCCCCAAGCAATCCAGGTTGTTGCCAAGACTATAGGTTGCTCTCCACGAGGTCCCATTGCTGAAGACAATACTTATACAACTCATTGAACATGTTCATGTCATGCTGGTGTCTGCATAGAGCCTTCACTCTCATGTTCCAGCATCTTGGTTATATGTAGGAAGGTACTCTGCATGCTATCAAAAGAGAAACTTAACAACCAAGCCAGCCACAACCATTTGCCTACAATAGTACACTACCTGCAAGATATACTAGGGCTGTGGTGGCGCAAAGCTTGTGGAAGTAACCTGCCAATATCTGATCTGATTTAAGGCTCACTCTACGAGATGAAACCTGATACTACTTGGATGAACAAAGAACCCGAGACTAGATAGCTGAGGGGCCTAGGGCAAAGCCAGATAATACTGGTCTTAAAAAAAAAGAAAAAGAAAAAGAAGAAAGATAGAAAGAAAGAAAGAAAGAAAGAAAGGAAGGAAGGAAGGAAGGAAGAAAGAAAGGAAACAGTGATAAAAAGACTCTTAATGGTATTTCGCTATACTAATATATCGGTGTCTTATTGAACCATCATCAGAGAAGCTTCTTCCTGCAGCAGATGGGAACAAATACAGAGACCCACACAGAGTAAGAGACCTTACACAGAGAGTAAGAGGCCTTGGAACATTCAGCCCTAAATGGGATGTCTCCATCAAATCTCTCCCTTCAGAGCTCAAGGAAAAGGATGGGGAAAGAATGTAAGAGCCAGAGGAAACAGAAAACAGTTTTTTTTTTTTTTAAATAAATCAGCATGAGCAATGCTCATATGAACTCACAGAGACTGAAGTAGCATTCACAGGACCTGCATGGGTCTGTACCAGGTCTCCTGGCTTATATTATGGCATCCAGGTTAATGTTTTTATGGGATTCCTGAGCATGTGAATGAGTGGGTCTCTGATTCTTATGCCTTCTCTTGGGCTCTTTTCCTTCTGTTGGTCTGTTTTGTCTGATTTCAATGTGATAGTTTTTGTTCTGTCTTATTAATATTTTTTACATTAAAAAAATTGAATGAATGTAATCCTAGCCACTAAGGGAAAGGTTAACAACAGAACTGTCATTTATACCTGCTGGGAGAGGGAAAATCAGTTTTCTCCAATAGAATGACTCTGGGAATATCAACCACTCCAGGGTAGATCTCCTGTTCAGGAGTAGTTCACCAACAAATAATGGACTCCACAGCTTGTGTGTGTGTGTGTGTGTGTGTGTGTGTGTGTGTGTGCGCGCGCGCATGCGCGCGCTCACATTCACGTACAAGTACATGTTTTTATTTGGTTCCTGTTTGGTGTATTTCGTATTGTTTTTTTCTTTTTGAGGGGTGATGTTTTATTTTGTTTCCTAGTTTTAAGATGTTTTGTTGTTGTATTCTGTTTTTGGATTTTTTTTGAGAAAGAACTGAAGTTGGGTGGAAAGGGAGGAGGATGTGATCTGGACAAACTTGTGGGAGGGGAAGAATATGATAAAAAATTTTTTAAACTTAAAAATTGTCTTAAATAATAAAAATTATTAAAAATATTAAAAAATTAAAGAAGACTCTAAAGATTTAAGTCTTCAAATTTGAATTCTGTCTGAATAGACAATAGACAACATAGCAATGGATTATACAATGTGAGCATAATTAACTCAAGAATAATTTTGTATTTTAAATCAACTGAAGAATTTCTATTGTTAGGGAATCACTTATCTCCTATAGTCACTCACATATAAAATAGCAGCCTCACTGCTTAACAAAGTGAGGGCAGTATTTTTAAATTATCAGGCAATTGGAATACTCAGCTTCTTCACAACTCAGTCCTGAATTGAGTTGACCAGCTAGAAAGTCACTTGTTCAGCATGCACGACACCCTGGATTTTCTCAAAGTGTCTGTGGAATGTTCAAAATGGGTGATGCTTCAGTAAGGGTAAACTGGGTGGCAGTGTGACTGAATCAAAACACAGATATGTTGGTTAGATCCTGTTGACGTGCATTTTTTTAACTTTATTGATTATGTGTGAATTTCGCATTATGGATTTCAGTTCCACTTATCTCTCCACCCACTTCGAATCTACCCTCTGCCCTTGCTAACCTCTCCTGCAAAACAAAACCAAATTTAAAAGAAAAACTAAAACCAAACCAAACAAACAAAGAAACAAAAAATGAAAGAGAGAGAGAGAGAGAGGTCTTGATTTGGAAGCTGCAGGGTGGCCCGTTGAGTCACACAATTTACCCTTTCGTTCATTCATCTATACTTGTGAGTATTCATTGCCATGAGTCATTGGTCTGGCTCAAGGCCTCTGCCTTCTGCTGCACCACCACCGATAACGGACTTTCATTGGGGCTCCTCTTGGATATCTCCTTATTGTCCTGTGTTGTGGAGATAATGCTGTTTTGGATCTATCGTTTTGTCCCCTTCGCCTGTTTCAACAGATCATAGATGAGGTGGATGTTGAGGTTGGACAACTCTTAGCCCTGATTCTGGGCTTGGGTGGTAGCTAGGTTGGTCAGCCTGCCAGTTTTCCCTCATTGTCACTATTGGGACAAGCTCCCCAGCACTGCCTTGGTTAGGTCACTCAGTGAAGCCCGCAGCAAAGATTGGGACCAGTTCTTCTGCTCTCAGGTCCTCAGCTCTGGGTCACCCACACTCACAATACTGGGGCCAGCTCTACCGTTTTGCCCAAGCAAGGTGCATGGCCCTGTCTCCCGACTGCTGTAGGGAGCGTATGGAGGGTGGTGGTGGGGGTGCAGCAGGATCAGGTCTCAAGCTCTCATGTACTCAGGGCTGGCTTACTTGTGTACCCAGCAACAGGGTCAGCTCTGGTGTGTTGTCCAGGCAGGGTGCAGGGCCTGCTCCCCTATGTACTGAAGTGGCTTTTCTGCCTGCCACAGGTAGCGAAGGGTAGAGGTGGGAGGGTATCTTTCCCTCACCCATGCCACTGCGTGGCAGACAAGGGAGGGTGGGGTCAGCTCTGTTGCTCTCACACCCTCAGGGCTGGCTCACCTGTGTCCAGATGACAGAGTCAGCTCTAGTGTGCTGCCCAGGTGAGGTACACAGCCTGTGGTCAGGGGTGGGGCCATCTTTCCTGAGTGCAAGGGCCAATTCTCCCCTGAGAGGTGGAGCCAGCTCTCCTCGGCAGTATCTGGCAAGAGGCTGGGCCAGGCAATCCAGGGCCAGTGAAGAACAGGGCTGGCTCAACACCACATGGTTCCAGAGACCCCATGTGCCACTGACATAATCACAGACCCCAGCTGCAGTAGGCCATGGACCCAAATAAGGCCCTTGGCAGCACCTCAGGCCAGACATCCCCATGGCCCCAGTGGCAGCACAGGCTACCTGAATCAGTTTTGCCCTGGCAGCATGGCCTCAGGTGGATGACCAGACCCTGGGCATCTGCAGAACCCTTGCTGGTAACAGGAGCCACAGATATCAACTCAGACCCTGGCTGCTGCAGAGTCCCAGACCAGGACATGGCCCTCGGAAGCAGCCCTGGCCCAGATGACACTAACTGCCCTCAGACACTCTCATGGCCACAGATAGTATCCCAGACCCTGGGGCATCTGTGTGGTCTTCGGTGGCAACATGGCCTATGGACATTAATACAGACTCTGGCTGTGATAGGACCGTGGACCCATATATGGTCCTTGGCAGCAGCCTGTTACCATGGCACCAGGTAGCAACATAGGCCACCAAGACTGGCATGGCCCTAGGAGCAGCATGGGCCTTGGACATCAACATGGCCCCAGCTGGTGACCTGGACCACAGGCCTCTGCACTGGCACTCAGTGGCAACAGGAGCTACAGACATCAATATAGGCCCTCTTAGCTGCTTCAGGGACTCAGATGAAGAACTGGCCCTTGGCAATAGCCCAGGCCCAGACATCATCTTGGACTCAAGTGGCTAGCGTGCCATTCACATCAGCCGGTTCCTCACGACCCTCACCTCTGCAGATCCACCTCTCTTTCTAGCCCATGAACTGTTCTGTCTGTTGCTCTCTTCCATTTCCCCATGCTGTATTTGCTCACCATAACGGTGGCTGACCACCTGGCACTAGGGTTCTTGGTTAGGTCACAGGTGGCGCTTGGTTGAGTCTTGCCTGCCCCAGCAACAAGGCATTACTTGTCTTTTCTTCTGGAGCTATTGCCTTTCTTCTATCGTGTACCCAGGCCTAGAAACCTTGGGCAGTGCTTGATATGTGGCAGGGGCAGCTGAGGTCATCAGCAGGCCAGGCTGTGGAAGCAGCATGGCAGCTGGCTGCTTGAAAGCTATAAGAGCAGCACCAGAACAGTCCAAGGAGGCAGGTTGGTAGAAGAAGAGATGACCAGAGAGGGTGGAGGGTTGAGGTTAAAGAAAGACAGACATCTGTAAGAAGCTAGAGAAGAGAAACTTAAGATACTGCTTATTGGAAGAATATCTAATGGGCTGTCAAATCTGTATTGCCAAGGTCTCATATATGCTAGGCCAAGAGCTGTAACTCTGGTTATAAGAGTTTTAGGAATCTAGACTTCCTAGGCCTACACAAGTGATATAACATTGGCTATATCCTGATGCCTAGGCTCACTTGCACCTGGAATGACAGCTACAACCATAGGTCAGCTCCATAAGAGCTATGATATATAAAGAGCTAAGAGTCCAGATAAGATATCCAAAGTCTATAAGAGATCTGTAGAAGGTGCCACTGGTTACCATGTTGTCCACTTGCCTACTGCTGTAATTACTTGATGCCATCAAACAACCAAGGATTCAAATGCTGCCAATGACCAGCATAGGAAGAGTATCTTGCTTACTCATGGCCCCTATTCATGTAAGTAAAAGGGCCTAATTAGCTGACTAGCAATGCTTGGGCTTAGTATCTTGTTGGGTTCATTCCTATGACTGGAAGTTGGTGCTGGCATTGGAGTTGACCTCATGTAGATTATAGACTAGGGAAACTATAATTGGTTTCTTTCTGTGATAACATTTCTGTCTGTCCAAAATAACTGGACAGACTGATTAATTGCTTAGGGACATTTCTGCAAACAAATGATCTATTTAAATGTGTCTTTCCACTTATTCAGTCAGATCATTTATTTTTTCCTTGTTCCCTTTCTTTCTTTCTATACACATGATAGAAAGGACTCTTCAAAAAATAGCTTCCAAATTCTGAAGTGCAACTTGTTCTATGTCACATTGGTCAAAAAAGTTACTGACTCAATTTTAAGGGACGAGGATTTAGACTTCATGTCTTGGTCTGAAGCATGAGGATACAGGAGGAAAGGAACTGGTATCCATTATTTTTGAAGTCCATCTATCATATCATAAGTCTAAGAAACTCTGCCATTCCAAGCCAATAGAAGATAAAGGGATGGTATATATACCCTTTCATTTCTCATTGCAAGGCATTGATGTCTCTTGGTTTTGTAAACTTAAGTGTGCTTTAGTCTCCTTTTAAGAAGAGAAGAACTAAATTGAAGTGGGTTAAGTTACAATTGCTTTGTTTTTTGTGGCCACTTTTTATTCAGGTAGCTAAATATTTTATGCAGTCTCATTAGCTATAGGATATCATACAGTCTGGATCATACACTGTAGAATAATTTCTTAACCCAAAATTGATTTGATTCTGCAAATACATGCAGTACACACAGCATGATGTGCTGCTTATTGGAGAGTTTTGAAGCTTTTTTGTTTATACAATTAAATAAAAGCAATAATTGGACAGATTGATTCATTGCTTAGGGATATTTCTACAAACAATTGATCCATTTAAATGTGTCTTTCCACTTATTCAACCAGGTTGTTTATTTTTCCTTGCTCCCCCTCTTCCTTTCTATACATATACATATATACATACATGTATTTTATATACTCTATTAATATGTATGCTGTTTTACATATATATGTACTCATATGTAAATATATATTCCTATGTGTTAATTGATGCATGTGTTAGGGACAAATTTATTTCACTAAGGATTGGTCTAGCACAGCAGTTCTCAATCTGTGAGTTACAACTACTTTGGAGGGTCAAATGACCCTTTCACAAGGGTCACCTAAGGCCACTGGAAGACATATTATGGTTCATAACAGTAGCAAAATTCCAGTTATGAAGTAGCAATGAAAATAATTTTATGGTTGGGATCACCACAACATGAGTAACTTTATTAAAGGGTCACAGCATTAGGAAGGTTGAGAAGCACTGATCTAGTCATTTACTGTTTTTCATCCAGGGATTATTGCCTATGAGGTTAGGATAAGGGAGAGGGATCTTCACTTTTGCGGGGGACTCTTACATTTGTACTCAGGTATTGTTATTCAAATGAAATTATATGCAATCCAAGAGATGTGTAAGTGAAAAAGACAGTCATTATATGGTGTAGAGTAGACATTATGATAAAAAATTCATTACAATTTGACAATGAGGAATGAATTCATGACATTCTCAGAAATATTCTCTAACATTGAGGTATACTTTCAGCAAAACATTTCCTCCAGCTAGGTTGTAAGTAGTACCATTTTATTGTTGGGCATTTATGGATTCATATTATATGCATATATACATACACACACATATATGTATATGGTAAAGATGATTTTTTCAACATAAACATTTCCAAGTGGCTACAATTTTTGAACTTTGGTTGCATTTCTCAATTCTTTTTAATATATGAAGTACTTCAAAAGATGTTAGTTCCTTCTTTCTTGGCTTCATGAAACCACGTTCCATCCTTGTGTGCACTTCCTGGGTCTGGGACAATGGTGCAAATGGCTACCCTTTCTATCCAGTGCTGATAGCTCTCCGTAACTTTACATTTGTCACATTAAAAACAAAGTGCTTATCATCTTAGCAGCAGATTCAGGAAATTCATTTTCTTGGAAAGACTAGCTCTTTTGAAAAATGCCTTTGATATGTGTCTGTTGCACAAAAGTTAGCTTTGGGCTGGCCTCTGTACTCACATAAAAGATGGGAGAGAATGCCAATAACTGAAGAAGTAGTTGCAGTGGCCAGCTGAGAAGTGAGTATTAAGGGAGTTCAAGGAGGGGTAAGACCTTCAGAGTAGAAGGAACTTACTACATTGTTTCCTACATAAATGGTTGCTAAAATGCTTGCTTTAGTCAATTCTACATTGCCCATAAATGCTTTTGTGTATGTGTTCTATTTTAGAATCTCAGAGAAAGGGAAGGATAATGGGAGGAATGGCAGTTGGAACCACATAAAGGAGTAATGTAATTTGGTGCAAAAGTGGGTGATAGAGCAGGCCCAGTAGGGTAGGAAATCAGCAGTCTGTGTTCCAGGCTGCTAAAGCAAGGGCCTTGCTAATGTGAATCAAAGGAAAGAGTGAGAAGAGCCTAAGGGACTTTCCTCTCCTAGCAAAAGTAACTTCATCTCTATCATCCATTTCCAACCAATGCCAAGAAGTTGATCGCACTCTTGCCTATGGAAGACAGCACTAACAGTAGGCTTAGAAACTCATTTGACAGTAGGTGGATCAGATTCCTAGCTGTAGCCTAGCACACAGGATAGTTAGTATGACATTTAGTGAGTTCACTGACTCCTGCCTCACTTTCTCCTACAGTATATTGGAGCTAATGATTTCTACTTTAAAGACTTAAGTGAAGAGATGACTACAAATTCTTTCTGCCAGAGGCCCCCAAGTATTCTGCAGAATAGCTATTACCATTGGTAGTAAAATTATTGCAATTATGAAGAAGAATGATCAGCCATTTGGTGTGATGCTATAGGGGGGCCATTTGCTTTGCAGGAACACCATGATCTGGCAGTTTCGCATTTGCATGGAACTTGGCAGCAATAGCTCAGAACAGAAATAGCTGAAACAGTAGACACAGACTTGGTGATATTTCAGAACTACACTCTGAGGTTTGCAGATACAATGTCCTCTGGAATTAGTACACAGACTCTGGATCAGAGGGGAAAGGAACATTAAGACATAAGTAAGATCAGTGTAGGGCAGGTGCCAAAGGAGCTTCCTGGGGCAGCATGGGAATAAGTGAAATCTATGAGATTCGACACTAAAAGTCATTGTGGCTTAGGAAGCTGTTTTGGTCAAATCTTTATGAATCAGACCTGGAGTCATGATCTGAGTGTTCTGAGGACCTGGTGAGGATGCAGGGAAGACAGATAAGGAGAATAAAGTGTAGAGGCCAAACAAGGGCACCATGTGGGAGGACTCATCTCGAGGGTTCTCTGAAGCTTAACTTGCCATGTGAGGTAAGAGGACTGGCCTTTGTTACACAGCATCTGCCACTCATTGGCACTTTCCAGTTCTTGTTATATGACAGAAATCAGGGACAGAATGGAAAACCCTGATGGAGACCAGAACAAAGGGCAGTGACAGGATATGGTCACTCATGCCATGAGGTTGAGTTAGTGCCCACCAGGATGGTCAGACTAGTTGTTATACCCAGGTGCTTCTCTAACAGATTGATTAAACCCATTGTTCTGAGCCTCTGCATGATATATTGGTACTATGCAGCCCCAAACCCACTGCTAAGCTCTTTAATATCTTCCTTCAGACTGCTATACTGACCTGATTATTCAATATCCTGTCATAGAAGAAGGGGTTTTAGGATATCACCTATGGATGGTGTCTTTTAGGTCATTAGTATATAGCCTCCTTCCTTGCACATTTCTTAATGAAATTGTATTAAAGTCCCTAAACTCTGTTCTCAATAAGATAATTTCCAAAGCACTGTAGGCAATCACAAAGGCAGCACATTTTGGGATTCTCATTGGTTCACTTGTCTTCCTTATCTAGGAAGTCTTGGGTGATTTGGGTAATATATGTGGCCTGATTTAGTAAAGTGACTTTTAATAGCAAAGGGATTTTTTTTCTTCTAAACCCAGATGTTCAATGGAAAATTTCAGAAAAGCTATGAATCACTATAAAGTGATATACCCTGAGAAGGGAGAAGGCACTGTTCGCTAGTTACTATAGTATGGCTTTATAACTCTACTTTCTCCTCTGGGGTCTACAGAGTTTCTTATACCAGCTGTTTTAGTTAGGGTATTTATTGCTGTGAGGAGACACCATGACCACAGCAACTCTTATAAAGAAAGGCATTTAATTGGGGCTGATTTACAGTTCAAGTGTTCAGTTCATTATCATCATGGTGGGAAGCATGGCCACACACAGACAAACAGGGCGCGGGAGAGGTAGCTGAGAGTTCTACATCCGGATCCTCAGGTAGCAGAAAGAGAGAGTGACACTGGGCCTGGCTTGAAGGCCTGGATTGAAGTTCTGAAACCTCAAAGCCCCCATGACACACTTTCTCCAACGAGGCCACACTTATGCAGCAAGGCCACACCTCCAATAATGCCATGCCTATGACCTCTGGGGGCCATTTTCATTCAAACCACCACACTGTTTTGACAAACTAAATCTACCTTTTATATAAGTAAGTTGATAGCTAATACCATTTCTTCATCCAGTGGAAATACACATGTAAGGCAGATATGGAATAACCGAGGCTCTAAGGTAGGAACAAAATTCATCCCCTAAGTATCTTTGTCTCAGTCGAATTTTAGTGAATCTTGAGTTATGGCTGAATACTGCCCAGTTATGCCTAGGAAATGATGAAATATTTGATTCTCTACTAGCTTCTCTAGCTTCTGTATTACTTCTAATGGATATCTATGATAACATGTCTTCTGGTCCTGGGTATATGTATGCGTTTGAGGGGCTTGCTATAGATCCAAAGACCCTCTCCCCTTGAAAAAAATACATGTGTGCCAGCTGCTTGTTTGAGAATTGACTGAAGGAAAGTACTAGAAGGGAATCCAGAGGAAGCCAATTTGGGAAGAAAAGCATGTGTTAAGGAACAGTTATCATCTTGCCGACAGCATTCAGTCCTCCTGGGAGATTCTACATGCAGCATCACTCAGTAAGATACTCTGTGTTCATAGTTTCCAGTGCAGGCTGCTACGTTTGCCTGTCTCCTCAAGGAGAATGTACAAGTTTAAAAATATGAGTGAGGCTGGTTGGTAAATCAGAACAAATGGAGGGTTAAAGAAATGTTTTGTTATTACTTGGCATTCTTGACCTTTGGTTTCAAAATAGCATCTCTGTCAGTCAAACACAGATGCACTGGGAATCAATCTTTATAAAATGTTCAATAGTTTCCTTCTACTTACAAACTCGTGGTATCCAATTCTGCATTTCTCCTTGGTATTCTTCCCAGTGACTCTTCCAGTGAGGACACAAATATGAAAACCCCTGGGCACCTTTAAGATGTGCTTATGGCTAAGAAGAAATACAGAAAAGCACATCTCCAAATTTTATTTCTTCATTTTGATAGTGAAATAAAAAACAAAATTTTGAAAATACAAGTAGATTTTTTTTTATCAAGGAAAGAAAACACAGAGACAATCTAAGCAGGAGTAAGAATGGCAAAGTCTAAGGAAATTGGAGGAACTGCAATGCTGTTATTATACATTATACTTTACGCTTATGGGGGTGACCTCATGCATAAAATGATTGCTAGATTGGTGTATAAGCCTTGCTTTTGCTTCTATGACCTTGTCACTTAGCATAGTGACCTTGTTCACAGACCCTCTGGCCTCAGTATTACTATGTAATCAAGGAGAATGGGGATTAGATTACATTTGCTGATGCTCAAATTTAGAAAATTATTTTGCTTTTCTTTTTACTTAGATTTTTTTCAGAGTAGAAACACCATTGTGTTTTTGAAGTTTTATACCTTCATTTCCCTATTACAAAAGCAATTTCACAAACTCAGAAACTGTCTAGAAAATAAAGAGGGAAAAAAATCATCCTTCGCATCTTTATTCTGTTTTAACGTACCTCTTTCATTCTTTCTTGTTCACAATACATTCATGTAGTCAAAATTATGGTGCTTATGTTTTTATATTCTTATACAAATGTGAGGAAGGGAATGGAAAGAATGTGATAGCATTTTTCAAATTCTGGAAAGGCTATCACATGGAACAGATGACAGTTTGTTCTGTGATGATGAAGGTACCTGTAAAAAGAAGCAGAATCATGTCTGTCCTAGGAAAGACATTCTTTTCTTCTGTGTTGCATTCAAAAGGGATGCAGAATGGAGGACAGAGTGGCTTTACAAGAAGACACCTCTCCAGTGTTGAAAACACACAGTTCTGATGTTCTGTCAGGGAAGGTCACTTTCTGACATTCTATTATCACTCATCTTTTTCAAATCTTCAGTGTTAGCATTCCTTTGAAAACTCTCATCGCTATTTAGTCATTTCTATGTCTCTGGGTTGATGTCTTGATGACTCTTCTAACTAGAACGGAAATGTACAGTCTAAGATGTGTCTTAGCTGTCTCCAAGGCAAAGGAAAAATAAAAAAAATCTAATGATTTCACTTTCTTAAATTCTATTACCAGGTAGCCTTAAACTTGACTACCCCTAATGCCTTTTTCATAGTAAGTACATACTGGTTTGTCTAAATGCCACTCCTTATTCTGTTTTTGAAAACTTCATATCAGACCCCTGCTATCAGTCCTGCTTGATTAATCACTGGGAATTGGGTTTCGTCTGTTGGGTAACACAGTTTCCAGCAGGCCAAGCTGCACCATGTCAAATCAGTTGAACAGTGCTCATGAAGGCAGTTTTAAATTACTCTTAAGAAATGGATGCAAACAAAACTCTCATTCTTACAACAGTCCCTTACTCTCTCTTTTCCTTCTTTTTCACTTCAGTGTAGTTTTTTTTTTTAAAAAAATTCATTTTAATGTGCCCAGGAGTTAAATTGATCACCTCATGGAAGCTAACTGTGTTCTGCTTAAGGACCCAACTAGAAACAGACATTTGGATATTCAGCCTCCTTGTAAGAAGAGAGATCACCAGCAAGAGGAATTAAATTCTCCACATATCACTGCAAAAGGCAGTTAGCTAAAACATTTTTCTACCAAATTGCTTTGTAAAGGTTTTATTGAGATTTACAACTGAGAGACTTTAGGTAGCAGCTAGAGAAAGGCAAGAATCCAGGCATGATCTGAAGTAGGCATCTTTAGTTAGGAGAATGATTTCTGACACTTCAGCTTCTCGCTGTTTTAATGATTATGTACTTTAAACTTTATGATTATCTGTATTTTATTTCATACAATCAGTTTTAAAATTCAAAACAATTGTGTATTTGGTGCTTTGCCTGCATGCATGTTGCCTGCATGCATGTGCAGTGTTTGAAGAACACTTAGCGGTCAGAAGAAGTCATTATATCCCATGTAACTGGAGTTACAAATGGTGTGAGCTGCCATGTGGGTGCTAGGAGTTGAACCTCGGTCTTCTGCAAATGCAACAAATACTTTATGCTGCTGAGCCATCTCTCTTGCTCCATTTAATGAATCTTAAGGCAAGAACTCTAACAACTGGGAATGCAAAAATAAAACCCATTCAAAGTGTGCCAGACTCCTTTGACTGTTATTGAAAACATGACACAAACAACTTTAGGGAGAAGTTATCTCTTTCAGCTCATGGGTTTGTCCATCCTGGTGGAGAGCCTGGGTAACCTGAGGCAGGGAAAATAACAATGCCTGAACTCATAGATCCTTTCTCTACTTTCTTTACTCTTTCATCTGATTTGTGCCTGAAGGCTATGGGATGGGGCTCTCTGCATCACCAAAGGCCTTCTTCTCTTTGCTAGTCTTTTCTGGAAATACCTTCATAGAAACAACCAGAGGCATGTTGCTAATCTCCTATGCCCCTCACCCCTCAGTATAACCAAAAATACAAGGTTAGCCATCACACAAAAGAAGCTGAAAGAAGTGGACTTTATATAGGTCGGAAAATGAGTAACAGCTGTGAGACTCGGTTCCCGACCTTATTCTGCCGCCTCCCCTTTCTGTTTCCTATATGCCAGCTATACAATGTTGCACATATATTCTGTGGGTATATTTTAAAATAAATCATCCTAAATTGTGAGGTTAATCACTGTGATATAATTAATATGCTCCTTTTATCTTCAAAGGATGTTGAATATCCAAATATAAATAGAAATGATGATAAAGTTGGTCCAGTGATGTTAAATGGCTCACTATTGCCTCTAAATAGATAGAATCAACATGATCTTGTGGGAAAAGCACGAGACTGAAAACTAAAAATGATGTCAAGCATTAGCTATATGCATCTCTGTTAGATGAGATAACTGGCCATTTCTATATCTTTCTTGAAAGTTCTCTAATTACATCCTACTTTAGAAAAAAAGTATTAAGGTGCTATCATTTTCATTTACGACTTTTTATTCAATGATAGAAATATAAGCCTCAAATCACATCTTTCTGAACTCTTTTATTCCAAAGTAATAACAACTAAAAATATAACTCCAACTAACCAATACTGGCAATCTAATACTAACTAATAATAGCTTGGATACTAATAGTTATTCCCTGGCTACAGAATAAACACTCATTTGTAAAGTGGAATTTTCTAATATTCCATAAAATAAGAAAATATGGAGAATATCTATGATGGGTATAGCTATTGAATAGGTGGAAATACTGAATCTCAGTTACAGTGTCTACACGCATCTCTAGGTGGGTGATAGTTGAAGATGAAATCTTAATGTCTAACTTTACTAAGCCTGTTACTTCTAAGGATAGATAGGGATGAAAACCATATAAAAAACACTCTCTTGGTTCCTGGACCCTGGACGCTGGAGGTAGACCAAGCAGAGTTCTCCAGAGAACATTGCCAGATTGTGCTACATCTTTACCCTGCAACCTACCTATCCCTTCATTTGTAAGTTATGTCACTAAATAAACCTCCCTTTTAACTAAAAAACAAAACCAACCAACCAACCAACCAACCAACCAACCAAACAGACAAAAACCAGTCCTCCCGGCACCCAGGCAGGGGGATCGGGATCTGTCCCTGGTCTATGGGCAGGCTTCTGGGAATCCGGTGCCTGAGGTACCTGACGTCTTGCACAGCCTTGGTGCAGTGGGAAGGGGCTTGGACCTGCCTAGGCTCGGTGTACTGGGCTCTGCTGACTCCCCTTGGGACACCTTGATTTGGAGGATGTGGGGATTCGGGGTGGCTTGGGAAAGAGGGCTGGGAGGTGGGGGGGGGGATCTGTGGATAGTATGTGGAGTGAGTAGAAAATTTCTTAATAAAGAAAAATTAAAACAACAACAACAACAACAACAACAACAACAACAATCCTCCCTTAAAAGTAAGCAAACAAACTCTGCATCTGCATGACTTAGCTTCTTTCCATTTGGAAGGCCAGGGTGGTTCAGACTTTCTGGGGTGGCACATATCTTTGGACTTTATAGTTGATAAGTACACCATATTTTGTGTGTACTATCCTCCCCATCCCAATTTAAAGAAAGGAAAATTTTATTCTGAGATAAATATAGATCTATGTACAGACATAAGGAATTTACAGATGTCTCCTATACAAACTATCCAGACTTAACTATGAATTCCTTTTATTTTCCTTAGAAACTCCACAAAAACCTTGTCCATATCACTAAGACATATATTTTGATTTCCATAGACATTGCACTATACCTGTATAGAAATTACCAAGTAGCATCTACCAATTGTTATTTCTCTCCACTTATTTGCATCATTTATTTCTTTTATCCTTGACTTATAGATATGTAATTATCTTGTTAGATTATCTGAATATTTAAAATGTTGAGTGTCTGCAAATAGTGTAATTAATTTTGTTGTTTACTACTAAGACATTGAAATGCAACTGAATTTCGTATGGCTATCTCGTTATCTTGTATCTTACATCTCACTGAACTCCTCAGTTTTATGAATATGAGGGTATGGATTTCTTGGAGCTTTATAAACAGAGGATTCTATCATCTGCAGTTATAGACCACTTTGCTTCTGATTGCATGTTATTAATTTTTGTCTGTTTAATTCTCTGTGTTGTGCTGTTTAGAGAGAGCTTCCAGTGCTGTATTGAAGGGGTAAGAGAGAGTATTTTTGCCTTTTTTTTCTTTCTTAGGGAAAAATGATCTTATTAATTATATGGCTAACTATAGTATATATTGCATGTACATTTTGTCACTTTCAGGAATAAGTGCTAACTTTGGTTAAGTGAATGTCTTTGTGGGTGTGATCATGTCATTTCCCCTCCTCGAACTGTTCATACAGTGGATTATATCCATCTAGTTTTGAATTTTGAACCAGCCTTTGAATCAATATATATTGGTCATAATACAGGATTTTTTACATAGTATTTAATTCTATTTGTTATCGAGTGGTAGTGGGCAATTGTTTTTTCTTTGTGTTGCCTTTACTTTTCTGTTTTCCTATTAGGGTCACACTCACTTCATAAAGTAAATTAAGGAGTGCTATCTCCCCTTTTGTTTTCAGAAAGACATTGTTTGGTTTGGAACTATGGTTTGTAACCCTCATTACTCATGGGTTGGAGTTGGAGTTTCATTTCCTTTATTGATCTCCACTGACAACACAGTGAGGTTCCAGCCTCATTTGGTATCAATAAGAAAGACTATGAAAATTTCTTCTGACACTATATTCTTGCATAGATATAATTTTCATAGCTCCTTGTTCAAGGTGCATGGAAAGGATAGGCACCCTTATTAATAAGCAATTCTCATTATTATTCTGATGTTTAAATAAAATAATTTGTATTTTTTCCTGAATGCTAAAAAGACATTTTAAGTTGAAACTTATTGATCTGAACTTCTAATGATATGGGAAATCTCTATTATATTAATGTTCTGAGTATCTTAATGTGTCTGAGAAGTAACTCATCTTTTATTAGTACTTAAACATTTTTGTGCCCCAAATTAAATAAAAATTAATTACTCTAGAGAATTTAAACAGCTGAAGAAACTTCTTTTGCAGTCCAACCACTAGCAATGATTACGTGAGCATGAGATACCCTTCTCGTCTCATTCCCACTAGGAGCAGAATAGGTTTATATGAGTTGTCCACCATCAGAAACTGTGTTTTGACTTTCTTAGGCAAACTGAGCAAGAAAACCTTTTCCTGATGCCCATCATTCCGTATTCCTTGTGTCATGGTTTTCATAGGTTTGTCTCCCATCACACTATAATGTATTTGACTAATTCAATATCTAGTTTTCAACATATCGTTGCATGTAAGTTCGGGTTCATGTCCTGAACCATATGCATGGGCTTAGCTATATAAGGTTTATCAACACTGTGATCAAATGTCTAAATGGACAAAAGCAATTAAAGGAAGGAAGACTCATTTTGCTCCACAGCTGGACATCT
The DNA here is from genome assembly GCF_949786415.1 of Peromyscus eremicus. Lineage (NCBI taxonomy): Eukaryota > Metazoa > Chordata > Mammalia > Rodentia > Cricetidae > Peromyscus > Peromyscus eremicus. The sequence goes on along the minus strand of NC_081419.1, from coordinate 113,124,208 downwards.
TAGTCCATAGTTACTTCAGCAAACCATCATGGAGTGGTCATGGAAGGATGGGTAGGAAAAAGATCCAACATTCCCAATGACTATTTCTTTCAACTAGGCTCTGCCTTTTAAAGATTACATAGCCTCACAAAATAAAGCCACCAGTTGGGGTCCAAGGGTGATGTACTCTATAGATTTTTTTCTAAAATAATGAATCATTATTATCCTGTTATTTTGCCCAGAACAGTGAAGAGATTTTTTTTTCCTCTTCTTTCTGGGTGAAGGCTCCTCCTTCTCCCCTGTTTCTTCCTACTACTCCTCACTGTCTTCTCCCTCTTAGAAGTGGTTCACAACTCCTTTTGGGGGATCTCGAATGACCCTTTCACATGAGTTGCTTAAGACCATCAGAAAACACAGATATTTACGTTATGATTCATAACAGTAGCACAATTAGAGTTATGAAGCAACAATGAAAATAATTTCATGGTTGGGGGTCACCACAACATGAGGAGCTGTATTAAAGGGTTGCAGTATTAAGAAGGTTGAGAAACACTGCTCTAAGTATTGGTGAAAATCTATGTTCCATATTATGGTGGGCAGCCTTTAGGGATGATTCTTACCTTCTGGACACCTCCTCTGTGTTGTCTTCTCACTTACAGTGTGTGCTGTATCTAATGTCTAACTCCAGCAAACAGAATATAACTCAAATTATGGAAATCAATTTTAGACCAAACTACAATGGTACATATGTCCATTCAACTCATTCTTCTTACGTTGCATCTTGCTTATGCTGGACAAGACCAACTTCCATGCTTGGAGCTGCCTTAGAGAGGAGTTTCTCAGGTGGCAAGGACACGAGGAAGAACTTTTCCAAAATCCAGATTGTATCACGACAGTCTGTGAGGAAATGAATCTTATCAACATCCACATACATGATCTCTGTTAAGCCTTGATATGACAGTAGCCCCTGACAACCTCATGGCTATAGCCAGTGAGAAACACAGAATCTGAAGACCCACTAAGTCACACTCACAGAATGCTAGATGCCTCAAACCACTAAATTTTGAGCTAACTTTCTCTGTGCCTCTACATAACGAACAATGTTTAAGCTCACAAAATAGCCTCATTCAGAAAGCCCTTCCCTGTCATTGTCCTGTTTGAGTATTTAGTTCTTATAGAGATATAAGTATAAAAACATGTGCCTCCTGTGATCTATCTGATGCCCTACCTGATGTCTATCTGGCCAAATGTGATTTATACTGAACCCCAAATCTGAGGCTGAACAGCAATGTGGTGGTGAGGAGGAGCTGAGAGTGAGAAGGAAAAGAATTAGGACTGACATTTTATGTCTTTTAAAAAAACTGACCTTTTGGAAATATCACTGTGTACATTTAAAATATTAATACAGGCTCTTGCTGTTAGTAGGCAGAGGGGTTGTTGTCACAAGTGACCTTTTATTGAAGTAAAAGAAAATTGACAGTTTTATTAGCAAGAATATCAAAGGAGAAAATGCAAGGAGGAAGAAAAGCTGCTGCAGTAGTAATTAGTTACACAAGCTGAATATTTTTAGGCAGCTGTAGTTTTAGATGAGGGGAGTTGAGAAAGGTCTTTGATCTTCCACTCAAGCCAGTGTAAATTATGCCTAAAACTGGGGAAGGAGTAATGCGAGGCATTCTTTTTGCAGGTGTTATATAAAAGCTTTTATGTTTCCACTTTTTATTTTATTTGTGTTAACCAAGACTTTTTCTAAAAAAAAAAGAAATAAAATAAATAAAGTCATAAAGAAAAGTCTCACCTACACCTTGGGTGGAAGCCCACTGTTCCATTAGAGGCCACAGGAGCACCCAGATCCCCAGGTAAACCCCCTGCTCTTGGACTACTAATACTCCCCCAGAACCCACCTAATGTAATCACAGCAGCCCTTCCTCTCCTCTTCACCGTATCCCAGCAAACACCTCCAGTGGAAGTCCCTGTTCTATCAAAGGCCACACCAGCACTCAAATCCCCAGAGGACTGCCAACTAGACCAACCTACTCCAGCAAGCCCTGAATATTCCAACACAGCTGGAGCATAGGAAAAAAACCTTTAAAACCACCTTTATAAAGATTATAGAGTCCCTTAAAAAGAAATGAACAAATCCCTTGCAGAAATCCAGGAAAACACAAACAAGATCTCCCATGCTCATGGATCAAAGAGATTAACATTGTAAAACTGGCCATCTTACCCAAATAATCTACATATTAATTCAATACTCATCAAAATTCCAACACAATTCTTTTTAGACCTTGAAAGAAAAATACATAACTTCATATAGAAAAAAAAAACCCGTGGTGGTGGCACACACCTTTAATCGAGCAGTCAGGAGGCAGAGACAGGTGGATCTGTATGAGTTCAAGGCCAGCCTGGGCTACAGAGTGAGTTCCAGGAAAGGTGCAAAGCTACACAGAGAAACCCTGTCTTGAAAAACAAAAAAAAAAAAAAAAAAAAGAAAAAGAAAACAACAAACCCAGGATAGATAAAACAATCTTGTGCAATATAAGAACTTCTAGAGGTATAACTGTCGTCTATTTCAGGTACTACAGAGTTGTACTCAGAGCTATAGTAATAAAAACTGCATAGCATTGGCATAAAAGGAGAAAGTTTGATCAATGGAATCAAGTCAAATATCCATACATATATCCACAGATCTGTGGACACTTGCTTTTTGACAAAGAAGCCAGAAATATACAATGGAAAAAAAGTATTTTTTTTTTAACAAATAATGCTCATTTAACTGGGTGTTGACATGTAGAAGAAAGAATGCAATTAAAAAATGGGATCTCATGAAACTGAAAATCTTCTGTAAGGCAAAGGACACAATCAACAGGAAAAAGGGCAGCCTACAGAATGGGAAAAGATTTTCAACCAACTCCACATCTGATAGAGAGCTAATATCCAAAATATGTAAAGAACTCAAGAAACTAGACATCAACAAACCAAATAATTCAATTAAAAATGGAGTCCAGATCTAAGCAGAGAATTCTCAAGAGAGGAATCTCAAATGGCTAAGAAAAACCTCACAAAATGTTGAGCATCCTTAGGCATCAGAGAAATGCAAATCAAAATGAATCTGAGATTCCATCTTACACCTGTCAGAATTGCTAAGATAAAAAGCACAAGTGACAATGCTAGCAAGGATATGGAGCAAGGGGAACACTCCTCCATTGCTGGTGGGAGTGCAAACTTGTACAGCCATTATGGAAATCAATATGGAGATTCCTCAGAAAATTGGTAATCAATCTACCTCAAGACCCAAATATACCATTCCTGGGCATGTACCCAAACAATGCTCCACAATACCACAAGGACACTTGCTCAACTATGTTCATAGCAGCTTTATTCATAATAGCTAGAAACTGGAAACAACCTAGATGTTCCTCAACCAAAGAATGGATAAAGAAAATGTGGTACATCTACATCATGGAGAATTATCCAGCTGTTTAATACAAGGACATCAGGAAATTTGAAGGCAAATGGATGGAACTAGAAAAGAAATCCAGAGTGAGGTAATGAAGACCCCAAAAGACAAACATATGTACTCACTAATAAGTGGCTGTTAGCTATAAAGTAAAGGGTAATCATGCTACAATCCACAGTCACAGAGAGGCTTAGTAACAAGGAGGGCTCTGGGAGTGGGGTGATGCATGTATCTCTCTGGGAAGGAGAAATAGAATAGATTTCATGGGTACATTCAGGACAGGTGGGGATGGTAACAGGATGAATTAAGTGAGGGTGGGGTGGAATGAAGGGAGAAAGTACTGGGATAGATGGTTGGCATTTGGGGACATTTCAGGGTGAAGTAGAAACCTAGTGCAATTGAAACTCCCAGGAATCTGTGAAGGTGATCCTACAGAAGACTCCCAGTAATGGGGACATGGAGCCTGAAGTGACTGTCTTCTATAACCAAGAGGGTTGAGACATCAATCCAAGCCACAAAACCTTCAACCTATGATTTGCCTGCCTACAAGATGTGCTGGGGTAAAGGTGACACAGAACTTGTGGAACTGAACCAATGACTGGTCCAACTTGAGACCCACACCATGAGAGGGAGTCCATGCCTGACACTGCCTGTGAGGCCCAGAACCAGAGTCTGGATAGCCCAGAGACCAAGAATAGAACCAAACTCAGTCAGGGGGGAAAAGCAAATGAAATTATTCTTAATGATAGTCTGCTATACTCATAGACTGGAGCCTAGCATAATCATCACCAGAGAGGCTTCATTCAGCAAATGATGGAAGCAGATACAGAAGCCCACAGTCAAACTAGGTGGAGCTCCAGGAACCCTGTAGAAGAGGCCGTGGAAGGATTATAGGAGCCAAAGGGGTCAAATCACCACAAGAAAATGGCCCACAGAATCAACTAACCAGGGCTTATAGGGGCTCATCAAGATTCAACTGATAAGGGAGTCTATATGGGTCTGACCTAGGTCCTTTTCATATATGTTATGATTGTGTAGCTTGGTGTTTCTGTGGGACTCCTAAGAGTGGGAGTAGGGGATGTTTTTTACCCTTTTGACTGCTTTTGGGACTCTTTTTCTCCTACTGGGTTGCCTTGTCTAGCCTTAATATGAGAGTATGTGCCTAGCTTTATTATAAATTGACATGACATATGGTATTGATATACTTGGCAGGCCTGCTCTTCTCCAAATGGAAAGGAGAAGGTGTGGTTCTGGGAGAGAGGGTGTGTGTGTGTGTGTGTGTGTGTGTGTGTGTATGTGTGTGTGTGTGTGTGTGTGTGTGTGTGTGTCAGGGGAGCTGGGAGGAGAAGAAGAGGAAACCTCAATTGGGAATATACAAGAGAAGAAAAATTTTGAAAAAATAATGTAAAATAGTATGCAATATTAAAAAGTCTATACAGCCGGGCGGTGGTGGCGCACGCCTTTAATCCCAGCACTCGGGAGGCAGAGCCAGGCGGATCTCTGTGAGTTCGAGGCCAGCCTGGACTACCAAGTGAGTCCCAGGAAAGGCGCAAAGCTACACAGAGAAACCCTGTCTCGAAAAACCAAAAAAAAAAGTCTATACAAATTCGAACAAAAGTCTCAAGTTTTCTATCAACATTTATATATGTATTCAACAAATATTTCTAAGTCTTCATAAAGTACTTACTCTTTTTCTTGCCTCAGAAATATCTGTGATCAACACAAAAAATGGTAATTTCCCTTGGGGAGTTAGGGAAAAATAACAAAATAATCTTTGCCCATCACAAAATCTGTAATATGCTGGAAAATTGAGATTTAGTTAGAAAGACTCAAGGCGCATTCTGTTTTTCACTCAGTAATTTATGAAAACTCTGTGAAATTAATGCTTACTCTCTTTGGGAAGAAATGATGATCTAATCCCCAAATGTCAAAAGCTCTGCTTCATAAAGCAGGTCTCCATCTGCACAGACTAATCAGGATAATCTCTGTTTAATAGAAGCCTTCACTTTACCAGCCAGTCATTGGAAAGGATTCTAGCCACAGATAGCTCTTTCTTTGTTTTTCTCTCTCTCTCTCTCTCTCTCTTTTTTTTTTTTTTTTGTTTTTTCGAGACAGGGTTTCTCTGTGTAGCTTTGCGCCTTTCCTGGAACTCGCTTTGGAGACCAGGCTGCCCTCGAACTCACAGAGATCCACCTGCCTCTGCCTCCCAAGTGCTGGGATTAAAGGCGTGCGCCACCACCGCCCGGCTGTTTTTTTATCTCTTGAGTATTCCTCCCTCCTCATTTACACCCCCTTTTGATGGTCAGTTTCTTACTCTTTCAGAGCTGGATAGAGAGGTAGGAAAGGCTTTCTTTGTAGGTGCTGTCATCTGTTAGTTTTGCCATGCACTGGGTTTGTCAAGTCCTTGCAATCTATTGCTTTATTCCCAGAGTCTTATGATCTTAATGAAACTATAGAGAGAAAGAACTGGACATGGATCATCTGTGTGCCATCTTTTCTAGCTGATGATGATATAAATAATTAAAAATAATAAGGCAAACTGTGGTATAGGTTATTACTGGGGTAATTGAAAAGTCTTTTAAGGGGTAACTCTGCTCCCACAAAAGAGATTTTATAAAAAAATAAGGAAGCTGGGCAGTGGTGGCAAACACCTTTAATTCCAACACTCAGGGATTCAGAGGCAGGTGGATCTCTGTGAGTTCGAGGCCAGCCTGGTCTATGAGTTCCAGGACAGCCAGAGATATGCAGAGAAACCCTGTCTTGAAAAAAAAAAAAACAAAAACAAACAAAAAAGAAAGGAAAAAAGAAATAAGGAGGGATAGTGGCATTGATGTGGACTTGAGATTATTCTTCAAATATAATTTAAGCAATGTGAAGGAGGAGATTCTAATTTGTGTTTCTCTAGCACAGTCTATCACTCTTAGCCCAGCACGGTGTAAGGGTAAATGTTTAGTTGGTAGTTTATTGAATGGTTGATGAGCTGAAAAGCAGAGAAGTGCCTTGTTGATTGCCTTAGCTGTGGAGATATTGGCCCATTGAAATATACCATTCGCATATCAGCTTGGTGCGTTCAGTTTAGGTTTTTTTTTTTGCTTTTATTTATCATCATATACTGAGTAGACAGACTTCTTTGTGCTCAGATTTTTCCTCATACTATATTCAAGCCTTTTTTTTCTTGAAAAATCAATTTTTGAAGAATGTGGTATGCATTTTAAAGATGGTTAACTTTGAAGAGAACCTCAGTCTAAAGTTTGAACCTGTCTTGGCTTACTCTAATTCTTCTTTTACTGATATATTTATGGATGTGCAAAGGAGACTTGGACATTTACAGAAAACTTTATGAATATTTGAGGGAATGCCCATCATGTGGAGTTAACAGACTAAGTGCTTTTGTAGCAGGAAAAATAGCTGTCATGGAACTCGGAGTTGAGTGGGCACTGTAAGTTTAAGCCACATGTAATCCACTTACTGGAAAATAAATATATGTCCTTCTGAAGGACCCTAAAGCAGCCAAGGGCTGTCCTTACAGGTTATTCTTACACTAATCTCAGTGTGAACTTACTCTAGGTCTAAAGAATTGTTTCCTTCAAATAAGCTGCCAAATAGAATCCAGGGACAATAGAAGTTGTTTATATAATTTAAGGACCAAAAGTGAATTATTAAACCAGTTGGTTTGACACTTAATTTCAAGAATTTTAAAGCAAAAGGCACAAGTAAAAATAGTATTTCTCCAAGCAATGATGGAGAATGAATTGTACAATGTAGTAAATGCCTAGGAAATGCGTTGGTTTGTGCTTCGTTCTTTCCTTCAGCTCAGGTTGATTGGCCATATATTACATGGTAATTACTGAGCTAGATACAAAGCATACAAGAAAACTATGGCCTACTTTTCATCCTAAAAGGCAAAAAGTGTTTTATTTTGTTTTGTGTAGAATATCTAATATTTGGGACACACTCCCTGTTTATGTGCCTTTTAAGTGCGATAACTAAAGTATTTAAAGTTATGCAAGTAGATCACATTTTGTCCTCCTTCATCAACACTGTTGCACATACAGAAGTCAGGTTCCCTGATAACACTGTTCTTTGGCAGCTTTAAGTGTACTGCTAGGAGTCCAATGGATGTCACAGCCTTCTAGTACAGATATATACTCTCAAAGTCTCAGGTGTCATATTGCTTATTAAAAATAATTTACAAGTTATTTTTCTTAGACAAATGTATAGTTGGTTTTCTTTAGGAGATAATATGAATTTCTTATTCAATATCTAGGACCCTCAACTAGGTCAAGGATCACAAATACTTGCCATGCGAAGCATCAAGTGTAACAGCAAATCTCAGAAAACTAAAGAAGATAGGATGATCAAGTGTATTTGGTGCATGTAGGCACAGCTGAATGAGCCAGCAGTGAGCCTCTTCAAAGATACACAGTCATATGTGGAACTGCTTATCACTGAGCAACAGTTACTGGTGATGATATTCCTGTTTTTCCTTGGGAGTTTCTGATGAGAATCGTTTTTACAAACACTTGTAGGTTCTGAGTACTTTAAAGTTCAAAATGTCTTTGTATGTTTTTAATAAATTGCTTATGTAAATGACCAGAGCTACACCTCCCCACCACCCTCCCATATCTGTGCCACTTTCCAGAGAGGTGGAAACTGTTTCTGCATCCTGTGAATACAATTTGGCTAGTGAATTGCTTTGCTGAATGTGTCAGTCAGTTCTAAGTCCAGCCATAGAACTAGATCTTGTATGTTTCTATCTTCTCTCACAACACCACGGCTATTGATGATAAAAAACGTAAGCTCACCTGGTGGAAGAAATGCAAACGTGGAACAGAAATTAAATGTCCCAATACAAGATCATCCTAAAACAACCAGGCCCAGTCACTTCAAAACTGGCTTTGGACACATAAGTCAGTCTATCTGAGTCCAGAATAACTCCTATTACTCATCACACAATCATGAGAAAAAAATTAATGATTACAACTTCATGCCACCTAGTATAAGGGTTGTTCATTGTACAGCAAAACTAAATGAGGACATACATTAATATTTGATGCCCCCTCCCCTTCAGTAGAACCTGTATTTCCACTACTGATTAGGTCATCTGTAACATTTCAGTAGCAAGCTTATTTGAATATTTAAATTATCAGTCTTGCCTAGAAAGCAAGTTAAATTTGGATGATGTTGAAAACTTAGAAAACTATTAAGAAGATCAAATGCTGGGAGGGGTGTGGACATAGAAGCTTTTATTGAGCTCATCTGATGAGTCAAGGTGTTTAAAGCCATTTCCTCACTATGACAGTTATCATTGAAGAGATATACTACACATAAATAAATAAAAATAAAAATAATAAATAATAAATAAAGCCATAACTTTATACATGACTTTGTATCACATCTTCAGTGATTTTGAGCATTTCAGAATGTTTTCTATTGTTTTATTACACCTTCCGAAGATCTGAGTTCAGTCATTAAACTTCATTCTGTAGCAGACAAATTGCCACTATTATTTCCATTTGAGTGGGATAATGCCATAGTCAGGGTACTATTTAGAGTTTTTCCCTCTTGGGGAAAATTTTGTCTGATTTAATGTGACTGGGATTGAATATGAAAGTGGCATGTCTCATGACACTTGGCTATAACTAGAGGTTTGACAAAATAACCACTTTACTTCAACTATGTATGAAAAGAAGATTCTCTGAAAAATAGTCTTTTAAAATGTGACTTTATAAACTGTTCCCTGAGTGGATAGTTTATTTTATTCTTATTACAACACAAAATGAATGTGGCGCAGATGTTCTAGGCAATAGTTCCCATGGTGTGATGACAGGTGGAAAAGTCTTACAGAAGAGATATGGGTGACAGAAGACAGGCAGGCATTGGAAGTTGTAGCTAAGAGAATAAAAAGCTGAGTCTACACTGCCAGAGAATGCCAGATTTACACCCCACACAGGTCAAATGAGTTCCCTAAACATCATGAACGTATTCCTTGAGGAAGCTTCTAAGAGCTTGAACAGTGTATCTGCCAATCTAAATGGCTGACATAGCCAGGAGTGTGAAAATGAGATTAAACCACAATGAGAAGTTCTCAATACAGACATTATAAAATTATGGGGCGGTACTGGACCCACCTACACATGGAACTAACTGTTATAACTAGGATTACCTAAATTCTGACAGGGTGTGAGGGATTGAAGTCAAGCTGATCTACACTGGTCATTGATACACTGGTCGATCATTCCCCATAAATACAGCTGTGTCACAGCTCCTGACAGCAAGAGTACAACTAGTGGTGCAGGGTTTAAATACCAATTCACAGAAGAAAAAAAAAACTCACTTTCATTTCCCTATAAGTGCAGAGATGTGGATCATATTTCGTGATTCATATCAGAGCCTTAGAAACATCCTCAAGATCAGGCGATATACCAAATATGTGAGTCAGCCTGGAGAATGATACCAAGTTATTGGAGTGACTTATGAATTAGGCTGGAAGTTGGTGATATTTAAGCATTTTTTCACTCATTCCTTCCTCCCCCATCCCCATTTCCTCTCTCCCTACCCCATTCCCTTCTTTTTCTCCTTCTGTGAATAAACGATATTCTACAAAATAGTCATTCCTGATCTGTTAGAAGAAACTGCATGTTAGAGACTAGACTGTGCCATTCCGAGGCCGAGTGTCACAGAGTGCTGAACCCATGTGACTGGGCTACTTACTTCCAGAAACTGGAGGTTTTTGCTAAGAATTCAGTTCCGTGAAACAGAACATACTAAAATCGGCATTAAGGTAACATCAGTCAAACTTGGACTCATGAATCTCTAAAAGAAATGCAGCATTTGATAAGAGGCTTCCATGTGACAAGGGAATAAAAGAGCAATATTGTAAACTCATTTTTGATCCCACAGAGGCTCCTCAGAGAAAAGTCTCACCATGGCAATGCCAGCATTGAATTCAGAGAGACAAGTGGTGACAGCTCAGAGAAATATTTACATGCTGCCTATAAGGATCTGAGGTTGTTTAATAAAAGAAAACTGGAGGAAAAATGTGCCGCCACAATAAAACAATATACCAAAGGCATACCAAACCTGAGTCTTAACAATAGGACCTAGAAACTTTGTTTTTCTTTGAAAGTATATCTGGATATTACAGATATCTCAGAAATTTTGGAATAGAAATGCTGCAGAATGGGAAAGACCCCTGTGAAGAGGGTGTTGGGAAAGCAGTGTGGACTCACATTGAAAATTCTCTGCACTGTTGAACATAGCGGTTCTGAGCCTGAAGGGCTGCTTGAAGCAAATGTAAATGTATCATGTTGAGTGAAATAAACCAAACTCAGATAAGTGTTACTTCTCTTTCTTAGAAGGAAACTAAAGTTAAGAAAAATAAACATACCTAAGAATAAGAGAGGGATCACTGGGGACTAGGAAGGGGTATAAAGTATGGGGTGGGGAGGTGTGAATAGAATGGATCGACATGATCATTGCCTGATATATGCTTCTATAGAAGTATCACTGAGAATTTCATTAATTTGTAAACTCTTGTTAATTATGATAACAAATGAACCTCCTTCAATATGTAAAACAAAGAAATAATTACATTAAGATACAACGAAAATGAAGGAAAAACTTCGTTCCTGGATCCTTCATTTCAAATGTTTTGGTGCCCCTTTCCCTAGCAGCAATGTATGTATTAAATGCTTACATGTGGCTGGTTGCTAATATATTTGATAACACATATACAGATGGTCCTTAATATAATTTTTCTTTCTTTAGATGGTACAAATGCAATTAGTAGTTGTGGTAGTTTGAATGTAATTGGCCCCCACAAGCTCATGGGGAATGGCACTATTAAGAGGTATGGTTTCGTTGGAGTAGGTATGGCCTTGTTAGAGGAAGTATGCCACTGTGGGGAGGGGCTTTGAGGTCTCATATATGCCCAAGCCACACCTACTGCTTAAGTCCATTTCCTGTTGCCTTCTGACAAAGATGTAGCCAACACCATGTCTGCCTGCATACCATCATGATCACTGCCATGATGATGATGAACTAAACTGTAAGCAAGCCACCACAAATATATGGTCTCCTTATAAGAATTGTCATGGTCATGTTGTCTCTTCATAGCAATAGAAACCCTAACTAAGACAGAAGTCATTAGAAATAATACCCGAGGACTGCCTAGATGGCTTAGTAGATAAAGGAACTTGAATACGGACATACTGACTTTTAAGATTTATCCTAGAATCCTTCAATATGCCAGGGAAAAAGTGACTCCCAGGAGATGTCTTTGACACCCTCACAAGCTGTGGCATATATGTGTTTACGTGTGTGCATGCACATATATACACAATCAAAAATAAATATTTAAAAGGAAAGGATGCTAGAATTTTGATCTTTTCTGAAACTAGGAGTATGCTCCCCCGCTAAAGTCCTCTTACATGCTTTTTGGGCAGTGAAATAGCCAATAGTCTATAGAGGACCATATTGCTAATCTGGATATTGGCAGGCTAGATGTATTAAGTGAAATTTTGACTAGGGGTGTTTAGAATTCACAATGAGTAAGTTGATGGGTTGCAAATGCTTCATAAGTTGGGAACTATCATCTATCAGCACTAGGATTTCTACAAGACATTATGTTCTATGGTCTCCAAGATTGATATACCTGCTTCTTTTTAATTACTTATTTAAAAATTAATACATGCATGTATGCTTATTTGTCTGCATATGCACTGTGTTTTTGAAGTGTGCCTTGGGAGCTAGAAAAAAGTCTCAGATTCTCTGGAAGTGGAGTTAAAGACATTGAACACAGTGTGGGAGCTGAGACTTGAACTAGATCCTATGCAAAAGCAGCATATGCGCTTAACCACCTAGCCACTTTCCAGCCCTATGGCTCTGTTTCATTAGGGACATTCCCAACAACGCTTTTCTTGGTATGTGGCATTTAAAAAATATTTTTGATACTTGTGTCTATTTGGCAACCACATATAAGCAGGCAGGTAAAGATGCTGTGCTCAGATGTGAAACTGTGCAACAAGTGTGATACATGCTGGACTACACACTGTGAATAACGAGGAGTCACTGGAGTTAAGAAGAATGCTACCCAGTTAAGATGTCATTAGAACCGTTCCATAATTCACGTAAACTGTGATGCACAACAGAGAAAGAGAGAAAAAATGTGAAGCAAACAGCCTTCCAAAAAATACAGCCAGCAAGTTTCCAATAAAGAATACCAGTCTAGACTTGGAAGACCAGAAGAATGTCACGGTAACTACTTCTTGTTAGAGTCGCAGGCACCAGGGGTGAGAGAGTTTTACCCTGCACCCAGTGGACTTTCCATCTTGATCAGGTTTTGTACATGAGTTTGGCATCAACAGGAGACAGTAAAGGGCCTCTTGACAGTTTTTCTACATCTCAAGAAAATATGTGCATATAATTAGATTCAATGTAGTAAAGAGAAACTTTAAAAATGTAACATTTGTTGCTTGTCCAGACGTAAGGGCTAAGAGCCATTGTCCCTGTAATTCCGTTCTTACAAAAGTAAGGCACACTAGTCAACTTGAACTGAGGACTATATATTGAATGGCTTAAAAACAGAAATTAATATTATTTTTTCTTTACTCTTGAGAATTTCATAAATGTATGATAAATGTATGCAATGAAACATGATCATATCCACTCCCAATTTCCCCTCTTGTGCCAACTTCCCACATGTTTTCACCAATACAGCCATAGCCCCCAATCTGTGTCCCATTTTTTAAATGTAGTCTTTTAAAACCAAGTAATGATGCCCTTATGTGTATAGATAGTGGCTACCCACTGAATCATGGGAAATCTAGCAGTGGCCACACCTTAAAAAATTGATTCTCTCCCCTACCTCAGCACCCATCAACTACCAATAGCTCCTTAGTAAGGGATAGAGCCGGGGCACTTCTCCCATTTATGCCGGAACTTTGGCTGGGCTGATCTTCTGCATCTCTTGGGCAAGTAATCATAGCTGGTATGAGTTTATGAATGTGATTGCTTTACCACCCCAGAAGTTTGCATTTCGTAGCTCTATGTCATCATCTGGCTCTTACATTCTTTTTACCTCCTCTTTTGCAGTGTTCTTTGTGCCTTGGTGGTGGTAGCAGGGGTGAGATGGGGCTGAGAAAGATATCTCATTTAAGACTGAGCACTCAGTTTCTTTCAGAAATTAATTTCTTGCAGTTCTGGAGGATAGTCAGTCCAAGATCAGAGTTCTGACAAAGTAAGGTTCATTCTGATACTGATTTTCTTTTGAGGTATAATTGGTCACCATCTTGTGTATTCATGTGGTCTTCTTGGCACATGTACGAGGAAATAGGAAGGAAGAAGTAAAAGTGAAGTTTAAAAAAAGATGCACTTGTGATTCTGATGTCTCTTTCTGTAAGGACACCAATACCACTATGAGAGCCCCACCCAAATTAGCTACTGTTAATATATTATTACTTTCAGGTTTAAGACCTTACTACATAAATTTTGGCGCATGTAATTCAATTCACTACACAGAGAAAGGAAGATTTGTGCAAGGTTTCCGTCATACAGGGGCAGGCAACAGATGATATGCACATGGCCTTCAAGAGTAGACAGAAGGAGGATTGACTGTGGGATATTCAGTTTAGAAATTCATAGAAATCATAGATGACACTGGACTGTGAAAAGATGTGCAAAACTGGGGGCTGCAGTCAAAGCACTCAACCTGTGTGGGCCAATAATCATCAACTTCTGCTCTACTTAATGTTACTAGATACTATATTGAGTATGTGTATTTATGTTTAATATGACATATTTAATCAATAAACATTCGTGTGATACTATGATCTGGGCATATTTGCAAATGCTTTATAAATATCAACTCATTAAGTCCTCATAACAATCCTTGTGCACATAGCTGTCAGTTTAGAAATGAAGACTCTGTGGTCAGGGTTAAATCATTTCCTGGAGTTTCCCAGCTAGAAAAAGCTCTGCAGAGACTGACTCCTCTGTTTGAAGAATCCTAGTGCCTCACCAGGGCCCTGTCTAGTCCACCCTCCCTGCTTGAGCCTTTAGTCGCCTCTGCTGGTTAGAAGCAGAGCTTATTAGCAAAGGCCAGCCCATGCCCCAGCACATTTATTCAACTGGAGCCAAGACAAACCATTATTTCTAGTCCTTTAAGAAAAACTTTCTGCTTAGAGGGCAATGGCTAACTATCTGTTTTTCTTCGTTTTTCATTTGATGCCACTGTCAATGGATTTGCCTTGTGGAAGTTTACTTTAAAATTCCAGGATCTCCTTTGGAATCAGATCAACCACTGGTCCAGAGGAAGGAGTTGAGTCATTTTCTATTTTTTAATAGAGATACAATTCACCTATCATATAATTCACCCTATAGGCCTCGTACTCTAGCAGTCAATTCAGCCTATTACCCCTGTCCCTTTGGACTCACGAGCTTTCTACCACCATGACAAACATCTGAGATCATGGAATTGTGAAGAGTAAACATGCTTAGGTTCAAAGTTTTGGGGGCTCTAGTCCTTGATTACAGACACTTGCAGAAAAGTAATAGGGTCATTTAATAACCAGGCAACAAAAACATCCAGGAGAGGATATAGTTCTCCAAGCCCCTTAAAAAACACAGTGACTAGATAACTTATTAGGTCCCTCCTTTCAAAGACTTTTCTAGTTCCCAATAGTGCCATCGTTGAGGACTAAGCCTTGAACACACACTTTTTTTGGGAGACATAAAGTTCCACAGTACAGCACATGGAAACACTTATCTGTTTTTAGTTGCTATGAATTTATGGATTATGGATATTTTATAGAAATGTGATCACAGAGGTATTCAGATTTTTATGCTTTAATTTAGCATAGTGTTCTCAAGAATCACCTGTGCTGTAGCATTGCCAGTACTGTATTCTTCACTAATAATATTCTAGTGTGAGCCTAAAACACATTTGAGCTATTGATTTATCAATTGGGATTGTTTCTATTTTTGATCAGTATGACTATTCTAGCTATAACAACTGTGTATCTATTTTGAATGGATGTGTTTTTAATTCTCCTGGTTATATTTCCAGAAATGTGATTGCTCAGTTGTAAGGCAACTCTATGTATGCTTAACTTTTTTTTTTTTTAAGAATTAGCAAATATCATGATAAAAATGTAAGAGTGTTCTATTTTCTTGGAGTTCTTGCCAACACTTGACATTCTAGTAGACATACGAAAACAATCCTGTTATGTTTTAATTTCCATTTACGGGAAGATTAGCCATGTTGACCATTTTTTTATGCATGTACTGGCTATTTGAATGTTTATTTTTAGAGAAAAGTCTACCTATTGAAATCATCTCATCCATTTTGAATTGGGCTACTTTTGTCATTGAGCTATAGAGTTCTTTCTATATTCTTGATATGTTTTATCATACAAATGATGTTAACATTTTTTTTATTCTATATGTTGTCTTTACATTGGTTATGATGTGCTTTAAAGCATGCATTTTTAAAAAGTTTCACTTAGTTGAAACATACCTACCATTTTCTCAGACGCTTATGCTTTTGTTGTTATAACTGGGGGGTCACTATCATTGCTTCATCCAAGGCCATGAAGATTTCCACCTATACTTTTATATGTTCAGTTCTTGTGCTGAATGTCCCTATTTGAGTTAATATGGGAGAGAGTATGAAACAACAATCAACACTATTCTTTTCTATATGGCCACTTATTTCAGTTATTTCTGTTGGAAACATTTCTCTTGGTCTTTGTTACGTATCATTCCACTGTAAACATGCATATTTATCTCTGGACTCTCAATTTTATTCTATTAATCAATATTTCTATTATTGTGCCCTTACCCTGCTGTCTTGATTACTGTGATGTTTTGAAGTAGCAAAAGTATTTTAATTCCTTTCTTATTTTTCAGGATATTTTTCACTAATCAGATTCCCCTATAAGTACTTTATGTAGCTGTTACAACTGGAGTTGCTTGGGTTTCATTTTCTCTAGAGACATCTCCTTGATTACTCTTGATAAAGTAAGTCCTATGACTATTTTATTTAATAAACAGGAAGATCTGCTTTTGGAATTCTATTTGACTATGACATAGATCATCTGCAAGCTAAATCTTTATTCTACTAGAAAAATAAAAGGGGTAATTTTTTTTTGATTTGCACCAAAATTTAGATGAGAAAGTTACTGAAGGAATTCTAATCTCTCTTAACTTTGTTTTTTGTAAAAGGCAGAACCGCATTATGTTTTGAAATCAGAGTGTTTCCTGGTAAGATATGATGATGCTATTTACCTTATCTGCAACTTGATCTTAAAATCTAAGGCTTCTAGGCTTGGGATCATTGGACTGTATATCAGGCATAGGTCAACAGTGCCACTCTTCAACAAATTGGAGGAAGAACATGGCAGAACTCTGGGTGAGGAAGGAAACAGAGAAAGAGGAGGAGAGAGATTAGAACAGAGAAAACATACAAGGCCTGGCATTGAGGCAGACACACTCAATAGGACTAAAATAAATATTTGGGGGCTTTTGTTTTGTTTTATTAGTACATCTAAGAAATGTAGTCAAAGTCCAAGTGGTCTTGATATCGGGCTTTAGTATTAAAGCCTTTGTGTATGTGTGTGTGTGGAGGGGCGCGTTTTAAGTGCATGTGAGCAGAGGAATATTTGAGTCAGTTTTGGAGCACTGATATTTGAGTCGGTGAACTCCAGATAGGATGTTGTAGTCATTATATGAAGATGAGATGACAAATCCTACAATAGAGAAATGGCAGCAGTAATGGAAACTGAGTAGTACTTTTCAGTGTAGTTACTGGTTGTATTTGTCAGAGAAACAGAAATGATGAATTAGCGCCTGTCACTGGAGAGGCAGACAAGTCCCAAGAACTGCAGTAGAATAGGCAGTCCAGCACTGTAATCCATTTTTCCACAATTCATGTGCTGTGTTGAACCAAAATGTGTTGATACCCCATTACCTAGTACTTTAAAATGTTATTTTATGTAAGTAAAGTTCATATCTAGACATAATTCATGCTCTATATGTTCATTTGCTCATGCTATAATCCACTCTAAAAAAAAATTGTACGCAGACACACATGACAAATCAGTGAGTATCGAGGCATGCTCATGGAGTTGGGTGGTGTTGGAGGGATTAGGAGAAGTAGATCAATAGCTCCATGAGATTATGATTCAGGAACATGTTTGAGTTTAGCTTATGCTGAAAGCAAAGCTTAGGACAAAGTCCCTGCCACAGGTTATTGGAATGTGTGTCGGGAGTGAGGAGTGAGGAGAAACAGTGAGAAGGAGGAAATGGTGGAACAGAATATGAGTCTGCTATGTAAAGGTCCCAGCTGTGGGAAACAAATGTTTGAGTTCTATAGACCTCTGATAGGCCTGCAAGAGTACTTCTCAGAATGGTCCCCACTGTGACATTTATCCTCCCTTTCTCAACCTTTATAAACTTTGGCCAATTGAAAGGGATCTCTGGTGGCTTGAACCTTCAGAGATACCCATGTAACTTTAGCTAAAATTTGTGAGAGGATGAGAGGATGTTGCAGAGACAACCAATGTCTGGTACAAAGCATTTTTGAATGGAGAGAAAGGTGCTTAAATTTTGAGAAGTATACATCAGAACAGAAAATTTCAAAGTGTGGTCATCTGGCCAGGTAGCTCAAATGTTACTTGAGCAGATGTTAAAAATACAAATTTCCAGTCTTCTCCCAGACTAACTGACTCAGAAAATCTGGTCTAGTCCTAGTGTTGCCTATGAGTTTAAACAAGTCTTCTAGGCAATTGTAATACACACTAAAATTTGTAAAGTCATGTATTTGTGTGCATGTGTGTTTGTGTGATAGATGATGATTGATAAAATAGATAGACAGACAGACAGATAGATGATAGATGATTGATGATGGATAAAGTTAAGAGAAAGACAAAGAGGTGAGATATGAGACAAGAAGGCATGGAGCAAAGTAATTATACATTAATTAATTCATTCAATAAATTTTAATGAATTCTTATTACTTGAGGAATATCTACATTACACTAAAAGTTCGCAAAGTCATGAGAAAACAGACCCAAAGAAAATATAAATATTTCTCTGTCTCCATTTCAGTAAATAACTTTAGAATTCATTACTACCTAGGCTTTTATAAGATGTATATTAAAAAGTGACCAGAATGATTGCTCCGAATTTTATCACATTTCTGTATCTTCCCCCTGACATGATTAAAAAATGAAATTGCCAATCTTTGATTATAAAAATCACATCAGGAACATTGGAAAAATAATAGGATCTGCCAACTAGTTAATTGTTACTTAAAATAAGAACTTATTTGTAGCACAAATCTTAAAAGGTCTTATTAATAAAAAAACTTGGGAGCCAGGTATTGGAGTGAATTCTGAAAGATCAGAGAAGCAGAACAAGCCACAGCTAATCTCACCTCAACAACTCCTCATCAGATCCTGTTTTCATGAATCTTCAGACTGAATGCCCTTGAGTCCTCATCCCTGAGAGTTTCAGTTGAACTGCTCAAAAGCCTCAAAGCTTAAAAGCCTCTAGTTCCTGGTCCTCACGCCTTATATACCTTTCTGCTTCCTGCCATTACTTCCTGGGATTAAAGGCATGTGTCACCATGCCTGGCTTTTTCCAGTGTGGCCTTGAACTCACAGAGATCCAGATGGATCTCTGCCTCCCAAGTGACAGGATTAAAGGTGTGTGTGCCACCATTTTCTGCCCTCTATGTCTATCTAGTGGCTGTTCTATTCTCTGACCCCAGGTAAGTTTATTAGGTTTCACAATATATTGGGCAACACAATATTACCACACTTATTCTGCTGTGTTTCCTAGACTCTGGTAACAACTAAAAGGAAGAAAGTTGTTGGTCTCCAGATGGGAGCTGGACTTGGGTAGGAAGCAGCTGTGAACAAACACAACATATCCTCCAAGCTCAGTTTCTAAGAAACAAATGAATATGAGAATGTTCCTACTCATCTTGAATTACAGAAGACAAAGCGTTTCTTTTTCAGTAGTATGCAGTTTAGAGTTATGAACTTATCTGAAAACCAGGTCTACTTCCTTTGTAAAAGAAGCCCTGTATGTCCCTAAACTGCAAAATGTTTGCAGACAGCGGGTTTCTATGGGACTTGGTGATCAGGAAAATGATGGCTCCAATTTTCTGTGCAGCTTCACTTACTTGTAACTAATGAATTGATAAATGTTACAAAGAGCATTTGTCTAGAGCGACACTGATTTTTGGAGCAGAGATGTCACTCCGACTGAAAAAGAGAACTTCTGTCATCTCCTTGCAAGATACAGAGGATCTATTTCTTTTCTTTGTATGGAATTGTTCATTGAGGTAAAATGTTTGACTTTTTGGGCTTGATATGACATGCCATCAGATGCTGAGGTTTTGAGCAATGGTTACTGTGACAAGAGGTAAAGTCTGTCTGTACTCATTTCAGCACCTGGTTATTTCTTTTGTGTGAGTTTGATGGGGGATGGCTCTGAATGACGTGCCAATATAAAAATGATGCTGCTTATAGCCAGGGGCAGATGCTCACGAGACAGAGAAAATGAAAGACAGGAGCTCTTCAATATGTAATGTGGATCATGTCAGGATTACTAGCAAATAAAAATGTATACAGCAGGGACAATGTGTTAGCAGAGATTACATTTCTCTCCTTTATATTGGCCATGTTCCATAGAGACATGATGACTGATTTTGGAAGCACAGGTCATTTTCCTTTATATCAGTCATGACAGGAAGCAAGTGTGTGTGTGTGTGTGTGTGTGTGTGTGTGTGTGTGTGTGTGTGTGTATGTGTGTCTGTTTAAGATGTTCTTGTGATTTGGAGGATATTTTCAGCCAGATAATGCTTTGTAGATCTAAAACAAGGGACTATGGTATCTTGAGAGGAAAATACAGAAAGTTGAGTCTTTGAAGATTCTGACATTTGAACTGACTCAGTATGTAGAACACAGGCCATCATTTGAGTTTTACTTTCCACGATACAGTTACATTCTAGTCAATTCAATAAAGTACCCCACATATATCACATTGTATTCCTTTGAAGAACTCTGGGGGCTATAACAAGCTAAGCAAATGATTCATGTCATTTATCATGTGGTGATGCTAATTCTATTCATGTAAATATTACTGACGAGTGTACAAGGAAGCTCATGTATTTATGTTCTGGTGATAGTTTGGGGAATATTGATAGAGTAGTATGGTAACCCCTATTATGTATGTAAACCCCAACACCAACATGCATCTATAACAACACAAGTATACTTGTGAAAAAAAAAGAGGAAAGTTAAGAAAGGATAACCGATGTTTCTCTTCCTACAGTCATATTATTCAGATATGAAAAACTAGACTTTTGAATATTTGTCATAGACAAACAGATCAATGAAACATAAATGAGAATCAGAAAATTGACTCACATAATTGTAATCAATTGATCTTTGTAATAAGGACACTGGATGAAAAACAGCCACTGTAACAAATGATGTTGGGACAGTTGGACAAATAAACAACAAAACCCCCAGATTCTAAGCATTGTACCTTAAAAAATCAATTAAAATGGATTATAGATATAAGTATAAATTACAGATCTGAGTATAAAGTACAAATCTCTAACTAGAAGATAACATAGGGCAAAATCTAGTCAGGCTTGAGTTTGACAATGACTAAGATACAATAACACAATATGGCCCAGGAGAGAAAAAAATTAAGTGGGAATTCTTAAAACAAAGGACTTCTGCTTAGGAAAAAATGCTACCCCTAAAATAAAATATTCAGCCATACAAGGGGAGAAAATATTTTCAAAACACATATCTGCTAAAGTACTGTGAGTTCATAAATCTCAAAAATAGGGAAATAACACAATTATGAGCAAACTACATATATAATATATATAATATAACAGAAACTCCTCTAAATACATACAAAGAAAAATGTGCATATTAAAAGAATGTCAGCACCATGTCCATTAAATGATTTCAGATTAAAACCAAGTACCAGTAAATACCTCTTTAAAAGATTTATGTTGAAAATAATGACAACATCAAATGCCAAGAGAGTTGTGAAAAAGCCTCATTCATTGTTGGTGAGCATGCAAAATGGCACAGTGACTTTGGAAGATGAGTTATTTTCTAATGAATCTGAACACACTCCCACTGTGATCCAGCCATCATACTCTTTAATATTTGCTCAGTTGAGTTGAAGAGGCCACACAAGTGTTGCATATGCCTATTGGTATGCTGTATGCATCCTTTATCATGTTGAGCCTAATTCTGTCTATTCCCAGTTTCTTCAGTTCTTCTAAAATAAAAGTGTGAACTTTGTCAAATGTCTTCTCTGCTTCTATTAAGACAATCATGTGATTTCTGTCTTTAATTCTATTAAAATGTTACATTACATTTATTGATTAGTGTGTATTGAAGCAGTATCATATAACTGGGATCATAATCAACTTGTTCATGATATATACTACTCTTAATATGATCTTGAATTTTGCTTGAGGGTATTTTGTCAAAAATTTTTGCATCCGTGATCATCCATGAAATTACTCTACGGTTTTCTGTATATCTTTAATTTTTTTGTAACAAGCTTAGATTGACTATTTAGAATGAGTGTGGGAGTGTTGTTTTCCTTTCTGTGTATTGCAATAGTGTACCTCTTAGTTTGTGTCAACCTGATAGAAATCTAAACCATAACTGTGAAAAGAAAATCTGAATTGAGAAATTGCTTCCATCAGATTGGACACTCTCTCTCTCTCTCTCTCTCTCTCTCTCTCTCTCTCTCTCTCTCTCTCTCTCTCTGTGTGTGTGTGTGTGTGTGTGTGTGTGTGTGTGTGTGGTGGGGGGAACATTATCTTAATTGCTAATTGATGTAGCAGAACCTGACCCACTGTGGGCAGTACCATCCTTGGGTAGTTGGGCCTGGGCAGTATAAGAAAGGTGGCATGGAAACAAGCCAGCAAGCAACATTCCTCCATAGTTACTACTTCAAACTTCTACTCGAGTCTCTGCCTTGACTTACCTCAATAGTAGAAATTATACTATAAAATGAAGTTGATCCTTTCCTTCTCCAATTTGATTTTTTGTCATGGTGTTTGTCACTGCAATTGAAACCAAACTAGAACAAATACTTTGAGAAGCACTGGTATTTACATTAGATATTCCGTAAGTTTGATAGAATTTGACAGTAAATCTGTCCAACTCTGGGCTTTTGTTTGTGGGAAGATGTAGCACGAATCTTAAAAGTTCTTATTGATGAAAATAAACCTGAAGCAAGGTATTGGGGTGAATACTAGAAGATCAGAGAAGCAGAACAAGCCACAGCCACCTCACCTTGCCAGTTCCTCAGCTGATCCTGTTTCCTCAGACTGGAAGCCTCTGAGTTCTCATCCAGAATGAATCTCAGCTGAACTGCTGCTAAAAGCTTAAAAGCTTAACCAGCCAAATGTTCCTAGTTTCTGGTCTTCACGCCTTATATATCTTTCTGCTTTCTGCCATCACTCCCTGGGATTAAAGGCTCACTTCCTGGGATTAAAGGCATGTGAGTCACCATGCCTAGCTGTTTCCAGTGTGGCCTTGAACTCAGAGATCCAGGCAGATCTCTGCCTCTGGAATGCTAGGATTAAAGGCGTGTGTGCCACTGTTTTCTGGCTTCTATATCTAGTGGCTGTTCTGTTCTCTGACTCCAGATAAGTTTATTAGGGTGCACAATATTTTGGGGAACACAATACCACCACAGGAAGACATTTAATTGCCTCTTTAATTGCCTTCCTTGCTATGTGTCTGCTTAAATTGTTTCTATCTCTGATTTTAATTTGAGTAGATGACATGAACTTAGAAATTTGTTCATATCTGTGTTGGGGATGCTGTAAATGTGTTGTTCTGATTGATTGATAAATAAAATGCTGATTGGCCAGTAGCCAGGCAGGAAGTATAGTGTAGGTGGGATAAGGAGAGAAGAGAATTTTGGGATGTGGAAGGCTAAGTCAGGAGATGCTGCCAGCTGCCGCCACCATGAGAAGCAAGATGTGAGGTACCAGTAAGCCACAATCCACGTGGCAACTTATAGATTAATAGAAATGGGTTAATTTAAGAAATAAGAACTAGATAGCAAGAAGCCTGAGCCATTAGGCCAAACAGTTCAAATAATATAAGTGTCTGTGTGTTTATTTGAGTCTGAGTGGCTGCAGGGCTGAGCGGGACTAGAAAAAACTCCAGCTACATATCTGCCAAAGTTTCCACCTTCTTAGAATGTTTTTCAATGATTCCCTGATGAGTTTCTGGATTTTGATGGAGTCTATTTTAAAAATTTCATCTTATTTTATTAATTTGTTTTTCCCTCTCTGTTTCATCTTTGGTTAGTTTGTCTTGTGGTTGGTGAGTTTTGTTAATGTTTTTAAAGAACCACTAGTTACTTGATTGATTCAGTCTATTTTTCTTTCAGTCCTTATTTCATTATTTTCTCCCCTAATGTTTATTATTTCTTGACATATGCTGCATTTGGATTTGGCTTTTTTGTTTTTCTAGAGGCTTGGAGTATCTGGTTAGCTTATTTATTTGAGGTTTCTCTGATTTTTAATATGAACACTTAGAGATATAAACATTTTTCTGAGGACTGCCTTCATTGTATCCCAGAGGTTTGGTTGGTTGTGAGCTTATTTTCATTTGCTTCTTGGAATGTTTTAATTACCTCCCTGATATTGCCAATAATCCAAAGCTTGTTCAAAAGTGTTTTGTTTGGTCTCCAAGTATCTGTGTGTATTCCGATGTTACTCTTACTATTGATTACTATGTTTTTCCCCATTGAGGTCAGATAAGACAGGGAATTATTTTATTTAAAAAATTATTGAGGATTGAATTGGACCTATAATGTGTTCAATTTTAGAGAAGGTTCTATATGCTAATGAGAAGAATGTGAATTCTCTACCTGTAGTGTGGAATGTTCCATAGACATCTGTAAAATCTAATTGATATATGGTATAAGTAGTATCTGAGGGGTCTTGACTGGTTTTTAATTTCATAGATCTATCTGGATGTGAGAGTCAGGTATTAAATTCCCCCACTATTATTGTGTCAGGACCTATGTGGTCTTTTACCGTTGAGGTTTTTTTTTTTTAATGAAATTTAGGCCCTTAAAATTTAGTGTGTTGATATTTACAATAGTTTATCCTCTTGATTAATTGATTCTTATTGAGAGTGATGGCTTTTGCCTATTCTGACAAGTTGTGGTTTGCACTTTACTTCATCAGATATGAGAATTGCCAAGACAACTGGCTTGTAGCTTTCATTTGTTTTATATTTTGATTTCAACCTTTCATTCTGGTTTTTGAATGTATTTCTTAGCTCTACGAGTTCCTTACAGATGACAGTTAAGTCTTCTTTTTAAATACTTTAATTTTTATTTATGTGTGTGTGTTTGTCTACATGTATTTATGCATTCATGTGTGTGAGTGCCAGAGGAGTCCAGAAGAGGGGCTTAGATTCCTTGAAGCTGGAGTTACAGGTAATTATGAGCCACTGATGTGGGCGCCAGGTACTGAAGTCAGATTTTCTGCAAGAACACTGGATGCTCTTAACTGCTGAGCCATCTTTCCAGTTCTGGATCTTGATTTTAATTCAGTCATTTAGTCTGTGTCTTTTAATTGGTCTATTAAGGCTCCTTGCATTCAAGGTTATAATTGAGAAGACTTTGCTATTATTCATCATTTACTGTTTGTTGCTGTCATTGGTTTGTTAATTAGTAATTATTCTTCCCTTGGTAGAATGTGTACAGAGAAAAGAATGTATTTTATGAGAACAATTGATGAACAGAGGAACTCAGAAGGAATCAGTCATGTCCAACACAGCAAACCTGTAGCCATCCTGTGTGTGAAACTACCCTTTTCTTCTCCTATGTATAGCATTCTTTTAAGAATTTTCTGAAATGTTAGCTTAGTTGACATGGTATGTATGCCTGGAAATATTCTTATTTATCCATTTATTTTAGTAGATACTTTTGCTAGGTATTTATTTACTTTCAAGTCTTGAAATATATCAGACCATTTTTTTCCTGGGCTGTTGACAGTAGAATAGTCTTATTCTGATATTTTTACCTTTTTTCCCCTTTCAGCTTTAGTACTGCTTGCTTGCTTTATACTTTTGGCATGTTGACTTTGATATATCATGGAGACACTCTTCTTTGATGAAGTTTATTTAGGGTTCTAAATGCTTCCTATGTTTTGGAAGTCTGTTTCTTCCCATAGGGTTAGACAATTCTTAGTTACAATTGAATTGAATTGCTTGTCTAAAGTGTTTGATTTCATCTCAGCTCCCTCTTCTATCCTAAGAATTCTTAGATTGGATCTCTTAAATGTATTCTAGATTTCATGGAACTTTGGGTCATGTTCCTTTCCCCCCCACCCTTTATGTCTGTGTGTATTATAACCTCAATATTTTACTCATTCTTTTTACTCTTGGCTTTATCTATTAAGGAGACTTCTTATATTTAATTGATGTATTCTTTCATTTCTAGAAATTGTTTGTTCTTTTCCAGTACCTCAATTTCTTTTCTGAGGATTTTATCCACGTTTTCTTTTTTTAATTTTCCTCCAAGTAATTGATGTTTCATTCACTTGAGTAACTTTCTTACTATGTCTTGAATGGATTTTGTAAGCTTGTCTACATCTTGAATTAAACTCATTATCTCTTTGAATCTCCTATTTGGTCAATTTATATATATATATATATATATTCTTTTTATTTATTCTGTGCATCTTTCACATCATGTATCTTGATCCTATTCATTTTCCCATCCCTTTTCATCCATCCTCTGCCTCTGCACCACTCCCCTTGAAAATAAAACAAAATTTAAGAGATAAAAAGGAAAGAAAAAGAAGGGAAAAATGAAAAATCTCATCATGGAAGCTGCAGTGTGACTCAGTGAATCACACAGTAAACCACTTTGTCTGTGTATCTTTACTTGTAAGTGTTCTTTGCCTTTGTTCATTTTAATCATTGGTCTGGTTCGGGACCTCTGGTTTCTATTAAACTACCAATGCTGGGATTCTTCTTGGATATCCCATTGTTGCCCTGTGTTGTGGAGATCCTATATTTTCTGGTCTGTGGGTCAGGTCCCTTCATATGCTCTAGCAGATCATAGATGGGGTGGATGTTGGGGTGGGCCAAGTCATAACCCTGGTTCTGGGCCTGGGCAGCTGTAGAGTTGGTCCTCCAGCCAGTTCTCCTCTGTCCTTATGACCAGGATGAGTTCTCCAGCATTGCCTGGCTAATTCACCTCTTGTAGCAATGAGTGAAGGTTACAGCTGGTTCTCTTGCTTTCACACCCTCAGGGGTGGCTCTCCCACACTTACACCATTAAGGATCAGTTTTGTTGTGTTGCCCAGGTGAGGTACAGGAGTCACTCTTCTGAGTGCTACAGCTGGTGAGGGGAAGGACAGCCCTCCTGCTCTTATGACCCTGGGGCCAGCTCCTCCATCTGTCTCAGGCACTGATGGGCAGGAGGTGGCAGGGGAGGGCATTTCTCCTCTTCCCATGCTACCACATGTCTGATGAAGACAGCTCTCCTTTGTTTATAAATAAGGGCTGGGTCACTATCGCCTCCAAATACCAGGCAGCTCTGCTGTGCTACCTAGGCAAGGGGCAGGGGCCATCTCCTGAGTGCTGCAGCTGGCAAGGGGGAGGGTCAGCTCTCTTATCTGTTGCAGGTGGTAAGAGGTGAGGGGTAAGGGGGGTATCTCTCACCCTCCCACACTGCCACATGACAGAGGAGTAGTATTGACAGCTCTCCCATGTTTACAACTTCCTGACTGGCTCACTCATACCTTTGCCAGCAAGGTTGGATCTATTGTGTTACCCAGGTGAGGTGCAGGGCATGCTCTCCCAAGTATTGCAGCTGATGGGGGGTGGGCAGGGACAGCTGTCCTCCTATGACCACAGGGCCAGCTCTCCCACTTGCCCCAGGTGTTGATGGGCAGGGGGGACAGGGTCTCTCCCCCATCCATACTGACAAGACAGATGAATAATGAAGACAGCTCTCTCATGCTCACAATTTTAGGACTGGTTCAACCACACCTGAGCCAGCAGGATTGGCTCTATTGTGCTGCCCTGGAGAGGTTCAATGCCTGTTCTCTTGAGTGTTGTAGCTTGTCGGGGGCAGGAACAGCTCTCCCAACTTTTGTTACCTCAGGGTCAACTCTCCCACCTGACTTAGGCATTGATGGGTGGGGGCAGGGGAAGGGCAACTCTCCCCAGTCCACGCTGCCATGTGGCAAATGAGGGGTGGGGTTAGGTCTTCTATGCTCACATTCTCAGGTGTGAATGGCTCAGCTGTGCTCTCATCAATAGAACCTGAACCATTCTGTGTGTGTGTGTGTGTGTGTGTGTGTGTGTGTGTGTGTGTGTGTGTGTCTCACTCCCATAGCACAATACACCATACCTCTGTTCACTCTAATAATGTCCATCTGGCTGGTGCTGCAAGCTACCAGTTGGGCCCATGTTTTCTCCTCAGAGCCTGGGGCAAACAGCCCCAGTCCTGCATCTGGGTCTCCTTGTCCTACTCAGGTCTCCATGACGCTGGGTTGGGCCATGCTTCCCCAATACTAAGAGATCCTTGCAGTGCCCAACCACACAGTGCCCTGGGTGGGCTCCTGCTTGGTGTTTTGCTGAGTTCTGCCCATCCTGGCCACATGGTGTGGGGTGAGAGCTTTGCTGGAGTCTGATGGCTGGGCCTCAGCTGATATTTTATAAAGACAGAACTTGGTAGAATGTTTTTGATATTTTTGCTATTTTATCATGTTTGTTTTTTTTTATTAGCAGTATTAAGAAGCTGTCAGTTTGTGGAGATGCTGCAGTGGGGTGTGTCTGTTGTCTTGTGTTTTACATCCTTTGCTGTGTTTTACCGCTCTGTTGAAGTGTGTATGTCTTTTAGTTTGTAGTCTTTCTCCTTTTGCACACTGTTTTTGTTTGTTTTATTTTATAAAAGCCCTCCTAGTAGGCTCTCTTCACTTGGATTTATGTTAAGGGGAAAGTAAACTACAGCACAACCTATGATGGCTTCCGTATTACCTATAGAAGAAGGTACTTGTCTCTTGATTGCAGCACTTATGAGATTTAGAAACAGGAGTACCTAGGGCTTAGTTGGGGGAAAATGGAGTATCTTTAACAACTAAGTGAATGGGGAATAAGTTCAGGTAAGAGAGAAAATAAGAATCAGTAGTTAAGAGCATGCACTGCTTTTGCAGAGGACCAGAGTTTGGTTCCAACACCCACATTGGGCAGCTCACAACCTGCACTTGGAGCTCTGGGAATTCCCAAAACCTATTTGGACTCTCAGTAAACCTGTTCTCACATGTGCACGTTCCCTCATACATGCGCACACATATGCATATAATTTAAAAGAAACAGAAGAAAAGTATCTGGGTTAAAGATAAGAGAAGCATTAGAGAAAAGTTTGGAGAAAAGATGTAAGAGCATCTTTCAAGGCACAAGTTACAACACATCAATTGACACTTGAAGTACAAAAGTGTGCAGACTAAGAAAACATTGAAAGATTTAAAAATTAAAAAAAAATATTTGTATCCTGTTTGCTTTTCTGTTTTTTTGTTTTGTTTTGTTTTGTTTTGTTTGTTTTGTGATAAACACTATGACCCAAAACAGGAAAGGGTTTATTTCATCTTCCAACCTCCATATCACAATCCATCAGTGAAAGAAATCAGAGAGGCAACTCAAGACAGTAACCTGGAGGCAAGAAACAAAGCAGAGATGATAAAGCAATGCTGCTAATGGGCTTGCTTTCTGTGGTTTGTTCAGCTCCCTTTGTTATACGGCCCAGGCCAGGATGATCTTGTCCACAGTTGGGTAAGCTTGTCTTCACCAATTAGCAATCAACATCACAGGCCAATGTGATATAGACAGTTCCTCAATAGATGTTCTCTCTTGCAAGGTGTGTCAAACTGACAAGTGAAGCTCACTCTGATAGTATGTAAAAGAAAATGAAAAAATTTAAAAAACATCTTAAAAATATATAGACACAAATGAATACTGCAATGAAGTGGAAGATATGTTCTTAGCCAATGCTGAAAGCTCAGCCAACGATGAAGAAGAGCCCAGCACCTGGATCTACTTTAGTTCTGTCTGTCAGGACACTGCACCACCTTCTGTCACAAATGTCCTGTGATCCCTTTAGCTCTCCCCTGCTATGGCGAGGGTCAGGGGAATGTTGAAAATCTCTCAGTTTTAGATTCCTTTACCACACTGCTGTTGCTATTTCCATTGTCTCTGTGCTCAGAGCCATTTGCTCTGATCCAGATGCCACACCACACTTCTTGCTCTGTCCCCACTCTTCTCAGAGTTCTGACAGGTCTTACTCCTTGTGCAACTAGTAGCAGGCATGTGAGGGGACAAGGGAGTGATTCTCCAACTTTAGAAATCCCCAACCTTTTTCTGTAGTCATCTCCCCAGATTGCTGAGCTGTTGTCCTTGGCTGATTGATTCTGGTGGGATGTGTTCAGCTCTTGTCAAGTTCTGAGATATTGTGCAGTCCCTCTGCTCCATCCTTCTATTTTCAGATTGCTTTTCAGGAATTGTACAAGTTGGAAATCTATTGATTTATGATTTTCTTTGTCTATTGCACATCTGAGGTTAGCCCAGGATCAACACCCTCTTTGTCCTCTGAGTTCAGCCTCCAGTTTGGTTTTCTCACAGTGTGGACTGTATCTTCCCAGCTCTGACTGAGTAATACCCAAGACAGTTTTTTGGAAGGATTTGCTTATAGATGAGAAAAATATTGTACATATATGCACATATATTTATGCACACAAAAATGGAGTATTATTCGAGCATAAGGAAGAGCAAAATTGTCAGTTGTAGAAAAACAGATGTTTCTAGAGATCAGCATGTTAAGAAAAGTAAACCAGACACTGAAATAAAGATATCCTGTTTTCTCTCATATGTCTAGGCCAAAAAATTAAAAGATATAAAAGTATGAAGGATACTATTTGGGAAGAAGATGGAGACTAGAGAATAAGACAGAATAAACATGGGCATTGGTTTCAGTGAAGATATGATCAAAGTAGTTTTCTGCTGTGATAAAACACTGACGAAAAAACAACTTAGAATGGAAAGGGTCTATTTGGCTATATTTGGTTATAAACCATCATGTGGCTGGGGGAGGGACGGCCTTATAGCATAACTCAGGGGAAGCACTAGAGCCAGAGCCATGGAGCTACACTGATTACTAGCTTGCTTACTCAACTGCCTTCTTACACAGCTAGGTCTGCAGCCTATGGCTGGTATAGTTCACCTTGGACTGGGCCCTCCTACATCAACTGATAATCAAAGAACACGGCCATAGACATAACCAAAGTCAGATCAGGTGGCTGATGGAGGCAATTCCTCAGCTGAGGTTCCCTCTTCCCATATGTGTTAAGTTGAAAATCAAGATCAGCTCTCATAAGTGTATGAGATTTGCACAATGAAACCAGATATTTTGTACAATTAATATATACTGATCTAAAAGGAAGAAAAATGAAATGCAATACACGGCAGTCTTTCTTAATTTTTTTCTACAATTATACTGATAATATGATTCATTTGCTATTAAAATTGAGCCCTTAAATTTTATTCCACTGGCTTTTGTATTATTAAAGAATTTTCACTGTGATTTTTATTTAAAAGAATCAATGACCACATATTTAAACTAGAATAGTATTTTATGAGACCTGCAAGTGTTAACTGTATTGACATATGGCAAATATTAATTCAATTTAACATTAATGCTAAATAAATTTGAATAATAACACATGAACCATAATCACTTCTAATGACTAGGTTTGTGCTATATATGACCATAGCTCCTCTCCTTCATCTAGTCCACCTGAAGCAGTTAATCAATTATAAACAAATAAACCAAAATCCCTTGTATTTAAACATATATAAAAATTAATGATACTTTGAGACCTGGGTGATAGATTTATGTGGAAAACAGTAACAGTAATATTCAGGAAGCATTCAAATGTTCAAAGTTAAACAGATGAAGAAAGGCATGCCATGAAAGCAGTAATCTAGAGGAAGTTGGAATAGTACAAAAGTAAATATTGCATAAGAGAAAAGGACCTCTTATCTTAAAACACAAAAAATTCTCGATGTGTACATCCTGGAGAGTATATGATAGACTAAGAAGCAGGGGACAAATTTATTTGTGTTAGAAACTTCATTACAGTCACTCAATAATTTATAGATCAAGAAGAAAATGTACATGACTATTCAATTTTCTGTTGCCTTTTAAAGAAAGTACCAATAGCATAATCCATGAAAATTACTGATTCTCTGGAGTTTATCCATAAGCTGCAACTTCTGTTATGCAAAGGATACCAGTGATAGAGGTAAACATAAGCCATGGAGTGGGAAAAATTTCTGCAAAACCTTATCTGTTAATGAACTTATGCAAAATATGTAAGGAGCTGAGAAAACTCAGAAGGAACCAAATGTATTTAAATGGGCAAATTATCTAAAGAGACACTTTGTCACAGAGAATGGCAAGTTAGCACATGACATTCTCTATATAATTTCTAACTAGGGAATTTCAAATTAAAACAGAGCTGAAATATCACTCTACACCTAATGTGAATTGCTTTATAAAGACAGAACTTCAATGATCTGACACTAATTACTGACAAGAATGTGGAAGAACAAGAATTCTCATCCATTGCTGCAGGAAATATAAATGGCACAGCTACTTCATTCACAGATCAGCAGTTGCTTTTGGAGTTAAGAATACTCTTACCAAGTGATCCAGCCACTGTGTCCCTAGATAGTATTTTACCTATATCACTTCAACACAATAACCCCAATAAAACACATTAACAAAACAGTTTGCAACAGCCTTGTGATGATGAGGTAACAGAAATCTATAAGAAATCAAAGTATCTTTTAACATATGAATGTATAAACAATCCATAGATAATCTCTAAAGGAGAGTATTATTCATTGATAAGAAGTGAGTGATTAAACCATAAGAAGGTATGGGCAGGTTTAAAAATGTATATTCCTAGGTGGAAATGCTAGCAAAAAGACTACATACTGCAAAACTCCAATTGTATAATGTTTTCGAAAAGCAAGTACCATAGCAATGTTAAAAATATCAGTGGTTGCCAGGGCTGGAGAGAGCGGAGAAAAGTGTCTAAGTGAAAAATCAGGAATTTCTTTAGAACAGTAGGGTTTTCAATTTTATAATATAATGGTAGGTGCATAAAGTTACACAAACATTTAAAACTCATAGAAACGTATAGTACAAAGAATAAATATTAATATATGCAAATGCAAAAAAAATATAGAAATTGGGGAGAGCCCAGGATAGAATGAATTATGTGACAAAGTGATATAAATTATAGTACATGAAATAACCTTATTGAACAGACCAGAAGAAAAGATTTTGAGCCCAGGATCCTTGGATACGTGTGGAGTCTCTAAGGCTAAAAGAAAAAAAAGTACACATACATAGTCACTGCACCCTAATTGATGAAATCATTTTCATGGATTTACAGGATATCATTCTGATACCAATACACATGCATACTAGATTGGGACAATACAATAGACTTACAGTGGAAAGCAGAAACATGATTTCCAGTTGGTGAAAGAAATGCTATCAATAAGCAAGGGGAGGAAGATAGAAAGTAGTTAATTAATTAGACATCTGTACCAACTCATGTTCATCTTAATGAAAATATATATGGATATTTCTAGACATGTATAAATAAATTCTTATATGCCTAGACACAGTGATACCATGGTATCATATAGAGTCTGGGTTCTGTTTTGTTTTGTTTTGCTTTTGAATCAAGATTTTGCTATGCGCTTGTGGCTGGTCTGAAAACACTTTGTAGACATTAAAATTGTACTACTGATTGACTCTTGACTTATGTGCCGCCACTCTTGGTTACAAGTATTTTCTGATTCCATTCACCAATAATGGTACAGGGCTTCTTGACATATTAAGTTTGAAGAATAAGGCCGGGCGGTGGTGGCACATGCCTTTAATCCCAGCACTCGGGAGGCAGAGGCAGGCGGATCTCTGTGAGTTTGAGGCCAGCCTGCTCTCCAAAGCGAGTTCCAGGAAAAACGCAAAGCTACACAGAGAAACCCTGTCTCGAAAAACAAAAAAACAAAACAAAAAAAAAACAAACAAAGTTTGAAGAATATAGTATTGCCAGGAATAAAGTAAGTGCTTAGGAAGATACTCTACTATCCTGAGAATATATCAAAGGAACAATATATTTAGGAGCCAAATTAAAGACATCTTTTTTTTTTTTTTTAATCTTTTTTTTTTTTTTTTTTTTTTTTTTGGTTTTTCGAGACAGGGTTTCTCCGTGTAGCTTTGCGCCTTTCCTGGAACTCACTTGGTAGCCCAGGCTGGCCTCGAACTCACAGAGATCCGCCTGGCTCTGCCTCCCGAGTGCTGGGATTAAAGGCGTGTGCCACCACCGCCCGGCCAAATTAAAGACATCTTAAAGAATGAGCCTGGATAAGTGAGCAGTAAAATAAAAACAATATTTGATCATAATTTAAAGTGTAAAATAAATATCTGTGAGTCCCCATTGGTTCAAACAAAAGATTGCACAAATATCTGGTTCTTTCCTTTTAAGGAGGAGTGGAAGAATCATTTCCCACCCCTCAGTATGAGCTGTGCATAGTGATTTCTTCAGGTGAGTAAAGTGTGTGAATGGTGGAGTAAGAGTATAACTCTGCAGTGAGAAACCCAACAAGCAATACCCAGCTGCCGTAGAGCAAGAGCATCAGCATGGGAATGGATCGACTATGTTGATCTATGGCAAAAGTGGCACTTTACTCATGTCAGTTTTCTCTGAACTCACAGCCTCACCAAAAATAGGAAAGCTCCCTCTCAATCTGCTGCCTCATCTAGTAATGGAAAAAGTCAGAAGGAATCCAGTTGAGGGAAAGTCTACAAAATATATAGTCAGTAATCCTGAACACCATCAAGATTGTCACAGATTCTGGAAGTATACTAATGTGTCATAGCCAAAAGGAGTCTAAGGAGAGGTGTCCAGATGTCCTGGTGCCTTGGAGGAGATCTTGGCCCAGATAAAGGAAATATGAATGAATCATAGACTTCAGGGAAGAATGTGTATTCTTGCTGGTGTAGAAGCTGTGATAAATGACTATACTTATGGATGATGTTGACACCAGGAGAACCTGGTTGTGGTTTATGGAAATTCTGTGCTCCTTTCCCAACTCTTCTGTAATCTTAGAGCTATTCTAAAGTTAAATATTTGTTTAAAAACAAGTAGAAAGAATCAGGGTGGTGGGAGAGGGAGGAGCTGGTGGATCAATTATAAATGAAGTCCAAGCAAGACCTGAAGTGCTTTCCTTTTATGGACTTCTTTGTAAAGCAAAGTGTGTAAAAGTTGTCACAATGGACAAATAAGTGAAATGCTTTATATCTTACAGTGGTTGGAATAATCACTAGCATAATTACAGAAAGCAGAGTGTGCCAATAGGTGTAGAAACAGGCCCATCAGGAGCAATATGCAGAGGGCAAGATGACATGGGCTGCTCCAGGAAAGAAGACATCTGGTCTTCAACAGGAAAAGTGGAGACACAAAAGCGAAAACCAACAAGGAGAAAATACCTGGTAATGGAGATGATAGAAGTACCAATGAGGCACCTCAGCCTCCTGTGGGGAAAGGGCCCAGTTGGTCCAACTGTTGACAAAAGACATTCATCGGTATAGTTGAAGTTAAAAATTCTCAAAAAGTTGACCCCATGACTTGTTGATGATAAGAACTTGATTATCTCAGCTACTTATCTTTCGGCTCAGAAGAATGTGAATTCCTTTCCAGAGACTTAAGCAAACTATAAGAAGTCTGGAGGAAACACAGATAATAAAATGTATGCTGTTAATGAAGTTGTGGCAAGAATAAAAGAGTGCATCTGTGTAATGCTGGGCACTCACCTGCTCTAAAAGTTTCAGAGACCACAGCATGCTGGCATCTTAGCCTCATCCTCAAGCACTCATATCTCAGGTGCACTAAGTGCCATGTTTACTAAGATCGTTTGTAGGAATAAGAACAATACTAGACTATACATCTCTAGACGAGAAGAGCCTGGCTTTTTCCCTGAATTACCATCACAACTTCTTCAAGTAGCTAGAGGTGAATTCTGCAACTTTGTTTAGTGTCAGTGATGACAAAGTGGCTCCTGAGTACCCTCAGAAAGCGGCGTGAGAGGTGTGCTCTCACTACCCTCACTCACTTGTGTTTGGACCTCTATAAACAGAATGGTTCTTAGTTCTTCTCTATACAAATAATATACTTTGAAGATGCTAAAGTAGAGCAGATTTGGCATTTGTTTTCTGTTTGGTTTTAAGCAGAGAAAAAAAAAACCACACTGGCTCTTTTTTCTTTTCTTTTTTTTTCCATTTCAAAGTTTCTACAGAGGCATTCATGGGTGGACAACAGACAGACATGCTGTGAATATTTTGTTGCCAGGTTGCTTTTGAATGCTGGTGGTTGTGCTCCTTTGACACAGCACATTTTTATAATATGTTTTAATGTTATACAACAAAATACTCTGATTCCTAGTGCCAAAGGTTCAGTTCAGTGTGTGTAACTCAACATGCATCAATTTGTACTCTGCCTCTCTCTCTTTTAACAGTGTTTAAACAGCCTGTCCTTAGCAACTCATCCATGCTGTTCCTAAGGCATTTTTCTTTGCTTAATTGCTGAAGAATGGTGGCTTATTTTATGGTCTTTGAATTCATGTTTAATGCATGCTTTAACATCATAGATACATTGCCATTTTGTATCTACAGTTATATCCAAATGTCAATTTTGCAGTTGTTTTTCAAATATTCAATAATTTTAAGTTAAAAATCCCAAGTAAATGTAGTAAAGACAGTTTTCCTTTGTGAACTGATTCTTTCCTGTTCTGTGACCTTGTTGCCCTTGCACTTGTTGCTTTATTTGTACCCCACATTTTAAATTATCTGGCTTTTAGTATTACAATTTAGGGCTGAGATGACTGTGCCTTTGAAGATTGGCTTTGTGTTGGAAAGTCCCTCATATGACAGACATAGGGCAATGTGTCCTCAGGCCTCCTGAACTTTGATTCCACTAGGGAAACTTGATTTCATGACTCTGCATCTCCTCTATTCTGTGGATTACTTCTCTGAATGGCACTTTTCTCCCCCTTCACTCTCTACTCTGAACTTGAATTTACTCTCAAAACTTCAGTACCCATGTATCAATTCTTTATTTTGGCCTCTGAGGACCAACTTTGGGTAGCAGATGAGTGGATTTGCTTCATTTTGTTTTAGCCCCTCTGGCCTTGCATTTCTCTACCCTCCCATCTCACGCCCATGTTAGGTCTTTGAACTTACCTTCTTGTTGGACTCCTCTTCTGTACATTTACTGTCACTCTCTTTAATGCAGCTCAGGACTCAGCTTATGTTTCAGGTCCTTAATGGAAACTGTCTTATCTGAAGCTATACTCCCACCTCATATTCTTCTGGTCCCAACTTGCTTATTTTTCTTTGTACTATTCTAATACTGTGCTTATTATAATTTATTGTCCATATTTCCATTACATCAAAAATGGTTTTCTTTTTTCTATTTTTTTCACATTTTTAAAAATATGTATTATTCTCTCATATATTACATCCTGACTGTAGTTTATCTTCCTTCCTCTCCTCCCAGTTCCTCCCTCAAACCTCCCCTTTCCCCTAAATCCACTCATGCTTCATTTCCCATCAGAAAAGAGCAGGCCTTCCAGGATATCAACTGGACATAGAATAACCAGTTACAATAAAACTAGGCACATGCCTTCATATTAAGGCTGGGCAACACAACCTAATAGGAGGAAAAGGGTCCCAAAAGCAGACAAAAGAGTCAGTGACAGCCCCTTGCTTCCACTGTTAGGAGTCCCACAAGAACACCAAGCTGTATAACCATAATATGTATGCAGAGGACCTAAGTCAGACCCATGCAGGCTCCCTGATTGTTGCTTCAGTCTCTGTGAGCCCCTGTGAGCACTGGTTAGTTGATTCTGTGGACTGTGTTCTAGTGGTGTCCTTGATCCCTCTGGCCCCTACATTTCTCCCTCTCCCTCTTCTGCTGGATTCCCAGAGCTCTGTCTAATATATGGCTGTGGGTCTCTGAATTTGCCTCTATCAGTTGCTGGATGAAGCCCCTCTGATAACAATTATGCTAGGCTCTGGTCTGGTATACCAGAATATTATTAGGTATCATTTCATTAACTTTTCCCCCCAGTCCTGTGTGGTTCTATCCTAGGTCTCTGGGCTATCCAGCTTCTTGTTACTGGGCTTCCAAGCAGTGTCAATTAAGCATGGGCTCCATCTTGTGGTTTGGGTCTCATATTGGAATAGTCATTGGTTGACTACTCCCACAAGTTCTATGCCACTTTTACCCAAGCATAACTTTCAGGTAGGACAAATTGTAGGTTGAAGATTTTGTGGCTGGGTTGGTGTCCCAGTTCCTCCACTAGAAGCCAGACTGCTTACAGAAGAGGGCCAGTTCGGGCTCTGTATCCCCCGTTACTAGGAGTCTTCTTTATGGTCACTCTCATAGATTCTAAGGAGTTTCCATTGCACTAGGTTTCTGCTTCACCCACTAAAATGTCCTCCATTCCAGTCATCTCTCTCACTACTCTTTTCTTCCATCCCTCCTCCCACCCACCTGATCCCTCCTCCCACCCACCTGATCCCTCCTGTTCTCAACCCCACTTGCCCCTAGTCCACCTGTAAATTTTCTATTTACCCTTCCTGGGGAGATCCATGCACCCCTCCATGAGCCCTTTCACTCTCACCAATAGACAGGTCATCCAGACAAAAAACTGGAAAGAGAAATAATGGAGCTAACAGATATTACGAACCAAATGTACTTAATAGATATCTACAGAACATTTCATCCAAACACAAAAGAATATACCTTCTCAGTACCTCATGGAACCTTCTCCAAAACTGTCCACATACTTAGTCTCAAAGCAAGTCTCAACAAATACAAGAAAACTGAAGTAAGTCCTTCTGTCCTAGCAGACCACCATGAATTAAAGCAACAGAAATAGCAGAAAGCCCACAAATTCATGGAAACTGAACAACTTTCTATTGAATGACTACTGTGTCAAAGAAGAAATAAAGAAGGAAATTAAAAACTTCTTAGAATTCAATGAAAAGGAATGCACAGCATACCCAAACTTATGGGACACAATGAAAGCTGTGCTGGGAGGAAAATTCATAGCACTAAATGCCTATGTCAAGAAATTGGAAACATCTAATACTAGCAACTTAACAGCACACCTGAAAGCTCTAGACAAAAAGAAGCAAACACATCCAAGAGGAATAGAAGGCAAGAAATAATCAAACTGGGGGCAGCTTTGTTTGTTTGTTTGTTTGTTTCTTTCGTTCTTTCTTTTGTTGATCATTGTATTTCCTTGTTCTAAAATTGTGCTTACATTACTTGTATCTTATTTAATATTGAAAAAAATTCACCTACATTTGAAGTTTTTTCTCCCATCCCAGAATCTGCTTGGCATATTTAGTAAACAACATAATGCTTTTGGTATTGACATGGTAACAGGTCACTTGTCCTCAGCTGCCTCTTCCCCTGTAGGAACCCCTAGGAAATGTATTAAGGTGGCTAAGATATATTCAAATAATGGTCTTCATAACAAAACTCACTGTGGATCTCTGCCTCCAGGTCCATCAGTAGTTGGATGAGGTTTCTAGCACGACAATTAGGGTGTTTGGCCATCCCATCACCAGAGTAGGTCAGTTCGGATTGTCCAATTAGTGAGAATGAGGAGGGTTTATATGAGAGAGAATTGTTGAGACCAAGGTCGGATAAAGCACAGAGACAAATAGCCAAACAAACAGAAACACATGAAATATGAACCAATGGCTGAGGGGTCACCAACTGGATCAGGCCCTCTGAGTGGGTGAGACAGTTGATTGGCCTGATCTGTTTGGGAGGCATCCAGGCAGTGGGACCGGGTCCTGTGCTCATTGCATGAGTTGGCTGTTTGAAACCTGGGGCCTATGCAGGGTCCCTTGGCTCAGCATGGGAGGAGGGGACTGGACCTACCTGGACTGAGTCCACCAGGTTGATCTCAGTCTGTGGGGAAGGCTTTGCCCTGGAGGAGATTGGAATGGGGGGCGGGCTGGGGGGAAGGTGAGGGGGGCGGGAGGGGGGAGAACAAGGGAATCTGTGGCTGATATGTAGAACTGAATTGTATTGCAAAATAAAAATTAAAAAAAAAAAAAAAAAAAAAAAAAAAAAAAAAAAAAAAAAAAAAAAAAAAAAAAACTCACTGTGCCTAAATTAGTGATGGATTCAGCAGATCACACTAGTTAAACAGCTACAGTTCAACATTGCCAGTGTGGGAAGCCTAAGTAGACCACTACTCAAGTAAAGCCAAGATCTTGATTTATGCCAAGGTAAAAAATTTTAGAGTGAGTCAAAATACGGAACAAGTTTGATTTACTAAGAAAAGGTTTACTAAGTAAAGTGTGGTGTATTAAAAAAATACATGCTTAGTTGTAAAAGTGGACAATGAGATACACATATACATGCACTTAAGACAAAGTAGGTGGGGAAAGCCCCCAGGCATCAACACAACACAAAGAACTACAGGCAGC
This sequence comes from Peromyscus eremicus, assembly GCF_949786415.1. Classification (NCBI taxonomy): domain Eukaryota; kingdom Metazoa; phylum Chordata; class Mammalia; order Rodentia; family Cricetidae; genus Peromyscus; species Peromyscus eremicus. The sequence goes on along the minus strand of NC_081419.1, from coordinate 113,084,088 downwards.
TAATGAATGCTGAGAATGGGAGAAATCACCTTCTCCAGAGAAGAATACACTGATTGGGTATTCAATACCAAATGGTCATCCTTAAAAAACACACAAGTAACATTATACAACTGGAGAAGGTTATATTTAGGAATACATATGTAAATTCCTATACCTATATGCATGTAACAACAATTAATGAAAAAAGAGGCCATGAATTTGAAAGAGAGCAAAGAGGAGGTGTATGGGAGGGTCTGGAGGGAGAAAAGGGTAGGGATAAATGACACAACTATGTTATGATCTCAAAAACTAAAGAACAAAGAGAAGTATAACAGTATGCACTCCAGAAGAAATAGAGTATCTTAGGAGAGAATCACACCAGAGTCTGTAAAGAATAGCAGAGGCATAGCTTCTGTGGCTTCTGGAGCTTCGTTGCTCATAGAATGTAACCTATATCCAAGTCCAGAGAATGAAATAAGGGTGTATTGAAAAAATATTATATAAAAATCTTCTTTCATGATGAGATTGAAAATTGGTTTATTGGTTTATGAAGTGTTTCATGCTGGTGTACAGATAAGAACAGAATGTAGAAATGATGAAAAAAGATAAATAAAGGCCAGAGGGATCCTTGCCATACATAGGGCACAGGGATGTCAAGATACTTGCTTTGTCTGTAAATATGGTTTGCGATTTTGTTTGTGAAATTTTCTCAGAAAAATAATAGGTTTACAGATGAGCAAAGAGTAAGATTATGTCCAAAGGTCATATACATTTTAGCCTATAATGTGGTTAATTAGCTAGTATAACCCTTATTTAAAATATCTCACAGAATGAGAATAGTGTCTCACGTTAGGTCAATTATTGAAATTCTTTTCTCTTAGCCAGTGAGAGGTGAGAGACTTACTTCTTTTCCTTTTCAAGTGCCTCTAGTTTACCCTGTTTTCCTTCATTTTAAAAAAGTATTTTATTTTATGTGTGTGGTGTGCTGTGGTGTGTGTGTGTGTGTGTGTGTGTGTGTGTGTGTGTGTGTGTGGTGTGTGTGTGGTGTGTGGTATGTGTGTGTGTAGGTGTATTCTGGTACATGGGAAGGCCAGAAGAAGTCAGATTCTCTTCAGCTAGAGTTAAAGGTGGTTGTGAGCTTCCAGAAACAGGTTCCAAGAACTGAACTCGTGTCCTCAGCAAGAGCAGTTTGTGGTCTTAATTGCTGTGCCGTCTTTCCAGCCCTGTTTTTCTATACTAGCTCAAATGCAGAGGAAGTCCTTATGATCAACCTAGTCCCAAGGGTCTTGTCTTTGCCTCAGATAACTTATTTCTTCTTTAATGTGTTGACTTTTATCTCCTGTGTTGACTCAAACCAGCCACCAATATCATATAGTTGAAGAAATATTGCTTTTCCACAGACAACTATGACACTTTCTGATTTCCAACCCTAGCATTAGTCTGATAGAACCCATAGTTCCACAGAATGCCAAGTAAACTCAATGATTTCAGGCAACTGATTCTTGACTTGAGGCTGCGAGGCCTCGTCGTGGTCTCATGATCCACTGCCAGTGGTTACCAACCTAGATCATGTATACAGATGGCTGCATTCCAACCTATCCCTACTAGTCTAGACCTGTGATGCAAAGCAAAAAAGGGACATTTTCCCAGAATCTCTGCTCATCTCCAAAGCAAGGTTAATAACACTGGCTGCTGTGTAGCTTTGGTACAGGGCAGCAGACAGATGATCCATGTAAACATCATAGCTTTCACTATTATTTTTCCTACTTTTAAAAAGAAGTCTCAGCTCCTTGAAGCTAACATTGTCCCAGAGCTCCAGGTACACTTGCCTTCACTTGAGTGTTGAAGTTGCACCCTGCACACAGGAAGTCTTCTCTCTTCTTAGGTTTAGTATGGAGAGTGCATCTTAGCATTCCTTATGAATTGTCCTGTCCTCTTACTCATGATACTCAGCCTAAGCTGATGTAGACACTACCTTCTGGCTTGCATTTTAGTGTGCTCACATTCATTAAGTACCAAAAAGCAAGGGTACCATTTGTCAATCACTTTAATAGAGGCTGACTGCATAAGAAGGACCTTCTTCACTTAGAAGCTTCTCATTCACTGAGCTACAGATTGCTGCAGAGATTAATTATAAGCCTAGGAGCTCCTTAATGGAGGGCATCTAATACCCGCTGGGCTGAGTCCAGCATGATGCTTTTCATGTGCCTGTCACCCTAATTATTCTATCCCTCCCTCCCTTTCTCCCACCCTGCCTTCCTTCTGTCTTTCTTTCTTTTGTAGTACTGAGGCTTGAACCCAGGGTCTCATATAAACCAGCCAGTAGTCTATCTCTGAATTAAAGCCCCAGCCTTCTTTTTACTTTATTTATTTAGAAATGGAGTCTCACTTTGTTGCTCAGGCTGGCCTTGAACCTATTTTGTAGCCCAGTCAGTCCTTGGATTTGGAATTGTCTTACTTTGGTCTCCTGAAGAGCTGAAATAATGGGCTTGCTCCATCAGGATAGGCTCCACAGAATCATCTCAGGACTTTCATAATCCTCTACGATGGAGCATTATACATAGTAAATGTTCTGTAAAGCTAATTGTCTAAAAGTAAGTAAAATTGCCAAGAAAGCATGCACAGTAATTTAAAATGACAATTGTAAGAATAATTTAAAATATAAAACTGCTGAAAGTCTGCTAACTCAAAGGAAGATTCTTAATCTAGTCAGTTCTTATACAAAGAAAATAATTTGCCTGCGATTGTGCTCTTGATAGCCATCAATTCTTTCAGGAATATTTCCAGAAAGTTGAGGCTCCTAGGAGCCTCTAGGCAGGAAATGGCAGGAAGAAGAGTGCTTGCTCTTTTAGACAAGGAATGTGGACAGAAGGTGCCCATTGCCAGCTAGATCCCATCACCCTGCGTGTTTGTAGACTGAACAGTGGCTCTTGGCACTGTCCTTGAACATCTGATCCAGTGAATTGGTGAGCTAGGAGCACAGTGTGGTGATGACTGAGTTTGCTAAAGGAGATTTGTCAGGCTAATTACCCAGTTTGCAGATTTCCTAATGCATTCAGTCAGGCCCAGTATTAAAGGAAAGACAAATCAGTGGCAATGGTTTTGAGTCACCTATTGTATGCTACTTAGGAACCTGCATCACCTATAGAGAAGTTTGCTAACTTGGGGGAGACAGAAATGTACCTTTAAACTCTGAGGAACACTGTCAAAGGAAAAGAAATAATCAAACAGACATATCTGGGGAAAGTAATTTTCACCTTTATCACCAGCAATGAGTTTTAACCGAAAAACTGTCATAAAAACTCTCCCTTTGGTGTTCTTCCCTCACTTAGGCCCATAAACATGCTGCTTCTGTTTAAGAAATAAGGAAAACGTTTGGTAAAGGAAAATGCACTTATTTATTTATAGTATGTTAAAAGGAGGAGGTCTATTCACCAGACACACGCACACACACACACACACACACACACACACACACACACACACACACATAGCCGTCATATATACTACAGAAAGCCATTAGATATAGACAGACGGCAAGTGAAAATTAGCTTGGAAAAATGTTAAGTGACCCTTTCTGGACCTCAGGCTGCCTTCACCATCTCTATTCCATTACAGAACCAGCTTTTATTTACATATGGATAGAGGGAATGGGAACTGAAAGACGATTCACCTTTTAAATTTAATTTCAATGTAATTACATAATCCTCCTCCTCCCTCTCATTCTTCCTACTCCTCCCATACAGCCCTGTTCCCTTTCTAAGTCAGTCTCTTCTTCTTTAACCATTGCTATATATACACATATAAATGAGCAAATACATAAATGTAACGTGCTGAGTCCCTTCAATGTTACCTGCATGTGTATGATTCTAGGGTCAACTGCTTTTGACAGGAAACTAATCAGGGGACACATCCCTGGGGTAAACTAATTTTTTCTTTCTCAGAAGTCCTTAATTGCTTGAAGCTCTTTTTCTAGAGGTAGGGACTCCTTGAGATTTCTTCCATCTGTGTTGGCATGTTGATTGTCAGCAGACTTCTTGGTCCTTTGGCTCTTACAATCTTTCCACCTGCTCTTCCAAAGTGTTCTGTGAGTTAAAGCAGGACGTATGTTATCAGTTGAGACTGGGCATCCCATGATTCATTTTGACTAGTTGTGGCTTTCTGTAATGGTTTCCTTCTGCTGCAAAAAGAAGCTTCTTTGATGATGGATGAGATCTTCACTTATCTGTGGGTACAAGGATAAGTATTTAGAGTGGTTAGGAATTACACTAGTTTAGGGAAAACGTGGCAAGTAAGTTCTCTTGATTCTATGGTCTTTCCTGGTAGCTGGCTGATTTTCCAGTGTGAGGCACAATTTCCCTTCTCTGGAGCAAGCCTTAAATCCACTTACATGGCTTTTGGTTACAGCCAATATAAAAGTGTCACTACTGAACCATTGTGGATATGTTTCCAGCAGTTATTGTTGTGGTTCATAGACTTTATATCCTATGGTTAAATCTAATGAATCTTCCTCTCCCTTGGGTAGCATCCTCTGATCCTATGAGAAACAGTTCTCAGGAATAAATTTTCTGGTCACTTCTAGTCCAATTAGTTGATATTCTTTGTCCAACATATATCATATTTCCATCAACAGGGCCTTACCCTTTAATTCTGAGAGAGAAGCAAGGCCAATGACAATTGGGAGTCTCTTGGATTTTTCTTATCAACAATTCAAGAAGAGGTTTGTCATGAATGCTTGGAAATGAGATTTCTGGTAGATAATCTGTAGCTTGTAGAGACAGCATTACTGCCCCAAGTTGTATAATTTTAGGGGAACTATGAAATAATGATCACCTATGTCTTTTCCAGTTTCCTTAGTGTCATTTATTCTTCCTGTCTCCCTCTGCTATATTGTTCTCCCTCCTTCCTCTCAGTTAAAGCATCCCCCATTTTTGTCATCTCCCACTCCATCACACCCATGTCCCATGGTTCCTCACTCTAGGGAGTATCTTCCAACTTGGTCTCTTTTACATTTCTAGTTTCTCTAGGTTTTATGGTCATGTCTAAAAATTAAGAATTATGATCAAGTCCTGACTGGAATAGTCTGTGAGCCTGCATTGTCTGAGCCAGTTGCCTTGAAACCTTTCTGGATGTTGGATCGTCTGGGCCATGGTGTCATTGGAGACCTTTCAAGGGGTCTTGGCTGGTCAAACCATGTTAGCCTGGAAGCAATCAACAGGTACTCATCTTCTGTGGAAACAAAAGCAGAACTTCTTTTCCAAAGCAATTTATCCTTAGATAAATTGAAATCCTTGATATCCTTGAAATCAAGATACCTTTAAAATATACATATTGATTTGACTCAGTAGTTTTTACAATTAAATGTCTCTCTGCAGTTAAAAATCCTAAAGACAACGCAATCCAGATTCTCTGTGATTTCCTTCTTTACGTGGCTTATTTTTTTTTTAATTTTTTTAATTTTTATTTTGTAATACAATTCAGTTCTATATATCAGCCACGGATTCCCTTCTTCTCCCCCCTCCCGCTCCCCTCACCTTACTCCCAGCCCACCCCCCATTCCCACCTCCTCCAGGGCAAAGCCTTCCCTGAGGACTGAGATCAACCTGGTAGACTCAGTCCAGGTAGGTCCAGTCCCCTCCTCCCAGGCCGAGCCAAGCGATCCTGCATAGGCCCCAGGTTTCAAACAGCCAACTCATGCAATGAGCACAGGACCCGGTCCCACTGCCTGGATGCCTCCCAAACAGATCAAGCCAATCAACTGTCTCGCTCATTCAGAGGGCCTGATCCAGTTGGTGACCCATCAGCCATTGGTTCATAGTTCATGTGTTTCCATTCCTTTGGCTATTTGTCCCTGTGCTTTATCCAACCTTGGTCTCAACAATTCTCGCTCATATAAACCCTCCTCATTCTCGCTAATTGGACTCCCAGAGATCCACCTGGGGCCTAGCCATGGATCTCTGCATCCAGTTCCCTCAGTAGTTGGATGAGGTTTCTAGCACAACAATTAGGGTGTTTGGTCATCCCATCACCAGAGTAGGTCAGTTCGGGCTGTATCTCGACCATTGCCAGCAGTCTGTTGTGGGGGTATCTTTGTGGATTTCTGTGGGCCTCTCTAGCACTTTGCTTCTTCCTATTCTCATGTGGTCTTATTTACCATGGTCTCCTATTCCTTGTTCTCCCTCTCTGTTGTTGATCCAGCTGGGATCTCCAACTCCCCCAAGCTCTCTTTCCCTTGACCCTCGCCCTTCACTACCCCCACTCATGTCCAGGCTGTTCATGTAGATATCATTCCATTTCTCTGTCATTAGGCTATCTCCGTGTCTTTCTTGGGGTCTTGTTTTCCAGGTAGCCTCCCTGGTGATGTGAGTAGCAGTCCAGTCATCCTTGTTCCACATCTAGTATCTTCCTATGAGTGAGTACATACCAATGGAATACTACTCAGCAGAGAAAAACAATGACATCATGAGGTTTGCAGACAAATGGATGGATCTAGAAAAAATCATCCTGAGTGAGGTAACCCAGATGTGGCTTATTTTTTATATTACTTTTACTTTCTCTTTAAAGACTTTATTTTTTAATTATCTATTTCTTTATATAACTATCTATCCTCCTTTCCCTTTTTCTTTTAATCCTACATACAATTTTATACACTGTGTAAACCGTTCAGAGGTTTGTTTCATCTGAATCTGTTTTATTGTGAATCTGTTGCTTTAAACTGTAGATGACTAGGACTGAAATGGCAGCTTTGGCTGCTGGCTCCACCCACCTTAGCTTTCTAACAGCTTTCCAACATGGTGGAACTATGTTTGCCACCAGCTCCGGAGGAACCTGCCATACTGTAGCTCAAGTCCACATGCCACGGTGTCTCTGTATCACAGCTTTCCTGAGAGACACAACTAGGAAGCTGCTCTTGGCTCCATTTTAGAACCCTTTTTTAAAGCTTTCTCAGGTTTTGTGTGGAAATTCTTGCCCCATATCTGGGTGCCATTTGTAGCTGGAAGATTTCCTGTGTCCCGGCCTGCCAGTGGTTGAGACAAATCTCTCCCACTCTCATCCCCCAAGTAAACACACAGAGGCTTATATTAATTTAAACTGCCTGGTCATTAGCTCAAGCCTACCACTGATTAGCTCCTACACTTAAACTCAGCCCATTTCTGCTAATCTATAAATTGCCATGTTTTCCATGGCTTTACCTGTGTGCCATAATATGCTGCTCCTAGGATGGCTGGCTGGCGTCTCCTGAATCAATCTTCGTCTTCCTAGAATTCTCCTTGTCTGCTTATCCCGCCTATACTTCCTGCCTGGCTACTGGCCAATCAGTGTTATATTAAACCAGTGTGCAAAAACATTATTCCACAGCATAGAAGTGGACAGTGAATGAAACTAGCCCAAGATGGTTTGGCTGTGAATCTGCAACATTTCTACTCTCCACAGTCTGGTAGTTCTAAATGTTGAGTTTCAAACCTGGGACAAATGGTTGAGATATGTTTTTAATATATCAAAGGAGACTTGGCTCCCAGATTCTCCCAGGATCCCTCAGCCTCCATCTGTTACAGGGTATGGTTGGCATGCCCCCACCCTCTACCCCCAAACTCTCTAGCCCAGAGGTTGGCCAACCTACCCTTTCCCCAGAGGCTCTTCCCTATATAATCTAGCCATTTTAGTTACCCACCCTTTTTTTACCTTTTGACCTCTTGCTTGTTGCACCTGGTTCCCCTGTCCCTCTACCACCCCCCTCCCCCATCTCCTCACATGGTTCAGGGTCAGGTTTACTCTGAACTCTCTGCCTCTGGCTATGCTCTCCCTTTTGTCTACAATAAACGTTCTCATCCACCATAGCTAGGAACAGCCATGTCTTTCCTTCTTACTTCTTCTTTTTTTTTTTCATTTACTAAATAGTCAACCAGTCTTGTAGAATCTTTAGAACTGATGTGCTTTTGATCCCCTAGGAACTTCAGCTCAGAATAGAGAATTGAAGGAGATAACAGTATTTTAGGTAACTATCAGATACTTAACTGTTTTCTCCATTATTCTCCCCCATCACAGGTTTGACCCACAGAAGCTAAGAACTGTTTTCAAGGCTAGTGGTCTCTGGAGGTCATGTTGTCAGGATTTTGGAGGTTCCTGCATAAATCATGCAACACCTAGCAGCTGTGCTATAGGCAATCTCCAAAATCTTCCAAGCCTGGCCCAAGACTGTATGATCAGAGTTAAAGGAAATGCCAATTGAGAAAAACCAAAGAAGGGCACTTACCTAAGTGTAAGCAAAGCTGTGTTGTTGAACAATAGAAATCAAAGTTCCCAAAACAGAGATTTCCACTACAAAGTCCAAGAATGTGCACAGTGCTGAAGGTTTTAAGATAATACTCTTTGTGATCTTGTCCTTTATATGCACAGTAAGACATTTATTGTATTGTCGCTATATAAATCAAGGACAAGTCAAGGCCTATGCAGTCTAATATTAGCCAGTATCAAGAGTTCATTTTCAGTTCTTTAAATATTTCACATTTATGTAGCTGTTGGGCAGGGAAGGCTATATTTCTATGGCTATCACTCATTGATGAGAATATTCTAGAGGGTCAGAAAATAGATAATCTGTTATATAAAAGTTCTAGGACCAACTAAACCCAAAGAACTCAGCTTTGAAAATAAAGTTAACATGTCATGGTTTAAAAATTGGCTCAAAAAGCCTAAAAAATTACTTTCCACTGCAAGTTTTCATATACCTATCTTTCTCCCTTCTCAAGAGAATAGATGTCTGGTTTGATCTCCATTGCTATATCAGACACCTTGACCAAAAGCAACTTAAGGGAGGAAAAGGGATATTTGACTTGTACTTCAAGGTTATAATCTGTTATTGAGAGTGTCAGGGCAGGGTCTTGAAGAAGAAACCATTGAGGAACACTGTTTGCTGGCTTACATGCAGACTAATGTTTACTCAACCTTCTTATACAGACCACGAGCACCTACTCAGAAAATGGTGCCACTTATGGTGGTCTGAGACCTATTACATTGTTGAACAATTAAGACAACCTCCAGTAGATGTGCTCGCAGGCCATGCTCATTTGGATAGTTCCTTGACTGACACTCCCTTTTCAGGTGACTCTAGGCTACATAAAGCTGACAGTTAAAGCTAACTAGGACACTGAAATATGGGTATACCCAAGTGTGTAGTCATTCATACATAACGAAAAGTCTCTCAAATGTTGATACTATGTGTAAAATGGTAGCTGTAGAAGAACAAGTCTGGAAAGTTAGGTTTTCAATGTGAGTCTGGAGCATCAACTATAGAAGGTAGTACATTTATTTGCTGTCATGTGCAGTTCTTGTGTTGCATAGATTATATTTGAAAAAGTAGGATTAAGGAAGTCTGGCTGAAACATCAAAGACTACATTGTACTGTATTCCTACTGAGTGAAAGCCAACTCTTGAGAAATTCTGTCACAAGCAATATTACCTAGTCCAATGTAAGACAGAAGTCCTCTCTGGTCCTTTTCAGTCTGCAGAGTGCACTGACCCTTGCAGCCCTGAAGTAGGGAAGGGAGAGAGTTAGGTTTCATTAGTTGTCAGTGTTTGTTGATACTCAGTTGCCACCCACTTTATGTAGAAAAATCATTGAAGGTAAGTATTAAACCTTCACTGTAATAATCTAAAGGTATTTCAAATGTGAAATGCAATGTTTAATATTGTGTTGAGTATCACTGCCAGGGAAACCAGTAAAGCTTACCTCTTGAGTGTGTCTGTGGGGCTACTTCTAGGGAGAAAGACTCTTCCTGTATGTTGGCTCCCTGAATGGGGAAAGCATTATCCTATAATCTTGTCTGGGGACCCAGATAGAAGAAGAATATAAAAAAAGATGTGTAGTGTAAATATATTCATTATGCTTGCTCCCTCTCTGTTTTCTGGTAACCATGTATGGTGGTTTGAATAGGAATGGCTTCCATCGGCTCATGTGTTTGAATACTTGGCCCATAGCAAGTGGTGCTTTTAGGAGGTGTGGCCTTCTTGGAGGAAGTGTGTCATTATGGGGGCAGGCTTTGCTCAAGCTCATATGCTCAAGCTACACCAAGTGTGGCACACACAGTCTCCTTCTCAGGCCTGTAGATCAACTTGTGTACTTTCAGCTCCTTCTCCAGCACCATGTCTGCCTGCTTGCCAGCATATTTCCTGCCATGATGATAATGGACTAAACCTCTGAAACTATAAGCTAGCCTCAATTAAATGCTTTCCTTTATAAGAGTTGTCATGATCATGGTGTCTATTCACAGCAATAAAACTCTAAGACACTGTGTATGAGTGGCTTTGCTTGCACATATCTTGATATCTATGACAGACCAAACCTTTAAACCAAGGAGCCAAAATATCCTTCCACCTTTATGGTACATATTTTAGGTATTCTGCCAAACCTTTAAAAACTCTGATTAAATTGATGAGGTGTGTGTGGCAAGAGAGAGGGAGGAAAAACAAATCTGAGATAGCCAATGCAAGGTTGTTAAGTATTCAGACTATAGACTTAGGGACACTTGGGTAAGAATCCCAGTTTGATCATTGATTAACTACAAACCATTGATAAATGTAAAAACATCTTAGCACCATGTTTCTCATTTCCTCAAGAAAGGTTCAGATATGATTATGAGGCTCAAAAAAAGAGACATATAAAGTGTCTGTATAGTAAGCACTCAGTTGGTAGTAGTTATCATCAGTGTACTATGAAATAAAGAAAAACATTGGGCAAATTTACATAACCAACAAGGTTTTAGTCTCTCAAAAATCTGAAGTTTTGTCTTAAGTTCAGAAGCTCAGACATACTTTAAGTCTTCCCATGTTCCCTAAGTTAAATTTTAGAAATCTTTGAAAATTCAGACTTTCATTTTTCATTGTTTACCCCTTAGGAATTTCTTATTGCATTTATGCTTTTTGACAGTGGAAATAAATTGTCAAGTTTTGATGTGTCTTAAAATACAAAACTGTTTTGTTCAGTAGTTTACTCTCCCTGTTTTTCAAAGTTAATCCACTTTCAGTTTATTTGTGAGAATATTTCTATCATTATTTGAAAATAAGATACAACCTAATAGAGTTGGCTGTTGAAAACATTTTCTTCAAAACGTTATTTTCCTTTTCAAAGTCAAGAAATAAATTGATACATTAAGGACTAAAAGATATCACCTTTCCCTAAAATATATTAACTTTTACCTTATTTTCATCCACTGTGAAGTTTATGGAATTAAAATGAGCATCTAGTTTTTACATAAATGGTGATAAATCATTTTCAATTTGATTTATGCAGTGAGTGATCTGAACAGAGAACACAGTCACAGCCACATCAGCCCCTCTATTCCCCCCCCCAAAAAGGAAAAGAAAACATAGAGTTTCTATGGTGATAAAAGTAAAAGGGTAAGGTTCAGAAAATGAGAAAGGGAACTGGAAATTTATCTTGTTAACCCCACAACAAAGAGCATAAGCCATATTTTAAAAAGTAGACAAACCTAAGAACAAATTTAACTGTAAGCAACAGAACCCTATGTTGATTGTCTTTTGGGAAAAATTATCATATTAGTATGTTAGCTCACATATCAGGCTTCATGCTTTGCTCACTCAGACTCAGTTTCTCTTTTGCTCCCATGTTTTCTCAATTGTTTGCATTATTGGGTTCCATCATCATCATCAAAGAAGAAATAGAATCCTCTTTAACAATATCTAGATATGTTAATTAGACTCTTGCTTGATTTTGGTCAAGTTCTCATGCCAGTGATGCCTTGACTGCTTAACCTCAGTCTTATGGCTACCCTTGCAGCCTGGTATATAAGATAGTTCTTATCATAATTCCACTCTCAGACAGAGAACAGATGAGCTTCCCAAAGGAACTAAAAGGCAGTAGTTGAACAAAAGATAACTGGGTTCTTCAATCAAGCAAACATTTTCAGATGATATATTATACCCTGACCACTGTTCCCAGTGAATACATAAAAGATTCTGCCACTGATGTACCTTTCTGGCATCTGTTCTCTCAATTCCTTCTCTTAGTTCATTTAGCTTCTGTAACATGTCTTATAAATTGAATGACTCAGAAACAATAAAAATTTATGAATCAGCATGGACAGTTCATGTTCAGGATGATGGCATGTTCATTTTCTGATGATAGTCACAAGCTGTTAATATCATTACATCGTAGAATGGTGGTCAAGGGTGGGCAATAGTGCTTTCTGGTCTCTTTTATAAAGATGCCATCTTAGTCTCTTTCCAGATGTTTTAACTAAATGTCACACACTAAGTTACAAAGAAAGGAAGCTCATGTTTCTAATACAAGGCAATATAGGGGATTCTATGGTAAGAGATCAGGATTGGACTAGACACCTAGCCAAACTGGTTTTTGGCGACTCACATTTTCCAGATCCTTTTAACCCACAAGTCCATTAATCCATCTATGAGAATCAAGGCCCAATCATCTCTTAAAGGTTCCACCTGGTCCCATCTTCCTATGTGATGATGGGAACTTAATTTCAACATGAGTTAAATAGACAAGCCTTACTGAAACCGTATAAATCACTAATTCAATTCTTGAGTGCTCTGTCCTTATGATCTAATCACTCTGAAATGCCCCATCTTTTCATACTTTAGCGTTTGAGGTTAAGGTTTCAACACATATATTTGAGGGCTCACAGATATTCAGATTAGAGTAATATTGTTGGTATCACATTCACATGCCTTTTTCTGGTCAGTGCCTGTACCTCCAGCACCATGGACACTGCTGGCATCTTACAGCTGCTCCTCTTCTTCATAGAATTGCCCCTAGGCATCATAAGCCATTTTGACTAGAAGTTTGTATTCTATACACATACAGAGGGGTGACCAACGACTCTTTGAAGAAAATTACAAAAGCACACTTGTCATGTCTCAAGGCAGTGCCAACTCTGTTAGACAGTTTACACTCCAGGCTTCCCTTATGATCCAGCTAGAAACACATCCCTGCTCACCAGTCCTTCACTCCTGCTTATTCCAAGACTCCCCCTCTATAATTCTCAAGTACGCAATTCTCTTTTTCAGGCTCATGTTCCAGGTAGTTTGACTTCAGATAGTTCAATTCATCACATTCAGTCATCTCCAACCTCTATGACCCTTGAGGGACCAAGTTTTGATCCATTCCCAATTTTCATAATGACTGAAGTTTTCATTTGCATATACCTCACATACCTCAAGATGGCCAAACCATACCTTCCATGCCAATATTTTTCAACTTTAATATTATACATACCTTTCAACATGCTAACTAAATAACTCTGTGTAGCCTGTCTAGAGCCAAAGTCTGAGTGTCTTACAAGTTCCAGGTAGTGTCACTACTGCTAATCTACACACCACAGTTTGAGTAGCAAGTTCTTGCATGCATTGGTTATTTTAAATTATTCATAACCTTTAGAAGTGTACTTTATTCAGGAAGCATTCCACAAGTGATTGTTTTTAGGTTGTGAGCTACTTTGAAAATGGGAACTGAAGGCATTTGGATTGAAAGAAAAACTGAGTTGAAAAACATTTTTACCTGTTCAGAGAGCTATGTTTTACTTAAGTTGTGTAAGTGAGATTCCTATTCATCTTCCACTTCACTGTTCGATTTATGGCAGATGTTTTTCTATACGCTAATCCATAGTCTAAAAAGATTTAGCCTCCCCTCCTGAAAGTACGGCCAGTGTTTTCTTTCATCAGCTTGATACAGTACAAATTCTTATCCTAATAGTGAAATGTTTCACGAAAGCTTGCCCAGTGATTGGGTAAAACCAAAATATAGCTCTCTGAGCAGATGAAGATAGGTCTCTTCTGTATCCCAGAATCTAATCAATATTTATATGTATAATTCAGCTATCATTTGGCTTAAAAGGGCTTATTGGGAAATGTTATCATTTATACTATTTTCTACAGAGAAAATATTTTACTGTTTAAAATAACTTTAGACTTTTAAATTATAACTTGTTCTTATGTTCAGGCTATCTGAGTGTTATTTCTACTACAGTTGTACATAAAATGTTTTTACATTCAAAAAAAGGACAAATACTATAAAATTGTATTGCATGAAATATATAGAATATACAAATTTATAGAGACAGAAAGATTAGATGTTATCTCAAGACAGAGAAGAAAGGAATATAGAGCAATGATTTCCTAAGTACAGAATCTCTGTTTTGTGTGATGGAAAAACACCACAAATGGACAGTAGTATCAGGACATAATATCATGAATGTAATAAATCAATATAATTAATGTAATTAATGAATATCATAAATATAATTATTGAATGAATACTGAGAATGTAATCAATGAATACTACAAATGTAATTAATATCATGAGTATAATTAATGAATATCATGAGTATAATTTAAAAATAAATTAAAAAAAAACATTTTTACACAATATAGATTCTCTGTCCTTCACAGACAGTTCTCAATGAAAGTTACCAAGGGAGATGAAAGTTACCAAGTATGGTATTTTTTTTAAAGTTTCCAGATAGCTGGCAATGGAAATACTTCCTGAACCTAATTCCTTCTGTTCTAGCACTCAGAGCTAAAGGGCCAATTAGTGATGGGTTAGTATTTCTCAGATGCTTTGGTAGAAATTGAAAACGACAGTTTCTAGAAGAATTTGAATGTGATTTCTTATTTGGCACGGGAGCACCAATGTGTACCCTGGACCTCAGCATCTGAGTCTAATCTTGAAGTCAGTCATGATTGAGCATGTGATTTATCCCCATAGAAAGGATAATGGCTTCATCTGAGATGTGCATTCCAGGTTACAGGTCTGAGGGACACTTCATTCTATTGTTCATAGCTCAGACAACTCTCTGACACAGTACCTCATTAATCGTAGATGAGGCACCAATCATCCTGTCATCCTGGAATCCTGAAGTAACTGACTCTTGTCAAAGATTGAGAATCCTTTGGTTTTAAAACTAGATATACTTCTCTGAATGAAAATTTGCATGTGTTATGCTTCTCTCTGAGAGAAACTATGTAAGCATGATAAATACTGGTGCATATACATTGGAATATAATTAAGTATATAATGAAATCTACTTAGAGAAAAGATGTGTGATTTTTCTTTTTCTTTTTGGTTTTTCGAGACAGGGTTTCTCTGTGTAGCTTTGTGCCTTTCCTGGAACTCACTTGGTAGCCCAGGCTGACCTCGAACTCACAGAGATCCGCCTGCCTCTGCCTCCCGAGTGCTGGGATTAAAGGCGTGCGCCACCACCGCCCGGCAGATGTGTGATTTTTCAATCCTAAGTGCAACAGAATTGCCCAGAGAACTATTTGAACACAGTAGTTCAGTAAGTCTAAGAAAGAGTTCAGGTGTCTCCTGTCACCAGGGCTCATGTACAGGATTGAATATCATACATAGTGATAAGTGATCAATCTCAAGCTGCCAAATGCACCAGAAATAGCCATCCAGATTTTTAAAAAACAGACTGCTGAGTTCTGTCCTGGATTCTGTAATCCAAGAGGCCTGAGGAAGGAATCAGAATTTGCAAGCAAGCTCAGGCGATGTTGCTATTGTGGATCCATGGATTGTACCTTTGGGGACAGTACTAAAAGCATATTTCAAGGCAATTGACTTCAGTGTGCAACAGAGATAGAGAACACTGATGGGGACTGATATGAAATCAGAGAAAGCCACCTATGAAAGCATGTGCTGAACAGCAAGTGGATTCTTTGTTGAGACTCAAAAGTTCAGTACCCATCTGTGTCATCTAATAACTGGAGGTCTATTATCCAATTCATAAAAGTTTTAGTATCCTCATTTGTAAAACAAGTATTATAAGTATGCAGTTAGCTTATGTGTTAAAGATGGATGCAAAGACAATTACACATAGTAAGTACTCAATGAATGCACATGTATATACATTCTATTATGTTATTTTGTAGTCAGTAATATTTCTGTTACACAAAATATAAAACATCCCTCTTGGAACACAGAATGTTCATTGTATATACTTCTTCATGTATACATGTTTTTCTTTATATTTGGAAAGTGGATATAGAGGGCATAGAGTAGCTCTTTAGCAGTATTATCTGCACAGACAGATGATTCAGACAGATGATTACAAATCATGCATCTTTCCATGATGTTTCTCAAATGATAACATCTTGGTCACAATTTTTAGGACAAGAAATATATAGACTTAAGACATCTTGGAACATAACACATTTGACAAACTGGGGGAGATAAAGGCTGTTTTTAAAGATGACTCAAAGACTCCATGCTTTCCAGAATCTCCACTCTGCTGCTTTCTTCTCAGCATGAGAGCTTTCCCTAGTCATGAAGTCTGGGCTTCCAGTACCTAACATACCGTGGTAGAAACATTGTCCCAAACCTGGAGCTTCAAGGGTCCTCATAATTCATCTTTGCTCTTTTCTCTCTTCACTATGAACAGATGACAGTGGAATATGAGACTTGGGAGTGAGAGTAGAGTCAAGTCCACCAATTGTTTCTAGTAGGATATGAGCACATGAGAAAACCATGTTAAATTAACAGAGTTGCCTGGTTACCATGCAGTTTACAAGGGCTTGAAGAATAATGAGCTTGAACCAGCCAAACCATCCAGTAAAAACCACAGAATTACAAAATAAGTGGGTGTCTTAGGTTATCAAGTTTAGATGTTTGTTATAGGGTGACATAAACCAACTGATATAAAATGTTGAAAGAAAAAAATTTAAAAGGCAGAGATAATGAGGATTGGGTATAAGTAAGAGACTCTACATTTTATTACCTTCTAAAAGCTGTTTGGAGTTAGGCCCATTACAAACAAAAGTAAATAAAACAGCATTTTACTTCACATTCACCCAAATAAGATGTATATCATGGAAAGCTTAATGTTAGAATTTCCAAGTCATTTATTTGAAGAGTAGGATAGTGTTTTTTTATTCATCATTGTATGAGCAATATGTGATCAATCCTGGTTGGATATCAAGAGGGAAGACCTCTACCACTAGGTAGATTTTGTTTTAGATAAGAGCTAGGTAACATTTCTAGTGTGTAGGTCACAGACAAGGCTAGAGCAATAAAAGATTGTGTGTGTTTCCCATTTTTGGCTTATAAGATTTAGCAGAAATTGAGTTACTGACTAATCTACAAAGTCATTCTCAACAGTGAAAATTGAGTATAAGGGGCAATGAGGATAGTACTAATTTTATTTTTTAAAGAAATTGTCTCCAGGAAGCATGGGCACACAGCATTTATCTTCACAGAGCCATTGGCAAACCCAAGAAGATTGGAACTTTGAGGTTATCAACTAGTGGCACTTTGTTCTTATCAGTACTGAAATCAAGGATGCTCTGGTCCACCCCTCAGTAGAGATAATAAGAAGCACCAGCAACCTTCCATATACAACTGTCTTTGTGTAAACGCGCTTTGACTGTTCAACTCGGTAACTCTTAAATGGCTAAGACTGTAGAATCTAATTATTCTATACCAAATTAAATTGATGCTCAATTTCTTTAAAGTGTTCAAATAAATTTGGCAAGCAAGTCTACTAACAATAATTAAACACATACACTATTACATATTTTGGTATTGTCTCTGCATGTGATTTGATTTGGATAATTTGTGACCTACAATGTGGAACACAGGACAGCTACAAAATAAAATTGCATTTCTGATTAGTTTGGTAACACTACCATAGCAAGGATGTCTCAACTCCAGGAGTCATTGATTACTGAACAGGTGATTTATAGGTTGCCATGGATATTTGCTGAGCATCTGCTGAGCAGAATGGGACTCTGTGGGGATGAAAATAATTTAGAAAACTTCCTTGTCTTTAGCTGGAGGCATGCTTACTGGGAAAAATTAGGCAAAGTAAAGAAAAACACTGCAATCTTAGTGTGTAAAAGACAAGGAGAGGTCCAGGGGAGAGGACAGAACTGCAAGACAAAAGGCAACAGACATTAGAGCATTGAAATTATTTTGAAGATAAGCTACTGATTTTTCAACCAGAAAAGAAGTAAAAAACAAAAACAAAAATACTTCTTATTTTGAGAGAAAGTTCTTCTCAAATATCTTGAGGAATGTGTTGGACTATCAAATATTTGGAGAGAGCAGCATTTTCTTTGGTCTGGTTGGGGGTCATACTCACTGGAGAGTGTAGGAGTATCTGGAACTGAAGAGCACAGTTTGGCATGATGGTGGATGGTCTGAGGTGCCTTGGTGAGTGAGGACTTCATGCTAAGGGAAATGGAGCACAGAAGGATAGAGGCACAGAGTGACCTAACAGAATATAGTGGTCAGCTCTACATAGAAGATGGCTAGAGCCTGGGGTAAGATGCTGGACATAGGTTGTCAGGAAGCTGATCTATTATTTAAGTGACTATTAAGAACAGTGTTTCCAACAGAAAGTGTGAAGGACTATGGAAAAAATAAACAAAGGGGGCAAAAGTCTCAGGCAAGTATGTGAGTTCAGGGATGGGCCCAGCCTGAGTCATATCCCCGATGAGCTCCATTGCATAAATTTGCCGTCATTGTCTCCTCCACCAGTCATCTGCCGGCTGGAAGCTGTTCTGAAGGAGACAAACCATGAGGTTCATCTGGCTCTCTCTATGAGCATGTTTCCAAGTCCAAGGATAACCCTCTGAAAATCAGAGGCATAGCAGTTATAATGAATGACAAATACAAAATGCTAAGCGGTGTGGCATGAAGATGCTTAAAAATCAAAAGACCCTAGAGGCTTTGAGCGGGCATTAATACAATAGTATCTGCTATGTAGGGGCAGTGAAAAGGGAACAGAATACAATAGTTACCAAACCTTGTTTGGGTAATGGTATAAAGTTTCTAAAGGTATTTGTAATGAAGATGGTAGCTATTGTATTGGAAGGTGTTAGGTTAAATAAAATTAAGGAGGATGTTTATTGCCTAAATACTCAGATCCCCTAATGACCCAGGCAGTAGACATAAGACAAAATATTTTGAAGTTTGCTTAGACAAGGCATACACTGGAAAATGTTTCCTTCCGAGATGTTAGAAATTTACACCAATGAAACTAATGAGATGACTAAGTCACAAGAGTAATAGATTTATGGTGGGTGTCTTGTCTCTTTAATTTTTTAAAGATTTATTTCTTTTATGTGTATTGGTGTTTTGCTTGCATGTATGCATACCATGTGCATGGAGTGCCTGTTATGGACAGAAGAAGGCAGCAGGTCTCTTGGAGTTGTAGAGCTCTAAGAACCATTGTGTGGGTTCTAGAAATCAAACCCCATTCCTCTGAAAGAGCAGCCAGGGCTCTTGATCACTACTGGGCCTTCTCTTCTGTTTTTCCACTTGGGCAGTGAGAAAGTGAGAATTAAGTAAAGTGAGGGTAAGATGAACAACTCAGGTTTTGATTTCATGAGTTTAAAATGTTGAAAGGAAGGAACAAATTCCAAGCTGATGATACAACTATGGGCGGTGGGAGCTAAGCAAAGTCTGTATATAAGCTCACTCAGGATGAGGTTGGAGAAGGCAGGGGGAAAGGGTTAAGATGGACACTTGGAAGGCACTGAGGCTTAATTGAGGGAAAGAAAAGCAGCCAGCCAGAACATTATAGAAGTAAAAGAGACCCAAGGCTGAAGACATCTATTAACATTAGAGCTAAATGCTGAAGGCTTACTTTGCAAATTAGGCAATTCACAATTTTAGTGACAGTACGTTCATTGACTGTTAAGTATATGTATCATATTTTAAGAGGTAGAAAAATCCAATGGATGTTGAAGAAATGGAGCAATTCCTTTGCAAATTTTAGTAAAAGAAGAAATATAGATTTCCTTAGATGTAGAAATCTAAGTTGGTAAAGGCATATAAAACACTTTGAAGGAATAGTTGAAAGCTTAGAAGATAAAATGAGTGATTAATGAAACAACATTTATAAAACATTAAAGAGTATTAGCTGGATGTAGTGGCTCCTTCCAGTCATGCTAGTACTTGCAAATCTGAGGCAGGAGGATTGTCTTTAGTTGAAAGACAACCTAGGATGTACAGAGTAAGGCCCTGTATTAAAAAAAAATGAAAAGAACAGAAAAGAGAATTTGTGTGTTATCTTGAGATTACAAATGGAACAGTAAGTAGAGAAACAGATCTTTCTGGTGTCATTAGTGGACTGTGAGGAATTTCTCTGAGGTTCATGAGAGAAGTCAGTATTTACTAAATTATCAGGTGTTTATGATTACCTAAAATGTGCCAAGAACTCAGCCATTCACTAGAGCTGAGAAAGTTATACATTTGTGTAGATAAAACTGTGTTCTTGCCCTCAGATGGCAGATGGAACTTGTGTTGAGGAGATTGTGAAGGTTTGGAGAAGAACATTGACCAAGGACTTGTAATAATATCATCACATATTGATGAAGACTCTGCAGAATACCATGGATGCTCAAAACTGGTATAGTTCTTCCAAAAGAATTCCAAGTTGCCTTAAGAGGAAGGAAGAGAACAGAAGTTTGACTTGATAAAGAGCTAAGATTTTTCAAGATGGATTGATGAAATTAAAGGTAGGATTAAAAAATGGTTGCAGTGATGAATAATCAAAAAATCAAGCAGAAAGCAGAGAGTGAAGGGTCAATAGAAGAGTAAAAATAAAGGACTTCTATGGGACACTTAGGGAATCAAGCCTTTATTTGTGGTCATGTTCTAAGTGTAGTGGGAATGGCCTTCAGGGGTTGAAAAGGAGAGGTGTGCTTAAAGCCTAGTGGAGATGAAGGTAATTGAAGCTAAGGTGGATACAGATGGAATATCTCAGATATGAGTTCAATGATCCTGGAAAGAGATAAAACAAGGACTAAACACAAATCAGTTGTCATTGTCCTGGGAATGAGTTGATAGATGAATGAAGCTGTTCTAGTGAGCTTCTAGGGTATAAAGTTTAAAGATATCCTGGGCATGTATCTCTAGGACCTCATAGTCAACCCTGAATGTGTTTCTGATTCAGAAACAGTTTCTGAAGCAGTAAGCAGCATTTTTATGCAAATTAAAATCAATTTATGAATCTTATTTTATGGCTCATGCCTATTGTCCTACTATTTAGGAAGCTGGGGCATGAGGACTGTTGTGAGTTTGATGGAAGGTTGGGCAGTCAGTACCAAATCTGACTGGGTTAAAAAGTATGACCCTGTCTCAAGAAATAACACTTCTCCCTCCAAAACAATAGCAACAACAAAATAAAAACACAGAAGCGAAATCTCCTACCTTCTCAAAATTTGTTTAAGGATATTTAAAACATACTTTGATTTTTTTCCTTTTTTGAGTTTCAAAATATGTCAGAATGTTTGAAGTTATTCTCTTGTTATCAGAAGTGATGAATACAGGTGTGCTAAGGAGTGTGAGATACTTGTACAGAGATATGAAAGGTTGGGCAGCATCTAAACTCTACTCTATGCTCTTATAGGAGACAAGAATTTTTCTATGCAGAAGATTCAGCAGATGAAATTATTTTACTTTTGTGGCAAAGCAAGGCAAGGCAACTTCTATGTGAGATAGACATCATATTAACTTTTCATTATTATAGACTAAGGGAAGCTGAGGTTGTCTCCTCAAGCAATACTATGCTGGATACTTGCGTTACTATTTGACTATATCCAACTGTTCAGAGAAACAAGCCAGTGTGACAAGAGGTATCATACATCTGATAGACACTGTATAGGATGAATTGAATGATGGCTGTCTACTGTTTCTTCATGCTATTGATTCTGATTTGAAAGTCTCAGAAACCCTTCCAGATGTTTCCTGTTATTCTTTCCCATCAGTCTGCATGCCAGGTTACCAAATGCCTACCACAATGAGCAAATTCTGTGATTAGCTCAATTAGAGTTACCTAAGATGTGTGACCTGTGTCAAGTGATTTGATCATCCTGTCTCACTGAAATGTGTACATCATGATCTTAGCTTTACAAATGAAAGAGTTGAGATTTCTAGGTAAAATTTCTTACCCAGGAGAAATATCAACAGCATCTGGATGATGCTGTGATCTGAACCCAGACCAGGCCAAATGGCAAAGCCGGCCCTCATCTCAAAAATTCTGTGGAACTGATAGCCTTTTGAGATCTCACTTATATGTCTTATGACTAAAACATTATTTTATTGTTGTTGATTCAAGGTATACCAACACTTGGTTCCTAGTCGACTCCATCTAAACACAGGAATCTCCTCATTCTCATGTACTGTATGTTACAGCACAGGAGGATAAATTTGCCTTTCCTGACCAATTCCAGAATCAAGATTTTATGAGGGACCCTGAACAGTCCTTCCCTAATAGGAATGTCCCTTTCCAGCTTCCTTACTGAGCTCGCTGCTCTTATAGTATTATAATCTCCAATGAATAGAAGAATAATCAACACATAAAGAAGAAAAAAATCTATTGACAGTTTCATCTTGTATATTCAATTAACTCCCAATAGAAAATTTATGGGTATCAGGATAGGACTTAATAATATGATTATGACACATAATAGAAATAGTGATTTGTCAACATAATGGTAGAAATATGTTACTGAGATCTGTTGGAGTCTAATAAAATATAATTTTGGCATATAGAAGGCTATTTCAAGAGGTGGACTTCACAAATATCTCTCTAGCTATCAGCCACATATTGAAAGGTGGCAAGCATGTTTGTGTTTATCTCACTGCCTTCTGTGTTGGAACAATTTGTGAATATGTTTGGAAACTACTATTATTATTATTGAGTTTTTCTGCAATGGCCTCTCACTGCTGGGGATAGTATAGAACTTAACATTCTGATAACACATAGCTACACTCTCAGGGTCACCAGCTTAGCAAAACAAACTCTGTTGAGATTGGATTTTTTTGCTTGCTGTGCAGTACAGGAGAATTATTTTTAAACTGAAGAAAACTTTCATTTCAAAAGCCAATGTCTAAATAAAGAAACATATGGATGAGGCTTTTTTATATGTAGTTTGATACGAGCTAGAACAGCACAGGACTTGGGAAGGCATCACTGGTAAAGGAATGACTTGGAAGGGCAAGTTTCCTTAAAGGGAAGAAAATCCCAAGGAAAACAGCCTCATTGCCTAAAACCAAATGTGAAGGGGCTGCTTAGTGTAGTAAATGGATGTCTCAGCTTGTTTGTTTTTCTTGTCACACATGAGTACAGAGAGAGATGGTGAAGTTTGAAAAGATGACCTATGATCTAGAGAGCTACAATCTTCAGCATTTAATATCATTCCCTACTTCTACATTCTCTCTCTCTCTCTCTCTCTCTCTCTCTCTCTCTCTCTCTCTCTCCTGTCTCTCTGTCTCTGTCTGTCTGTTTGTCTCTCTCTGTCTTCACCTTGGAGAGGGTGCATTATTCTCTAATCTTAAGATGCCTTACTCAACCTTGATGAAGGGGGAGGAGCTAGGTCCAGCCCCAACTTGGTATGCCAGCCTGTGTTGAGTACCCAAGGGAGGCCTTACCCCCTATGAGAGGGGATAGGGGCAAGATGGGGGGAGGTGAGGGAGAGCAGGAGAAGAGGGAGGGGGAACAAGGATTGGTATGTACAAGAAAAGAAAAATAAATAAATAAAAAATTATTTAAAAAAAAGATGTTTTAAATGGTGTGAAAGTAATACTTAAAAATCACTCTTCAGGGTTTAGTTAGAGAATCAGAACCATTATACACTGGGTACAGGGATTTAACTTGTAGACACCCATGTGACATTCTCTTTAAATATGTTGTTTATGCAGCTGGTCCTGGGGCTGGTGTCTTCAGAGCAGGCCAGAGGAAGGTGAAGGCAGAGAGACAGAGTAGGTACCATTAAAGACCAGCAGGGGCCCATAGAGTGTGCTGGAACCTGTCAACCTTGTTGCCTCTTGTCTGGGTGTGGTGCGTATTCTACAAAAGCTGCATCTCTTTGTCATGTATTAAGTATGCACCTGACCTGGGAGACATAGAAGTTTAGAGTAGTTACTGAGAAAAGGGCAACAGTTGCACGCCCAGCTTCTGTCACACATAAGTGTTACTAGGATTGATAATAGTGTGTATAGTGTCAAAAGCATCTTTCCAGGTCACTCAAAGGTAATGGTAAGAGGCTAATGACTCGTAGCTACCCTCCAACTCTATAAAAATGTCTCTTGCCCATAAACACTAGAAACATACAGAGATCTTGATCATGCTAAGACTTACCTTCACCACACCTACCTTCCCGAAAGTACAGTGACTCTTCCTCCAAGGTGAAGTTGCATAGCAATTCCACTAAGAGCTGAGCCAGGGAATGGTGAAAAGGAGTGAATCCAATTGCCAAAGGCAGGTGACCTGGTCCAAAACCAAGCCCACAGCTTCACCAGTTAGCCATATTTATACTTCCTATGTGAAGATGCATCATGCCTACTCTTCCCCATGACCATTTTCTAATATTCTCTGTAAAATGGATAAAACACACCTTTAGCTGTGGTCAAGCACACGTGGAAGACCTTAGTATAAAGATAAGAAAGGGAAGGTGGTGTACTTAAGGTCTTTGAGACATAACAGCGTTCTCTTCGTGTGTGTGTGTGTGTGTGTGTGTGTGTGTGTGTGTGTGTGTGTTTGATATTTGTAAGCATTGCATAGGTTTTCTTATTCTAGAGGTTTATAATTATGATTTTATAATCAAGTTATGATTTTCTTTCCTCATAAAATAGTTGTATCCATTGGTTCAGGATATTTTTAAAGACTGCCCATTCACAGCTCAGATTCTTTGTTAGGTAATATAATTGTAAAGTAAATACAAATAATATATATTATATACAACATGCACACAAAGTTGTGTGGGTAAGGAAGGAGGCCTGGATCTAGAATGAGTTGCTGGAGAAGGGATGGATAGATCAAAGTATGTTGTACAGAACTCTCAATGGATATGCCTTTCATTAAGCAGCCCTAGACACCAAGAAACAAACTCTGGAAAACATGACATTCTTTGAGGAAGGACCAGGTGAAGAATTTGATCATTAGTAAAAAGACTCTAGTTCTCACAAGAGAATGTGCACTGTCAAAGAAGAAGATCCATGGGAATAAATAGAGCTGTTGTTCTTCCTTTATATTTATATTTCATCATGGATATTAGATTCAATTGAATTTAATCTATTTTACTTCTCAAAGATGTTGCACACTTAACCTATACTTACATCTTCTACCTCAGGGAGGGTATGTGAGTTTCAACAGTAAAAATGAGAGGTTAGTGACTCATTGCTGCCCTCTAACTCTGCAGGGGATTCTCTTAAGGGCCATTTTAACCAGAAACACAAAAGGGAGTTCTGAGAAACATATGTCAGTCTAGCCATGCTGAAACATCATGGAGTCATCACATCCACCCTTAAGGCTGTTGTCTTCTCCCCTAAGGCTGGAGGACTTGTGACTATAACAGAATTGGTGGTGGGTGACTTATAAAATTAGAACAGAAAAGAGAGTATAATGTGTTTATCCTTTCTTATTCTCTCTATGGAAATTCAGGTACCTTGGAATCTTCACAGTGTAAGGTAATAGGAAAGCTTTCTGAGGCTGAGTACTGGAAACAACATCAAGTAACTGTCTATCTGGGATTAGATTCTTGAAGGAGCTGCAATTGCTCTTGAGAAGAGGCAAGACATACAAGTCTATATGAATGCATCGCTCAGCCTTGCATTGCCCCAGTGGACACTGCCTAGTGATAGCCTTTGAATGAGCCTGAAGATTCAGACTCTCCAACCAAACTGAGTGTCCTCTGAAGGGTCTGTCTGAATTCTTAAGCCACAGAATTTATAGAAAAAACTATTATTTAAAACATACAGGAGGTGTATGGATTACAAGAGTATATAGAGACATATGTCCAACAAGGATAGGGGTAAAGTAGAATAGCATAAAAGAATATATGATAGTGTACATGGAATATAGTAGTTGCTTCCATAGTACTTGCATTTATAATAAAAATAATAAAATTTGTATCAGTAACTGGCTCACACATGCAATTTATGTCTTTTATCCTTAAAAGAACAAAAATAAGAATAACAGTGGTTGTCCCCATTTTATAGAGGGGAAACCAGAAGTGCAAGGATATGGATTAAACTGTACAAGTTGCCCGCAAGTAGGGAAGACAGGAGAAGGATCCTGATATTGTGACTGCTGAGTCTGAAGATTTACATAAAATAGAAAGAAGGACTCTTCAAATAATGACTAAGAATAACTAGCATGTGTTTAATACTTACCCTCTCTGTCAGTCACTATGCTAAGGACTTTAAAGGACTTGTCTTAATAGGCAATGGAATTGAATGGTTGGATAGGCATGTAAATGAGCCTGATAACATGAAATAGATAGCTTTGTCAGGGGTATGGGGAGAGACAGGTTCAAATTTACTTTCCCTTAGTCATGAATTTTGGAAACTATTTTAAATACTGCTGAATAGAAATGCCCAAGAAGGTCATCACAATCCCCATAAGCAGGAACACGAGCAGGAGTCTAACAAAAATAGCAATGTAGGTTTCAAATTAAACACAAGCACTCCAAATCACAGGCAATCTATGTGGCCCATAAGCCATCACTCATGAACGTCCTTTTATTTTAAGCTGACATTCTCAATAACTTTGAATAGCACTGGAAGAGAATGTAATAAAGACCCAGCCTGCAGGCCTACTTTAGAAATTATTATTAATATTCCATGATGCAACATTCATTGTGAGTCACTCATAATAATTCTCAGGGCCAGAATAAAATTAAGTTCTTTTTTTCTCATTTACTAGAGCAACCTTCCTAAATTAAAGCAGATGCAAATCACGACTTGCCCACACATATTCTCATTCTGCTACCAGATATTTATCTGACAAATCAAAGCCTTCTTAAGAATTGGCATTCACTGCAAGATGAAATCTGGGAAGACGGAATAAGGAAATTTTTTCTCTGTAATATATGCAGGTTATTTTTACCTTTCCCATAATCATGATCACCGTTCTCCTCCATCATTACTTATGTGTGGGGATCATTTGGATTTGGATTAAGTTGTGAAGGCAAAAAGTATCCTATTTAACAAGTACCCATAGCCTTTAATTAGAAAATGTGTGGCTACTAGGGCACACAGAACCACTGTATGGTATACACAGCGATACCTCCACCTGTCACCAGGCCTTCCCTCTTCTTAGTAACATAATCAATAAATTATTTTCTGAACAATTATGTACCCAAACCTAGAAAGGAGAACTTGCTTGACTGGCACCAACCTTGCTGGCCTTGCATCCTTTCTGTTCTCATTGCAACTGTGCTCTTCCTACTTATGTCACTGCTCTTTTGAAGCAGTGAGGCAGTGAAGGGAATAGGCTACAGGGTCTTTCCTCAATACAGGGTCCTTCCATCACTGACTAGTTGACTGCACACTAGACCACCCACCTTTAGCCATCTTGCTTTCTACCTTCTCATGTTCTTAAGGGACTGTCAGTCAGTTTAATGTGGTTCCAGCCTACCATGTTTTAAATGTTTTAATGTTGTTGTTAATGAAGAAAACGGTGTTCAATCAATATTCATGAAACACAAATAATAGCTGTGTCTCAAAACTTCACTGCCCTTCTAGGTCTTGAGGACCTCTCGGGCACACGGACCTATGCCTGCTCTTCTCACAGCATTGTCTTCACTCCCAGGGCCATCACCTACATCTTCACTTGACTGGAAAACTTTAACTAACAAACATGTGGACATATGACGAGAACGGTAGCAGTAGAAATCATCAGTTAGCACATTTTGTGCAGATTGTTATGTTAAAGGCAGAAAAGGAGGCGAGAGGAAGAAGTGTGTTCAGTGAATCTCAAGCGCCCTCACGATGTGTGGATAACAGAAGAATAGATTGTGGTAATAGGATAGAATTCAGACTAGTTTTCATTACACTTCTATGACATATGACCTTTTTTATTTTAGGAATAAAAAAAAAACAACTCTAATGTCATTTTTTTTTTCACTTTTCACAATGGTCAACTCTTTCATTATTGTGTATTGTGAGGATTAAGTTATGCTCTTATTAGTTCACCCAGCATGCAACATGCTTTTCATGTGGCAACTACTGCTTTACAAGCATTTAAATGCCTTTTCTGACTGAGAAGTTAATTCTGCCACAGTTTAAGATGCATCCTTCTCCTATCCACTCCCCGCTCAGCTCCTGAGACTTACCTTGGGGCACTTGCCCTTGCCCCTTCTTAGTTTGTTACCTTGCTTGTAGGAATTATAGATTCTTCTGCAATATTTTTGTCCCAGTCTTCATGTCCTCTTTGATACAGGCCTAGCAGCAAACTTTCTCAAGTCTCCCAGTGGGATCTCCCTGAGTATCACAGAAACCAAACGAAGTAAAAGCAAACAATTCCAAACTCACACTGACTTGACTTAGGCTCATGGTTCGTGTCTTTATAACTCTACACCCTAATTTTTTTTGTATCTAAATTGGTAAACAGGAAGATTTTTGAACATGTATGTTTCAGAATTATATGTTTTTCAAAAGATTCTTGTTTTACAATTAGAATATTTTTTTGTGAATCATGTGTAGATGTAACCAACCGTTTTATTAAATAAGAAACACAGAGCCGATTCAGAGAAGAAAGCCAAGAGGTCAGAACTAAGAGCCTTACCCTTCCTGCTTCAGCTATCCTGCTTCAGCCAAGAGAGCTCTCTGAAAAAAGGGGCCTACTTCCTGTGTGTATGCCTTTTTATAGTCTAGCTGTTCTGCCTTCTCATTGGTTGTAAACCTAAACATGTGACTGCCTTGTCATTGCCTGTATGTACCGCCCTCCAGGTCCTTAAAGGCGTGCGCCACCACCGCTACGCACTTGCTATGGCTCTAAAACTCTGACCCCCAGGCAACTTTATTTATTAACATACAATTAAAATCACATTTCAGCGGCTGGAGAGATGGCTCAGAGGTTAAGAACACTGCTTGCTCTTCCAAAGGTCCTGAGTTCAATTCCCAGCAACCACATGGTGGCTCACAACCATCTGTAATGAGATCTGGTGCCCTCTTCTGGCCTGCAGGGATTCGTGCAGACAGAACACTGTATATGTAATAAATAAATAAATCTTTATAAAAAAAAATCACATTTCAGTACAAGTAAAATACCACCACAATCATGTACTTTTTCATTCATTTCTTCTTACAGAGTCATCTAAGATCCTACATCTTATAGGAAAGTGCATCCTCTTGGTCCCTACTACCTTCACTTTACTGGAAGGGAAGCACTCCCAAACCCCAGGTGGTTCCAGTGCAAGTTTAGGGTTTAGCAATGCCTTCTTTGACTCCATTATTTCACTTTCAACTATCTTGACTTCAGTTGGCTTCTGTATTTCACATCACTTCTAGGCAATATAAAACTGGTTTAGAGTTGAAGCCTGTAAGTATTTTCTTTGAGTCATTTAACAACATAGCATGTGTCATATGCCTTTGCACAGAGACAGGCCCAAATGTAGATCTTAACCCAACTTGGGGCAAAGTAGACCAAGTCATACCAGAAAAACTCATCTGACTTTTCTAGAAAGTAGAGGAAATTTAGAAGAGAAAAACCTGTAAGTTATAACTAACCTGAGCTGTAAACATGAAAATGAGAGTGTGTGGGCTATGAGTGTGAAGAAAAATTCCGGCAGATAATTTTGTGTAAAAGTGAGTAAATAGTAGGGCAACTTTAAGTCTATTTATTTCCAGATTTGAGTCTTGTTTTAGGATTCCTGTGTCCTCTCTGCATATACACAGATATAAGACATAGGATTTTTCCTCTCCCCCATCCTGTAGTGTTCTTTGAAGTACTGTCACCCCATCAGCTTCCAATTTTCAAAACAAATTTCTATAGGCCTTGGGGTACAAGCATTGTTCTTCAAAGACAGCTCTAATTTAATTAATAAATAGCTGTTTTTTAAAAAAGTCTCAAATCACTAAACATATCCATGGAAGATCAAGTGTTTGCCACAGAAGCAATCAAATAAATAGATTGAACAGGAAGAAAATGACTCTGGAACTCTCACTGTTCTATTATTAACTAGCAATCTACATATTTTCCCCCAATTAATGCCTAGAATGGGGTCTGAGTCAGTTGAAACCTAATTACTGGCTTATCGCTTTGTTGATTAGAAGTCCTACAACAGTTGCTGTGTCTGCTTCATTTGCATATGCTCTGCCACTACTACACTATAGGATGCCAGTCACTATTTGTCACCAGAAGTCCCTGCAATAGCTAGAGCTTTCTGTGGAAATGTATATCACTTACCATGTCAATAGGCAGAGCAAACACTTTGTTGCTTATTCCTTATTTACCGAAGATGAAACATCTCTGGCACTGGCCATTCCAGGCATTTCTCCTATGCGTGCATGATAAACTACTAGACTTTTCTTTAATATTCAGTGACTGTCATCTCATTAGACAAATGAGCATATAAATAAGCAAGCAAAGCTGTCCAATCAAATGATACCCCTGCTTACTTTCCTTTTTATCCTGGGACTAGATCATAGGCATATTATTAGATTATTGGCCCAGAGCAGGTTATAGCTGGCCTTCAATGTAGGAAAATAAATATTGGCCTGACTGTCCCCACATTATAGTTAACAGGAGTTAGTCCAGAGGATCTTCCCTGGAGGTACGTATTAGGAATTATATTTATAGTGCTCACACTAGGTTTTATTAATGCCTATGTTTCACCACATACCTTTCACTAGGATGTCCTGAAATTTGCTATTTTAGCTTTCTCTACCCTCCTTAGCACCCAAGATAATGAACATAGTAGTTCCTTGCCTACTTCAATGACAATATTAAAGCTTGTAGGAAGCAGAAATCATATATTTCTGCTTATAACTTTATATTCTCAATTCTACTCTCTTTTTTTTCCCATTGGAAAAATCTGTCTGTATTGTCTCCTTATTTACTCAAACTGTTAATCTTACTATGAAGCCACAAGTATGAACAGAGAGAAGTCCAAAATGTAGACAGTGGGAAAGGTATCTAGGGGAAGATGAATAGCTCAACACATCTGGTACACAGCACTGTATACAATCTGAGTCATGTCTGCGTCATAGCTAGATTCCTTGACAGCTTCTCCATCCTGTGATCACAGTGGACCACCTAGTCCAACTGTGGTCAGTGCTTTTGTTTGTGAAGTTGCCATGGATTTAGTTTTGAACTTTGTTTGGAATTCTTGTCTTCACTTCATTCAGTTCTATTCTTTCTATAGGAACTAGCCTGTATGACCACCTTTGATAAGTCTTCTATAATCCTTAAAAGCTATCCAAGTCATCTCTGGTCAGTGTAATACTACACTTTCAGTTGACCTATCCCCAAATGTTTTCTGGAGACATTTGTCTATATGTATATTATCTACTTACCTACCTTTGTTCCTATCATGTCATAATGGTCCCATCCTGTTATTGCACTAGAATAACGATCCATTAAGATCAAGGCTGTCTCTTTTACACCTGGCCACTGTAGTGTCTACTGTGAGATAAAGCCTAGAGACATAGTTTATAAACAAGTAAGTACATGTGTGGTTTGAAACACCTGCTTTTATTTTTTTTTTCACAGATGTGGTTGGGGGGGGGAGGCTTAATCCCTTAGGAGTTTTTGTTTTATCTTTCATTTGTGAGAGATTCCTAAGCAATGCCATTTGTTTTCCATTTCACTTTCTGATGACCTGACAAACAGTGTTTAAGCCTGAAACCACACATGAGAACTTCTGTTCAAAAAGAAGCTGGTCTCTCTGATAAGGTCATTGGGGAGGGTTTCTGAGAAACGTTGGGGGATAAAATTCCTTTGAAGGGTTTCACATCCATCTTCGGGAAGCTTAGCAAGAATCTGCATGAAGATGGAAGTAGAGATTAGTTCTTTGTACTCTTGAGACCACTTTTATTCTATGTGACTTAAAAGTGATCTTAAAATTTATTAATTTAACCTACTTCATTTTAGATAGAAAAACAGAAGTCCCTTGATCTGCAATTTTTTTGTGAACGCTTTTGTAGACAGTTATACAAAATATGCTATTATCAGCAACAAACCAGAAAGGCATGGTCCTTAGCAACAGGGGAAATGAAGTGACACTATCACAAATGCTGCCTTCACAGGCTGTAATTTTTAAAGTTTATTTTGAAGGGATGATGGGAACAAAAGAAAAGAAGCATCAAGAAAGGCTGCAGTGTTTACTCACTTAAAAAAATGACAGTGTCTATCCAGAGAAAAGCATAGGTATTTTATTAAAAAAATATATTCAGTTAGCAAAAAGTGGACTTCTACAGAGAAATATAGATTTTTCTTACCAACAGACTTTAAAAGGGGAGCTGTTCCTGTGAGCAGGATGTAGGATGCAGTAAAGTCAGTCATGGGGGCATACATTCCTGCCATTTGTGGTCAAGAGCTTTCTGAGTATAATCATAGCTATTATTTGCAGTCCTGCACAGACAACTGAGCAATGATGGTGTCTCCTTGCAAGCCTTTTTACAGACAGGGCCTAGAATAAAACTCCTTCACATGGTTGGTGGAATCTATATTTCATGTCACTTTAAATATTCCTTCTTTGCTTCTGGACTGATTGCTGGAAGGATTTTTACAATGAAAGAAATATTTAATGAACTTGATTCTTATTTTCAGTATTGTGGATGAGTGACTTTTTTCTTGTCACAACACAGAACCTAGTGGGAAGTAGCACTTACCTTAAATTGCTAGTAAGAAAGGGAAGCAATGGCCTACTTTTCAGTACATGGTATAATTTTTAAGACTTATTCTGGTTGGTGTGCCTGGGAGGTGGATCCTAAAATAGCCAGTGCTTCTGTAAGTTGTGTTTACAATCAAATCCCTTTACATGGTGTAAGACTAACTTCTGAGTTATGGACAAGTTGTTCTAGAGAGGCAGTTTAATGTAGTTTCAAGTACATAAAATAAAGTGAACTAGAAGATCAGGAGATCGAAGTATTGATTTGTACACCCTTATGGAGAGTGAGTAAGAATGAATAAGAATGAACATATCACGATTTAGGCTTTTAAAGGGCTGTATCTTAATTTATCCCTTTAACCAAGGTGAATGTCAGGCCAATGTTTTAATTCAGTGAACTAATTTATTTAGTAAGCAGAAAGAATTACTCTACACAAAGAAGAGCTTTAATTCTTATTTTCTTAATCTCTGGTGTGAGCTCCGAATTCAAACCAGTGGCTGTCAGTGGGACAAAGGTCTGGGTCACCTCTCTAATCTAAACCATTTGCAAAGCTGAAACACCCTCCACTGAGTTCCCCATGAAGCTTTCTACTTTCTATAAGTAGAGTCAGCTTAGACTGTATCTTGGGCAGTGTGTTTAATGCCTCAATTCTATTCTGCAATTTCCCATTGCTATAGGCTTACCATCTAAATAGGGCTTGTTCTTTGACAAAGAGTAATGTGAAGAGTAGCATCCACTAAACCGCTGACATGGCAACTTCCCCTGTCGGGGCCAACAGGAGAATCTATTTCTTGGGCTTTATAGACCATTGACATTGTGCTGCTGATGCATACTGAACTGTTTTTACAGTGTTTGGTGACTGTGATATTATTGTTGATAACCTCACAACCTTCAATGAACAGCCTTGCTAAAGCCCCTCCTTTCCAGTTTCCCTGTGTGTTCACGCAAGGAGACCCTCCAAGATGGCTGTGCCTTTGTGGATATTTCCAACCTGGTTATTTCTGTGCTCTGGGATGCTGTCACATAGGTTGAAAGTTACAGCTGGAATGACAGCAAGTCTCTGGCCTCAGCTCTGAGCCTTCAGATATTGTTGCAGGGAGACAAAACATATGTGATTCACTATCCAAGAAAGTGGGGCAGTGCTGCTGAGACCCAAACAACAGGGTCATGTGAAGTTAGTGCAAGCAGTTAGCAAACTTCTACCCTTAGCTTTTAACTGGGGACTTCAAAACTTTAGGTAGCAATAGAACACTTGTACAACTACTAAGAGAATTGTGAGTGCCTGTGAATGGAAGTTTTCAGGCAACCCTTGATCCTTGATAAAGGGCTCTAGTCCAGATTCAGAAGAGCACTGAAGGGAATAGATAACCAGGAGAGAGAAAGTGTGTGTGTGTGTGTGTGTGTGTGTGTGTGTGTGTGTGTGTGTGTGTGAGAGAGAGAGAGAGAGAGAGAGAGAGAGAGAGAGAGAGAGAGAGAGAGAGAGAGAGAGAGATACATGTGTGTGTGGGCATGGAAGAAGCTATTTATATGGTATGTTATCATATGTGTGCATGCCTATAGAGGTCAGAGATTAACATCAAGTATCCTCCTTAGCTGCTCTCACCTTATTTATTTTGAAATAGTGTCTCTCCCTGAATCTGGAGCTTATTGACTTAGGCTAGATAAGCAATGAATTCTAAGGATCCACTGGCTCCTGTTTCCCATCTAACTCTCCTTCCAGCAGTTCCATTAGAGACATGTGCCACCACGCCTGGATTTTACATAGGTGATGAAGATCTGAGGACAGGCTTTCATGCATACAAGGTAGGTTCTTTATTGACTGAGTCAGCTCCCCAGGCCCTAGCAGGAGAAATGTTATGCTAACACCTCTATAATAAGAACAAGGACTTAAAAATGTTCCTCACCCCCCTCAAGTTTCCATTGCCTCTCTAAATATCTTTCTAACTTAGTAATTGAGTCTAAGGTTTGGATTTACCCACTTTCCTGCCTCCTCATCAGTCTTCAAACTTTATTATATTGAGGAACTGGGTGCTGGTTTTCTTAAATTATCAGTCATTGCTATTTTCTTCTGATTTAAATTCTAGGTACATGTGAGATATTTTAATCTTAGTTTGCATCTAGCTTGACCAAAAATAGCAAGCCACTCAAAATCCAAAGAGAAGTATAATTGCCATGTTATAACACTGTGAAAGTGTTCCTGTCTCTCATTTTTTTAAAATCCACATTGAATTGTGGCTGATTGGTTATTTTAGTTAAACACACGGTCCCAAAGCAAGGTCATCTGCTGTGAAATAGATGAACACTGGAAATTTCTACTGGAAAAAGGATTAAAAATGAAATCTAGTCTGTATGCACTGGTAAGAATATAGCTGACTTTGGGAATTGGAAATATTTTTGACATACAAAGTCTTTCTCAGAGACAGCATGTTCTACCTCATAGGAAAATAAAGAGTTCCTGTGAAAAATTCCTCATGTCTGTGAGATTGGCTGTAAAACTCTATGAATATGAACTGCTTTAAGAGTGAGAAACTCTGATCTCCACAGGTAGGAAAAATAATCAGTTTGTGAAAACAAATTTGAAGACATCAAATAAAGCCAGACTCTGTCTTATAGAAATGAGCAGATAAGCACTATCTAGCCTACCATCCTTAGATTTCTTCGGTTAAATTAGAATAATACCTGACTTGTCTGGAACAGAGACTCTAACAGCCAGATGGGTTTAAACAGATGTTCTATACACTCTAAGAGACCATAGATACTAACCAAGCTACTATATCCAGCAATCCATCATAGAAAAAGAAAGACATTCCATGAAAAAACCAAATTTAAGCAGTATCTATACAACAATCCCACCTCACAGAAGGTGCTAGCAGGAAAACTTCATCTTGAAGAGGCTAACTACACTAGAGAAAACACAGGGAATAATTAACATCAGACTAGCAAATCAAAAGAAGGGGAAAAAGAAAGCCACACCACCAAAACAGCATAATGGGAATCATCAAGTACTGCTCATTGATAACTCTCAACATTGATAATCTCAATTTCTCCAATACAAAGACACAGACTAACAGGATGGATGTGAAAACCAGAATCCATCCTTCAGCTGCATCCACAAAACACATCTCAACATCAAGAAGAGACATTACCTCAGGGTAAAAAGATAGAGAAAAATAACACAAACCAATGGACCTAAGAAACAAGCCTGTGTAGCCATCTTAATATCTGCCATAATAGACTTCAAACCAAAACTAATTAGCAGAGATAGGGAAGAACATTATATAATCATAAAAGGAAAATCCACCAAGAAGACATTTCAGTTCTTAATGTCAATACACTAAACACAAGAGCACCCAAGTTAATAAAAGAAACACTCCTTTGTAGAACAATGTGTTAAATGGTCTTATTAATAAAAAAACCTAAAGCCAGATATTGGGTATAAAACCTGAGAGATCAGAGGAATAGGAAAAGCCACAGCTAACTTTACATCACCAACTCCACAGCTTCCGAAGAGACCTACTTCCTATATACCCACGCCTATATTCCTTTCTGTTCTGCTAACTCATTTCCTCTTTCTGCCCAGTTACATCACTTCCTTTTCCTGCTCAGCCCTGTCACTTCCTGTCTGTCTGTACAGACCTCCAGACCTTTATGGCCTACTAGTCTTGGAATTTGAGGTGTGTGCCACCACGCCTGGCTTTGTTCTTAGTGTGGCCTTGAACTCACAGAGATCCAGACAGATCCCTGCCTCTCGAGTGATAGGATTAAAGGCATGTGCTACCATTGCCTGACTTCTGTGTCTAATATAGTGGCTGGCTTTTTCCTCTGATATTCAGATAAACTTTACTGGGGGACACAGATAAAATATCACCACACTACTTCAGCTTAAATCACATATTGACCCTCACACACCAATATGGAAGACTTCAATATCCCTCTCTTTCCAATGGACAGGTCATCCAGACAGTGCTGGAGATAACTGGCATTACAGATCAAATGGACTTAACAGATATTTTCAGAACATTTCACCTAAACAAAAGATTATGTCTTCAACTCAGCAAGCCATAGAACTTTCTTCAGAATTGACCACATATTGGGCACAAAGCAAATCTCAGCAGATATAAGAATATTGAAATAACCCCTGCATTCTATCTGACCACTATGGGTTAAAGTTGGATATCCATAACAACAGAAACAACAGAAAGCCTGCAAACTCATGGAAACTGAATGAACTATTGAGTGAAAAGTGGGCCAAGACAGAAATTGGGAAAGAAGTTTAAAACTTTCTAGAATATAATGAGAAGGAAACACAATATACCCAAACTTCTGGGACACAATGAAGGGTGCTTTAAGAGGCAAGTTCATAGCACTAAGTACCTACATTAAAAAAAAAAAATGAACTATCTCATATTAGTAACTAAATGGCCCACATGAAAGCTCTGGTACAAAGAGAAGAAATCATATCCAAAAGTAATAAATGGCAAGACATATACTCATAGGTGAAATCAATAAAATAGAAAACAACAAAAACCAATATAGTGAATCAATGAAATAAGGAGTTGGTTCTTTGAGAAGATCACTAATATTGACAAACCCTTAGTCAAATTAACTAAAGTGTAGAGGGAGAAGATTCAAATTTACAAAATTAGATACAAAAAGGGGTGTATAAAAACAGACACCAAGGAAATGCAGAGGTTTATAAGGACATACTTTAAAAACTTTTACTAAACTAAATTGGAAAATCTAAAAGTAATAGATAATTTTATTGACATATACCACCTACCAAAGTTAAATCATAACCAGTGAAGCAATTTAAGTAGACTTATTAAGCTCCAGTGAAATAGAAGCAGCAACTAAGTTTCCCAACACCCAAACTCTCAGGGCCAGATAGGTTTAGTGCAGAATTCTACTAGATTTACAAAAAGGATTTTACCTCAATACTCCTCACATTGTTCTGTACATTAGAAACAGAGGAATACTGCCCAATTCTTTGTAGTAGGCCAGTTACTCTGATAGCTACAGATCCAACAAAGATCTGACAAAGAGAGAGAATAACAGACCAATTTTTCTTAAGAACATAGATGCAAAACTTCTCGACAATATACTTACAAACCAAACCTAAGAACACATCAAAAAGTTTCTCCACCATGATCAAGTAAACTATCCCATAGATGCAGGGAAGGTTCAACATATATAAACTGATAAATGTTATCTACCATATAAATAGACTGCAAGACAAAAAACAAATGATTATCTCATTAAATACAGAAAAGACCTTTGATATAACCTAACATTCCTTCATGATAAGAATTCTTCAGAGGCTAGAGATACAAGGGATGTATCTAAACATAATAAAGGCAGTTTACAGCAAGCCTATTGCCAATATTAACTTAAATGCAGAAAAAAATCAAAGAATTTCCACTAACAACAGAAACAAGACAAGGTTGTCTACTCTCTCCATACATATTGAACACAGTACCTGAAGTCTCAGAGCAATAAGGCAACTGAAGGAAATGAAGTAGATAGAAATAGGAAGGAAAGAAGTTAAAGCATCTTTATTTGCAGATGATATGCTAGCATATATAAGTGACCCTAAAAGTTCCAACAGGGAGCTCCTACAACTAATAAACACTTCAGCAAAGTAGCAGGATATAAAATTAACATACAAAAATCAGTAGCCTCTTTATATACAAATGACAAATGGATTGAGAAAGAAGTCAGGAAAAACATACTTTTCACAGAAGTCTCCAAAGTATCTTAGGGATAACTCTAACCAATCAAGTGAAAACTCATGTAATAAAAACTTTAAGACATTGAAGAAGAATATTGAAGAAGATATCAGAAGATGAAAATATTTCCCATGTTTGTAGATCAGTAGGATTAATGTGGTAAAAATTACCATCCTAAGAAAAGCCATTGACATATTTAATGCAATCTCCATTAAAATCCCAATGCAATTCTCCACAGAAATTGAAAGGACAATTGTCACCTTCATATGGAAACATGCACACACACAAATAAATGAAAAAACAAACAAACAAACAAATAAATAAATAAATAAACCTCCCTCACACTAGCTAAAACACTCCAGAATGATAAAGGAACTGGAGGCAGTACCACCCTCCCTGATCTCAAACTTTACTCAGAACTACTCTAATAAAAATACCATGCTACTGGCACAAATAGGACAGACACTTTGATCAATGGAATATAATTGACAATCCAGTAATGTGTCCACACACCTATGGACACCTGATTTTTGGTAAAGAAGCTTTATATACACACTGGAAATGAAACAGCATCTTCAACAAATAGTGGTGGTCAAGTTGGATTCTGTATGCCAAAGAATGCAAATACATCCATACTTATTACATTGCTCAAAACTCAACTCAGAATGGATCAAAGACCTCAACACAAGGCCAGATACACTGATTCTGAAATAAGAGAAGGTGAGGAATAGCCTTGAAATCATTGGCACCAGGAAAGACTTTCTAAACAGAGCACTATTAGCTGTGTGCCAAGAACAACAATAAGTCAGACTTCATGGAACTGAGAAGCTTCTGTACTGCAAAGGACAACATCATTTGGTCAAAGCAGCAGCATACACAATGGGAAAAGAGGTTTTTTTCCAACTATATGCTTGGTAGAGGGCTAATATCCAAAATGTATAAAGAACTAAAAATAAAAGTCATCCAGAAAACAAATAACCCAATTAAAAATGGGGTATATATCTACACACAGAATTCGCAAAAGAGGAAACTTAACTGGCTGAGAAACACTTTAAGAAATGTTCAACGTCCTTATGCACAAGGGGAATGCAAATCAAAACTACTTTGAGATTCTTATATTCATCAGAATGGCCAAGATGAATAAAAAAACGATAGCTCATGCTGGCAATGATGTGAAGTAATTGGAACACACTCTTCCATTGCTGGTAGGAGTGTAAACTTGTACAGCCAGGATGGAAATTGGTGAAGCAATTCCTCAGAAAGATGAGATCTGATCTTAAGATCCAACTATACTGCTGTTGGACATATACCCCCAAAGACACTTTGCCCTCCTACAGAGACTTGCTCAAGCATGCTCATTACTGCTCTACTCATAGAAACCAGAAACTGGAAACAACCTAGATGTCAGTCAATGGATGAATGGATAAATTTTTTGTACAACAGTCCTTCTTGATTTTCTGTCTAGAAAGTATTATTATTTTCTCCTTGTTTTCCTCCATCTAATTACACTGACCCTTCTTCTGTCCCTGGGTTCTGTTACCTTCTCTCTATCACAGGCTTTGAATTCTGCTGCTTGGGTTCCCTTTCCAGAGTCCTGAGCAAAGCTCATTTCTTCTACATTTTCAGTTTTCCTCGACATTTTTCAGGCATATTATCCACACTCATGCTCAATCCCTTCACCCTATGTCACATATTTACTTCTGAGTTTGTTGTTTGGGTATCCTCTGCTGTTCTATCAAAAACTGAGTTACATAAAAAGATACATGTTTTCAGTCTCATTGCTACT
Organism: Peromyscus eremicus; assembly: GCF_949786415.1. NCBI lineage: Eukaryota > Metazoa > Chordata > Mammalia > Rodentia > Cricetidae > Peromyscus > Peromyscus eremicus. The sequence continues at coordinate 113,043,998 of NC_081419.1, read as the reverse complement.
GTTTCTCACATGGATAGGTCATTTCCTGGAGAAGGAAATAGTGACTTTATTTGAATATACAGGGATGAGAACTTGGGTTTGGCTCATTTCTTGGAAATGTCCCCCAGGAAGCAGACATAAGAACTTGAGGATGTAAAAAGAGCAGTAGCTTGTTAAGCATGCTAAACAGGTCTTTGTGCTGTGTAACTAGGAAGCCTCTGCAATGTGGTGTTGGATGCACCTCAGAGTCATACCTTTGAAGCTAATGCTTGGTCTGGGGTTCATGACCTCTTTACCACTTGTTATCTGTCACCCCAGGCAGGCCTGAAGCAAGAGGAAGACTTTAAGTGAAGGGTCCCGGATGCTCACAATGGGACCTCTTTAATGAATTTGAGATGATGTCCAAGGGTTATAGTTATAGATATTGAATAACCAATGAAAGAATAAATAAATCACCTCTATAAATAAAAAAATGCTTTATAAAGGTAACCTTTTTTTAATTTAACGTAATTCTTTATTGATTCTTTTGGAATTTTACATCATACACCCTAATTCCACTCATATCCCAGTCCCCCCTCCCCTCACCACTGCAGCACTCCCCCCCAAAAAAAAATTAAAAAAAATCAAACCAAAACAAAACAAGCAAACAAATAAACAAAACAAAAACCTCTTTGCTCCTCCATCTTTCTTGATTCTCCAACACCTGTTCAATCATCCTGGTGGCATTGGGAGCTGTGGTGTGTCACACAATATGGTATACCACTTCATTCAGTCGGCTTTACTTGCAAATGTTCATTGCAATGAGTCATCGGTCTGGTTCAAGGCCTCTGGTTTTTGGTACATCATCATCACTGGATCCTCACTGAAACTCTTCGAGTCATGGAGATCCTGCATTGTTTCACAGGACCAGTACTTCAAGAGCTCCAGCAGGTCCTAGATGGGGTAGATGTTAGGGTGGGCCAATCCAAGGCCCAGTTCTGGTAGTGCTGGTCAGTTGAGGCCACTGTGGCAGAGCCAGCTACCCCATGCCCATGCTGTTAGGGTCAGTCCTCCCTTGCCCATGGTGAGGGGTGTGGTCATCTCTACGGAGTGTGGGGGCCAGCTCTCCCATGAGGATTGGGACCAGCTCTCTTGCTGCAGTGTCCAGGGAGGAGTGGGGCCAACTTTGCCAGGACCAGTGAAGGGCGGGTCGGCTCAATATAGCCCTCTGATTTCCGATGACCCCCTGAGGTAACACGGACCATACGCATCAACACAGACCCCAGCTGCAACCAGACCATGGACCCATGCATGGCCTTAGGCAGCAGCTCCTGCCTCCAGATGGAAGCATAGGCCACTAAGATCAGGATAGTGCCCTGGACACCAACAACGCCTCAGTTTTTGGCCCTGACCCTGGGCTTCTGTGTGACTGTTGGTGGCAACACCAGCCTTGGACTTCAACACAGACCATTGCTGTGGTAGGACCACTGACCCATACATGGTCTTTAGCAGCAGCCCGGGTCTGGGTCTGGATGTTACCTTGGCCCCAGGTGGTGCAGCACAGGCCACCCATATAGGTGTGGCACCAGTGGCAGCATGGCCCTCAGACACCAACGGTCTCTGGTGGCAGCCCAGCCCCCAGGAATCCACATGGCCCTCTATAGCGACAGGAGCCACAGATATCAACTTGGACTCTAGCTGCAGTAGGGCCGTGAACCCAGATATGAGTCTCTGGTCTAGACATCACCATGGCGCTGGGTAGTAGTACTTGCCACTCAGTTCTCTATGGCCCTGGCTTCAGTCTGGCCCTTGGGTACCAAAATGGTTCCAGGTAACTGATTAGATCCCGGGCAACCACTTGGACCTCAGCCGCAATAGGAGCCACAAATATTGACTCAGACCCTGGCTGCTGTAGGGCCAGGGACTCAGACATAGCTCCTGGCAGCAGCCAGGGCCTGGACAACATCATGTGTTTTTATGTGAATATGTGTGATAGAACTAAAATTCTAAATCCTTCTGTACATGATTTGTCCTCAGAATGATCTAGACAAAGTAAACAGTGAAGAAAGAAAGCTCACTAATATTCATATCAGTTAGAGTAAATAGTGAATTACTTTCTAACAGATTTACCTCTAGCCTATAAAGTCTTAATTTTGTGGGGAGATTTCAGCCATGGAAAATGAAAGATAAAGTTATTTGATATTTTATAGTTCATTTGGGGGCAACTACATATTGTATTGTTTTCTTTTTATGATGGTAACTCTATTTCAGATTGCCTCTGCTTTTTCCTTGCCCTAAACATTGCTGTACCTACTCCATATCTTGAGCTTAATACCTGGACAAAGGGAATAGCATTGAATTTGATACATAAAGCAGCAACAACACCATGAAATGGTCCCTGAGGTGTTTCCCTCCTTTTTGAAAAATTGTCTCATTGTCTCCTAAAAATACATTTGGATATGCTCAGTCCTACCTGTTGCCTCCTCTGTAGCCAGAGTCAAATCCCTGCTTTCTGGGCTCTAATGTCTGTGGTTCCAGTGGAAGGCCTTGGATCTACAGTTGTCCTCCAGCATCTCCACTGGTGAGAGTACTCGGGATAGTCTGGTAATGGAACAATTCGGGGATTGAAAAACTCTATGAAGATCTGGCATTGGTCTTCTGGAGTGCAGAGTTGAGTATGATCACATGTCTTCCTGCTCCCTTGTGGTTTACAGAATTTTTTAATTAAAATTTTTATTGTTTAAGAATTTCACGCACACATAATGTGTCTTGACCAAATTCATCCCTCTTGTATCCCCTCTATTCCCTCCCCTATTTATCCCAGCTTTTATCCCACCTTGTACAGGTCTTCTGTATGCAATCCACAGCTGCTCTGATCTCATGTGTACCACAGCCCTGTCATGCTCACAAATATTGTTTCCTTGCAGATGCCCACTATATTCTAGCTCTTACAATCTTTTGGACTCAATGTGTTCACTAATAGGCCCATGAGGACTTCTCATAAGCCTAGTAATATGTCCTTTTTAAAAGATCTATGTAACATGAATCTTAAAAGGCCTTATTAATAAAAACAAATCCTGTGCCAATTATTGGGGTGAATGCTAGAAGACCAGAGAAGCAGAACAAGCCACAGCTATCCTCACCTCGACAACTTCTCAGCTGATCTTGTTTCCTGAAACTGGAAGCCTCTGTGTCCTCATACGAATGGATCTCAGCTGAACCGCTGCTCAAAAGCCTAAAAGCTTAACCAGGCTCTAGTTTCTTGTCCTCATGCCTTATACTCCTTTTTGATTCCTGCCATCACTTCCTGGAATTAAAGGCGTGAGTCACCATTGCCTGGTTGTTTCCAGTGTGGCTTTGAACTCACAGAGATTCGAATGGATCTCTGCCTCCAGAATGCTAGGATTAAAGGCAAGTGTACCACCATTTTCTGGCCTCTATGTCTATCTAGTGGCTGTTCTGTTCTCTGACCCCAGATAAGTTTATTAAGGTGCATAATATATTGGGAGACACAATATCACCACAGATCTGTAATAATTTTGAATGTGAATGCTACAAAGAGCTTTCATACACTAGGCCCAAATTCATCAATTTTTAATATTTGATACATTGATTTTCTTCTATCTTTAGGTTTTTTTTTTTAAATAAACCATTACCCTGTAGACTGGGGACAACATGTTTGCTCATTTCTAGTATGCTAGCATCTAATTCTCACAATTTCTTACGTCACTAATAGACATTTACCAAAACCAGAGCATTTAACATTACTATAACATTTGTATATAATGTATGTCATAATCCAGTTTGAACTGTTCTCTCAGTAAAATCTTTCATGAACCATATTTGACAGTAGCATGTAGATCACTATTATGACAGTTCTCTGAAGTAATTTCTTTAGATCTCATTCTAAGACAGTTGCTAGGTTGTTATTTTAGATACTACTAACATTTTAAAACTACAGGCAAGGTTTGTATGTTGTTTTGTTGTTGGTGGTGGTGGTTTTGGCAATTGATTACATGACATTGCTCATGTGACCTTTGCTCCCCAGAGACTTAAGAGAAAGAAATTCATAATAAGAAGCCGGTGTATGTTAGAGACAAATGAAAATATCTAAGATGGAATGAAGATTTTCATAAGCAAATGTGAAATGCTTTAGTTTTCTGCTATGTTCTCCATGGCTGCAACAACCTCTTTTCCTAGAAAAATAGTATTCTTACCTTACAAACTTTTGACAGGAGTTAAATGAACTCTTGTGTCCATTAGTCTCAAAACTCAAAACACACCTCACAATAGTTGCAAAATATGAGTGTCCCCAACCCAGCTGGCTGCTATCTTATTTATAGGATGGTCGATTGCCTTTCTATTTCTTACTTCATATGAAAGTGTAGGACACATCGTAGAGAACCATCCAATTTATCACAGGCTTATGTTTTTTCAACTCAAATCATTCCGTTTTCCATTATCAGCACATAATAACATTAAATAGCAGTTATCCACCTGCTTCAGTATCAGCAAAATCATCATGAGTCACTCAAACAGCTAACACACTAAAATACTAATACATTAAACTGAGCAGTTTCAGGAAAATTCCATCAAGAATTCTGAAAGAGCAGTGTTCTAGGTACCAGAGCTTCAAAGTTAACCAACCAAACATGCTTCTTTCTTTCTAGTTGAGTGGAGGAGAAAGAAAATGAATCATGCTCTTATAACTGTTAATAAACTATATAGGACGCTAAATATGATGGCATATGACTAGAGCCCCAGCATCCAAAAGGCAGAGACAAGAGAATTTGTTGTACATTTGAAGTCAGTCTGACCAACATGGTAAGTTTCAGACCTGCTATGACTCATAGCAAGAGTCTATCTCTGAAATAATAAAATTAAATAAAATAAACTACAATTATAGACATGTATCCCATTCCAAAGTAGAAGAAAAGCATTGGTAATCAAGATCTCAGAGACAGAAGTGTCTTCTCTATGGAAACAAGTTTCTCTGAGTTAGGAATGTGAAGATAAGTAGAAGAGAGTTGTATCAAGGAAAGTGGTAAGGAAGAGAGAAAGACTCAGCCAGAATCCACAAGGTACGTAAAATCCCACAAGAGAGAAGGAAGTGGGAAAATCAGAAAACTGAAAACACGTAGTTAGATGTGGTTGCTCTTTCCTGTAAATCCTAGTATTCAAGAGGCTGAGAAAAGGGAAGTCCTACTATTAACTTGAAAATAACCTGGAGTACATAGTACCATGAAGGAGGGAGGGAAGGATGGAGGGAGAGAGAGAGAGAGAGAGAGAGAGAGAGAGAGAGAGAGAGAGAGAGAGAGAGAGAGAGAGGAGACAGAGAGACAGAGAGATGAGACAGACAGACAGAGACAGAGAGTGAAAGAAAACTTGTATGAGTCAGTCATGTTGTAAAGTGTCTAATAAGTTACCTCAAATTTCAATGATTCTTTACCATAAGCCTTAATCTAAGTTTTGGAATAAATTCATGTATTCTTCAGTGTGTTTGTTCTGGAGTCCCTATTAATGTTACCTAGCAATTTGTGACAGCAATCATGTAGACATATACTTTTCATGACATACCACTAAAGTAAAAATTCAAGCTGAGCCCTAGAAACATGCTTAAGAAGCCTCTGCTCATGATGTCACATTGCTAATGTCCCACCGGGCAAAGCAGATTGCAAAGCTCAAAGTCACAGGATAGAGGAATACATTCTTCCCTCACTAGAGGGGTGTGTGTGTGTGTGTGTGTGTGTGTGTGTGTGTGTGTGTGTGTGTTGTGTGTGTGTTGTGTGTGCATACATACATAAACCTCAACTATGATACCACTCAATTCTAGACCATGAAGAACTGGAGAGGCCAATGGGAGACATGTAAGTTATTAAGTAATTTCAGACTTCAATCACACGTGGTTCATAAAGAAATGAACATACCATATTTTAATACTATGATGTTGGTCACAGCCAGGAAAACAGAATTGCATAAGAAGGCTGATGGTAGGAACTATCTTGTTTTCTTGTTATGGCAAACCCATTTTTTAAGTATTCAGGCAAACATACACTGTAAAAACATTCCTGGTGACACTTTTGCTTTATTTGTTTATTTCTTGTTTGTTTGTTTGTTTGTTCACTTGCTTGCTTGTTTGTTTATTAGTCTCATGTAGACCAGGCTTTCCTAGCTATGTAATTGAGGATGCTCATGAACTTGTTTCTTCATCCTTCACTTTTGTGATGCTGAGTTATCACTGTAGGCCTTTAGGCCTTATTTTTGTGGCACTGACTGGGAATTGAAGCCAGTGCTTCATGCATGCTATGCAAGCACTCTACCAACTGGACTATATACCCATCCCCCTTTCCATTTCGTTATTTTGATAAATTAAAACAGAAATGAAGATTAGTGAAGGATTCAGGGCTAAATTTTGAAGTGATCTGCATTGGGAAACATACCAGCTTATCTTGGCTAGTCTGGTCTCATTTTACTGGTTACAGGATATTGTTTTACAAACTCTTCCTTTATTATTGTATGAAAAATGCCCTCAAAACTGTTTCTTAAAGGATGTTATTGGTCAAAGTATAATCACTAGACAGCCACCATCAGCAATAACTCAGGGGCTTCACATGTAAGAGTCTTCTCATGGAGTCAGAAAGTATAACAGTGTGTTGCATTCCAGAACTGTGATAAAGAGCATACCAACTTATAATAAGAAAGGATGCTTGGCTCAGTTTCAGAGGTCGCCATCCACAGTTAACTGCACTATGATCAGCAGTAAGGCAGTCCATTATGGTAGGTACATAGGTCAGAAGTAGCTGCTCACCTCATGACAGAGAAAGGTGAATAATAAAAATGGCACACCTTCTAATGCTCTAAATTCATTCCACAAGGCTTCATCTCTTAAGCATCTATCATTTCCCAACAATGCCATGATTCTTGTTCAAGACTTTAATTTGCTGACCTTTGTGGGACACTTATCAAAACCATAGAAAGTAGTGATTTTAACAAGACACCAAAAAAACCCTGAATGTACTAACAAATGGAAATCACTTTTTTTAAAATATTTGGGGAGTGAAAATAAGTCAGAAAAAGGCAGCTTTAGCTATTGAGTAAATGTTCTATGTTTATGAAATGCCATGGCAACTAAAGTGGTAAGTATGAAGACGTGTTATCTCAGACATCCTACACCCAAAGAGTGAGCCATCTTATAAGCTGAAGTTCTGTGGCAGCTGCACACCTAAATATTGCAGTGTATGATGAGAGTGTTAAGATAAAGTGTTAGCACATTAGCAGCAACCAGTTTGATATATAAAAATCAGATTCAAGAGAAGTTTGACTGGATCAACCAAGTGTGTGAAGAAGAAGGAGGATGCTTCAGAGCAAGCTATTTAAAATGGTGCACAAGGAAAGCTAAAACTGAAATGAAGCATATGCAGAGGAAAAATGGGTTGTCTGAGAGAGGGAAATCAGAGGGGTTCTGCAGATATTGGGGTCAAGATACAGACTTGAGAGTCAGAGGAACAGGTAAACCTTCCATTCTGCTGTTTGCCAGCAGTATGGTCCTTAGAAGATACTTATTCTAAATTGCTTAATTCTGCCCAATAGGAAAAATTTGGATGATTTGACTTACATTGTGAGAGTTTCTTATAGATATGATCCAAAGAAATATAATTTTCTACTTTCTTTTGTTTTATAATGAATTCATATACATTCTGCTACTTCGTCATGAGGCTTACAAATGTGATACAAACAGAAGTGTTTAGGAATCTTGTGCATTGGGCTTTCATTCAAAAAGCATTCCTGACTTGCTTACCATTAGAAGCTCAGACAGAAGGCTATGATGAAGTGAAAAGGAAGGTATCCAGATACTACAGTCTTACTATATATGGGCCAGAAGACAGCAGCACAAAATCACTCAGCCAACCCACAGAATTATAATAATGAACAATTTCATATTGATTGTAAAATTACTAAGTATTAAAATGATTTCATTTACATGCAGTCAATAGCTGGAGGATACTTCATAGTTACATGTCTTATTACATTCCATCTTCACAATATTCTAATCAATATATATATATATATATATATATATATATATATATATATATTCAGGAGGAAAACTAAATCAATGTCAGATTTTTTAATCTTTGAAAAGCAACTATTAAAAAAAGAAGCATAAGGACTTACAGACGAACTATAGGCAACTGAGGAAAGCTGGGAGCAAGAGAGATGGTTTTCTCCAGGGAAGAGCATACCAGTTGGTCGTCCAGTACCAAATGGTTATCCCTGAAAACATGCATACAAGTAATATTAATCAGATTAAACATGTTATATTTAAGAATATACATTTATCTACATATACATAAATGCATTCAATAACAATTGGTTAAAAGAGAGGATTGAAGGAGAATAGGGAAAGGTTATATGAGAGGATATATATAGAGAGAAAACGGAAAGGAGAAATGTAATTCCATCTCAAAGCTAAAAATGAAACATAATGTATAGACACCATATGCTAAACTATAATTTGCTTTTAGTTCTCTTTTTTTAGTCTCTGGAATAATATCTCTTGGGGACTTTTTTTTGTCAGCATACAGGACTTTACTTCATTCTTTGTAATTATCTAGTATTCTATGGAGTGAATGTTTCATAATTTATGTAGCCATTCCTCTGCCCATGGGCATTACATTGCTTCTCATTTTTGAAAACTATTATAGACCATTTTGTAATAAATATATTTATACACATATTTCATTGCATGTTTGCTAGTATGATTGTAATACAAATTCCTAGAAGGGAAATTTCAAGCTTAAGATGCATGCACATCTTACATTGTGATACGTTTTTATTTATCATTTTGATAGCCGTGAGGTTGTAGCAACCTAAACTCTCATTAAGAGTATACAAGACTGTCTGGTTCCATTAATAAATTGTTAATAATACCATAAATTATTAAATACTTGGATAATTTACTCTCTGATAAAGAAAAATGATTTCTCATTTTTATTTTAATGTGCCTTTAATTAAAAAGAATGATCTTAAACAAGTCTTTCTTCTCTATAAACTACTATGGTTTTATTTTTCAGGTCACATATAGGTATATACTTTCTGTATGGTAGTGATATATTTTTATTAATTTGAAAAGATTAGCTATAAGAACATTATATATTTGCTAAGAGTATTTTATCATTTCTCCTTTGATCATTGTTTATAATACTGCCACAAATAAACCCCACATCTTACTGTATATACCCAAGTTTATCAGCCTTTCATATTTTATTTGGGTGTGTTTATGGTTTGACTTTATTTAGATATTTAGTTTTTCCCTATTTGGATTATTTGATTCAAGAATTTATCACAAAATTATGTTTTCAAATAACCAACTAACTAATCTGGACTCAGCACACTAAAAACTACATCAACAAACAATGATTTAGGGTCTCATTCTTATGGTGCAGTCCCTTTGGAAATTTTTAAATACATTTTTAGTGGAAGACATGTTTACTTTTGGGATTTGGTAGATTCCTGCAAAATTAATAAAGGTTGAGAGTTAGGAGAGATGCTAGACAATGCTTTTTTGATCAAAGACAAAAAGAAAGTGAATCAGTTTGCTAATTTTCAATATTATAAACATTATTTCCAATAGTTTTCCAAAATACATATTATAAGCACTTGTAGACAATCCATTATAAAGGAGACTTCATCTCTGTAGGTGATTTCATTGAGGGGTAATAGTTAAAATTTATTCTAATCACATGTGGGCAACTTCCTTATAGGTTAGGCTCCCACTCTATGCTCTCGCTCTCGCACTTTTGAAACAGGGTTTCACCAGGCAGCTCTGGCTGTCCTGGAACTCATTATGTAGACTAGGCCAGCTACGAACTCACAGAGATCCACCTGCCTCTGCCTCCCAAGAGCTATGTTTAAAGGCATGTACCACTATTCCCAGCTAGACTTTTTCTCTTAAGGTAAATATATCAAAGTTCCTTGTGATGGTTAATAGTTTCAAAACTTGACAGGATCTTGAATTACTTAGGAGAAAACCCTTTAGGCATGCCAATGAAGGAGTTTTTGGATTTGGTTAGTTTTGGCAGGAAGACCCACTTGAAATATGGAAGCCCCATTCCATGTCCTGGGTTCCTAGCCTTCAGGGAGCTGAGTACCAGCATTCATGTCTCTGCTTCCTGACTAGATACATTATCAACAGCTGCCTCTCATGTGTGCCACTATGACTTCTCTGATATGGTAGAGTACATCTTTAAACTACAAGCCCAAATAAGCCATATTTTCTTTTTCTTTCTCTTTCTTTCTTTCTTTCTTTCTTTCTTTCTTTCTTTCTTTCTTTCTTTCTTTTTTTGTGTTTTTCGAGACAGGGTTTCTCTGTGTAGCGTTGCGCCTTTCCTGGAACTCACTCTGTAGCCCAGGCTGGCCTTGAACTCACAGACATCTGCCTGCCTCTGCCTCCTGAGGGCTGGGACTAAAGACATGTGCCACCACCACCACCTGGCAAGCCACATTTTCTTGTTACTTTTTTCATAGCAATGAGAGAAGTTACTGGTAGAACTATGTCATCAAAATAATAAAATCAACACAACCTAATGAAATATGCTTAATTTGTTTTAAAAAATAAACCACTAATGTAATGGTCACTGAGACTAGAGTTATTTAAAAATTGGCATATCATGCTAAAAAATGCAAAACAGGAAACCTCTGATAAACTGTAGATATTGGGGAAAATTTAGTTTCCTTTTAAAAATTCAGTTAATGTTGTTATAATAATGTTTGTATAATAAAAGTTTTCAAAAGCCAGGTCTTGTGACTGTTGTAGAATATTATTTTAAGGTGTGTTACTTTTGTTTATGTCACATTTGTTTAACTCTGTGAAGCTGTGTTACTGTGCCTGTCTAAAACACCTGATGGTGTAATAAAGAACTGAGCCAATAGTAAGGCAGAAGAAAGGATAAACAGGCTGGCAAGCAGAGAGAATATCTAGAAGGAGAAATCTGGGAGGAGAAAACATCAAAGAATGAGAGAGGAAGGAAGAGGACATCAGGGGCCAGCCACCCAGCTACACAGCAAGCCATGGAGTAAGAGTAAGATTTACAAAAGAAATAGAATGGGTAAAGCCCAGAGGCAAAATGTAAATGGGATAATTTAAAGTTAAAGAAAGCTGTCAAGTAACAAGCCAAGCTAAGGCTGGGCATTTATAAGTAATAATAAGCCTCTATGTGTGATTTATTTGGGAGCTGGGTTATCAGCCCCCCCGCAAAAGAGTTAAAAAGCAACCAATAACATGCCACCTTTCCTAAGAAAAATTCTGTGATGCATAAAGTAGTGGCTTGTGATAGGCCTCTATTTTGACTAATGGGTTAAGTGGACCATGATGTAAGAGCATACACAGAGAAACTGTCGCCCGATGATATAACTTTGCTGTCATATACAAGGTCTTTACATTGGTCAGGATGTTATAATCCTCAAAATTCTTTATGTGAAACTAGGGTTGTAGCTCAGGCATAGAGGCTTAATTAGTATGTGGGAGAGTGTAAGTTCAATCCCTACCACCACAAAGAAAAAGAAGGGTGCACTCATTTACAGAATGAAATCATCAAAACGACTTTTTATACAAAGCATATCCCATGGACCAACAGGTTCACGTCCCAACCTAGACTGCAGAGTCAGAACATCAGAAGGTTGAGCTCAGCTGTGTGCTTGTACATCTTGTCTACATCATGCTAGTGCCTACTATGGTTTGAACAGGACAGAATTAGAGAACTACAGGAGTTGAGTACAATTTCAAACATTGCTTCACAAGTTCATTACCATTAAGTAAATCATGTAAATAAAAAACTAACCATGAATGCTATTGGCTGAAAACAATCAGTTTTCTCTTTATTGTGGAAAATTTTCTTCTTTTAAAGTCTACTATTTGATTTTAAACAGGAAAATGAAACTTTCAATAGAAATGAATTCTTTTAATAGAATAAGTATTTATTAAATTCTATCTATATCCTCAGCTTTGCCTTAAATACTAGGGATTTGGCCATGAGATTATAGGAATGCCTCAGCAAGGCTTGTTTGCTTGGATCCTTTTCTGTGTCTCTGTGTGGCATTCCTCTTCCCTGCATATAGAACAAGACATCTGTGGAATGAAGATTTTCTGAGGAGAAGAGAGAAAAGAGAAGAGATTTCCTAGTGAGTTATTTCTAAGATTTTACAGCCTCCTTTGGGAAAAAGAATTGTACTTACTGTGACCCTCTTGGGGGTCAATAGGAAGTGGGAAACTGGAGGAAGGAAAGCATGAAAAAGACAGGAATATCTTATTTCTGAAATCCTGGCAATCTTGTTGAGGTAAAAAATATTCAGCATGTCAAGGTATTATTAGACTTTGAGGTTTATTTTTCTAAGACCTGACAAGATCTATGTAGCCTATAAGCCAGGGAGCTTATAGGCCAACAGGACAGAAAAAATTAGAAAGTGTATAGAGAGATGACTACAAAAAAGGAGTCATGATTTGCTTTGAAAGCATTTATTATGAGGCGCTTACCTGTGTGTCACATGACAGACATTAAGGGGTCCATTGAAGCATTTATCTAGTTATATACAGTATAATAAAAATAACCTTAAATTTGTATCAGTATACAAAAATCCATACCAATGTAAAATATTTGAGACTAGTAGTTGCTGTTTTAGTTTAAAAGTAGATTCAATAATCTATCATTTTCCCTATCATTCCTATATCCTCCCCCTTTTTTTATAGAATGAGATGCCTGAATCTAATCTCCTTTGTTTAGTTTTTTTTTCTGACAATGACCAGTAACAACTTGCAACTAACTCCCCTAAACAGTGACAAACATCTATAATCCACTGCCAAGTGATAGAAAAATCTTTCTTTAAACCTTTGCTATTAACATGATGTTTCTTGTGAAATTCTGAGGCTTCTGGCCCATTTCCTACCAATAGCTGATCAATTTCACCATTATCTTGTGCTAGAGGGCCTGGCAGATCTAAATGGGATAAGATATGTTTTATATACAAGGGATGGTTTCTGTTTCTGATTATTTCTTGTAGTTGAATCAATAATAAAGTTAATTCTGAGTCACCTAGAATAAGTTCAGTGGTTTCCATATGTAAAACAACTCTGTCTGCATATTGAGAGTCAGTAACTAAATGAAGAGGTTCTGGAAAAATCTAATAATACCATGGGAATAACATATATTCCTGACTGTTGGACAGAATCATAAGTGCTTTGAGCCACTTTACCCAAATTTTGTGGCTTATAGCCTGCCTTTCCTGATTTGTTTTAATCAGTATAGAATTATTGGCTCTAAAAATTGGTGTTCCCCCATACAATATGAGGAAGAATCCAATCAGTTTCTCTTATAAACTGAAGTCTCTTGCTTTGGGAATATTGAAATTCTCTCCCAAGAAATTACTGTAAGCTCTTTGCTAGTGTTCATTTTCTGCCCTTAGTGCGGCAATTTCAGCATTAGTAAAAGGTACTACAATTTCTGTTGGGTCTATTTCTAATAATTGAGGAAGTCTCAATTTTCCTTTCAGAATCAGTTCAGAAACCTCTTCTATACAGGTCTTTAATTTTTTTAACTCTGTTTGTATGGCAAAAAAATTCATTCTAAAATATTATATTCTTTCTGCATAAGAATTCCTATGGGAGAATACGTAGAAGGCATAATAATCAGCAGACAATCAAGCTCTGGGTCCAAACAATCCACATGTGCATCCTTCAATTTCTTTTCTACCAGAGCCAATTCTCTTTCAGCCTCAGCTGATAATTTTCTTGGACTATTTAAGTCCCTATCACCTTGTAAGGTTTGAAATAAGTTATTTGGTTCTTGAGTTGTCAAACCAATTGTGGCCCATAGCCAGTTAATATCTCCCAGCATTATTTTAAAATCATTAAGAGTTCATAATTGTTCCCTCCTAATTTATAGTTTCTGTGATTGAATTAATAGAATCTCCTCTTCATACTTTTTCAGGAGCAATTTATAATCCCCAACAAGGCAAAATTTTCTTCACCTCTTCAAATGTTTTTTTTTTTTTTCCTAAGGTTTTGGAGTGTGAGTTAGCTATATCATTCACATAATGATAAATTATAGATTGAGGAAACTGTTTACAAATTACTTCCAATTGCTGTTGTACAAATTATCGACACAAGGTGGACTGTTTAACATCCTTTGTGGAAAAACTTTTCATAGATACATTTTAACAGGCTGGGAATTATCTTAAGTAGGTACTGTGAAGACAAATTTTTCTCTATCCTGTTCTTGTAAAGATATAGTATATAAAAAAAAAAGCCAGGGAACAGTGGTGCATGCCTTTAATCCTATCACTTGGGAGGCAGAGCCAGGTGGATCTCTGTGAGTTTGAGGCCAGCCTGGTCTGTAGAGTGAGATCCAGGACAGGCACCAAAACTACACAGAGAAACCCTGTCTCAAAAAACAAAACAAAACAAAAGATATAGAAAAAATCAGTTTTTTAAAAATCAATAATAGACCATACTTTATATAATAAATAAGGCAAGGGAATTCCAGGCTGTAAAGAGCTGAATCTCCTTATATATGGCTCTTGAATCTGTTAACATTCTCCATTTTCTAGATTTCCTTTAAATCGCAAATATAGGAGAATTCCAAGGACTTGTTGATTCTTCAATATGTTGAGCATTTAGCTGCTCCTATACCAGGTATTATAATGACTGCAATTTTTCTGATGTCAAAGGCCACTGTTCTACCAAGATAGGTTTGTTACTTAAAGGTAGGGCTGTTGACACCTTTGAAAGATCAGCAGCTGTTCTACCTTGCTTATGTACATCCTGAATGGTCAGTGACTGTTCTTGATAATACCTTTTAATATTTTTCTCAGAAGCATACATTAGTTTACAGTTTGTTTCTGAGATTGGAGAAATATTAATGTGTTTTCCATTGCTGAAACAAATCATGTCCCATAAATTCATTGCTATGTTATCCATATATGGTTTTAATTTTCCTGTCTGTCTCTCTAGTCCTATACATTTGACCCATCTTGCAGTTTGTTTTACTTGAGATAAAGTTCCAGTCCCTAGAAGTTGAACATTTATCTCCTGAAGAGGCTAATCTGGATACCAAGGTGTTGGTGAAATTATATTACATCTGTACCTGTGTCTCTCAACCCCTCAATTTTAATGCCATTTATTTGTATTTTTTTATTTGTCTCTGATCATTTATACAAGTTTGCCAAAATACATGTTTTATGGTCTCTCCTAAAAATTTTATCTATAGAAGCTATTGTGTCATCCAGAGCAGTATGGTTTTTAACAATAAGCATTAAGTCTTTTAATTGCACTATGGAGGGGTTTCCCAAATGCTAACAGGAAATTATTGAACCAAATTTGACGTTACAGCCTGCAAGACACCCCCTAAGGCATTTTCCAATGGCAGAGGGTTACCTTGCCTGCCTCATGTTGACCTCTATCAGGGACAGCCTTTGCAACACCTTCTTCATATTCCAGAAGGCTGTGGCTTTCTTTTTGGATTATCTCTAGAAAAAAAAATCACTTCTAAGAATGCCTTGCTTACAATCCCTTTTTACATGACCTTGTTTACACAATTAAAAATCTAACCTTTTGATTTTTTCTTAAAATTTTTAGAAATCCTTTCTCTTATCCAACTATCAGCATAAGTATGAGATCCAATATTAGCTGTATTTCTAATCCATTCATCTATTGGTACTGATCTTGCCTTTAAAGGCCTAATCACCTTTTTACATTCTGAATTAGCATTTTCAAAAGACAAGGATTCAATTAATACTTGTCTAACTTCTGGTTCTGATATCATTCTATTTATAGGTGAAATCAATCTTTGTAAAGAATCAGTTTAAGCTTCTTGTGGGCCTTGTATGATTTTATTAAATAGCTCAGTTCTGTTTTCTGATTCTTCAATCCTGTCCCAAGCACTTAAAGCTGCTGTATGTCATAGAGCCAAGGTGTGATCATCAACTGTAATCTGTATTTGCAAATCAGCATACTGGCCTTCACCAAGAAGCTGTTCTTGGGAAATTTCAAATTTCTAGCCCTACTTCATTGTTCTATGACTCTAGCTTCCTCTCTCCACCGTGTTTTTCACTATAACTGAGAACCAGCTTCCAATATTGCTGTAGATGAGTCTTTCCAATCTTGTGGAATAATTCTGTCCTGAGTTGGCCATGAATTTAACATCTGTTTTACATAGAGTGAATTCATACCATATGAAACTACTGCTTCCTTAAATCTCTTCAAATCTAACATTTCTAAAGGATCCCAGTTAACTTCTGAATAGCTTTGGGGGTGTATATTGGTGGTCATTCCTAAATGATAACTGGATAAATTAAGGTTGGTTTTCTAATAATCTTGAGCTCCTCCTCTTCACTTTCATAATTCAATGGTGCAGTAGGTTCTGCTCTAAATTCCTCTGTCTCTGTGTGAATATATTTCTTAGTTTCATCAGTAAGTCTTTCTAAAGATTGTATTTTATCAGTCAATTTTTCATATTTTGCACCGATATCAAACCACTTTTTTAAGGATAGAATATGAAATACCAAACTGTTAACGATTATAATCAGCATTATGTCAATCCCACCTAAGTTGATTATCCCTTCATTTAATTTTTCCATTTTCAGACCATCCATTTTAGAACCATACAATGACCTAATTCCCTGCATTGTTATTTTGTTCCTCATTCTTAACATGGGTAAAAACTTTCTTTTCATTTTTAACAAAACTAATTCCCCTCTTTAAGATTTCCCAGGTGTCTCACCAGCTCTGCTGTTGATGATAGCAAAGTCTGAGGCTGGCTGTCACTGCACTGGCTGTCATGTGGCTGGGCAGAGAATGCAGGCAGTGCACCGCCTGGCCTGCTGAGGGCAGCTATAGCTGCTTGCTTGTAGCTAGGGACTAAGAGTGTGTGGAGGTGGCAGCAGCAGTAAAAGCCCAAGCAGGTGTTGGGGCAGCCAACCTGGTTTGTAGCAGCCTGAGGAGGGTGTCCAGGGGAAGCCTGCAACCCACACGGAGAGGGAGCCATCTGCCTGAAAACCAGACACAGGGGGACTGGTGGAAGAAGCTCATATGGCAGAAAATGAGGGCACAGAGCTACCTGAATGACAGGGCCAGCCAGCCATTAATGGGTGGCTAACTCCAATAGTGTTTGGGGTCAAGCTGCCTGTGGCATTTGGGATCAGAGATGGGTGGCAGCTGGGGGCTGCTGTAGAGAGGCTGCAACAGAAAACCCTAGACTCATGTGGAGGGCCTGTCGGGGAGTAAAGGAAAGCTAGCCATGGTGGTGACTCTGGTGACTGAAAAGCCTGCAATGAGTGGCTGCCTCATGACCTCAGGCCCTGTATTGGACACAAGATAATGCATTTATTAAATTATTCTTTATCAATAAAAACTTTTTAGTCAGATATTAGGGTAAGAACCTGACTGATCAGAGAAGCAGTGGAGAAGTGACCAGTGACTTCCCCTCTCTCTCCTTCCTCAATCCAAAAGGGGCAAGAATCTTTCTAAGCCCATTTCTACTACTTCCGTGTCTGTTTATATGTCTTGGGTCCTTCAAAACCTCTAAGGCTAATTTTGATTAGCTAGTAGTTAGCTCTGCCCTCTGATTCAAAGTAAATTTATTGGCAGTCTCAGGAGTGTCAGAGTGCGATTAAAATACCCCACAACAGTCCATGACCTCCATTTCTTGTGTTTAGAACATGTCTATGCTCATATTTATATTATTCTACAGATATGCTTTCAAATAACTCCCTAAGACCAAACATGAAAAGGCCTTGCTGTTTCACAAGTGTAGTTCAGTGGTAGAACACTTGCCTAGCATGTCCAAGGTCCTGGATTTGATCCTCAATGCAAACAATGAATGAATGACCTAATTAATAAAACCCCTGCTGAGGTCAACACTGCAAGATAGTTTATTATATCAGTGTTTTAAGTCAATTAGCTATGTAAATAAGATTCCTTTTCTTATATTGCTTAAGAATGCTTGATTTGGCCTGCTTACACTAGGATAGATTTTTTAAATGGATTGCATTCTCAGTATAGATGTACCTTTCTTACTCTGTTATGTCAAACTGAAGGTAAATGCTTTATTCAAACAAAACTGGTCAGGGCACAGCTGTTCTACTTTACTAGAAGATATGGGTATACATGAAACATCCTACAATTAGCTTGCTTAAGAGGACCTTCCTTGACATTAGTTGACCCTAACTCCCAGTTCTTAGAGGTAAACAAGCAGTTGTGGGGGTACAGGCTTAAAAGCCTGAAAGTTGATTAAAAGTTGTACTTAAATCTGGACCAATTAATAGCAGAATCCCCATGGGGATAATGTTAAGGGTCGATGTGGTGTTTTCCATCTTTAGTGCTGAGCTTCTGCAAATGAATTAATCAGCCCTCTTGTATTCACTCTGCTACAGCAACAATTCATTTTGATTATTGTGGCACAAATGCCAGTGACATTCGATAGACCTTGCTGAGAAATTTTTATGAGTTTGGGCAAGAATCCACATAACAAAGGAAGCAAATCAGATAATAGCAACTACAGGCTGTGGAAAGCTCATAGGTTCCCTCAATGACATGTACTGATTTGGAATATCAAGTTGGTGATTTATTCCCTCCTCATTACCAAAATCATTCCACTGTAAAGACAAATAGAGCATGTGTCTAAACTATCAGTCTCTGTATGGACTTTGGTGTAGTTCAGTTAGTTTAAACAGTGACTTTCAAAGGATTTTTAAATTAAAAATAACAGTAATAGCTAGAATATGTAATTATCACTAATTCTCCCTCATGTGCAAGGGGACTTAGAGTTATTGAAGTTAACAAATAATAACAAAAATCTTGGGGAATTAAATCTTTATTTTTCATTTGCTCACAAATACACTTTTGTCTCAATGGATCTCAGTTTAACTCAACTACCAGTGTGTTGGGCTCATTTTAATCAGTCCCATTGGTTATTTTTACTAGGCTTTTGTTTGACTCAGGATAATCCCCAATTTTTATCACATTTCCTTTATGCTTCCACTGGGAGAATCCAGAGCAGTGATCTTTGCAGGTTGTGTGGTCAAGACATCTGAAACTGTGTAGCCATGAAATTGTGTAGTAGATGCAGAATCCCAGCATCTACTATTCCCATGGCATCCTCCTTCAGCTTCAGGCAATTTTGTGAAATGTTACTTTTAAATATCCCATGTTGAGTTCCTAATGGTATTTCTCCATTTGCAGCAGTACCATCTGCTGCTATTTTTCCTTTTCATCAGTCTGTGAGGTGGGAGTGATAGGAACATGGAGAATCAGTCAGGCCACTGCTGCTTTCCTATCATGGACACTGCATCTCCTCTTTCCCAGTGACTGAGGCATGCTGGGAAGTCCTGGCTAGGGCTTTTCCTTGTCTCTTCTACCTGCTTCTGAAAGGAACACAAATATCCTTAGTCTTCTAGGGAAAGACATAGACACGAGGAAAGGCAGTGCCTGATGTTTGAGGAAGATGTCTTTTCACTTGGCATGAACATCTGTTTCCGGGTGTCCTGAGGTGTGCTGAGCTGTCCATTGTCAGAGTATCTTTATTATACCAAGTTGCTACGCTGTCCTATAGCAGTGCATAAGGCCCAAAACAAATGATGAGAGCACATCTCTTTCAATAGACTTCATTTACTTTTTAATTACAATCTTCTTTTTATTGGAATTTCATATACTGTATATAATGTATATTTTAGAGGTTTTTTTAAATCTCCATTCTCTTCTCGTATCCCCTTTTATTTCAAAGAAACTCTCCTTCCCAACAAGTATCCCCTTTTACCTCTACTCGCCTTTTTTTTTTAATTTGTGACCCACTAGTTTAATTAGAGTTTCTTGTCTGAGCATGGGATTAAAATTATTTACTTGAGCAAAGGGAACTTATTAGTAGTTATACCACTAAAGAAAATAACACAATCATCTCCAACAACCATCAGCTGTCAATAGTTCCTCAGAGAGACGTGGGGCCTCTTAGACCCATCTTCTATCTTGATAAATATTAACTGGCTTAACAATGTGTAAGTCTTATGCAGATGGCTACCATACAGTAGTTGTATCATATTCAGAAGATGACTTTTTGCTGCACATCTTCCCACCCTTATATTCTTTCTACCCTCTTTTCCAAAACATCCCCTGAGTCTTGGGAGGAACTATATAGCTAACCCACTTAGAGCCAAGCACCCCTCTATCATTGAGTCTCCCCATTGCAGCTAGTTACCGATTCCTGTAATAACAACTTTGCTCATCTACTTCTCTGATGAAGGCATAGTACCACAAACATTTTGAAAGCAGCTTGACAACATGATCATTTAGCAAAACAGTAGTAGCTAGTTCCCTTTTTTGGCTTATAGCCTCTCCAGCCAGGCACTCTTGATCTGGTTTACAGGAGACATGAGTTCTTTCTGTGGATCCAACCTCAAATCCAATCACAAAATGGTTGGTATTCCCCATAACAGTCATGTTATTATTGCACTAGAGAGCACATCTTGCCTGGAACACCATGACTGTAGCTCACAGAATTTGCAACTGAGTAAGACTAATGGTAACTTTTCTCCTCCAGCAGTCTCTACAGCACACCTGTCTGTAGCTCCAGTCCCGGGGGAACTTATGCCCTCTCTGGCTTATGTGGGCACCAGGAACATATGTGGTACACAGACATACATGCAGACAAAACATTCATATATATATATATATATATATATATATATATATATATATATATATATATATATAACAATAAATAAAATCAAATTAAAAGATTTCATACAAATAGAACAAAAAGTAAAAATCTGAAATCTGGCTCAACTCCTTGGTAAGACATTTATTGTTCAGACCATTTATTGGTCCAGGCTCACCTTTTATCTGCCTATCCTCTCTTCTTCCCTTCCCATTTCTCTCCATGTCCCTCTGCTCCTCTTTCCTTCTTCATTACCTTGCCTATTTTTTTCTTTCTTCAAGTGGTGCACTGGGGAAATCCTTGGCTTGTATATCCCTTCCAACATTCAGTAGTTGAGAAACAGTGAATGCATATAAAGGACATTACCAGATTGTCATTTAATTGATGTTCATGTAAAGGCAGGCTACTGGTAGTCTGTACTCAAGATATACAGCAGGCTTGGCATGTTTCTACTTATCAAGATGTTCCTGGTTTCAGTTATGAATGGACCTATTGAAAATTTGGGCCTTTAGTTAAGTCTGCAGGTTGAGGAGGACAGATTATTCAGGTAGTCAATCTAAGCATAAGAAGCAAACATCTGTATATCTAAATAAATGGTGGTCTAATGAAGGACTCTGTTCTAGTATTCAAGTTTTTTTCTTTGAGATTTCTGAAAGTATAAAATACATCCATTAGATTATATGTGAAATGAATTACCTTCTAGAAAAAAATCATGGTTTTCCAGGATTTGTAATATGCTGACATTCCTGGGACAGGAGATTATGAATCTATATACAATTAAAATGTACAGTCACAGAGGGATTGGTTTCAGAGCTGTCAAAAGCTTGCCTAGCTCATAAGAGCTCTCTTCATCACCTCAAATCCTGCCTGTTCCTGCTTTGATAAGAACTGTTATCCTATAGAATATGTCTGGTAAGGGTGACAAATGTCTTTCAAAAGCCTCCTAGGAAATGGACAACAACCAGAGGGTGATCATTAAGTAGATGAGAAGGTTTCTGGAGAAATGTGTATTACTCAGAAGACAGTTTTCAAAGAGACCAGGAAGTCATAAAGTCATATCTACCCCACCCCATAAGCTCTCTCTCTCTCTCTCTCTTTCTCTCTCTCTCTCTCTCTCTCTCTCTCTCTCTTTCTCTCTGTTATTAACATAGGCCACTCAATAGCAGCTTCTCTCTTCAGCCTTAATTATACTATGTTTTGTCCAGTCTTTGTTTCATCATCCATTGTCTCTTACTAGCTACCCTGCTCAATGTATCTGGAAATACCCTGGTGGATCTTTGCTGATGTTCTATAGCTTGTGTCGATTTCATAACCTTTATATTTCCTTTCAATAAGAAATGTAAACTAAGATTAAATCTTTTCCACACAGGGCTGGGAACTGTGAAAGTATGTTATACTGTCATGGTAAATCAGTCACCACTGGGGAGGTGGGTTCACAGCAGTGTTACTGCATTCTCTACACACCTTTGCTTAGCTCAGCAGATGCTTGCATGTCTGGGCTTACTCTCTTCTTTGCCATGTTTAGATTTCAGTGAAGGGCAGAGAGCTCTGGCCTGCCTTCCATTTGAAACTGGCAGAGAGAGTACAATGTAATGTAAATATCTAAATGGTCTGGAGGCTGTCAGAAGATCTAAGATGCAGATTTGATGCAAACTACTTCTCTAAGTCCTCCGTCTGTATATTCAGATTTGGGTTTAATAATAGAGGATTCACAGAGCTGTGCTGACACTATTCTGATAGTAACTGCTTCTAAGACCCTATGAAAGCAAAAATGAAAACCGTTCTTCTCTTTTGGCTCAGTCTCGAATAGATTTAGGTGGGCTGTGTATCAACCCTGGATTGTTCCACCCACATGGCATTTTCCTAACAGCCCAGAGCTTCAGTCCCTCTGACACCTCAGACACCTGATCCTCTTTGCCTTGGGCCTTTTTCCTGATCACTGGAGCCTACCTCGACATCCATTTCTACTAGGCAGCCTTTAGCCAATGACTAATGAAAATCGTACACACACCTGCTCCCTCAGCTCTTAGTCTTTTGGAGTAAGTAGTCCTGGGGTACAAGGATACACAGTTCCCATATTTTCCAGCAGGGTTCAGGGCCCTGTTCTTTAGTGTGACTTTACTGATAACTCTGCTTTTCCCCCTTCCTCATTCCATGCCCTGCCAGCAGTGTTTCCTGACACAATTTAAATATCCTGTTTCTACTCAAAATCTTGTTCAAGTATCTGCTTCTGGGAGAGTATAGCCTGAGGCACTATCCATCCTAGATTCTGCCCAGGGCCGCCATGAAGAAAACAACAGCTCCATTTTGACAGTTGCAATTCATCTCCTAATCTGGAACATCTATTTGTCAATCACTTTGTGGAGACACACTCTGTTGTGTAAAACTTAATCAATTGAAGCAACCTACTTAGTGGATCAGCTGTGTTTCCCTTTGCTGTGAAAAACAACAACAACAAAAACAAAAACAAAAACAACACATGCCTTGACCATAGCAGCTTAGGGAAGATTTTCTTTCAGTACACTTTCAAGTTAAAGTCTATCCAAGCAGGGATATTACAGTGTCACAGTGTCAGTAGCTCAAGGGAATTGGTCATATCATATCCACGGTCAGAAACAAACAGCAATGAATGCCTGCATCTTAGTGTTCAGCTTGCTTTCTCCATCCATACACAGTTCAAAATTCCCTGCCTAGAGTGGGCAGATCTTCTGCTTAAATTAACATTGTTAGGATAATTCCCCACTGCCATGCCCACAAACCAACCAAGTCTACACAATTAATTCCCTGTCAAGATACCGTTTCTAGGTGATTCCCCACTCTGTCAAGCTGACAAACAATACTAAACATCTCACTTATTAAAAAAAAATGTATCATGTTCCCTTCCTTTCTAAAGCTTCTTAGCACCCTGTCTGCTGTTCACGTTGTATCATTCCATTAAAAAAATACTTTTTGAGCCAGGAGGTGGTGGCGCATGCCTTTAATCCCAGCATTTGGGAAGCAGAGGCAGGTGGATCTCTGTAAGTTCGAGGCCAGCCTGGTCTACAGATCAAGGTCCAGGACAGCCAGAGATATGCAAAAAAACCCTGTCGCAAAAAACAACAACAACAAATACAGTTTGAACATGTGGCAGCAAGTAATGGAGGGATACTGAACCTGGAACTCAAAGGGTGCTAAGAGCCGATATTCTTTCTCACAAACAAACAAACAAACAAACAAACAAAAATCAAATTACAGCTGTTCTAGACAGAGGGGCTATAATATTCCTCTGGATATACCCAAACAGATGCATTTCTTTTCACATCCTTGGAGAGCACAGGATACTAGGACCCTAGAATCTCCCAAAGCCTTTATGCAGGAGATATTCAGTTAAAAAATCTAGGGTAGAATATAGCACCCCGATTTGATATACATGAGAAGAGATGGGTAGAAGAAATTGCTAAGCAAGCTGTTTTGTTATCCAGAAAAC
Organism: Peromyscus eremicus; assembly: GCF_949786415.1. Classification (NCBI taxonomy): domain Eukaryota; kingdom Metazoa; phylum Chordata; class Mammalia; order Rodentia; family Cricetidae; genus Peromyscus; species Peromyscus eremicus. The sequence goes on along the minus strand of NC_081419.1, from coordinate 113,019,875 downwards.
TCAAAAAATCTCTGCCATTAGTCTTCATTTTATGAGTATTAGGAATCTTCTCTACAATTACACTGGAAACTCCCTTAATCAAGGGTTAAAAGGGCATTTATTTGTCATATTTATACAGCCAGTAAAACTGCTTTTGTTTCCACTCATCTGGGTATCATATACTTGCCCTGTGTCTACCTCTGTCCTCCTATCCATCTTTTACATTCTTACTTCCAGCCCTGACTTCATATGTCTGAAAACTTCCATTCCTCTTTCTGACATTCTTTTATCATTTTTCCCCCATTTTTGTCACATTTTTCATTTCTCATTTTATTAGTTCTACTGGCCTTCTTTTCTTCTTTCGTACTACTAAAAAGTACTATTTTTAAATTTGCGTTGTTTTTAGGTTGGGAAGTGATTGGCAGCTGTGCCAGGTATGGGATTAGTATTACTTAGGCCCTTCTCCACTAAACCATGAGCTCGATCGTACATTCTCTTAACAGGGCACTGGAAGATGACTAAATCAGTTGAAACTTGACTGCATGTTCAGTAGACTTAGGCTCTTTAAAAACTGATGCAAAGTTCCTGTTCTTTAGGTTCTTCATTTTGTTTCTTATATAAACTCTAGTTAATCTTACTAGTACTTACTCAACTAGTTTATCTGGAAGATTAGAGAAATATACTAGTTGTCAGTATACTTTTGGTATTGTTTTTAAAGTCTACAGGATACATTTTGAGCATAGACTTTGCCTATAAGGGCATTTTTATCTCTAGAAAGAGTGAGTATAACATGTAAAGATGAGCAAATCATTTTCTTCTCAAGAGGAAACATAGCTCACCATATTCATCTGCTAAAACAGCACATGATTCAGCAGCAGCATCTCTGAGAAATGGTTAACATACTTGAGGGTCTTATGTTCGAAAGCACTGTTACCCTCTTGCAGAACCTGACCTTTGCCCCATTACTGGCCCATTCTATCAAGCATTCACATCTGAACATTGATTTGTACATCACATTTCTTGCCAGCCTCCTGCAATACAATTTAACATGAAGGGCAATATAATATTCTTGTTGGGAATGGCTGCAGCTCAATAGAATAGAATGAGAACGCTCGTTAATGTAAGTGTGATTTAGGTCCCCTTGTCATCTGGAAAGGTCTAAGCATTCTTTCAGCTCTGTTGAGACAGCCCTTTCAAACAATGTCTGCAGTTCTGTCACCTTTCAGGCAACTCCTTTTATCCCTTTGGTACCTTATTACACATAATATTTTGGTTCTTTTTTTTTTATAAGAAGCACCAAGATGTCAATACCCAGAAAATTTCACACTAATACTGAAGAATTGTCAGGCCTATTTTCAGAAGCTTTGAAAATAATAGCTTAAATTTAAGTTTAGGCATCTATTGGAACCCCTATCAGAGGGCTTGAATAGACCTGTCTTGTTGAATCAGAACTTCACAAACTCAACAGACACACCAACACGCAAAATCTTCATGATCAGTCAGAAAACAAATATTTGTAAAATTTCATTGGCATTTAAAATTCCACTCTAGTTTGAAGTGACTATGAATAGAGACTTAGAAAAAACAAAACAAAATAAAACAAAACACAGGCCAGACCAGCAATAGAAGAACCCAGCATCTCAATGTGTGTTAGTACACCCTGATGCATCAAAGTTTATTTCCAGTTCATGAAACATGATAGGGGGATCTGTAGACGCCCACTTCTACTTTACTGCTGTAAGAGCCAGTCTTTCTGGATGTTTTATTACTATCATCTTACCCTATGATGTGCAAGGTTTCTGAGATGGCCATCTGAGGATGGAGGAGGAATATGATCTAAATACCTCATCTGGGAAGTGACATCTGTCCCTCACTTCTATTTACAATGCACTGGCTAAAGCTTCTCCCAGATTCATCCTAACAAGGCTGAACAGTACAGGTGAAAGAATTTGTTGCCCACAAACATCCTTTTTACAATGATACAGCTGCATGTGTTGCAAGTCTACAATGTAAAACAGGAGTCAAAACAAATGTTGTAGGGGCTAGAAAGAAGGCTTGGTGGTTACGAGCACTGGCTGCTGTTCCAGAGAAGCCAGGTTTGATTCCCATCATCCACATGGCAGCTCACAATCATCTGTAGCTTCATTTCTAGGGGACCTGATGCCCTCTTGTAGCTTCCACAAGCACCAATTATACATGTAGTGCATAGACACACATGCAGGTAAAACACCTATACGCATAAAATATTGTTTAATTTAAAGAAGGTTGAGGATGGCACCAAAGTAGATAATGAAAAGGCTAGGATAAGAGCTTCAGAAATAAGTGGGTTTTCAAGAAGCCTGCCACTAGCACAGCATCTCTTGATAGTCTTAAATTAATATTAAAATTAAACCTTCATGAGTTTAAAAATACCAAACTACAACTCTGTTCTCCAAACTCTAGAATTATAGTGTTATTCCTTGAATATCTCCCTGTACACTCTAAATCTTCAATAAATGGTTCTTTAATGATAGTGATGTGATGCACTAAAGACAGAAGGAAATGGTATCATTCATCTGAAGCCCTGCATTGCAACTGAGAATTTGCCTGGATGCCCTAATGCCATGTTCTAATGCACAAGTACATTGCCTTCACAATGCTTTATATACTTTTTAATTAACTTTTATCTTGAATTCTCCTCAATGTCTAGTCACAAAGGGTAATGATCCCAGCTAGCATGTCTCTTTAAAGCCTATTATGCATAATATTAACAAGGGATGTTTTTAAAGAAATTTTCTATTTCTCTTTCTTAGCTAAGAATGTTCACTGGACAACGAAGCTAAGCTTTAAGCCAGTGGCTACTAGGGATACAGTTTTGCTCCAGAGAACAAATAGATATTTTCTAAAAAGAAGCAAAAGCTTGCTAGCATCCAGATTTTCTCATCTCAGTTGTCTCATATCCTCTATCCACACTCTTGAACAATTCCTGGCCACCACTTACCCCAGTGTCTGAATCCAGGCAGTAGCAAATTCTGGCCTTTACAATTTCTCAAACTCTTGGATCTGCCTGGTTGTGCAATTGTTCTTACTTTCCTTCTAAGACACATCTTGATACTAGCAATTTAAAACTGGGCAACCACATATGAAACAATTACCTTATTAACTCAATATATATCACATTATTGTTAGCTAGGCACCCTTCTAAGTAACAGAAATAGCGTAAGCAGGGCTCAGCCCCTCTCACTGTGCAACATGGAACAAGCAAAGAAACTAAAAAGAAAGAACAAAAGAAAGAAAAAGAAATGGTTTTGGATGGTAACCTGTGCTACAAAGAAAACACAAGGTGATGTGATGGTGAGTGAACAAGAGCCAGGAACAAAACTCAGAGGAGTCAGAAAAGACACCCTTGTCCAGGAGGAGGAAACAGCCCGTAGAGATGATGGAGTGGCAAACCAAGCCCACAGTGGCAGAAATGAGCTGACTTGGGGTGTAAGACAGACAGGATTTTAAAGACCTGCTTCCTCTTCCCATACCAAGTCAAGGGAGGCAGTGCTGCTTTTTCTTATCTCCGTTTTATTCACTGAAATCCTCTGTGGAAGGAAGGATATAAATTTCATTAAATGTAATAACAGAGTCTCTGAAAGCTCCCATTTTCCCCCTTTCCTGAATCAGGATCTCTTCATGGGCCCAAAAAGAACACCTGCTGTGAGCTGTGGTCAAGCTGCAATGACCTCACTTATCTGTCTAGGCCAATGGCTAGTGATAAATTATAATTGAATGATGTACATCGTCTGCCTTCCCTCAGTCAGGCATACAGAATCCCCCTGATTGATTAAGCCCCTGAGGAAAATATTTTCTCTGTTCCTTGTGACTGGTGATTGATGACACTGAAGCCTCATTGCCATTTCAACCCTTGCACAAGGAGGACTGCCAGTTTCTACAGCACCTCAGCCTTCATCTCAGGAGGTGAAGGAGTTGCCTCAGTGGTACATGTTCCTATGTTCTAGAAGGAACTCAGTGAAAAGTGAGTGACACCGGTGTGGGGGTTAGGAGTGACAGTCCACCAGCTAGATCAGCAGTGAACTTGTTGACGAGGGGGTCAACTCCCTTGTTTGTACATAACAGCTACATTTTTGTCTATCTTTTTTGAGGTACTCGTATGACACATTCTCAAGGGAAATGCAATGACGGAAAGAAAAAGAAGACATGACAGAGGGATGCCACATGTATTTAACTGAGAGTAGAAATAACTCCTCCATGTTATTTAGGGCTTCTTTGCTGTGATAAAACACCATGACTGTAAGCAACTTGAGAAGGAGCAGGTTTATTTCACCCTGTAGTTTGTAGTCCATCATTCAAAGAGATCAGGGCAGAAATGTGGAGTCAGGCACTGAAGCAGAAGCCATGGAGGAAAGCTGCTTACTGGCTTGCACCACATGGCTTGCACAACCTGCTCCCTGTCCCCACAGGCCCATCTACCCTGGGGTGACACCACCCACAATGTGCTGGGTCCTCCAAAGTCATCAGTCAAGAAAATGCAACACATGCATGCCCACAGGCTAAAATGGTAGGGGTATTTTCTCATTTGAGGTTCCCTTGTCTAAAAGGACTCTATCTTGTATCAGGTTGACATAAAACTAAGCAGCACATCCTCTCTTTCAAAGAAAGGACCCTCTTCAAAATTCTTGTCTGGAAGGAAAGGGCTTAAAGCTGACATCCTGGAGACAAGACTTCCCTTTTGTCAGTCAAATAGGTTTTTGCTTTTCTCACTGTTTTAAGGACGAAGAGCTTGAAAAGGTTCAGTATGTGACATGAATTAATCAGTGAACCAGGTATTCAGGATCAGTATCCAGATATTGACTTTCTATTCTGTCAGTATCTTTTTGGGCGGCCCTGAGCATGTACATCAGCTTTGATGCTTTTAGTCTTTTAGTCTTAAGAGTGAGACAATTAGACAAACCTATGGCCACTTTTTTTTTTAATGCCATGATTGCTTTACAGTAGAAAGTATTTTGATTAGCTAAAAATAAAAAAAGCAAAATTTTTGACAGATTATAGCTTAAATAAAGAATCCCTCTGTCTCTGTCTCTGTCTCTGTCTGTGTGTGTGTGTGTGTGTGTGTGTGTGTGTGTGTGTGTGTGTGTGTGTTCATGTGGGTGCTGGGAACTGAGTCTCTCATTGGCCGATAGCTTGCTAGGTAGGCAATATTGGCAGGCCAATAAGTCCCTGGAAAAAACTTGTTTCTGTTTCCCCAGCACTGGGATTAGAGATTACAACTGTGTACCTTGCTTTTTTTTTTTTTTTTAAACACGGGTTCTGGGGATCTAACTCAGGTGCTTTTTATGGTGACCACTCTACTAACTGAAGTATTTCCTCAGCCTAAAGAGCAGCCTTTTGATGTTTATTTCTATAAAAGACTCTCTTATGTATGCTTAAATCTCTATATGTGATGACTGATGCTCTCTATCTAGGGCCAGATGAAACAAGTGGAAATATGGAAAATGGTAGAAAAACGAGCCGGGCGGTGGTGGCGCACGCCTTTAATCCCAGCACTTGGGAGGCAGAGCCAGGCGGATCTCTGTGAGTTCGAGGCCAGCCTGGGCTACCAAGTGAGTTCCAGAAAAGGCGCAAAGCTACACAGAGAAACCCTGTCTCGAAAAACCAAAAAAAAAAAAAAAAAAAAAAAAATGGTAGAAAAACATTTTGTGCCTTTGTTGTTGTAGTTTGTTTTTAAGAAACACTTTGACATCATTGTTATAACAGAATTGTAAGGATGAAAAAAGAAATGTGGTTCAATTATTCCACTAATCTATCTCTTACTACCCAATTTGAAATTATTTTGTTATTTATTTACACATTTATTTATGTGTGTGTGTGTGTGTGTGTGTGTGTAGATGCACTTGTGTGTGCATTCATATGGAGACCAGAGATCAACCTTAGGTGTCATTCCTCAGGAGGCATGTACCCTTTTTTTTTTTTTTTTTTTTGCTACCAAATTCTTGTTGAACTGAACCTTGGCAAGTAGGTTAGCTGGCTGGCTGGCAAGCCCCAGGGCCCCACCTGCTGCTGACTCCTGAGCACTGGGATTAAAAATATGTATTACAGCTTTTGTTTATAAGGAACACTTTGAAATCATTCTTATCACAGTACTATAAAGATAAAAAAGAAATTGATGTAATTGTTTCATGTATCTCTTTACCTTATGTGCCAAATTGAAATTGCATGTACATGTGTGTTCATGTAGGTACATGTGTGTGAGGGTGAAATTACAGGGATGCTATCTCTATTTTTTTGTTTGTTTACTTTTGAGACAGTTCTTTCATTGGCTCAGTGATTATGATAGGCAGGATGGCCCATGAGTCCAGAGAGCTCCTGGGAGGCACCTGTCTCCATCTCCTCCAGCCTGGGATTAGCTGCCACACTAGCTTTTTCAATTATCTATGTATTCATGACTATGTGTCAAGCTCTGTCTTTCTCACCCAAATTCTGTGTCTGAGATGGCAGCAACTCCTAAAATAGGCTCTGATTGTTTTCCTATCTAATATATGATGATGTGGACTGTCACAGCTTGGAAACTTTTAATCCTTGGTAAGATTCATCCTTGTTGACCATCTATGGGATGACTTAGTTTAGTCTTAGTTTGGTCTTATATCCAAGCAACATATCAAACCAGAATTCACCAGATTTCCTTGGAACAGATCCTATTCCTAAACTATTCTAAGATCCTCTCTTTATGAATATTATAATCTAAGGGGCACGGCTTTAGGATTAAATTTATTCTAATATAGAAATGGCTGCTATTGTTTATTTTTTGCAGAAACTATTTTTGATAAATGAAAAGATGAGTATGTAAAGATAACAAACATTCTTAGGATAGTACTTGATATATTCAAGTCTTTGTATTATTGGTTAATGATGATGGAAACAAACAAAAAATAAGGAAAAGTAAAATGGAAAAGCCTCACAATGAAAGCCACATTACAGCTTGCATGAAGATGGGTATCTCCAGTCTCTAGTACGAGAAGTAGTTATGTTTAACAAAAAATCTACAGCAGCTCTTAAGGAATAAATTGTTTAAAAAAAGTTTATCTCTCTTTCTAAAGGCTGTGTTTTATAAAGAAAAGACCTAATTCAAAAATAAGAGGAAGAACATAAATTGTGTCTGCCTCCCAGTAGATGCTGAGAGAGTGATCTCCTGCAATGTTCTGGGGGAAGGTTACACATAGAGACATACACAGAGATGCACACAAACTCTCTCTCTCTCTCTCTCTCTCTCTCTCTCTCTCTCTCTCTCTCTCTCTCTCTCTCTCTGTCAGTCAGTATGTCTCTCTCTCTTTCTCTCTCTCTCTCTTTCTCTCTCTCAGAAAGAAATTTCTAAAGTAGGACATGGTGGTGGAGTGCTGAGGAAAAGACATGAGACTATGGTTTTCCAAGCATTATAGAAACAGGGCTCCTGGTTAATTGGAGGGGGCAACTAATTCTTTAACAGCGTAGTGAACAGCAAAAGGAAAGGTTCAGGGCTCAGTCCTGCATGAGTTTGGTTATGAAGATGCTTAGTGAAAAGTTCAAAACACAAGGTAGAAGCTGCACTTATTTGGCAGGGTTTTCTGCCTCCTTAAATGGCATACAGCCTGGCTGTACCAGTTCTGCAGTGATCACATTAGAACCAGCATCCAGCTCCAGGCTGTCAGGGAGGATTGAATTTTCTGTATTTTCTGCACAATAAAAACAGGCTTTTAATTTAATTAATCTTATCCATGATTGCATTACCACCTACATGGCTAGAAAGTACAGCTTAGACAGGGCAACCAGGCACTATCCACATTGATTTCCCGGGAGTTGAGAATCCAGAGTTCCCGCAAACAGATTGATTCACTTTGCTCTTGATTAACCAAAAAGCAGCCAAGAGAGAGAAAGAGAGAGAGGCTGGGTTTAGCTGCTAGATAGTCTGAACTCAAATTCTAAAATGCAGATGAAGAAGGAGCCAAACATTCCTTTTACAAACTTCTGATCTGATGAATTCAGAGCTGTTTTCTTTGACTAAATGGAAACCTTTATCCTCAGTGTTACGCTATTTCTGATAAAGCAAAACAATGATTTCAAGTAATAGTATTTGGATTTGATATTCACACGCTGAACACTGAGGTGCAGATACATGAGGCTGGCCACTCAGATGCAGGGTGTTGCTGACAGAATTTCTTTTTAACTGAAGCTCAAACAGGAGTTCATATAGACTTGAGTGATTTAGAGTATTCTGTTACAACAAGTAAAATAATACACATGTAGAAGAGGAAGATGATGTTTTATGGTTGAGTTAAGGCTGCTAATGGGACACAGCAATAAAATGACATATTGCTATTCTCATAGATCAATGCCTCACTCTCGCACGCCAGAGAAGCTTCTTATTGTGGTAGAGGATAATTAACACAGAGACCCACAACTGGACAATGTGCATAGAGTTAGACACTTTGGAGCACTCAATCATAAATGGGATTTCTTCATTAACATCCCTCCCCTAAAGGCTCAGGGACCTGTGCAGAAGAGGAGGCAGAAAGATTGAAAGAGCCAGAGGTGGTGGATGACTGTAAGGAAAGAGCATCTTCCACACACAACAGTACTGATGGACATATAAACTCACAGAGACTGTGAGAACATGCACAAGACCCACAGAGGTTCAAACCAGACAAAATTCCATAATGGAGAAAGAGAAGGGGACACAAAGCCTACTCCTAACCCAGAAGCTATTTGTAATGGTTAACTGCTGGCTAAAGGGAAGTCAATTTTCTCCAATGGAATGTCACTGGGTATATCAACCACATTCCAGGAGAAGACCCATGGTCAGGAGTAATTGGCCAACACAAATGGAGTCCAGTGTGTGTGTGTGTATGTGTGTGTGTGTGTGTGTGTGTGTGTGTGTGTGTGTGTTTGTGTGTGTGTAGGGACTTTTTGTTTCATTTTGTTTTGTGTTTTTTTGTCTTGCTGTTTTTTTTTTGTTTGTTTATTTTGATTTTTTTTGACAGAGTGAGAAAACATGAAGTTGGGTGGGTAGAAAAATGTGGAGGATCTGGGAGGGGAAATAGTATCAAAATACATTATCAGAGAAGAGTTTTAAATAAAAATAAACCTCAAAATATAAGCCAGTAAGCTGGGCATGGTGGTACACACCTTTAATCTTAGCACCCAGGAGGCAGAAGCAGGTAGATCTCTGGGTTACAGGCTAGCATACTCTACAAGGCAAGTTCCAGAACAGCCAGAGCTACACAGGGAAACCCTGTCTCAAAAAACAAGCAAACAAACAACCCCCCAAATAAGAATATAAAATAATAAGGGGATATATGATCTTCATGGTAGATACAGAAAAATAATCCTAATTTTAGTAAATAAGAAAGTCCATATAAATAAAAAATATAAGGCAAAAATTAGACTATGGTCATGTTAAGCTTTGTGGAGACACAGTTGCTGCTTTGCCTTGCCCAAAGTTTATTCACTAGGCTGTAAACTCTTATGATCTGATTCTGATGAACACTAGCTTCTCCGTATCTCAGAGCTTATCCCATTGTCAGAGAATGGTTTTGATTGACACGAGCAGATATGCTGCATCCAAATATAGATGAAATAATGGGTACATGAAGTGATTGGATCTCATCACTTGGGAGGCAAAGGCAGGCGGATCTTTATGAGTTCGAGGCCAGCCTGGACTGCAGAGTGAGTTCCAGGAAAGGCTCCAAAGCTACACAGAGAAACCTTGTCTCAGAACAAACATACAAACAAACAAACAAACAAACAAACAAATAAGAGTGATCAGGTGCCTTTGCCTTTGGATCAGGGTCATATTCTATGCTGCAATTTGAGTACTCTTGCTGTGTGATACGGCTAGGCCCTAATTGAGAGAAGAAGATCCACGCTCAGTTCTTCCTTCTGGCCAACTATTTCCCTCACACCTCTTCCCCTGAAAGCAATCTCTCAAGTTACCAGTTCCATTTCTATCATTTCTATCTACTTTGCTTTCCAGTTCCTGGATCTAAAGTGGTCTGCACTGATGAATTACTTTTTCCAGAAGAAAAAAAGAATCGTTGGTAACTTAACTTATCATAGTAAAGTTATCCTTGAAATGAAATTTGAGGACTACTTTTATAATTTCTTTACTTTTATAAATAAGCAATGGGAGAAAGGACAAGGTAGGGAAAAGAAGAGATATGAGAAGAAAGGAAAGTTGGAGAAGGAGGAAAGGAGGAAGAGAGAGAGGGAGGGAGGAAGAGAGACAGGGGAAGAGGAAGAAGGAGAAAGAAGTAGCTGTGAACTGATTGAGCAGATCAAGTGCTGTCTGGTGAGACTTGTCTGCTTCTTTCCCCATTTCTCTGTTTCTCTCCATGATCAATTAGCTACCATGCAATGTGCTCTGTAGGCCAGACTCTGACAATAACTGCAGTCCTGTTGCCTAGCACCTGCAAGAGTCACTGCTCCTCCTTGAGTGTGAGGAGTACCTCAGTTGGCCTCTCTGCCATCCAGAATGCCAGCTTCAATAACGCACATGTCATAGCTTTGGCAAAAGAAGAACCAGCTGGGTTCTCCGAAGAGCACCATTCGGGAGGTCCAGCAAGTCACACTTGGTAAGTCTGCTTTAAAATTCAGATTTAGCCTCAGTGGGCCAGACAATTATCACCCTTTGTGGCCTTGTAATCACAGTGAGTAAGCGTTTCTGGTATACTTGCCTATGGCAACAAAATCAGGGAGAACAAAACAACTTTCCTTTTAAATTCCACTTCATTAAAATCTATTCTTGCAGATATTTGTCAGCTTTTATTGACATATATTAGCATAATGTTACATTTTGTAATACATCTACCCAATCCTAAATTTGAGCCAATCTGAAATCTGAGAGATGATGAGTGTTTTGAGAGGAGAGTAAGAAAGCCCAGCAGCCCTGTCTAACATCTGTCCCTATAGGGGAAAATAAAACCACTTGGACAGTGATCTATCAATAATCAACAGTTCTGGGAGAGCACAAGATTGAGATTAAAAACTGCAGCAATAGTGTGAACAAGATGGCACAGGAGGTAAAGGTACTTCCCGTTAAGCCTGGCCATCTGAGTTCCAGAGTCAATTGTTCTCAGAGGAAGGTAGTACAAAGAGAGAATTGGTTTCAGCAACTCGTCTTCCAACTTCTAAAGGAGTGCCATGGCGAAGGCACTCATGAAACACAAAGAGACACGTGTGCACACGCACGCACATTCACACAAACACACACACACATACACACACACACACCACACACACACAGACACACATACATGCACACACACTAATAGTAAAAGAAACAGCAGCAACATAATAGAAAGAAGACTAGAGACTACACAGAACAGGAAGTAAAGACAGGTTTGCTTTGACTTCTTCATCACCTCCTCAGACAGATGTAGCTCAGCTCTGAGAAGGAACTTCTTGGCCCAGAATTCAGGGAAAGGAAGAATAGAGTAAGCAACCAGCTTCACAGATTTTGGATTCCTACCTGAGGGACCTACTTTCACTTCAGTCTATACAGATAATGGGGAGATCAGCTCTTAGATGTTTAGAGATGTTCTGTAACCTAGAATTGTAAGCTGAAATGAAACTTTATATTGTAAGTTGCTTTGGTCAAATTATTTCATCATAGCAACAGGAAAAAAAAAATAACCTAGGACATCAATGATATATCTGATGATGTTTAGTATCCAAAATACGTAATTCTTATTACCTAAAGAAAAAATACATATAATTAAAATAAAACATGAGTCCAGGTTCTAAATTAAATTTTTCTAACAGACACATAGATGGCCATCAGGTACATGAGTGTTCATCTTTGTCAATAATCAGGAGAATACAAATGAAAACCACAATGAGACACCACCTCAAACCCATCACAATGTCCATTATCCAAAATGTAAGAGATAACAAATGTTTCTAAGATGTGGAGACAAGGACATCTTTGTAGACTGTCATTGAAGAGTGATATTCATACAACCATTCTGGAAAATGTTATGGTAGTTTCCCAATGAATTGAAAATAGAACTACCTTATAATATAGCAAATCCCATTTCTAGGCAAAGACCCAAAGGAAATTAAATCAGTATCTCAAAGAGTATCTGTGTTATCATGTTTATTTTATTATACTAATAAATATATATGAGCCACAAAAATGTCTGTGGATGAATTCATAGAAATTGGTGAAATGTGTGAAATAAAATTTTATTTTGCTTTCAAAAGAAGGAACATTGTCATTTCTGACAACCTAAGTGAATATGAAGGGCATAGTGCTAAATACTTAAAGCAAGCATAGAAAGAAAAATGTGGTATATCATCTATATGTTGAATCAAAAACTGCATAATTCACAGAAACACAAAGTAGAATGATGGTTGCCAAACTCAGAGAGATAGATGGAGATGTTGATTGAAGGACACAAACATCCATGTATGAAAGATGAGTGTGTATGTACTGATGTCCACTCTTACTATATTGTACAACAGTGTTTGATGTCCCTGAAATTTACTGAGGGTAGTACTTGAGTTCTTATTACAGACACATATGCACACACAAAAATGTAACAAGCTTTCTTGTCAGACTACCTTTAGATTACCACCTCCCAAATAACGACACAGAGACTTACTATTAATTATGAAAGCATGGCCTTTAACTTAGGCTTGTCCCAAACTAGGTCTTGTAACTCAAATTAACCTGCTTTTATTAATATTTGTACTGCCACATGGCTTTTACTTTTCCTCAGTATTGCATGTCCAACTTGCTCTGAGTCTGCTATTGAAATCCCTGCCACTCTTCTTCCCAGAGTTCTCTCTTTCCCTAGAAATCCTGCCTATTCTCTCCTGCTTAGCTATTGGCCATTCAGCTCTTTATTAAACCAATCTCAATGACACATATTCACACAGTACAAAGAAATATTGCACAATATTTCCTTCTTTTGGCCTAAATACAAAGAAAAGGTTTTAAATCTAACACAGTAAAACTTTCTATAATAAAAACAACTATAACATTAAGAACTATATTCACAATGTCCAGTCCATTTGTATTTGGCATATTCAGAGAAAATACTGTATTATCTATCCTATCTTAGTGAGTCAAAATGTTATACCTAAATCACTTTCTATTATAACTTGTATTATAATCTTAAAAATATCTTTTTGGACCTTAAACATCTTCTTAGAAAAACAACTAAAACTTTTTTGTTTTGTCCTTCAACCTTATACACTTTACATCTCTTTTCTATTTTTTTAAAATTTAGTAATAAAGAAAACATTATAACTACCTAGTCTTAACCCCCCATCAGAGACCCAAGAAGGACAAAATATTACCTGAGTAAACAGGAAGCACAGAGCAAATAACTTTCAAAACCACAGAAATGACAGAAACAGCTGGTTGCCTAGACAGTCACCCAAGGCTCTTCTGCAACTTCACACAATTGTAGATGTAACCAACCGTCTTTTTAAATAAAAAACACAGAACCAATGCAAAGAAGAAAGCCAAGAGGTCAGAGCTAAGAGCTAAAACCTTACCCTTCCTCCTGCGGTGGTCCTATCTCTCTGAACCAGAGCTACTTTCTGTGTTAAAGTCCTTATATAGAATTTCTGTTCTGCCTTCTCATTGGTTGTAAACCCAACCACATGACCGCCTCATCACGGCCTGTCTGTATAGACCTCAAGGTTTTCCATGATTGGTATTGAGATTAAAGGCATGTGTATCCAATACTGGCTTTATCCCTGAACACACAGAGACTTACCTAGCTCTGCCTACCAAGTGCTGGGATTACAAGCATACGCCACCACTGCCCTGCTTTCCTATGGCTTGCTAATAGCTCTGACCCCTGGGCAACTTTATTTGTTAACACACAGTGTAAAGAAATATTTCTGCAACACAAAGAGGTTAACTGTGTGAGGTGATGAATATGTTAACTCATGTGTATATAGAAAATATTTTACAATATATGTATATGTCATATTTAAGTTTATAATCATAAGTATCTTCACTATTTAATTGTCAACTAAACCACAATCAAGTTGTGGGAAGAAGAAACACCATGAGAAGAAATTGCAGCAGTGTAGGGAACATTTCTCACACCTTCTCTTATTCTCTGTAAAAGAAAACATAGTCTTTCTCGTGTAATTTATACCTCTTATTTGTAGTGCATTTTTCTCCATCGTGTCATTGTAGAGAATAAATTAATGGAGTGGAGTTCTGTGAAAAGATGCCTTCCATCTAGTTGTGTGTGCTAATCTAAATATTTAGATAGAGTGCTTGTCAAAGCACTTAGATAGGAGGGAGAGTCTATTATAACTCAAAAGTAAACAAAGGAAGTCTAAGTATATGAGATAAAATGAGTTGTTTAGCTCTAGTGAATTTTTTCTGGCTGTTTTTCCTGTAGTCACTCAGGAAGAACTGATGCTATTTCCCATGTCGTATCCATCGGCAAACATGCAAAAAATATATATATATAGACAGCAGAATATCATAAAGCTGATAGCTTTCCTTCCTGAGGAGAACTGAGTTTTATTAAAACATTTTAGCTTTCAAAAGGGAAGTTATATGCGAATCTATTAAGTGATATTCAAAGCTATGAAAACTAAGCATTATTTATACTACAATATAATGTTTTTGAGGACACTAAAGATGTTCGTTTAAGTGAAGGGATTGTTGATGTCTTAGTTACTTTTCAATTTCTGTGATAAGATACGTGACCAACACAAATTGGAAAAGGAAGCATTTAGTTTGGGGATCATAGTTCCAAAGGATTAGAGTCTATGACCATCATGGCAGGGAACATGGCAGGAGGCAGGCCGGCAGGCAGGCAGGTATGGCACTGGAGCAGTAGCTGTGAGTCCACATATTAAGGAGACATCATCATGAGAAAAATAAGTAAATGAGTTATCCAATCAACCAATAAAACATTTACATATGTTATAAAAAGGATATTGGACACCATTCCTTCTATGTTTTTCTTCCTTGCCTACTTCAACTAATAGATCATTTGGAGCTTTGACCATGGATCCTTCAAAATTAGCACTAATATCATTTCATTATTTCATACCCAGCTTTAGCACTACAGCACTGGCTTTTATCCCGAGAGCATTTCATTCTACCAAATTTAATTCATTAGAGAAAGCAGACCCCGATTAGCCAACAAGTTAATTGTTTGATCATTCCCTTGAGTCATTAGAAGAACTGAGACAAACAGGCACATACACAGGGTTACCTATTCTTCTTCTGGTACAAGAATACAGGCCAACTGCTCTTTAAAGGAACCTTGCCAGGTGGTAGAGATATTGTACAAGACATACAACCTCCAAGGGATCCAATTTTCTTTTGTGAAAATAGCTTATTAATTTGAATATTTGGTTATGCTTATGATGCATAGAAATATGGTTATAATGTGAAGTAAATCTTCCCTGCAACAGCAGCAGGAATTAATGAGAATGGAAGAAATAAAGTGTCTGAGGTTTTTCTCTGTGCTCTTGTGGCTTGGTATATAGCTGTTCTATGGTTCTCAATCACTTTGAAAAATAGCTATTTGCTGGGTAAGGTAGTACATGCCTTCAACTCCAGCACTTGGGAGGCAGAGGTAAGCAGATCCCCATGAGTTCAAGGCAAGCCTGGTCTACATAGTGAGCTTCAGTACAGCCAGAGCTACATAATTAGACCCTGGTTGGTTTTTTTTATTTTTAAACAAAACAAAAAGATAAAATAAAATAAAAAACAAGTTATTCACCAGAAGTAAGTTCTTGAGAAATAAATGTCTTAAGATAACAATATAGCCATTAGTTCACTCAATGACCTGACAGTCATATATGGGTGAATTTAGTTTAGGTTGAGCAAGGCTCATCATTTTTTGTGGATCCTTTCTAAATTTTTTATTTTAATAAATTTCTTTATTTTACATCCTGGCCATAGTTTTTTGTCCATCCTCTCCTCCAAATCCCCACCCCCAATACCTGCTCTGTTCCCACCCCCCCAATCCACTCCTCTTCTGTTTCAGTTTAGGAAAGGGCAAGTCTCTCATGAGTATCAACAAAACATGGTATATCAAGTTGTAGTAAGACTAAGCATCTCCCCATGTTTTAGGGCTGGGCAAGATGACCCAGTATGAGGAGTAGGGTCCCAAAGGCCTGTAAAAGAGTCAGAGACAGCCCCTGTTGCCACTATCAGGAGTCCCACAAGATGACCAAGCTACACAACTGTTGCATACATGTGGAATGCATAGGTCAGTCCCATGCAGGCTCCCTGGTTGTCAGTTCAGTCTCTAGGTGCCTCTGTCAGCCCAGGTTAGTTGATTCTGTGAGTTTCCTTATGGTATTCTTGACCCCTCTGGCCCCTACAATCCTTTTTCTTCCTCTTCTGCAGAATTACCCAAACTGCCTAATGTTTGGCTGTGAGTCTGCATCTGTTTCCATCAGTTTCTGGACAACAACTCTCTGATGACAATTGAGCTAGGCACCAGTCTGATCACAGGAGACGGTCAGTTCAGGATATGTATTTGCTATTTCTACGAGTCTAAGCTAGGGTCTTCCCTGTAGATTCCTGGGAGATTGCCTTGCACTAAGTTTTTACCTGACCCTGAAATGCACTTTCTTTCTAGTAGTCTCTTTCAGTATTCTCCCTCTCCACCCCCACCCCACCTGATGGCTCATGTTTCCATCCTGACCTTCCCTTAGTCCACTCATGAAATATCTTCTATTTCCCCTTCCTGGGGAGATCTGGATGTCTCCTCATGAGCTCTTCTTGTTATCTAATTTCTCTGGGTCTGTGGATTATATCACAATTATCCTTTATTTTACAGCTAATACCCACTTACGAGTGAGTGCGTACCATGTTTGTTCTCAGTCTGTGTTACCTCACTCAGGATGATTTTTTTTTAATTTCCATCCATTTGCCTTCAGATTTCCTGGTGTCTTTGTTTTTAACAGCTGAGCCATACTCCATTGTGTAAATGTACCACATTTTTTTTTCTTCTTCCATCTAGTTCATTTCCAGGTTCTGGCTATTACAAATAAAGCTGCTATGAACATAGTTAAGCAAGTGTCCTTGTGGTATGATTGATCATCCTTTGATATGCTCAAGAGTGGTATAGCTGGGTCTTGTGGTAGGTTGATTCCCAGTTTTCTGAAAAACCGCCACACGGACTTCTAAAGTGGCTATACAAGTTTACAACCCCACCAGCACTAGAGGAGTGTTGCCCTTGCTCCTCATCCTCTCCAGCATAAGCTGGTAATTGTGTTTTTGATCTTAGCCATAGAATTCTCTTTTTAAATGTCTTCAAAAATAGGTATCATTGTCAGCAAAATAATAAATAAATAAATAAATAAATAAATAAATAAATAAATAAATAAATAAATAAATAATAAGGGAAAGACATGAGTATAAAAATATTACAAGAAGAGCATTTTGATGCCGTCAGAGTGTTAGAAGATTCTGCTAAGGAAATAGCCGGATGGGGTTCAATTGGAAAATAGCCACTACTTGACAAGAAATCTTCACAAGTCCTCAGTGCTACCTTATAGATGCAGAGTATTACCATGTGAACACACAAATGTCATCCCTTTTCCTTGAAGAGTTGGCCAGAGAAACTTAGTTTTTATTTATTTAAAAAGTATCCAGATGATCATTGTCTCTTATCCAATTAGAAAGAAAACTATGGCTTATAGATAAATGCACTTCTTTATATTACCCAAACAATTGTCACTTATGAAATTCCAAAGATTTATTCTTAGTGAGGAATCTCAGCCACACTGACAGAAACAGGTCAGTGGGTTTGAGAACCAGAAACAAAATACAGTTAGATGTATAGGTAGAAATATGTGCCTACATATTATATATGCTTTATATATAGATATATCACTCTACCAGTGTATTCTTGATGGTGATTAACAGAGAGACCCCCCAAAGCAGCTATGTTACACAGAATCAAAGACTACAGGATGCTCAGCCTTAAATAAAGCATTTATACTACACTCCCCTTTCCAAGTATCAGGGATCATTACAGAAGATGGGGACAAAAGATTGTAAGAGCCAGAGGAAGTAAATGAATTAAAGGAACCTGTATGAGTAGAGTCCCAAAGGTACAGGTGCACGTATGATGAACTCATAGTGGCTAATACAGAAAGCACAAACCCAATGAAAGCTCAAGCTAGACTAAACCCCATCATGGAGGGGGAAGGTGAGTGTGAAGTCTCAGCTCTAGCTGTGGAGCTGTTGGCAACTGAGAGCTGCTGGGAGAAGGAGAGTCAGTTTTAGGAGTGTTTCCACTGACAGGATGGCTGTATTCCATCGGAAAGCCACTTGTCTATGAATATATTGGCAGCACCAATTATACTTGATGGGTAAAAAACAAAGGAGGACACAAAGTTGGTGGGGCAGAAAGAAGGATGAATCTGGAAAACATAGAAAAAGGGGGTGAACATGGTCAAAACTCAACTCATTGTATGAAATTCTCGAAGTGCTGTTATATAACATTACATTATATTTTTATATATTAAAATAAAAAAACTAATGCTATAGAATATGTACAAAACTAGATTATTAATTAAGCAAGAAATTTGAAAAGTATCAAGTCTACAAACAGTTGAAAGCTGAAGGTTGAGAGCAGACTGAGCAAGAGGGTCCCAGAAGTTCTCATTTTATGGTCTTTTTAGTGATTCACTATTTTTCTGAAGATATCTCTAGACCAAAGAAATAACCAACACTTACACTGATTAGTTAGTTTAGATTAAAAAATTTAATAGGTATTTGTCAAAGACTTTAGAGGCCAATTTAAAATAATTTCATTTTCTTGTAGAATAACTATCCTTAATCAATAAGTTATATGCACCTGTTGGACCCTGCATAACTTCTTGAACTATGGATTCAGACAGGACATGAGCAGACTTTTATTCTAATTCACAATTATTACATGCAGCACTTGGTTTTGCTCATAAAAGCAAGCACACAGTTTTATGACCATAAATACCATCAACAATTAATGTGGCTGTGAACTTAAAAACCATAGACAATGTACAGATATTTGTTAAATTTAGTAAGTTATATTAGCAAATTCCATAGCAATCTTTATATACATTATCCAACAAAATTGCTTTTCTATGCACTATCACTAAAATTGAGAAGTTGTAGAAACTAAATTTTGATTGATTAATGCAAAGAAAACATAAATATATCTATATCTATATCTATCTATCTATCTATATATATATAAAACTTTTTATAGAGGAAGCTTATGGAATTTTCTTTTAAAATTTCAAGTAGAAATAATATATTAGTCTCACATTATTCTGGATATAAAACATCAATATCATAAAAATGGAATTACTCTCCAAATTATCTATATTAATATTTTTAAAGGTCAGGTAGCAAATATTTCAGACTCTTCAGGCCACAGGATAGCTGTTGCACATTTGTTACTCTGCCTTGCAGCTCGGGAGCAGCTATTGAAAGCAGGCAAAGGAACCAGTGTGGTTGCACTACACTAAAAATTTATTTACAAATCTAGTGAAACACAGGGCAGTCCAAATTTGGCCTATGGTTAGGTGTAGCTCAGATCTGATAAGATAAATTTAATCCATTTTTAATTCAGCTTTAATTGAGTGAGGAGGGGTGTGTGTGTGTGTGTGTGTGTGTGTGTGTGTGTGTGTGTGTGTGTGTGTGTGTGTTTAATGATAAAAGCTATGACCAGCAACTAGGTTAACAACCACCAAAATATTATCATGGAAGAATAAGCAAAATTACATATCATTCCTGAAAGTAAAGATATTGGTCCAGGAGGCAGAGGCTGGCTGATCTCTGAGTTTGAGGTCATTTTGATATACATGGTGAGTTCCAGTCCAGCCAGGGATATATAGTGAGGCAACTTGTCTCAAAAGAAAGAAGGAAAGAACAGACAGAAGACAGACAAAAGAAAGGAAATAAAGATATTAAGAAACTAGAGTTACAAAGGTAGTATTCCATCGGCAGGAAAGTAGATCAGGGTGGCCTGATGTCAGAGGTGACACTGGAGATCTCAGCAGAAGGGAACAGCTAATTCAGTGTTTGATGTTGATAGTAATTTATCAATATAAAAATGGAGGAAATTTTGATTCTGTGTGAATTATAGCCACCAAAATTTAAAGTACATTTTTAAATCTTTAGAATATAAAAGGTATCTTTCTTATTGTGGAGTAGAAGAAAGTTTCTTAAGACAAAAAATTTGGAAAAGTAATAAAGAAAAGCCACTTAATTATATTAATGTCAGATCACCTTTTCACTAAAACAAACAAACAAACAAACAAAAAACCTCCACAAGAGCCAAAAGAGAAACAACAAATTCGTGTAAAACTTTTATACATGTGAAATAAAAACAAAGGATTGCTACCTGGGAGATATTAATAACTTCTCACCATACAAAAATTTTACATCCCAGTGTTAGTTTCTTGTCAACTTAACACAAACTAGAGTCACTGGGAAGAGGGAAAAACAATTAAGGAATTGTCTGATTGGCCTATGGGCATGTCCATGGGGTATTTCTAATTGCTAATGAATGTGGGTATGATCAGCCTACTGTGAGCAATGCCATCCCTAGACAGGTGGACATCAGACTATTAAAAAGTAGCTGAGCAAGCCAGAGGAACCTAGCCAGCAAGCAGCATCCCTCCATGGTTCCTGTTTCAACTCATGCCTCTGTTTTCTTGCCATGAGTGTCTGCCTTGGCTTCTTTGAATAATAGACCACAACCTGTAAGTCAAATAAACCCTTTCTTCTCCAAGTTGATTGTGATTAGTGTTTTTTAAAATGACAAGAGAAAGCCAACTAGGGCAAAATGTGTAAAAGATTCGAATAGGTGCTTTATAAACTACATATAAATGGTGCTAATATGGAAATGTTGCTAATTGTTCATTACTGTATGGGAAAGGAAAATGAAACACACAGCATTATTTTACAACACAGATCCTGTTTTCCAAAGGCAAAATTCCAAGAACTGGCAGAAATATTATGCTGTTAGATTGAAATTATTATTCACTATGAAATTAAACACTAAAGTTAAAAGTGTCCTTCCAATGTGATCCAGAAATGTCATTAGTTAGTAAATAGAGAAATGATTATGCCTACACTCATTACACATTTAACATGCATTTATTACAGTAGTGTTTACAAAAGCAAAATGCTGCAAACTGAGCTAATGTAATAACAGTTCCACAGATAAAGTGAGTTATTCATACTATGTAATTCAATACAGCATTGTGGATAAAATAATTACAGATTGTCATTTTGACCATGAAGGCTATTAAAAGCATAGCTGTGAAAGAACATAACAAATCCTAAATCTACCAAATGATACATTTTATTATATGCATTTAGATGCTTCATGTGCAAAACAGACTTCTTATCAACGCATCAATACATGTTAAAGCTATTTCAATAAGAAGTATAGGTTCACAAGTTAGGATACTGGTTAACTCTGAGCTGAAAGAAGGGAAATGGTTAAAGAAATATTGAAGAGAATTTTGTAGGTACATTGTTCATTTTCTTTTTTTCTTTTTACTTTGTATTTATTCTTCTCTGATGAATTACATCCTGACCATAGTTTTCCCACTCCACTCCTCCCATCCTCCCACCTTCCCTATCCCCTAGGTCCACCCCTCCTCTGTTTCCCTTCAGAAAAGAGCAGGCCTTCCAGGGATATCAGCCAAACATGGTATAGCAAGTTACAAAGGACTAGGCATAAACCTTTATATCAAGGTTGGATGAGGGAACCCAGTAAGAGGATAAGGAACCTGAGCAAAAAAGTGTTTGTTTTCTAATTCTTACATAGACTTTGTTTGTTGAATGCAGTCAAAATAATAAAGCATGATTCAAACTAAACTATAAATAAAGTTTAGAGAAAGTATATCAGTGCATAATTAGTAGCAAAACCCAAAAAGCATTCATTATAATAAACATACAAAATATTTTAAATGGAGTTCCCCCAAAATGGGGAGACAAGACCTCAAATATATGTCCCACATTAGCAAATAAAAATTCTATCAACAGGAATAGCTTACCTCTTTTTGAGTTGTTGGCCACTGGGGCCACATATATCCCTGAACAGATATAGCCTACTGCTACTGCTCCTGGATGAGCTCCGTAACTTAATGATAAGACCCTATTATTGAAGCCATCTTGTTCTCAAACCATAAAACTTGGAGAAATCAAGTGGTACCAATCTTGAAGCTTCCTTTTTTACTGACTAACTTGTGATGATGAAAGGTGCTATGCATGCTACAAGCTACAATAACATCTGTTGTAGCAGGAATCTTCAAAGTTCTTATTAATAAGAACAAACCCGGTGCCAGTTATTGGGTTAAAGCTGGAAGATCAGAGAAGCAGAACAAGCCACAGCTACCTCACCTCACCAGTTCCTCAGCTGATCCCTTTTCCTCAGACTGGATGCCTCTGAGTTATCATCCAAATAGATCTCAGCTGAACTGTTGCTCAAAAGCCTAAAAGCTTAACCATCTGAAAGCTTCTAGTTTCTGGTCTTCATGCCTTATATACCTTTCTGCTTTCTGCCATCACTCCCTGGGATTAAAGGCTCACTTTCCGGGATTAAAGGAGTGGGTCACCATGCTTGGCTATATCCTTGAACACACAGAGATCCAGGTAGATCTCTGCCTCTGGAATGCTAGGATTAAAGGTGTGTGCTACCACTGCCTATACTCTATGTTTAATATTGTGGCTGTTCTGTTCTCTGACCCCAGATAAGTTCATTAGCATGCACAATATTTTGGGGAACACAATACCACCACAGTCTGTCCTGCTGAAATATGTCCAATGTCACAATCAAGCATGAATGCTATAGGACTAACTAATTATTTTCTGTTTGGGACTAACTAATTATTTTCTGATCCACAAGATGAAGTTCAAACCTGGCACCATGAACAGGGCCAAGAATCTGCGGCAAGATAAGTTATAGCCCTAGAGGATAAGCTAATACTATTATTCTCATAAATGCATATAGCATTAAAATGACCCCTAATGACATATGTTTATATTGATAGAATACTTCATACCTCAGACTTCATCTGAAATTTCTTCTTTAACTGAATGGAAGCTACCATCTGAGATCCACAACTGGTCAATACGAAGAGAATACAAGACTGTGGAATCTAATGCCCAAGCCTAATTTCAATGAGTATATCATACCCCTCCTTCCAAAGCTCAGAGATCCTAATAGGAGAGGTGGCAGAGAGACTGTAAGAGCTAGAGGTGATGGATAACTAAAAGAAACTATTTTGTAGATGCAACAAGTCAGATGATCTCCTAGCAATCGTGACAGTATGTGCAAAACCTCTGAAAACTCAAGCCAGACAAAATCCCACCACGAAGGGTGGAATGTGACCATGAAGTATCACCTATAGTTGAGTTATTTGGCAGTTGATATCTTCTGGAAAAGACAAAGCCAGCTTTCTTTAAGTGACTCCTGAGTGGCAAGTGAAATTCTCTTTCTTCTCTTGCCCTTCACTGTTCACCCATCCAATTCATGGAGCTAGGGGAAAATAAGAAATTAATTAGAGAATTAATTGCTACAGAGAGCAAGGTTGCTTACAAAATCATGAGTGAGAGGTTATTTATAGGCATATGAGCACCGTGGTAGATAAACCATACAGAAGACTATTTGAACAAAATAAATTGGATTCAATGGATTTTTTAAAAAATAAGCATTAAATTGGGTAGATATAGAAGTATAGGTTATTTATGGAAGGATTTGGGGGAAGAGCATGAATGTTATCAAAACACATTATATGAAATTATCAAAGAAGTAATAACAATATTTCTAAAGGTCATCAGGCTTTAGAGCCTTTGACTCCTCCTCCTACATTGTTAATCTGATGTCCCTGTGGAGACTAAGCAAAAGATGAAAATTGTGACCTCTTTGAAATCTTAGATGACAAATATTCTATTACTAGAATTAGGGAATGTGGTCACTAAATTTACATGGATGCCACAATGTTGAGATAAAGCAATAGTATGTCCTTTTTATGTCATTATAATTTATAACATGACTTATCAAATGATTACAAATCAACACTCCCTACCTGGCTAACAACTTGAAGTGCTCTCCCGTGTCTGACACTGTGGTTTTTGTTCGGTAGTCTACAGCTCTTGAGACCTGTATGGTGTAATACACACGCATCCTGTATGGTGTAATGTACACACATATGTATTATATGCGTGCATTTTTAGGTAAGCTTTCAAAATAGTGTTCTCCTATGGCTTTTTCAAAAATCTTTAGGGATATTTGATTTCCTTTATCCTCTTCCTTCTTTACTACCCTCTCCTCACCTCCTCAGGGAAAGTCCTTATGCTGTTCTTCTCCTTTCAATAAGGAAAGATCTCAAACATGATTTACTGAGCAGAAAATAAAAGGCAAAAAAATCATTCTACTTTTAAAAATAATGGGGAAATATATATTTTGCACATATATACAATCTGTTACACACACACACACACACACACACACACACACACATATATATATATATATATATATATATATATATATATAATGTCACAAATACCAAGTATTGACAAATACATAAATGATAAATATAGGTCATGTATAGTAGATGGAGGCTGGTATAGAAGTAATGGTTCATAATTTGTAACTTTTGTAGTCTGTAAACTGATGGTTCTATCTCGCCTGCTAGTTCCTGAAGAGGCTTATATTAATAATAAATGCTTGGCTGGTAGCTCAGGTTTATTACTAATTAGCTCTTACACTTAAATTAACCCATAATTCTTATCTATGTTTAGCTACGTGGTTTGTGGCTTATTACCTCAATTTTTATATGTCTTGCTTCCTCGGCAGCTGGCTGGCAGCTACCCCAACTTCACCCTTCTTCTCCCTATATCTCCATTTGACTATCTAGCCCAGCCTTATTCTGCCTGGCTATAGACCAAAACAACTTCATAATCAACCAATAAGAGAAACACGTATTCATAGTGTACAGAAGAACATCCCACAGCAGTAGTGCTAAAAGATGCTATGCAGGCTGCTGGGGAAAAAGGGCATCAGTAATCTTACCCAGAATTTGACATTGGATGTTATGATACTGATCTATCAGGCCAGATGTTCCCACTGGTTCAACAGTGGCAAGACTGTTTATGGCAGTAGCCAGTCACTCTCTCCATTGGAATTATAGCCTGATTCAAAGGAGGGAATTCATGGCTGGTACTGAAAACATGGCTGAAATTCAAGACTGGAGAAGCCATAGCCAAAAGAAAAAACCCGTAGATGTTGCTTTGCTAAATGGTCAAGTGGTCAAACTACCTTCTAATATTTATGTTTATATTCATAGATTTATGCTTTTCTCAATCTTGGTCAAAGAAACATTTGTTCTTTTCTCAATGTTGATCAGAGATACTGTTGTTTGAGGTGCTATTGACAATTGACAACTGCTGGGTCTGCTGAGGGTGAGTCATTTTTCATTAGGGGATGGCTATTAGTAGTTTGCCCCTGGCACAGTGGATGACTCTGCTATACCCATGACCACATAGTTAGTGTGAACTGGAATCAGTAGGCTATGACAAAAAGAAGACACAAAACTGGGAGGAAATTGTAGTGGTGAAGGGATCCTGGGGAGTTGGAAGAAGTAGGAGTGGAAAAAGCTAAGATACATTATATACACATATGAATCTTTCACAGAATAATTAAAAAATAAATAAAATTTAGTTATAAACACAAAGAAAAATATATTGTTCAAGTATTTGAATCAGACTCATGTATAATCTGTTCACAAAAAGGTAATATAAGAAAGAAGGAGGGGAAAATGCAAAACAAACCAAGAAGCAATGTTTTCAACATGTGTTCTTCTAAGTGATAATTTATAAAGCCATTAGTATAAAATGAGTTGTGTTCAATTAGTCAGAAAAGGGCCTTGTGCTCCTCTGATGAAGATGGCTAAGGAAAAATAATAAGCAGTTTTCAATTAGACACAGATGGCTTCTAAACGTGAACATGTGTACAAACAGTCACAATTAAAGAAATGCATATCACACAGGCATGCCATGCTGATTCCTACCTTTCAAGTTGTACATTTCCAAGTTTTGAATCTCAGAAAAGCAAGGAGATAAGGAGGCCTTGGTTACTTCCTGGTTGTTGTTTTGTTATTTTGCTAAATGAAAATGACTTGAAGAGTAGAGTAGGAAAATCTACTCATGAGTTAAATGTGCCACTCCTTAGAATCAGTAATTTTACTTAAGTTTTTGTTTTACATATATGCAAGTACATATGCAGAGATTTCTTCTTTGAGCTATCATTTGGAACACTTATGGCAAGAGAAGAAGCTGACATATCCTGAATGACATTCAGTGGCAACCAATTATATTCAAAAAATGAGAAAATTATTATGCAAAAACTTAAAGCAAAGACAAAGGCCTTTCTCCATTCACTGTCATATGAAATTCAAAATGTATACAAAAGCAAAGTGTACAATAGCACACTAGCAGTATATTTTAATAATATACATGCACAAATATTTCTGGAAGATTATATATGTTATATATGTAATCTGTTAGTAGGGCATGCCTCTAGGAATAGAATGTATCTATAATAAAATCTTACTTTCAAATTTACATGTTTTCATGCTTTGTGAAAATTTTAGCATGTCCTTGGATTACTTTTCAATAAATTAAGATGCCTAAAATTACACAATTAAGCATACAAGAAGATCAAGCAAATAAATCTTGCATGTTAGAATTAATGTTGGTGGGTTTTTCTTACAAAAAGTTCAAATGCATACCAGAAGAACATAAATGTCATGATATTTTATTTGTGCTTTAATAAATAAAGCTTGCTTGGAGATCAGAGGAAAAAAACAAGCTACTATAAGTAAACAAAAATGTCAGGCAACAGTAGCACATGCCCTTAATCCTATCACTTGGCAGACAGGATACCTGTGTATTCAAGGCCACACTGGAAACAGAGCCAGGTGTGGTGAAACACACCTTAAATTCCAACACTAGTTAACCATGGAGATCTGGAGGTCTGTACAGACAGACAGGAAGTGACAGAGCTGGGTAGGAAGAGGAAGTGATGTAGCTGAACAGAGAGAGCATATCAGATGGCAGAACAGCAAGGTATATAGGTGTGAGTAGACAGAAAGTAACTCGCATTTGGAAGCTGCAGAGTTGGTGAGGTAAGGTTGGCTGGTGGCTTTCCCTATTTCGCTGATCTCTCTAAGGCTTTCACCCCTATATTTAGCTCTGTGTTTTTTTAATTTAATAAGACCATTTAGAACTTCATCTACACACAAACCTTCTAAGGATAATGAAGCTTTGACAATTTATTTAAATTTTATTTTGTTTGATAAGCAAAATTAGTTTTACAGGCATGCTTTCTGGTAGCTAAATGAATTCATAGGTACTTTTAGTATAATAGACCAGAAATTCTCATTTTAACACAAGTCAGAGTGAGCCAATGATCTTCTTAATAATGGGTCAGAATGTCTGCAAGTGGCTGGAGCCTACATTGGTAACTATTACTCATGTGTTACTGTGGCTGCTTATCCACTCAACACACTCTGAATAGCAAAAAATTATCATTCAGGACAGCATAAATGAATTCCTTTTTGCAGCATGCCCTCAATCTTCTTTGCTTTTTCTCCATGGATAAGAATCTGTTGCAATCTCTAGTGAGAAAGCTCTTACCTTTAGCAGCAAGGGACAGTGAATCAGAACTTTTCCAAATTGAGTTTTGACCTCTACTTTGTCACATGGTGAGATTGTTTGCAGCTGAATTCTTTATCTTATTTCTTTGGTCAGAAGGGCAGCACAGTCTCTCCAAATCTGGATAATAACATGCAACAAGCCATCAGTCATTTAAATTGCCAAAGACACTACTGAAGAATGGAATTCCGTTTGCACTGAAGAAGAGAAAGAAGCAAGGGGACTTTTTTGATTGGAACCTGGCAAGGGTGGATTTGGGTCATGGAGTTACCGGCCTCTGTTTCTCAACTGGCTCTGAAAGATGGGATCGTACAAAGGAGGAGGTGTAAAAAAGTGGCCTTCAATTGTCCTGATTGATTGAGATTCAGTGATGAGAGGAACACAGTGTGTATAGGCTACAACTTTTCTGCTCCCAATGTCTGAGGTCTCCAGCAAAAGCCAAGTTCTGTCCTGTTACGTGAGGGAATTTTATCAGATTCCATCCAGAGCCATAGGCAAGTCCCATCTGTGCACATGGTCTGAAGGCTTCAAAGTGTAGTGCCTCTTTCCTTGTTTATCAATGCCCTTGGCATAGGTCAGAGCTGTTAAAATGTGCACAGCTACAGTTGCATTTATGTCTTCAATTGATTCATGGTTTCTCAACAAAAAAATAAATATTCTTTGATTGTTCAACTAAAAATTTTAGAACTTGGATTAGGAAGTTAGAAATATGCTTCAGAACACACAATAAATTTGGTTACAGAGTTGGTTGTTATAACAACTTTTACAAGAAAAAAATGGCAACAAAGCAAATGGTCAATAAGGGGATTTCAACTAAAATAATTATGGCAATAAACTACTTAGAAGTCATTAAAAACTGTGGTTCCAAGATAATATAATGGATTATTCTAAAGTAATGAACTATAGGGTAACATTTTTCTTTCTTTCTTTGCAATGAGTAGTATGGCAATTTACTCCTACTCCAGTGAAAAAAGAAATATAAAATCTAGACGTTGTCATCAGGGGTTGGGAAGGTGATCACTTTAGGTGCAAGTAGGGGAATTTGCTTGGACTAAAGCCTGAGTTGAAGGAACTCCCAAGGGCCTACCTGTGTGCCCTGGAAGGGGGATACAGAATACTGCAATGTCATGTCAACTCCTGTCATAAGCTATAAAAAAAAATGCATTCCACAAAGACAATAGCCATTTCAAACTAATGGTGTGCTAAATGTTGCTTTTGGAAAGGGGATGATAATTTTGCCCTGGGAGTGAAGCCAATGAACTCTATCCAACTTTATTTATGTTTCACTGTGTTTAGAATTGTTCCTTCTGCCCCTGATGTTCCAGGGCCTCTCTTATATTTATGAGCTTTAAATCTCTTTCTCCAAGCTGTTTGGCTTTTAGGGTCTGGCAGTCTCTAGCTCCCTTGTTCTTTCTAAAAGCTTTAAGAAGTTGCTGTTCCTGCAGTTTTGTTTGAATCAGAAACTCTTTTCCTCTCTGGACAGAAAAAAGATACAGTCTGGTGGTAACAAATTGGTGAGCTCAAATAATGACAACAGGGCTGGGGAAATAGGCAGAGGGTTAGAAGACACTCTGTGAAATTAAGATGAGCTTGCTGTGGCTTAAACTATGTCACCCTGAAGACAAGCTGATCTTAAATCCTGGTAGTTGTGGATGTGACTTTATTTGTAATAGGCCTTCACTGATAGCATTAGGATAGGATAAAGCTATCAGAAAAGTCCCTTAATCCAATATGACTAGTGTCTTCAAAACATGGAGATATGTCCATGGGATGGCATGTACTTACAGTGAACATAGGTAGAGATAGTAAGGACAGAATTATGTCCTAAGAAAGACCAAAAAATTCCAAACACCATCAAATTTTGGGAACAGCAAGGAAGTACCCTGTCTCCATGTTGCAGAGAGAAACTAGATTTTAGGTCTTCTACAACAGAGATTCATGGACAAATACATTTATGTTATTTTCTTCTTTTTTATTATTAAGAAATTTTCTATTCATTTTACATACCAACCACAGATTCCCCCTCCTCCCTCCTCCCATCCCCAGCCTTCCTTCCAAACCCACCCCCCATTCCCACTTCGTCCAAGGCAAGGCCTCCCATGGTGAGTCAGCAGAGCCTGGTACATCCAGCAGAGGCAGGTCCAAGCCCTTCCCCCTGTACCAAGGATGTGCAATGTGTCTCACCATAGGCAGAGGGCTCCAAAAAGCCCGATCATGCAACAGGGGCGGATCCTGATCCCACTGCCAGGTGCCCCCTTAAACAGTGCAAGCTAAACAACTGTCTCACCTATGCAGAGGGCATAGTCCTGTCCCATGGGGCCTCCACAGCTATTGGTCCACAGTTCATGCTTTTCCACTAGTTTGGTTTGGTTGTCTCTGTACATTTCCTCATGATGATCTTTATGTCCCTTGCTCATAGAATCCTTCTTCTCTCTTTTCAACTGGACTCCTGGAGCTCGGCCTGGTGCTTGGCTGTGGATCTCTGCATCTGCTTCCATCAGTTATTGGATAAAGGCTCCCTAGTTTGCTCATGGAGATCTCATCTATTTCTCCTTCGCAGGGTGATCCATGCATATCTTTTAGGGTCCTCCTTGTTAGCTAGCTTCTCTGGAGCTGAGTACTACTCAGCAGTACAAAACAATATCATGAAGTTTGCAGGCAAATGGATGGAACTAGAAAATATCATCCTGAGTGAGGTAACCCAGACTTAGAAGTACAAATATGATATTTACTCACCCATAAGTGGATTCTAGATGTAAAGCAAAGGATGAATTTATGTTGTTTTAAGTGACAGGCATTTGTACTATTTTGTTAGAGTATCTTCAGAAAATAATGTGAGTTTGAATATATGCTAAGTAATGGTAGAACATGACTCCAGATTTGAGTCTCGTGTTTTTAGCTTCTCTCTCCAATAATGTCAAGCTGCAAAAATCGTCACTTTTATTTATGACTAAGGACAGTGCAGTTCCTTTAGGCTAAGAAAATATTCCCAAAGGCCATGTTATTTGGCAGGAAGATTTGAGCCTGGTCTCTTTAACAGCAAAGCCTGCTGCCTCAAAATGATTCTTCTGGCCACAGATAATGAAGAAATAAAAATAGAATTCATTCATGAGGATTAAAGGGAGTCTATGTGGAATGGTAGGTTAAAACCCTAAATTATAGAGAAGGTTTGGACAGAGTGATCCATGTGCAAGGGCCTGAGGAGGGGAAGGAGGCAAAAGGCTGGGAGAATGTAGGTTGCAGATCAGAGAATTATGGGGAAAAGGATTGTAGCTTACTGGTCATGTGCTTTCAGATTTCCTTACTTGTTTGCCTTCATAGTCTTATCAAAGGCAACATGACAGTCTAGGAGTCAGGTTATTTCCCTTCCTTTATTAAAGATATGAAAGCCATGGGGAAGTTTAAGTCAAAGTGAGAGTGAAATTTATCATTAAGCATCACAGACTCGGTGGGCAAGGATATGCCTTACAGACAGGAGTCTGTTGACTTTAAGAGAGTGTGGGATTTTCTTGGATTCAGGTACACCCTCCTAGTTATTTCCTCTCTCTTCTATTGGTCTTTAGCTCTCTATGCACTCTTTCTGGCTTGGTGGTTGAGTCTGCTACTTCTGTCCACCTGCTGCCATTTGTCTGTTGATAAGTCCCCTATCTTGGGGCACAAGCAGGGAAATGACTGCAGTGTGGTTGTCTGTCTTGGCATGAATTTAGAAACAATTTCTTGGTGGTAAACTAATTAGTGACCACCAAGTAATTAGTAATCAAGGTAGCTTTGATCCCCCTTCTTGGTAGTATAAGAGTGGGGGCTTGGAAACTTACAATAGACAAGGAAAAATGGAAATTTATCTCCCTTTCTTTACTTGCCCTTCTGTGGGATCCATATTTTCAGTACATAACTCAAAGAACCTAGCAAATTAAATCTAGTCCCATTCAGAAAACAGGAGGAGCAGCCAGTGCTTCCTCTGCATTCTTTGCTACAAGGTGGGTTTCTGGCACTAATTGAGATTTCAAGAGGGGGAAATCTAAGATCATTTATGCCACTATAAAAGAGTAACACAGACCAAATCATTTATAAATAACCGATACTTATTTTTCACAATCTTGGACACTGAAACATTCAAGATCAGTTCTCAACTTTTCAAGAGGACTATTCTTAGCTACCAAGTGACACCATGAACTCTATGTTCTCCAGAGAGGAGGGATGTTGCATCCTCATATGCAAGAAGGTAGAAGGATAAAAATATCCCCTGTCCTCCCTCTTATTTCATTAATCTGTTTATGAGAGGAGAGTTACCCTGCCACCACCTATACAATGCCCACAGTGCCTATTTCCCAACACAGCTACATTGGGTATTGAGTTTCCAATGCATGAATTCTGATGAATATCTTCAGACTATAAGCACTACTACTCCAAATAGTCCTTCTGCAACCTCATCTCCCAGAAAGTTCTCAGTACCTTGGCTTAGTTCCCAACAGGTGGCCACTCCTTTCAGACTGCATAGCATGACTACTAGCCTTGGCCAGGGCTGTAGTCACATTATATTCACCCCATGTACTTTCACCCTTCACAATGATGCTACATCTTGGCCTCCTTGCCTCATAATTTTCTGGCCCAGTATAAAATGAAAATCCAATGTCTCTTGTTCACAAAACAGGAATAAATCATTTTAGAGCTTCTCCTTCTGTCTCTCTTTCACTACCTCCCTCCTCTTGTCATTAAAAATTATTTCTAGTATTGTTCTCAAGTTGGAAAGTAAAAATTTGAAGTTTTGTAATAATTTTATTATATGTATTTATATCGTGCAATTAAAATTTTAAATGAAAATATAATAGTATTTGATTCCTTTGGGGGAAATACACTGTGTATATAATGTATTTCTGTGCACTTTATTCTTTCTAGAATAATTGAAATACTAAATAAACTCTGTTTTTATAATACTTTTTAATATGGGTACATAATGTCCACACTATATTTTCTGGTTTTCTCATATGCAAGAAAGGACCAATCGAAGAGGATATGTGGGTTGCCCTATCATTTTCTTTCCTTCTGTGTGTGCTTTTTCATCATAAAGAGTTGGCTATTATAGAGACCTAACACTAGCATGAAAAGTAGGATAGGGTTCTTGATTATTTGTGTTCTTCCAATGATGCTTCTTTCTGAGGTTCATCGCAGTTTCTGATTAGAATAGAAGATGTGGTGCCATGAGGTATCTCAATGTTTCTCAAATTTATACTACAGCATGCTAAGCTTTCTATCTTTAGATTCACTGGGATTCTACTTTCATGAGACAAATAATGCAAGCAAATGAAATTACAGAATCCAGTGAACACATATTGCATAACTTCTGCTTATGTCTTGGGCATGTTTTATCATCCCATTGGCCTTCACTTATAAAATGAAAAAAGAAAAATAAAATTATGAAGAATTTTGAGATTCATTTGGAGAGAGCATTCTTCCAAGTAGGAAGCTAAACACGGCATGCAGCTCACATACCTTTGAAGCTGTCTGTGCCTGACTTTTGTAGGTGGTCAGCACTTCTAACATCTCTCTGGACACCATAATAAATTTCTTGTATTGGATTACCTGCCTCATGTTCTACTTTCCTGCTTAGACCCTGATTGATGCAAGTAGAACTCAAAATTCACTTAGTGAGCAAATTGCAGTGAGCCTTATTGAGAAGAATGACCACAGAAAGAAAGGTCCTGGACTCTGGCCTGTCAGCTGAGGAACATGCATGGGACAAGGTCCTCAGAATGTGGGTGACAGTTACATGGCTAGATCTGTTTAGAGAGCCCCTGGCAATGGCATCAGGACTTATCCTGGGTGTATGAAATGGCTATTTGGAACACATTCCCTAGGGTGGGATACCTTGCTTGCAGCCTTGACACGGGGCGGGGGGGTGGGGCGAGCTTGGTCCTGCCTCAACTTAATATGCCAGACTCTGTAGACTTCCCAAGGGAGGTCTTACCCTCTCTGAGGAGTGGATGGGGGGTGACATTGGTGGAGCTGGGTTGGGGGAGGCAGGAGAAGTGGAGGGAGGGGTAACTGGGATTGGTATGTAAAATTAAAAAAAATTTAAATAAATAAATTTTAAAAGATTCTTCAAACACACACATACACACCGAGAGAGACAGAGACAGAGAGACAGAGACAGAGAGACAGAGACAGAGAGAGACAGAGAGAGAGAGACAGACACAGAGAGAGAGATCCTTATTTTACTGGTTTAGCAGCGAAGAATGAAGAATGAAAAATGTGTATATGAAGAATGAGTCAAACTGTACAAATAAAATGCAATTCATTTTATACTCATTAATTCCCTGTGTAACATTAACCTTTCTTTATGATAAACAGTTCAACTCTACAGAGCACTTGCTTTCTCTGAGAAACACATGGTTTCTGCTGAGGTTAAGGGGCAATTTCTCTGAAATATTCTCATTCCATTGATCTCAAACTCACTAGATACACTCACAGACATATACTGCAATTCCCAAGTCATGTTCAACAACTCATTACCTGCAGTGACAAAAAAAAAGGTTTAAGATTGTGAAGAGGAAAAATAAAGGAAAACAACAAACTTATCTTTAAATTATTTGCCAAATACATTAATTTACTTGTTCACATAGAAGACTGGATTAAGATAATTACTGCTAGAAAAATATATTCTTTTTATCACTTGTACTCACAAATTCAAGAAGTATTTCTGGGGGTTCTGTGTGTCCCCAAGAGTGAACAAAACCAAGTTTGGGCTGGCTCTCATACAGCTTTTGTCCTATGGTATGAGTGGGAGGACAGGTGATTAATAAAATGATAATTTTATGACAAGTATGTGGTGCATATGATAATGAGAAGGAGAAAGATTTCATGTAAATATAAATAGCTGCCATTTGAGAAAGACAATCAGAGAAAGCCACTAAGGGTCTTATATTTATTTATTTTGTATGTTTTGCTAACATTACCCTCTGATACCAAATGTATTACTGTCACACCTTCTAGAAAGGACCCTTGAAGTCACTGCTGCACTGTCTGTTCTGACCTATGTGCAAACCCTTCAGGTGGACTCGTGTTCTGCAGTTCTTCAGCATCGCAGCTGTCAAACCTAGAATTCACACTGTATTATAATTCTTTTAAAAACTTGTGTTAATTTTTCAAGAATTTCATACAATGTATCTTCAATATATTCACCTGTCCTCCATGAACCCTCCCATAACCACCCACTACACAGCCCCATCCTTTCCTATCCAACTTTGAGTTTTCTCCCACCATACACCTTGCATTGAATCCATTTTTTTTGTTTCCCCCAAAAACATTTTTTGGGAATGGAAGTTAATCTAACATGTAGTCAACCTCCTGGGGATCACATCTTTAAATAACACTGACTCTCTTTAAGCATTTACTAAATGCCAATATCTCCTCACTTAATGTTGGGTGTCCTATTGACCAGATTATGATTCCTATGTGTAAAGTAAATACATAATCTAAAATATACATGTTTTAACCTCATAAGGGTAAAAGCACTTTCACAGGCTACCAATAGTTACTCTACACCAATTATGTGGGATTCATTCAGTAACCTGAACTTCTTAGGTATTGTGCAGCTATTTATTCTGAACTGAAACACTCGTTCCTAGAGAGAGGAGGGATGCTTAAAAGATTCAGGAAGTAAATGATACTTACAAGGCTCACAAAGTTACAAGACTTACAAGGCTCCCTCCTGAGATTATAAAAGCACAGAGAAGAAGGAATTTTGTACACAACTGATATATTTACAGGTTGTACAGCAAACTCCAGGGGTGCAAGTTTTTTTTCCAGACTGAAACCCATACCAATGTTGGCTTCCCATTGGTGTAGCTGCTTTTTAGTCAACCAGGTTCCTGCAGGTAACCTACAGTAAACTCACTTGTTCACTAAGCTAGACTTGAGGGCAAATCATTTCTTTGGTCTGTTATTTGTGCCCTATCTGGGAAGACTGGACACATGTTCATATCCTCCTCAGGAAAAGTCATACAGCATTAGATAACCTCCCACAATAAACAAAGTATCAGGCATGTTGGATGTGATAATTGAAGAAGTTATAACTCAAATTGTGAGTCTACTGGATACTGCAGAAACCACTCATCTTTACAGAACGTCACTTGCCTCTAGAGATATAACATGCAGTGATATCCAAAGGTGATGGGGTGGGAATGTGGGAATCTGTTCTGAGTCCCAGGGAGGCTTAGTAAAGAACACATCATTATAGCCACATGGAGACAAATAAAGCCTCAACTGCACCTGGATGAATTTCCTGAAGATACTTTCCTACCTGTCTATAGGAGTAAAGGGATTTCACTTTCAGGTCAGGACACAACCTGCAAAATCATTAACATAGTATCAGGTTTTACCTGAAAACAATCACAGAAAATAAAAACAATCTAAAGAAACAATGACAGCAAAAATTAGAAGTCCAAACATATCTAAAATCAGCTAAGAAAGGAAAATGCGAATCAAGTAAATGCATCAGAATCTTTAATAAGTTAATGCTCACTGTCACTCAAAGGAAAAGATGACATACACCACTCACAGACATTTGTGATTTGGTAACTCTCAAAAGGGAGAAGTTCCTTGGGAAATATTTGTGTAAATAGTTGGCTGATAGACATCAAATAGTTTTAATATTGAAGTTATTTCTTGTCTGGGTTGTGAATTAATATTTCATACCAATTCTCAATTCTTGTTGTGTGTTCTGTCCATTGATCAGCATTAGCTTGACTTTGTCCTTCACGAATAGAACATGGGGTAAGGCAGCCTTCAAACTTAGAATTTAGCAGAAACATGGAAAGCTGAGCTGCTCAATGAAGTGAGAAATTGGTTCCAGGTGGGTGGAGAGATGGCACAGTTCTAAAGTTTGAAGGAGATACTATAATATTTGTTGAAGCTGAGGGTTGCCAAGCATGGTATTTAAAGTTATTTTTAGACGAAATGGTGTCCAGAGGTATGATGGATAATTTTGTCAATTGACAGGACTTAAAATAGCAGGAGAAAAACCTGTAAGGATGAATTTGAGGGCATTTCCAAATTGGGTTGAGGTGGAAAGGCTCCCCCCCAACCATAGGTGGTAACATTCTGTTGGCTGGGGACCCAGGCAGAATAAAATGAAGAAAACAAGCTGAGTCCCCAAATTGATCTTTTTCAGCTTTCTGACTGTGGATCCAACATGATCAGTCTCCTTATGTTTCTGTCATCATGGCTTCCCCGTGATGATAAACTCTACACTCTCTATCAGTCAAAATAAACCCTCCCCCCTCTTTAAATAGCTTGTTCTTAGGTATTCTGATCACATCAGAGAGAAAGGTAACTAAAACCAAAGGGAACATCAGCACATTGACAACCACAGTCAGTAGCCATCTGTCTACTTCA
The DNA here is from genome assembly GCF_949786415.1 of Peromyscus eremicus. Taxonomy (NCBI): domain Eukaryota; kingdom Metazoa; phylum Chordata; class Mammalia; order Rodentia; family Cricetidae; genus Peromyscus; species Peromyscus eremicus. The sequence continues at coordinate 112,982,815 of NC_081419.1, read as the reverse complement.
TAACATGCATCTCACCCACAGATACAAATCCTGACTGAATATGGACTCACTGTTACTGGCTTATAGTGACATAAGTGAATTATTCCCACTTCTTAGGATTTTGTCAACATTTTCTTTTTGTTCCCAACTCCCAATTTTCCATGAAAAACATCTCCCCCTTCAGTGTCAGTCCATATCTTTTAAATGGAGTCATTCTTGGATATCCTCATAAAAGTAGCTTGTAGATTAAACGTCTGAGAGCTGGTGACTTATTTGGAAAGTGATTCCAGATGATAATAAGGAAGCAAGGAAAGAGATATAGAAAAAGCAGGACTGTAGACGGTTTACCACAAAGCTGGTTTCTACAGTGGGCAAGTAGACAGAATCTTTCTGGGAAATCACAATGTACCTTACAGGCATCTATCTGAATCTGGGAGGTGAAGCTGCTATCCCTGAATATGATACCCAAAGTCATTCATCCTCTAGTCGTCCTGGCTTCAATTAAACTCAAGCTCAGAAATCTCCCACAGCTTTGGTGAAAGCCTTGATACGGAAAAGCAGCCAGAGTTGCTTCCAGAGTTGGATCCCAAATCACTTCCATAATTGATTGGATATTAAACTCTAGAATTATAGTATACATCAAATAAAATCATATATCTCAATGACAGTCAATAAAAGGAAACAAAACTTTTTAACAGTTAGAGAGTATTTTTTTAAAGCCTAGAAAAACAACAACAACAACAACAATAACAAAAAACAAGGTAAGGTCCGGGGCACTGCAATCTATCTGTGAACATGTAGGATATACAACACAGGAGCAAGAGAAGGAAATTGGTACCTCAAGTATCACTGCCTAAAGTCAGTCAGACTGACAGCCAGGAATTAACTAGCTTATGCATTTCTTGTGTGTTCAGTCAGTTTCAGTGAGATTCTCATTTGAGACTCTTTGATTTAGAGTTCTTTAGATCGCTGTTGGAAATCAGAGAGCAGCACCATCCATATCACATGGGAGGATGCTGAAAGTGCAGAATTTCAGGTTCAACCCCAGAGTCTTGGTGGCCAATGGTGTAACAAACCTCCCTACATATTTTTACAGGTACTACACTTTAGAATCACAATTCTGCTGATACTAGGGTTTCTTCCAGAAGTTAACACTACTGGCAAAAGGAATTTCAAAAATAATTGAGCTTTCAAAACAAAATAAAGTAAGAATAAAATTTTAAATGTAGTATTTACTTTCAAGTAAGGATCTTTCACGACATATGCAACATGCCCCTCCTCCATCAGTCACAAAAAACTCAAAAATTCCAGGGTGACTTAGAGGAGCACTGCAGAAGCAACTGCAATTTATTTTTCATTTTTCCTTATTAAAATTTTAGATTTATCTGCACAGCTCTGCTTTGTTATAAGGATTGAAGGTTGAAAAATGAAGACAAGAGTTTTAGAATTTACTTCTCTGGCTTTTACTAATTCTGAACCAAAGCAGGTCTCAGAACAATTTACAGTGGATACATTTATCTTTACTTTTCTCTTGTGGTAAGGATGTTTGATGAAATTTAATCTATGTCTGTTTAGCACTTTGGACCTGCTAATGCTGCTAAATATAATTACTTTATAGACACTGAATGGTTGAAGAAAAGCCACTCTTTTCTATTGCCACATTTCATCAAGAAAAACTCTAAGTTGAAAAATATTTACCTCTAAAGCAATATTAGGAAAATAAAACTTGGCTTGTTAATAAAGTTTGTGGATATATAAAATCTCATTAATTTGGTAGCAATTGGGCAAAGACCATTTTTCAGTATACAATTATGAACTTTTAAAAATAGAGATGTATCACTCCTGTGTATAAATCATGAATTAGTTAGCAAATTGTTTATCAACAGAAGCTCAGTAGAAATCATTTAATTCCCAATTGATAATTATACACTTCATCCACCTGGGAGGATGAGTAGTCTCAAGTTTAAGAAAACAGTTGATTTAATTAACTTGTTTAGACAATGCTTCTCTGACATTTGCAGGAAAAAAATCTTTGTAGATTTAGAATAGATTCTAATTCCTAGAGGAATCATATCATCACGACATTTTAAATTAATTGCTTAGACTCTCAGAAAATCTTTCCTATAGTCATTGTATTTTAAAAGGTCTTCAGTTCTCAGTTAGACAAAACAGAATGTCAAAACTAACAAATCCTTTCTCCCCTTCCCTTTACAGTATATTTCCCACAGTCCTTCGTAGTTAGGCACATACATGTGGTCTAATCCACAGAATGAGGAGGAAGTGGTCCTGGAAATATCTCCCACAAGATCCTGGTCTTCTATGTGCTTTGTACACTGATGATGAGTGGATGAATCCCACTTATAGTGAGCTTTTGATTTTATAAATAAAGTTTTATTACAACACAGCTGTGCCCATTATTTATATGTTATTTATGGATATTTGCACAATAATCACCATAATTGTAGAGGAGACTCTATGGCTCAGGTTCACCGATCTAAATATATTTCTGACTTTACCATCTAAAAATACCTCCACTGCATGCTTGTGGTTAAAACTAATAGATGGCCACAGCCTGGGCCCTATATGATACACTATTTATTGTCTCCACTGATTAGGTAGCAATGAAAACAAGATGTAAGTTTCAGTATATTTAATATCAGGGCATGGGAGATGAGGTTAGAAGCAGATGCAAGTTTTTGTTTCAAGACTTGAACTGGCCTATCCAAATAATATACCACAGCAGTGTTAATTGTTAACCCTGTCTCAACATACACCACACACACACACACACACACACACACACACACACACACACACACAACTCTAATGATGATAGTACAGTACATGTGACCCTAAGTCTTTTCAAGCTCTCATATATTATGGTGCTAGTGCAGATCCCATAGACCTGTGTCTAAGTGTAGTTTAGGGATAATTGAAAAACAACAGTGTGCTTCCACAGATGCTAACTCTACAAGGCCCACATCAGTACCACAGGAAAGTTAGAAGATAGGTTCAGGTGGAAAAGGATATTGATAGCTTCACCTGGGGACTTGTCAATCATTTATACTCAATTGTTGGCTATTGTCACACTGAATAGAAAACCTTTACAGTATGACCTGGTGATTAATAGTTAAACCATAAGTTTTTATAAAATAATGTCTTATATATTTGGAAATGCCTCAATTACAAATTTGGGTCTAAAAGAACTCACCCTTCATAAAATGGAGATACATATTATTGTCTCATCATCTGTTACACAGATTGTATTTTCCCCAAGCCTTTTATTTTTCAATTCCCATGGATTCAATTTGCCCCAAGAGCTCTGAAATGCTTAGACTTTATTTTATTATCTTTCCTGTAATACACATCTTTCTTGTATTTTGCTGGTCGTATAACTCTTTTTGGAATGGATCCTAACATCTCTAATGTTACATTTGGAGACTTGGGAAGCAGGCTAGCCATTCTCTCTACATTAATAGGCAGAAAAGTTCTGTCCTCAGGGTAGCTTTCTGATTGCTGACTATAATAACTAGTGTCACTTACACAATAAAAAGTTTTATGTGGATTTCTTTATTGTCTCCTCCTGGAAAATTATAGTCGTTGCTCATCCAGCAGATGTGTGAGGCCGCAGGCTGGGTGCATCTGTTTTCCTTTTACATGGTCACTCTGGTCCCTTCTCTAGCAGACAGGCAAATTTCCCTAGTCATCATTGAGATGAATTATATAGCTTGCACAAGTTTTGCAAATACATTCATATCTCTGGTTTTCTCTAACTTGACCTCTGTTCATATATTGTAGCTTGGAGCTATAGAGGTTACCCTTTCTGGATGTCTCAAAGGCTGGATTTCAGTAAGGATTTCAATGTAAATAGTTTATGTGAGAGGCAAAAAATATTGGTATGGTGATGGGAATGAGAGGCTGGGAAAAAACAGCAGCCAAAATACGATATGTCACCAGTGGTAGGCAACTGTGTTCCCTTCTCAATGGGGATATGTCTCAAAGCTCAATGTAGAATATGCCTCAGAATTACCCCACTAATAATGCAGAAAAGCCATTCCCATCAGTCCCAGTTCGAGGGATGCTTGATGCTGATAGGAGTTAGAAATTAAAGATGCTACAAGAGTTTAAAAAGTGAATGTCTTAGTCTGTGGAAAGTCTTCAGGCAATGAAATTCAGGTTCTGGCTTTGAAAACTGAGATCCTGTACAGTGACAGTCAAGGGCACAGATAGCATCTGTTCCATCTAGCAGAGGAATCAGTCACCTCAGGACTGTTCCTCAGGTCTGAATTAATAGGCATGGCTTAGATAAATCTGTCCCTTGTGACACCTTCTGTCCTTTCATCTATCCTTCATTCAATGGTGGCTTGATAGATGAACAGGAAATATTGGTGCCTAAATAATGTATCTTCAGAGAGTTTTGGAAGGACTCCTGTGTTCCAGCACCTTTCCATCTTGGGCCCCTCACACATAAAGTCTCAAAATTAATCAAAGATCTAATTAACTATAATTCTTTCTCCAGTAAAATAATCAGTTCTTTTGGCATACTAAAATTAAGCAAAGATACCAAATGTGTGGTATGAGTAAACCATGGTATTTATGGAAACGTGATGAGAAGGGTGTGACAAGACTGTTCTGGTTTACATAGTCAGTCTTTCAAAACTTTGTATCCTGGAATTGTGGTCCCAAATTCAATATTATTGAAACCTGGAGTGTACTGTCCAACAATTTCCATCAACAATTTGGAGTGCCCTTTTCAGGTGGCTACCATGAACTGTCACCCACACTGAGACAGGCCTTTGGTGATGTAGCTGTCTTTAAGTCATTTCTGCTCCTTTAAGTAGCCCCTCACCAATACTCCTGCAGGCAACCATAATAAAACTCATTGGTTCACTGTGATGAACATTGGTGTTATCCTTACTTTATCCTTTCATCTGTTTTCTGATGAGTAGATGTTTATTCAGTTCTTGCCACAAAAAGTGTCACACAACTGAAGGTCAAGGCATACTCTCTTAACTATAGGGATGGATGAGATCTTCTTGTGTATAAAAACAAAACTGCAAGAATATGGACATTGTTATTAGTAAATTCAGAATTGCCAAGTTCCTTTCCAGACATCTGCTATGTTTCTGGAGACACATGATGTTCTTTTTGTTGTTGATTTATTTATTTATTTTTGAGTAAAACCAAAACTTATTCTAAGCCACAGTCAACCTAGGGTCACCCCTGCCATATAGCCTCCCTGGTTCTGTGGGTTGCAGTCTGATTGCTCTTTGCTTTACATCTAGAATCCACTTATGAGTGAGTACATACCATGTTTGTCCTTCTGGGTTTGGGTTACCTCACTCAGGATGATATTTTCTAGTTCTATCCATTTGCCTGCAAATTTTATGCTGTCATTGTTTTTCTCTGCTGAGAAGTACTCCATTGTGTATGTATATGTACCACATTTTCTTAATCCATTCTTCAGTTGACAGGCATCTAGGTTGTTTCCAGGTTCTGGCTATTACAAATAGTGCTGCTATGAACATAGTTGAGCATGTATCTTTGTGGTATGATTGAACATTCCTTGGGTATATGCCCAAGAGTGGTATGGCTGGGTCTTGAGGTAGATCAATTCCCAATTTTCTGAGAAACCGCCATACTGATTTCCACAGTGGTTGTACAAGTTTGCATTCCCACCAACAGCGGAGGAGTGTTCTCTTTGCTCCGCATCCTTTCCAACATAGACTGTCATTAGTGTTTTTTATTATTGCCATTCTGACAGGTGTAAGGTGGTATCTCAGAGTTGTTAAAGGCTCTTGTTGTGCATATTTTCCTTTTCAGGTAGATAGTATTCAAAATGTCTCAGCATCCTGTCACAGAGCCTGACTTTGTTTTGTTGTAGTCTGAAGATCTATGACAATGATTTATTATTGAGTTCAACACTTCAGAACTTCCTTCATAGCCCAGACCCCAACAGTAGCAACAGTTTAAGCTAATCTGAAAACACCAGGAACTCCATGGGAAGGAATGAAAGGGATGAGACAAAGGGACAGAGAGAAGGAAAGAAGGAAGGAAGAAAGGAAGGAAGAGACTCTGAGGAAAAGTGCAGTATTCTTAGAGGGCAACTAGAGATATCTTTAAACCTCTTTCAATGAAATCCATACACAAATATGCCAGTTTAGATAAACAGGAGAGCCCTGTGTAAACACATGCGCGCACACACACACACACACACACACACACACACACACACACACACACTTCTGCATAGCCTACCCATACACCTACAATACATACCACTTTCTCTCTAAGACCTTGTAGTTGTACGAAAGCAAAGAACCAGAGGATTAGGTAGATGGATCCATTACTAAAGTGTTTGCCTTGGAAGTATCACAACATGATCCCAAGCACCAGAACTCAGGTTAAAAAAAAAAAGTCAGGGTAGTCGCTCTTAGATCAGCTGAGCTTCCTAAAGAAACAAGACCCAATGAAGCTGTGTAGAAATCTGTCAGACAAACTATGCTTCTTGGAAAGGACCCCCTCCAAACTGTTGAGCTGCTTAAATGTTGGGCAGTGTTCTCCAGTTCTCTCAGTTGTCCTTACTGTTTATATAGGCTTCAGATGAAAGGGCTTCATGTAACTACTCAATTTCAGGGACTTCCTGAAGATACTAAGTTGTTTACTTCCTGAACTTAATAAGCTTTACTACAGAATGGAATGCTTCTCCTCCTCTTATAACATCACATGTTTTCACAAACTTCCTTAGAAGATGGAATTCTTATCTCACAATAAATGCCTGCACATTTTTCATACACAGAAACCACCAGTACCATGAGCCTATGATCATCTACTTTTGCTCCACATTTTGATTACCTGCTGGGATTTGAGAACACCATCACCTTGATCCAACTGGGAATTTATTTATGTCATTAGTTTGGGAGAACCATGGTAAACTTAAATCTACCTTTTAAGTTCTGATGAACAGCCTGATTTCAGAAGCAAAGGATTGGGTTAGCTTATGTTCAAGGGGAAAGAGAAGGGGGATAGAAAATGTTGTGGCTTTGCTGAATATTAATTTGTTATTTTTGAAGTTTATAATTCTCCTCCAACAGTCACCAATTATGGCACAATATTTGAATTTGTTCAGCAGAGAATCTTCCACTTTCTGCAACTAAGAAAGGAACTGGAATCGAGGTGTCAGCTCTCTTATAACCTGTATTCAGTCATGTACAAGCTTGGGAAGTGCTGTCTTCTAATAACATCTGGAAATGGGTCCCCTCTTATCATCCTCACCTTTGTCACCTGGATACAATATGTGATTGCTCACCTGTCTTAGTGTATAAGCCTTCTAGCTCACCTTCACTCTTGTCATGTCTCAGGAAGCAGTGAGGTGGGCCTCAGAAATCCTGAGTGTGCTTTCCTCTGCTCAAGACACTCTGTTACTCATCTTGTTATAAGTAAAAGCCTTTCTCTTATATTATCCTTTGGTTTCTGGTCCATTCACCAAAGACAGAAGTATTCTTCTGTGGAAAGAATGCCTTGGTTAAAAAAAGTGTAAGAATGGTAAGGCTATATCCAATTTAAGAAGGATTGTGAGATTCCTTAGAAACTATGGTAGGGATCATTATGACATCTCCCAGGAGATGTTGTATGCACCACTTTCTAAGCTCAGTAAAGATAACCTTTAGGAAATATAGTGACATCCCCAATTTCCACTGACATTGATGTTAACCAGCTTTGTGTGTCTGTTAGAAGAGGGGGCAGGCAGCCCTGACAAATTCCATCACCTCAGCAGAAAGGAGAGAAGACTGTAAAGAAAGTATTCTAGCCAGAGGAATAAGAGCTGAAGAGTTGGATTTGAGTTTTTGATGATTTTCTATGATTTTTTTAATGACTAGATACTCTGTGTTTGTCTCTGCCCTTGGAGCAAAAAGTACAATCTCTTTCTTTATTGAAAGAAAGAAAGAGAGAGAGAGAGAGAGAGAGAGAGAGAGAGAGAGAGAGAGAGAGAGACTGATAGAAAGATAGGAATAATAGAGGTAAAGAGAGGAAGGAAGGGAAGAGATTTAACCTGTTTTTCAGAGTGGCAGTCAGTATGAAGAGTTGCTGGATAAGATAAAACAGGACATCTATGTAATCCCATTAGTAGATAACCCTTTTCCCCCTTTGAGAATATGTTTCTTAAGATAATTAGCAAAAAGCAAACACCTCCCCCAAAAAAGATAACTAACATATTTTGCTACTTCCATGGCCTCAAGAAATCCTCTCTGAATATGCAAAGAGCTCTCAAGGATGAAGGTCTCACTGAAGTAAGTTGACACCAATCAAAAGTGTCAAACATGTTGAACAATCTAGTATCTAGTATATAGAAACCAGCTGTTTGTGGGCTTTATTACAATTGTACATGTTTGTAACTGATGCAAGCCAAGGAATCACCATTTTCCAGAGTTTGTGTGGAGGTAATAGTTTTCTTCCTTGTGTGCTTTGCACTGCTCTGACAGCACTGTATTTTTGAAATCAGAAATAGCTTTTACAATTTGCCATCCTAACTCTTAGAAATAATGGCACAGGCATGCAACGAATATGGCAACCACCACTTCTAGTCTCACATTGACCATCTCTCAAACTCTCCTGTGTTATTTCTAGACCTCAACTTGATGTCAATACAGCTAAGAGTTTGAAATCTAATTGGTCCAGCCTTGTGTGTTTGAGACATGTTCCCACAGCATCCCAAATGGTGGTGTTGTTTTCTCCTCAAAATTCAGTTTCTCTTTTAATTTTCCAGCTGAGCTCAAACAATGAGCATCAGATGACATATTTTTATAAAAATGGGTTTGTTTCATTGTAAATATAGAAAGAGATCAATAAAGTTAAGCCAAAATTGTGTAGCCATGAGATATTGCTATGAAAATAACACTATAGTACTTGGTAAGAAGATAAAATATTTGCCATAGATAGTAGGGAGCTCACAATTCTATTTAACATTTTATAGCCATGGAGAAAGCACAATTGATCCTGTTAGGAAGGAGCATGCATTTTTTCCTCTTTGAAACTGCTTTATTTTGGTTAAATGCTTATTAAAGCAATTAGTTTTGCTATATGTTTAATTATTATATCAACAGAAACAATTTCTGTATGTATTACTCTCTGAGGCTACTTTGCCATTTTGAAATCATCTTCAAATATCATTTTCTTGTACTTCTTAGTGTCTTTGGACAGTTAATGCCACATATACATGTATGTGTTGAAATTAAAAAATAAATTTTTCTATCTTCATTATTTGCTGATCAAATGTTTATTTGATGGAATATTTGGGGAATCAAGCTAGATCAAGATACTCTCTTTAGGAGACAAGAATATGCGAAGTGAATATTTATGACAGATTAGAAATAAGTATCTGGAAAAGCTCAAAAAATATATTCAGATGAAACTGGACATTAGGAAGGAAATAAATTTTGCTTCCTATTGGAGGAGAACTGAGCCAGAGAAAAAAATTACCATAATCCTTATGCCATTAAAAATTTTCCTTCTATGGCATAATGTTTGAATGATTGCAATGTGTATCAGTTAGAACTCTAGGTCTTGGGGCCACAGAGCTAACAATGAAAGTTCTTTTTCATGTGAAACATTTCTTTAGGTTGGAGGTTCATATACAACAAATGAAATATTCCATATTAGATGGCTACTGTTGTGAAGAAAATAAGCAGGAATCTGGTAGGTAGTAGAAAAGAAATGAGTACAGTACAAAATAGGGAGCTAGTGAAATTTTTTCATTGAAAATGTGGCATTTTAAACAAAGACCCAAAGCAGGGAGGAGTCAACGTTGTAGAAAATATATGGAGAAATGTATGTGGGTAGCTGTCATTCAAGAAGCATCAAAAAGGCTGATGTGATTGGACAGGGTGAACATGTAGAAAATGTCATGGAATAATAATATTGAAGCAATGAGAGGCACCCAGCCTGAACAGAGATGAACAACTGCACTGTGTGCACAGTCCAGAGATAGCCACTGAGGGAGCTGGTGTGATGTGTTTTGAGGGATTGGGGAGCTGGTAGTGTGGTCTGATCCAATCAGCTCTCTTGCCACTATGTGGCTTGCTTTGGTATAGTGCTTTATCTGCTAGAGAAAGTTAGAACATTTTAATTCTTGCAGAGATACTGACATTACTATCAAGTTAAAACTTGACCAAAACAAATCTATAGGCTTCTAAGCATGGTTTCATCTCTGAACAAGATGGGACCCTTGGGCAATCTGACCAGAAAGAGATAATCAGACTTGCAGAAAAGGAACACAGCTCTGTTGAGGACAGACTGAAGTGGACACAGATGTTTGGGATAGATCTTGCAGTTTACAAAACTAACTTAGTCAAGTGGGAGATGATGGTAATTTGGCCCATAATGGTGTTTGTAGCTATAATGAAAGTAGTATTATTTGGGGTTGATATAGGGAATAAATTCAACTACACAGTTGGCATATGGGCAAAATAAAATAAAGATGTAAGTGGGTGGGTCAATATGGTAGGAAATTGAACAAATTGTCTTCTTAAAATTCCTGGTTGCTCACTGAAACAAAAAGCAATAGAATCAGGAGAAACTGAGGATCAAAATAATACTCCATGTTTGAGGGAGGAAGATCTACTTTACCCAAGCACTCCTCTCTTATATCCATGGTGTCACATTTTATCAATGGTGCTTATATTACAATAATGGTACTTGCCCACTGGCCATGCCAGCCTAGGAATCAGGTAGGTGATCTTCATTCTCCTTCATATCTTTCAATTCCAATTTTTCAATCTTATCTCTAGTCCTACAGCAGAACACCTGGTGGAGCATCTCCTTTCTCTCTGCTTTTATTCCCAGGGGGTTCCACAGATCTACTCACTTAGCCTTCCTCCCTCACTCCATGCCTTTGTGTTAGCCTCTAAAACCTGGAAGCACTCTCTACTAGGGAACCCACTGACTATGAAGCATGGGAATTAGGTAAGGGAATTATCTTAGTCAGTTTTCTACACTATGAAGAGACACCATAACCACGACAACTCTTATTAAAGAAATCATTTAATTGGGGCTCACAATTTCAGAGGGTTAGTCAATTATCATCATGGCGGGAATCATGATGTCATGCCAGTAGACGTGCTGGAGAAGTAGCTGAGAGTTCTACATCAAGATTTTCAGGCAGCAGGAAGAGAGAGATACTGAACCAGGCTTGGGCTTTTGAAACCTCAAAGCCTATCCCCAGTGACACATTTCCTCCAATGAGACCTCACTTCCTAATTCTTCTCAAGTAGTTCCACTCACTGATGACTAGGCATTCAATATATGAAACTATGGGGACTATTCTCATTCAAACCAACACAGGAATCTTCACCTTCCTTCCTGTTCTCTAGTCCTCCAAAGTCATCCTCAGCCCTATAGCAGATCACCCGTATGAGTTTGTCTTCCCTCTCCACATACATTCCCGGGGACTTGGAAAATACTCAAGGCAGAGCCAGATATTTTTCCCTCTTGTAGACCCTCTTAGCCACCCCCTTCTACACCATCCCCATTCCTTCATGTCAACTACCAAGACCTAGAAAAACTTACTGTTCAGAACCCCCAAGTCCACTTGTGGCAGGGCCTTAAATGTACCAGGCAACCAAGAGCCATCATACTCTCCTAAGTTCAAGAGAGGAACATTGAAAGCAAGGAGGAGAACACTCACCCAACAAAAATAAGACCAGATATCAACCATTAGAATTACAGTCATCCTAAACCCATATGCCTACTAGACACCAGTGTGGAAACAAAATCAATTATAGCCAGGACAATGTCTCCACCAGAACCCAGCAACCCTACTACAGTAGGTCCTGATAAATGCAATGTAGCTGAAGCACAAGGCAAGGACTCCAAAACAGCTATTATGAATATATTTAAGGACCCTAAGGAGGATATGAATAAAGTCATTAATGAAGACACAAACAGTGGAATGATAAGAAGAGAGTTGAAGACATGAAAGTAGAAATAGTTGCTAAAGAAAACCAAAACTGAGCCAGGACAGTGGTGGCATACACCTTTAATCCCAAGACCCAGGAGCCAGAAGCAGGTAGATCTCTGTGAGTTTGAGTGCAGTCAAGTCTACAGAGATAGTTCCAGGATAGCTAGGGCTACACAAAGAAACCCTGTCTTGAAAAAAGAAAACAAAAAATAGAAGACAACCAAAAAGAAAAAGAAAACACAAACTGAAGTAAAACTAGAAATGAAAATTTTAGGTAGTCAAACAAAAACCTCAGAGGTAAGCTTCACCAACAGAAAACAAGAGATGGAAGAATCACAGGCATTGAAGACCAGACAGAAGGAATTGATACTTCAGTCAATGAAAATGCTAATTCTGAAAAAAGCCCAAGCACAAAGCACCCAGGAAATCTGGAACATTATGAAAAGAAAAACAAAAACTGTAAATAACGGGAACAGAGGAAGAAGAAATGCAAGTCAAAGACATAGAAAATATTTTTAAAAAATCAGAAAATATACCTAATCTACAGAAAGAGGTGCCTACATAAGTACAAGAAACATACAGAACACCAAATAGACTGCATTAAAAAGGTAATTTGCCAAGACATACAATAATCAAAACATTAAATGTGCAGAACAAAGTAAGACTATAAAAAGTTGCAAGGGAAAATGACCAAGGAATACATAAAGGCGGACCTACTGGCATGATATCTGACTTTTCTGACTAAAACCAGAAAGGCTGGGGTAGATGTTCTACATGCTCTGAGAGACCATGCATGCCAGCCTAGACTACTATATTCAGTAAAATTTTCAATCACAATAAATGAAGAAAGAAAAACATTTCATGATAAAACCAAACTTAAGCAGTATTTATCTACAAATACAGCTCTTCAGAAGGTTCTATATGGAAAACTCTAACTTGAAGAGGTTAACCATATCCAAGAAAACACAAGGAATAAATAATCTCAGACCATCAAGTCAGAAGAGGAGGGAGGGAAATCCTATATCATAACATCAAAATAATAAGAATCATTAAACTCTGCACATTGATAATTCTCAGTATCAATGGTCTCAGTCCCCCAAAACAAAGCTACAGACTAACAAATGGGAATAAAAAGCAGGATCCATCCCTGCTGTGGGATGGTCTGTATGTGCTCTGATTAGTCAATAAATAAAACAGTGATTAGCCAGTGGTCAGGCAGGAAGTATAGGCGGGACTAATAGATAGGAAAATTGAGAGAATAGGAAGGCAGAGAGAGACACTGCCAGCCGCCACCATGACAAGCAGCATGTGAAGATGCCGGTAAGCCACAAGCCATGTGGCAAGGTATAGATTTATAGAAATGAATTAATTTAAGATATAAGATCAGTTAGCAAGAAGCCTGCCACGGCCATACAGTTTTGTAAGCAATATAAGTCTCTGTGTTTACTTGGTTGGGTCTGAGCGGCTGTGGGACTGGTGGGTGACAGAGATTTGTCCTGACTGTGGGCCAGGCAGGAAAACTCTAGCTACACATCCCTCTGCTGCATTCAAGAAACATATCTTAACTTCAGGATAGACATCCTCTCAGGGTAAAAAGGTGAAAAAGAGATTTTCCAAGCAAGTGGACCCAAGGAGCAGGCCTATGTAGCCATTTTAATATCTAACAAAATAGACTTCAAACCAAAACTATTCAGAAGAGATAGGAAAGGTCACTACAAGCTCATCAAAGGAAAATTCATAGAGAGGATACTACATATCTTAGCATCTGTGCACCAAACACAAGGGCACCCAGGTTCATAAAAGGAACACTACTACAGCTAAAATCCTAGTGTGTTATGCTGACACCGACACAGTGATGGTGGGTTGCATTACTCTCTCCAATTGAGGTGTCATCCAAGCAATAACTAAACCGAGAAATGCTAGACCCAAATTATGCCATAACATGGACCTAACAGTTGTTTACAGAAAATTCCACCCAAACACAAAAAAATATACCTTCTCCATAGCTCATGGAACTTTCTCCAAAACTGACCACATACACGGACACAAAGCAAGGCTCAACAAATACAAGAAATTTAACTAACTCCCTGCATTCGAATTGAACACAGATTAAAGCTGGATATCAACAATAGAAACCACAGAAAGCCTACAAACCCATGGAAACTGAACAACCCACTACTGAATGGAAAATGGATCAAGACAGGAATGAGGAAAGAAATTTAAAAAATATTCTAAAATTTAATGAAAAGGAAGCACAATATACTCAAACTTATGGGACACATTGAAAGCAGTTCTAAGACACAAGTAAATAGCCCTAAGTGCCTACTTAGATAATTGGAGAGAGCTCATACTAGTAAGTTAATAAAACACCTTAAAGCTCTTGAACAAAAGGAAGAAATAACACCCCCCAAAAATAATTAACCAAATTCAGTAATGAAGTCAATAAAATGGTAACACACACACACACACACACACACACACACACACACACACACACACTCACTACAAAAAATCAATGAAACAGAGAGAACAAAGTGTTGGGTCTTTGCAAAAATCATTAAGACTGACAAACCCTTAGCCAAGTTAAACAAAAGGCAGAGAGATGATTCAAATTAGTCAAATTAGGGGAAAAGTGGGGGGGCATAATAGCAGACACTGAGGAAATTCAGAGAATCATGAAGATGTACTTTAAAAACCTGTACCCACTAAATTAGAAAATATAAACTAAATTGGAAATTTTCTTGATACAGCACATTCAAAAGTTGACTCAAGTTCAGAAAGGCAATTTAAATAGATCTATACACACTTGTGAAATAGAAAAAAATAACTAAACGTCTCCCAACCTGGGTGGGGGCAGGGCAAGACAGTTTTAGCATATAATTTTACTAGACTTCAAAAAGAATTAATGCCAATACTTCTTAAATTATTCCACAAAATGGAACAGAAGTAATATTGCCCAATTCTTTTTATGAGGCCACCATTACTCTGATACCTAAACCATATAAAACCCCCCAAAGAAAGAAAATTACAGACAAGTTTCCCTCCTGGACATGGATGCAAAAATTCTTTATCATAGATCAGATTTTCATTAATATGTGGACTTATGTTTGGAATGTCAATTTGATTCTGATGATCAACATGTCTGTTTTAGGCCAATATCATGATGTTTTTATTATGATAGCGCTTGTAGTATGATTTGAGATCAGAGATGGTGATAACTCCACTAGTACTTTTATTATTAATGAGTGTTGTAACTATCCTAGATTTTTGTGTTTCCGTATAAAGCTGAAAATTGTTTTTTCCATTTCTGTGAAGAATTTTGATTGGGGTAAAGATCGAAACAGAATTCTCAAAAGATAAAGCACAAATGGATGAGAAACCTTAAAGAAATTTTCAACATCCTTAATCTTGGTGAAGTGCAAACCAAAACCACTTTGAGATTTCATCTCACACCAATGAGAATGCTCAGTATTAATAAAATACATGACATCTCATGCTCGTGAGGATATGGAGAAAGGGAAACACTCATCTGTTGCTAATGCAAGTGCAAACTTGTATAACCATGATGGAAATCAGTGTAGTAGTTCCTCAGGAAGCTGAGAATAGATCTACCTCAAGATTCAACTATATCTACCTTGGGCATTGTATCCAAAGGTCTCTACATCCTACTTCAGAGACATTTACTCAACCATGTTTATTGATGCTCTCTTAAAAGGCCAGATATTCGAAATAGAATATACATCTGTCAATGGGAATTGGATATACCTTTTGATATGCTTGCACAATGGATTATTTCTCTGCTATTTAAAATGAAATCACAAAATTCAAAGATAAATGGATAGTATAGAACTATAAAAGAAATCATCTTCCATGAGGTAATCCAGACCCCCAAAATACAAAGGTGCTATGTATTCATTTATGTGTAGATTTTAATTTTTAAGTATTTGATAAGCAGATTATAATTCATATAACCACAGTAGTAGAGTATAGAGTAGGGGAATAGAGGGATATGGATCTTTCTTGGAGGGGGAAGTAGAATAGATAGTTGTGGATGTATGTGAGTTGGGGAATAGAATTGGAGGATCAGATTCAGAGGGCAGAGGGAAGAGGAAATAAGGGAGGGAAATTCAGGGAGTAATAGCCATAACTAAGGTCCATGTGAGGGGTTGTAAGGAAACCTAATACAGTAGAAATTTCATATATATATATATATATATATATATATATATATATATATATATATATATATATATATATATATATATATATAAAAGAAATACAAATGGAATCATCAAATAATGGGAGATAAAAAAGCCCCAACCTGGAATCTCTTGTTACCAAATGAAACCTCCAATTTCAGGAATGGGTTACATCGAATCAAATTATTGGCAATTTAGGCCCTATAGAAACCCCCATAAACAACCCAGGCTATTGCCAGACTATTGGTTGCCCTCCATAAACTGATGGTAATAGCCTATTGCTAAGACAACACTTATACATCTCATTGAATATGAAGAGGTCAAGCTTATCCCTACCTGGAGCCTATTGAATAGTGCTTATGATACTGGAAGGTATTGTGCATGCTACTGAGGAGAAAGGTAAACACCAACTCAGATACAAATCCTTTGATATATAATAGTAAAAAAATACAAGATATGCTGGAGCAATGGTAGCACAATGCTTCTGGGAGCAACCAACCAGCACCTGATTGTATTTAAGATCCATTCCATGAGATTGTATCCATCCTTGGCACTGCTTTGTAGGCCAAGAACCTGAGACTAGACTGGCTGGGGACTTAGGGGAAACAAATACTAATGTTTTTCCAAAGGAACACAGCCATAAAATGACTTCTACTGGCATTCTGCTATACTCACATATCAGTGTCTTGCTCAGCCATCATTAGAGAAGCTCCCTCCTGCAGCAGATGGCAATAAATACAGAGACCCACAACTGGATAATGTATAGAGGAGGAGATACCTTGGAATACTCAGCTCTAAATGAGTATTTTAGAGTATTCTCTAAATGGAGTATTCTCTATAAAATCCCCCCGCCCCCATTAAGGGCTCCAGAAACCTGGAGGAAAAGGAGACAGAAAGATTTTAAGAGCCAGAGGTGGTAGAGAACATCAAGGAATCAAGATCTTCTATACAGAACAGGGCTGGCATATGAATGAACTCACAGAGAATGAGGCAGCACGTACAGGGCCCACACAGCTCTAATCCAGATGGGGTCCCAGCTCTGAGAGGAGAAGTAGACACTCCCCTACCCCTAATTAAGAAGCTAACTCCAGTTAATAACCACTCACAAAGGAAGTATTAGTTTTCTCCAACAGTCTCATTGGGTACACAGTCAATGTTAAGTGTAGACCCTTTGTTGAACAGTGGATGGCAAACAAACTGAATGACATTTTTAGAGGTTCTTTGTCTCAGAATACTGTGTCATGGCATTATTTACTCTCTATCTGTCTGTCTGTCTATCTATCTATCTATCTATCTACCTATCTATCTATCTTCTATCTACCTACTTACTTACCTACTCATCCATCCATCCATCCATCTACCTACTTATCTATCTACCTGTTTACCATACATCTTTTGTGTATACATTATGATTTTTGGTTTTGTGTTTTTATGAAACTTCTTTTTTTATGAATGTGCATGTCTCTGTGTTTATATGGGGTCCTTGTGCTTTTTTGTTGGCTCTTTTTCTTCTGTTTGTATTTTTAATCCTATCTCAGTTGGTTTGCTTTTATTTTATCTTTTATTTTGTTGGTTATTTTTAGATACTTGCTTGTTTTCTAATTAGAGAGAGAGAGAGAGAAAAGGGGTGTAGATTTGGGAAGGAGGGGAGGTGGGAATATTTGGGATAGGGGAAACTGTAATAAGAATATATTGTATGAAATAAATCTATTTTAAATAAAGAAAACCAATAAGAGTGCCCACATTACAACAATGGTGCTCACATTACAACAATGGTGTTTGCCTTACATCAATGGTGAATCTCATCAGCTTGCTTATCATTGTTTAAACTGACCTTAATAACTTATTCAAATTTATTTTGTCAGATTTCTCCACTGAAAATGTACATTTTTCTTTCCTTCTCCATGTTGTACTCTCTAGGTTTAAGTCATTAGGTATAGTCTTTGTGCTTAAAGCACAGGGATTCGTACTGGCTATAGAGAAGCTACCGAAATTACACACACACACACACACACACACACACACACACACACACACACACACACCTGTAGAGGTCATAAGATGGTGTCAGTTCCCCTAGAGCTGGAGCTATAGGCAACTGTGAACTGTCTAACGTGTGCTTGAGAATTGAAATCCAGTCCTCTGAAAGACGAGTCCTGTTAACTGTTGAGCCATTTCTTTAGCCTCAGTTCTTAGGTTTTTATACTAAAATATAAACTCGGTTCATCTTTTATTTTTCTTGTCCCACATTCACATCAGTAATTTCCCTGGGAACTTTAATTCTTTTTATTGGAGAATAAAAATAGAAACCAATATCTGGATGCTAGGTGTGCTTATTTCTAGTTAGATGGTATTTCTTCTAGTGTATTCTAATACATGTATATTATATAGTTTATGTGTTATATACAGATTTATATATACTTTTCATAACTATATACATAAAATGTCTGCATGTGCACATCTATATGTATGTTAAATTAGTTCATGCTGATGTCACATGAACCGTTACAGATCTCTCCACTTGCTTATCTTTGATTTCTCACTCAGCTGGGTAATTTCCAAACTATAGCATATTTGTGATTAATATGCATGAGTCAGGTAGATCAAACGCTAAGCAACTCAAGGGATATTGTTACACAAATGAAGAATTTTTCTCTTTCAAAATTACATTGTGGCTTCCACTGGGAAGCACTGATCTACACAGACATCAATCCTTCCATGAATTCTGACAGAAATGGTATTGACAGAGTGGCTACGAACAACAGAATATTCATGAACTGGAAATGCTCATTGAGTGGGTGGATCACTGCTTTAAGATGGTGTAATGAGATGATAATATTGACATGCGTTTGAGTGCATCAGTGGCTCCATTTTTCCTGTCTTTTCGAAATTCAGGCCCTTTAGAACAATGGACTTACAACTTCTCTAATCAAGGATTGAACCTGGAACATGGGCTTATCAAAATGATTCCTTGAGCCACGAGAACACATTGTGCCAGTTCTGACGATGCCCTCTTGAGGATTGGGGTATTTGTCTGTTTCCTTGTGGTTCTGCCATCGCTATGACAACCTCAGCTAATTTTAAAGAGTATTTTTAGGAAAGGCTCAAAGAATGTCACCACCTGCAATGGCTAAGCTTCATTGTCAACTGTTAACTTGATTGAATTTGGAACCACCTAGGAAAACACAGGTCTGGACATGTTTGAGAAGGTGTGTCAAGATTTGACTGTAAAAGGAAGACCCCCTGGAGTGTGAGCTGCATTGTTCTATCTACTGGGATCCAGGACAGAATATAAAGAGACAAAGGAATCCCTTCATACCCTGCTGTCCCACAGAGGAATGATGAGTCCAGACAATTCTAGGAGAATCTAAGCAGCTGAACATGGCTGTGGTAGATAGCATACTGCATGGCTTCCTTTGATGGTGCAATTTATGTCCTTGTGTGACACTGTTTGCTTGGATATGGGCTGGACTTAGTGGATTCTCCCAAGTGATCAAAATGTAGCAAACTTGACACAATGTTTCTTCCAAGATTATGTTACAAAACTGAGGTTTGGTTCTTTCTTAAATATCGTTTTTGTTTATTCTATTGTTACTGTGGTAGAAGCTAGTTTCTGTGTTGTGAGTGGCACACATACAAAGGAACTGGTGTTTCCTGGCAAATTCCAAAAGGTTCTGGAAACTGTGGCTTCACCCTCAGTTCCATGTTGATACCACCGCTGTAGCCTCAGCTGTATCAAGAACCAGAGGACCATGCTCTGCTGTACCTGGTTTCTGAACTACAGACACTATGACAAGGCAAAAGTGCATTGCTTTAAGCTGCTGAGTCTGGAGATAATCTGTTATCCAATAATAGATAAGGAATGTATCACATTAAAACACTAACCTGCAAAACTGAGCACTAAATAAGTGTTCATTACTGTAGTTTAGGAAGTGGCTTGATTTGCAGTGTTGTGCAGCAGTGGACAACTGATACAATTCAACTCACATCTAGCCATTTCAAAGAGGAGAGAGGATAGTCTGAAAGAGCAGTAAACAGTGCACATGTTCCTGTCTTGAAGGCTGAAGTGTATGGGAAGAATATTTAATTTTGAGGGTTCAATTTTGAAACCAAGTTTGGAAGTTTTAAAAGTCTCATTTTGCAACTAGAAGTAGACAGAAAGCCATGCAAATCAAATACACAAGTGATTAAATATGACAGGGTGGAAAGCTATAAAGTGTTCTCAAGCCAGAGATGATAATATTCATTTTTTTGGCTTACTACATCAGGGGGCCTAAAATACATATAACTATGCTACATTTTAAACAACTTGGTTTTCAAAATGTCATTTAGAAAGATAAATATAGGAAGATAGAAATGGATGGAAATAATTTGTGAGTATGGTAACATATAAGGAAAGCCTGAGTGAATAACAGATAAGTAAACAAATACAGAATGTAAGGTGATGAATGAAATAGAATACAAATACATAGATATCTGATAGACAAAAAGATGACAGATAAATAAATCATAGAAAATAGATGATAAATATAGTGATGATAGAAGATGATAGATGATGGGTGATCAATAATAAATAAATATGATAGGTACAGTAGATAGAGGATAGGTAGATAATAGAGGCATAGATATCAACAGCTATAGATATATGGCAGAAAGTTATCATAAGTTGAGATGACACTATCGATTCATGATTTTTCCATATATATTTCTCCATAGGGAAATTCTGTCTCACTACACTTGAAGTCATGAAAGAATGAAAAATCCCTGACCACTCTCCTTGATGTGAGATGAGCCCTATGGTTTAATTTATGCTGTGGAATTCCTTGTACGATCTGGTGGTTAACCCCAAGAAGACTATGTGCCTGCTAGCTTTGTGACCTGAGTACTCCTGTGTCCCTCACTATTCTTCTGAGAACCATCCCTCCATAAATTCGTTGCTTAGGAAACCCTATCTAAGGCTGAGATTCTCCTTTGCTTCTTCCAGAGAGCATAGCTTAAAATTTTGAACAACTTTCTTATCTTTCTATAGACTTAACTTCTAATTGTACTTTCTGCATAGTATACTTCCCACTTGCGTGTATATATATACAACAGTTTCTCCCTACAGTTCTGCCTTAGGCCATTGAGATGATACCAGGATAATTCCAGGTCACACAGGCTGATAATACCTGCATTCTGCATAACCTCTCAGTCCCAAGGGGCATCCCCAGCTTGGCCT
The DNA here is from genome assembly GCF_949786415.1 of Peromyscus eremicus. Lineage (NCBI taxonomy): Eukaryota > Metazoa > Chordata > Mammalia > Rodentia > Cricetidae > Peromyscus > Peromyscus eremicus. The sequence continues at coordinate 112,961,463 of NC_081419.1, read as the reverse complement.
TGCTATGAAATGGAAGAACTCAGTCAGCAGAAATAGAAATATTTCCCTATCTATCTTGTAAATTGCCTGTGCTGGACTTAGACTTTCCTCTTGAGCATTATAAGAGAGAAGTACCTTGAGTCTGAGCTTGGTGCTCAGAGTATTGGGGAATGGTTCACACCTTATTTACTGTGACATTTGCCTGTCTGGCTTACATCATTCTCAGATACTGTATTCTTAAGATCAAACTCTCAGCCTCAATGGCAGTAGTGGAAAATGCTTTCACTGAGGCCCGGGGCTCCCTTCATACACATTTCTTGCTTCTGTTTCATCTTTGAGAAGTAACTGGCTGGAAGCCCGAGGCAATGGGGAATTCTGGCTAAAGGGGGCTTCTACTGGGATTGCAGTCACCTTCCTTGGAAAACAACATGAATGGACTCTTTGGAGAATGTAAATCTTTTGATTGTTTCTACTATAGGAGTCTTGAGGGTAAGAAGTTCTTATCCAGAGTGTGGGAGATAAATTATACATAGTGAAATACATATATGAATACACCTAGCATGTTGGCATTTTGTTAACGTAGTAATTTAGGTCTACTTCAGAGTGTAAACTGTGCTGATATGATAATGCGGGGCAAAGTTCTTATCAGCTGAGATCAAACATAAACTGACTGAGATAACTTAAAATGAAGCCAAGGTTGAAAGCCTATGAGAGGAATTCAAATGGCTTTTCTGGGTGACTACATCATATCTGATCTTTTAAAATTATGTTATTTAATTCTAGTAACAACCCATAAAAATAGGAATTAGTGGATTCTTTATTTTATACCCAAGGGAAGATCAATGCAATACTTGCAAGGAGTGACAACGTCTTTCCAATCCTTCTTAAATCTTAACTCACTCAGCGATGTCAGGAGTTTTTAAGTGTGTAAAGTAGCAAAACTCAAAGGGATGGGAGACATGAGAAACATTTGCTTTAAGGGCTAAGGAAAAGGAGCAATATCTGTGCTATATTCCATGGGTTAAACAGAATTTTAAAACAGTTCTTGTTCTATGTTAGGGAACAACTTGGGGCTCTATGCATGCTAAGCATTGCACCCCTGAAGTATAATCCCAGCCAAAGATTTCAGGGTTTTCATACATCAGATAAAATGAAGGAAAACAAGCATAGTGGTACATACCTGTAAAGGACAGAAGCAGGTCTAAGGTCATCCCCAGCTACACAGTGAGTTTAAGGAGAGTCTGGGTTTCAGGAAATAGTGTCTCAAATTAATAAACAACCGACATAAATACTCTTGGAAAAAAGAGTGTAACTAATATTTCCACTCTGCTTTTTTTTTGGTATGATACTGTACAGATTTTCAGACTTTCTGGGCCTTGATTTATCCATCTTTCAAATGGAATGAATGATACCTTTATTTTTAGGGTTCTTGCAAGACTGAAGATGATAGAGGTTTCTATATTAGTTTCTTCAGGATGACAGAATGTCTAAGGTGAAAACTTACAGATGACTTATTTAGGATCACAGTTTTCGAGTGGAGAAGGCCTGAGAGGGCAGCATGTTGGTGAGAGTGAGTGGCAGAAGCTTCTCACACCACAGAAGAAGAAGTAGAGATATGAGAATGTGAGTCTTTCTAGATTTCTCCTCTCCCTTTTTTCCATCTAGGGCCCCAACCCATGAGATGAAACCACCCACCTTCAAAGTATACCTTCCTCCTTTAATCAATATTTCTTGGAAACAACCTGGCAGAAGTTTGTAGAGGCGTGTTTAAATTCCCACATAATTCTGAATTCAGTTACATTGGCAATGAAAATTAATCCTCAGAATTTAGTACAGAACAAGTACCCCATAATGAAGGGCAATTAACTCATTTGGTTATTTTCTGAAGCTGCCCTATAACAATGTACCAGTAGGTCCCGCAGTCAGGCAGGATGGAGGGTCTAAACACTCAAGGCAAATTTGTTATCTAATAAAAGTTAAAAAGAGCTTGCTAAAGGATATTTCAGGTTACAAACCAGATCCTATTAGAAAGTAATATAGAGAAATGGCTCACCCCAAGAGTGTTTTACTCTTTATAATAGCCACTGTGAATAAATGCTATTCTACCTTGCAGCCCTCCTGCCCTTCTGAGTCTGCTCCCTACTCCCTTAACTTGTCCACTTTGCCTGGGTGGTTCTTGTGTAAGCTTTAGATCTCAATTAGTGTTTCTCTCCCTGAAAGCTACCTTCATTCATCTATAGATGCTAGCAGTTTATAGTTCCTTAACTGGACACTGGCACTCCTGGATTTGCTCATTTTGTTCCTGATATTCCTAAGTCTACTCTGTGACTGCTCATTTATCTATGTAACAACCATAGAGAAGTCTAGGTGGTCTGAACTCATAATAGTATTACTTATTAAAAGATAACCACTGAGGAAAATTAAATTTTATTCACTTAAAATAATACCAGAAAGTAATACTGCAAACATAGACATCTTTTTCTTCCCCTCCTTTTTTTATTTAAATATTCATTTGAATGACAACAAATTCCACAAAGAGATGGCTGATGAGAGGACTCTTTCATTGGAAGTAGCAACAGTTTCAGCCTAGTTTATTATTTCAAAAATCAAAAACATCTTATGAACTAGTATGGTGGTGTTTGTTTTGACAGTATTTGATGATAATAGCATGTGGTCCTACACTAATGAGATATCTTACACAAATATCATCAGGCTTAATTTATTTCAGTGATTTTTTTATGTAGCTGTAATTGATTGTGATTTATAGATTTTTCATTGGTGAAATTTTTATGATTAAATAATTCCCTCAGAAAGCATCTTTCTGCCTTCAATATATAATTATACTTGATATACTTTCATTCTTCAAATATTTTAGAGAATTTTAGCCATTTTGCAATATCCACAGCCCAGTGAATGTATGCTGCCTTAAAATGAGAAACACATTTTACTTTCATAACTATACTAGACAGAAAAGTAACTATGAATGTGTCTTGATGTTTATTGTATAGATAAAACTTCTATAAAGTTTTTAAGGTAAAATAGATGTTATACTTAATGAAAAGTATTTGGATATATGGCCTAGATTTAATTGTTTTCTTTTTCTCTTTATATTGTTTTAACTTGCTGTTCTTGTCGACTTGAATAGATATTGTATTAAAATAACTGGAAACAGAAGAATACAGCCAATATTGACTATATAATTTGTAGGGACCATTGCAAAATAAAAACACAGTGGACTTTTTGTAAAAAACAAAATTAGAATTCAGTTGTATTTTTCATTTTTGTTTGAAGTATTTTATACAATATATTTTGAAAAATTTCCCCTTCCCCCAATTCCTCCCAAATCATTTCCATCTCTCTACCTACCTAACTGCATGTTCTTTCTCCTCATCTGCTGTTATTTTTTCTAAAAAAAAAAAAATCCACCCAAAGTCAAAAATTAAAACAAACAAAATCCAATAAGACTAAAAAAATGCTGAAGCAAAACAAAACATGAAATTCTTTTTGTGTTGGCCATCTACTCCTGGCCATGGGGCTTCCCCTAGAGTGTGGTTGGCATACCCAATGACACTCCATTGGTTTGGAAAAAAAAAACCCCAACCAGATTTTATTTTTCCTGCAAGTATCAATAATTTCATAGTTAGGGGTGGGACTGCATGACAGCTTCCCCCTTAAAGTGCTGGGACTCTGTCCCTGCAGATCTTGTGCATTCTGCTACAATCTCTGTGAGTTCAAATGTGCATCAGTCTTGTATCTGGAAGACAATATTTCATTGAAATATTTCAATATTTCATTGGCTCTTAGAAGAGGCTTCTTTTCTGCATAGGTCCCTGAGCCTTGAGGAATGGAAGTTTAATGAGGATATCCCATTTAGGATGGAATGCTTCAAAGTATATCACTCTCTGAACAAAGTCCACTTAGGAGTTTCTGTGTCAACTCCCATCTACTGCAAGAAGAAGCTTCTCTGATGAATGTTGAAGGAGGTGTAGCAATATGGCATTAGGAATCATTGCTACATTCAGTTAGCAGAATAATAGTAGTAGGTTTTCCCCTAGGTTCATGACCTATGTAGCATCAGTTACTTATATGTTAAAACATGATGGCAGAGTATTAAACTGAAGTGTAGCTTTTTGAATTTGGGGTACCACAGGTCAGATGCTTACAAAACTAATAGTTGAAGTCCTTGCTTTCAAAGGTAAATGCATCTAAATCAGAATAATCCAGAGCTGTTGCTTCATCTTATTTCTTCTGAATTCCTGATAATTTTCTCATAAGGGGAACTTCCTCACAGAGGCTATATTGTGGTTGCTTTTATTCTACACGAACATGCAGCCTCTCATGACCACAGTAAAAGCTTTTGTAAGGACATGCATTAGCTTTCCATTGCTGCAGTAATAAATTACAAAGCCTTGCTGTGGCATACAATAGAAATGTGTAATGTTTTCATTCTAGAGGTCAGAAGTTGGAAATGTGTTTTTCTGACTAAAATCAGTATGTCCACAGGATTGCATTCCTCTTCCTCTGCAGTTTCTGGGGAAGTAACAGGTCCATAGGCTTTTTTAAAAGCTTTTTTTCTTTACTTGTTTATTTTAATTAGTGTTCAGAGTATACTGTTTTATTATGGTACTTTCAAACATAGTGTATTTTTGCCAACCTTTCTACCTGTCTCTTGTCTCACACCCCTCTGCCCCTCTTTGTGCCTTTCCACCCAAAGTAGCCTCCTTTTGGATTTAATGTCACATGGATTTTATGACCTTTAATGCTTTCCATGTGATTTGCTTTCTAGCTTCATGTCCTATAAATACACTCAGATTAAATATATATGTGTATATATATGCATGCATATATATATACTTAAGCTAGGATTACTATATGGGAGAAAACAGGATATTTGTCCTTCTGAGACTAGATTACCTCAATTAACATAATAATTTCCAGATTTGTCCATTTTCCTACTGACTTTATAGTTTTATTTTTCTTTAGAGTTGAATAAAATGCCTACATTTTCATTATCTAATCACCTGTTGGTGGATATCTAGGTTGATTCTATTTCCTTGCTATTGGGAACAGAGCAGTAATAAGCATGCGTGTAGAAGCAAGTATTTCCATGGCAAGATACAGCAGGATAGATGCATCATTGTAGTAGCTAATTGTCTGCTAATATAATTCGTTCATTTGTTGATCAGCAGTTTTATCATTTGTGTTTAATGTTTGTTCTGTCCCCAGCCTGCCTTTGTTACTAAGGCACTGTGTCATCCCTTGAGCTCAGGCGTTGTGCTACCTTCTGAGTATCCTTCTTACCTTAGATTGTTTGGCTATCCACAGTCTTTTGTCCTCCCATGTAGATTTTAGCAATACTTTTCTAGTTTTGTGAAGAGTTTCACTGAAATTTTGTTGGAGTTTACATTACTTTTGGTAATGTGGCCATTTTTACAACATTTATTCTTCCTACTAGGATTATGGTAGATGTTTCAAACACCTAGCATTTTCTTTTCTCAGTGTCTTAAAATGTGTCTTTCTCTGTATTCTTGTTGGCTAGACTACCTTTATTTATCTTTCCTGTACACTCTCCTTTTAAGAACATTTGTCTTCGGTATTGGCTTAGTTAGTAGGAATTTTCTTAGTTTGTGTTTGTCTTTAAGTGTCTACTTCACCATTGATTTCTAGAGACAATTTTGCTATGACAATTTTAATTCAAAAATACTTTCAGAGATTAGAATATATCACTCCAAGTTTCCTGGCTTTTAGGGTTACTGATAGTTATGCTTTTATGTGTAAATATGTGTTAGTATTCTACAGCTTTTAGTATTATTTTTTTATTTTGTTTTTTTAAACATCTTGACTACCATATAGCATGGAAAGTTTATTTTCTAGACATGTCAATTTGCAGTTCTGAATACCACTTCTGTTTGAATGTCCATTTTTTTCTAGTTTGAAAAAAAATTTGCTATAATTTAATCATTGAAAGGTTTGTCTATTACTTTTATTTTATCTCAAATTATCTCCTACCGCTTGACTCATGCTTTGTTTCTTGACTATATCTAAGATTTATTGGAGGTATTGGTCATATTCAGTGATTGTTATTCATTATACATATATATATATATTATTTTGATTTTGCTATTAATCTCTGAAATGTGTTCTCCAGCTTTCTCTTGTCTGTTAATAATTCTTTCAAATTTTTCTAAATTGCATTGATTGTTTATTTCATTTGCAGGACTTATGTTTCTTTTTCAATGTTTTAGCTTTTGCTGAGGTTTCTCTCCACATTTTAACATTTCTTCTTCAAGTATGTACCATTTTCTCCACTTTGGCAACTTTCTTGTGGAAGTCTGGAATTGACTCCTTGCTTTGCTCATCTGCTCACGTGAGTCCTTCTACTACCTACCATACCTCCAACCCACAGCCACTTCCTTCTCCATTTTTACCCTTTCTTTCTCAATATCTCAATTCCTTCCTTCTTTCACTACTTACATAATGATACCCTTCATTAATAAAACAAAATCTATAAACTCACTTATCCTTTCCAGAAGGAGGACTGAATTTTTCTTCGAGTTTTAAGACATTGAAGTGTCTTCGGCTTCATTGTTGGGGACTTGTGGGATTATGAATGCATCCTGTTGGGTCACTGCCTCATAATTGCTTGTGTTTTGTGCAATGTGCATTTGTTTGGATAGATGTGTTTTATAACTTTAACTATCCCTCTTTTGTTTTTGTTATGTGATTCATTCTTGATGATTGTCTTCATTGAGAGTTTCATTTGCTGCTACTATTTAGAGGTGAGATGGGTGTCATTCTCTATACTGTTTTACTTGCTTTCTTGATTTGCCTTGTGGTAGGAGACACTTGTGCACTTCACTCATGCTTCTGATAAGATTCAAATGCACTGGAATACTGGTTGGGAAAATAATAGTTTGTAGATTTTTTTTATTAATGAAGGGTATCATTACATAAGTAGTGAAAGAAGGAAGGAATTGGGATATTGAGAAAGAAAGGGTAAAAATGAAGGAGAAGGAAGTGACTGGGTTGGAGGTATGGTAGGTAGTAGAAAGACTGTAACTGTGTAGGTTGGGAGAAGAATTTTGCAGGTGTATGAAAATGATTTCCTATGAGACCGAAGTTAGAGCACAATAGCTTAACAAAGTAAAAAAAAATAAGTAGTAATAAAAATATCAAATTTAAGTAGATGACAAAAGGTTCAAAAATTTTTAAAGGTGGTAACACAAAGGAGGAAGTATTATGCTTTACATCTGATACTTTTCCTCAGTGGGATTCTTTTTTCTTAGTCTCCACAGGTGTGAGGAGTGTTAGTAGTTTAGACAAGATATGTCAGTGTGTCCTCCAGGCAAGGAACTGTTAACATAGACTAATTTCTGCTGGAATTTCCTGGCCAGACAACACCCTCTCCCCAACCTACAACTTACAAACAAGTTAAAATCTTGCAGGCAGTACATTAGGATTTTAACTTCCATGATTAGGAATCTGAAGGGAGGTGGAAGGTCCTTGCACTAGAGCAGCTTCATGTGTTTGCAGAATGCATAGTCTCATGACACACTTCCAATGATCCCGTATATTCCTGTATAGCTTTCCCTGCAGTGGTTGGGGAGAAAGCTGTTTTCTCCAGTTGCAGTCCTCCTGTTCAAGCTCCCTGACCCCATTTTGTGTACCCATTTCTTTATTCATAACCTACTCCTTGTGCTAGCTTTTCACTTATTCAATACTTATCTTTCTGAAAGTCCTATGAATGTTCACCAGAAGAAGCAATGGACACTGATGGGTGGTCCCTGTTCTGGTAGCAGACAAGGATAGCTTTGGTGGCAGCTGGCAGGGTCTGTTTGTGAAGGAATTTCAATGATGGTATTACCCTTGTGTGTATTGACATTTAAGGCTCAGTAGCAGAGTGCCATCCTCTAGAGGTTTCTGCAGTGACGGTAGCAGTGGGGAGGACTGGGATGCCTAGGTTTGTTCCCTGGGAGAAGTTTACCAGCATGTACATTAAAACGGATCAGTGAGTCAAGGAGTTGATATTATCAACTTGGCCCAGTGGTGGAGCAGACAGACTCCATCTTTTCTCTTCACAGTAATCATGCATGCATTTAAATAGAGCTTCTTACTTCCATCTTACCAAGAAGACCTGGTTCATTCTTAAACAGGAAAAAACACCCTGTTTTTCTCTAGATACAGTTTTTACTTTAAGACCTTTCTTCATCTTGGAGGATATTTAAGAATAACAAATAAAAACTCCATTTGTCTCTCTCTTTTTTTCATTCTTTCTAAAATCCTTCTTCTTACATCTAGCTTTTAAGGCTGTCATTTTTCTTCTCTCATCTATAGCACAGACATTTGAAATATTAGATTAGTTTCTCTACATGATTGGGCTTTTTTTGTTTGCTTCTTTTATGAAGAGATGTAGAGATAATTGTCAAGCAAGTATCTTCCTTTGTGGATTGGTGGTGGCTTGGGGAATGGAAACAAACACAATATTTGTATGTGTCTATTTGTTTCTGTATCCGTAAATATATCCTTCTATATTTAAAGAAAAACATTTTCCCCATTTGCATGCCTATGCATTCATTCACCCATCTATTTTGATGCCACCTTTAGTCAGGTACCAAGTTAAATGCTGAGAATGTAGTATTTTATAAGACCTAATGATTTTCTGAAAAAAAAGTTCTTACTCTAGAGGTTGGTAAGTTGGCTGAAAATTTTAGCCATCTAATGGCTTATTGTTTGCTCCAGCAAGTGACACTGATCTGGAAGCTACCTTGGAGCCCACCAAAAATTTCCTAATAGCATAAAAGACAGTATTACCCACAGGAAAGCTAAAAACTTTTGGGAGCTCTGCATCAGGAATAAGTGTCAAAGACCAAATATTAAAACAAATGGCTTCCCTATTATTTATTGGCTAGGTGTTTCATCACTAGCTTAGAAACTGGAATCAGGGAGCATATATTTATAGAATATATATGTCTATAAATCTATACCCTATATCACAATATTAGTTTGAAGCAAGTCATTCTGGGCATTCCTAGCTGTGTTATATTTGACAATGAAATGTCAACAACAACTTAAGAAATAAATAAGGAAAAAAATATTTTCAAGGTTGAAAAAAATCCATGGAAATATATTTGATGATAAAAATTTTCATCAAAATAAGAGGAATCCATCAATAATCTGACCAAGTCTTATTTTTTAATTTTTTATGTATTTATTTATTTAATTTATTGTATATATGTGTGTATTTGTATATACATATGTGTGTGTTTGTGTGTGTATTTGTTTGTGTGCACATACAGATGCCCATGCCATATGGTATATGTGTTAAGGCAAAGGACAAGTCTCTAACATTGTTTCTTTCTTTCCTCTTGGTAGGTTCCAGGTACTGAGCTTGAGTCTTTGAGTTTTGTGGCCAGTTCCTTTGTCTGCTGAGTCATCTCTCTGGCTCCTGAACAAGCCATTACCTTTCTGGATCTACTGCTTCAGAGTTTGTACTTTTGCTTCTATGGCTGCTGTCTGTGCTTTTTCTCAAATTTGAGCATCAGTACTTGGTTAAATCCTGGTTACCCTGATGTGCTTTATAGTTATTTATCAAATAAGCTATAACTCATCATTCCATTGTTGGGGAATGGGCAGGGAATCTCTACCCAATGACATTGACTGTGTTAAGCTGCAACATGAAAGTGACACCCCATTTATCTGGGTAAACCCTACAGTATTGTAAAGATGGAAAGAGGCATCTCATTTACCTATGCAAATTGAATGGTATTGTACCTCTTTTGGAATTCAGAAGTATAATGTTGGGTAGTTTCAAATCAGCTTAACAATAGTAGATTTGAGTAAGCATATGATTGTTTATTGGAAATTCTCTATAAAAGGTTGATAGTATTTTTTCTACCTCTAAAATATAAAAAGGTACATCACCTTATGCTTTTTATACTATATTCTATTTTGAGTAAATACAATGCAAATAAACTCCCAAGGGTGAGTGTCTCAGTTACTTTTCTGTGGCTGTGATACGACACTAAGACCAAGGCAACTTATAAAAGAAAGTATTTAATTTAAGGATTATAGTTTCAGAGAATTAGAGTCCATGATGATGGAGCAAAGAAGTGGCAACAGGAACAGCTGTGAGCTTAGATTTTGAATCACAAATTGGAGGCAGAGAGAGAGAGAGATTAGGAGAGGCATGGGTCCTTGAAATCTTAAAGTACTTCCCCAGTGACACATGTCCTCCAAAAAGGCCATACTTCCTAATGTTTTCCAAATAGTTCCACCAACTAGAGACTGAGTATTCAAACATATGAGCCTCTGTGTGTGTGTGAGTGTGTGTGTGTGTGTGTGTGTGTGTGTGAGCAAAACCTAACAGCAGTATATTACCCACATTTCTTATGTTTTTGTTTTAAACCATGACTCTAAACACGGTAATGCATTTTAAGTCTTTCAATTAAATGTATTTTTCTTATTATTTAGTAATAATTAGTTACAGTGACGATTAATGTTGATTATCAACTGGAAAAGATGTAGAACCACCTACAAAACAACCTCTGGGCACCTGTAAAAGTGAGCTGAGCATCAGTGACTCTCTCTGTTTCCCTATTACAGTTCCCCAGTTGCCTCACACTTCTGCTGTCTGGTATCCCTACCATGATACGTAAGAGCTACAGTAAACTTAGAAAGGCCCTTGAACACTATATGCAGAGCTTAATGGTCTATTTTGGTATGAATTTGGAAGACCATAATGCATAAGAAATGTGGATACTAAAGGGCTCATGGGGTTTCTGAGAGGAATAAGGGCCCTTTTAGGACCAGGACCAGAAGTTATTCTTGTTATGTTCCAGTAAAGAATCTTGCTGCACTCTGCTAGTGCTTTGACAACTGATGCTGAATTCAGAAGTAATGAATTAATTTGTTGAAATTTCATGAGTGGATAACAGTCAGGTTGTGTCATGGCAACTATTCACTTTTTAACCCCTGTCTACAGTGAGGCAGAACAGCACCTGGAAGAGAATATTGAAACAATATTCCTCTGACAGAGGAAGGGTGACTTACAGTTGTAAACAAGGTGGGTCCTGAGAAAGCAGTTTCAATTGGTAGAAAGCTTAGTATCACCAGAGAGAAACCTAGTGCCCTGTTCTTGAAAGATAGGGGAGATACAATGAGGGCAAGTCTCATTGATGACTTCATGTGTGAAAAGGAAATTCATTTGAAATGAGAGAGTGGGGAACATTACTGAAAGAATTCCCTGTTGAAACCAGTGGCCTACAGAAGTTCTTCTCCAGGGTCAACCTGAAAGGTATCCAGAGGCTGATTCACAGCAGGCCATGGGAGCCAGGCTCACCATAGCTGATAATATAACTTGGCAGCATCACCCACGTGGTACTGGTTTTGAAAACATAGAATATGCAAAATTTAATGGGAGTTCTATGTCATGGTTCCAGAAATTTGCTGAGGTTAAGCAATGCATGGCAGGGTTTCAAGGAGGCCCTGAGAAGCCATTGTGAGAAGCTGTGAGGGCAAAGCCTAGGTTTCACTGAAGACCAGAAGAATTTGAAGATGCCAGAATTATGGGATATCCACTAAGAAAACTAGCAGGTAAGAAGTGGAGCCAGTTCAGGAGATAGGCTAGGAAGAGTTACCCAAGCCCTTTGGAGTCAAGATAATTTCAGTATAGTCCTACATGCTGGGCATTTGTATTGCAGATTTAATGTTTTCTCTGCTGGGTTTTGGTTTTGCCTTCCCAAATCTTTTCTTGTCATGATCCATTTCTTCTTTTAGAGTGCAAAAGTTTAATCTCTGTCATTGTAGACTGAAAATATATACAGTACTTTATATGTTATAGGAGATCACATTTAAGAGACTGCCTGGGTTTTTTAGAAGACTCTAGATACATTTATACTTTTGAGCAGTATTGGGACTCTATAAGACTACGAGAACTTTTGAAAATTGAAAATATTTTGCATTATGAGATAGCTAAGGAATAATGAGAATACAAGTGAAAATTGTTGATTTAAAGTAGTATTTTAGTATCAAATTGACAATGAGTGGGATTGTGGTGGTTAATATTATCAACTTGACAATATTGGCGGGATATAGAATCATATAAGATGAAACTTTGGGCATGTTTATGAAGAGATTTCTAGATTTAATTAACTGAAGGTAGAGGTGGGGTCCTAGACTGGATAAAAAAGGAGAACTTGAGCTAGGTACCAGTATTATTCACTTTTTTTTTTTTATCTTCCTGGCTTTCACTGCTAAGTGATCATCACCCTCAAGCTCCTGTTACTGAGAACTCCCTTCTATGATCACCTATACTTTCAAAGCATGAGCCAAAATAAACCCTTTTTTAAAGTGTGTTTTTTTGTTTTTTTTTTTTTTTTTTTTTTTTTTTTTTTTTTTTTTTTGTCAGAGTAATAAGGAACAGAAGAAATGTAGACTGGTAGTTACTGGGTGGCATCTCATTTTACCAATGAGGGTAAATACTCATTCTTGATGTAAAAGTACTAGAGGAAGTAGATCTGATGCAGGCAGGAACATAATACATGGAAATAAATCGATGAATAGCATACTAAAGATGCCTGAGAACTTAGTAGGCTCCTCCAACAAAGAGGAAGCTTGTTGGGAAGCACAGACTATCCAGAGATATTGAGACTGTGAGCTCCAGCAGGTTAAATACCAGAGAATAAAGATGTCTAGACCCTTAGAATATCATGCCCTCGGGCCACAGATGGAAGTGTAAGATGTGAAAGGGCAAAAACTATTGGGAGTCCATCTCAGCATTTTTCAGTTTCCACTGTAGTTTAAAGAGTTATGCTCACAGCTAAGAGATGATGACCAGAAAGAGGAATCATAGTTCAGGATCCAATGCTTCCAAATTTTTAAGTGCAAATGTATATTTAATGGGACTTTTAAGAGAAAAATCTTATCTTATAAAGGGAGGGAGTATCACCTCTTTATATCTAGCATTAGCACTCTAGTGCAAAGTTTATACTTAGAAATATTTTCTCAGTAAACCTGCAGTGATTTTTGGGTATTAGGAGAAAAATGACCATCCTAAGATTTTTAGGGTTAAGTTACAGTTTTGCATCTTAAGGCCCAACTGGCAGAGTGATTCTGAGAAGGCTGTCATTTGTATTCTCTGGTTTGAAGTTCTGCTTCCATTAGGACAATGAATATTTTATTAATATTTCAATCACAACTATTTTGCCATTAGGGAAGAATGCAGAAAAATATCCCAATGGGAGCAAAAATGCTTTGAATATACCCTGGAGTCCAGACCTGGCACCTGCATCGGAACCTTCCTAAGCATGTATGTCCCAACTCTTGCAGGTCAAGCTAAGCAAGAAGGCAATGCATTACCAGAGCACAGAGACTAGCCCAGTCTCCAGCCCCACAGCAAAGAGATACCTTGTCATAGAGCTGGAGTCTTTCCTAAGCCTGCAGTCTCAACGTGACTGCCATCTTACAGTGCTTCCTCTGTGGCCACATCATCTGTCACTGCCCTTCTTTTATTGATTTTTTTTCTGTCATAAGAAAACTAAATTATTACAGACTTCCAGAAACCTGCAGTAAATAAAGCCTTTGCTTTTTCTAAAATGTGCCTTTACTATCTACCTTTCAGAATAGTACACCCAAGAATATTACAAAGAAAATAAGCCTAACCAGTCTGAGCTACTAAAAATTAAGCCTTCGAGAAGACACAAAAAGTTAGATGTTTACTAGGAAACTTTCAGTGTGGCTTATTTTCAACTGACTCTCAACATGCTTTCAAGCTTTCAAAAATTGAATACAAATTAGATATGTGATACTAATATTTTTAATGCTTTAAAAATTACAAATCATTTTCATATATATTTCTCCAAGCTCATTTCTCTTTTGCAATGAGCACATTTTCACACACACACACACACACACACACACACACACACACACTCTCTCTCTTTCTCTCTCTTCTCATTTTGTAAATGAGGAAAGAGGGATGCACAGAGCTTTAGTGTTTCAAGGTCATGGACATCTAGAAGGGAGTAAGTTTAGACTGCAAATGCCATGCTCTTTTCTGATGTACCTTATTTATATCCTATACAGCGATTTGGTCTCCTGGGCTGTAAAAGAAGCCTGTTTAAATGTGGCTAAATAAAAAGGGATCAAAATTGCCCGAGTGATGCAGTTTAAGCCATCTGAAGACACTGTGCTCCAATCACTGTCTTTCATGTTTTGCCCGAACCCTGCCTGCCACCTGAATAAAAAATGATTACAGCAGATTGCCAGTAAAGAGAATGCTGCTTTCTATCCAGGCAGCAGGGCATGATAAAAGAGATCTTAAGGATTCTGGCAAATGAGAGCTGCAAGTCTGCATTTTTTTTTTAATTTTGTGAGCTGATACAAATCACAGGGACCTGTCAGGGAGCATTCAAAGGTACCGGGCAACTCAACTTCAGAGATCCGTGAAGAGGAAAGTCAGCTCGCTGCTCATAATTAAAGAGCTAGTTTTCTTCAGCAGTATCAATTCTGGCAGGACTTTCAGCAGCTTTTGATTTTATTAGATTTTTTTTATTTTTGACCTTGGGATAAAAGAGAAAGAAACAGAGAACTCCAAGCAATCCTCCAGAAGTTTGTAATAGGCCAATGTGAGTTCTTATGTGAGTTACTCAGCAGACAATTAAATAATTTGAGTCTAGACCTTGTCCTTCAAATGTAGATGACTAGGAAATTACAAATTCACTGTGATGTTTCACTTCTCTCACTTGAAAATGAGTGAATTAAATGATCTGAATCATGACACTAATAATATTCAGGGATTCTATGGCATTTCTCCTATCTCAATAGGTAATCATGTATGGAAAGTCATTTATTTTTTAATTGTTTATGGATTTTTTGAGATAAAATGTCTTGTCACCCAACAGAACTCAAACTCAGTATGTAGTAAAGGCTGGCTTTGAAACTCTGATCCTCATGCCTCCTCATCCCAAGTACTTGGATTGCAGACATGCATCACCATGCCAGGCCTAAACTTTTGATTTTAAGTGGCCATTTTTATTCCCTCATCCTTAGAAAGGTACTTCCTGTAAATGACCTACAGATGCTTGGATTACAGATTAAATCAGTTCAGTGATAGTACTCCACATACAGGAATTTATTGAATTTGGAGAAAATGGAGCACCCATGTCTTTCTTTGCCTCTGGTACCCCTCTGTGTTGGTTTAGGTTGACATCCCCATGGGAATGCTATGCTTTCATGTATGATTAAAGCAGACTTCTGCCATGAACATACACACTACAACCACTGAAAGAGGTTAATGACTTACACCAGTGGCATAAGAGTCAAAGCCACATTTCACCAGAAACATCCTAGCATGAGCAACCGATGCAGAGTTTGTGGTGGGTAAGATCCCCTGGTTTCCTTGTTTTTTATTTTTTATTTTATTTTTTTATTTTTGTTTTTTTTAAGATAGGGTTTCTCTGTGTGGCTTTGGTGCCTTTCCTGGAACTCACTCTGTAGCCCAGGCTGGTCTTGAACTCACAGAGATCCACCTGCCTCTGCCTCCCAAGTACTAGGGTTAAAGGTGTGTGCCACCACCGCCCAGCAACCCCCTGGTTTCCTCAGATGATGACAGTCTCTGAGAGCCTTTACCCACAGTACAGGCTTGTGATGCTAAATATGAACTCATACTGAAATTTTCCACTTATAACACCCCGATCTCATCAAAGTAGGGTGTAAGAACTCCTGCCTAAAGATGGGACTTTCCTTCAAACATTAAATTTTAAACACACAAAGAAGAAAGAAAACAACTATGTATCTTCCATCCTGATTTATAGGTTTTACTGTGCTGAATGAAATTATTACTGAAGTAATTGAAGCTCCATATGCATCCTCTTTCTAATTTTTACCTTCCTGCTTAGAAGTTAATATGAAGTAGATGCTGATATAACTTTCTCATTAGTATTTTCATTAATTACATACATATGTATATGCCAATTTCATTCATGTTGTCACACTTCCATTTCATTTGTTCACTGAAGATCGTGTTTATGGAGTGCACTGCTGTCACTACATTTAGATCTAGCTTATTCATTTAGACTATTGTACAAAGTGTCACTATAGAAATATAATCTAAATTATTCATTCAGCTTACTGCTGAGATGGTCAGATTTAAATTATTTACCCCAAATTTAAGATTAATATATCCTGTTCTATAAATGGGAAATTTTCAATGATACACATTCAAAACTTATACTGGATATTTTAGGTTTATAAATCTAATCGTGAATATATCCACCCTGTTCAGGCTATCACATCCCACTGTTAACTTAAAATGAGCAAAGTGAAAGTAGACACAACCTAGAAATCAGTGCAAGCTACAAGTGTGAGTTGTTTTTTTTTTTTGTTTTTTGTTTTTTTTTTTATCTTTCCAGAAAGTCAGTTTTTAAATATCTCACTAGCTTGTCTCTGATCTATCAGCAGACTGGGAATTCGACATGCCTTATGTTATAGTTGATACTGATCGTCTCTTTCATATAATAACAGACACACACACACACAGATAAACACAAACACACACAGACATACAGATACACACACACATGTAGACACACATACAACTTTCTTTCAAAGCTCATGAGTGTGATACTGGTAACTTTCTATTTGAATTTCTATTTCCTAGTTGTCAGTTGAACATCTTTTTTCAGAGTTGGTAATTACTGACTTTCGTATTTTTGACTTTTTCACATTCATTTTTGCCTGTTCTTCTTAAGTGTGCTGCCTTTTCACTCTTTATTCAATAATGGTCTTAAAATACTCTCAGTAGGAGAGTACTTTCCCCATTTACATGAATCACCAATATAGTCTCTTACCATGTGATTATGTGAATTTACTTTTCTTCTGTTTATGATACTTTCAGTCTTACTGTAAATGTAAGAATCACTTAAATTCAATTCAATTTAATTCTGAAATTATGTAGAGCTAAATTTAAATTTTATCTGTAAAATAAATTTTAATCAAAATAGAATTATATCTTTCCCCCTTCTCCTTCTTCCATTCTCCTACCCCCAACTCTCAAGTTGATAGCTTCTTTTTTGTTACATATATATATATATATATACACACACACACACACACACACACACACACACACACATACATATACATAAACAGATATATAAATACGACATGATGAGTCTATGTTGTTTGTGCATATACGGTTTCAGGGATCATTGTTCTATGTTGGATTACCAATAAGGGGACTCAGTTCTGGAAAATGGTAATACTCTTTCTCCTAGCACTCACTAGTTGCCTGTAGTTCTGTGTCTAGGAGTGGGACCTCATGAAATTTCCCCCTTCCATGTTACTATGTCCATTGATATTGCCATTGTTTCAGTTTTGTTCATGCAGCTATTTCTAGGAGAGACTGTTCCTCAGCAGAATTTCTGGTGTTCTGATGCTTGCACTCTTTCAGCACCCTGTTCTGTGGTGTTACCTGAGCCACAGATGTAGGATCTGTGATGTAGAGGCGACATTCGTATATTGTTTAATCTGTTTATTGAATTACTTCTCATTGGTGTCTTTTCTCTTTTTACCTTTCCTTATAAATAATTCATTGAAGAAAACAAAATTTTGTACTTTCCCATAATAGATTTTTCTGATTTATTCTGCGAAGTATCTGAATTTACTGTATTATAAAAACTATATCTAGAGGTTTGATCAGTTTCAAAGACTGATACATTTTATAGTTCTTACTGTATAATACAGGAACACAAGAGACCTTCGCATACATGTAAATTCAGCAACTCAACATTAACAAGACTCATCAAACAAACAAACAACAAAGCCATGAAACATCTTCTAAGATGGGAGAAAAATCCCAGAGTTAAAAATGCCATTTAGAAAGGACATTTCAGTTCTCTAGATACACATTAAAAATGTTTAAGTTATAAAATATAAATAAAAAAGATTAAGTTCTAGAGATTAAACAGGACAGAACAACTTCCAAATCATCTTGTGAAGCCAGCTGCATTAATTTTCTGTGGCTATGACAAAATACCATGACCAAGAGCAACTTATAGAAGAAAGTTTATTTTGACTTAAGATTCCAGAGAGGGGAGGGTCTATAATGACGGTGGAGGCATTTTCTTTTCTTTCTTTCTTTCTTTTTTCTTTTTTTTTTTTTTTTTTTTTTTTTTTGGTTTTTTGAGACAGGGTTTCTCTGTGTAGCTTTGTACCATTCCTGGAACTCACTCTGTAGTCCAGGCTGGCCTCGAACTCACAGAGATCCTCATGGCTCTGCCTCCTGAGTGCTAGGATTAAAGGCATGTGAAACCAACACCCCGCAAAGATTTATTTATTATATATACAGTGTTCTACCTGCATGTATGCCTGCACACAAGAAGAGGGCACCAGGTCTCATTACAGATGGTTGTGAGCCACCATGTGGCTGCTGGGAATTGAACTCAGGACCTCTAGAAGAACAGCCAGTGCTCTTAACCTCTGAGCCATCTCTCCAGCTCTTGGTGGAGGCATTTTCAACCCTAAACATGCAGCAAAGAGAGAAAACTGGCAGTGGGGTAATGCCATGAGTTCTCAATCAGCACCCATTCATACTAAAAAAATTATAAAATTTAGAACAGAATGTATCTTCTGATGACATCACTCTCTTCATAATGATAGTCACCAAACTGATGGCAAATGTCACCAGAACAGACTGCTTCCCACCCAAGATCAGGAGCAAAGCAAAAAAGTAAAAGATCCGTTTTGCAACTGTTGTTTGACACCATACTAAAAGTCTTACTTAGTGCAGTCAATCAATATATCACAGAAGACGTGAAAGAAATAAAATTGTCAATGTTTATAGGAAACATGATTGTTTAGAAAATTTTAATGTACAAAAATACTCTTATAATTAGTGAATTTAGAAAGATTATAGACTATAAGACCAATATACAGTAATCAAGTATATTTCTATATACTATCATATACAATTATAAATTAATTTTTGAAATATCAAGGCAATCTACAATAGTTACAGAAAAACATGTAGTTGCAAATATACTAAATATAGCAAATGCACACAGTGATACTTGTTAATAAAGTTACAAAATGTTGCTTAAAGAAATCCAGACAACTGAGAACAGTTCAACATGACATGTTTACAGTTTGAAAGGCCCAGAAAAGTGTAGAATTACACCAAGTTTCTCTAAGATTTATTCTCAAAGGAAAAGAAACTAGAGTAGCTAATAGGTAAATGAAAATAAATTGAATGACTATACAACCTTGATTTTAAAACAGTTATAAAGTTATAGTAATCAAAACTGTGCAAAATTATATACATAAGTATATGTACATTATTTATAAATATATAAATATGTGTGTGTCTGTGTGTGTGTATAAGATCCACACAATCCGACTGATTTTTGAAAGATGTGAAAAAATTCAAGAGTTTAATGAATAGTCTTCTTAATGAGTAGCACTGAAAAAATTGTAAGTTTATATCCCAACAACAAAACAAAGCAAATTTTAAAGCTTGTATAAAATTCACCTCAAGAGAGATCTATATGTAAAATATAAAAGTATAAAAATGTTTGAAGAATATAACAAAAAATATTTGTGATCTAATATGCAATAATTTTTAGCTCTGACACCAAATCTAAAAGAAAACTAATTGTGGAATGAACTTTATTACCATTTTAAGACATTAAAAAAAGACATTGATAAAAGAATCAGTAGATAACTAACAGAAAGGGTCTTGATAATTTTAGGGGACATACTTAATAAATGACTATTTTCAAAAATATATAAATATGTCCTTAAAACTAAATATTAAAATCAAATGGAAAAACATGGGACACACACATCAAATGACATCATTCCCTCCTTATGCATTAAAGGATAATTACATCTTCAGTGGCATGCCACTTAGCAATATAAAGTAAGGAATCACTGTAGATGAATTTCTAAATGGTCTTATTAAATAAAATACATAGAGCCAAATATAGGAGTGAAAGTCTTAGATCAGGGAAATAGTGAGAACCACCAGCCAACCCACCTCACCAACTCTGCAGCTTCCAAATGCCACGAATTCCTGTCTACCCAGGCTTTTATTGCCTTGCTGTTCTGCCCTCTCATTGGCTACCTTAGCCCAGCTACCTCACTTCCTTTTCCTACACAGCTCTCTCACTATCTGTCTGTCTGCACAGATCTACAGGTCTCTATGGTTGGTACTGGGATTAAAGGCGTGTGTCACCATGCTTGGCTCTGTTCCCTAGTGTGGCCTTGAACACACAGAGACCCTGCCTGCTAAGTGATAATATCAGCACAAATAAAATGTAACCACAAATCATTAATAAATTTAAGGATGGTAAAACTTAACTTATTATGATTATTAAACAAAAGCAGTCTTAGAAGGCCGTAGATTAGTGATTCCATGAATAATGTTCTAGAGTCTTAGCACCCACCTTGGTTAGAGTTATAAAAACAAAAGTAAGTTACACGATGGGGAACACAAGTAAGTTTTTGAGGGGGAGATTATGACATTCAAATGTTTTGATTTTGTTGTAGTTGACACTCTATACATGAGTTAGAAGTTTATACAGAATCTTAAGCCAGGTGCAAGATTTCTAATTCTTTCTTTGAAATGGTGTGTGTAGGGGGTGTCAATCAGAATGCCTTCCTCTTCCTGGCTTTAGGTAAGAATGCTGATTCTAAATCTCTTCCTGGCAGGATGTGGTCCTTGCACCACATAACAGAAGGGTACTAAAGCTTCTGTCTTAGGCTTGAAGAACTAGTTTAGTGATCAACAGCCAGAGAATCAAGTTGTATGTTTGCTTTTAGTAATGTGGGTTTTCATTCATTTCTGCAAAGAATGGGTTTCATCTTCCTTTGCTTTAAAATTAAACTGTTTCGTTTAAGTCTCTACTGTCCCCATTCTCCCAAACTGATGGAAATGAGTAATGTACATGGTAAAAACAATGTTTTGTAGATAGGAGATAGTAACTAATATAACCTCAGCATTTGAGAACTAAGACAAATCAACAAAAGTTCAGAGCCATGACACAGATTTAGCATATAAAATGTTCACATTCATATCAGATCACAACAGACTGTTTCTACATAAGGTCACTTCTTCAACATATAATACATATAAAGGACCAACCTAGATAAGGCTTTATGTTGTTTGCAGGGAAATTTTAATAAAGATAACTCATCTATCTAAACAATTGAATGTATTAAGTAAAGTATCCTGCTAAATCTTCAGCAAGAGATTTTCTTGAACTGAATTTTTTCCCTGAGAGAGGATAGGCTTTCAAGACTGTTGGGACAGACATGTACATCTTTTTTTTGTTGTTGTTGTTTTTTTTGTTTTTCGAGACAGGGTTTCTCTGTGTAGCTTTGCGCCTCTCCTGGAACTCACTTAGTAGCCCAGGCTGGCCTCGAACTCACAGAGATCCGCCTGGCTCTGCCTCCCGAGTGCTGGGATTAAAGGCGTGTGCCACCACTGCCCAGCGACATGTACATCTTATTGTGCAAGTTTCAAAAGCTCATGAAGTTTATTTTTGCAAACCACTATGTTCTGAACTGGAGATGAGAGAGGATAGAGGACGATACTATTTCATCTTCACATACAGTCTCACCTTTGTACAAAGTAAATTACATTCATTACTTTGGTGTTCATCACCACCTATAACAAGTAAAGGAGCTGAAAATGTCACCACTAAGGATGTTGAAAGTTGTAAAGACTGAATAATTAAATACTGCCATGCCATCCTTGAGACCATAAATGATAGAACAAAAGCAAAACGTAAGTCTTGTGAGTTCATCTGGCAACTTTATGCTATTGCATTTTTTATTCCAGACTGAACCACTGTCATGGAAATATACCTCATGTGCCATTTACATTTATATTATGTGTTATAGAAGAAACTCAAATATCAAGAATTTCTTAATACTTTCTCTCATTATCAGTTTCATTCTTTTTAGTATGATTCTGCCATTACATCCATGTATGCAGAAACATACTAATTGAATATTTCCTCTATGAAATATGAATTACATCTTGTTTACTATCTTCCAAAGGCTTTTGAAGCCTATTAGTTTCATTTTTAACTACTTAAAGGAAGACATATTCTTGCCTTGATTTTAAAATGCATAATTTAGGGGGAAATTTCTGTGAACTAAAATCACTAAAAGTTGAAAAGCAGGTGTAGTATACTAGTTCACCCTTACATAGTATTCTTTAGTCTGAGGTAACAGAGAAATATCACAGTACTGATGAACTTACACTTAACACTGTCAAACCTCCAGACTGCTCACCTCCTATCACACTCCTTATTCATATTGCTGCCTCACTGGTGCTGAATCTAATCCATTTTTCATACTTTCCATTTTTTTATTAAACACAGATTTTATGATTAATGTACTGGAAAATGCCAGAAAGATCTTTTTAAGAGATAGAGAAAAGTGATGTTATTTCTTCATTGAAATAACATTATGGGCAACAACCCTGAAAGTACTAGAATTTCAGCACCCAGGGCAAGATTAGCATTAGCGTTCTGACTGGAGATGATTTATCTCTTTGTTATGGCATATTAAACACTACGTGAATAGGATTTTTACCTGCACAAAGCAATAGCTCAATGAAAATAAAGTGCTTCTTTGATGTGAGTTATTATATCCCAGATCAACACAAGAAACCAATAAAAGAATAAATAAATGAATAAATAAATAAATAAAGACAACTCATTTAACATGCACTGAGAGTCATAATGAATATATCCTCTCAATCAGCTCCATAAATCAGAGTGACACTATTTTTTTCTTCATGAGACACGCTGGATGGTGACAGTAGAACCTTTGTTTTCAGATCTCCAGGAATTCCCAAAGACATGTGTGTGTGTGTGTGTGTGTGTGTGTGTGTGTGTGTGTGTGTGTGAGAGAGAGAGAGAGAGAGAGAGAGAGAGAGAGAGAGAGAGAGAGAGAGAGAGAGAGATTGAGAGAGCACATTTCTAGGTTCAATCCTTAGTACTTTAATTACAGGACTTTCCACATGGTAAATAATAATATTCCACTGCTGAGTTATATACTGTGACTTCTTGTTATTCTTCACTACTAGAAAAACAGTATTAACGCAAAGCAGATAATTTAATAAGACTAGAAGGAGAAGGGAGTGCAATCTATCTCTTCTCTTTTCCCTCTCCCCATCCTCTGATTCTTGAAGTTAACAGATTGTGTAGTCAAAATTAAGTTGGACTTCCAGTAATGTGGAATTAAATGACTTAACATTTGGATTTTTTATTTTCTTTTAATTTAAATAATTGTGTGTGTGTATGTGTGTGTTTGAGTGTATATATGGACATCATGCATATGCAGAAGACTACAGAGGTCAGTAGTGACATTTATTCTTTTGGAACTAGAATTACAGATGGTTGTGAGACATCATGTAGATGTTGGGAACTGAACTCAAGTTTTCTGAAAAATTAGTAAGTGCTGTTAACTGCTGAGCCATTTCTCCAGCTTTCCATGGGGGCTTCTTATCCCTAGAGTTCAGGGCAACTCTTGCTTCTCAAATTTCCCAGTCCTACCCAACATACAGTGTGTTATGGCATAGTAAACATGCTGTGAATCAGATATTTACCGAACAAAGAATATCTCAATGAAAATGAAGAGTTGCTTTGATGTATGTTATTATATCTCAGATTAACACTGGCAAACCAAAACAGAAATAGTCATTTTTTTTTTTTAGCTTCCAAGAGATTGATGAGAACCAAAGTCAGAAAAATGCACAGAATGGAGAATGTATATATCAATTATTGTGACATTTTCTAATTTGGTCCTCTCATTTACCTAATAAGATATGGGGAACTGAGGCCAGCCTATGTAACTAATGTATCTTAAGAAGGTCTCGTCTATCACAAGAAAAATACATAGAAGATGAATTTTAATAGCTAAGTGATTGTGTCATATTCATCTCAGCTCCACAAATACACTCATCAATAAATGCAGTTTGCCCATACTAATACCATATGTATAAAACATAGAATTAAATAACAAAGAAAGAACAAAAATAAATTGAAGTATTTTTTATTAATGTCTTTAAAATGATACTGAGGGTTGAAGAAGTGAACACATAAAGATGCATGACTGAGAAAATGAGCTAGTTCAATAAGAGGGCCCAAAGGATGGTATAGAAAGTATATTGTGTCATTCTAATTAGAATGTGTTGGAGAGAGGCATCATAGAACCCAACTTTTCCATCTCTCTTTACTCTTAGCCCTTGACATCATTTATGGTAAGAACAGGGCTTTTATATAAGCCATTTAATTTCTGTGGATAGTGATCCTTCACTCACAAGATCTCTGCACTCATGCATTGTCTTAAGGTATTTCACAAAATATCCAAAGCAAACAGTCTTGGAGAGCTACATAGTCTCTGGCTTGACCTGGAATATTGGTAGTAAACCTACACAGAGAAACCCTGTCTTGAAAAACCAAAAAAATGATTTAATATTAAAATTTAAATCTAAGTTACCATCACCAGATTGACAGGGACAATATGAAGAACATGACAGGACACTCTGAGTTCTGCCAAGGACAGCAGCATACACCTGTAATCCCAGCACTTGGAAGGCTAAAGCAGGAGACTAGATTTGGTTGGTTGCATAGCAAGACCATGTCTCAAAAAAAAACAAACAAAAACCAATAAATAAATAAATAAATAGAAAGAAAGAAATGAAAGTTTCAAAGACAGCTAAACAGTTTAAGGTCAGAAACTAGATAATCCAAGGAACAGAATGTTGTACAAGACTGATGATATCATGGTCCTTCTATTACCTTTTCAGAATACGAACTCAATGATTTAAAAGAGGAGAAATGCAGTATTATTTAGCATTCCAGAGTAGGAGCTTCTCACTCACCACCTACCTCGTGTCCTTTTAATAGGAAAATCTTTTGTTTCCTTATGCTCCTTTCTCTTAACACCCATCCCACACATGCATTAAAATCCTCTTGTTTCATAGGACCCCCTGGGACCCCCTTGAATATCTTATTAATCGGGATGACTTTGAAATCAAGAATATACCCTCTCTAGACAGTATTTTCAGTGGGCAGGTTGAATCAGATAAATTAACTAAAAACTCTTTCATTCTACAACCAAAGAAATGGAAATATCTCCCTCCAGACAAACTTTTATGGGCAAAACAGCTTTTTAAAAAGCCTTATTAAGTTGAAATTGTTGCATGATGAAAGTTAAAAGACAAAAGTTACAAGATGAAAGTTAAAAGACTAAAGTTACAAGATGAAAGTTAAAAGACAAAGTCTAGAAAATTAAAGGGATAAAAATGCCCTGTTTTTCTTTAAATGAAACTGGGAACTTGAAATAAATCCCCTTTGTTTCCATCGCAGAAGATTGTGTAGATTCTAACATTATTTCTGTTACATTGTGTTACTTGGTCTAGATACAAAGTATATAGTCTTGACAAATCATAGATGATTTAGATCCATTACTTCCGTAAAAAAAAAAATGGAAAAGAAAAAATCATATGCACAATTTAAAAAGCACAAAGTGTCTTCACTGAAAAGAGCAACATGGATTGAGAAGCTGCTAAAATCTGAAATAGACATTAAAGACGTCAAAAAATAAAGCCAAGAGATGTCTGCCATTGATGTTAAGGTCACCCATGTGCTCTTTAATTACCATGTAGAGGAGAGCTGGCTGGCTGGGTACTTATTCATTTGTTTCTAAACTCTATGAATTACCCACCAGCAACACAATTTGACTGAGTCTTCGTTCAGAATAATTCAGGACAGGACTAAGAGTGTGTTTCATTCAAGTACTCTTTGTTCATAAGAGCATAGGAAATAGTACCAATAAATTAATATATCTTAGATGAAAATGTCTAGGACTTAATTTAAAGAAAGCCCAAATGATTAATTAATTACATCATTAAATGGAGCTCATTTGATCTATTTTGCATGATGACATACTTTGGAAATAGTCATTATAAAATCATGTAAATGATGTTTAACCCAAGGGTGAAATAGAATGGGGGTAATTAATGGGCAGAAGTAATAAGCCGGAGTTTATTGAGTGCTAGTTGTGAGGCAAACCTCTTCTCTCCTTTATTTGTATTTGTCCTATTTGATACAAACATGATGTATTATTATCAAGTTCTGTGTGAGGAAATGAGAGCCAAGTCAGTGGGCTTGCTCTGGGTGGCATACTTGAAACTGGTATCTGATTCCAGAACCTAGTCTTTTAGTTACCATTCTAAACCAGGCCAAGGACAGAGTTAAACCAGTGTATATTTAGAGGTGCTACTTAAGAATTTAACTCTTGAACACTGTACATACAGGAATTTCTTTTCCAAGCAATAACTTGGAATTTTTCTGTAAGATTTTAGATGATCCTCAGCACCAAGCTCCAGGCATGTGTGGGGAAGGGGGATTACCCACCTAGTTAGTCAGTCTAAGTGAATACCTTGAGTCTTTGCCTAAGTGCTCTATTCTTAACCATCCTTACATGCCACCAGTGAGTCAGTACTTTAAACATTACGAAATGGATGACTTCTTTGTGAAAATGACCTAGCACTGTTATTAAAGCTGAAAGAAGGTTAGGATTCCTGACACTGGTTTTGTAGTAGATTATAGGTTTAAATAAATTACAGGGTGAAATTTTATATTTTGATTGTCTGTGAGCAATGTCAGTGAATTTTCAAGTCAGGATAAAGTTTTATCCTAAAAAATATCTCCTGAGTGTCTCAGGGAATTATGTCAATATTTCAATTATATCCAACCATACTTAATAAGAAATAATATCCACTCATGTGCTGTTGACAATCGGGGAACATTGAAATCACTGTGATTTACTCTTCCTCTTTTAATGTTGAGGAAGATTGGAGTAGACAAAAAGCAACAGATTCATGCTGCTTGACTCATTCCAATGCTCACCAGTTTCCTTCATGGGAATAATCAACATTCAGTGAACTAACACTTGATACTTGAGAGTTTCATCTTTTCAGCCTCAGATATCAAATAAGAGGAGGCACTCTAAATTTGATATCCTCATTCTATAGTAAATTTGTAGGAACATACTAATCCTTATGTAAAGGAAATTTACTGGGGAGGCTTCTTCCAGACTGAAGACTACATGCTGACTCACAGAACTTGGAATATTTGTATTTTAAATAAGTAGCCCTTTCTGCCCAGGTTGAGGTAGGGATGGAGCTTGTCTTTGGAGTGCTCTGCTCCTCTGTCTTGGTGGATATCTCAGTGTTCTATTGCTGTGAAGAGACAACATAATCATGGCAATTTTTATAAAAGAAAACATTTAATTGAGGGCTTGTTTACAGTTTCAGAGGATCAGTCCATTATCATCATGGTAGGGGCCGTGATGCCAAGCATAGAACTGAAACAGTAGTTGAGAGATACATCCTCATCCATAACCCAGAGAGAGACAGACTGGGCCTGGCACAGGCTTTTGAAACCTCAAAGCCCACTCACAGTGACACACTTCTTCCAAAAAGGCCATACCCCCTAACCAGTCTAATTCTTCTATAATGCTACTCCATGATGACTAAGCATTCAAATATATAAGCCTATGGGGGGCATTCTCATTAAAACCACCATGGTGAGTATTTTAGTTACATGAATGTGAGAGAAGATCTAATTTATTGTTTATGGATAAACCTTAAGCTTGATGACTAAATGCAGATGATTTATAACCGAAAGAAGGGGTTGTATCATAATGGGAGAGTATTCCAGCACGCATCTTCCTGTGGAAACATCATTTTGAATTACTCCCCATGGAGGAAAATAATTTTGTAATAACTTAGGAAACTAGAGAAAATGTCATTATGACTGGATATAACACAGAAAAAAAAAAAAGAAAACTTACATTGAAGATGGTTGGAAGAAGAATTTTATGTCTAAAATGTTTCTGAAACTGTGACAGCTGAGCATCCTAATTGTTTCTGATTTTCCAAGACTGTCCTCACACATGGTGGAATTATACCACTCTAGGCTTCAGGTTTTATGTGCCAGTCTGGACCCTCTGTCGGATGGTCTTCCTGACTCCCTGGACATGCTAACTAGTGTAGCTTTCTCAGATGTAAGTCTGCAAAAACTAGAATAAACCCTACTCCTTCCAATATGAAAATATCAATACAAGGTGGTGAGAAACATGAAAAAGTAGAAGTATATACACTACATATTAATCTTATAGGACCTGCTCCCACAATGTGGATATATCCAAGCTGCCCAAAAAGAATTGAAAGCCATTGTTTTAACAAACCACAGTGAACTTAAAGAAAATATAGAGAATATATCCATGTCCAGGAAAAACAAAAAAATAGCCAAACATGAAAAATAATAAAAATTGAAATTATTACATGCTTTAATTTGATAGTGTATGTGTACACACACACACACACACACACACACACACACACACACACACACCAAAAAAGAAATTATATTAGGTACTTTTCTGCTGCTGTGATAAATACACCAACCAAGAGCAGCTTAAAGAAGAAATTACAGCTAGCTTACAGTTGCAAAGAGATAGTGTCATAACCATGGGGAAGATTGGGCACCAGGAGCAGGAAACTGGCTAATCACGTTTTCATTCCCATAGAGGAAGCAGGTAAAGGAGGGGGGAGAAGAAGAGAACATGAAGTAGGATGAAGCTATAAACTCTCACAGTCCACATCTTGTGACATCCTTCTTCCAGCAAGGTTGTACCTCCCAAAGTTTCCACTACTTCCCTAAACAGTACTACCAGTTGGGGCCCAAGTGTTCAAATACACAAGCCTATAGTGGACAGTTCTTATTCAGACAATTAAAGAACTAAGAAAAAATACAATCAATGAAGTAAAAACGTCAATTATGACTATCCTGAGTTCAAGACAAACCTGGACTCATACTAAATTCTAGGCCAGCCTGGGCTATAAAGCAAAACCTTGTCCCTGCATACTACCAGAGTACAACAAAGAAAGTAATAACGAAAGGAAGAAGATCATAGAACTTATGCAATGACAACAAAAAATAATTACTGGAATTATAGTAGTTCAGTAAGGAAAATGGTGGAGATAAGAGGCAGAAATCCTAATTAAATAGTAGGAAGTTTTCTAAATCTGGGGACTAATATCCACATAGGAGTCAGTCAAAGGTCTGTCAAGTGCAATTCAAACAAGACTATATCAAGATAGCACTCCTGTAATCTCATCATGTAGGAAGTAGAAGTAGGGTGATCAAATACCTGGGAGTACATGAAAGCCTGTCTCAAAAAAAACTAAACTAAATAAATAGATACTATATTAAGAGCAATTGCAATAAAACTCCCCAAAACTGGAAAAAAATCAAAAGAAATAAGTAACAGAAAAGGGTAAACAACTTACAAAAGGGATCAAATAAGAAAAGATGTAAAATTTGGAGCAGAAACATAAGTCAGGAAAGATAAGGAAAACATTCAAAATACCAAAGGACAGAACAAAATAAAAAAATTAACCAATCAGAAAACAAAAATTTTGAGTCAAGAGTAGAATACGTACACTTGGCAAAGTTGTCTTTCAGAAATGAACAAGAGTCAATGGTTTATACCCCAATACCCTCAAAAACCCCTAAGGTGTTCAGTCAGCACTGGGTAACTCTTACTAGAAGTCATAAAAGTAGATGATCAAGCAGAAAGAAAAGGACACTAATCAGGAACATAAATGCACATAAGAGTGTAAAATCACTGGTAGATGAGTGTCATCAAATTCTGAATACTGTAATATAGTAGTAATGATCTACAAATCACTTGTATTTTACTATGAAGATAAAAGGTACAAACTACTAAAAACAGTAACAGCTATAGTAATTGGTTAAGTGATACACAATATAAAAACATGAGGTGTCACTTTGAAAATGTAAAATGTAGGGGGAATGGAACAACTTTGTAGTGTTTTTATGCTATCAAAGTTAAGTTGTTATCAGCATAAAATAGTCTATTATAGCTGCAATATGTTTTATATGAGCCTCATGCTAACCAAAACTCAATAACCTGATGTAGATGCACAAAACTTTAGGGGAGTGAAAGCACAATGCTGGAGCATACCCCTTTAGTACAAAGAAAGTCAGCAAAAGAAGCTACAGAATAACCAGGGGCACAAAATCAAAATATCTGTAGTAATTCTATGCTGATTAGTAATTACTTTACATATAAATGGATTCAAGTAACCCATGAAGAAGCAGACTGGCTAAGCAACCAAAAGAAAAGGAAATCAAGATTTTATCATTGCTGTAGGCTTGAAATCACCTGCTCCACCCCCAAAGACTCAAGGTTTTGATAGCTTTGGCATATCTGGAGGTCCAGTTTTAGAAAGTCCTGGAACCTTTAGAAGGTGGAGCCTTCTGGAGGAAGTGAGTTACTGGGTGCAAGCCTTCAGGTTTGATAGTAGACAACACTACCTCTCTGCTTTCTGCTTCCTGACTCTGGACAAAGTATGAGCAGCCACCTGTTAGTCTGCAGTCATGCCAATCCCATCATAGCCTAGTTGTGTTAGGATAGTGGGATACTTAAAAGTTTTGGAGGCTTTTGTAATATGTAAAGTTAATTTATATGCATTAACATGGAATTAAACATACTAATAAAGTCAATGCATAGTGATGACTATACTAGCAAGACAGAGAAAAGGTTGGACAGCAATCTCCACCTAAGCTAATAGCACATGAAACCTCACCAAGGTAGATGTGCCCAGGTCTACAGCACTGGTAAAGTCCAGTGGCAGTAGCTGGACCAAGTACACTTATGCTTCATAGTTCCCTAAGAGTGAGTTTTTATTAGTAGACTATGTAGAAAGTTTGTTTCTTGCTCTTTCTGTTACTATGACAACACAGCTGACAAAAGCAACTTAAGGAAAGAAGGGTGTATGTTGGGTTACTGTTTGAGGAAACACAGTCTATCATAGTTGGGACAGCATGGCAGCAGAAGCATTGGGTGGCTGATCACATTGTATTGTTAGTCAGAAAGCAGAGAGGGATGAATGCTAGTACTCAACAGCCTTCCTACTTTTTTCGTTTTTTCAGCCTGGGACCCTGGTCCATGGGGGAGTGCTACCCACAGTCAAAGTGGGTCTCTCTCCCTCAGTTTAAATGCTCTGGAAACATCCACAGACTTCTTGAGGTGTATCTCTTAGGTGACTCTAAACCCAGGCAAGCTGACCAAGGAAATTAATCATCACAAGCAGTGGCATTACTCTCACTGAGTTTGCTTTGGTATTGTGAGGCCAATATTCCATGAAATTGCTTATTTGCTAGCTGGGCAGGAGGCAGGCTTTCTCACTGTTTCCCAGTATACCGAGGAAAGATGCAGCAGTCTGCCAGACAGCTTTGTGTCATCCCAATACTTGGTTCTTGGCCTTTTTGTTGCTCCCTTCTCTTGGCAAGAATTTTGGGAACAACAAAAGGTATTCCAGGGACATGGCACTTGACACTGATATGTTCTATTTTTCTTTGACAAAATACAGTCTGACCTATAGGAAATCATAGTAACTCTACAGAAACAACTAATAAAGTCAGTAAAGTTTCAAGATACAAAATTAACATTAAATATAAAAAATAATTTTCTGCATTATTATTGTGTATTAGTTTCTTCTAAGGTGAAACCATTTATCATGAAGGGAAGCTGGTTAAGACCTGTCTTCTTCTAAGGGGAGATAAAACATTCCATCCTACAGTAATCTCCCTAATCCCAGGCAGTAAAATAGCTTCAAGAAGTCACTGAAACTGAGTAGATTCACTAGGCCTCTCCCCCTCCAAGCAAATATAAGCAATAAAGACCATCGGGAGATACCTCCAGACTTGAGAATACTCCATGACATTAGGTTGGGCATGAGTCTGATGTGATCTGAAAGCACAGACAACAAAAGCAGAACTAAACATATAAAATTATGTCAAAACAATGATTGCAGTAAAAAAAGATAACCTAGTGAATGGAATAAAGTACTTGAAAATCACTTATCTAATAAAGAGTTGATATACATAGAATATAGGTGATGAAATAATCAACAGTAAGGGAACGACCTCATTTTAAAATGGAGAAATGGCCTAGATAGACATTTTTCATAAGAAGTGACACAGATAAGGTAAAAGAAAAAAGTATTTATTACTAATTATTAGAGAAACGAATTAAAGCTACAATGAGATATTACTCATACCTAAAGATGTCTACAATAAAGAAAAAAGATAAGAATATGCAAAAGAGTAAGGTGGTGGTAGCTCACACCTTTTATCCCAGCATTCAGGAAGCAGAAGCAGGCAGAGTTCTGTGAGTTCGAGGTCAACCTAATCTACAGATTGAGTTCCAGGACAGTCTCCAAAGCTACACAGGGAAACCCTGTCTCAATAAACCATCTCCCCTCTCTCTCTCTCTCTCTCTCTCTCTCTCTCTCTCTCTCTCTCTCTCTCTCTCAGGAGGGCACGGTTATTTGTTCTCGGAGTGCAATTTGTACAGATGTTATAGAAAAACAGTGTGGGGTTCCTCAAACACTACAAACAAAAACTCTATATGATCCAGCATTCCCACTCCTGGACAAATATCCAAAATAAGTGAAATAAATATGCTGAAGAGATATGTATACTTCCATGTCCACTAAAGCACTATCCACAACAACCAAAACATGTGTCCTAATTAGGTTCAGCTGTCCATTGACACAGCCTTGAGTGATTCGAGAGAGTCTCAAATGATAATTTTCCACCTCAAACTGGCTTGTGGCTACACCTGTGAAAGACTGACTTCATTGATTATTGATGTTGAAAGGTTCATCCCATTGTGGTGGCACCATTCCCAGGCAGATGCGCCTGGGCTGAATAACCATCCAAGCATGAGCCTGGGATGATGTGAGAAGGAATACAGCAACAGCATTCATCATGGTCTGCTTGAGTTTCTACCTCAATTTCTCTCAAAGAAGGGCTGGATCAAAAAGTGTAAAGCAAATTCACCTTTCCCTCCCCATGTTGCCCCCAGTCAGAGTGCTTTATTACAGCAGCAGAAGGAACCTAGAGCCATGGAATCAAT
This sequence comes from Peromyscus eremicus, assembly GCF_949786415.1. Lineage (NCBI taxonomy): Eukaryota > Metazoa > Chordata > Mammalia > Rodentia > Cricetidae > Peromyscus > Peromyscus eremicus. The sequence continues at coordinate 112,928,451 of NC_081419.1, read as the reverse complement.
GCAAGGGTGTCTAAGGGGGTGAGTGGATAAAGAGATTGATATATAAAAAGATATGTAGAAAATATTCATATCCTGATATTTGCAATAGCATGGAGGAAGGTGGTTGGCAATGGAGTGGGGAGTATTTTACTAACTGAAATAAACCAGGCACAAAATGACAATAGCCTATTGCCACTTATACATAGAAACTAAAAACACTGAAAAATTAAAATGGTAGTAACTAAGAGCTGAGTCTTGATGGTGGAGTTGAGAAATGAGGGAGAAGTTGATTAAAAGGATACAAAATTTTAATTAAAAAAAACATAAGTTTAAGAGTTTAATTCAGGGGCCTTACAAACAGTAGGCAAGTGCACTATACTATCTATATCTGTAGCACTCTGAATACCTGCATTAATACTTACTTAAACAGTTTGCAAATTGAATGAACACAGCCATCTCTGACTTTATATTATTAGCTGTTATGGACTCACTTAGCTTTGCTCCCCATGACATTCACATATCATGTATCAGGCTCAATAACTTAGTTAGTGTGAGATTCTGAATTTGATATTCTGACCATACCTCATTAAATAGCATATTCGATGAAGAAATAAAACTGTGCCTGCCATTTATTGGAGACAGCAAATATTATCTGAATTATTTTATGCTGAATATTAACAAATAGAAATAAGGATGAAGAAGAGGTCAGTGTCTGCAGAGAAGATCCTTTTGCCTCTACATGGGGAACCCTAGTGAGTCTGGATTTTCAGAGGTTACTAAAGTGGGGACAGCTGCCTGGTACGGACTGTTAAATGTGTCATCAACCTGTAAAAATATTGAAAATATCCTAGTCTACAAGCCAAAATACATGTCACTGTTAAGAGCAGTGTATGGGTTACCAGCCTCCATTTCATGTTTGTTATTTTGTCAAGATAAAAGTAGAGATGGAGATTCTGGTTTCTCTTTTAATGTTACTAAGAATTGTTGACTTCATGTGACAGCAACACTGTCCTAGAATGAAAAGTAAACACTTTCATAACACGAATCTTAAAAGGTCTTATTAATAAACACAAACCTGGGAGCCAGGTATTGGGGTGAATGATGAAAGATCAGAGAAGCAGAACAAGCCACAGCCACCTCACCTCGCCAGCTGTTTGAGGAAACAGCCCATCCTGTTTCCTCAAACTGGAAGCCTCTGAGTCCTCATCCAAATGGATCTCAGCTGAACTGCTGCTAAAAGCTAAAAGCTTAACAAGGCTTCTAGTTCCTGGTCCTCATGCCTTATGTATCTTTCTGCTTCCTGCAATAACTTCCTGGGATTAAAGGTGTGTGTCATCATACCTGGCTGTTTCCAGTGTGGCTTTGAACTCACAGAGATCCAGATGAACCTCTGCTTCTGGAATGCTAGGAATAAAGGTGTGTGTGTCACCATTTTCTGGCTTCTCTGTCTGTCTAGTGGCTGTTCACTGCCCCCAGATAAGTTTGTTAAGGTGCACAATATATTGGGGGACACAATATCACCACACACTTTGTCCAGACAAACAAGCAAACAAGAGCTAGAAATCTTAGATGGAAAAGAAATGTTATCAAGGCCAAATTTGACTTATATTTTGATGGCGTTCAGAGACAGTTATCATTTTGTTATTGTTAGAAGGGGTATCGTCTCATTAAGTTACTAGGTCAAGTGAAGAGTCTTTTGTTGATAAACCCTGTTTTTGTTGGTATGAAGGTTATGAAATCTAATTGTATGAAGACAGAGAGTACTTTTGTGTTAACCATGGAATTGTAGATTAAAAAAAACTATTTCTTTATTCTTTGAGTTTGTAATACAATTGTACCATTCCCTCCTCCGTTTCCTTCCTTCAAGCCCTCCCATACACTCTCCTTTGCTCTCTTTCAAACTTTGGCCTGTTTTTTTCATTAATTGTGAGCACACACACACACACACACACACACACACACACATTCTTAAATACATAAATATAACTTGCTTAATCTGTATAATATTATTTGTATGTTCTCAGGGCTGCCCAAACATGAGCTCAACTATACATTCTTTTCATGACCAGAAGGCAGGTATTTGGAAACAGATTGCTAATTCAACTTTGAAAGGCTCCAGAAAATATAAGAATTATCTTTCCTTTGTAGCAGAGGATCTGGATTCCATAGCGCTACATCCAGTGCCTACTGGCTAAGCAGCTTGATTCATGGTTCTCCCAATTTATTCATAGATATTAAAATGTGTAGGAGAAAGCAGATGAAAGTCACATTACAGAAAGCCCCTGAAAGAGTTTCTACCCTTTCTGACCCTCCTTATTCACCTAAACTTCACTTGGTATAGCCTTTCCTGTGTTATTCTCCTTTTCCTCCATTACTTCCCCATTTTTTTCCATCCCCAATGTCTAAGCTATGTCCTAGAGTGTGTGAGTCTGGTTGCTACCAGCCCCACTACAACCACTCCCCTGCTTTCTCTTTTGTTAATGTTGTATAATCACTACTTTTGTTCTGGTATTTCCTAATCATGAGGTGCATGTAAGACCAGTTTCTATAACTAGTCTGAATCTGTGATGGCAAATATGTTATGAAAAAAATGAACATTAAAGGTACAAAGAGGATGAAAAGGAGGAGAACAATAGAAAATGAAGATGAGAGGAAAAATCAGAAAGAAGAGAGGAATGAGATGGAGGGAAGGGATGCAAGGTACAGCAACCATGATACCATGGTATACCCGAGAGTCCCTGCCAGCACAGTGCTGGCGCCGGTCACATCAAGGTGTTCGGTTACTCGTGGTTGACTTCAGTTTCTGGTTCCCTTTTTAAACAGTGCTGGTTTTGTTGTTTGTTCTCTTGTTTTCAATAGCCTCATCTCCCTCCCTTTTGCTTTTCTACTCTAGGTTGAAAAGAAAGGGTATTTCTATTCATTCTTTGAGAATATCACACCATATATTTGATCATAGTCATTCTCCTAACCCAACTTCTCCCAGATCGCCCCACCTCCATAGCTTCATGTTCCCTCTCTCTTTTTCTGACTCTCTTAGTATAAGCAAACAACACAACAAAACTATGGAGTCCAGTCTTTATTGGCTGACTACTCCTGGCTCGGGGGCCTGCCCTGGAGTGTAGATGATCTACCTACTGTCCACTCCATTGAAGAAACTGACTTTCCCTCTTCTAGCAGCTATGAATTGCAAATAGCTTCTTGGCTAGGGTGAGACCTCATGCCAACTTCCCCACCTCTGTGATGGATTTTGTCTGCCTTGAGCTTACGCAGGTCTTGTGAATCGTGCCTGAGTGCTGTCACAGTGTCTGTGATTTTATAAGCATACCTGGCTTGTTGTATCTGGAAAAAACAGTGTTTCCTTTAAGCCATACACTACCTCTTGTTCTTACAACATTTCTTATCCTTTTTCTGCATAACAGATCTCTGATCCTTAGGAGCAGTAGTGTGATATAAATATCCCATTGACAGTTGCTAGTGAATCAACGATATACCTACCTCTTACATGTTTGCCATATGATTAACTCTATGAAAGAAAGGCTATAAGAGAGTGCTCGTGATGGGAATGAAACAGCACCTTGACGGTAGCATATATATTATACAAAATATGAAGTGGATTTAAACAAGGAGGCATATAGATTTCGAAGTTCTACATTCACGTTTAAAATATATGGAAGATTAATCCCATTTTGCTTGTTAATTGGACCAATGAGAATTTGGATAATAAAATGCTCTATTTTAACTTCTATTGTCTGGTATCATGGCAGCCAGGCTTTTGGGGATTCTTTATTTTGATACTTTGTTTCGTTGTTGTCTTCAGAGATGGAATAGTCACTGTTTTCCATCTGCAAAGATACCTCACAAAACCCCAGATGTGCCAGTCCTGGGCTGGGCTTCCCTCTGCTTTTGACTTACCTGTCACAGTTGCTCACACATGGTGGCAGTGGTCCCCATGCTGCATATTCCTGGCTGCAGAGAAGTGCCTCCCTGTGAGCTCAGGGGTGAGAGATTTGGAAGGGGGAGGAAGAGAAATTTCCTTTTTATTTCTTGCTTCTGCTATGGATGGACATCCCTCTTTACAAGCCTCCCCCAGTCTCTGAATCCAGGACAGCTTCTGGCCTCTGGCTTCCACACTCTAATCCCATTTATCTCCAGCACACCCTGGACCAATTTCTGACCCCAAAGAAAACATCTGTGATTCTAATTTTACGGTGAAATGTTTCCTGATCTAGTTTCACTAAGTTGTACCTAGTGGTACAAACTATGTATTAAAAATCATAAAACCAAAATAGAGCAGAGCAAAAACAAAAAAACAAAAAAACAAACAAAAACAATTAAACGTCCTTTAACAAAAAGAAATGCATTGAAGATGAAATTAAAATCCCTATGTTTAAAGTGTAGTTTGTGTTTATTCATCACCTACTGTGACCTGTAGCTCATCCTTTATCTTAGAGAGTGTTATTAGTAATCACCATTTCGGGATAAGGAGAGTAAGCAAAGAGAACAGTTTCTTTTGTTTCTTACATGTATCATTTGCTATGGCCAATACTACAGTGCAGCTTTTATCCTCCTCTTCCATTTCTGATGCTTAACTGGATTATTAATTTATAAATGCAGAAGCAGTCCTAAATCTAATGTTTAATCTCAAGAAATTAAAATATTATCTTTTATGAAATAAATTGGGTCTAAATGTTTGTAGATTAGTGGTGTTGAGAACAAAATTAATCTGACTCTACAGGCAAGGTTTTCGTTGGGTAATGAGCTGTTTGCCTAAGACTCTATCTCTAGTCCTCATAGCTGGTATACCTAAGCTTTCCAAAGTAACTCAAATTTACCTTGATATTTCTTGCTTGATCAGGCATATGATGTGTTCTATAGGGAAGGAATCTTTGGTTTATAGAGAAACCAAACACACATTAAAAAGCTCAAAGACAGATACTAAGTGGAACACTGCCATCCTCAAGACCTCTTGGTTTGGGTCTGATGTTTCTACCTCTAAGAAATTCTGACACCATTTGAGTTATTTCAGTTCATGTTGTGATTTTTTTTTGGGGGGGGCTATCCATTAGCAGATATTGAGACAATGGTTTTAACACAAACGGGTGTTCATTAATGTAGAGGGTGGTTTGACAGTGCCCATGGGTAGGGGGAGTAAGGCAGAGCAGGGGAGGCAACAAATAAGGAGGTTTCTAACAAGCACAGTGCCACCTGTGTGACTAGGACTACATCCAGCTGTGGAACAATGAATGAATCAAAGGAGTAGCTTGAAGAGTGTAATGCAAATCTTAAAAGGTCTTATTAATAAAAACAAACCTGGAGCCAGGTATTGGGGTGAACGCTGAAAGATTAGAGAAACAGAACAAGCCACAGCCAACCTCACCTAGTCAACTTCTCAGCTGATCTTATTTCCTCAGAGTGGAAGCCTCTGAGTCCTCATCCAAATAGATTTTAGCTGAACTGCTGCTAAAAGCCTAAAAGCTTAAAAGTCTTCTAGTTTCTGGTCTTCATGCCTTACATACCTTTCTGCTTCCTGCCATCACTTTCTGGGATTAAAGGCCTGTGTCTTTCCCAAGCAAAGACATGAGATCTCAAGTGCTGGGATTAAAGGTGTGTTCCTAGTGTGGCCTTGAACTCACAGAGATCTAAATGGATCTCTGCCACCCAACTGATAAGATTAAAAGTGTGTGTGCCACCATTTTCTGGCCTCTATGTCTATTGAGTGGCTGTTCTGTTCTCTGACCCCAGATAAGTTTATTAGGGTAAACAATATATTGGGGAACACCATATCACCACAGAAGGGGTTTTCCATCAGCTACAGGCCATCACCAGCTGATGTTTTAGCTCCATGCTCCTTCAAGCCAGAATCATGTACAGGCTGAATAGAAGTCTTAAGACTGACAGGGCTCTCAGACATAAGACTACAGGTTCTTTGAATGGAGACTCTAGTGATGATTACATGATGATGAATACCAAGTGGATGATGGAGCTAAAGTGAAGTCTTCAACCTGACATTCAATAAAATTTGTATCAGGAAAGAGTTTATAAATGTGTATAGTAGACATGGATAGTAAGTATGTATCTCTCTTTGTACATATAAATATTTGCATTAGAAAGAGGTTTTAAGATATTATTTCTTCCCTTTATGAATGTCTGAAACATTTTTATCCAATTCTTTGAAAACAGCCCTCTCACTGGCTACCTTGTGTAAATGGAAAATGCATATCTAAATGTATTCTGTACGTCATTTCATATAGAGTGTGCTCTATTTTCTGTATCCCACAATGTATACCACAATGTCTTGAATATATTAAAAGACTGCTATTTAGTTGGTGATCGAAAGATGCGGAATTTTGGATTATGATCTTACCTGAGAAGGAGTAGTCATTTCTGTGCCCCCCTTGAGCTATGCTGTGAGCCTTCTGCAGAAAACATGTTAGACAGGGTATAGTTCCTGAAACTAAACTTAGGCCTTGGTCATGTGACTTACTTTACTCTATGACATGTTAGCACAGCTAATAAAAGCAGAAACTTGAAATATGACTTAATGACTTATGTTTGGGCGTAGTCTCTTATGATTTTTTTTCCATATAGAAACATGATTTGTGTGTGTGTGTGTGTGTGTGTGTGTGTGTGTGTGTGTGTGTGTGTGTTTCAAGACAGGGTTTCTCTGTGTATGAGCCTTGGCTGTCCTAGAACTTGCTTTGTAGACTGGGCTAGCCTCAAACTCACAGAGATCCACCTGCCTTTGCCTCCCAAGTGCTGGGATTAAAGGTGTGTGATAGAAACATGATTTTTAAAAGCAACCACTTGCTTAAAGAGGATAGGAAACCAAATGGTTAACTTTTACTCAGTGTGCAGTTTTGTGCCTATGGCATCTGAGCTCCTCTTTGATGAGCATGTAAGAGTCACATGAACCCGTTTTTGATGGCTGTTTGAGAGTGACTTTCTATACAGCACTAGTAAGGTGTTACCTGACCCAAACAGGTGTTATACCAGCAAAATCTTAAGGCATTTGAACAAGATAGCTTTGGTTGCTAAATAGTGTAAAATATTAGGAATAATCAAATATAGAAAAATTAAAATATAAGAAAGTTTGGAATAATGTATTAAGAGCTTTTAAAATATATATGTATGTGTATATAGCCTCAACAATACTAAATTGTGAAAGTTTCTTTCAATATATATAATGTTACTGATGGGAGTTGAAAGCAATGAAGAACAACAAAGCTGTATTTCACTCAAATAGTAACAAAATTGAAGCACATACGATTCAAAATACTACCCCAGATGCATTCCTACCTAACATTACAAGGCTCAAGTTGGATTTTTACAGTAATGTGGAGACCTGTTTTAGTTACCTTACCTTGTTGCTCTCATGTACATCTACCAGTATATGTCACCTCACCTTTTTGTTCTCTGCAGCATTTAGTACATTCTACAGTTCTCTTGTTTAACTGCTTATTATTCATCTCCTCCATTAAAAGTCAACATTAAGAGCAAGATGTTTTCTCTCTTCTCATTTTTGAGTCTTCACAAATACATTTGCTATGAAATGGCTATCCAATAAATAGCTGTTTAGTAATCAAGATCTGATAGTTATCAATAACAGCACTGTTCATAGTTTAGTTATTCCTGAGGCATTTTGTTAAGTGTGAGATTTAAGTTTCTGCTCCAAATCAGCTTAGTTGAAGTGTCAGCTTTCATAAGGGAACATTGCTGGATATTTGGTTAAATAGGTCAAGTTTCATTTGGTTGGATTTCTAAACAAGGGGTCATTTTTATTTAGCTTAAATTCCAGTGGAATGCATTCAGTGGTTTTAGGTATCTGCCCTTCATCCAAGTGGAACTGTAACCAAATGAAGGGGAAGTTACCCATAAGTACACTTAGCCTTTATTGGATTTTTCTGATCTTGTTATTCATATCCTCTGGCATCTGGCTTCAAAACAAGCAAGAAAGCACTACTTTCCAAATTGCATTTTTGAAATGTGAATATTGTGCCTGTTACTTTATGTTTTATGCATTGTTTGCAAATAGGAAATGCAGTCACCTCATATTTTATGGATTTGCTTTAGAAAATGATTTCAAGGAAAGTTCAATATTTGGGAAATAAAACTTACTACTAGCATTGTTGAATACTTGATCTTGTTTTGTGACATCTAGTTTATTCATGAAGAAGGAAATTTAGTTACCTCTTGCCCTTTGGTCTCATTACTATCAACTGGTAAAGATAAGCTTTCAAATAAGTATACTTAATAAATATGTGCTTAAGCCAATAAACTGTGAGAAGCATGATGTGGACCTTGAATTCATATGACACTTTTTATTTCAAAATATGTAAAGGCAATATGAGACTAACTGAATAACATGTAATCCTGGGAAATGTGATCATTCATATAAACACAGATTTCAAGTCCAAATTAACCAGAAATTCCATCAGCTGCATCATTACTCTGAAGAGGCACTCTTGACTTTAGCTACACTCTATTTTGGAGGACAGATTCCTTTGTCTTGTATACCAGTGAAGACTTTGGAATGTGTTTTCATCAGGTAGGTTATGATACAGTCATAGTTTCTGCCTTTTCCCTTCACACAAAGCAAACTCACCTTTCGCTTCCCTTTTCATCTTCCCATGGCACTGAAATGTCTCCCATTTATTTTACAGTTTTTTATTATTCTTGGACAATTTTCTTTTGCGTTTAACTGTTTAGTTTTTAAAAAATTGTAACCCCACTAGATGTAACTTTGTAAAAGCAGGAGTTTGTTGATATTGTCATCTTTTGATGAACAGCTTGTGGAATGAGGTCTGGTCCACAGAAAACACCGCATTAAAATGTGTGAAATGGGCATATTTTTAAAATAAGGTGGTACAAATAGCCTATGAGGACATGAAGAGATGTCCAGCTAGCATCATTCATCCTCAGGAAAATGCCATCCAAAACATAAGTGACAGCATGCTCACAGTCTTTAATCATTGTAATTCAAACAGACAATAAGAGCTACTGAAGAAGGTGGACAGAAAGCAGAGCCCATATGCCCTGTTTACTGGAAATAAAGTGGACAAAACATTTTGCAAAAATAATTACCAGTGCTGCAAAATATTACATACATTTCCTCTGCTATACTTCTACTCTAAGAACCTAAAGTGTGCATCACATAAAAACTTGTACATGACTGTTCATGGTAGATTTATTCATAAGATCCACAAAGTCTAAACAATCTGAAGTCTGACTAACAATGAACAGAATCTGATGTATGAATTCACTGGGATAATCCGGAGCTATAAAAACTAATCAAATCTTGACACTGTAACAGGGAAGATATTTAGGACATAATGCTAAGGAAAGAAGCTAGTCCCCAAAGGCAGCATAGTGTACACTTCCATTTACATGGAATTTGAAGTATAAGAAAATATGCCTATTAAGAAGACAAACTGATGATTGTCAAGGGTTGTGGGGAGTTGAGAATAAGAAAAGGCTGATAAGCTGTATGAAAGTAAGGTTATTGATGATGACAATAATAGCTTGGAGTGATAGTTGCATATCCTTTAACATATGAGACCTTGTGGGAAGTAGTTAGATAGTTGAGGAAATTGTTCTCAGAAAATATTATTAACATTCTCATGGACCCTACTTAGTTTCTCTAGGAAATTATATAAAAAGATCCAAGACTTCTTGATTTGTCTTGTGATCACTATCACATGCTGTATTAGTCAGAGGAACAAAATTTATGGAATGAACTCTCTTTGTATATATAGAAAGGGGATTTATTAGAATGATTTGCAGGCTGTGGTCTAGCTAATTCAACAATAGCTGCCTATGAGCAGAAGGTCAAACAATCCAGTAACCGTTCAGTTCCCGAGGCTGGATGTCTTAGCTGGTCTTCTGTATAAACCAGAATCCTGAAGAAGTAGACTCTAATTCCAGTAAACGGCTTACTAGGGAGAGTGAAAGCAAGGAGGCAAAATGAGAAAGAGATAGCTTCTTTCTTTTTTTTTTTCTTTCTTTTTTTTTTTTTAATTTTTATTTTGCAATACAATTCAGTTCTACATATCAGCCACAGATTCCCTTGTTCTCCCCCCTCCCGCCCCCCTCACCTTCCCCCCAGCCCGCCCCCCATTCCAATCTCCTCCAGGGCAAAGCCTTCCCCACAGACTGAGATCAACCTGGTGGACTCTGTCCAGGTAGGTCCAGTCCCCTCCTCCCATGCCGAGCCAAGGGACCCTGCATAGGCCCCAGGTTTCAAACAGCCAACTCATGCAATGAGCACAGGACCCGGTCCCTCTGCCTGGATGCCTCCCAAACAGATCAGGCCAATCAACTGTCTCACCCACTCAGAGGGCCTGATCCAGTTGGTGACCCCTCAGCCATTGGTTCATATTTCATGTGTTTCCGTTTGTTTGGCTATTTGTCTCTGTGCTTTATCCGACCTTGGTCTCAACAATTCTCTCTCATACAAACCCTCCTCATTCTCGCTAATTGGACTCCCAGAGATCCACCTGGGGCCTAGTCATGGATCTCTGCATCCAGATCCATCAGTAGTTGGATGAGGTTTCTAGCAGGACAATTAGGGTGTTTGGCCATCCCATCACCAGAGTAGGTCAGTTCGGACTGTCTCTCGACCATTGCCAGCAGTCTGTTGTGGGGGTATCTTTGTGGATTTCTGTGGGCCTCTCTAGCACTTTGTTTCTTCCTATTCTCATGTGGTCTTCATTTACCATGGTCTCCTATTCCTTGTTCTCCCTCTCTGTTTTTGATCCAGCTGGGATCTCCCACTCACCCAAGCTCTCTTTCCCTCGACCCTCGCCCTTCACTACCCCCACTCATGTCCAGGCTGTTCATGTAGATCTCATTCCATTTCTCTGTCGTTGGGCGATCCCTGTGTCTTTCTTGGGGTCCTGTTTTCCAGGTAGCCTGCCTGGTGATGTGAGTAGCAGTCTAGTCATCCTTCTCCCCATACTTATTCAATATAGTACTTGAAGTTCTAGCCAGAGCAATAAGACAACATAAGGAGATTAAGGGGATACAAATTGGAAAGGAAGAAGTCAAGCTTTCCCTATTTGCAGATGACATGATAGTATACTTGAGCAACCCCAAAGATTCCACCAAGGAACTGATACAGCTTATAAACACCTTCAGCAACATAGCAGGATACAAGATCAACTCCAAAAAATCAGTAGCCCTCCTATATACAATGGACAAAAAAGCGGAGAAGGAAATCAGAGATACATCACCCTTTACTATAGCCACAAATGACATAAAATACCTTGGGGTAATACTAACCAAGCAAGTGAAGGACCTATATGACAAGAACTTTAAGTCCCTGAAAAAAGAAATTGAAGAAGATGTCAGAAAATGGAAAGATCTCCCATGCTCATGGATAGGCAGAACTAACATAGTAAAAATGGCAATCTTACCAAAAGCAATCTACAGATTCAATGCAATCCCCATCAAAATACCAACACAATTCTTCACAGACCTGGAAAGAATAATACTCAACTTCATATGGAAAAACAAAAAACCCAGGATAGCTTCTTTCTTAAATGTCCTTTGTGTCGGCTTCCAGCTGAAGGTGTGATCCTTGGTTTTTTTTATTATTATTATTATTCATTTTACATACCAACCACAGATCTCCCTCTCATCCCCTCTCCCACACCTTCCCCTCCCCACCCCTCATCCCCATCCTCCAACAGGGTAAGTTCTCCCGTGGGGGAACAGCTAAGCCTGGTACATTCAGTTGAGGTGTGGTCCTTGTTAAAGCTGGATCTTTCTACCTCAAAAGATCTGGATTAAAGTTTATCTTCCCACCTCAAAGATGAAGATTACAAGTGGATCTTCTCACTTCAAATGATTTAATTATGAAAAAAAACTATCCCACAGTCGTGCCCAGCCATTTGGATTTTAGTAAATTCCAGATGTAGTCAAGTTGGCAATGAAGAACAGTCATCACACCTACTCACTGTTGTGCTACCATTCGCCATTCACTAGGATGACATCATGAAGGCCATGCAAATGCTGGTGCCATGTTCCCAAACATCAAAAGCCAAGATGAAAAACAAATCTTTCATTTACCCATTAAACAGCCATTAATATTTTTCTAAAGCAACAAAGCACAGACAAATCTAGAAACTTTGGAAAGAAGTTAGATCTTCCACGAATATAAATAAGTTGAGGCTGAAAATGCATCATTGTCAACCAAAGCTCAAATATAAAGAGGGCAATGCATTAATCAGCCACCTTATCACAAATCCAAGCCAATCTCCCAATCTTCAGTAGATCTGCTACTATCTTTTTTTTTTTTTTTTTTTTTTTTTTTTAAATCTGGATCAGTGTGTTCACCTTTCCAGTACCACTGACTTTATCTCGGCTTCCTTTCAATATTCTCTATACACTGTAAGAACACCCATCTTCGTGTGTCGTGTTGAGATCCTCTAAAAATTTAAAACACCTGCTTGTCATCCCATTGTCTTCCTCATGAACATGAAGTTGTTTATATCAATGTTAGGCTTTTTCTAATTCTGGCTTCTGCCTATCTCTCTAGATCACTTCATCCTTGCTTTCTGGTGTTTTATGTTCTATCTGCTCCTTATGCATGTCTCTTTACTCTGGCTCACCATCCCTACAGACTTGAACAATTTTCTGTACCTGACTCTACTAGTGCCCCTGATACACTGTGCAGCTCATCACTATTTGCATCTACCTTCCTTTTGTGTTACAGACTTGGATCGGGAATCCACCTACACACAACAGTGGGCACCTTTAGAACTCCCCTTTACCTTTTGATTATATTGTCCCTGCTGTCGGTTTCCATACCACCAAGGAAGGAGGAGAAGGACACACTGAGATGAAGGTTTCTCATGACTAGATGGCTATTCAAATTAAGTTCAAGCCCTTGGTATGCATGATTCTCTAGCTTTTACATTAGGTGCTTACACCTTAAAGTGCAAACACTATGTAAGAAAAAGATCATGATGGGACAAGCTTTCTTCTACTGATTGTGATTCCAGTGATTCTCCAATTCCAATGATCCTCTGTCCAGTTAAGACCATTGCACATAGGAAATATTATATGTTTCATTCATTACATTTAGTCTATCTGACTTTCTGAACTTCATAGTGTTTTCTTGTCTGCTTCAAACATGCTCAGAATACTTACATCAGGCTATACTTAGGAAAAATATAACAAAAGCTTCCTTTCCAATATAGTGTCTAATACATATATTTATATAATTTATTAAATGTCATGTACTGCACAGTATCAAGTATTCCCCTCATGATCACCTACCTGGTTGACAGGGAGCTATGGCATGCTGCTTCTGGTCTGCACAGAGGATTTCATGATGTGTTTCAGTAGTCTAAGCAAAGAATAAAATTCTAACTGGAAAGTGTCTGATAAGGCAAATTGCTTTTGTTCTATCACATAACAAAAGAGCTGGACTAGTGGGATGTTTTAGTGGGTGAAAACACTTGCTCTCAGGTCTGGAGATCTAAATTCAATCTCAGGGAGTTACACAACAGAAGCAGAGAATCAATCCTCACAAGTTCTTGGACATGCTTTGCTCATGTACTTCCCTCCCTGAGTGAATGAGTGAATGAATGAATGAATGCAATTAGAATAATGTTAACATTAAAAAATAAAGTCGAAAAGCACAATGCAAAGAGTCATAAGTTGAGGAATGCCTTATGTACTTCCAGATTCAAAAGGTAAGGACATGGCACCAACCCTTGTACTTCCTGTTTAAACTCTCCTTGCACAAAATGTCTCCCATAATTTATACTACCTTTTGTGACTTTTCTTGGTGATGAATATATGTGTGGTGGTAGTGATTTACCTGCAGTTAGCAAGCTTCACAGAGTCACAGAAAAATCCATGCAGATTAAGCCCGAGAAAATGTCTGCCTTTCTTCTTTCCTTTCCTGGCATCCTCCTGAAGTATTGATCCCTTTATCCCTTTCACAAAACCCTGCAATAACCCGGCTCCCTTCACTCCTGGCCCTGGCTTTGTGGTGGGATTTATTATGAACTCTGGTTTAGAGACTTTAAACAGTCTATAATCCTGGCCAGACTCAGCCCAGCCAGTCCTGAAAGCCTGCTAAATGAAGCATGACAAACGCACTCTCATTTAGTGGTGACTGGTGACAGCCAGGATGATGATGTATCCATTTCAACAGCAGAAACAGGACATTTATTTAGTAATACCCTTCATCCTCTTTCTCCTCTCAGCCTCCCAGCTCAACATCTAAATATCCTGCTTCCTCTGAGACAATTATTCTTTCAGCTGCACTTAAATCCCCCCATTTCCAGAATCATCTGTGTAAAAGCATCTTCAGGCATGGGTGCAATAGGCAGGAATGCAAGTCAGTGTCATTTGTTTCCTGAGAATGAGGCTGCATCACTGAGGCCGGACCCAGGGGATCCCATTATCCCAGCCTGAAATGACACTCAAAACTAAGCATCCTGAATCTCCCAAGTTCATTATGAAAGAGATGAAAAATAGCATCTGCAAAATTATCATTTTCTTAAATTGGTGTAGTGAAATTATGTATGCCCCTTCCCTGTTGGGTCGGGTTGTTAATGACTTCTGCTTACATTTGCCCTTGAAAATTGAAAAGACCTGCTATTGAAATACAGGCAGAAAGCCTCCAAAGCTAAATCAAGATACTCTGCAGTTTGTGTTGGTTTCTCTTTGTGGCTTTACTTTGCATTTCCCCGATGACTAATGATATTGATCCTCTTTTCATGAATGTATTGTTCATTTGCATATCTTTTTAAGTGATGCTTCTATTAGAATGTTTGCCCATAATTTTATTAGGTTGTGTTTCTTCTTGCTGAATATGTTTTATGCATTCTGGATACAACTCCTTTGTCTGATATATAGCATATACTTTCTGTGACTTGATGTTTTGTTTTCTTAATTATGTCTTTTAAAAGGCTTTAAAAAATGCAGTCCCATGTTTTCACTTTTCATCCCGTGGTTCATCCTTCTCATATGGGAAGCAATTAATCATCTTTGCTTACTTAAAGTTCAATTTCTTCCCGACTTCATTCTATTAAGTTTGTAATTTTGTTTTATACTTCAGATAGTCATATATTTTGAGTTATTTTGTACATACCAGGTGATTGTAAAGTTTATTTTCCATTTAATGTGAATACATGGCATTGTTGTTACAAAGCTTTGCCTTTGACCATCAGGTTGTCGCAGTTATTTTATCATAAACCAATGGATTGTTTTGTGTGTTCTCTGTTCTTCTCCATTGATTTACACGTCTTTGTTTTCACTAATGCCAATGTTTTATTTTTTTCCTTTTCCTCCCCTGTAGCATCCACTTTTATTTTAAGAAGTTATCTGCATGACTGTTGATGGTAAAAATCATAACACATATCCAATTAGAGACTATGGAAGTAAAAGCAATGGTGATCATGTTGGCTTCTTTTTAATAACCCAGCAAGCACTATAAAAAGATGTCTTTTTTATGTCAAAGTATATATATATATATATATATATATATATATATATACATATATATTTAATTTAAGAAATCTTTTTATTCATTTTACATACCAACCACAGATTCCCCCCTACATCCCTCCTCCTGATCTCCTACATCCCTGACATACCCCCCTCATCCCCTCCTCCAAAAGTGTAAGGGCTCCCATGGGAAGTCAGCAAAGCCTGGTACATTTAGTTGAGGCAGGACCAAGCCCCTCCCCACTCCCATCCCCGCATCTAGGCTGAGGGTAAAGTTGCCTTAATCACTGAAATTTGGAAAGTTGTCATACTGGATTTTAAAACTTGCTTTGAAATCATGGTCACTTTTCAAACTGTCTTATCCTTATTGTATCTACTACTCATATCCTGCTTTCTCTAATATATACACCAGCATATGATCTTGGGAAGGAATCATGGTCTGCTCACCTTACATATTAAAATTTATTTTTCTAGTGTACTATTTCCTGATGGTCTTGATGTAAATGGGAGATACACTTAACTATGATGATACCTAATAGTGGTTTCCCATGCCATAACACAAGGACAGTTCAATTTACATACATATGCGTATACGTTGTCTTAGTTTCTATTGCTGTGATATAACACCATGACCAAAAAGCAAGTTGGGAAGGAAAGGGTTCATTGGTCTTACACTTCTACATTGTAGCCCATCCCTGAAGGAGCCAGGATAGGAATTCAAACAGAGCTGGAACCTAGCTAGAGGCAGGATCTGATTTAGAGGCTGTGGAATGGTGTTACTTATTGGCTTGCTCCTCGTGGCTAGTTCAGCCTGCTTCCTTATAGAACCCAAAGCCAGAACCCAGGGATGGCACCACCCACAATGGGTTGGGCTTTCCCCATCAATCACTAATTAAAAAGAAATGCTCTATAGGCTGGCTTACAGTCCAAATTTATGGAGGTAATTTCTCAATTATGTTTTCTTCTTCTCAGATGACTATAGTTTGTGACAAGTTAACATGAATCTAGCCAGCAAATATATGTATATATAATACATCTGTATGGTTATATAAAGGTATTATCTTATAAATGCTGTAAATCTTAATGCAAATATTTAGTTTTCACGGGGCTAATATGAGACACTACAATAAATAATAGACATATATCATTTGACATACTTTAATTCAGCACTTCTCAAGTGAAGGTACAGGTGTATCTCTTTGTGGATGGAAAGAGGTTGGAAAGAGAATCTGTAGATTACAGCTATACAAGTTTTGGATTATGTATTCATGTATGTATATTTGATTTCTTTAAGCTTATCTTCACATACACACAGAGTATATATGTCTATATGTATTAGATAAAAAGTAACCCTAGATAAATTGTATGCATTATTGCTTACTGAAAGTGCAATTTAAAAAACAATGAGTTAAAAAATGATTAATTATTTTTATTTATTTTTCTTTCATGCAAAACATTTCAACCACAGCTTCCCCTCCCAGCACTCATCCTCATTCTCTCTCCACCTTCCCTCTCCCCCAGGTAAGAGCAGGCCTCCCAGAAACATCACTTGAACAAGGCACAACAAGATACAAGACCAGGCACAAACTCTCACATCGAGGCTGGGTGAGGCAACCCAAGAGCAGGCAAAAGAGTCAAAGAAACTCCACTCCCTCTGTCAGGAGTAGCCCCCCAAATAACAAGGCAACAACCATAGCGTATATGCAGAGGACCTAGAGCAGACTCATGCAGGCTCTGTGATTGCCATTTCAGCCTCTGGTCTCCTTGAGCCTCCATGAGGCCCGTTCTCACACTTTCTGGCTCCTACAATTTCTCCCTCTTCTGTGGGGTTCGCAAGTTCCAAGGGGACCTATTGGAATTGGAAATCCTCAACCTGGGTGTTTTCTCTCTCTCTCTCTCTCTCCTTTGACCCTTGGTCTCGGCATCTGCTCCATCAGCTGCCAGAGGCAGCCTCTCTGAAGATGATTGGACTAGGCACTGATCTATGAATACAGTATAAAAACATCATTAGGAATCATTTCATTGGAATTAATTTTATTTATTTATTTATTTATTTATCTATTTACCTATTTATTTATTTATCTATTTATCTATTTATTTTTATTTATTTATCTGTTTATGTATTTATGTATTTATGTATGTATGTATTTATTTATTTATTTGATATTTATTTATTTATTTATTTATTTATTTATTTATTTATTTATTTATTTATTTATTTATTTGTCAGTCTTTGGTTCTACCCTTGGTCTCTGGGCTATGCAGCCTCAGGCAGTGTTCAGCATGGGCTCCCTCTAGTGGTATGGGCTTCAAATTAGACCACTCATTTGGTTGGCCACTCCCACAAAATACATGCCACCATTACCCCAGCACACCCTGTAGGCAGGACAGATTGTAGGTCTAAGGTTTTGTGACTTGGTTGGTGTCCCAATCGCTCCACTGGAAGCCTTGCCTGGTTATAGAAGATAGATAGACAGTTCAGACTCCATATCCTCATTACTAGAAGTCCTCACTACAGTCACTCTCACAGATTCCAGGGAGTTTCTACCACAACAGGTTTTCATATTGTCCCCCAAATGACTTCCAATCCAGGCATCTTTCCCGTACTCTCTTCCTCCACCCCTCTTCTGCAACCTGATCCCTCCTATTTCTATCCCTACCTGCCCCCAGTCTACCCACAAAATCTATTCTATTTCCCGTTCCCAGGGAGATTCATGTGCCCAACCCCCGAGTCCTCTTCGTTACTTAGCCTCTCTAGGTCTGTTGATTGTGTCATGGCTGTCTTTACTTTACAGCTAATATCTGCTTATATGTGAGTACATACCATGCTTGTCTTTCTGAGTCTGAGTTATCTGACTCAGGATGATTTTTTCTACCTCCATCCATTTATCTGAAAATTTCATGATGCCATTTATTTTAAATGTCGAGTAGTACTCCGTCATTTAAATGTACCACATTTTCTTTATCCATTCTTTTATTGAGGGACGTCTAGGTTGCTTCCTGTTTCTGGCTATTATGAATAAAGCCACTAAGAACATAGTTGGACAAGTGTCCTTATGGTAGGATGGAGAACCCTTTGAGTATATTCCCAAGAGTGATATAGCTGGGTCTTGAGGTAGATCAATTAAAATTTTTTTAATTATTTTTGAAAATTTCCTATATGAATACTATGTTTACATAATTTCTGCCTCTCTCTTCCCCCCATAGAATTCCTCCTGTGCCCCTCCAATCCCCTTTCAAATTCACAACTGCTTCTTCTTTAATTATTAGTCTTACAAATACATATATACATGTATGTGTATATATAAATACAATCCACAGAGTCAATTTAATGTTGTTCACGTGTGTTTCTGTTTAGGGCTGTCCTCTCAGGATCAGATATGCTATCAGAGGGCTCATCTCTAAAGAAGATTGATGCTACCTCTCTCAACAGTCATTAGATAGCTCTAGCTCTTCATTTAGGGGCGAGGCCTTGATTAGATGATTTTAAAATAATGATACTATCAGAACAAATATTCCAAACTGTTATTGTAATATAATCAGCTCTTAAACACAAAACCAGGTAAATACTTATCATGGATAAACATGAACAAATAAAAATTAAGACTCTGATGTTTAACCCTTCTGGAAAATACAAAGATGTCACTGGCACCCCTCTTGTAATCTCTTTATCTGCCACTATTCCTATTTCTAGGTCCTGAGAACAAAGGCTGCTTAACAGTACACTGTTATCCATTCTCTTAAGTACTTACATATTAAACACCACTCAAAAAAACTTAATTTTGCTGGGATGCAGCTCACTGTTAGAGTGTCTACCTTCTATGGAGTAGGTCCTGAGTTCAATCCTCAGAAACACACACACACACACACACACACACACACACACACACACACACACACACGCACACACAGGGAATAAGGAGGGCAGGAGGAGGAGAATATAAATAAGTATGGGAGGCTATATTAGGAATGTGTAGATGACACTGTAGTGAAGCTTCACAATACGGGAAATAAATAGGCTGAATTCTAAGTTCAAGCAAGAGAAAACACAAATTCATAGTGAAAGAATTAAGGTAGGGGACCTTGGATGGAAAATCACTAAGGAAAAAAAAAAAAACAAGGGTTAGGGACAATTCTGTTTAAAAGCAACTTAGTAAGATACTTCTTGAAAGCCAGGGTGATTGGACATCATCTGGTGAGCTGGTGAATGGTCAAAGTGGAGAAACCTGATCTGATGTTGAGGATTTTCAGTTATCAAAATAGACAGAAGAACAGAACTCCTATATACTTCTAGCTGAAATGTAAATCAGTGCAGCTACTGAGGAAACGAGTATGGAGGTTCCCCAAAACACTAGAAGGTAATGAGATTAAACTATCTCATTACAATTACCAAGCCATTCCATGCCTAGATTCACACCACCTCCCAAAAACACTATATCATCATAGTACACAGATAACTGCACACCTGCACTTATTGCTGCTCTATTCACAATAGCCAAGTCATGGAATCAACGTAGATGTCTGCCAACAGATGAATGGATAAAGAAAAATGCGATGTGCAATATATATAATCTATAAATTATTTATATATATATGTATGTATAAACAATGGAGATTTATTTAGCTGTGATGAAGAACAAAATTATGGGATTTTTTTGGAAATATGCGTGTGTGTGTGTGTGTGTGTGTGCATATATCTCCCTTAAATTTGTATTCTCCCTTAAAGAAGGGAGATTATTTGGAAAGAGAAATAGTACAATGAAGTGTGAACTAGAGACAGAGAATAAAGAAGAACGAGCATGATATATATACACATAGGTGTCATCATTAAAACCATTATTTTGTGTAGTTATAAACACCAATAAAATACAGAAGAAAAAAGAGCACAAAAGGATGACAGATTCTAATAAAATTGATTCAGGAGGCTTGCTAAATTCGGACAATATAAAATTGAACAAAGAGAATGTTTTAAAGTTTGGACCTTTGAGAACAGACTTCAGAAGATGCTGATGAGATTTTGTCAGAAGGAAATTTTCATCATCCGTTTCATCTGCCAGGATTACAAGTGGACTCATGTTATTGTTTAGAATTGTGCTTAAGTTCATTTCCTGCTAGGGCAGTTCTGGTTGATGCCTGCTCCTGAGCTCTCTAGAGAAAGGGCTGAAGCTCTTCCTAACGATACTTAGCCTTCCCTGCTACATGATCTCCCTCTGCCCTATCCTGCTTCCTTCTGCTCCTACCCATTTCCTATGAAATCCCTTCTGTAGAAAATCACGAGCAAAGAAGTCCCTCTGTTAGGCTCTGCTTCTAGGAAGTCAGTTTTAAGTCCCAAGGAGTATATGATTGTATCACTGAATATGGAGGATGGAACTGGTCATGTGACTTTCTGAGATTCTGTCTGTAACCTGGCCTCTGCTATTTCTTTCCCTCTCTATCTTGACACATGCAAGAGCCAATGAATCTAGTATTGGCCAGCATAGACTTTTTTTTTAACCATATAAACTTGCTATTTCTTCATTTCCATTTTTTTGCATTTTTAAAAATAAGTGTTTTAATTGAAATAGAATTGAATCACCCTCTCCCCTCCTGTTTCTTCCTCCAGCCCTTCTCAGTTGCCCTCTCTCCAAACTCTTCAATACCCCCCAAAGTTGACAGCCTCTTTACTTTATTTTTGTTACATATTTTTTTTTATAGTACAAGCCAGACTATTTACTCTTCGTAATCCTCTCCTAAACATGTATGCGTTGCACTGGGGTGTCATTCATGGGCACTCTTCTGGGATCATTAAATCACATGGAAAACTCCCTTTGCCCATGTAGGGTGCTTTTAAAGTTAAAAAAAGAAGCTACATTACTATCCTTTTATCTTTGCAAGCTCGAGGCAGAATGATTTCTTTTTTGCTCGTTATAGAAATTATTTCATTCCTGCCTTTAAATATATCTGGAGATTTCAAATCATGAGAGCAATTTAGCTATCAAAATTGCCATAATATGAAAATAACGAATGCAAATGAAACTGACAAAAAAAGATGGATTTAAAAAATCGCTTAAAAATCTGCATCGTGTTCTTGTCTAGGCAATATTTATTTCCTTGGAAATCCCTATTCTATATGTCATTAAATATTTATTCCGATCACTCTTGTGTTGTTTGACCTAAGGAAATCTTTCATTGCTTTGTCTTCTACTTTTAAAATTCTCAAAAACTGTGTTGAAGTCTAATGTACATGCAGTAGGATGCCCAGATCTAGGTGCATCACTCAGCTACATCACATTACATGTGACTACCTCATACAACTACATCACATTACATGTGACTACCTCATACAGTCATCTAGCTATCAAGGTACAAGGGATTGTCAGAAGCTTGAAAGGTTGCCTCATACCTCCCTGATTCAGCATCCATTATCTTGCTTTTTATTAGTATAGATTCATTTGCAATGGTCCTTGTCTACATAAATGTGATATTATAACATTATACTTTGACAACTGGCTGAAATTCTCTGAATATTCTATCTGTGAATATACTACTACCTGCACTTGCTTTATATTCTTTTTTACTCTTTCTAGAAAATATTTTAGTATTCTAGTGCACAATAATCCACTCTATTGTGGTCTAACATGAAAAGATGCTCAAAATTGTTAGTCATCAAAGGAATATGATCAAAACTAGAACTTGACTTTATTTTGTACATACTAAGGTTGAAATCATAATACTGAGTCAGTAGCCTGTATTGGTTAGGGTACAGAGGAATCAGTACATTTATATATTGGTGCTAGGAGGGCAGAATGATGTAGCCTCATTGGAAAACAGGCTGGATTGGAAGTTTCTCAAATTTTTAGTGTAGAGTTTCTAGATGATAAGATATTTACAGTCCCAGGTATATGTCTAAGATAAATGAAATGTGTATATACAAAATCAGGTTCATGAATAGTCACAGCACAATCATTTAGGACAGCCTAAATGGAAACTACCTGGATATCCACATTATAATAAATCTGCTAGTAGTTTTGTATATATAACCAAAGTTTGAAGAGAATTAAATGTCGCTTAACCTTGGCCAGAAGCTTTTACAGTCAAATTCAATGACAACACACAAAAAATATACTATACTTTAAATTGATGCACTAGTAATAACCTTCTAACTTGGAATCCTATTGGACAATTGCTTGCTCAGGAAATAATAACAAGTATTAGTGAACGTGATTCCATCAAACTTAAAAGCTTCTGTATAGCAAAAGAAATAGAACAGGAAGAGAGCCTACATATCAGAGAAAAATCTTTGTCAAGTATTCAGCTTATCAGTATCTCGACTATATAAAACTCAAGATATTATTCATCAAAAGAACAAATAATCCAGTCAATAAGTTAATGAATGAACTGAATAGATGCTGTACACATGAAAAGTACCACTGGAAAATGATAAACTGTTCAACATCTTTTGCTGTCGAGGAGATGCAAATTAAACTATGCTGGGGTTCCATCAATCAGAATGGCTATCATCAAGACAAGAAGAAACAATAACTACTGGAAAGGGTATATGAAAAATGAATTTTTACACATTGTCCATGGGAATACAAATAAATCTAGTCACTATGGAGATCAGTATAGAGATTGTTCAAAACAATGAAATAAAAATAGTACTGCCATATATAACTATCCCGTTCCTGGATATATGTTTGAAAACAATCTTAGATATCCATAAATATGGATGCTTGTGGCAGTGTTATAAAGCCAAATTATGTACTTAGGTTAGGTACCTTTCAACACATCAACAGACAAAAAATGTGGTATGTATTCTCCACTGTATTGACTTATATTTGGCCATAACAAAGAATGAAATGGTATTATTTTCAGGAAAATATATGAAATTGGAGATCATTATACTCAAGGAAATAAACTAATGAAATGAGCTGTACTCACAAAATAAATATTATATTTGTGAATTTAGAAATAAGAAACAGTAGAACAAAGCTGACCTATGATTTCCACACATTCCCAGGTCTGGCTCTAGAAACACATCTTCTGCACAGCCTTTTCCTGATCAATCTATTCAGAAACAAGCCTGCCCATGGCATCCACACACTCCCAGGTCTAACTCTATCACCTTGCATACCAGTTTTCCTTATTAAATCTGCCAGAACCAAGCCCAAGCCAAGACTCTCAACACTTCTCCGAATAGCTCTGGCAATGTAGTTTCTGTATTAGCTCATGACTGAGGAAAACTAGAATCTCACATCAGACATACAAACAAGGAAAGAAGTCCATACACCCAATGAAAATGAGTGGTACAGGTGATACAGTTTACTCAGAGCTCCCCATCCAGAATAGCTTCAAGGCTGCTGGCTGAGATGGTTCAATCTCACAGACCACTCCAGCCAAGACTTCAGAGAACTCTTACACTTTCCCATTGCACAGAGACTGGACAATAAATGATATATAGCTAGCTTTCCTAGGACTTTACCATTATCTTGATTTTCTCAGAGTTCCCTAGAGAAGCCATCACCCCCTAGAAAGCAGGAAACAATCAAGAGACATGACACCCACATTCCCAAGACGTGGGGTGGATGGCTTTTGGTAATTTAGTGGGTTATAGATATTTGTTATCATTTAGGGGGTTTGTTACAAGTTGCTATTGGTAATCATCAGTAAAAAAGATGAACAAAGGAGATTAGATTCAGCGATCTCATTCTGAAAAGAAAAAGGTAGGGTATAGAAATGATAGGATAAAAGGGCAGATTATTGAATCTACTTTTAAACTAAAAAGCAACTACTAGTCTTAAATATTTTACATTGGTATGGATTTTTGTATATTAATACAAATTTAAGGTTATTTTTGTTATATTGTATGTATGTTTCTATTCTTGTTTAAGGTATTGTATCTATACAGCCCATTTAACAATGTAATATAAATGTCTAGTCCTTGAAATTTGTTATTACAAACTATTTTGGATAATAAAGAAATGCAGGTTAGTAGCTAGTCACCACTAACAATCAAACTTGTAGTCATGCTAGATCAAATAGAGACATATTTTTGATAGACTGGTGGTCTTCAAACACTTCAGACATCTACAAAATATAGCACTTAAGATGTTTTAATAGCATAAGGTTTTTCATGACAATGAGACCTGTCGAATATACTTCAGAGAAGATGATGCGAATTGAAGAAACTCCTTGTAGAGTTTGCTTTCTATGTGGCAAAAGTTAGCCAATGGGCAAGAAACTGCCTTTGCCTCTACTTCTGACAATATGCTATCCAAACTGGACCAGCAGGACACAAGAGAACCAAGTTCCAAACTTTGCCAAGACAGGGTAGGACAGTCCTTCAAAACTTCCTGCTTCACAAAAAAGTCTGTAAGATATTCTAGGCCTGTAGGCCTAAGATGGATGCACCAACTCAAACAGAAACTTTAGTGACTCTCCAGGCAGCCAGATGTTTCTATTGTTTCTTTTAGTTTTGGAAGTTGCTTGCTCTGCACTTCCGGTTTACTAAGGTAATATTACATCCTTCTGGGGTCTTTGAAGTAGTTGAAGACCAGATCGTTTTCCTTAGTTATGATAGAAAGTAAATTAGGTACAGAGCTTTGGACTCATCAAGATAGAATAAATAATGGAGTGTTGTCTCTAAATATGCCAAATACAAATGGACTGGACACTAAATGTAATTCTTACCTGATAATTGTTCTTATTGTTTATAGTTTTATTAAGCTCGAGTTAAAATTTTTTCTTTTTATTTAGACAAAAGGGGGAAATGTTGTGGAATAATCTTTTTGTACACTCTGAATATGTGTCACTCAGATTGGTTTAATAAAAAGCTGAACAGCTAATAGCTAGGTAGGATTTCCAGGAACAGAGGATGCTGGGAAGAAGAAGGGCGGAGAAGCCAGCCAGATGAAGAATGAGTTGGATACACAAAATGGGATAGATGTAAAAGCCATGTGGTAGAACATAGGTTAATAAAAATATGGGTTAATTTAAGTTATAAAAGCTAGTTAGAAACAAGCCTAAGGTATTGGCCAGGTTTTAATAATTAATTCTAAGTCTCTGTGTCATGACTTGGGAGCTGACAGGAGGGACAGAAAAATCCTATTACAGATGGTAAGACTTCCAGCAGTTTTTTATTATTCAAGATTGTTTTAGCTATCTTGTTTTTCTGTGTTTCCAAATGAAGATGAAAATTACTCTCTCAAGGTCTGTGAAGAATTGTGTTGGAATTTTCATGGGGATTTCATTGAATCTGTAGATTCCTTTTGGTAACATGGCCATTTTTACTATGGTATTCCTACAAACACATGAGCATGGGAGATCTTTTCATCTTCTGATATCTTCTTCTATTTATTTCTTCAATGACTTGATGGGTTTTTTTTGTTTTTTTTTTTTGTTTTTTGTTTTTTGTTTTTTTTCTTTGTTTGTTTGTTTTTTCGAGACAGGGTTTCTTTGTGTATGTAGCTTTGCGCCTTTCCTGGAACTCACTTGGTAGCCCAGGCCAGCCTCAAACTCACAGAGATCCACCTGGCTCTGCCTCCCAAGTACTGGGATTAAAGGCGTGCGCCACCACCGCCCGGCTGATGTTTTATCACACAAGTTTTTCACTTGCTTGGTTAAAGTTACCCCAGGATATTTTATATTATTTGAGGCTATTGTGAATGAGATTATTTCTCTGTTGTTTTTCTCAAATTATTTATTGTTTCTATATAGGAGGTTACTGACTTTTGTGAGTTAATTTTTATCCAGCTATTTTGCTAAAAGTGTTTATCAACTGTGGGGGTTTCTAGGTTGAATTTTTAGGGTCACTTATATATACATACATACATATATCTATATGTGTGTGTGTATATATATGTATACATATCATATCATCTACAAATAAAGATACTTTGGCTTCTTCCTTTCCAATGTACCCACTTTATCTTCTTTAGTTGTCTTGTTGCATTAGCTAAGAATACAAGTACTATATTAAATAGATATGGAGAGAGTAGATAATCGTGTATTGTTCCTGATCTTAGTAGAATTGCTTTGAATTTCTTTCCATTTAAGTTGATGTGGCTATGTTCTTGGTGTAAACTGCTTTTACTATGTAGAGGTATGTGTCCTGTGCCCCCAATCTCTCAGGGACTATCATGGAGGGGTGTCTTTTATTATTTTTATTTTTGTGTGTCTGTGTATGCCACATATGTGTGATTACCCATAGAATCCATAGAATGTTTCAGATCTCCTGGAACTAAAGTTACATGTGATTGTGAGCCACCTGATGTAGGTGCTGGGAGCCAGCTTTTAGCAGCTGAGCTATCTCCCCTGCTCCATAATATGTAGAGAAAATAATAAAAATGCATTTATTTATATACAGATTTTCTTGAAAAGTTCCATTAGTGGAATTTGTTATGTGATCTGATATTACATAATTGAACATGCCTTTATGTTGTCATTATATTTGGATAAAAATATCCAGTACAAGGAGGGCTCTAGAAACTTCTGCAATACTACATTTTATTTTATTTATTTCATTTTCTATATTGTTATTTGGTTTTTTGGAGATACAGTCATACTACATAACCAGGCTGGCTTTGAGGTAATCCTTGATCCTGCTGACTCAGGTACCTCTTGTTTATATTATGAATATGTGCCAATATGCTTAGATCCCAGGTGTTTTTGTCTGTACTTTGTTAAAAAGAGCTTGGCACACACCTATAATCTTAGCACCCAGGGACCTAACAAGAGGGTCAGAAGACAGAAGTAAGTTCTGACTATATAGCCAGCCCTGTCAATAAAAGAGAGACAATAATAAAAAAGTATGTGTGTGTGTGTGCATGTTCGTGTGTGTGTGTGTGTGTGTGTGTGTGTGTGTGTGTGTGTGTGTTTGAGGTTGAACCAAGGGACTTTATATTATTATTTGTGTGATGATTACAAGTGTGTATGTAATCGCCAGCATTAGTTGAACTGTATACTTATGATCAGTGCGATTTTCTCTGTGTATAATATACTCATCAGCCAAGTAGATGAAACAATGGTAACACTTACCACAGACAAAAGGGTTAATTTTCCTTATGATATAAAAGGCTTGTGAGGCTTCTTCTCAAATGCAGATAACATATTAAAATAAAATTATGACTGAACTAGCATTTCATTAAATTTATACAAATTGTCTGGAAATTTACAGAACTCTGTTTTACAAATGTAAATTAAATAATCATGTGACCATGCTCAGCTCTCAAGATGGCACTAGTTGAACATAGAAAAATGCATGTATTTATAAGTCCATACTGTTACATGAGTATATGGAAGAATGCTGCTTTCATGTATTGTTTACATTAAACCCAGTTTATCATAGCTGTTTTTTTTTTTTTTGTTTTGTTTTGTTTTGTTTTTTTTTTTTTTGGTTTTCGAGACAGGGTTTCTCTGTGTAGCTTTGCGCCTTTCCTGGAACTCGCTTTGGAGACCAGGCTGGCCTCGAACTCACAGAGATCCGCCTGGCTCTGCCTCCCGAGTGCTGGGATTAAAGGCGTGTGCCACCACTGCCCGGCATAGCTGTTTCTTTTAGTTTTGAGAACACCATGCTTAAAACACTCATCTCTACTTCCAGAATTTTGTCTATGTATACTTTCATAGATGAATCCAAAGAAATATGTAAAATAATTCAATTTCCATCTCGATGAGACAAGAAACTAAAAGCAATAAAAATAGCCATATACAAAGAAAAATGTAACTGACTCTACTGTTTCCCTAGACTTTAGAGGGACCATTGTAGCGTTTTAAAGATTAAGTACACCTGTTTGGAGTAGTATAGATGCCCCTTCATGTTATAGTGCTAAGTGGACAAAAGTAAAGACAGGATGCATAAAGTTCCTGTTTAAGGAAATCATGTTGGGAAATGCATAAGATGCCTTTTGATGTTGGCCATGCCAGTGAGTCACGTCAGATCTTAGGACAGATGAGTCAGGCAGCAGAGTATTACATAACTTATTGTTCTATTTTAACTTGTCTCAAAGTACAGATGTATAATACGGTTGAAGAGCTGTTCTGCTTTTTTATAATATTTTTCTGAGACCAGAAAACAGACCAAGAGCAAAGCTTGCTGTTAGATGGCCTGATTACTATTTTAAGCTACTTATTAATAGCGTTATGCTTGCCAAACTCTCTTATCTAATAGTATCAGCATTTCACATCTAAAAAAAAGCACTGGATATAAAGGAGGGGTTTCTATTTCATATTTAGGCATAGTCTATAAGCACAGGGTGAGATGTAGTAAAAGAAGACTGCTAGCTATTAGCCTTCCATGTTCCTTTACAATATGATTTGGGTACCATCCATAAAAATAGAAAATCTATTTTATTCTTTGACTCTCAGGTGACCTTGTAATTTGCTCTGATCAACTGGAAACTACAGAAGTGATGGTGTGCTGATATGTGTTGCAGGTTTCAACACTCTTTGCATGCTTGAATTCTTCCTGGTGAGATGCTGTCCAGATGGTGGACAAGTTCAAGATGGCTAGTTAGATACTGAGAGATGTAGGACCTACTTCACTGGGTTGCTCCAGCTCTCTGACAAATAACCCAAGAAAAGTAATGTTGTGTAGAAGTAACTGCAACAGGGATGCAGAAATAAACCACCCAGAACTACAAAACTATAGAGTTGTTCCCAGCCTAACTTGCTAGCTCACAGACGTAAAAGATAGACTGATGATTATTGTACAAAGTCACCTTCTTGGGGAAGTGTTTATTATCCAACAAAACTAATGCCATAAGATCTAAAAGAGCCACATTTTTTTTGTAATATTGTCCTTCTGGGTCATTTGGTTCATTTTGGTTCATTTTACTAACAAAAAATAAATACATATACTGGACTGGGAAGATGGCTTAGTAGTTAAGAGTACTTTCAGCTCTTGCAGAGGACCTTGCTGTTGTTTCCAGACTTTATGTGGCAGCTCATAAACATATGTAGCTACAGTTCCAGAGGGATCTGACACCTTCGTCTGGCATCTGTGGGTACCAGAAGTACATGTGGTGGTACTCTTACATTCATGCAGGTTAAACACTAATACACAAAATATAAATAAATCTTTTTTAAAAAAAACATGAGTACTTGTAGCTTGTCAAGTGTTATGTGAGGTTTTATAATGATATGTCTACCCCTATGATGGTAGTCACCCAGATGATAGCACCTAGATAGGAATATGGAACCTGGGGCCAGAGTGTCTAGACTGATATGTGAGTGCTGTGCAGCCTAGATTCATTCTTAAAGGAATTTTGCTTAATAATCTCATTTTTCTCAATAAAATGAAAGCAACAGTAACATATTATTGCAATGTTATGACCACTGAGTGAGTTAATATTATCATGCACTTCAAACAATGATAGGTAATGTTTATGAAAAAAATTCCATGTAGAAGATACCAAATGCAGAGAGTAGTGAGAAGCAGAAGCTAGGAGGAGATGAACACAAGGCTAAGGAGGGACTTAATGGGCAAAGTCTTTTCTCAGATTTCACACTCTGAGGCTGGTTGAAAGGCAAACAAGGCTAGACAAAGCCAGTCTCTTGGATTATATTTAGAATGTCTCAAAACCACAACAAAATTATCAACATACTAATCATCTAAGGAACTCTCTAAGTATTTTGTAACTCTGTGGCCCTCATGAAATATGTGCTAACTACCTTACTGGTTTTGATTAGCATGTATAGAAGATGAAATGGAAGCCAGCCTACAAACACGATGGTTATATTCATCTCAAGCTGGATCCCTGATAACAGGATAAAACATCCTAATGTAGAAAACTGGAAGAATTTTCTTCTTTGGCTGGATATGTAGACAAGGATTTCAATAAAGAAAAAGTGGAGTTACTCCTCAGACAGGACCACGAGCCATGTATAGACAACCTCTACTCAGCATCCTGAGATACCTTTGGTGTGGCACACCCAGATTCAGTTAGTGCCTTTCTAGATCACCACTGATGTTTTCCTGAGAATCGCTTTTGCTTAATAGCAGTTAGCTCACTGAGAAATTTTCTGGAGATTACACTAAGATTTTGGGCAGGCTGAACCTCATTCAGAAAAGGGGAATCATAGCCACCACTTGCCTTGTGTGGGACATAGTCTCTGGATCCCTTCATGCTCCAAAACCCCCTATGTTATCAGATTGAGTCTCACCCTTTGTTGAATTCACATCATACTTGTCTTTCTCCACTGCTGCATCTTGAACTCCTCCTCACCTCCTTTTTAAAAGTACTTCCTCAATTCATCACATCCATTTAAGTCCACATCCCAATTTTTGTTGAAGATACAGCTTTAAAATAAAAAAAGAAATGTCATTTTCTGACCTTGTATCAGCAGTGTGTCAGGGAAATTCAGGATAATTTCATAAACCAAATTTGAAGGATGACAAGATAATGATATAGAAGTTTTAGCAACTACCTGGAGAGAAAATGAGCTTAGCAAGACCAGTGAAGAGAGGAGCAAAGTGTATTCAAGTGTTGCCACACCATCTCCCTTCTGCTTGTCTGGATGTCATATTATCTGCCTTCTTAGATATGGGCCTAGAGGAATCAAAACTCTTGTTTGGGCTCAGACAGGCAGCCCTCTTTTTGACAAGGACCAGGAATACTGAGTGATAATTTTGTCTACACACTCTGTGCTCAGGATCTTTCCTATATGAAAACTTTGAGGGCAGCAGGACTCCTGGTCATCTTTGTTCTTGGTTCAAGTTTCCATTAAGGATTCAAATGCTCCTAAGTCCTGGAGGGCGAACAATAGCCAATGATTGTTCATGTCAGGAGGGCATTTTAGCCAGGTGAAGTAGTGGGATCCTTGCAATCAGGAGATTGAGGGAGGAGGATCAACATCGGTCTTAAAAACAAAAGCAAACAAACAAAGCAGGTTTGGTGACACACACCTTTTATTGCATAACTTGTGGGGGTAGGGAGAATTTATGAAGATCATGACATCAAGATGACTCTTGGCTACATAGTGAGTTTGAGGCCAACCATGGCTACAAGAAACCCTTCCTTAGCAAAAGAAAAATAAAGAAAGAAAGAAAGGAGTTGGAGGGGGATGGATTCTCTGGCTGATGAATAATAATACAAGGCAGAACCAAATGATGAATGATCCTTTTATAGGTCAAATACTGGGATGCAAGTGCTACCCTGTGTGTACACTATTTCTTTAGCTATCTTTGTAGTAATTGCCTGTGGGCCTTAGTTTGTGCTTATTTCAAAATAGTCATGTTTTCCCCCATCAATTGCAAAAGTTCTTTTTATAAGATACAGGACTCTGGCTGGGCAGGTATTTACTTTTAGGGTTTGAAGTATAGCTTTCCATGATTTCTGGCTTTGGGGTTGTTGAATGGAGACCGGAGGTTATTCTAGTGTTTCAGTTTTGAAGGTGAGTTGATGTTTTTGCTAACCTCCCTTGATACTGTTTCTTTGCCTTGTACTTTCAAGGTTTTGAGTATAGTGTGTTATATACAAATTCTTGTCTGATGAGGCTTTTTTTTGCCTTTTGTGATTGGGTGTCTATATTTGGGGAAACTTTTGCTCTAATTTTTATTAAATAGCTTCTTAATACCGTTAGTATTTGTCTCAGCTCTTTTAATTCCCCATGGAGTCTTAGTTTGGTTTCTTGGTTTTATCCCAGAGCTCTGGCATAATATAATCATATTCATTTACTTTTCTTCTTTATTAATGTCTGAATATAATATTTCATCAGCTCTGTCCTCCATTCCTGATATTATTATTGGAAATTTATTTATTTTTATGAAAAGGATGAGAGAATTAGCCAAGGTGTGCACCATGTCTCTGGTACCCAGAGAGACCAGACAAAGCCTCGATTTCCCTTTTGAAATGTTGGTCGGTGTTACTGACTTTCATAAGTATTGCTTATTTTTTCATCTTTTGCTGACTTTGTTCTTTGCTGCTGGATTTCTTCTCCAGGTTTGGATTGAGTTCATTTGCTTGTTTGTATCTTCTTTCAGGTAATTGATCATTATTACAGAAAAGTTTCTATAATCTTCTTTGAGCATTTTTACCTATTTCAATAACTTTGAGTTGAGTTGAGAAGTTACGTCTTTCAGGATAATCTCGTTGCTGTGATTTCACATGTGCTTTGTGTTTCTGTGTTTCTATTTGAGCATTTGTTGGCTTCACACCTTTCCTGGATTTGGGGCGTAGAAGGTCTTCTTACTGAGCTGACTATTTTTTGTATAAATCTGTCAGTGTACGTGGTGTGTGAAGTGTGTATAAGTATTACTATAGATGTGTTCACAGGGGCAAGAGGACAAAATGGGTGTCTTTTCTTGATCACTACTCCCTTTTAGATTTTGAAACAGATACTCACTGAACTTGAAGCTAATTCAGCTGTGCTGTTGTTTGTACCATGGCTATCTAGGCTCTTCCTGCCCTGCTCCACTCACACTTAGCTCAGGTGTTACAGGCACCTGCTGTCATATCAGGCTTTTTACCTGTGTGCTCAGGATCCAAACTCAGGTGCATAAGCTTGCCTGAGAGGAATTTTACCCACTGAGCCATCTCTCCAGTTCCTGGGTACCCTGTTCTTGCAAGCAAAATACCCAGGAACACTTGAAGAAGAAAACTAATTTTGGAAGCGATTTGTTTCCATTTCTCCAAACTTGGAGTGGCTGGCGGAAATCTGTGTTTATCTTGCTTCTCTGAGTCATGCTATCATTTCTCCTTGCTAGTTTCTGGTATAATTTTACTTCATACATGGATTCCCAAGGCTTTTCTTCTGTTTTCATCTTTGGCATGGACTTTTTCCTCTATAATTCTGATTCTGTCCTTCACAGAGTCACGCAGTAGTAGCCCCTTGTCCTCCTTCTACCTGGAATTTCTGGATGACTTTTTAACTCCCAAGGAAGATATACTGAACAGGTATGTGGCCTAAGCTGGATATGTAGGAAGTTGAAAATGCGTATAAAATTTTAAGAATCACCAAAACTCTGAAGAGGTAGGAAGAGTGATCCCCACCAAAGAAGTGATTAGGAGTTGATGAAAAAGGAATGACAAAAATTAAAAAAAAAAAATGATTCTGGAAAACAAATTCAAGTACCTTGTTTTTAACATTACAAACTATGTATATACATCAAATTATTATACTGTGCCTCATAGATTTGCACAAAGTTGTAATAAAAGTAGATTTTAAAAGATATTACAAAGAGATATGACATGTCCTAAATTCTCACAGATAAACTTCAATTTGCCTTGCTGTATTTTATTAAAGTGAGTACTAACTCAATACAAGAATACATATATAGAAAAGATTATGTATAAAACAAAACAATGAATATTTTAAGCTTAAGAGTGTACTCCCAGCCTACAACATACCTCTCTGTTATCAGTTGTTACGGTATTACAGAAGAGCTGGCATTTTAGAAAGATGGGGTCCAGGCCTTCAAGGATAAATGGTCAAAGATTTAATTACTTGCCAAAATTACAGTGATATACTTAAAATGTTAACTATTAGATAAATGTTGCCAGCATTTCATTTAAGAGGCTGCCATGTTAGATGACCATCACAGCAAGACTGGGCTAAGAATGTATGTCTGAATGAGAATGTATATTTCCAGAATTCCTGTTCCCTGGATTTCTCTATTTGTTTCCTAAAGTTAATGTTTGTTTCATGTATTTCAAAAGCTAAGTGGAAAAAGAGGATTTTGAGGTTCAATAATTTATATTTCCATAGACATACAAAAATCCTATCATTTTTCTCCATTTCTTTGTCTAATGCTAGTGAAATCTAAACAACAAAGAACTGCATGTCAAAATGTGTAGACCTTAATAATACTATCTAGATTGAAAACAAATAGTTAGCAATAAAAGTAACCCATTTTAAGAGCCAACATTTGTAATTTATACAATGTAATAGAGCTCTTAGCTGAGTCCCAAGCCAAACTCAGCTCTGTACTCACCTGGGTTCTCCACTTACTCATTCACAGAGAGAGATTTTTTAGTACAAGTTCCAATGAAATTCTAGCTTTTAGACCCTGTATTGAGAAGATAATTTCCTCATATGCCACATACCCCTCTTTCTTTCTAGCACCTCTATTCCCAACTTCCCAGATTACTGTAACTTTCTTTTCATATCAAAACTCACTCCACACCCATGATCTCATCTTGTCTTTACTCCAAACCCCCTCTTACCACAATGAATAAAGAGGAAGGTGATATCCAATAATCCAAACTCAAAGAGTTTTGAAGTTTTTGTTCTCCTTATATGTCCCAATATTCCTTTCTTTACTTTAGGATCATTCCTGAGGTTGTCACAGTTAGTGACTACCTATAGCTTATTTCATACTGAAAAGGTATAGAATGGAGTCATGAAAGAGGGAAAACATAGCATGAAGATGATGATGAGAAGAAAAAGGAGGAAAGGGTAGTGGGTCACTTGTATTGAAGGTGCTTTGAGATGGAATATTAAGGATAGGTTGTCTATGGACAGTGCTTTTGCCTTTGTGTATGAAGATAAACACCAACTCTGCTGGAAAGAATTGCTGGAGGGAGTCTGCTGTTTCTCCTAAGCTGTTTCTTGTAACTAGGAGTGCAAGACCACAAGACTGACCGAGAACTCAGAGATAAGATGCTCATCTGCATTTAATATCTTTAGTGAAAAGCATGAACAGAAACATAAGCATGCACTCTGAATACTAATACAAAGACAATTTGAAAGTGGCAGCTTCAGGTCACTGTTTACACGCTTTATCTCTTGCTCACTCAGTGCTTCCTGGAAACCATCTCTCAGTATTTACAGGAAAATGAGTTTCTTTGACATTTTGATATTAGAAGAAACTCAAGAAAGAAGCCTGTGTGGATGGACACAGGATTCTAAACATGCTTGCTTATGGGATGGTTGTGATAAATTTTCATGTGACCAGTGTGTTTTGTTTCTTAATCTGTCTTACTTCTTGACTTGGTATTTTTGCCACACACCTTGTTTCTCTCACACCATAGAGGTTGCCTTGTCTAAAACGGGTCGTAATTTAAAATGAGTGTTTAAGAACTGAGGGGTAGTGAGGATCAGAGACAATTTCTGTAATAGGTAAGATATGCATAAGCCCCGTGCTTTATCCAACCTTGGTCTCAACAATTCTTGTTCATATAAATCCTCCTCTTTCTCGCTAATTGGACTCCGGAGCTCCACCCGGAGCCTAGCCGTGGATCTCTGCATCCAGATCCCTCAGTCATTGGATGGGATTTCTAGCACGACAATTAGGGTGTTTGGCCATCCCATCACCAGAGTAGGTCAGTTGGGGCTGTGGGGCTTATGCAGGGTCGCTTGGCTCGGCCTGGGAGGAGAGGACTGGACCTGCCGGGACTGAGTCTACCAGGTTGATCTCACTCTTCGGGGGAGGCTTTGCCCTGCAGGATGTGGGAATGGAGGGTGGGCTGGGGGGAAGGTGAGGGGAGCAGGAGGGGGGAGAACAAGGGAATCCGTGGCTGATATGTAGAACTGAATTGTATTGTAAAATAAAATTTAAAAATAAGAAGAAAAAATAGGTAAGATATGGACACCCATTAACCCGTTAATGATCATAGGAAGCCACTAAGTTCTACTTTGGCTCTTGGGGAAGAGGAAACAAACTTGACTTCAGAACCAATCAATAACTGGTCTCTGGGATATAATCCTCCATTGGACAGAAGGTTCATTCAAGAAAATGTGTATGAGTGTTTTGCCTGCCTGTATGTAAGTGCACTGCATGTGTGCCTGGTTCCTGCAGAATCCAGAAGAGGATGTCAGATCTCCAAAAACTGGAGTTGAAGTTGGTTGTGAGCCACCACGTGTATACTCAAATTAAACTCATGTTCTCTGGAGGAGTAGTCAGCACTCTTAACAACTGAGCCATCTCTCAGCCCCATTGGACAGTCTCATTTTCTACAGTCTTTGGAAGCTTTTTCTTCTCTTCCCAACTTTGACTTACATTATTTTGTTTTTTCCTTTAAAATTTTTTTTCATCCTCTGTAAATCTCCTCATTTTTAAAGCAAAATAGCAGTGATAGCCTCTTCTGGTTCCTAGAGGAGTTATATAAATAATTAATTGAAAATGTTTTGTAAACTGTAAAATGAAATGCCCTAGTAGATAGATCCTGTTTTCATCATTATTAGATGGCCAAGATGAGTGTGAGCCAAATTCAGAGTCAGTTGGGAGGCGGAAGTAGAACTGGATCCAGGGAGCTGCAGATAATAGCAGCAGTGTCTCCAGTGGGTTATATAAGCAGATGCACACCTTTTTATAATCGTGTGTGGTGAAAATTCTGCAACAGTACATCCTGACAGACCCCATCTCTTCTCAAAGAGACTCTTTAGTCCTTTAGAAATATCTCACCTACTAGGCATATCTTCACTTGATGATAGGATTTGTATGTTTCCTACAACTCTAGCAAAACTTTGGCAGTTTGCTTATTTTCTTCTTTCTCTTCAGCCAAGCTAAGTTGATCTAAAAATAAATAAATAAAACTAGAAAGAACTGAGTTTTATGATTCAGTTTTCCAGGCTGAACAAGTTAACTATTCAATGGCAGATGAGCACATTGTGTTGAACACAAAATTTGGATCAGGGTAGCAATGGTGGATGTTAAGATTATTTGTCTTTCTGATTACCTTTCAAACAGCAGTCTTAGCACTGGGTGACCTGATTGATTTTTTTTTTTTTTTGGTGAAATCTTTCAGTCAATGACCTTTTCCACATAGGCTGTACTGTGTGACTTTTTCTGGAGGAGATGTCTATTCACCTCACCTGATTAATGATAGACCAAAGAAATAAATCAACCAAAGTCTAGCTTAGTGAACCAGTGAGTTCATTGGGATTACTTATGGGAGTTGGTCGTGGGGTTACTTACAGAGCATAGATAACACAAAGGGAGCTGTATCATTAAAATCTCACCCCAGCATGTTGATGTTCCCAATGCTATATCACTGGAGCTCTTTGCATAATTTATAGAGAACAAAGCTGTTCCATTGTAGAGTCTTCCCTCATCAGTACATTACTGCTTACACAACCTTGAGAGGGCCAGGTGAATCTTGTAATTTGCAATATCTTTCTGAGACATATGAGGTTTATTTACTTCCTGAAACTTAAACATGACATTTATTTTCTGGGTCATAATGATCCT
Source organism: Peromyscus eremicus (assembly GCF_949786415.1). NCBI lineage: Eukaryota > Metazoa > Chordata > Mammalia > Rodentia > Cricetidae > Peromyscus > Peromyscus eremicus. The sequence continues at coordinate 112,890,905 of NC_081419.1, read as the reverse complement.
CCCTCTTTCTTCCTGGAGGAAATATGTGAATTCTGTAAAAAAGAGATACATAATAGCCTGTCACACTGTGCTTTTCTTTTACAATCCTTTTATAAGATTTTTTCATACACTACAGTATGATAAGTTGCTATTTGCCTTGTGTTGGCAACTTGTTCTTTCTTTATATGTTATTGCAGTAGTTCCTTGAGAGTCTTCCTTAGACTGACATCCATAAAATTACTGATAGACTGGTAGACCAAGAATCATAGACTTTGACTCAGGTGTAGTTATTTTTTAAGTACAGAGCAGCTTGTGTTTTAATATACATTGCTAAAGTTCTAGAATCAATTATCCTTTTATTCCACTGAACAGTAACATGGATTTATATATTTTTACACAATCTATGGTTATTTCTGACTCATGATTCTTGAATTGATAGACTGCACAGATATTTATATATGCTCTACTTCAATTTGAATTTTTTATATAGTTTAATTAATTGATTAATTTTTGTTTTGATTTTTGAGAAAGGGTCTGGTTATGTTGTTCTGGATGGTCTGGAACTCACTATATAGAACAGGGTAGTCTTGAACTTGTGATGATCCTTTTTATTTTGTCTTCTTGATTTTGGATTATAAGCATGTGCCACCATGCCCAGCTACATTTTTTATTATAATACAGCATATTACTCTCAGATCTCCCTGTATTGACCATTTTGACTCTTTACTTTTGCCTTATGTATTTTAAAAATCCTAGCCTTTAGGCTTCTCCATGTTTTATAAAGGCACTGCAAAGTACTCCATGTATAGATTTATGCACATGTGTCTCTTTAACAGGTTTAATATATTAAAACCCACCTTTAATCATTGAATTAGCAAGAAACTAATCAATAAAGAAAGTGGAACAAGCCTTCTTTTGGACCCAGCTGATAAGCACATGGATCAATGTGTGGGTTTCTACTACATATTTTTTTTTTTTGCTTTACCCAGTGGAGAAAAAATATTTTCCCATATATTCAGTTTTACCTATATTCCACATTAGCCTTATTAGCCTTGTAGTAAAGCTGATAATTTTCCACATAAATCTTTCCAAAATGAAGTATGAGCTGTAATACACCTTCAGAAAGCATGACTGTTACATCTTATTTCCTCATGGAGATATGAGTGATTATTGTAATTACCCTTCAGGTCCTGGAAGAAATTGGGATGCATCTACAAAGATTCAGGCACAGCAGAGATTTCCAGAATTTGATTTGTGTAAACTCCCCAGGATAATGTTCTTGGGGCTGGGTTACTGAATTATATGCTTTTCATTTGCTTTCTTATACAGTCTACAAGTATTCATTGGGTTCTTGCTACATGGTAGGCTCTGTGCCAACAGTAAAGTAAGGCAGAGATCAGACCAATGCAATCCTTGTTTCATAGTACTAACATAGTGAGGATCTGACCTTCTGAAAGGCATAATGACTCAACCTTTATAACTGTGAAGCTGAGCAGAGCAACATAGGAGTCAGTTAAGAAGGGAATAAACTCAGCAACATTAAGTCCTCAGGATCACTGGTCGTAGTTATATAGATCAGTACCCTTATAGCAAAGTTTCAAGATCAGTCCTGTTTCTAGACTATTTTTTTTTGCTGCTACCTGCCTAGAGTACCTCCATGACAGAACATGGAGACCAGTGAAAGGAAGCAGACATTAAGTTCTTATAAAATGACCCACAAATGATTGCCTACTACACAAATGAACTAGACTTATTCTTTTTTTTTTTTTTATTTTTGAGACAGGGTTTCTCTGCGTAGCTTTGCGCCTTTCCTGGAATTCACTCTGTAGACCAGGCTGGCCTTGAACTCACAGAGATCCGCCTGGCTCTGCCTCCCGAGTGCTGGGATTAAAGGCATGAGCCACCACTGCCCAGGTGACTTATTCTAATTTTTAAAGGCTCCTGTAGCATGAATCTTAAAGAGTCTTATTAATAAAACCAAACCTGAGGCTAGTTATTGGGGTGAATGCTGGAAGATCAGAGAGACAGAACGGGCCACAGCTAACCTCACCTGGCCAACTTCTCAGCTGATCTGTTTCCTCGGACTGGATGCCTCTGAGTCCTCATCCAGAATGAACCTCAGCTGAACTGCTGCTAGAAGCCCGAGAACTTAACCAGCCAAATGCTTAACCAGCCAAATGCTTCTAGTTTCTGGTCTTCACGTTTTATATATCTTTCTGTTTTTGCCATCACTCCCTGGGATTAAAGGCTCCCTTTCTGGGATTAAAGGCGTGAGTCACCATGCCTGGCTGTTTCCAATGTGGCCTTGAATTTACAGAGATCCAGAGGGATTTCTGCCTCTGGAATGCCAGGTGTGAGTGCCACCATTTTCTAGCCTTTGTGTCTAGTGGCTGTTCTGTCTCTGACCCCAGATAAGTTTACTAGGGTGCACAATATTTTGGGGAACACAATACCACCACAGGCTCCACTAAATTTTTGTCTTTGAAGGATATCTATGTGTGAAAATAGTTAATATCGAAAGTATAGTCTTGATTACTTAAAACAAAGCATAATATCTCTAGCTTGAAAGTTAATTTAGCTAATTATCTCTCTGTCTCTGTCTCTCTGTCTCTCTGTCTGTCTCTGTCTGTCTGTCTGTCTGTCTGTCTCTCTCTCTCTCTCTCTCTCTGTGTGTGTGTGTGTGTGTGTGTGTGTGTGTGTATGTGTATTAGGAAATTTAGTGTGTAGAATTATAAATAAAACAAAACCCCACCTCTATTTTCTTTCTATATGTTGTGCTGCCAGAGCCCTTGCTATTCAATTGTGGGCAATCTGTGTTTTAGAATGGACTTCTAGGAACTGCTTCACTCTGTTGTCAAACACTAAAGACTTTTTTAGTTTATCATGCATTACATTCTAAATGTGTCTCTTCTAATTTGAAAACAAGATGCAATTTCATAGATTTTTTTAATCACTATTGAGTCATAAGTTTCTAGCATAATCATTGTAGTTTTTACTGACCTTTAGAAAATACAATATATCTAGTTCAGTTGTGTGCCAAGAAATCAGCTACTGGGTGATTTCCAAGAACCTAATACATTGCTTCTTTCTCTAATCCCCATACTCTTCCATAGAGGTGCCATAATCAATTGGTACTAAGCACAATAATAAAACCAATTAGCATTTTATTGAATTCATGATAATGGCTTCCAAATATATACACATTTTATCCCTAAAACAACTCTATATGGTTCCTGTTCTCTACATTCTGTAATATAAGGCCAGGGTAGCTAGGACAGACACAAAACTCCTCTGACTCAAATATCCACACCTCTTCTCCTGCTCTACTTCAGGTCTGTCTATAAACACTTCAGTTTGCTTAATAACTTGTCAGAAGCAAGTTCCCAATAGTAATGTGGATAGATAAGTATATGGTTGAATTTTAAACCAGATCTAAAAGATTTCCAGATTACCCATAGCTTTGATTTAACCTTGTTCCATCTTCCTTCTAAAAATACCTATGACTCATATTCTAAATGGAATGAAATGATGGGGGATGAAATCAAGGTTTTAAAATTGATACCTTTGTTCCCAATGTAAAATGAAGCTAACCACTGTCCATAGTTTATTACTATGACACAGCTCTTCTTCTTCTTCTTCTTCTTCTTCTTCTTCTTCTTCTTCTTCTTCTTCTTCTTCTTCTTCTTCTCCTCCTCCTCCTCCTCCTCCTCCTCCTCCTCCTCCTCCTCCTCCTCCTCCTCCTTATATTTTCTTCTTTTCCAGCAGAGGGAACCTGCTTAGAGGTAGGAAGGCTGCAGTCCATCTCAAGTCTTGTTGGTTTAAAGATTTAATATTAATATACACTAAGGACCATTGAAAGGTCTCACTGATCTCAAAAATGGTAGAATGCATTAGCATTCTAAAATATTTTTTCTCAAGTTAGATTCAAAGACCCACAAAACCCAGATGAACTATGAAGAGAGTGCTTCAAAATTGTACAAAGGTATGATTTATTCTACACTGAATATAGCTTGATTTTCAGCACTAGGCCTAGAACCTCAAGCTGTAAGATTTAGAGATTTTAATATTTGGTTCTGCTCTACAATGTCAACTTATAAACACTAAAAATAAAAACAAATTTTATATAATTTAAAGTAGCAAGACATAGAAAGGATCTAGAAGTCATATAACATCATATTTTAAAAGGTTGTCATATTTTAAAAAGTTAAGACTACTGGCTGCTCTTCTAGAGGACAGATTCAATTGCAGCACCCACATGGCAACCTATGATGATTTAAACTTTAGTTCCAGTTCATCCAATTCCCACTTCTGGCTTTCTCACGCATAGTGTATATGTAGTGCATAGATATGCACATAGGCAAAACATTCATACATGTAAAATAAAAATAAATAAAATTATGAATGTTGCCTGCAGATTGGCTATTTGCAACACTTTCCCCCACTTTCTTTTCACCAACAAGACTCACTAGACTCTAGAGTTCCAACTAATCTATAAAATCCCCAATGCTCTACCTACTCCATTGAACTAAAATACATAATCTCTTCTCTATCTTTGTGAACAAATCATTTGGCATTTTGCCTTATATTCTGCTCAACCACATAGTCATTCCAGGAACTCCAAGGGCAGAAAACGAAAATAATCCAATGACTGCACAGAACAGTAGGAGGAGCATTTGAAAGCAAGTGAAGAGCATCACGCTGCTGGGGGCTCTCTTCAGGATGATTTGACTGCCGAATTTTCTCTATAGAATAACCTAGTTCACTTACTTCTAAATCTATAGGTATCACCATTGCTCTGAGTAGAGTTATCTTTATTCGTAGTAGTTCTCCATGGATCAATGAAAGTGTTGCAGGCTTTCTTCTATGTTCTTATTTTCCTGAGATCAGCTTCAGTCTTCATATGCTCAACATATAGGCAATGAGGGTGAAGGATGTCTGACGTGATGGTGGGTTTTTTTGTTTGTTTGGTTTTGTTGTTGTTATTGTTGTTTTCTTCCATTTTTGCCTCACTCACTAGTGAGAATTAGATTCTAAGATAAGCGTTGTTTCCAATTGATGTGCTGGAAGCAGTGTCTAGTTCTGAGTAATACTTCCTAAAGTTTTAAAATTAGATGGGTTGTAGGTAACTATAAATATTATTGATTGTAGTAGTGTTGCATGTGGTGATTGAACCAAATGACAATCTCTAATGTGTTTTTGCACCCACTTTTCATAGTAGAGACACAAGCAGAAAGTGATTACTTCTTCCATCTCTTCTTTTCTCTTGTTTCTTCCAAAAATTCCACTGAGGATACAGGTTATTGCAGAGGTGTTGGATAATTCTCCTTAGGGAAACAAAGTATAATGGCTGATGTCATTCTGTATGCTGTGAATATGTGTTGCTCTGATTGGTTGATAAATAAAGCTGTTTGGCCAATGGTGAGGCAGTATAGGATTAGGCAGGACATTCTAACTAGAGAGAGAGGAATGAGAAAGACAGATGAGAGGAGACACTGCCAGCTGCCACCAAGAGAAGCTAGATGTAAAGGTACTGGTAAGCCATGAGCCACATGGTAAAGTATAGATTTATAGAAATGGGTCAATTTAAGATGTAAGAGCTAGCTAGCAAGAAGCCTGCCATGGCCATAATTTACAAATACTATAAGCCTCTGTGTGTTTACTTGGGTCTGAGTGGCTGTGGGACCAGCAGGTGAGAGAGATTTGTCATGACCGCGGGCTAGGCGGGACACAGGACAACTTTCAGCTATAAAAGTATGGTGCCATTTCAGAGCGGAAGTGAGAAATACAGTGTTCCTTTTTGAATCCAGTCTTGAAGCTAAAGATAGAAACAACATTAGAGATAAAAAAAACTTAAAGTAGATATTTATTATGAATGCTTGTCATGTCAAACACAGATTCTTTGACTTTTCACAGTCTTACCCTCTTTATGGTCAAGCTTCCAAGCTTCCATTCTAAAGGAATGCATATCTATCTCCAGATCCATAAGAAAGCAATAAATGAGGACACCCATTAGTCAAGCTGATTGCCCAATGTCAATGTCATCTAATGGTATGTACTAGGGCTATTTTGCCAAATGTCTGTATGCCCATCACACATCTTACTATAGCCTCTTCATCCTGATGCTCTTACCAGGAGTGCTGTAATCAATGAATAATTAGATCATTTAGAAATTGAGTGTTGAATCACGTTAATATGTTTCCAAAGAGGGAAACTGAATGTTTCTTGGTCAATAAACAGTAAACAAATGAGAAGAAAACATGGTAGACCAGAAATGAAAAAATAAAATTTCTGAAGTGGCTCAACTGGACCAATCCACATTACTCATGTCAGAGAATAAGAGGCTGGTCACATTTCTGTTCTGTTGGCAACTTTCATGCTTCATGCCAAAAATAATGGATACAAAACATATCTACAAGGTCACACAGAAAATGATAGATGCTATTTCAAGGGTTTAACTAATTATATCTATGTATGTGCACTGTATTAGGTAGAACAATAACCTGTGAACATGTGCCTGCCATTATGAACCAACTTTCTTGAGGAATTGTGTCCTCAATTGTGTCATACAGGAAGAACCATCCCTGACAATATGTATTTGACAAAAACATGTTTAAAAGATGGTTCTGAAAGTGATTGTTCTTCCTCTTTACTCACAGTGCTGAAGACCTTACCAAAAGATAAAATGAGATTTTATAACCACCCCCCAATCTGGATTGACCTAGAAATGAAAGAGCCATGTTAAATTGTGAGGGTCACTGTGTCTACTCATTTTGCACAAGGGCTCACATATTCACCTTTTTCCCTGAGTAGATATGGGAGTGGGTTCCCATGACACCATCTTTTTGTAGCACTCAGAAACAATGTATTTTCAAGTGCCTCCAATTTGCAGAATTGCTATAGATACAACGAATTGCTATGCCCTTTGTTTTGACCTTCACCTACAGTATAGAAACTGGAGAAAATTGAAAGAAAAAAAATGGGATAGATTCCTCCATATCTCTGGAATAAATGAACAAATAGCTTTTCACAAAGCTGGTGGAAAAAATACTGTCAAACTTTTCAAATGGTTTGGGGATTTTCCACTTTATCTCAAGCTGTATGAGGCACCCAAATCCAAACTTGTTTTCTGTCTTCCAAGTATAGGAGAGTGACCAAAACTTGTAACGACATAGATGTACTTTAGGCATTTGTCTCCCAGAGTTTCCTTACCTAGCATTTATACTTTTGAAGTTGCCATAACACCACTTTCTGATTTAAGCCATAAATGCATTGTAAACTTAGAGTTGAAAGTGAAATGTAAATTATTTCTTCATTCTGAAGTCATAAACAACAATGACATTATCCAACAGGAGCTAATTCTGTTAATACTTTGTGCAGAACTTTATTATTTCTGATACTCTCTCTGCCTCATTTTAGAATTAAGTATCTATACCAGAATGAATTTTATCAAACATATTAGAACTCCATTTTCTAAGCATGCCCATCTCTTGCTCATTGCTAAATACTCACTTTGTTTTCTTAATATTGGTTAAATTAATTAACATTTGTTATAGTTTCAGAGTGACATACACAGTCTGAAGCCATGCTACTTTTGAATAATGCCTTTCTGTTTTCAATAATCATGATGCAGATAGTCTTTTAGGGATATGCTCTTCTTCTGAGACAGTTAATAGATTCTCTCTCTCTCTCTCTCTCTCTCTCTCTCTCTGTGTGTGTGTGTGTGTGTGTGTATGTGTGTGTGTGTGTGTGTGTGTGTGTGTGTGTGTGCGCATGTGTTCTCATGCATGTAAAGGCCAGAGTTCATTGTTGAGTATCTGTCTTCACCATTTTCCACCTTATTTTCTTAGGACAGGTCTCTTAGTGAACCTGGAACTCATCCATTTGGCCAGACCAGTTGGACAGTAAGTCTCGGAGATCTGCCTGTCGCCGGCTCCCTGGCACTGGAATTACAGGTGTATGTGGCCACCACTGTTTCTTCTTTAAGTAGGTGCTACAGCTTGAATGCAGGTCCTCATGCTTGCATGGCAAACATTTTACAGATGGAGCCCTTTCATGGAGGTTTGATGTTTTGCAATAAAACCATGTAGATAAATATCTATAGCTTCTAGAGGCCCATAAATGTGATTTCAAGGCTTGAGGTCCATGCCTCTGGCTTCTCAATCACCTTCCAGCTTTAGTACTCCTTCTACAAACTGCCCTACTTGATAACAATTAGAAAAGCTGCAAATGCTAAAGTACTCTTTTTACTTTGAGGAGAAATTAACACAAATAGTAACAATTCATAACACTTTCATCTGTTCTTGACAAGCCATCACAATAGATCAAAAATGTACATATTTTCCCTCCAAAATTAGAGGATGTGTAAGTAAATATGCTAATTCATTTTACGCTGGTTGACACATTCAAATAGCACATGCCATTTTAAAGAAATTTGAGAAATATCAACACAGGCCAAATAAGACTCTTTTAGTAAGAAACAGACCTCCCCTCAAACATTGTTTAGAATGTGTGCTTTCATGATATATGTTAGATTTAGAAAATGCAATGGCCAAGTGGCATACATCTCTATTAAATTTATTTCTATCCTGAATTGGGTATAGTTAAAGATAGTCACAGAAAAATGTAGTACTTTTAACATATGCATTATTAATGACAGTCAAGACAATGTAACTCATGATACAACTTAAGGATAAAATGAGCATTGTTATTCCCATTTCAGAGACAGGATAAAACCAACTGTAGCAACACAGAACCAGAAAAAGAATCTTTGCTTGTGTCTTTTTAACCACACAATTTCTAATAGGGCTCAGAGACTCTTTTGTACTTCAGACTTCATTTCACAAAGAAAATTCAGAAACTTCATTGGCAGGTATTTGTTATTCGTTTTATGCATAATTAAGAAATTATATGCTGCTGATAACCCCAGTAATGTAATGCCTAACCTCTCACATTCTTCCTTGATTGCCATGCAAAGGATTTGAAAAGAGATATTTTAGACTAATTATCCATCAGTAATCATCTCCACACAACCCAAATCACATTTGATTCCCCCATTAAGACAGACCAGGAGAATGAGAGGTTTTCTATCCAGAATGCTTTCTGCTGCAATCAGGTTAATTTTATGTTTCTATTCCATTGGGCTTCTGAATTTAAACATGGAAGAAACAAAACAAATTCTACATAGAGAATAATAATATCCCCAACCAAGGATTTGGTTCAACTGTAGAAAAGTGGTAACCTATTAGCTTTCCAACAGAGTGCCATTTATTTCAGAAATGTCACCTGCCAATAGATATTCACTCAGCACATGATTCAGATACTCTAGTGCTAGACGACTTCCCTTGGTTCCAACCCATTCCGAGGCCCAGACCTTCATAAACACAAACTTGCTACATGAAGTAATTCATACCAAAGAGCAAAGAAACAAATGCCCAGTGACCATAGTTCATTGATGTCATTTGATAATACCGGTCAGCAAATCATTAATCCATGAGAATATATTAGTTTTGATTTATGAATGTAGTAACCTTTTAAAATGATCAATAATCAATGATGCTTTTGTGATACTTATAAAGATTGGGCTTCTCTTCTTTTCTTCTACTTAAGCAACACTACAGAAATATTTAAGAATTTTACAAACAATACTACCATCCAACATTCCCTATACTCAAAATCATAAATGATTTTCTCCACTATGAAATAAGAAGAGTCAGCATTATGAGAGAAAAAGACATCTCTTTATCTCTCACATGCAGAGATTACGTGATTGTCAAACCTATGAAGCAAGCACTACTATTTTGCTTTTCAATCTAATTGCCAATCTCTCTCCACATTTGCAATCCCTGCTTTCTTGTTCTCTAATGTAAAGGGTCATATGGTGTAATGCTAGAATTTAAGTGTGGTTATTACTTCACATCAGGGCATTTTAACTTTATATTTTCACTTTTTCTTTTAAACTTGGTAGTACCATAGGTTGTAGGGTTTATAATTTTATTTAAATTATACCAATACTTTTCTGTTTGCTTCACACACATTCATACATCTATGTATATTTCATGAAGCCATAAAGCAAGGAGAAACGTGCTTGTTTAAGGAAAAATTAGCAGCTGAGCACATGCAAGCCTACTGCATGAATCAAGAAATAAAATGTTATCTGCAACTCAGAAACCTGTATGTCCCAACCAGTGGGAGCTTTCTCTCCTTAAAGGGAAAAGATTCCTGGGAATTTGCTACAGTCATGTCCTTGAAGTCTTATATTTGATTATAAATAGAAAAAATTGGTCCTCTTGGGCAATTTTAAGTTCTTATATCAAGGAGGGGAAGTTGTATAGAATCAAGTTCTTTTTATAGATATTTATGTTATATAGATACTGTGCCAGATATTAAACACCAGTCTAGGAGAACAAAAGTCATTAAGTCTGGGTAGAAAACTTATTTTTATTTTTCAGGGCTTATTAGGTCCTCTATCCTTGCATCTTTTACATTCCTTATGTAGAAATAAGTAGGCCATCAAAATAATTCTCTTGGGTGTATTTTGTGAGGGTTAAGGAGCTAGATGTGCTCACTAAGCGCTAGCTCATCCTTTAAAAATTATTGGTTCTACCATCTGGACGTATAAAACAAGGCTGAAATGGAGAACGTCCAGGTCCATGGCAGGACACTGTGCTGACAGAGGGGGTGTCTATGCTTTCGTAACTTGCTATAATGTCTTTTTATTCATAATAACATAATGTAGGGTACAAGTGATGAATGATAAGTCGTGATTCCTTTAAAGATAAGAAAGTCATGCAAATACTACAGTATTCTTTCTTCAGAGAGCAAATTATTCTCTCAAACCCAGGGACTAGCATTACTGTACCATGTTTGGCAAGGTTACATGTTTCTGTATTGCAAAGGGATATTGATATTTCCCCTTATTGATGGCATTTATTTTTATGTTTAAAATATATTTTTTTCTTTCATTGATGCTAACATTATAGAATCAATGAGAAAATTAAATTTGTGTCTGAAAACAGCTAAACTAGGTACTGAATTCATCACTTACTACTGTAAAGATGTGTGCAGTTTCCTTACATTCTTGGATACCAAGATTCATGTAAGATAATAGGGTAAGGAATTTAGAGACTGTGTATCTATACCATTTATTACATAATAAAATCACCCTGTTTATTACAGAAATGTATCTAGGTGACAAAATGGCCATGACTGATTTTGACAAAAAAAAATGATCAATTAAACTTATTTCCTGAAGAAACAATGTCAAGTGAAAGGTAAACCCTACTCCGAGTATTGCTAGGGTGACTGAATTATTTGTATTGGCAAGAGTTCTGTCAATTAAAAGTGTTTCAGGCAAAGCATCTGCATAATTCCTCACAATGAAATCTGTCAATCACAGTGTATAAACCATGAGTTTAGAGGATCTTGTAAAATAAAAGGATGTGGTTCTGGAGGCAGCTAAGAAACACTGAATTATAGCAAGTAAGGTCTACAGGTTTCTGTAACTAGGAAGGGTTTTGACTATTGTATAAGTCAAATGACTAATGTGGCCAGCAATTACAGGTTTAAAAGAGTTGATGATCTTATGACCTTGGAGTTGCTGTCCCACTGTAAATCTCATCTTGTCATCCTTCCCTTAGAATTTGCTGCAATAGAAATTGTTCATGTTAACTTGGAAGTATAAGTTACACCCATGGAGGAGAAAGAGTTACTGCAAACTTACTGGTTCCATGTGTTTTCTTCTTTTTAAGTAGTTCCCTTGGGAAATTATATAAACATTCTAATATTCTCTTGTTCAGGACCCTTTATGGATCAGTGCATACTTCGTAAAGGAACATGGTCTTTGACTTTGTTATAAGACAGATATGAGACGGAATCTGCCTCTGCCGTTTCCTAGCAACAAAGTCTACAAAATTCACCAAGTTTCATTGGTGATTATAGGTGATGAGATTTTCAGAGAATTTCACAGAACGTTGTTTGGAAAAAAACAATACTGATTGGAATGCACTATATATTCAATAAATGTTAGTTTTTCCTTATTCTGAGGTTGACTGTGGATTAAATTTACCAGATGCAAATCAATTTCATTGCATTCCAATCAGTAACTTTTTTTGATAAGAAGTATAACTATGTATCTGTAGTCCAAGCTTTCTATAGTAGATTCTATTCCTTGTGGATGCTGAATTTCACATGGAATTCAAATCCACTCTAAATGATTAACAGTTAATTATAAAAATAAGATATTTGATTTAAAAAATACATGGTGGACATGCCATAGCTCTACAGTAGGGCCTCAATCAATGTTTGATAAAAATCAATTCTTTGGTTTAAATTCCACACTGGATAATGAAATTTTGGATGGGTATAGTGGCTTGTGCCTTTCATAACAGCACTCAAGTACCTGAAAAAGGAAGATTGTGGGCTCCAGGACAGCTTGAATTACATAGTGATGCTGGGCCAACCTGAACGACATAGTAAATCCCAAGCCAGCCTGGGATAATTAGAAAGGCCCTGTCTAAAAATAATTAATAGATAAATAAATAACAAAATAGAAAAATGAAAAAATGAGAAATAGGAAGAAGGAAGAAGAGAAGAGATGAAGGAAAGAAGGAAAACATTTTCAAAGATGTTAAATGCTGACAAGTTATTAAAGTATGTGTATAATAAATATCCATTCATAAGATTAAATCCAAGAGAACATACTTTCAAGTCACTTCAGTTAATAACCACATATTCTTTATAAAACTTTTAATGAAAAATGTTTGTATCTTTCTTTATTGGGCCACGTTTCCTTTTTTCCCCAAAAATGTTTGATTGCCCTTGATGGTTTTTTTATTTATTTTTGTTTTGTTTTTTGAAGATATAGAATTGGATAAATAAAAAAAAAGAGTGCAATATGACAAAAATGTAAGGTAATTGGGGAAAACTGAATAATGAATAGATGGAGAGAAAAAGAAAACATGAACCTGTGAGCCTAGTTAACTAGGGCCTTTTATGTGAAAGTTAACAGCACAGAATCACAAAGCATCTCAAAGCCAGAAACTGAGTGGAAAGGCAGTAGATGGTTACAAATTACTCATATGCATTTTAATTATTCAAATTAAGAACACAAGGGTGTATGTGGCTTTGCTGCAAAAGAACAACTTGGCACTTAGATGGATTTTAACCTTTAAGACAAAAACTATGCAACCCCGTGAATACCCTCTAATGTCTACAAGCATTGTATGTTGTAGCACGAATCCTAATTGGTCTTAATAATAAAATCACAGAGCCAGATATCAGGGTAAATGCTGAAAGATGAGAAAAGCAGAGCAGCCAGCCACTAGAAAGACTTCTTACCTCTCCTGAATCCTCAGACCAAAAGGGCCAAGCTCCTGTCTCTATCCTGCCTTATCACTTCCTCTCTCCACCCAGTCATATCAATTTCTGTTTCCTCCTCCCAAGTGCTGGGATTTAAAGTGTGTGCCATCACTGCCTGACCTCTAGTGACTAGTTCCCACTCTGATCTTCAGGCAAGATTTATTTTTTAAAGCACACATGCACACACACACACACACAAAAAAAAATCACCATAGAATATATCTTTAAAAAATATGTATTTCTTTTTTTGAGATTTTCATTTCCCCTTTTCTTTTCCTCCCTCTAAACCCTCCCATATGTCTGTCCTTGCTCTTTTTCAAATTCATGGCTTCTATTTTTCATTAACTTGTTACATTATGTATATGTATGTGTGCATGTCTGTATATACATATATATTCCTAAATACATGACTAGAACCTGCTTAGTGTGTATAATGTTACTTTTTTGTATGTTTTCAGGGCCGATCATTTGTTACTAGAAAGTCTGTTGCTGTGCTCTTCCCTGGAGAAGACAGTGTTTTCCCAATTTAAACATTCCTAAGTTAACTTGTAGTTCTTTGTGTGGGGCTGTGGCCTCATGGGTCTCTCAGACTGTAGCATGTCTATTGTGGTTGTCTTTGTTCACTTTATAATGAAACACTTTCTTATAATTTAAGACAACTTCTGCTCCTTACTTTGAAAGAAATCTCCATTAAAAGAAAGAAAGAAGAAGAAGCTTAAAACTTACTATCCAAGAAATTAGAGGACATTGGTGCTACAAGGAAAAGACTATTAGCAAAATAAAATTTGACTATGAAAATTGCTCCACACATACTATACATAGAACAACTTGCCTACATGATTTATTTTGAACTGCATAATAAAAGAGAGTGTAAGTTATTTGCCCAACTCTACTTGATTTACAGGCATGGAAATGGGCCTACTGACTTGCAATTCCTGTGTTATAACAGTGGTGTACTGAGATCTTCTGCCTCTAGCCTTCCTGTTATGTCTACTTGGCAACCCTTGTATTTCTATTTGAGCAAGTAGTGGCCCCACAGTGTTCACTGCAACTGCATCTCGGTACTGTTTACTCCTATCTAGAGTTCTTGATTCTGCTCCATTCTTCTAGAGACTATCAGAATCTCCTCTCAGGGAAAAATGTTGAGATATTGGAGCACAAGGTCTCGCTCACTTCAATATTCTCTGTAGCAGCAATTTGAGCAGCCAACTGAACAATTAGGAAGGCTGAGAATGCTTGGAGAAAAGGAATGATACCTCTGGTCTGTTTGGTGCATAGGAGCTCCTCAGAGAAAAGTGTTATGTTTCCTCTTGCCAGTTGGATATTGTATGTGGTAGAGACAGCTGTGTGGACACTAACCTCATAGCTTTGTCTCCTGCACATAGAACAGATTTCTTGATCTGCCTTGCGGTTAAATGATGTCATTTCATTACTTAATCTCTATCTCTGTTATTAATTAACCAAACCATAAGAGCTTAAATCACCATAGTCATTACCTCACATAGTTCCTGAGGGTTAGGAAACCAAAGGAGGCTGAACTGAGTGCTTCTGGCTCAGAGTCTCTCACAAATTATGGTCAAGTGGTTGACCGGGGTTGCAGACATCTCATGATTCAGCTGTAATTGTAGAATTTACTTCCAAACTCATTCACATAGTAGTTGTTAAGTCCATACTGATGACTGGCTATAAGTTCCCTAATAAGCAGGTCATTTTACAGGACTGCTATAAGCAACTTCATTTCTGAAGCGTGAGGATCCAAGAGAGACTTTCTCTAGATGGACACAGACAACTTATATGGCCTATTCTTAGAAGTCACCCCATAATGCATGCTGGATGCACTGTGAGAAGGGACTGCACAGAATACATATGGAAGGAGCAAGGATCATTGTGGGCATCTGGACACTGCATGCAGGCCCATGGAACAGGGTAAAATCGTCTGTGCTTTTAATGTACATGGCACAGAGAATGTACTCTCTGAAGTCTTACATGTCCTCTCTCACAATTAATCAAGTGAACAGCAAGGTTTTCCAGGATGCAGAGGGGAAAGAAAGCAAAAGCTAGCAGGGGCCTGCACCCGTGATTGCATGCTCAGAACACAGCACCTGTGATGTGAAGGAGGAATAAGACATTATGTTGTATATGACTACCCAGAGCTCTCCTTGGTCTCACTTTCCTTCTTTCCTGCTCTATCTCTTCTCCTTTTGCTTTTCTCTCTCTTACAGGATTGACCTTCGTAGATATAGCTTCACAGATGTGTGCATACATACTTTTTGAAGAAGTATATATTTTGTTTTCTCAGAAATTTTTTAATAAATGCTTTTATGTTGTCTTTTGTTTGTTTTGTTGTTGTTGTTGTTTGAGACAGGGTTTCTCTGTATAGTCTTGGCTGTCCTGGAACTGACTCTGGAGACCAGGCTAGTCTACTCAGAGATCAGCCTGCCTCTGTCTCCCTAGAGCTAGGTTTAAAGGTGTGTGCCACCACTCCCCAGTAATAAAAGCTTTTTAATATATTTGGTTTGGTTGATTTTTTTCTCCAAGCATATTAGGCTTAGCTTCCACTTTAACACATAAGCTTTTAGAGGTTAAGATTTGAATTCCACATCCAATTTTTCTGTCTCCCTGTAATAGAAAGGCCTTTATTCTGGATGTAGAACAACTGTTAACCACAGGTTAGTTGTATGCACTCTTACCTTAAAGATGTCCTGGAGTTTTCACAAAAGTAAATCTCATTCAGGTTCTCATATTTTTGAGGAGTATATACATCTTAAAAACTTAGCTTTTTTAAAAAATATTTTTATTTTATAATTAATTTAATTTTACATATCAGTCATGGAGTCCCCTGTCCTCCTTCCTCCCACCCCCCAGCCTTCCCCATGCAACCCACCCCCCCATTCCCACCTCCTCCAAGGCAAGGTCTCCCCTGGAGAGTCAGCCCAGCCTGGTAGATACAGTTGAGGCAGGTCCAGTCCCCTCCTCCCTACACCAAAGCTGAGCAAAGTGTCTGAGCATAGGCCCTAGGTTCCAAAAAGCCAGCTCATGCACCAAGGACAGGTCACAGTCCCATTGCCTGGGGGCCTCTTAAACAGTTCAAGCTAATCAACTCTCTCACTTATTCAGAAGGCCTGGTCCAGTTCCATGGGGGCGCCTCAGCTATTGGTTCACAGTTTATGTGTTTCCACTATTTTGGCTATTTGTCCCTGTGCTTTTTCCAATCATGGTCTCAATATCTCTTGCTCATATAATCCCTCCTCTCTCTCACCGATTGGACTCCCGGAGCTCCACCTGGGGCCTGGCCGTGGATCTCTGCATCTGCTTCCATCAGTCACTGGATGAGAGTTCTATCATGACAGTTAGGGTGTTCAGTCATCCGATCACCAGAGTAGCAGACAAATGTATGGAACTAGAAAATATCATCCTGAGTGAGGTAAACCAGACTCAGAAAGACAAACATGGTATGTACTCACTCATAAGTGGATACTAGATATAAAGCAAAGGATAACCAGACTGCAACTCACAACTCCAGGGAGGCTACCTAGTGAGGAGGACCCTAAGGAAGACACAGGGATTACCCAATGACAGAGAAATGGATGAAATCTACATGGGCAAACTGGGGGTGGGGGTGGGGTAATGGAGGGCAAGGGTCGGGGGGAAAGAGAGCTTAGGGGAGCAGGAGGTCCCAGCTGGATCAGGAACAGAGTGGGAGAACAAGGAAAGAGATGCCATGATAAATGAAGACCCCATGGATATGGGAAGAAGCAGAGTGCTAGAGAGGTCCCCAGAAATCCACAAAGATACTTCCACTATAGACTACTGGCAAAAACTTAGCTTTTTGATACATTTTTTACCTGTATCCTATAGGCCCTTTGAAATAGAAACAAAACTCTATTTGCTTTTATACAGGAGATTCAGAATTTAAATCTATTGTGGTGATATTTTATTTGTATGTTAATAAATAAAGTTTGCCAGGAGACCAGAGGAAATAGCAAGCCAATTTAAGTAAACACAAAGTCAGACACTGGTAGCACACGCCCTTAATCCGATCACTTGGCAGGCAAGGTCTCTGTGTGTTCAACGCCATATTAGGGAACAGAGCCAAGAGTGGTAACTCACACCTTTAATCCCAGTACCAACCACAGAGACCTGGAGGTCTGTATAGACAGGCAGTGACAAGGAAGTGAGGTAGTTGGGCTAAGAGCCAATGAGAGGGTAGAACAGGAAGGCAATAAATGCCTGGGTAGACAGGAAGTTGTGGCATTTTGGAAGCTGTGGCATGTTGAGGTAAGGTTAGCTGGTGGCTATTTCCATTCCCCCTGATCTTTAAGGCTTTCACCCCTGTATTTGGCTCCATGTTTTTTATTTAATAAGACCACTTAGAAATTCATCTACAATCTATATTCAGGAAAGCCATCTTACTAGAAATAATTGTATGATTTATACTATAGATGAAATTATATGAAATATATACATATATATTTGTAATCCTATGTCTCTATAGAAAAGAATTCTACTGGCTCTTTTATTTACTTAGAAAAACTCAAAATTTCATGGTACTACAATATATTGTTAGCATCACTAATTTTATTCTTCATATAATAATACCTTATTCTGAAAAAGTACTGTGCTGACATGAATATATATTAGAATCCTATACCAAGACTTTAAGACTATCACTTTACAAAATTAATTTATTATCACTTTATGTGGCATTACCAATTGACATCCCTGACTCTTTTCCTTCTAGGTCATCTCTCATATCAATGAGTTTTTGTTTCTCAGGCTCAGGACATAAATGAAGTATGATACCTAAAAGAAAGTTTAAGCTAACTTAAAATGAAATTCTCTTCCTTGAGAAGGTTATCTTAAATTCAAAGTCTGGAAGCATAAACCCGGGGCTACGGAGATGGCTCAGCAGTTAACAGTGCATATTGCTCTTCCAGATGGCCTGAGTTCAATTCCTAGCACCATGATCAAGCAGCTCAGAACTGGCTGTGACTACAGCTCAGCATCTGATGCCTCTGATCTCCTCAGGTTCACATATACATGTAGTGTACATACACACAAATATGGTTAAAAATAAAATAAAACAATTAAGAGCATAAAACTTTTGGAGGCTCTGCTGTGGGATGTCTTTCTGAATGCTGTGAATATGTCTAGCTCCCATTGGGTAATAAATAAAGCCATTTTGGCCTATAGCAAGAAAGCTTACAGCCATGTTGGAAATCCAAGCAGAGATACAGAGGGAAGAAGGGCAGAGAGGGGAGATACCCTAGCTGCCACCAAAGGAGCAAGAGGATGCCAACAGACAGGTAATGCCACAGCCACATGGCAATGTATAGATTAATAAGAATGGATTAATTTAAGATGAAAGAGCTAGCTAGCAAGTAGATGAAGCCATAGGCCATACAGTTTGTAATTAATATAGGCCTCTAAGTAATTATTTATAAGCTGCTGTGGAACAGAGGGTGGGAGAGATTCATGTGGACTGCTGAGCAAGACAGGACCAGAGAAAATTCTGTCTACATTTGGTGCCTACCATCAGGCATTGATACACACAGACCTAAAATGCACAGAAACAGAGCCAAGAGCAACTTCCTAGTTCATGTCTCTCATGCAAGCCATGGTACAGACTCTGTGGCATTTAAGCATGAGCACAGCATGGTCGATTCCTGCCACTATACACAGAGGCATCTCCAAGCCACGCAGTGCACTTTGTGGCAGATTTAGCTTTTTGTAGTACAGACAAAAAAAAAAAAAAAAAAAAAGAAAAGAAAAAAGGTTTCTGAGCTACACATTGCTTGATGGTGGCATAGACCCAGTGCTTCCCAGGGTTGGCAGTGAGCGGTGAGCATGCAAATCTCCCAAAGGTAGGCATACCTCTGGCATGTTGGGAAGCTGAGGTGGGTGAAGCAAGCAGCCAAGGCTGCAGCTTAGGTCTAGCCAAACTGCAGTTTAAATCAATGGTCAAAAAATGATGACAGATTCACAACAGGACAGATTCAGATGAAAAAAATTCTAAAAGGTTTACAATATGTGTAAAAAGGTACGTAGGTTTGGAAGAGAGAGGAAAATTAATATAGGCAGTTATATAAAGAAATAGTTTAAAAAATAAAGTCTTTAAAGAGATAATAAAATATAAAAGTTAAGCTATATAAGGATGAAAATTACACAAAGAATCTGGATACTGCATATTATTATATTGTTTTGGGGATTTTTAACTGCAGAGAGACATTTGATTGTACGGGCTACTAAGTTAAACCAATATGTATATTTTAAAGGTATCTTGTCTTCAAAATTTGTGTCTAAGGATGTGTTGCTTTGGAAAAGATGTTCTGCTTTTGTTTCCACAAAAGGTGAGAACCTGTGGATTGTTTCCAGGCTAATATGATTTGATTAATCAAGACCTCCTAAAAGGTTGGTGCAGTCTGACAGACTACTATAGCCAAGATTTAACTATAATTCTTAATTTTCTCAGGTTCCTCATAAGATTGCCAGTGCCCCCAATTAGTAGTAAGTAGTATGGGAAGCTATGCCAAACTTCCCAAAATATTGTTTATGAATGTTTATTTTGTTTAAAGTAGGATTGATTATAAATGCAATCTCTTTCTAAAGAAGAAAAGGGGATACAGACATAATAGGATGAAAAGGTAGATTATTGAATCTACTTTTAAAGAGCAACAATTTGTTTGGAATGTTTTACATTGTTATGGATTTTCATTTATTAATACAAATTTAAAGTTAATTTTTTATACTGTATATATATTTCTACTCTTGTTTAAGGTATTATGTTTATGCAACTCATTTTAAATTATAGTATATAATTAAGAAATACAGATTAATAATTTGTCATCTATGATAATCAAACATAGTCATGTTAGTTAAGTTTTCTGGGTATACATAGATATATTTCAATTAGATAGGTAATCCTGAAACACTTCAAAGACCTACAGAATATGGTATTTAAAATGTTTTAAGAACTTAGACTTTTCTGGACATTGAGACATGTCTGTCTGCTCATGGCAGCACCAATCTACTTCAGAGAAGTTGATGGGCATTGGAGAAACTCCATGTGGAGTTCTCTTTCTTTATGGCAAAAGTTAGCCATTTGTGCAAGAAACTGCTCTTGCCTGGACTGCTTGGCACTATTTTGTATAAACTGAACATGCAGGACCGATAGAAAGGTGACCACTGAACTTTGCAAGGCAAGACGGTCCTTCAGGTTCCTGCTTCACAGAAGAAACTGCCCGACATTCTATAGGACATGGGTAGAAGCAACTGTCGAAATTTGCCATAATGGACAGAACAGCCCTTAAAATTTCCTGTTAAACTGAAAGCTGTGCCAGAGACTCTAGGCCTATAGGCTGAAGATAGATGCTCCAACATTACAGAGGAACTTTGGATGACTTTCCAGGCAGCCAGATATTTCTTTCATTTCTAGAATTTTGGAAGTTGCTTACAATGCACTTAGTATTTACTTAGGTAATACTATATCCTTCTGGGGTCTTTGATGAAGCTGAAGACCAGATAGTTACAGTTTTCCTTAGTCATGATAAAAAATAAATTATTTATAAAACTTTAGATTTACAAAAATAGAATAGATGATAGAGTATTTTCTTTAATTTTTCCAAATACAAATAGACTAGATATTACAACTGTAATTCTTGCTTGATAACTTTTGTTACATACAATTTTTCTATGTTAAAGTTAAAACCTTCCTTTTTGATTAGACAGAAAAGGGAAAGTGCTGTGGGATGACTTTCTGTATGCTGTAAATGTGTGTGGCTCCCATTGTATAATAAATGAAGCTGTTTGGGCCTATGGCAAGAAAGCTTATAGCCAGGCAGGAAATCCAAGCAGAAAGACAGCACAGAGTTGGAGAGACACCAGCTGCCACCGAAGGAGAAACAAGATGCCAGCAGACTGGTAATGCCATGGCCATGTGGCAACATATAGATTAATAGGAATGGGTTAATTTAAGATGAAAGAGCTACCTAGCAAGAAGCTGAAGCCATAGGCCATAAGTTTGTAATTAATATAAGCCACTGAGTAATAATTTTATAACTAGCTATGGGGCCATGGGTGGGAGAGATTTGTGCTGGGCAAGGCAGGACTGGAGAAAATTCTGCCTCTGTTGGCTGTCTATAACTGCAGTTTTATTACTCCGTCTTGAAGACAGAGGTGGTCATCCATGAATGAGTACATGAAACCTCTGACAGATGAGTTCTTTCAGAGACTTAAACTGAAGCAGAAACTGCTGTTTCGTTTTATTAAATGAAACTATACCATTTTTACATGTCATTTAAAACACATGATAAAAATAAAATGTCGTTAACTTTGTTATTGAGCTTAAGTAGGCCAGAAGTTTTGGTCTTTTGATAGAATTTACTTCTTTTTTTCTATTAAACACTAAATTCAATTGAAATGAACTGTGTATAGATGTACATTTCTATTGGGTCATATAATTGGAAACCCTGATATAGCAATCCTTCAAGTACCAATCATAAATAACAATCCCATTTATGAGACACATCTGTTTGCCCCTGTCAACTAACCACTAGCAGAAGGCCTTCTCAACTCTGATTACTCTGAACATAGATAATAAGCTCTTCCTCCAATTTTATTGATTTCCTCCTTGCTCCATAGAAACATACTGATTTATAATTCCCTGTAAAGTTACTAGGTAACTTTGTATTTCATTTAATTTTACTGAAAGCAAAACATGTTCTGAAATTAACACAACAGAATCTTGTAAGGGGAAAAAAGCCAGAGTCACCTAAATTTAAAAGTGGGTAATCTATTCTGAATTAGCAGAGTTAAAACAGTGATGGAGTCAATGCACCCAACCTCATTATCCCTATGCCTTATTATTATAAACTGGGAAATCACCTGTATTACAGTCAACATATAACTGAGGTTGGAGACACAGAATTTAAACTAATGGTGAGAAAATTGCATTATCTATTACAACTAAAACTAAATAAAACATCAAAATTTATGCCTCACACATATCCTTATATGCTACAATACTCTATCTATCTATCTATCTATCTATCTATCTATCTATCTATCTATCTATACGAAGTCTTTTTTTTAATTCTACAAAACTCACAAGGCAAAGAGTGATTTAAGTTGAGAACATGCCAAGGATAGTTTAGCAAGAAGCATACAACAAATATGATATCAGTAGGTCAGAATTAGCTGAAATATCCATATTATTTGCTATCAATGCAATATATTATTGCATATATATACATATGTATTACATATATGTTACAATATAATGTAAAATAACGTATATTGTATGTGTGTACACACATGCATGCAAACTCATGTCATCTCTCTACGCAGCTCCAGTGAAAACCTGGACAAAGTGAAAGGTAATGGGGGGATTAGGGACATACTATTTCAGAACTGATAGTCAAGAAAGACCTGTTGAAGATATATACTGACAGCATATGTGGCACAGAGTCATCAAGGTGGGACCATGGATGTCCAGTTGTAAGGGTGACCTGGTAGGTAGATGGAGTCTCAAAAAAACTAGCCCATGTATTAGGAACATGTCGGATGGTGACGTGTAGGTAGAGGGGAAGATAACATAGGGAGAGAAAGAAATGGCAGACAACAGACACCTCAGGGATCTTTGTTCAAGGTCTCTCTGAGTCTGCATATAGATATAAATAAGGCCATCACTTTCTCTGGAATAATGCTAACATTGAATTTGGTACCATTTTGCATTTAAATGGAAACAGATTAGAAATTTACAAGCATTTCATCAGAAGCAGATGGTCTTTTATTAAAATTCAGTCTTCTGAATAGCTGTTATTATATTACATAAAGCAAATAAAGTTACAGCTTTTTTTGTTTTAGTTGAAATCTCATAGTCTCAAAGATGCTTATTGCTGATCTTCCATTAAAACACCACTTCCGCCGGGCGTTGGTGGCGCACGCCTTTAATCCCAGCACTCGGGAGGCAGAGCCAGGCGGATCTCTGTGAGTTCGAGGCCAGCCTGGGCTACCAAGTGAGTTCCAGGAAAAGGCGCAAAGCTACACAGAGAAACCCTGTCCTGAAAAACCAAAAAAAAAAAAAAAAAAAAAAAAACACAAAAAAAAAAAAAACACCACTTCCTCACAGAGCCCACCTTTGAAAGGTCTAACTTAGTGCTTCTCCCATACCTCTAATTATTACTCTGTGCTGTAAGTCATAGGTAGATCCATCAAAACTGTGGGTGTTGTGCATCTAGGAGCTTCACCAGTCATGCAAATCCATTTCCTTCTGGGTATAGGCAGGTAAATAGATAGACAGACAGACAGATAGATAGATAGATAGATAGATATTCATTTACTGTGTCTATCATAAGTTTTTTTTTTTTTTACCTAGTAAGTTTACTTTTATTAGCTACCAACTATAACCCAGAGTCATCAGATTCCCAGTATATTTTCATGTAAACTCTTTTGGAAAGTGTGTTTAGGCTTAGGCATACAGGCACATAACAATGTGTGTGTGTGTGTGTGTGTGTGTGTGTGTGTGTGTGTGTGTGTGCATACGCACATGTGTGCACATGCATGAAGGAGAGAGGTATCACATATATGTATGTATATGTTTTCATAACAGGAAAAAAGAACAGAAAGAAGAAAAAGGATAGAAATATGTCAGAGGTGTAGCACAATTTATGCTTTTCAAGAAAATGTCTTACCCAATATGTCATAAGACAGTAAAAATATTCCTTCACGAGAAAGTACTTTCCAGGTTATTTCCCATTTAGATTATTAGTAGGGTGATTAAGAAATAAGTCAACAGAAAGGTGTAACTTTTTTTTTACTAGTTTTGGACTGTGGTTTGTGTAGTTAATTTATACTGAGCTCAAAACACAGACCACCATTAGTTAGGTCTTAGATTTTGTTAAATGCACTTAGCTAAATTTTGAGATATTTAAGGAAATATTTATTTTGTTAAATGTGTCACTTCAGTCATAAGCTACCTTCCTCTCTAGGTTTCTTCAAGCAAAGAGCTATTGACTCTATTTCAGGGAAGTGTACACCAAGAACATGTCATTATAGGAGTTTCAGGGGGCTGTCAGAAGCATTACAATGGTACTTTGGAAAGAAGATGGGCTTTAGCCAAGAGCTGAAGACAATTTGACATGTTTGTTAAAAAATAAAATGGAAATGGTTTTTTATCATTTCTTGGTTAGAAGTTTTAAGTCCAGAAGCTTAAGAAGAAAGTAAGAAGTAAGCTATACTGAAGACTGGGAAGAGTAACTCAAGATCAATGTCTGCTTGGATTACAGTGTATATTGAAGGGCAGCTTGAGGAACTTATTGGGGTCTTACGCCAAGTATAAAAAAATAAATAAGTAAAAATAAGGATGAAGATAGATCTCCTTATTAGAGCACTTGCCTATCAAGTAAGCCCTTGGTTAAAAATCCGGGACTGTGGATAGAGAGAAGTGGGGGGTAGGGTGGGGATTAGACTATAATAGAGTCTGTATTGAAGGTTTTTTTCCCAGAAACTATTAGTTATCCAAAAAGATAAAATTATCTATTAATTAAGCAAAGCTAATGTCACAAAACTTAGTGCAGGAAATATAAAACCCACCTTCCTAGGACTTAATGAGTCTCTGCATGAGAAGTAAAAGGAATATATACAGGTGCTGGACAGATGGCTCAGCAGTAAAGAGTGCTTGTTGCCTTGGCAGAGGACTAGAGTTCAGTTTCCAGCACCCATATTAGGCAACTCACAACATATGTGGCATATAAGATTTTAAAACTGTTCAGGAAGCCAGGTGTGGTGCATATGTCTTTAATACCAATGCTGGGGGTGGTGTGGCAGACAGATTCTGTGGGTTTGAGGAGAGCTTGGTCTACATAGTGAGTCCCAGACCAGCCAGAACTACATAGTGAAAATCTGTCTCAAAAACAAACAAACAAACAAAACTCCTCAAGACTTTGCTGGTTTATTTCAAAGTGGATTTTGCAAAATACATAACTTGGACAGGCAAGAATTTAGGACATAATGACTTTGTATTGCAAAGGAAACTGTGAGAATCTTGAGGAAAGATTTATCTCATGAACAAGCTATTCATCATAATATTCAAGTTATTTCCCTTACTTACAGTCTTACCTTCCAGGAAACATATCTTCTGGAGCAAGTAGCAAGTGGCTCTATTATTGCATTTATTTTCAATACTGTTTAACATATGTAGAGAAAAATATCCTTGGTATCACTATTGCCTAACATAAAGACAAGAAAGTATGTTGGTTTCAGTCTTCATTTCCAACTTTGCCATGCTGTATTTTTCTTTAGAATGGCAACATTTTGAGGCAAGTGATAATTATGATCAACTCTCTCATTTGGTTTTCAAAATCTCTCAATTATTGATCTACAGTTAGTGTACAAAACCAAAAGATTGGGCCACTCACTTTAT
This sequence comes from Peromyscus eremicus, assembly GCF_949786415.1. Lineage (NCBI taxonomy): Eukaryota > Metazoa > Chordata > Mammalia > Rodentia > Cricetidae > Peromyscus > Peromyscus eremicus. The sequence goes on along the minus strand of NC_081419.1, from coordinate 112,865,149 downwards.
CTGAGTTTATGCATTGTATACTAAATAAAGATATTTGGAAATATAACAAATTAATAAATATTTGTTAAATGAACAAATATCTTGAGAGCACTTTATTTCTGTTGAATAGTCAGAAAAATTAAACAAATGCAAATCTCATGACAAGATTCATAGA